>NC_141878.1:308548006-309798006 GCF_056163025.1 Triticum urartu
GTTGCAACACACGGGCCATTTTGCTAAATTAATAATAAATAGTCTAACAAAGGATGGCGCTTCATTCTGTCCCGCTCCTTGCTTGCGTTGTGGCGCAACTATTTTAGCCCATTTATAATGTAATCACATGGTGTCAAGTGGCCTGAGTGGGAGGAATTGAACTGGCGACCTGATGTCTACTACACAACTTTATTTTTATAGACTCTGTTGGGTCTCCAACCGCAGAGTTTTGTATGATAGTAGAAAATTTCTCTCAAGTGGATGACCTAAGGTTTTTCAATACGAGGGAGGTGTAGGGTGAAGATGGTCTCTCTCAAACAACCCTGCAATTAAATACAAGAAATCCCTTGTGTCCCCAACACACCCAATACAATGGTAAATTATATAGGTGCACTAGTTCGGCGAAGAGATCGTGATACAAGTGTAGTATGGATACTAGATATAGGTTTTTGTAATCTGAAATAATAAAAAACAACACGGTAGCAAGTAACAAAAGTGAGCACAAACGTTATTTCAATGCTTGGAAACAAGTCCTAGGTTTCATTCACTAGTGCAATCTCTCAACAGTGCTAACATAATTGAATCATATGACAACCCCTCAATGTGTGACAAAGAATCACTCCAAAGTTCCTATCGGAGAAAGTAGGACGAAAATGTGCATCAACCTAGGTGCCTGGATTACTCCAATGTCACCACGGGAATCCGCAAATTGATTACCAAAAAATATGTCATGTGATCTTGATAAATTATCCCATTGACACCACAGGAATCTACAAGCAAGACATACATCAAGTCAAATCCAAATATGCAGTCAAGCATACAAAACTTCAAAGAGCAAGACTCAATTCATCACAACAATGATAGAGAGAGGAGAACACCAAATGATCCAACTATATTAACAAAGCTCATGGTACATCAAGATCATGTCCTATGAAGAGCATGGAGAGAGAGAGATCAAACACATAGCTACTGGTACATACCGTCAGCCCCGGGCCGCCTCTTCATTGAAGCAGCGGGGACGACGAAAAAGGCTTTGGTGATGATTTCCCCCCTCCGGCAAGGTGCCAGTATAGGTCTCTGGATGAGATCGATTCGAACAAAGGCTTGCGGTAGCGGAAAAAATCATCTACGTCAAGTTTCAGGGGTTTATGTATTTATAGGAATTTTCAGCGTTGGAATCACGCCAAAAGGAGTTACAATTGGAGATATGCCCTAGAGGCAATCATGTGTGATGATATTTCCCGTGTATATGGATAAGGATAATCCTTGGACATAATCAATGATGTGTATTAGATGCATTGTATGATGGTTGTCCTAAAAGATCCCTAGTCGAAAGGGATGTGTGGACGCGCAACTAACTAGACTAGCATATGTCACGGTAGATGGCTCGGTCTCGTTAGCCATGGAGCATTATATGCTAGCCAGATAATATAGACTCGGAAGGATCTGGTCGGATTCAATATAGTCGGATCCGAGTCAAGATAAGGCTCGAGTCGGAAAGATCCAACTATGAGACACAACGATAGGTCATCCGTGAGTCTATAGTACAACATACGCTCTATGTCCTAAGACTTGAGCTAGTGCATCTACTCGAGATGGTGACATACCTGCTTTGGGCTGACCAAATGCTACTCCATAACTGGATAGTTATAAAGGCAGGTTCCAGGCTAGTCCAGACCCATGTTGTGGGACATGGTCGAGCAAGATGGGATTTGCCCCCCGAACATGAAGGATATACTCTGGGGCCCTCGTGTGATCGGACCAAGATAAGCACGGCCATATGACAAGGATTATAAGATAATCTGGTTTGTGGCCGGCATCACTTGAACAAGAAAGAGGTCGGGCTAGCACAAGGATGATGGACTCGCCTTGAGCCCGACAACATATATCGTGTGGCAAAGGGAACCTAAGTGTGACATGTTGATAGAGGCTAGGGTGCCGATCTTTCGATGAGATGATAACTATCAATTTAGCTGAGACGACTTTGACGATCCAACTACAAACATGCAATGACGTTTTGCCTTAGCAATCCTAAACCAAGTCTGAGAGGTTATTGACCATGCCAGAGCATGATCAACCTGACCACGAAGGTCTACTCCTGCAAGCAATCGAAGAACAAGCAAGAATATGACAAAGTAATCTGAATATTGTGAATATCGATGAAGTATGGATAAAAGTGTGGTTTCATAAGCGGTCTTGGCCTAGTCGTTGGACACAAATGAAGTACACTAAGTTGCAGCAATGGCTAATTTTAACTAAACAAATCCCAAGGAAAAAAGCTACTAGATGGATCTATATATATAGGGCCAAGGGGTGGTGGCCAAGGAGGTGGGAAGACGTCCCAAGGCAGCCTAAAACTAAACCTAGGTCGTACAAGGCTCATGGGCCCAAGTGGAGGTGATGCAACACCTTTGGACTTGCAGTTTGACTTGGATTCTGCTACAATGTCAGATTGTTTCGTCAATATCTCAATGCTCCGAACGAATTTGAAGGTGAATCCAATTGGGTTGGAAAGTTCACGGAATCTACTTTCCGACAAATAAAAGGAATTACCCAATTCGGAGTCCGGAGGAAAGAGATATTGGCGTTTTGAGTCAGGTATGTCTGTGCAGTCCGAATCTGCATTCAAAACATGAGAGACTTAGACTTTATTTTCTCTTGGCCCAAAAGTCACATGAGAGGACTTTTTGAACAACACCTAAACTTCATTTTTCCCTTATCTTCATTTGTGGATTGTAAAAATGTCACATACACCTGTAATTACACATGGCAGAAAAGTCTGTGAAGTATTTTTGTCGTGGATAACATAAATAAATTATTGCATAGTTTGCATTAAAAATCACCTCACAAATATGAATGTATGCTATATTTTTGGTAGTATCCAAGGTAGTCTTTTCCTCATCATCCCCCCTTCTTGAAAACAAAGCCGTCCTCGTCTTTGCTTAATCTGAAGTGTGGCTAACAAAAGAGACAAGGCGTACATGTTGTATATGTATGTCATCCATTTTTACTTATCTTGGTTTTCGCACATATGACACATGTATACATGAGTAACTTTCATAGTTCATAAAATATGAAGCCAAAATATTATCACAAGAAGTAGAAGGCATGAAAATATTGCAACTCTGTTCACACATATAAGTGAAGCTCTTATTCATATCAAAAGATTGACAATGTTCATCATTAAACCATCCCAACATTAGCGAATAAACCTTATTTGCATTAAATTTACATGCTACAACATGCTTAAATAAGAAAACATGCAATAGGTCATTTGACACAGAATCATCACCAACATTAGAGGTCATATCAAAATAATTGAACATTGGCACAGTTATTTTCACATGTATTTGATCCAAATATGATTTATTCCCTAATTCACTTGGTTATTTTGCATCAACAATTAATTCAATGGGTGCACTTGACATTGTTGATATTTCATTTGTCTGATCACATGGAAAAGTCAAATCATCAACATATTCCTCTAAAATAGGTGGTGTGATCAAAGTAGTCGGTAGGTCATCACATGGTGCATTGAAACTGACAAGGCATTCATCATACTCATGTGGAGTTGGAAGATCAGTACCTTTGTCATTACCTTTTATGATCAACTCACATGATGTAGGCACTCTCGGCGATGATGTGTCACATGGTGGAGGTGATGTAGTCCTCACAACAATGGACATGGTTGTCATAGTATGCCTAGTAGTTGAAGGAACAATCGTACCAACTCTTGGAATGTGCACCGTGTGCTTGTTCTCCTCATGGGCAACACGTCTTTTTATTTCCTATTCAGCTTTGCAAGCAAGACAGAACAAATGGTCCATAGGATAACACTCTTCATGAGTTAGTATCTATTGAATATCACGGTTTAATCCTCCCCAAAATCTATCCATAAAATCTTCTTCACTTTCTTATAAAAATGAGTGCAACAAAGTAGTTTGTTAATCATCATAATATTTTCATACGGTGTCACTGCCTTGTTTTAAATGTTGTATTTTTTTAATCATGCCACGAGTATAATAAACATCAACAAATCTATCTCTCACGACAAGTTTTCAATCATCCCAAGTAGTAGGTATAAAATCAGGGTTTAACCGACAATATTCACTCCACCAAACTGCAAAGCTACTGAAACTACTAACTGCAGCTTGAAATTTTCGACGTTGATCAAAATTATGGGAAGCAAATATTGACGATGACATGTACCTAGCGTAGGGTAATAGGCCTGGCCTAGATGCCCTTCCCAAGGACACTTCCCTAAGATCAACGACATTCAAAGCACAACAACATCCACCGACTGGAATCACCTCAGAGTGCAACCCACTCGACCATTCCACTCGGATAACCCAATTCCGTTCGACCAGTATATCATCATTCGACCATACTAGAAACCACTCGGAGTACAGAAGATCTAAAGTCACTCAGGATGGCAACGGTCAGACGTTCACTCCGTAGTGTTAATGATCATTTATATGTATTTATTGTTGGCGTTATCAGTAACGTCTCAACTTAATGTACATTGAACTCCTTGTAATGTGGGCTGGCTGGGGTCCTGGCGCACTCTATATAAGACACCGCCCTCCACTGGCACAATGGTTCGCACCCCTGTAACTTCATGCATAATCCACTCGACCGCCTCCGGGCACCGAGACATAGGGCTTTTACTTCCTCCGAGAAGGGCCTAAACTCGTAAATCTTGCGTCCACAACCTCATCGTAGTTAGGATCTTGCCTCCTCTTACGTACCCCCTATTCTACTGTCAGACTTAGAACCACGAGAGTGGGCAGCCACCATGGGGCAGGTGTCTTAGCGACTTCCCGTGAGGTTGCACTTTTTTCCGATCCCCATCATCATGGTTTCTGGTGGTGGTTTGGTTGAGGGCCGCGAGATCCGTTCTCGGCGCGCTCATTTTCATCGCCGATGACTCCGCCTGGCTCCAAGAGGCCCCCCTCGATGTTGAGACACTCCCCGTCCACGTGCGTCCGCGGTGTCCTTCTGTGGCAGCCGTCGACCCAGTATCGGTCGGCTCCTGCAGCGTCTTCGCTTCCCGTTGCTCGTCGCTGCAAGCGATCGGGTCGATCGCGGCTTCAGTAGTGGGTAAAGCACATAGTGGCCCATCAGTCGGCCACCCCTCAAGTCGCGGCAATCGAGCCCAATGAATATCTGTACGGGCATTTCGACCTGTCGACTAGCTCCGTCGAGACCTTGTCCGAGTGGGACAAGAGCGACCCTGCGGCGGAAGTCCTGATGGTCGACACACCGCGCAGCCTGCCTAGTTTCCGTCGCGGTGACGGCGGCGATGGCGGCGGAGACCCATCGCATGTTCATGAGGAATACCATCCCGAAGCCCTCACTTCGCAACAGAGGGATGAACTGCATCATCTCAACATGGGGGCACTCCACACTCCCATCGCCGGGGAGACCTCCGAGGCTCGGGCCTTGGAGGCTGCGCGCTTGGCCACTTTGGCTGAACGCGCACGGCTGGAGAACCTTCAGTATTCACTCGACGAACGCGCTCGACGACAGATCCCTGAGTCCAATCGACGACAGCGACAATTGTTCCTGCCTGAACCTTAGGTATACCGAACTCCGATTCAGAATCTTACAACTGTTGCCCATATAGCAGAGTCGATTAAGCCATCCCAATCAGAGGCTGGAAGGGGTTTGATGCAGATCAGAACATTGCTCCGGGAAGCAGGAGAGCAGAACACAGCCGTATCTCAGTCTAGCAAGAGGATCCACTGCAGGTCTCTAGTGGTGGATACAGTGCAGTCGGCTCACAGCCCAAGATCGCCTCTGCGGCGTGAGGGATGTGGGCACCATCAAGAGCAGTACCTGGGTCTGAACCACGAGCAATATGATCATCGGTTCAATCATGAAGATCGCCGCCGAGTGCCCACGCCCCCTCCGAGGGGCGGATCGTATGCACCCCGGCAACACGATGGCAGGCCTCCATATGGTAATGAGCCAAGACTTCCAGTCGATCCCAGAGAACCCGGAGTTGATGCAAGTTCAATTTTGGTACAGGGTCTGGTCGACCAGAACATAGCTCACAAAGAAGGACAGGACAGAGATCGTCCAACAAGCAGCCGAGTGCATGTATCTGGACCTGAATGTTTCAGCAGAGCCATCAGGGCCGCGGAAATCCCTCCTAACTTCAGGTTGGGACTGGGGTAAGTAAGTTTACCAGTGAATCCAAACCTAACACTTGGCTGGAGGACTACCGAGTGGCCGTATAGATTGATGGTGGTAATGATGATGTAGCCATGAAACATCTTCCTCTGATGTTGGAAGGGTCAGCCATGGCTTGGCTGAATCAGTTAGCTCCTGACAGTATATTCAGTTGGGAAGAGTTGGCCTGAGTGTTCGTTAGGACGTTTGAGGGCACCTACAAGCGGCCCATAGGGTTGACAGAATTGCAGCATTGCGTTCAAAAACCGAATGAAACTTTGAGGGGTTATATCCAGAGATGGACCACTTTGCATCATATAGTGGAAAATGTGTCGCAGCACCAGGCAGTTTGCGCCTTCAAGGAGGGCGTTCGGTACAGAGAGCTTAACCTGAAATTCCGTCGGACAGGAGATATGACCCTGACCCGGATGATGGAAATAGCCACTCGGAATGCTAACAGCGAAGAAGAAGACCGACTCCGTAGTGGCAAGAATAAACTAGTCGCCCAAGACACTAGAGGAGGGAATTCCAGTCGGAAACAGAAGCGCAAAGCCAAGCCCGTAGGTCCTGGTGAAGTCGCAGTTGTAACCCAAGGAAAGTCCAAGGGAAAGCCTAAGGGGCCATGGATCCCCAAGAAAGTGAAAGATCAAGCAGGAAATGATGTGCTAGATTTGTCGTGTCATATACACACCAAGAAGGATGAAGAGGGGAACCTGATTTATCCCAAGCATACCACACGACAGTGTCAACTCCTTATCTAGCAATTCCGAGAGGGCCAGCCCAGTGAGAAAGAGAAGGAATCTGATAAGGATGAAGACAAAGAGGAGGATGATGGTTTCCCTAATATCAATGCTACTTTGGTGATTTTTGTTGACGTTGAGAGCAAAAGTCGACTGAAAGTCATCAACAGATAAGTAAACATGGTTGCCCCGGCAACACCAACATATTTGAAGTGGTCTAAGACTCCCATTACATTCGACCAGTCTGACCATCCGACAGGCGTTGCTACCACGGGGCGGGAAGTGTTGGTGGTCGACCCAATTGTTGGGGGCACTCGGTTGACCAAAGTTCTGATGGATGGTGGCAGTGGCCTCAACATTTTGTATGTTGAGACTCTCCGAGAGATGGGCATCCCAATGTACAAGCTCAGTGAAAGCAATTTGCACTTCCATGGAGGCATCCTTGGGAAGAAAGCTGATTCAGTCGGCCAGATCACTCTTGACGTGGTTTTCGGTGATTCGAAGAATTACCTCAAAGAAAAGTTGACATTTGAAGTCATGGATTTTCATAGTGCTTATCATGCTATTCTAGGCAGACCTGCATATGCCCGCTTCATGGCTCGACCATATTATGTATACCTCAAGCTGAAGATGCCTAGTCCCAAGGGTGTGATCATGATCACTAGTAATCAGCAGAGAGCGAAAGAGTGTTTCCTGAAAGGCTCGAAGATTGCTGATGAACAGATGGCAACAGTGGAAATGCAAGAGCACCAGAAGAACGCCGATCAGAGTGATTTGTTACGTGCCAAGAAGCCTGCTTCAGAATCTGCATTTCAGTTGTGTGGTGAAACAAAGCAAGATCACATTCACCCGACCGATCCTAATGCTGCTCCGACTCATATCTCAACAACACTCGACAGCAAATAGGAAGAAGCGCTCATCTAGTTCCTCCGTGAGAACTGGAACATCTTTGCATGGAAGCCTTCTGACATGCCAGGTCTACCCAGAGGACTGGATGAGCACTGTTTGCGAGTCAACCCAAAAGCAAAACCTATCAAAGAGCATCTCCGTCGGTCCGCCGTAGAGAAGAGGAAGGCAATTGGTGAAGAGGTGGCTCGGCTTCTAGCAGCTGAGTTCATCCATGAGTTATACCACTCCGAGTGCCTCGCTAATGTTGTCATGGTCCCCAAGAAAGATGATTCACTTCGCATGTGTATCGACTACAAGCATATCAATCGGGCCTGCCCGAAAGATCATTTCCCTCTACCCCACATCGATCAAATTGTCGATTCGACTGTGGGATGTGAGCGTTTGTCCTTCTTGGACGCTTATTCCGGGTACCAGCAGATCTGACTGTATGGCCCCGATGAAATAAAAACAGCTTTCATCACCCCTTTCGGGTGCTTTTGCTATGTTACCATGCCCTTTGGTCTCAAGAATGCTGGTGCCACATTCATGCGCAAGATTCAGAAGTGCCTGCTCACTCAAATCAGTTGGAATATGGAAGCATACATGGATGACATTGTGGTCAAGTCACGTAAAGGTTCCGACCTACTGACTAACCTCGTCGAAACCTTTGCCAATCTGAGAAGATATGATATCAAGCTTAATCCGTCAATGTGGACATTCAGAGTCCCAGGAGGAAAGCTACTCGCTTTTGTCGTTTCCGAACGAGGGATCGATGCAAACCTAGAGAAAGTTGGTGCAATCCTCCAAATGAAACGCCTTCAGAAGCTTACTGGTTGTTTGGCCGCTTTGAGTCGATTCATTTCTCGTCTCAGTGAAAAGGCATTGCCTCTTTACCGACAGATGAAAAAGTCTGACAAGTTCGAGTGGACTCCGGAACCTGAAGCAGCATTTGTAGAGCTCAAAGCCATGCTTTCCACCCAGCCGGTGCTTGCTTCCCTAGTCAACAAAGAGCCTCTACTGCTGTATATTGTAGCCACGAGACAAGTTGCCAGCACTGTGCTCACGGTCGAGCGGGAAGAAGAAGGCAAAGCCTACTGAGTTCAACGCCTAGTGTACTATATTTCTGAAGTCTTGACTCCCTCCAAGCAGATATATCCACATTATCAGAAGCTTGTTTATGGAATTTATTTGACCACGAAGAAAGTTGCACACTATTTCTCTTACCACTCGGTTTTAGTCATCAGTGACGCTCCATTATCAGAAATTCTAAACAACAGGGATTTAACTGGTCGAGTGGCAAAATGGGCGATTGAACTCCTTCCGTTGGATATCAAGTTCGAGGCAAAGAAACCAATCAAGTCCCAGGCAATTGCAGATTTCCTCGCCGAGTGGATTGAACAGCAACAACTGACTCAGATTCACTAGGAGCATTGGACTATGATCTTTGATGGGTCCAAGATGTTGAATGGTTCTGGTGCTAGAGTAGTCCTGGTATCCCTGCGAGGCGACAAACTCAGTTATGTTCTCCAGATTCACTTTGATTCCTCCAACAACGAAGCCGAATATGAGGCACTTCTGTACGTGTTGCGTATGGCCATTACACTCGGTGTCTGTCGCCTAATGCTTTAAAGTGACTTAAATTTAGTGGTGAATCAAGTGATGAAGGAGTGGGACATCAGGAGTCCGGCCATGACTGGCTATTGCAATGAAGTGAGGAAGTTGGAAAAGAAGTTCGAAGGGTTAGAGCTCCACCACATACCCCGAATCAAGAATCAAGCAGCTGATGACCTGGCGAAGATAGGTTCCAAGCGCGAGCCTATTCCCAGCAATGTGTTTTTGGAGCACCTACACTCCTCGTCAGTTCAAGAGGATCCCTTCATAGAAGAGCCTCCACAACCCAAAAGTTCTACTGATCCGACTGAAGCTGAAATCCCAGCCGTGGTTGACCTGATCATGTAGGTTTTGGTCGTCACTCCCGACTGGACAGTGCCATATATTGCATATCTGCTCAGGAAGGAGCTTTCGGAAGATGAAGATGAGGCCCGTCCGATTGTCCGACGATCCAAAGCCTTTACCGTGATAAGTTGACAACTTTACAGAGAGAGTGTTACTGGAGTTTCTCAGAGATGCATCACACCAGAAGAAGGTCGAATGATTCTCAATGATATCCACTCGGGGACCTGTGGTCACCATGCATCCTTTCGGACAATCTTGGCCAAAGCATACCGACCGGATTTTTACTGGCCGCGGGCAAATGAAATGGCAAAAGATATAGATGACAAGTGTGAGGGCTGTCAGTTCTACTCCAACATGTCCCACAAACCTGCATCAGCCTTGAAGATCATTCCACCCGTCTGGCCATTTGCTGTTTGGGGATTGGATATGGTTGGACCTCTGAGGACCGGCAGGAGCAGTTTCACTCATTTGCTTGTGGAAGTCGACAAGTTCACTAAATGGATCGAAGCCAAACCTATTAAGAATCAAGATTCAAGCACTGCCATCAGTTTCATCAGAGAGCTGACATTCAGATATGGAGTCCCTCATAGTATTATCACAGATAATGGCTCCAACTTTGATTCCGACAAGTTCAGAGCATTCTGCGCCTCCCAAGGAACTCGGGTCGACTACGCGTTTGTCGCGCATCCGCAGTCGAATGGGCAGGCAGAGAGAGCAAATGGTTTGACCCTCCAAGGGCTGAAACCCCGGTTGATGCATGAAAGGGCATTTCCCTACTTTATGTTTTGGATGATGATGACAACTCTTTGTTGGTCTAATCGTGTGCTATATGTTTCAGGTTCTCGATGCTTAGGCTTACATCATATTGCTATTGCCTCTCGTAGGAAAAGATCGAAGACGTGTCCTCTATGCTTTTATTTTCTTTGGTCGTAGAGTACCCGTACTATCAAGAGGGAATCCTCATTAGGAAGCTTTGGGGGAATCTTTTCACGTACACTTTCCTCACCCCTCATTTGTCTTCCTCAGTTGTGAGAAAGAGAGTGTTCCCCTATCTTTCCTTGTGTTTTCTACTCTTCCCAGCGGTTGTACCGTCCCCTGGAGCAGTTGTACCGCTGGACCTTGTCGCTCTCCAGCTTTTACCGAGCGGTTGTACCGCTGCCTCCGGGCGGTGGTACCGCCACCTTGCTCAACAAAGGCTAGGGCGGTGGTTCCGGCCATGCACCGCTCAAGTACCGCTCAAGGCTCTGTTTTGATGCGGTTCTCGGGCGGTGGTGGCCCGGTCGATCCTCGTTGACTGGTACCACCGGTGGTCTGAGCGGTTATTCCGCTCAGAACCTCGCCGTCCAAGAGCTCAAGGCCATGCGGCTGTTCCGGTCTTGCACCGCTCAAGTACCGGTCTCGTCTCTGTTCTGAGGCGGTAGTTGTGCGGTGGCTGGGCGGTTGGTCCGGTCATTTTTCTTAACCGGTTCTACCGCCCAGTGGACCGGTTGTACTGCCTAGTAGGGTTCTGCAGCTACACCGTGAGTCCCGGTTGTACCGGGACAAGGACCGGTGGTACCGCTGCGGGGCTGAAAACGCAGCAACGGCTGGATTTTTAGGGTTACTATATAAGAGTGTTTCTCCCACCTACCACTCTTACCTTTCACCTCTCTCACTCCACCATTAATGCACTTCAAGCTCTCTCGCCCGATCTCTCTCTCTAGCCACTCAAACTTGTTGATTTTCTAGAGATTGAAGGAGGAGACCTAGATCTACACTTCCACCAAAGGATATTTGCTTCCCCCATACTTTCTTGTGTGGATTTTGTTACTCTTGGGTGTTTGAGCACCCTAGACGGTTGAGGTCACCTCGGAGCCATATTCCATTGTGGTGAAGCTTCGTGGTTTCGTTGGGAGCCTCCAATTAAGTTGTGGAGAGAGCCCCAACCTTGTTTGTAAAGGTTTGGTCGCCGCCTTTAAGGGCACCAATAGTGGAATCACGACATCTCGCATTGTGTGAGGGCGTGAGGAGAATACGGTGTCCCTAGTGGCTTCTTGGGGAGCATTGTGCCTCCACACCGCTCCAACGGAGATGTACTTCATCTCAAAGGGAAGGAACTTTGGCAACACATCCTCGTCTCCACTGTCTCCACTCTTGGTTATCTCGTGCCTTTACTTGTGCAAGCTTATTTGTATCATATCACTTGCTTGCTTGTGTTCCTATCCTTGTTGCATCATATAGGTTGCTCACCTAGTTGCATATCTAGACAACCTACTTTGATGCAAAGTTTAAATTGTTACAGAAAAGCTAAAAATTGTTAGTTGCCTATTCGCCCCCTCTAGTCAACCATATCGATCCTTTCAATTGGTATCAGAGCCTCGTATCTTTATTAAGGACTTTACCGTCCAAAGAGTATGGTTGATACCGTAGACGGTGTGGAGGAACACTCCGGTGTGAATCCGACCTCGTCTACGGGCGATGGGGGAACCTCGGTCTCTCGTGAGGAGTTCAATGCGGCCTTGGACACATTGAAAACCTCCATGATGACCGAAGTTGAAAGCATGTTTACTAAATTTCTTGAGGGGCTTAAACTATCCACCGCACCGTTGAAAGTGGGTGACCCCACCGACAAGGTGACGGATGCTATCCCCGACAAGGGGGAAGCTAGTAGTGAAAAGGATCCTTCTTCTAGTGTTAAAAATGGCACTGGCATCTTTGCTCATGTGGAACCACCACTTGTTTATGGTGGGCCGGTTCCTTCCACTCATTTGAATCATGCCGGTCCTCCCCTAAGATTGTGAAAAATGAGGACTTTGTTTCTTGGGTTTACCGCTTTAAACGTCATTTAAATCATGTAAACACTAACCTTTGGAGAATCATTGAAGAAGGTTTCTATCCGCATGATCCAAGCAACTTCACTCCTCGAGAAGCCACGAATAATCAATTCAATGAGAATGCTCTCTTCATCATTCAAGATGCAATTCCACCCGAAGACCTACCTCATATTCATCCCTTCGCCTTGGCCAAAGATGCATGGCATTGTGTTGTCTCTCTCTACCGGGGAAGCGCAAGCATTCAATGCTCCAACTATAAAGTGGTGCAAGATGAGGCCGATGAGTTTACAATGAAAGAAGATGAAGAACCTCGTGAGCTTTATCGGAGAGTAACCAAACTCGCGGTCTCACTACGAGATCATGGGAGCAAGGACATGGATGACAATTGGATCAAGTGCAAATTCCTCAAGGCAATGATGCCCTATCGCAAGGCCATGTCTTCTGTCATTCGTCAAAGACCGGACTTCCACACTTTGACCTCAAGCGAAGTGTTGGATGAGTTTGTGGCCATGAACATTTTGGACAAGACCGCCGACAATGCGGTGCTTTGTTCTCAAAGGGCAAATAAGCCTAACCTTGCATTGAAGGCCAAGCTCACCGTTGAAGAAGAATAAGAGGAAGAAGAGGAGAGCAACCTCGAAGATACGAAGTATGCGCATCATGAACACATGGCACTTGCTTCAAGGCAATTTTGGAGCAAGAAAAACTCGAGGCCAAACTTTAGCAAAAAAAACTCAATTGGCACGAAGAGCAGGCAACATGTAAGGACTTGCTACAATTGTGGCAATGTGAGTCATTTTGTTGCGGAGTGCCCGTATGAGAAGAGGGAAGAAAATGGTGGCAAGCTCATCCGAAAGGACAAGGCCAAATCGTTCCCCAACAAGAGCAACTTCACCAAGAAGACTCCTCCCAAGGAATTGGTGGTACAAGAAGAGTACAATGAGGATGATGACGATGATGAAAGTGATGAGTCGGTTTCCATGGCCTCCGTTGCCATTGCGACGACTCCATGGATGTCTCTCTTCGACTCACCCAATGAGAGCATCACCGCCAAGTGCCTCATGGCTAAAGCCACCAACAAGGTAACCTCCAACATCCAAACTACCATCATTAATCATCCTTCTCTGATGGATAGCATTAATGAACTTGAGGAAGCTAATGTGGAGGCTAATGAGTTTGAGGCCTTTATGGGCAAACTAAGGGAAAATCCAAGAAGCACTTTGTTGCTCTCTTGGAACAACTTGGTGAAGCCAATGACATGATCGAGGCTCACGAAAACACCATCACTAAGATGGAAGGGCATAGTCGTGACTATGCCGATGAGATTTCGGATCTTTCCAATGCTCTTGAGGAAGAGCGTGGTCTTCGTTTGGCTCTTGAGGAGTCACACAACGTTGATCATGCTAAGTTAAAGAAATATTATGATCATGTCCTCATTGTTTCTCATGTGCTAAAATCCGAGAAGGCCGAACTTGAGGTTGATTTTGCTAGACTCAAAGAGGAGTTTGATATACTTGACAAGGCTCACAAGGTCTTGAAGGGTGCTCATGCTAGGCTCAAAGAGTCTCATGATCAACTTCAAGTAAAGCTAACCAAGGAAAAAGCCACTTTCCCTCGTATGATGTTAATTGATAATGCAAATGCTACTAACCCGTGTTGTGAGCATGTGCATCTCGTTGAGGAGAACGCTAAGCTAAAGGGGAAACTTGAGAGAGGTCTTGCGACTTGCATACTGTAACGCCCCAGATACGGCTTTCCAAATTTGTATCCAACTCTTGCTGTTTCCGGCATTAAGTTATATTTATTTCCTCGGGTTCGGGTTTTGTCTCCGTGTGTTGTTTTCGTTTTCATGCATCTCATATCATGTCATCATGTGCATTGCATTTGCATTCGTGTTCATCTCATGCATTCAAGCATTTTCCCCGTTGTCCGTTTTGCATTCCAGCGCTTCGTTCTCCTCCGGTGGCCTTTTTCTAGCTTTCTTTCGTGTGTGGGGATTAAACATTTCCGGATTGGACCGAGACTTGCCATGCGGCCTTGGTTTACTACCGGTAGACCGCCTGTCAAGTTTTGTATCATTTGGACTTCGTTTGATACTCCAACGGTTAACCGAGGGACCGAAAAGGCCTCGTGTGTATTGCAGCCCAACACCCCTCCAATTTGGCCCAAAACCCACCAAACTCTGCTCCATGTCCTAGAGCGTTCGATCACGATCGTGTGGCCGAAAACCGCACCTCATTTGGACTCTCCTAGCTCTACTTATGCCTACATATACACCCCCCATTCCAAATCTCAGATTTCTCCCCGTCCTCCTCCAAAAAAAAAACCTCCCTGCACCGACGGACACGTCCGCCCCCAGCCGGACGCGTTCGCCGCCGCGCTCCTCGCCCAACCCGCGCTCGCCACGTGGCACCGCCGCCGCCACCGACAGGCCGCGGGGAGCCCGAGGCCCGCGTCGCCCGCGCCCCACCTCCGCCGCCTCCGTCGCCGTGCCCCGCCGCCGGCAGCCCGCCGCCACGTGCCGCCATCGCCGCCGCCACGTGCCGCCGTCGCCGGCCGGCGCCACCGCGCCGGGCCCCGCCGCCTCCACTCCGCGCCGCCGTGGGACGCCGCCCCCGCCGTCGGCGCCGCCGCCCGCCTCCGCCCCGGCTTCTTCTTCTTCAACTCCGGCGCCAAGTCCGGCCAGCTACAGTGCTCCCCGGCGATTCCTCGAACCGCGTGCAGATCAGATCTGGAAATATCTCCTCCTCGGTTGACTTTTCATCCCCGAACCCTAATTTTTATGCCTACTTTGACTGCCCGTAACTTTGCATCCGTAGCTCCGTTTTCGACATATGATATATCAAAATGTTCGTCTCGACGAGTACATCATTTCATTCCATTGCATCATTTTCATTTGAGTTCATCTTGATGCCCAAAATTCTGTTAGAAGGAGGCTTCGTGAGTTAATTGTCAGATCTGCTAGTTCATCTTAGACTTTTGTCATTTTTGCCATGATTATTGTGTGCATGCTATGCCTGTGAGTCCTTCATATGTTTTGTTAAGAATTTTGTCTTCTTTCCAGAGGTGCAACCCATGCATTTTTAGGATTTGTGTGGTGACTTGTGCAAGCTTGCAAAGTGAGGCACCCGGTAAATCTGTTTTCAGGGACTTAGTTGTTTTCACTAAGTCTGGGATATTCTAGTTCATGATGCCATATGTTCAGCTTGTTTCCTAGTGATCCATGCCTCTTTTGAGGATGATCAGTAAGGGACTTTTGATATTCATGTTATGCTCTATCCATCCATGTCTTTGTCTGCAATTATGGAGCACCATAGCTTCTGAAATTTTGAGGGCCTCTTTTGAGGGCCTCGTGATCTGAAATTTCAGACTAGTGTTTTTGCATTTGCGTTATGCTCTATCCATCCATGCCTCTTTTGAAGTCTGGAATCTGTTTTGCATTTGCGTTTTTGCCATACTTGTTTGAACCTCATAATGGATGAATTGGCCGTGGCTCAGTGCTAGTCTTTTGTTAAGCATCTTGTGTGCATCCCTGCCATGTGTTTTGTTGTCATGTTGGGTGGCTGTAGCATGTTCATTTCGTTGCATTTAGATGCCTACTTGCTGTAAATCGCAGACCGGTGTCATATCTTAAAACGCTTGCCATTTCCAAACCGTAACTCCGATTCCAATGATCTTTATATCGTTTTCAAGCGATTTCATCCCCTCTATCCAGTGGCACCCTTGGAATTCCAAGTTGAGGCCAGGTTCATGCATTTCCTGTCATATCTTGCATTTTGCATCCCGCATCGCATCCCGCATAGCATATCATCTTTTCATCATATTGCTTGGTCTTGCACGTGGTTGATTGTATCCTTGTTGCTTGTTGTCTTGTTGGGTAGAGCCGGGAGACGAGTTCGCTACCGAGGAGCCCGTTGAGTTTGCTTGTGAGGATCCAGTCAACTCTGACAACTGTGCAGGCAAGATGATCATACCCTCGAAATCACTACTATCTTTGCTATGCTAGTTTGCTCGCTCTTGCTATGCCAATGCTACGATGCCTACCTTTTGCTTGTCAGCCTCCCAATTGCCATGTTGAACCTCTAACCCACCATGTCCTAGCAAACCGTTGATTGGCTATGTTACCGCTTTGCTCAGCCCCTCTTATAGCATTGCTAGTTGCAGGTGAAGATTGGAGGCCGTTCCTTGTTGGAACATTTATTTACTTGTTGGGATATCACTATATTGCTATGTTATCTTAATGCATCTATACACTTGGTAAAGGGTGGAAGGCTCGGCCTCTCGCCTAGTGTTTTGTTCCACTCTTGCCACCCTAGTTTCCGTCATATCGGTGTTATGTTCCCGGATTTTGCGTTCCTTACGCGGTTGGGTTATAATGGGAACCCCTTGATATTTCGCCTTGATTAAAGCTTGTCCAGCAATGCCCAACCTTGGTTTTACCATTTGCCACCTAGCCCTTTTCTTTCCCTTGGATTCTGCAGACTCAAGGGTCATCTTATTTTAACCCCCCCGGGCCAGTGCTCCTCTGAGTGTTGGTCCACCTGTCAGCTACCGGTGGCCACCAGGGGCAACTTTGGGCTGGCCTACCCGTATCTAGGACCATCTGAGTGTGCCCTGAGAAAGAGATATGTGCAGCTCCTATCGGGATTTGTCGGCACATTCGGGCGGTGTTGCTGGTCTTGTTTTAACCTGTCGAAGTGTCTTGAGTAACCGAGATACCGAGTCTGATCGGAACATCTTGGGAGGAGGTCTTTTCCTTCGTTGACCGTGAGAGCTTGTCATGGGCTAAGTTGGGACTCCCCTGCAGGGATTGAACTTTTGAAAGCCGTGCCCGTGGTTATGGGCAGATGGGAATTTGTTAGCGTCCGGTTGTAGATAACTAAAACCTTAATTAATTAAAATGAATCAACTGTGTGTGTTGCCGTGATGGCCTCTTCTCGGCGGAGTCCGGGAAGTGGACACGGTGTTGGAGTTATGCTTGCGCAGGTTGCTCTTCTAGATTCTCGCTCGTGCTTTGCCTCCTCTTCTCGCTCTCTCTTGCGAATAAGATAGCCACCATATATGCTAGTCGCTTGCTGCAGCTCCACATATATTTGCCTTGTCCATTCCTATAAGCTTAAATAGTTTCGATCGCGAGGGTGCGAGATTGCTGAGTCCCTGTGGCTCACAGATACTATAATTCCAGATGCAGGTCCAGGTGATTCCGCTCCAGGTGACGAGTACGAGCTCAAGTGGGAGTTCGACGAGGACTCTCAGCGTTATTATGTTTCCTTTCCCGATGATCAGTAGTGGTGCCTAGTTGGGGATTGATTCAGGGCCTTGTCGCATGTTGGGGGTCTTTTCTATTTTGGCACCGTAGTCGGGCCATGAGTGATTTGTTTGATGGATGTTATTTATGTACTTTGATGTGACGTGGCGAGTGTAAGCCAACTACGTTTCGCCTCTTTATATTAATTATGTACATGGGATGTGTAATGATTTCCCGACTTGCGACATTGATTTCAATGCGGTTATGCCTCTAAGTCGTGCCTCGACACGTGGGAGATATAGCCGCATCGAGGGCGTTACAAGTTGGTATCAGAGCCTTCCCTGACCTTAGGAGCCCCATTGCTTGATCGTTTTTAGCAGCCGAGTTGTGTCTAGAAAAATGTTTTGAGTCATTTAGGAATTATATATCGGAGAGCTTAGGAAATCTTTTTACTTCCCAGTCTCCTCATCGCTCTGGTAAGGCTTCCTGACGTAGAGTTTTGACTCTTCTCTTCTCAAATTTCACTAAAAAAAATTTAGGATCACGCGAGTATTTTGGATTTGTTCCGATGGTTTTGTGACGAGAACATTGTTCTTGGTGCCTCCTGTCTTTAGGGGTTGTGGCAGTGTCCCGGGGAGTTGAGCTCCGAGGTGTTGTCGTCACAATTTTATCGTTGCAATTCTGGTATACTTGAGATATGTGCGCGACATCGAAAAACGCCTTTATGTAGTTCGTTGGTGAGATAACCTCGACGCCACCCAGTACTGGGGCGGGAGTCCGGGAGTATCGCCATAACTTGTATAACGGATGCTTTTCGAAGGTTGAGATAGATGGTTTCCGAAGGTTTCTTGGTTATGTGTTGAAGGATGGATACAGATGGATGTAGGATTTGCTAGCTTGAGTGAGATATTATGCTCCCCTGTATCCCCAACACCTGATTGCATAACCGGAAAAATTTCGGGAATTTCATAGGTGGGAATTCAAGTAGCCTTAGGATATCTTTCCGACAGATGTATGATATGAAATTGGGGTTCGACGTCTAGTGGTTCGCCTATTCACGGTCGATTTTACAGTGGTCTCGTTGTGTCTTAAAGAGTCCTTGGCTATGCTGACTCGGGGACGCTTCGTATGTCATGTGCACTGCCTTGTACATGATGGTGCTGTACGATCGAGCCCGTGTAGGTCCCACCACGAAAACTTCGGACGAAATTTCTATCATATGTGTGTTCCGGCTTATTCCGCAAGCCAACCCTTGGTTTTATTTCGAGTTGTGGCTTTCGTTTTGCTTCGACGTCATATGTTGATTCCATCCCCCGTTGATGTACCCCTTCTACCTGATTCTTCGTGGCTTCGCAATTTAGGAATATGTGACCACTTCAAGAGAAATGCATTCGTTCATTTTGTTCGGATGTGAAGACTATATGTTGCAATTTTCATTCCGTTGGATTCAGCTTCAATATTTATCTGTCATGTGCTAATGGTGGTCAACCTCTTCAGGATGGCTCCTCCAACGCGCACGACTCCGAATCCTGATCCGCCACCACCTCCACCTCCTCCAGAGGCATGGCAAGCTGTGATGGCCGCAACCAATGCAAACACTCAGCTGATCATGCAAATTCTCCAAGAGCGCAATCAAGGCAGTCAGGGGAATCAAGGCAGCAACCAGAGTCACTTTGCTACACTCAACCAGTTCCTTGCTAATGGGCCAAAGACTTTCAGCAATTGTGTTGAGGCAACCGATGCTGACGATTGGCTTGTGGATCTGTGTAAGCATTTCGAGTGCAGCAACGTCAGGCCTGAGGACTTTGTGAAGTTCGCTTCCTTCCAACTCAAAGATCAAGCTGCAGAATGGTTCCAGCAGTACAAGGATTCCAGAGGTGGACGTGTTATCACTTGGGATGATTTCCGTCGAGATTTCCGAGCTCATCACATTCCGCAGAGCGTGGTTGAAAGCAAGCGTGAGGAATTCCGCAATCTGAAGCAAGGCTCTTTGTCTGTCTATGACTACAACAAATTGTTCCAGAAGCTTGCCCGCTTTGCCAAGCAGGATGTTCCTGATGAGAAGAGCATGATCTATCAGTTCAGAGGTGGTCTTCGTGAGGAAATTCAGCTCGCTCCTGTCCTCTTCGAGCCGTTGAGATACGATGAGTTCTACAACATGGCACTGAAGCAAGAGGCTGCTCAGTTGAGGTGTGATGCTTCCAGGAAGCGAGTTAGAGATGTTACTCCTTCTTCCTCTACTCAAGTGGCCAAGCAGCAGAAGTTTTGGCTTCCTCCTCCTCCGTTCCGTCAGCCGTATCAGCAGAAGAGCAAAGGTGGTAGTGGTTCTTTCCACCCACCCAACCCAGGCTTTCAGAACAAGTCTTCGTCTCAAGCTCCAAGATCGAGTGCTCCGTATCACCGTCCGCTTTCAGAGGTCACGTGCAACAAGTGCCAACAAAAGGGTCACTATGCCAACAAGTGTTTCAACCAGAGGTGTCTTCCTCCTCCTCCTCCTGTCAGATCGGCAAGTACAGCTGTGGTCAAGCATAACCCCAAGTCCGCCAAGGTCAATTTGATGAATGCAGCTCAGGCAGAGGACTCGTCAGATGTGATCATGGGTAACCTTCCTGTTAACGATGTTCCTGCAAAAGTTCTTTTTGACACGGGTGCATCGCATTGCTTCATCTCGAGACCGTTTACTAATAGGCATGAATTGGTTTCACAAGTTTTGCCTAGTCCTTTAGCAGTTGTCTCTCCCGGCAAGGGCATGCAGGCTAACTCAATCGTTCCGGATGTTTCTATCACTTTGGGTGACTACAAGTTCTTGGCTTCTCCTACGGTTCTCGGTGACTCGGATATTGATCTTATTCTCGGAATGGATTGGCTTTCTAAGCACAAGGCTCAGCTTGATTGTGCAGCCAAGCAGATTCAATTGACTCATTCGTCTGAGGAAGTAATTGTCTTTGCCGCTCGGGATAATACCATCCGTCTGTTTTCTCTCAATGAGAAGGGTGAACTGGATGCTATCTCGCAAATTCCAGTCGTTTGCGAATATCAAGACGTCTTTCCAGAAGAGCTCCCAGGAATGCCTCCGCGCCGGCCAGTTGAATTCGTTATTGAACTTGAGCCTGGCACGGAACCTGTGTGCAAACGCCCTTACAAGCTCGGACCTGAAGAGTTGAAGGAGCTGAAGAAGCAACTCGATGAGCAAGAAAGAATGGGTCTCATCCGGCCTAGTACTTCTCCGTGGGGTTGTGGTGTTCTTTTTGTGAAGAAGAAGGATGGAACGGACCGACTTTGTGTTGATTACCGTCCAGTGAACAAGAAGACCATCAAGAACAAATACCCACTTCCCAACATCAATGAGCTGTTCGAACAACTCAAAGGTGCTCAAGTATTCTCCAAGCTTGATCACCGTATGGGTTATCACCAGATTCGCATTCGTGAAGAAGATATTCCCAAGACAGCATTCAGAACAAGCTTTGGCTCATATGAATACACTGTCATGTCTTTTGGCCTCGCCAACGCTCCTCCGACGTTCTCTCGCATGATGAATTTCATCTTCAACGCCTACACCAATGACTTCGTTTTGGTCTATCTCGATGACATTCTGGTTTTCTCCAAGAACAAGGAAAATCATGCCACGCACTTGCGTTTGGTTCTCAATAAGCTCAGGGAACATCAGTTCTACGCCAAGTTCTCCAAGTGTGAATTTTGGCTCGATGAGGTTCTTTATCTTGGTCATATCATCTCTGCCAAGGGCATTTCCGTGAATCCCGAGAAGGTTTCCGCAATTGTGAATTGGGAACCTCCTCAGAACGTGAAGCAACTCCGCAGTTTTCTCGGTCTCGCAAGCTATTGCCGAAGATTCGTTGAAAACTTTTCCAAGATCGCGAAGCCTCTCTCAAATCTTCTTCAGAAGCACGTCAAGTATGTTTGGTCTCCGGAGTGTGATATTGCTTTCAACACTTTGAAAGAGAAGTTGATCACTGCTCCAGTTTTGACTCCGCCTGATGAATCCAAGCCGTACGAGGTCTTTTGTGATGCCTCTCTCCAAGGTCTTGGCGCAGTATTGATGCAAGAGAAGAAAGTTGTTGCTTATACATCTCGCCAGTTGAAGCCTAATGAGAAGAACTACCCCACTCATGATCTCGAGTTGGCGGCAGTTGTGCACGCCCTTTTGACTTGGAGACATCTTCTATTGGGAAGAAAAGTGGACATTTTCACTGATCACAAGAGTCTCAAGTACATCTTCACTCAGCCTAATCTCAACCTAAGGCAAACTCGATGGGTCGAAATGATTCAAGAGTATAATCCGAGTATTGAGTATACTCCAGGCAAGGCCAATGTGATTGCTGACGCTTTGAGCAGAAAGGCCTACTGCAACAGTCTGATTCTCAAGCCTTATCAACCCGAGCTTTGTGAAGCTTTCCGCAAGCTTAATCTGCAAGTTGTTCCTCAAGGTTTCCTCGCCAACCTTCAAGTCTCTCCTACCTTAGAAGACCAGATTCGCCAAGCCCAACTTCTTGATGCTATGGTGAAAAAGGTGAAGATTGGGATTGCCAAGAGTACGAAGATGTATCAGGACCTCAAGCAAGCTTATTGGTGGACTCGAATGAAGCGCGAGATCGCTCAATTCGTGAATGAATGTGATGTCTGCAGAAGAGTGAAGGCAGAACACCAAAGGCCAGCTGGTCTCCTCCAACCTCTTGCCATTCCAGAATGGAAGTTTGACCACATTGAAATGGACTTCGTGACTGGGTTTCCAAAGTCCAAGCGTGGCAATGATGCTATATTTGTTGTCATCGACAAGCTCACCAAAGTGGCTCATTTTCTGCCTATCAAAGAGTCGATCACTGCAGCTCAATTGGCGGAACTCTATACCTCTCGCATTGTCTCTCTGCACGGTATTCCTCAAGTGATATCTTCAGACCGTGGCAGCATCTTTACCTCCAAGTTTTGGGATTCTTTTCAGAAGGCCATGGGCACCAACATCCGCTTCAGCACTGCTTTCCATCCTCAAACAAGCGGTCAAGTCGAGCGTGTCAACCAGATTCTTGAAGACATGCTCAGGGCTTGTGTGATCTCTTTCTGCATGAAGTGGGAAGACTGTCTTCCTTATGCTGAATTCTCATACAACAACAGTTTTCAAACAAGTTCGGGCAAGGCCCCATTTGAAATTCTGTATGGCAGGAAGTGCCGTACCCCTCTCAACTGGTCTAAAACCGGTGAACGTCAGCTGCTGGGTAATGACTTAATCACAGAAGCAGAAGAAATGTGCAAAGTCATTCGTGATAATCTCAAAGCAGCCCAATCCCGCCAGAAGAGCTACTATGATAGTAAGCACCGTGATTTGGCTTTCGAGATCGGAGATCATGTTTACCTCCGCGTCTCTCCCATGAAAGGTACTCGTCGCTTCGGTATCAAAGGGAAGCTTGCCCCTAGATACGTGGGACCTTTCATGATTGTCAGCAAGAGAGGCGACCTCGCCTATCAACTTGAGCTTCCTTCAAACTTTGCAAATGTTCATGATGTGTTCCATGTCTCTCAGCTTCGAAAGTGCTTCAAGACTCCTGACCGCACCGTCAACTTCGAGGACATTGAGCTCCAAGAAGATCTCTCTTATCGTGAGCACCCAGTTGCTATTCTTGAAGAGACTGAACGCAAGACTCGCAACAAGTCAATCAAATTTCTCAAAGTCAAGTGGTCTCACCATTCCGACCGTGAAGCTACCTGGGAACGCGAGGATCACCTCCGTTCTGAGTACCCGGAGTTCTTTCAGTCCTAGATCTCGGGACGAGATCTTTTCGTAGTGGTGGAGTGTTGTAACGCCCCAGATACGGCTTTCCAAATTTGTATCCAACTCTTGCCGTTTCCGGCATTAAGTTATATTTATTTCCTCGGGTTCGGGTTTTGTCTCCGTGTGTTGTTTTCGTTTTCATGCATCTCCTATCATGTCATCATGTGCATTGCATTTGCATTCGTGTTCATCTCATGCATTCAAGCATTTTCCCCGTTGTCCGTTTTGCATTCCGGCGCTTCGTTCTCCTCCGGTGGCCTTTCTCTAGCTTTCTTTCGTGTGTGGGGATTAAACATTTCCGGATTGGACCGAGACTTGCCATGCGGCCTTAGTTTACTACCAGTAGACCGCCTGTCAAGTTTTGTATCATTTGGACTTCGTTTGATACTCCAACGGTTAACCGAGGGACCGAAAAGGCCTTGTGTGTATTGTAGCCCAACACCCCTCCAATTTGGCCCAAAACCCACCAAACTCTGCTCCATGTCCTAGAGCGTTCGATCACGATCGCGTGGCCGAAAACCGCACCTCATTTGGACTCTCCTAGCTCTACTTATGCCTATATATACACCCCCCATTCCAAATCTCAGATTTCTCCCCGTCCTCCTCCAAAAAAAAACCTCCCTGCACCGACGGACACGTCCGCCCCCAGCCGGACGCGTTCGCCGCCGTGCTCCTCGCCCAACCCGCGCTCGCCACGTGGCGCCGCCGCCGCCACCGACAGGCCGTGGGGAGCCCGAGGCCCGCGTCGCCCGCGCCCCACGTCCGCCGCCTCCGTCGCCGTGCCCCTCCGCCGGCAGCCCGCCGCCACGTGCCGCCATCGCCGCCGCCACGTGCCGCCGTCGCTGGCCGGCGCCACCGCGCCGGGCCCCGCCGCCTCCACTCCGCGCCGCCGTGGGACGCCGCCCCCGCCGTCGGCGCCGCCGCCCACCTCCGCCCCGGCTTCTTCTTCTTCAACTCCGGCGCCAAGTCCGGCCAGCTATAGTGCTCCCCGGCGATTCCTCGAACCGCGTGCAGATCGGATCTGGAAATATCTCCTCCTCGGTTGACTTTTCATCCCCGAACCCTAATTTTTATGCCTACTTTGACTGCCTTTAACTTTGCATCCATAGCTCCGCTTTGGACATATGATATATCAAAATGTTCGTCTCGACGAGTACATCATTTCATTCCAGTGCATCATTTTCATTTGAGTTCATCTTGATGCCCAAAATGCTGTTAGAAGGAGGCTTCGTGAGTTAATTGTCAGATCTGCTAGTTCATCTTAGACTTTTGTCATTTTTGCCATGATTATTGTGTGCATGCTATGCCTGTGGGTCCTTCATATGTTTTGTTAAGAATTTTGTTTTATTTCCAGAGGTGCAACCCATGCATTTTTAGGATTTGTGTGGTGACTTGTGCAAGCTTGCAAAGTGAGGCACCCGGTAAATCTGTTTTCAGGGACTTAGTTGTTTTCGCTAAGTCTGGGATATTCTAGTTCATGATGCCATATGTTCAGCTTGTTTCCTAGTGATCCATGCCTCTTTTGAGGATGATCAGTAAGGGACTTTTGATATTCATGTTATGCTCTATCCATCCATGTCTTTGTTTGCAATTATGGAGCACCATAGCTTGAGTCAATCGAGCTCTACTTTTGCTTCATGGTGAATCTGGGCAGATCGTCAACTCGTTTGCGATTTTGCCGGCGTTGTTGTAGTTGATCCGTGCATGATATGCCATTGTTCTTGCCATTCCTAGCTTGTATTTTGTGCCTTCTTAATTTATGTATGCTTGCCTTGCCATGGCTTGCACCGTGGTGAGTGCATCGAGCTCGTTTACATGCCTTCGTGAGTTATATTTCAGCATGTCTCAGATTTCACTAAGTCTGAAAACTGATTGTGTTTTAGCTATGTTCGTGTGCCCGTTAATATATTTTGTGATCCCTTTTGGCCCCAGGTCACTTTGGGACTTTTGTTAAGCTTGTTGAGTAGCTCCATGACATGTTCTTACTTGTCATGTTCAGGTCTTGTATCATGTTGTTTTGCTGCTCCGAAGAGGGCCTCGTGATCTGAAATTTCAGACTAGTGTTAATTTCACTAAGTCTGCAATCTGTTTTGCATTTGCGTTTTTGCCATGCTTGTTTGAACCTCATAATGGATGAATTGGCCGTGGCTCAGTGCTAGTATTTTGTTAAGAATCTTGTGTGCATCCCTGCCATGTGTTTTGTTGTCATGTTTGGTGGCTGTAGCATGTTCATTTCGTTGCATTTAGATGCCTACTTGCTGTAAATCGCAGACCGGTGTCATATCTTAAAACGCTTGCCATTTCCAAACCGTAACTCCGATTCCAATGATCTTTATATAGTTTTCAAGAGATTTCATCCCCTCTATCCAGTGGCACCCTTGGAATTCCAAGTTGAGGCTAGGTTCATGCATTTCCTGTCATATCTTGCATTTTGCATCCCGCATCGCATCCCGCATAGCATATCATCTTTTCATCATATTGCTTGGTCTTGCACGTGGTTGATTGTATCCTTGTTGCTTGTTGTCTTGTTGGGTAGAGCCGGGAGACGAGTTCGCTACCGAGGAGCCCGTTGAGTTTGCTTGTGAGGATCCAGTCAACTCTGACAACTGTGCAGGCAAGATGATCATACCCTCGAAATCACTACTATCTTTGCTATGCTAGTTTGCTCGCTCTTGCTATGCCAATGCTACGATGCCTACCTTTTGCTTGTCAGCCTCCCAATTGCCATGTTGAACCTCTAACCCACCATGTCCTAGCAAACCGTTGATTGGCTATGTTACCGCTTTGCTCAGCCCCTCTTATAGCGTTGCTAGTTGCAGGTGAAGATTGGAGGCCGTTCCTTGTTGGAACATTTATTTACTTGTTGGGATATCACTATATTGCTATGTTATCTTAATGCATCTATAAACTTGGTAAAGGGTGGAAGGCTCGGCCTCTCGCCTAGTGTTTTGTTCCACTCTTGCCGCCCTAGTTTCCGTCATATCGGTGTTATGTTCCCGGATTTTGCGTTCCTTACGCGGTTGGGTTATAATGGGAACCCCTTGATATTTCGCCTTGATTAAAGCTTGTCCAGCAATGCCCAACCTTGGTTTTACCATTTGCCACCTAGCCCTTTTCTTTCCCTTGGGTTCTGCAGACTCAAGGGTCATCTTATTTTAACCCCCCCGGGCCAGTGCTCCTCTGAGTGTTGGTCCACCTGTCAGCTACCGGTGGCCACCAGGGGCAACTCTGGGCTGGCCTACCCGTATCTAGGACCATCTGAGTGTGCCCTGAGAAAGAGATATGTGCAGCTCCTATCGGGATTTGTCGGCACATTCGGGCGGTGTTGCTGGTCTTGTTTTAACCTGTCGAAGTGTCTTGAGTAACCGAGATACCGAGTCTGATCGGAACATCTTGGGAGGAGGTCTTTTCCTTCGTTGACCGTGAGAGCTTGTCATGGGCTAAGTTGGGACTCCCCTGCAGGGATTGAACTTTCGAAAGCCGTGCCCGTGGTTATGGGCAGATGGGAATTTGTTAGCGTCCGGTTGTAGATAACTAAAACCTTAATTAATTAAAATGAATCAACTGTGTGTGTTGCCGTGATGGCCTCTTCTCGGCGGAGTCCGGGAAGTGGACACGGTGTTGGAGTTATGCTTGCGCAGGTTGCTCTTCTAGATTCTCGCTCGTGCTTTGCCTCCTCTTCTCGCTCTCTCTTGCGAATAAGATAGCCACCATATATGCTAGTCGCTTGCTGCAGCTCCACATATATTTGCCTTGTCCATTCCTATAAGCTTAAATAGTTTCGATCGCGAGGGTGCGAGATTGCTGAGTCCCTGTGGCTCACAGATACTATAATTCCAGATGCAGGTCCAGGTGATTCCGCTCCAGGTGACGAGTACGAGCTCAAGTGGGAGTTCGACGAGGACTCTCAGCGTTATTATGTTTCCTTTCCCGATGATCAGTAGTGGTGCCTAGTTGGGGATTGATTCAGGGCCTTGTCGCATGTTGGGGGTCTTTTCTATTTTGGCACCGTAGTCGGGCCATGAGTGATTTGTTTGATGGATGTTATTTATGTACTTTGATGTGACGTGGCGAGTGTAAGCCAACTACGTTTCGCCTCTTTATATTAATTATGTACATGGGATGTGTAATGATTTCCCGACTTGCGACATTGCTTTCAATGCGGTTATGCCTCTAAGTCGTGCCTCGACACGTGGGAGATATAGCCGCATCGAGGGCGTTACACATACAAGGCAAGAAGAACCTCAACGATCTCTTGAAC
This sequence comes from Triticum urartu, assembly GCF_056163025.1. Lineage (NCBI taxonomy): Eukaryota > Viridiplantae > Streptophyta > Magnoliopsida > Poales > Poaceae > Triticum > Triticum urartu. Next base: position 308,575,869 of record NC_141878.1, read on the forward strand.
AACCAAAAGGGAGTTATGGCCAAGGAAGGGGTTTGGTATGCCCGACTCCAAGAACAAGAAGAAGAGTGACAAGACCAAACGACCTCCTCCTCTCATGCAAACCTTTGTGAAGGAGGGAGAGAGTGCCTCCGAGGAGAAGAAGAAGAACAATGCAAAGGGTGGCAATGTCAAGAAGGGCAATGCCACCCCTCACAACAAAGCCGGCGATTTTAATCCTTCTTATGTATTATGCCGTGCTAGTGATGGGCATGCTTATGCCAAATTTGTTGGTTCTCTTCATGAATACATTGAATGGTCTCTTTGGGTTCCAAAGACCCTTGTTACTAACATCAAAGGACCCATTACAAAATGGGTACCTAAAACCAAGCATTGATCTCTTGTAGGTGTTTGCTTCCGGTGGGGGATCATGGTTGCTCGATAGCGGAGCTACAAATCACATGACCGGAAGCAAGGACTTGGTGGTGGACGTACACAAGGTTCCTTCTATGCCCACCAATGTTGAGTGGGGTGACGCCTCATCTTCTAAGGTATTGGGACTTGGCAAGGTGGTCATCTCTCATGATCTCACGATTGAGAAGGTCATGCTTGTTGAGTCCCTTGCATACAATTTACTTTCCATTCATCAACTTGCAATCATGGGCTTTACCACTTTCTTTGATATCGATACCATGGCCCTCTTGTGGAGCAAGACTCTTAAAGTAGCCTTTGTTGGGCATGTCGAGAACGGTCTATATGTGATTAACTTTTCGGAGCAACCGACTAAGACTGCAACGTGCCTAATGGCTAAAGTTGATGTGGGATGGCTTTGGCATCGCCGTTTAGCCCACGTCAATATGAGATCTTTGCAAAGTCTCCTCAAGGGGGACCATGTCTATGGACTAACGAATGTTAGTTTTGCTAAAGATCGTGCTTGTAGTGCTTGTATCGAAGGAAAGCTACATGAGAAGGCTCACCCTCCCATGACTATCATTTATTCAAAGAGGCTTTTGGAGCTCCTTCACATGGATCTCTTTGGGCCTCCATCCTTCGATAGTCTTGGAGGTAGGAAGTATTGCTTGGTGATTGTGGATGACTACTCAAGGTACACGTGGGTGTATTTCTTCAAGAGGAAGAGCGAGACCCAACAAACTTTGCAAATGAAGCACAACGTCAATACAATGCAAAGATCTTGACAATAAGAAGTGACAACGGCACCGAGTTCAAGAACTACACCTTGGATGAGTTTCTTAGTGATGAGGGGATCAAGCATCAATATTCCGCACCTTACACCCCTCAACAAAACGGTGTTGCGGAGAGGAAGAACCGGACGTTGATGGATGCGGCAAGGACCATGATGGCGGAGTTCAAGTCTCCGTACAACTTTTGGGCCGAAGCCATCAACACCGCGTGTCATGCATCCAATCGGCTCTACCTCCGCAAGGGCTTGAACAAGACTCCATATGAGATACTCACCGGTAACAAGCCCAACCTCAAGTACTTCCGGGTGTTCGGGTGTAAGTGTTTCATTCTCAAGAAAGGTGTTCTGTTGTCTAAAGTTGAGGCTAGAGCTTATGAGGGCATATTTTTTGGTTATGCTACAAACTCTCATGCTTACTGTGTCCTCAATAAATCCACGGGACTTATTGAGGAGACATGTAACGTGGAGTTTGATGAGAATAATGGCTCCCAAGTGGAGCAAAGTGGCACTTGTGATGTAGGTGATGAAATTCCTCCCCTAGCCATAAGAAGAATGGGTGTTGGCTTTATCCTACCCATTGAGGAACCCATTGTGGCCGAAGGAGAAGGACAAAGCTCCACTCAAGCGGAGCCATCACCAACCCAAGGCCCACACGCTTCTGAAGAACAACATGAAGGCCATCATCCTCAAGAACATGACCAAGGGCAAGATCACCCTCAAGACGGTGTTGACACATCTAGTGATTCCCAAGATCAAGTTCTCTCATCCGAGCAAGTTCAAGAACAATAACAAGATCAAGACAACGCTCAAGATGATCAAGTGACCACTCCTCGTCTCACCCCCAAGGAGGAATTAGAGCGTCGTGCCGCCAAGGTTGCTTCCAAGCTCTCCACCAAGGATCATCTCATGACGAATGTGCTTGGAAGCTTACGAAAGGGGGTAAGCACTCGTAGACAATTAGCGAATTATTGTGAGCATCACGCGTTTGTCTCTTGTGTGGAACCCCACAAGGTCTATGAGGCGCTAGAAGATCTGGATTGGCTCAATGCCATGCATGAAGAACTCAAAAACTTCGAGCGCAACAAAGTTTGGAGATTGGTGCTAAGACCGACGGGGAACCACAATGTCATCGGAACTAAGTGGATATTTAAGAACAAGCAAGATGCCCATGGGATTATCATTCGCAACAAGGCTCGTTTGGTAGCACAAGGCTACTCCCAAGTCGAGGGTATCGACTATGGTGAAACCTTTACTCCCGTTGCTCGTCTTGAATCTATTCGCATGTTGATTGCCTATGCTTCTCACACTACAAGAAATATGTCAACTTATGACCTTCTGTCAGTGACCCTCGAAGAATTGGTCATAAATTTATGACCATTTTAGACCAATTGGTCAAAAGTTGTTCAGGGGGCTCCAAACCCTAAACCATTGCGACCATTTTGGTCAGAAAGGTCGTAATTTCCTTACACGAAATGGTCACAAAGCAAATAGTGCTAGTCCGCTACCTTATTTCTAGTTGTTAATGACCAATATAGATGGTCATAGCCTTGTAGATTGTGGTGGGTTGTGATGACTAGGCGCCATCTCATCAGTTTTGCCTATGTGTCATGTCCATGTTGCAGTTTTTGCCCTAGGTTGTGAAGCAACCTATATTTCTATCATTCCCAAAATTCCCAAAAAAATCTCATAAATTCTTTGGGGCATATCTTCATCAAATATGTAAAAATCCTTCCTTGCCTAGTTCAAAACTAATTCAACAATATTCATTTTCCTATTCTGTTCACAACAACACTTTATGAAGGAAGTGCTATTTATATATTCTTGATTGCCCTCGGAATTTTTGGGCACTCTTTCCTATCCAAATCATTACCGCATGACAAAATTCAGCTCCATTTGCCTAGCAAATCTTCCTCGGCAAATTTCCAAAGTTTTTGTCCACCTAGAAGCATTGTGAAGGAAGTACCTTTTTTATATCTCTAAATGACATGAAATTTATACAGTTCCTTCATATGCCCAAATTATCACCCTCCTCCAAATTGCAGCTCAGTCAAATCATCTATGTGAGCCCAGGTTCAATTTATATTTTATGGCCAAATTGGCACGTTGCAAAGCAAGTGTTATATAGACCCCTCCAATTACCCTCAAACTTTTCGGGCACTCTTTCATACCCAAATCATTTCCACATCGTTATATTCAGCTCAATTTTCCTAGTAAATCTTTCTCGGGAAATTTCCAAAGTTTCTACCTCGAGAGAAGCTTTGTGAAGTAAGTACTAGCTAGGCTTACCCAAATGATCTGAAAATTTACCAGCGCATGACCATACCTAAGTAACTTACCTACACCAATTTTGAGCTCATTTCATTCATCCAATCTCTCTCACTAGTTTTCCCAAGTTTCTGTCCATAGAAGAGCATTGTGAAGGAAGTACTACTTTGGCATGTCCAAATGGTATCAATTTTCTACAATGCTTTCCTATTCCCAAATAACCATCCTCCACAAAATTTCAGCTCACTCCATTCATTATTTTGAGCCCAGCTTCAACATTCATATTTTTGTCCAGCGTGGTACTTTGCAAAGCAAGTACCACCTAGGATCCTCCTTTTGAGCTAAAAATTTGTGAAGACATTCTCCTTAGTAGATGATCATCCTCAGCCAAAACTCATGCCCATTGGCCATGTGCATTTCCCGTACCGCTAATCAAACACTTGGCTGCTAATTCATATTTGAGCATCGATCGGTCTCCTCATGAGAATCTTATGTTGTAATTTTCTTCCTAGCACCAACCTGGGTAGTGCCCAACCCACTAGACATGCCTAGGCCTCCCAGAACACATGGCAACATTACGGTCACGCGGTGACCACGCGACGGGCATGCGACTTTACGCGCTCTAGAGTTGGGGCCCTCGGCCACCGCCCAAACCTCAATGTATCGCCACCAAACCATGTATTTATGATTAAATAGGTCCTTATGTAACTAGAAATGATTTTTGCAAAAAATAAATAGCAAACTATGAGGCAGCTGCAGTTCAAATTTGACCCGCTTCCAACTGAATCGGCGGAAATTTGTCTTTTTCACGAGAGGTGGATCAAAATTTTTTACACCCAACCATTTTTTCAATTGTGCATTAAATATGGCCTAGTATTTTATAAAAATGATTTGGTCCAATTTTACAACAATTATTTGGTAGTTCCTTCACAAAAAAACCTCCATTTGGGCACTCGAAAAATGGAAAATGGTTTTTTCGTCCAACGAAAATGAAAACTTCCTTAGACAACATTGTTTGCCATTCCAATATGCACTCTTGTGCACAATATGAGATCATTTGAACAAACTATGCCATGAATGTGGCCATAAGATTGATCATTTGGCTTGAAAGCCATTGATCTCCACACGTGATAGCTCGTTTTTGAGAACACTTTTTTAAAATAATTGCCGTATTACAAGTTTGTTATTTTTCCTAAGAACTTGGCCACATATAATGACACAATGCGAAGGTTTCCCAATTTTTTGATTTTTTTTGAATTTTTTATGCCCGTTTCAAAATGCGGTCAAAACGGCGGGAATGACCGTTCTTGGCTAGTGGTTGAATCTTGGAATTTTTTTGGTGTTTCTATGATTAAATAGATACTTATGTACCTAGAAATGATTTTTGGCAAAAATAAAGAGCAAACTACAAGGTAGCTACAGTTTAAATTTGACCCGATTCCAACTGAATCAGCGGGAATTTGTCTTTTTCATGAGAGGTGGATCAAAACTTTTTACACCCAACCATTTGGTCAATTGTGCATTAAATATGTCCTAGTATTTTAGAAAAATGATTTGGTCCAATTTTGCAACAATTATTTGGTAGGTCCTTCACAAAAAACCTCCTTTTGGGCACTCAAAAAATGGAAAATGGTTTTTTCGTCCAAAGAAAATGAAAACTTCCTTAGGCAACATTGTTTGCTATTCCAATATGCACCCTTGTGCACAATATGAGATCATTTGAACAAACTATGCCATCAATGTGACCATAAGATTGATCATTTGGCTTGAAAACCCTGAATCTTCACGCATGATATCTCATTTCTGAGAACACTTTTTAAAAATAATTGTCGTATTACAAGTTTGTTATTTTTCCTGGGAACTTGGCCACATATAATGACACAAATGCGAAGGTTTCCTAATTTTTTGATTTTTTTTGAATTTTTTATGCCCGTTTCAAAATGCGGTCAAAACTACGGGCATGACCGTTCAGAGCTAGTGGTTGAATATTGGAAATTTTTTGATATTTCTCTGATTAAATAGATACTTTTGTACCTAAAAATGATTTTTGGAAAAAATGAAGAGCAAACTATGAGGCAGCTGCAGTTCAAATTTGACCCGCTTCTAGCTAAACCGACGGAAATTTGTCTTTTTCACGAGAGGTGGATCAAAGCTTTTGACACCTAACCATTTGGTCAATTGTATATTAAATATGGCCTAGTATTTTATAAAATTTACTTGGTCCAATTTTGCAACAAATATATGGTAGGTCCTTAAAAAAACTTATTTTGGGCACTCGGAAAATGGACGAGAGGTGGACGAAAAACTTTTAAGAGGGAACCTTTGGTCAATTTGTACATAATACACGGTCAAATATTTTTAAAAATTGTTGCGGTCCAATTTTGTAACTAATATTTGATAGGTTCTTCACATAGGCGAAAAGAAAAAAGAGAAATAAAAAGAAAAAACACATACACATAAATTTCATTTTCATTGGTGGAGATGTTTGTGCCATGGATTGATGACATGGCACACATCCATCCATCCATCCACCCACCCACCCGCAGCCCAAACCCTAACTCCACTCCTCCCGTCCCCTCTCCCCTCTCCCCCGATTCAGATCCAGTCCTCGCCGCCGCCACGGCTCTCATCGCTCTCCTCCTCCACCCCGCAACCCCACCCACCAGCGCGCAACCAGAGCGAACGACTTGCCTCTCCCTTGCAATGGACGATGTCGCCTTCGCCGCGGGCTCCTCCTCGTCCGCCATGGACGCGCTCGCCGCCTCCTCCTCCTCCGCCGCGCCAGCTGACCCCTCGCACGGCTGGTAGAAGGTGACCTACGCCAAGCGCAGCAGCCGCAAGCCAGCCGCCGTGGCCCCGGTCGCGGCCGCGGCGCCCTATCTGGGCAAGCCCGACATCTTCGAGCGCCTCGACAAGCACTTGCAGGAGCGCCACCGCACGATCCAGGCCGCCTGGGACGCCGCGGTCGGCTACAGCTCCGACGACGCCAACGCCAACACCCACGTCCCCTGGGCTCCCGTTCCTCTGACGAAGGCTCCGACTCGGACGGCGCGGCCAAGGACCGCCCCCAGGCCGAGGCGCCCAAGGTGAAGAAACCCAAGGTCATGGTCGCCGAAGCCGCGGCGCTCATCGACGCCGAGAGCCTCATCGCGCACCTCGTCGACATCTCGGTACTACCCCTACCCCTCCTCCCTCATCAAAATGCATTCCCAGAGGCCAGATCTCGCGAGGCCCGGGCCGGATCATGGCTTTGTCTCCTTCCCAAGGATCGGATCTGGCCGGGGTTTAGTGCCGGATCTCGCCGGCTATGTCCAAATTCCCCTATACTGTTCTGTACCAACTAGTTTCGTGTTTAGAGGTAGATGCATAATTCTGGTATGGTACGGATAGGCTATGGGTGTGATCCAGTCTGTCGTGTGTGCTTGCAGGGACGCTGTGGCTCACGGGGATCGCGGGATCCATCACCTACAACTGGTCCAGGCCCGGCATGAAGACCAGCGTCAAGCTCATCCACGCCAGGTTCGTTTCCTCCGTCTGGTGGGAGCTGTTGTCAATTGTGCATTTCGTATCTGTTGATTGAGTCCAGTCCCGAGTTGGACAATATACCTGGCCATGGTCGGAGCTGACTGATACTTGTTTTCTTGCTCCCATCCCCCTGCTCCCGCAGCGTGGTGCCGATGATGGACTGGACAGACAACCACTACAGGACGCTAGCGCGGCTGATATCGAGGCACACCTGGTTATACATAGAGATGGTGGTCGCTGAGACCATTGTGCATTAGAAAGATAAGTTGGCGAGTTTTTTTTGGTCTTTCTTGGTCCGGTGCCATTAAGCTTCATTGCTTTGGGATAACTGATTTCATTTAACCTGACTGATATTATGATTCGTGGGGATTAGAAGTATTTGCATTGATTATACTAGTCAAGCTGCATCAAATATGGCAGTAGTAACAAATGTACGATAACTATTTCGTCTGTACAAATGTACAGTACAATGACATTTGCTTCCAATAAGAAGTGAAACATATTTGAGAAGTGATTGGGGGGGGAGATTCTTTGAGAGTTCTGCTGCATGTTTCTTTCACTGGCGCCATGGTACAACCCATGTTATGTCTGACTGTTAGCATGATCGCGGATGAGGTAACACACCAAACTCCAGGACCACAGAAATAGGGAACTCATATGATAATAAACTCTATGCTGAAATCGGTTTACTTCGCTAGTGATGTGATGCATGAGTTGTGTGCTAATTTTGTCTGCAAGTTGAAGTCGGTTTAGCTCCATCAGCAATGCCTGTGGAGTTGTGGCTGTGGTTGGTACGTACTAACTAATGGAGTAGTGGGTAGCTGTGGTGTGCCATGCTGTTGGAATGGTTCCGATAACTTGTTAGTAGCATGTTCTATTAGTTCTAGAGAAAAAGTGAAATCCCAGCTCTGCTTGCTTCATGATCCTCTAGTTCTGCTTTTACCTGCCTACTGTCATGTGAATTGGCTAACTGTGGCTCATATTCTTTTCCCCAGGTAGCTCATGGTGTGTGTCACCGGTGCAGCGGTGCTCTGCTCTTGCGCACGGTGACCGGCGTGACGGCGGCTATGTATGGTAGCGACCACAAGCTCATCGGTGAGCGGCTCCCTCTCCTACCCCCAGTTCTCTTTTCTAAGATGTAGTGTTCTATGCAGAAGATCTATTTGCTAGTACTTGGGCTCACTACTGTTTATATTTGATTATTCTATTATTATGTATACTGAAAATGCTATAACAAATTTACTGCTCATATTCCTGTACAAAAGCCCTCGTGCGAATTAATCACATGCTTCATTTCTGAACAAATAGGGAAGTTGAAGATTTCGCTAGGAGGCTCAATTCTGTTTGGCCTGAAAGAATGCATTTGGGTCAAGAAAGAAGAATTGAATCGCAACTGATTGGTGGTAATGGTTCTCTGCAGAGATTTTCTGGTAATTTTTTCCATATAGAATAGTTAAAACTATAGTGAGTAAAGAATTTAGCCCACTCTACTGAATCTTTTGGAAGAACAGAAGGTTTTACATACTAAAGGATAGTGTTTGGTTAGTCCAACGTAAAGTAGGAATTACCTCATTCTTGCACCAGCTCATTCCATAACCGGGTCAAGTGATAATTTGTATGTGCCCGCAGGGTTCAATCACAGGTGAATGTCGTGCGGTAGTGAGTAAATAATTTGCATTACCCCATTAATTGAGTTTATTTTATCTATTCAACACACTCCAACATGTTGGTTTAATCAAATCCTCTAGTAATGCCACAGCTTGTCATGGATGTCGCATTTCCTATGTTTTTGGGGAATTTCGAGATGTACCATTCTCTGTTTTGGGAATTTCTTTGCCGTAAATTATTATAGCCAACTGTTCAGAATTGTTTTTGTGGGGAGCAAATCTGTATATGCAAAGTGTGTGTGTGTATCCAGTGAGCAAATCTGTAGTAATTATAGAGTATATTATCTTCTTTCTTTTATTGGCAATTTTCTGCTCAGTTCTCTTTTGACATATAGTTTGTTCTCTTTGAATGTGCAGATGGTATGATGTGGTGGTTATCTTTTTTCGTTGCTGGAACCTGGATGTCATATGTTATGTGATTTGAGCCAAATGGCATATTGTAATCTTTTTATTGCTGGTTTTTATGTACGATGTCATGAAGATGTACGTTTGAAATGTTGCTTTGATAGCAAAATTGTATTCCTGTGTACATGCTGCTTTGACAGCAAAATTATGAAAAATTCTCAACAATATATATGGGCAAAATTGTATTCCTGTGTACTGCGCCTGAAAAGGCTACAACCAACTGATGATGTTACTAGAACCTGACAACTGGGACCCATCTGACTAGTGGACCCTTCTTTTGGGAAAAAAAGAAAAACTAAATTCGTTTAGACATAAAGGCCACAACCCAACAATAAAAAGGCTGCAATATTGGGCTTGGCCCATGAACCCAACCAAAAATTGACAGACAGAAAAAACACAAATAGGCTGAATTGTTGGGCTAGGCCCATGTAGAAAACTGAATTGGACCGGGATGAATCTTGTGCCACATCAGCTTGCCACGCTGGATGCCTACGTGGACTGGGGAGGTTGCTAGTGACCAAAACAGAACAGTAGGCTTATTTTGGTCATAAACGTTTGCGACCATTCCAGAAGAAAGGTCGCTATAGTCAGTTTACGACGGCCAGCTTTTGACCTTATGTTTTTGGTCACAAAAAGGTCACAAATGGAAATTTGTGACCATTCAGTGACCAATAGTGGTGGTCACAAGTTGACATATTTCTTGTAGTGTCATCATAACTTTAAGTTACAACAAATGGATGTGAAGAGTGCTTTTCTTAATGGTCCCATTAATGAATTGGTTTATGTCAAGCAACCCCCCGGGTTCGAGGATCCCTACTTTCCCAATCATGTGTATCAACTCGATAAGGCACTCTATGGCCTTAAACAAGCCCAACGTGCGTGGTATGACCACCTTACCGAGTTGTTACAAGACCGTGGTTTTGAAGTTGGGCTAATCGACCCCACTCTTTTTACTAAGAAGGTCAAAGGGGAGTTGTTTGTGTGCCAATTATATGTTGATGATATTATCTTTGGTTCCCCTAACAAAGCTTTCAATGAGGAATTTGCCACTCTCATGACCTCAAAGTTCGAGATGTCTTCCATGGGAGAGTTGAAGTTCTTTCTAGGGTTCGAAGTGAAGCAAAGAAGAGAAGGAACCTTCATCAATCAAGCCAAATATACTCAAGACATGCTCAAAAGATTCAAGCTAAGTGATGTCAAGCTGGCTTCCACTCCCATGCCCACCAAGTGCCAACTTGACATAGATCCCAATGGTAAAGCGGTGGATCAAAAGGTATATCGCTCCATGATAGGTTCCTTGCTTTACCTTTGTGCATCTAGACCGGATATCATGTTGAGTGTGCGAATTTGTGCATGTTTTCAAGCCGCACCTAAGGAAAGTCACTATGTGGCGGTCAAACGAATCTTTCGATATTTGGCTCATACCCCAAACTTTGACCTATGGTACCCAAGAGGAGCAAACTTCAAGCTTGTTGGGTATTCGCATTCCGATTGGGCGGGAGACAAACTGGATAGGAAGTCCACTTCCGGAGGGTGCCAATTCCTTGGTTGCTCTTTGGTAAGTTGGTCTTCCAAAAAGCAAAGTTGTGTGTCTCTCTCGTCCACCGAAGCGGAGTATGTGGCGGCCGGTAGTTGTTGTGCACAACTCTTATGGATGAGGCAAACTTTAAAGGACTACGGTGTCATTTGTGACAAAGTGCCTCTTTGGTGTGACAATGAAAGTGCCATCAAGATCTCTCTCAACCCGGTGCAACACTTCAAGACAAAGCATATTGAGATCCGGTATCACTTCATCCGGGATCACATTAAGCGAGGAGAGATCGAGCTCAACTATGTCAACACTCATGATAACCTTGTAGATATCTTCACGAAGCCCTTGGATGAAGCAAGATTTCGTGAGTTAAGGCATGAGCTAAATATCATTGATTCGAGCAATGTTGCTTGAACCCTTGCACACCCCACCATACTCAACGTGGTGTCTTGTTAGATGTAGGCATGGACATAGGGGGAGTGATGTTCTCTCAATGAACTCTCCCTCCCCCCATTATGCATAAATTGATCAAGTCTTTCACATTAGCCATGTTTGATGGTACTTGTGCTTCAAAGACGAGTTTTGGTCATGGACCCAAGGATAATTCTTCACGGTGCCATACCAATTGATTCAAACATAGGTGGCTCCTGCCACCGTCCTCTCTTGGGGAGGTTGGAGTTAGCTTTTTGTTCTCGTGTTGTTTTCTCTCGTTCTTTCTTTGCTCTTTGCGTTGGGTTCTCCTAGGGTGTTGTTTCTCTCCTGTTTCGTGCTCTTTCTTCCCCTCCTCGGATTGCACTCATTTGATCTTGGCTTGGGCATAGGTGGTCGGGCGGTACAACCGGGATCACAGGCGGTTCTACTGCTGGTACCTGATTGTGCTGTCCCAATGGGTCTCCGTTCGATGCTTGGGTGGTTCCACCGCTCAAACCCATGGTAACCTACGTCCGGTACTACCTGTGGACGCCGGGCGGTACTACCGCTGCCTTCCTAGCACCGGAAGTATTGCCTCCAACCACCGGTCTGTACCAGACGAGCGGTACAACCGCTCCCCGGAGCAGTACTACCAGGGCGTGTCTACGGGCCTATATATACTCGACGGGGCTGAAGGGTTTTCTTTTTCCCTTCGCCCTCGTTCCTCTTCTCTGTGCCCTAGCTGCCGGCCCTCTTTGCCCCTGCCCCGGAGTGCGTCTCGCACTTCGGATCCTTGGGCTCTCCGTGGATTCTCTCCGTGGAAGCCTCCCGATCTCTTCCCATGGATGGTGGTAATGCCTCGTGTTCTTTGCTCCTAGATCTTTCTAGGGTTCTTCCTTTGTCTAGGGCATTACTTCACTTTCCGCGATTAGTGTTTGAACTATGGAGTAGAAGAGATCTTTGTTTGCCTCCTGTCTTGTTTGCAGCACTTAGAATTCGGAATATTACTTGTGTGATTAGTATGCCTCGGTTAGATCTATCTCCCCTGGTAGTGCCACTGTCAGCGGTTCTACCGCCCCTACGGGCAGTACAACCGCTAGAGCGGTACTACCGGCGGAGGATCCGATACAACCGGAGTATATCAACCACCCAGTACTGTTCTATCTTCTTTGTTGCCGCAACATGTTCCTTTTATGCTAGTGTGTGCAATCCTCTCATCCTTGCTGGTTTTTGTGTGCTCTTTTCGTGTGTGTGTGTGTGTTCAGGTGGCTCTAGTTCTTGCTCTGCTCCTCGCAATACCAAGAAGAGGGCACGAAGGACCTTGCGCCCGGTTGTGTCTGATGATGAAGAAGAAGTTGTGATTCCCACCAAGCCTACTCGCCGTGAAAAGTTTGCAGCTGCTAAGCAACATGTGGTTAGGCTGAAAGCCAAGGAATGGGAAGCCTTCTGATCAAAGAATCCGCATGAGGTTCCCATTGCTCCTCGTTGGACCACCGTTCAGTTCCGGAATGAGATGCAAGTGCGGATTGTGCATGAACTCTTTGAGCATAACAAGAACAGATATGCCAAGCAGTGGACAATTGATCTTGACCATTGGAGGAACAACATGGAGTATTTTGGTGAGGTGCTGGCTCTCTGCGAGGAGTTTGATCTTGTCAAGCTCATGCCAGTCAACTGTGACTTTGATGTTCAACTCATCCATCAGTTCTATGCCACGGTTCATTTTGGGGAAGATGACGCGTGCTTTGTCACCTTCATGTGTCATGACGAATTGTTTCACGTTCCCTGGAGGGCATTCTACAATGCTATTGGGTACGAGGATACTGGTCTGGAAGGAAGGGGTGGCATTCGTCCTCATGACTTTCCTGAGTCCATGCTTAAGGAGAAGCTTGCCCCTCTGTACATTCGGGGCTGTGGGATTATTGGAGAATCCAAGGATTTGGAGAAGGTCTATGACATCATGCACCGAGTGTTCCGCAATGTGCTCTTGCCCAAGGAGGGCAATCAACATGAGATTCATGGTTATCTGGTTGATTTGATGGTTGCTATGAAGACCATGGTGGGGACAGGGGCAACATTTGATGTGTCCAATTGGATGTGGCATGAGATGTATAACATGGTCATCTACCGTAAAGTCCCAATCTATGATCCGTTTGTCATGTGCTTCCTGAACTCTGTGTGGGCTGTTCGTCGTCCTGTAGAGCTCCTCACTTCTCTAGACAACCTCACTGTTCATGAGGTCAAGCTCCTTAAGAAGAAGAAGCATGCCGAGCCTCGCTTCCCTGCCAATGCTCCTGAGGATGTATATGCTACTTCTGATGATGAGGACTTTGAGTTGGAGCCAGGGGCCAAGCCTTCATGGGTGGCCAAGCTCACTGCCAAGGTGAAGAAGACCTTTTGTCTCCAGGCTGACATCTAGAAGAGGATGTATGAGGCACATGTCAATGAGAAGCTTGCACAACGTCGCCAAATTGAAATGATGAAGCACCTCAACATGCCGGTTCAGAGTGGCTCTGAGAAGAGCATCACCCCGGAGGAGCGTTGGATATCTACCCATAGCACCTGGACTGATGATGAAGCCCCTCCCCAGCCATCCTCCTCGTTTGCAGTAGCTGACAATGCCATGGAAGAATCCGATCACGATGACGATGAAGACTCTAATGATGAGGATCCAGATGCGACCGAGGAGTCAGAGGAGGACGCCTGAGCTTTGGGACGCTAGCTTCACTCTTTTCCTTTTTGGTGTCTTGATGCCAAAGGGGGAGAGGGTTCTATAGGCCTCGGGGATTTGCATGGGTTTTTCTTTTTCTCGTTTTCTCGTGTTGGTCTATGTTCGTGGACTTGTTTCATACCTTGCTGTGTGTGAGACTTGTTACTCCTTTTACCTTTCCGTTCATCGGTCTTTATCGTTATTATTGCACTCTAAGTATTATATTGTCTCTCTATTTATGCTCAGAGTGGTGAGTCTATAAAATCTAGTGGGAGTCTAGTCTTGAAAGTGTGCCCATGCTTTCTAACAGCTAGTTCCTATTGGGGCACATATTCAGGGGGAGTTCCGTCTAGATTTCATTGACTTATCTCTTGCAAATCGTGTTGTTGTCATCATCCACCAAAAAGGGGGAAATTGAAAGGGCATTTCCCTACTTTATGTTTTGGATGATGATGACAACTCTTTGTTGGTCTAATCATGTGCTATACGTTTCAGGTTCTCGATGCTTAGGCTTACATCGGATTACTATTGCCTCTCATAGGAAAAGATCGAAGACGTGTCCTCTATGCTTTTATTTTCTTTGGTCGTAGAGTACCTGTACTATCAAGAGGGAATCCTCATTAGGAAGCTCTGGGGGAATCTTTTCACGTACACTTTCCTCACCCCTCATTTGTCTTCCTCAGTTGTGAGAGAGAGTGTTCCCCCTATCTTTCCTTCCATTTTCTGCTCTTCCCAGCGGTTGTACCGCCCCCTGGAGCGGTTGTACCGCTGGACCTTGTCGCTCTCCAGCTTTTACCGAGCGGTTGTACCGCTGCCTCCGGGCGATGGTACCGCCACCTTGCTCAACAAAGGCTAGGGCGGTGGTTCCGGCCATGCACCGCTCAAGTACCGCTCAAGGCTCTGTTTTGATGCGGCTCTCGGGCGGTGGTGGCCCGGTTGATCTGGTCGATCCTCGTTGACCGGTACCACCGGTGGTCTGAGCAGTTATTCCGCTCAGAACTTCGCCGTCCAAGAGCTCAAGGCCATGTGGTTGTTCCGGTCTTGCACCGCTCAAGTACCGGTCTCGTCTCTGTTCTGAGGCGGTAGTTGTGCGGTGGCTGGGCGGTTGGTTCGGTCATTTTTCTTAACCAGTTCTACCGCCCAGTGGCCCGGTTGTACCGCCTGGTAGGGTTCTGCAGCTACACCGTGAGTCCCGGTTGTACCGTGACAAGGACCGGTTGTACCGCTGCGGGGCTGAAAACGCAGCAACGGCTGGATTTTTAGGATTACTATATAAGAGTGTTTCTCCCACCTACCACTCTTACCTTTGACCTCTCTCACTCCACCATTAATGCAGTTCAAGCTCTCTTGCCCAATCTCTCTCTCTAGCCACTCAAACTTGTTGATTTGCTAGGGATTGAAGGAGGAGACCTAGATCTACACTTCCACCAAAGGATATTTGCTTCCCCCATACTTTCTTGTGTGGATTTTGTTACTCTTGGGTGTTTGAGCACCCTAGACGGTCGAGGTCACCTCGGAGCCATATTCCATTGTGTTGAAGCTTCGTGGTTTCGTTGGGAGCCTCCAATTAAGTTGTGGAGAGAGCCCCAACCTTGTTTGTAAAGGTTCGGTCGCCGCCTTCAAGGGCACCAATAGTGGAATCACGACATCTCGCATTGTGTGAGGGCGTGAGGAGAATACGGTGGCCCTAGTGGCTTCTTGGGGAGCATTGTGCCTCCACACCGCTCCCACAGAGACGTACTTCCTCTCAAAGGGAAGGAACTTTGGCAACACATCCTCGTCTCCACCATCTCCACTCTTGGTTATCTCGTGCCTTTACTTGTGCAAGCTTATTTGTATCATATCACTTGCTTGCTTGTGTTCCTATCCTTGTTGCATCATATAGGTTGCTCACCTAGTTGCATATCTAAACAACCTACTTTGATGCAAAGTTTAAATTGTTAAAGAAAAGCTAAAAATTGTTAGTTGCCTATTCACCCCCCTCTAGTCAACCATATTGATCCTTTCAACGCGTGACCTCTAGCATGCAGCAGGTGCTTAGGTAGACGAGTTACCATCAGTCCTTTGGGGGTTGAGAACAACACCAAATCAGTCAACTGGTAGGGCTTCCTTCTTCATGGTCTATGGGGCTAAAGACGTGCTGCCAAGCGATTTGCTTCATAACGCGCCCCAGTGGAACTTTTCTCAGAAGCTGAAGCAGAGCAGGCTCGGCAAGATGATGTTGACCTTCTGGAAGAAGAGAGAGAGATGGGCTTGATCCGGTCGACCATTTATCAGCAAGACCTCTGTCGATTCCATGCTAGAAATGTAAGAGGTCGAGCATTTCAGGAACGAGACCTTGTGCTCCGAGTGGATCAGCAACGGCCTCACAATCTTACTCGTGCTTGGGAAGGTCCCTTCATCATCACCAAGGTGCTCCACAACGGAGCATATCACCTCTACAAAGTGGAACAGAAGAAAGACGAGCCACGTGCTTGGAATGCGGAGCTGCTCTACCATTTTCATACTTGAACATTCAGACCGATGAGATGTAATAAGAAGTACCTTTTAGATTGATAATCAAAGACGCTGTTTTATAGTCTCTTAAATGATCGTTGTTGCATATGCATGTGTTCAAAACCCCAGTGGGCGGCTTAGCCGCGAACCTGATTCGCCTAAGTTTCAAAACTACTCCGAGTGGTGGGCAATCCTCTCACTCGGGGGCTTAGCCGCGAACCTGATTCGCCTAAGTTTCAAAACTACTCCGAGTAGTGGGCAATCCTCTCACTCGGGGCTTAGCCGTGAACTTGATTCGCCTAAGTTTCAAAACTACTCCGAGTGGTGGGCAATCCTCTCACTCGGGACTTAGCCGTGAACCTGATTCGCCTAAGTTTCAAAACTACTCCGAGTGGTGGGTAATCCTCCCACTTCGGGGCTTAGCTGCAGTCCGGTACTCGCCCAAGTTTTAAAAATCCTACCGAGTGGAGAGCAATCCTCCCACTCGGGGGCTTAGCTGCAGTCCCGTACTCGCCTAAGTTTCTAACATCCTACCGAGTGTAGAGCAATCCTCCCACTCGGGGCTTAGCTGTAATCCCGTACTCACCTAAGTTTCTAAAATCCTACCGAATGGAGAGCAATGCCGCACTCCTGTACTTGCGTAAGTTTTAAAAATCCTACCGAGTAAAGAGCAACCCTCTCAGCCAGAGGCTTAGCTGTAGTCTCGTACTCGCCTAAGTTAAAAACCACTCCTAGTGTCCGAGTCACAAGTACAACGTGTGCTCCATCCTGATCCGCAAGGACGATGAAGTGCAGGTCATGCACAACACCTAGTGCTCTTGTCCATGACCCACTCGACGGAGCTGCGTCACAAGTACAATGTGTGCTCCATCCTGATCTGCAAGGATGACAAAGTGCAGGTCATGCACATCACCTAGTGCTCTTGTCCATGATCCACTCGACGGAGCTGCATCACAAGTACAATGTGCGCTCCATCCCGATCTACGAAGACGACGAGGTGCAGGTCGTGTGCGGCACCTAATGCTCATGCCCACAACCCTTTCGTCAGAGCTGCATCACAAATTCAATGGCAGTTTCGAGTGAAGAATCAAGTTTTACATGGAGACAGAGGATTCAAAAGCAGCAAAGGTGAAGACAAACATATTCAAAGAAAAGCTAAGTCCAGATAAGTCTCGCGAGGTTCAGAACCGCAGATAAAAGTGCTCGGGCATCAGGCCTGAAGGAGTTTTAATGGTTACAAAATCAATCGGCATTCAGAGGCAAATTTAATTAAGGCATAAAGTCCAGGCTCGACGAATTCGTCCAGGTCAATTCCGTCAGCAGTGCGAGTGGCTTCTTCAATGAAGGTCTCCATGAAGGACTGGAATTGGAGAAGCTTGGTGTTGGCGACCTTGAGCGCTCCTAGCTTCTCTTCCTTCGCCTCTTTGCAATGGACGCGAACCGGAGACAGAGCTACATCAGCACCACATCGGGCGGATGACTTCTTCCATGCCTGCACTCGACCGGGGATCTCGTTGAGTCGAGTCATCGGAGACTCGAGATCATTCTGGAATCTCTCCCTCGGCCAGAGCTCCACGTCGACTCGTGAAACCGCCATCTTCAGTCGAGCCAGATAATCCACGACGCTGGCAAGGCGAGATTCCAGTCGGAGTATGTTCACGGAAGCTTCATCCTTAATAGGGGAGTTGATGGGGTCCAAGATCGTTTCAATCCCCCCAGTCTTTTCTTCAAAGTTTTGGCAAAAAATTTCACAACACAGCAAAATAATGAGTTGACGAGCTGTGTGAAGAATCATCAACTGTCAAGAGAAACCAGTCGAGCAGGAGAAAATACCTTCAAGCATAAGGAACAACTTCTTGGCAAGTCCCCCTAGATAAACCTCCAGCTCGTCCCTCTTCCGAGAGAGACCTTCAACCTTGTCGTTCAGGGCTCCCTTGTCCTTCTTCAGACGTGTGCTACGTCTTGAGCTTGCGTTGGTTTTCCTCGAAGAGGAAGGGATGATGCAGCAGAGTAGCGTAAGTATTTCCCTCAGTTTTTGAGAACCAAGGTATCAATCCAGTAGGAGGCCACGCTCAAGTCCCTCATACCTGCACAAAACGATAGCTACTCACAACCAACGCGATTAGGGGTTGTCAATCCCTTCACGGTCACTTACGAGAGTGAGATCTGATAGATATAATATTTTTGGTATTTTTGGTATAACGATTCAAAGTAAAAAGTAAAAGCAAAGCAAGATTAAAGTGATGGAGATTGATATGATGAGAATAGACCCGGGGGCCATAGGTTTCACTAGTGGCTTCTCTCAAGAGCATAAGTATTCTACGGTGGGTGAACAAATTACTGTTGAGCAATTGATAGAATTGAGCATAGTTATGAGAATATCTAGGCATGATCATGTATATAGGCATCACGTACGTGACAAGTAGGCCGAAACGATTCTGCATCTACTACTATTACTCCACTCATCAATCGCTATCCAGCATGCATCTAGAGTATTAAGTTAAAAACAGAGTAACGCCTTAAGCAAGATGACATGATGTAGAAAGATAAATTCATGCAATATGAAATAAACCCCATCTGGTTATCCTCGGTGGCAACGATGCAATACGTGCCTTGCTGCCCCTTCTGTCACTGGGAAAGGACACTGCAAGATCGAACCCAAAGCTAAGCACTTCTCCCATGGCAAGAACTACCAATCTAGTTGGCCAAACCAAATGGATAATTCAAAGAGACTTGCAAAGATAACCAATCATACATAAAAGAATTCAGAGAAGATTCAAATATTATTCATAGATAGACTTGATCATAAACCCCCAATTCATCGGTCTCAACAAACACACCGCAAAAAGAAGATTACATCGAATAGATCTCCACAAGAGAGGGGGAGAACTTTGTATTGAGATCCAAAAAGAGAGAAGAAGCCATCTAGCTACTAACTATGGACCCGAAGGTCTGAGGTAAACTACTCACACTTCATCGGAGGGGCTAGGATGATGTAGAAGCCCTCCATGATGAAGGCCCTCTCCGGCGGAGCTCCGGAACAGGCCCCAAGATGGGATCTCGTGGATACAGAAAGTTTCGGCGGTGGAATTAGGTTTTTGGCTCCTGTCCTGATCGTTTGGGGGTACA
This sequence comes from Triticum urartu, assembly GCF_056163025.1. Taxonomy (NCBI): domain Eukaryota; kingdom Viridiplantae; phylum Streptophyta; class Magnoliopsida; order Poales; family Poaceae; genus Triticum; species Triticum urartu. Next base: position 308,595,185 of record NC_141878.1, read on the forward strand.
TATGTATATATAGGAGGAAGGAGTACGTCGGTGGAGCACCGAGGGGCCCACGAGGCAAGGGGGCGCGCCCTAGGGGGGGCGCCCCCCACCCTCGTGACATCCTCTTTGACTCCTTGGAGTAGGGTCCAAGTCTCCTGGATCACGTTCGATGAGAAAATCACGTTCCCGAAGGTTTTATTCCGTTTGGACTCCGTTTGATATTTTGTTTCTCCGAAACACTGAAATAGGCAGAAAACAACAATTCTGGGTTGGGCCTCCGGTTAATAGGTTAGTCCCAAAAATAATATAAAAGTGGAAAATAAAGCCCAATATAGTCCAAAACAGTAGATTATATAGCATGCAGCAATCAAAAATTATAGATACGTTGGAGACTTATCAGGCATCCCCAAGCTTAATTCTTGCTCGTCCTCGAGTAGGTAAATGATAGAAAGAGAATTTTTGATGCGGAGTGCTACTTGGCATAATTTCAATGCAAATATTCTTAATTGTGATATGAATATTCAGATTCGAAAGATTCAAGACAAAAGTTTATATTGACATAAAAATAATAATACTTCAAGCATACTAACAAAGCAATTATGTCTTCTCAAAATAACATGGCCAAAGAAAGTTATCCCTACAAAATCATATAGTCTGGCTATGCTCTATCTTCACCGCACAAAATATTTAAATCATGCACAACCCCGATGACAAGCCAAGCAATTGTTTCATACTCTAATTTTTTCAAAACTTTTTCAATCTTCACGCAATACATGAGCGTGAGCCATGGATATAGCACTATAGGTGGAATAGAATGGTGGTTGTGGAGAAGACAAAAAGGAGAAGATAGTCTCACATCAACTAGGCATATCAACAGGCTATGGAGATGCCCATCAATAGATATCAATGTGAGTGAGTAGGGATTGCCATGCAACGGATGCACTAGAGCTATAAATGTATGAAAGCTCAACAAAAGAAACTAGTGGGTGTGCATCCAACTTGCTTGCTCACGAAGAGCTAGGGCACTTGAGGAGGCCCATCATTGGAATATACAAGCCAAGTTCTATAATGTAAAATTCCCACTAGTATATGACGATGATAACATGAGAGACTCTCTAGTATGAAGATCATGGTGCTACTTTGAAGCACAAGTGTGGTAAAAGGATAGTAGCATTGCCCCTTATTATTTATTTTCTCTTTTTGTGGGCCTTCTTTTTTTCTTTGGCCTTTCTCTTTTTTTGGGACAATGCTCTATTAAATGATGATCATCGCACTTTTATTTATTTACAACTCAATGATTACAACTTGATTCTAAAACAAAGTATGACTCTATATGGATGCCTCCGGTGGTGTACCGGGATATGCAATGAATCAAGAGTGACAAGTATGAAAAAATTATGATCGGTGGCTTTGCCACAATTACTATGTCAACTACATGATCATGCTAAGCAATATGACAATGATGAATGTGTCATGATGAACTAGATGGTGGAAAGTTGCATGGCAATATATCTTGGAATGGCTATGGAAATGCCATAATAGGTAGGTATGGTGGCTGTTTTGAGGAAGGTATATGGTAGGTGTATGATACCGGCGAAAAGTGCGCAGTATTAGAGAGGCTAGCAAAGGTGGAAGGGTGAGAGTGCGTATAATCCATGGACTCAACATTAGTCATAAAGAACTCATATACTTATTGCAAAAATCTAGAAGTTATCAAAGCAAAGTATTACGCGCATGCTCCTAGGGGGATAGATTGGTAGGAAAAGACCATCGCTCGTCCCCGACCGCCACTCATAAGGAAGACAATCAATAAATAAATCATGCTCCGACTTCATCACATAACGGTTCACCATACGTGCATGCTACAGGAATCACAAACTTTAACACAAGTATTCTTTAAATTCACAACTACTCAACTAGCATGACTTTAATATTATCACCTCCATATCTCAAAACAATTATCATGCTTCAATCTTTTATTAGTATTCAACACACTCAAAAGAAAGTTTCACAAATCTTGAATACCAAGCATATTATTATTAAGCAAATTACCATGCTATTAAGAGACTCTTAAAATAATTTAAGTGAAGCATGAGAGATCAATAGTTTCTTTAAAACAAATCCACCACCGTGCTCTAAAATATCTAAGTGAAGCACATAGAGCAAAATTATAACGCTCAAAAGATATAAGTGAAGCAGATAGAGCAAAACTACGTAGCTCAAAAGGTATAAGTGAAGCACATGGAGCAAAACTACTTAGCTCAAAAGATATAAGTGAAGCACATAGAGTATTCTATCAAATTTAATTTCATGCATGGATCCCTCAAAAGGTGTGTACAGCAAGGATGATTGTGGCATACTAAGACACAAAGACACAAATAATACAAGACGCTCCAAGCAAAACACATATCATGTTGGTGAATAAAAATATAGCTCCAAGTAAATTACTGAATGGAAGTGGACGAAAGAGGGGATGCCTCCCGGGGCATCCCCAAGCTTTGACTTCTTGGTGTCCTTGGATTATCTTGGGGGTGCCATGGGCATCCCCAAGCTTAGGCTCTTGCCACTCCTTGTTCCATAATCCATCAAAATAATTCACCCAAAACATGAAAACTTCACAACACAAAACTCAAAATAGAAAACTCGTGAGCTTCGTTAGCGAAAGAAAACAAAAGACCACTTCAGGGTACTGTAATGAACTCATTCTTTATTTATATTGGTGTTAAACCTACTGTATTCCAACTTCTCTATGGATTATAAACTATTTTACTAGCCATAGATTCATCAAAATAAGCAAACAACACACGAAAAACAGAATCTGTCAAAAACAGAACAGTCTGTAGTAATCTGTAGCTAGCGCAAGATCTGGAACCCCAAAAATTCTAAAATAAATTGCTGGATGTGAGGAATTTATCTATTAATTATCTGAAAAACGAATTAACTAAACAGCACTCTTCAAATAAAAATGACAGCAGTTCTCGTGAGCGCTAAAGTTTCTGTTTTTTACAGCAAGTTCAACAAGACTTTCCCCAAGTCTTCCCAACGGTTCTACTTGGCACAAACACTAATTAAACACAAAAACACAACCAAAACAGAGGCTAAATAATTTATTTATTACTAATCAGGAGCTAAAAGCAAGGAATAAAAATAAAATTGGGTTGCCTCCCAACAAGCGCTATCGTTTAACGCCCCTAGCCAGGCATAAAAGCGAGGATAGATCTAGGTTGTGCCGTAGTAATAAGATAGATCGGAGAAGCTCATTTCATATTCTCTACGTTCAGCAGCAAGTTTTCTCTGAGGCAATAAAAAGTAATCAAAAGGGCTAAATTTAATAGGACAGAAGTCCCCAAGATCAATTTTAGGAGGTATAGGTTCCTCTTTCGGCCCTTCGTATTGTACAACCAATTCATCATTATAAGCATTCTTTTGATAGAACTTTGTGAGCGTAGACTCAAGAGAGATTCTATCAATTAAAATATTGGTTGGCACCTTTTTTCTGAGGTTTTCATTAAAAGCAACATAGTCAGGAGATTGAAAGCGCTTAATTTCTTCTTGATCGAAGAGGATAGATTCTATGGGAGGACGACCAGCGTCCACCCTATAGTGCGGAAAGATTTCTTTGGCTTCTTTTATTATAAATATGAATTCATGAGCCAAAAAGATAGTAGCGGCATGCTTAACAGAGGAATGCTCGATATTACAAAATTCTAGGAAAACTCTTTGTATAGATGGGTGCATATGCATAAATTGCCTTTCAAGTTCAACGATAAGCATGGCAATAGCGTCCGCAAGACTACTAGTTCTATGGAGAATAGAACCGCCCATAGAGGGCAAAGCACCGGCACAAGTAAAGAAATCTTGAATAACTCCTTTTCCAATAATATTACCACTACTGATTCGAAATCTTTTTGTATGGTAGGTAGGGGGTTCTTCAGCAGGAGCATCAGAATTTTCCATGATATTGTTATCGCCCATATTGGCGATAACTTCCCCAATTTCAGACATAACGACAAGCAAGCAAACTAGCACACGAGCAAACAAAAAGGCAAGCGGGCAAAAGAGACAAATAGAGAAGGAGGATAGAGATAGAGAGGGCGAATAAAACGGCAAGGGTGAAGTGGGGGAGAGGAAAATGAGAGGCAATTGGCAAATAATGTAATGCGAGAGATAGGGATTGTGATGGGTACTTGGTATGTTGACTTTTTGCATAGACTCCCCGGCAACGGCGCCAGAAATCCTTCTTGCTACATCTTGAGCTTGCGTTGGTTTTCCCCGAAGAGGAAGGGATGATGCAGCAGAGTAGCGTAAGTATTTCCCTCAGTTTTTGAGAACCAAGGTATCAATCCAGTAGGAGCCCACGCTCAAGTCCCTCGTACTTGCACAAAACGACCGCTACTCGCAACCAACGCGATTAGGGGTTGTCAATCCCTTCACGGTCACTTACGAGAGTGAGATCTGATAGATATAACATTTTTGGTATTTTTGGTATAAAGATGCAAAGTAAAAAGTAAAAGCAAAGTAAACAGCAAAGCATAAAGTGAAGGAGATTGATATGATGAGAATAGACCCTGGGGCCATAAGTTTCACTAGTGGCTTCTCTCAAGAGCATAAGTATTCTATGGTGGGTGAACAAATTACTGTTGAGCAATTAACAGAATTGAGCATAGTTATGAGAATATGTAGGCATGATCATGTATATAGGCATCACGTCCGTGACAAGTAGACCGAAACTTTTCTGCATCTACTACTATTACTCCACTCATCGACCGCTATCCAACATGCATCTAGAGTATTAAGTTAAAAACAGAGTAACGCCTTAAGCAAGATGACATGATGTAGAGAGATAAATTCATGCAATATGAAATAAACCCCATCTTGTTATCCTCGATGGCAACGATGCAATACGTGCCTTGCTGCCCCTTCTGTCACTGGGAAAGGACACCGCAAGATCGAACCCAAAGCTAAGCACTTCTCCCATGGCAAGAACTACCAATCTAGTTGGCCAAACCAAACGGATAATTCGAAGAGACTTGCAATGATAACCAATCATACATAAAAGAATTTAGAGAAGATTCAAATATTATTCATAGATAGACTTGATCATAAACCAACAATTCATCGGTCTCAACAAACACACCGCAAAAGAAGATTACATCGAATAGATCTCCACAAGAGAGGGGGAGAACTTTGTATTGAGATCCAAAAAGAGAGAAGAAGCCATCTAACTACTAACTATGGACCCGAAGGTCTGAGGTAAACTACTCACACTTCATCGGAGGGGCTAGGATGATGTAGAAGCCCTCCGTGATGACGGCCCTCTCCGGCGGAGCTCCGGAACAGGCCCCAAGATGGGATCTCGTGGATACAGAAAGTTGCGGCGGTGGAATTAGGTTTTTGGCTCCTGTCCTGATTGTTTGGGGGTACGTATGTATATATAGGAGGAAGGAGTACGTCGGTGGAGCACTGAGGGGCCCACGAGGCAGGGGCGCGCCCCCACCCTCGTGACCTCCTCTTTGACTCCTTGGAGTAGGGTCCATGTCTCCTGGATCACGTTCGGTGAGAAAATCACGTTCCCAAAGGTTTTATTCCGTTTGGACTCCGTTTGATATTCTGTTTCTCCGAAACACTGAAATAGGCAAAAAAAGCTATATTTGGCTGGGCCTCCAGTTGATAGGTTAGTCCCAAAAATAATATCAAAGTGGAAAATAAAGCCCAATATAGTCCAAAACAGTAGATAATATAGCATGGAGCAATAAAAAATTATAGATACATTGGAGACGTATCAACGTGTCACTTCCTTGTTGGCTTCATCAAGAGCAGGCTTCAGCTTGGCATTATTTTCTTCTAACTTCCTAACTGAAGCCAGCTTCTTGTCGGCGAGTGCTGTTTTCTCTTGCGCTTCTTTCTGTGCTGCTGCAAGATCAAGGTCCTTCTGTGCCAGAGCCAGCCTCATTTTCTCTAAAAAATAATAAAATAACAAGACTCGATTCATAAAGAAGAAAAGAAATATGACACATGAGACCGTCCAATATCACAGTCGGCAAGCTTTTACCTTCCATACCAGCTGTTTCGTCCTTAGCCTTCTGCAAGTTCTGCTTGACCAAGTCTAGATCAAGATTGAGCTGGATCTGCTACCTCCCGAATTCGGCAAATTAGGATATGAGCTCACATGATTTCTAAAGTCAGCAAATAAGATATGTCAGTCGACAGAAACGAAGATTACATGCTCCCGAGTGATGAAGTACAAGTTCAGGATATTATGACAAAAAGAGTTCTAAGACTACTACATAATCAAACACCCAACAGTAGTCTCGGGGACTACACCCAATGGGTGCACTTGGCGTGCCCCCACTGGTTCGGCTCGGTACTCGACTTGGTTAGTCTAGTCACCCAAAAAAGAGAAAAGCAACCACAACATTGCTTCTCAGACCACCACCGACTGCCAGCAGTCGACTGCGGTCTCGGGGACTACACCAAGTGGGTGCACTTGGCGTGCCCCCACTAGTTTAAGAGTTCACTCGAGGGGATCCGTTCAAGACCGAGTGGATATATTATAAACAAGATCTAAGACCCCCGTCGAATCAAACATTCGACGACGGTCTCGGGGACTACACCCAGTGGGTGCACTGTGCGTGCCCCCACTGATTTGAAAGTTCACTAGACGAGACCAAGTCAACTCAAGTGAACAAGGTTGCAAAGTAAAAGAAGGCACCCAGCGGGTGAACAGATGCAGACTCATGACAGATGCACATAAAGTTTGAAAAGATTTGAAAACGCTCATCCACGAACATCTTACGAATAATAAAGCAGCAGTTTTCAAGTGTCAAGCTAGAAGATCAGGCAGGTTGACTAGTCTCACGCATCGTCTTTGTCCGCTCCATCATAAGGCCCGCTTGGCGTATAGCTTCTTTAGCAGCGCTCGCCTGATCCTCCGAGACATGATGGGTGACGAATAGAGGAGATGGTGGAACAGTCACAGTAGTCTGAGGATCTGAAGCATGGAGTGGTACAGATGAAGCAGGATCTTGAGTAGTCGATGCTGAAGGACGTTCAGTCAACACAGGATCGACAAAAGTGACAGAGGCCCGATTGAGGTCTCCGGACTGCTGGATCACCGGTTCGAGCACTGATGTCGTTTGAGCTATTTTGCCGGCTGGCGCCCTCCTGCCCAAGCTCCTGCCTCTCCTCCCCATAGGCCTCTGGGCATATCTTCATCATTGTTTGGAAGTTCAATAACATGCTGCGGTGCTGCAAAAGATTTGACCGTAAGATATCAGTCGACCTACAAATTAATTGAAAAAATAGAGGCAAGACGACAGAGTCATACCTGCTTTGGAGGTGGCCGCATATTCCATTTCTGCATCGTCTTCATCTCTGTAAATATCCATGGAAGTCCCAGAAGTAGCAGCACTACAAGTTTCCAAACTCACTCGGTCAAGCAAGAAAACTAGTCGACAACTACTTAAGAGGCTCTTGAATAAAGAGAGAAAACAAAACGCTTACCAGGAGGCGACAGGAACGTCAACCTTGATCTTAGGCAGGGTCTTCTGAGGTTTGGAAGCCACAACCCTGGGTTGCTTCGGGGAGTTTTCAGTCGGAACGGGGGAGGAAGTTCGGGTGCGCTTGGAGGTCTTGCGATCACTTTGCGATAGATACTTGCTGGACCATGGGTCTGCTTGGAGCGCCTTTCAGTGCGGGTGGGGAGTTGACCTCCTCACCATCGCTTGAGTCCTCACTCTCCTCCCCATCTTCTTCATTGGATTTCCAGTCATCGCTTTCACCTCCGCTCGCCTCTCCTTCCTGATCCTGCTCTCCATTGGGCATCGAGCACATCTCAGTGTAAATCTGCAAGACAAAGAATAGCACAGACATCAGTCGAGCACAAGGATAGTTACAAATTAGAATGAAGAAAATCTCGGCAGTAGAGGACAGACCTTTTCATGTTCATTGTCAGCGTCGAATGGTAGAACTCTCCTAGACCCCCTGGGGTTGTCTTTGTTTCCAGTGATGCCCTGCAACCACTACTCCATCGTTTCCTCAGTGACCTCCTCCGGGTGGATCTGAGTGGTGTCTTCAATACCTGAGTACATCCACATAGGATGATCGCGGGCCTGGAGTGGCTGGATGCGTCGACTGAGAAACACCTCCAGCAAGTCCATACCAGTCACGCCGTCACAGACTAACTGGACTACTTGTTCCACCAGCACGTTCACCTCTGCTTTTTCTGCCAGAGTTACTTTCAAAGAAGTGGGCTACTGGACTCGCTCCATGGAGAAAGGAGGAAGACCGGTCGACTTGCCAGGAGTCAGTTGGTCCTTGCAATAAAACCAGGTCGATTGCCACCCTCTAACTGAATCAGGAAGAATCACAGCTGGAAAAGTACTTTTGCCTCTTGCCTGAATCCCTAGACCTCCACACATATGGATCACATGCGTACTCTCATCACTCGGATTAGCCTTTTTCACAGACTGAGAGCGACAGGTAAAGATGTGTTTGAAGAGACCCCAATGCGGTCGACAACCCAGGAAATTCTCACACATGGAAACAAATGCAGCAAGGTACATGATGGTGTTGGGGGAAAAGTGATGAACTTGGGCTCCAAAAAAGTTCAGAAAACCCCGGAAGAAAGGATGGGGGGGGGGCAGAGAGAACCCATGGTCAACGTGAGTCCTGAGGAGGACGCACTCACCCTCCTGCGGCTGCGGCTCAGTCTCGTTGCCCGACAGCCTCCAAGATCCATGGGCAATCAAGCCCCCTTCGGCCAGATCCTCCAGATCCTCCTGCTGTACCGTGGACTGAATCCAGTCGCCCTAGATCCAGCCGTGCGGCAGGCCGGACCTCGAAGACGACCCCCCTGACTCGTCTTTTTGCCCTTCGGCTTCACCATCGCCATCGTCGTTGCCTTCTTGGCACGCTCCAGGGCCGCCGTCTTGTCCTTCCCCATCACCGTGGACTGCTCACGGGTGGAGCCATGGCGTCGAGAGCGGCGGAGGGCGAGGTGGAGAGGCAGAGGAAGAAGAAGAAGAATGGGATGCACTGTGCAGACACACTGGCCACGGCGCCTTTTATTAGCCCGCTTCCGAGTGGCTGACATGCGAGCCCGAGAGATCCTATCAAATCCCTCAACAGCTGCGCGCTCGGTACGTGGCGAAAAAGGTGGCGCAGAGATCGAGGCGCCCCTGCCTAATCTGTCCCGTTTATTGCGGCGCTCTCTGTCCCACGCGCTTCCCCAAATTTCGAATCCCGTGAGGTCCGGGAATGGCAGTGCAACCAATTACGCCCAAGATTTCATACCACTCCAACACTCGAAGCATATCAGAATAAGCTCACTCGACAAACTCTGAATGGATAAAGGTGACTGAAATTAAAGTTGAAGTTCCAGCATGTTCGCCGACCCAGGTAAAATGCCCCCGAAGCATAAGAATCGGGTCGGAACCATCTTCAACCCATTTGGGGGCTAATGACGATGACATGTACCTAGGGTAGGGTAATAGGCCTGACCTAGGCGCCCTTCCCAAGGACACTGCCCTAAGATCAACGGCATTCAAAGCACAACACCATCCACCGACTAGAATCACCTCAGAGTGCAACCCACTCGACCATTCCACTCAGATAACCCAATTCCATTCGACCAGTATATCATCATTCAACCGTACTAGAAACCACTCGGAGTATAGAAGATCGAAAGTCTCTCAGGATGGAAATGGTCAGACGTTCACTCCGTAGCATTAATGATCATTTAGATGTCTTTATTTTTGGCGTTATCAGTAATGTCTCACCTTCATGTACATTGAACTCCTTGTAACGTGGGCTGGCTGGGGTCTTGGCGCACTCTATATAAGCCACCCCCCTCCACTGGCACAAGGGTTCGCACCCCCTGTAACTTACGCATAATCCAGTCAACCGCCTCCGGGCACCGAGACATAGGGCTTTTACTTCCTCCGAGAAGGGCCTGAACTCGTAAATCTTGCGTGCACAACCTCATCCTAGTTAGGATCTTGCCTCCTCTTACGTACCCCTTATTCTACTTTTAGACTTAGAACCATGAAAAATATAGTATTTATTTTGTACTCCCATTCAATATATAAATCAGGCCTAAAATGACCATTAAAGGGTGGCATGGAAACATTAACCTGATTATGCGCATTCTAATGTCGTTGCTCCTCTTGTGACGGTTGTTATGTTTTCTTAGGTGGTGGCAAGTCTCCCATGATCGATGATACCCAAGAACCAACAACTCCAGAACCTGCCATAATTAGTAGAAAAGAAGAAACAAAATTCGAAAATAATGTTCCTATGAACTAATTGGATGTGGTAGTAAAGCGCTCACAGTAAAGCAAATATCAATATCTTACAAGTTCTTACCATGCGGCAGGTGGTGACAGGCAACCAGCAGTATCAAATAACTTCGAAGATTGCGTAAAGCAATTGCCAGGGGAACGTATGTATACTCGGCATAGAAATATGTGGAGCTTGGAAGGCTTAAATATATGGTAGCAAAAGATTGGCAATAATAAATTCAGAGTTGCAATGTTGAATAAACGCTCAACGACGGAACTGTGCTGGTCCTAGGCTAGACCGGACTAGAGAAGCGAGACTAGAACAATAATGAGGTCATGGTGTAGCACAACTAGGAGCAATAAAGGATATGAAGTAGCTCTGGAAAACAAGATATAAGTGAAGATCACAATGACATTAAAGATAATGATGAGAAACAGCTGCCAAGCAGGATATACCAAAAACTCTCTCTCTAACTTTCCTTTGGAAAAGTTTGTCCCAATTTTCTAATAATTTTTCTACAGAATGCTACTGACTCAAGCTTTCCGACACAAAAAATAATTACTCAATTCCAAGTTGATATGACGATTCAAAAAAAAAAATCTAAAACTGGAACAAGCTGTGTTCACGAGCTTCGGAGGGCAAAAAGACCTATTTAGAAGCCGATTTTGTGCTTCCAAATATTGAACAAGCTTTTGTGACTATTTAGAAATGGCTCGTTGCTAGCTATAATTTGAGTACTTGTAGAGCCAAAACGAACTTTGTATGAGAGAGATATGCATATTTTACTGAATAGTGCGCAAAACAGAGTCCAATCTGAATTCAGGCACAAGATTGAATCTAGATAGATCCAAAATTAGTTTTTTTCTTATCTCTATTTTTTCTTCTTCTTTTTCCTCTCACGTTTTTTTTACTTTTTTCTTCTCTTTTTTTCTCACTTTTTGTACCTTTTCTCTCACTTTTTTTCTCGCTCTTTCCAAAACAAACTAGATAAGATGCAAAATGGATCAAGCGAAGCTGCGAATGACCTCAACTATGACTATGACAATGAACAATGGGTAGCACGTGGTGGAAATTATGGATGGAGGCGGTGGACAACAGAAGTGATAATGATGCAGCGGCGGCGTGACAAATGTGAATAGAACTTGAAACTCTAAAGGAACTAGACACTAAGACCAACAACTCGACATGATGATGCAACCGATAATTCAACTATGCAAGCACTGAAAAGAAAGTTGCAAAGGCTCAGACTGGCTTGGACAAAGGATGAATAGATCTAACTTTTTTTGTGGCTTTTTCGTTGGGCAAAAGTTAAGAAAATAAATCTAATCTAGGGATAACTGGAAATTCTCACCGAGCAACCTAAAAACTGATACCACTTAATATAGAGGCGGGGGTGTCCCGATCTTTCGATGATATGATAACTATCAATTTTCTGGAGACAACTTTGATGATCCGACTACAAATGTGCAATGACGTTGCACTTTAGCAATCACTAAACCAACTCCGAGAGGTTATTGACCATGCAAAAGCACGATCAACCTGACCACGAAGGTCTATTCCTACAATCAACTGAAGAACAATCAAGAATATGATAAAGCAATTTGAATATTGCAAATATAGATGAAGTATTGATAAAAGTGAGGTTTCATAAGTGGTCTTGGTCTGGTCATTGGACACAAACAAAGTACACAAAGTTGTAGCAATGGCTAACTTTTAACTAAACAAATCCCAAGGAAAAAGCTACAAGATGGATATACTTATATAGGAGCAAGGGGTGGTAGCCAAGGACGTGGGAGGACATCCCAAGGCAGCCTAAAACTAAACCTAGGACATACTAGGCTCATGGGCCCAAGTGAAGGTGATGCAACACCTTTGGACTTGAAGTTTGACTCGGATTCTGCTGCAGCGTCAGATATTTTCATCAATATCTCAACACTTCGAACGAATTTGAAGATGGACCCAATTGGGTTGGAAAGTTCATGAAATCTACTTTCCAAGAAAAAAGAATCACCCAATTCTAAGTCCGGATGAAAGAGATATTGGCGTTTTGAGTCAGGTTTGTCTGCGCAGTCCGAATCTGAGTCCAGAACATGAGAGACTTGCACTCTATTTGCTCTTGGCCCAAAAGTGACGTGAGAGAACTTTTTGAACAACACCTAAACTTCTCTCTTCCCTTATCTTCATATGTGGATTGTACTGTCAGATTTTGGGTTCCGCAGACCCTTGAGATGTTCGATCTCTGGGGTGCGTGCGAAGAACTCAACCTCCCCAGTCTGCCTACTCGCCAATCTCTCGGCCTAGCTCGATGAACAGAAGGAAACAAGACCTAGCGGTTTACCCAGGTTCGGGCCACCTTGCGGTGTAAAACCCTACTCCTTCTTTGTGGTGTATTAGCCTCGAGGGGCTGGTGATGAACTAGTACAGTGGGAGAACAACCTCAGGAGGAGGCGTGTTCTTGAGCTTGTGGGGGAGAGGATGATCTCCAAGATTGGGATCCCCCTCTATGGTGGTGGCTAAGTCCTGTTTATAGTGGCCTTGGTCCTCTTCCCAAAATGAAGGCGGGAAGGGTTCCCACAACGGCCAAATTCGAAGGGGGACAACAAGTACATGCTATCCTGACAAAAGTAGTCTTCGCCTGCATAATCCTAAAACAACATTGAGATTATGACGTTGGAAGAACGGTCATATTGAATCAACCGAAAGTTGTTTGTTATGAATTGAGATAATATAATCTCCATTCAATTGTAATAATACAGTGTGTTAACATGTGATTTTTCTCCTTAGACCATGAGAGTATTGTAGTCACTTCTTACCATACGGTGGGATTTGGGGTTGCTCAAACGTCACATGTAACACGGTGATCATAACGACAACTTACAGGTTCATCAGAAAGTTTGACAAGGGACTAGATAGCTCAAGAGTGAGCTTGCTCTTTGATGATGAAGAGATATTCTTAGGGCCCTCTCAGTGTGACGACATCAATCATCATCTGGTCAAACACACGTGACTTCGCCATGGGGATGCCGGAACACAATAACGAGAAAGAAAAACAAAACTGGTAACAAGGATTTCGGTATAGTGAGCATGGTGATGACTCAGGAGGATACCGATGCATCATGGGTATTGTGAAGTATTGCGAAGAAAATGGAACATCAGATGATAACCAAAGGTTCACACAAATATCATCAGTGTGCTCGTAGGGACCAATATGGGCGTCCACAGTTCCACTGTCGGTCATTGAATGAACTGCTTCGTTCATGTCTATGAGTTTCGAAACCTATGGGTCATAAGATTAAGGCAATAAAAATTTCCTGGGTATTAATAGGATGGGAGCCATGGTAATATATTTATGGAATTATTTCATGAATATTCAAAATAGTTTCGAGAGGATCTGGAAGTGTTTCGGGGTCACCAGAAGGGTATTGATGAGTATCGGGTAATACCGGGTATTACCGATAAATTATATACTAGTGGAAAAAGTTTCCAAAGATGTTAATATACATATTAGATGGTCTAGAAGTATTTACAACATTTGATATTTAATTTAAATATCAACAGGCCTAAAAAGGCCAAGAGGTGAAAAGCAACTTGGGCCAAAAAGGCCCAAGTGGGAAAATGCCTCCTTCCCTATGAAAGGAGGCCGAATTGGGAGTAGGGGAGGAGTCGGAGTTGGACTCCTCCCCCTTAGTTGGTGCCCCAAGGAGGATTTCCCTCCTTGGTAGTGGCCCTCCTCTTCCCCTCCAACATATATATATATATATATATACTTGAGGTATTCGCCACAATTACACATACAAGTTTTGGAGCCTCCTCTAGTTCTTTTAGTTCTAGTTGGTCCTAGTTGACTAATTAGAGCTAGGCCAATCCTCTTATCCTCATAATTAGAATCCCTGTGTGATTCTAATATCCTCCCTCAAATTCCCCTGCAACGATTAGCTCTGGACGGTGAAGTGTTGTGGGATCGTGAAGGTTGCGCGCTTGCAACCAAGTAGAGAGGAAGTGCTTTCGGTCTCCGGTTCGAGGGACTGTTCATGTGTGGTACGAGGGATCGTTTGTCGACAGTTTGAGGAACTCCAAGTATGATCTACACCGACACGATCTTCTTCCACTACAACTCGGTGATGGTAATGATCGTGATCCCAACCCGTTATGCATCTTCATATTGATCTTGGGTGTGCGTAGGCGTGAAATTTTTGTCTTCTACTATGTTTCCGAACAGTGCTATCATGAGCAATTATATGAGTAGATGTAGGTTGCATATAGATCACATGTGATTGTGAGGTTTGATATTCTTGCTATGCTTCCCTCGAGTGTTACTTCAGTTCAATTCATCGACGACATGGTATCGCTTTTTACAAGGTTCTGACAATCTATCGACTCTAGGCTGTCGAGGATTTGCTAACAGTTCCTTGGGCTTGACCATAGTTGAGAATAGTGAACCTTCACGTACACAAGAGGGAGCCGAAGATGGATGATCTTCTAGGGGGTTACACGTATTTGACGAAGTTTAGTGTGGGGCTAGAGATTTTTAATTAAGTCTCTTGTTTCACACACCCCAAAACTTAATCTAGCATCAAGAATCATTTCCTAAATTGTGGATGTAGGTAGCTAGTCTATCTTGTTAAAATTTGTTAACTGCGTAACTAAAATTTTGCTAAAACCGATTAGAGGACATCTAACTTGGCTTTGCAGGGAATGCATATGATGTGGTATAGCCTTGGTCATGATAATGAGTTTATGTATGAGATGGTTATATGTTGTAATGTTAAGTGGCATGTGTGTCACGGCATGATGGCTGGAGCCACGAGATTTCCACGTTAATGTAAAAATCATACAGATAACCTACATGTTATAGGCGACGTTGGAAACTATAGATGGAGGACCCCGACGAGGTGAAATTTGTACTAGGTGCGGGACGAGGAGCTATAATTTTGTGCCACGGCTGAATTTCTGAATTTTGTGCCATGACAATGTTTTTTGAAATGGTCGCCATGGCAACATTTTCTAAAATTGCCGCCACAACAACATTTTTTGAAATGGTTGCCACAACAACGAAATATTGGCTATCACGATGCTTCAACTGGAGATTGCAGATGATCACAGAGATTCTCGATGCATGGGAGTATACCATATCATGCTTTTATGAACTGCCTGAGATGTTTATCCCTTTGTTGTTTGCACCCTTTAACTGCATAGTAGTCAATTATTAGGGTCATCTCTCATAGTAAATATCTAGTAAAAGGTGCTCTTTCTAGTGCGGCAACCATCTACAACATTCTAGCATCTCAGAGTTCATCATGTCCATATGAGTTCAAACGAGATGAGAGATGTAAGATGGAGATCGTCAGACCATATGTGCAGATAGCACTCAATTACCTTGAAGTTCAAGAAGAATTATTTTGAGTTCGGAGCACAAAGCATAGAAATATGAATGAGAGTCATATGGTGATATGACCGGCAATAGTTTTCCCACCGATCAAAATTCTTGTCATCAGTGATGTCCACATCAATGACTAAGACCTAGATTTGGATCTTGAACCACTCACTATCAATTATGAGAGATATTGATTTGAGTGGTAGCACAATTATGTATTACTTAAGTTTAATCACTAGTGCAAATTAATTATGAACAATGTCTATGTGTAATTTGCATTATAATAGTAGAATTATGGCTTATGGTTCCACCTTTGTTTTTGAAATTGATTGACTACATTTATCTGGTTGAATCTTTCTGAGATGATTGTCCTCTAAGAGTGCCAACAAGGATTTTTTTTCCTATTGCATGCTTGCAATTCTTTCCTGCCATTGCTATGGATGACGATATTTACGTCTTTCGATCCAAAAGGCTAAGAATTACATTATGGTCTACTTGCTTCCGAGAAACCCGAACTTCAAAATGTTTGGGATAGTTATGTGATATTCTTGGAACTAAAAATTGTTTCAATAAACAAACAGAGGTTAATAGATATGTTATATCTATAGAAGTGTTTTGTTTGCAAGTTCTAGTGAAGTGTTCAACTATGTTTGAGACTAAAATGTGTAAGATCTGGAACACTAGTCATGAGTTGACGATGAGAACGTAAAGAGAAAGAACTAAACCAAAGGATGTAATGAGACTTACATGCCTAGGGAAGTTCGGGGCCCACGCCACTCCTAAAGAGTTAGATGATTCTTCTATTGAATGGGAGAAATATTGGAAGCTATAAGAAGTTAGATGATTCTCCCCACTCCTAAAAATTATAAGAAGTTTAGAAGTGAAAAGAAAAGAAGACTGGAAGTTCCAACTCAGGTATGAATGTCATACAAGTTATAAGAAGCAAATAAAGTTTTTCAAGTAAAGTGTGATTCTTAAGGATTGTGATTAAATTGTTAAACACTAAATTCTTCGGAAATTGTGGTTTAAAGTTGATCACAAGGATACCGACTCAATTGCATGTTGTTGCGAATCAATTCAAGAATTACTACGGCCTAATGACCAACAAATTAACGAGGTTAAAATATGTGTTGAAAATTTTGTAAAAGTTGTGACACTTTTTCATCAACATGTTACTTCTGAATTTATTTTCATAATTCATTTTAGAGTTTTTATACACACTAGTCCATTCCACAGAAGTTGCAAGAAGTTTTTTCATCAGAGAACAATAGATGTTCAATGTAACGAACAAAAGGGCCATAGTCCTATTGCGAATAGGATGTAAGTTATGAATATTGATGATAGAATTGAACATCCATAACGCTGACGCTAAATGTCGCAAGACAAAAAATAGAACATATGTGTAGCACTGCATTTATTCACATTGGAGAAACCCGCATGGAGAAATTCTGTAGTGATGGATTTTGGAGCCATATGATTATGAATCATGAGACACTTGCAACTTTTGTCCAAATATTTGTC
Organism: Triticum urartu; assembly: GCF_056163025.1. NCBI lineage: Eukaryota > Viridiplantae > Streptophyta > Magnoliopsida > Poales > Poaceae > Triticum > Triticum urartu. The sequence goes on from NC_141878.1 coordinate 308,612,340, forward strand.
AAAAAAACTTTTGTCCAAATAGTGAAGTAAACTAAAATACTATTCAGAGGCCATAAAGAAAGAGCAACAAAATAATTGGAAATATGCATATTGATACATGTAGTCCAATAAGTGTCCTTGCAAGCAGTGGATTTATCTATCTTCAAGGATGACTTAAGTAAATATTTATATTTAGTAATTGAGACATAAATATGGATCTTTTGAAATGTTTCAAAAGATTTTCACAATGAAGTAAAAATTGCTGTGACAAGAAAAATATGTTTCTACAATTGGATTGGAGAAAAGAATATTTGAGTTACAAATTTAGCGAATGTCTGATGAGCTGTGAAAAATATTTTATAGCTTGGACCGCCCAGGAACACTACTAAGAATAAAGTGTTTGGAGTAGATGTAATCATGCTATGTATGACATGCTGCGATCAAAGATGACGTTAATTATTTCGCCCATATAATTTTAATGTGATGCTTTAGAGACCGTGGCTCTTACACTGAAAAGAGCGCCATGAAATTTCTTGAAATAAGTGTTACATCATAGGTTATCCCAAATGGTTGGGTATTCCTATATCACTACACCGAGGAAAAGTGTTTTGTCATAGAGTGCAATTTTTTTGAAGAAAATGTTTTTGCAAAAGAGTGAGTGGGAAGACAGTGCAACTCGACAAGATTACATAATTTTCATGACCAGGTCAAAGAAAAGAAATGCTAGAAGTGATTCTAGAATTTCCTACCACGACTGTTATGAAAGACTCAACATGAGATACAAAGACTTTAGACGAACTTGCAGTTGGGCTATATAGGTTGGGAAAATTCTTTCGGACCTTCATGGTATGCAGACTAAATATTGTTGAAACAAACAATGAACCTATAATACACAGAGAATCATTGATGGGCCCTGACTCCGTAATTGGCTATACACCAAAATAATCCAAGATAGCATCCATACACATAATTCAAGTTTAGAACTTGATAGACCCTCTAAAAGAGTTAAACTCTAAAGTGTATTGATGGATCGATGGATTGACAAAGATGATCTTTTTATAATGCTTGACTTGTTGCAGATAGTTTATGATAAGATCAAATAGTTGATTATGACGAGATTGTCCCATCATAATAATACTTAAAGTCAGTTTGGATTGAACTAGAAATTACTAAATATTTCAGTTATGAGATATAACAGATGAATGTCAAAATGATTCCCATGAGATGGAAATAGAACCAAGGTTGTATATTTGATGAAATCCAAGGTAATTTTCTTGATCCAGAGGATGCTAGTAAGTGTGCAAACTTCAAGAGATCCTGTAATGATCTGAAGAAGCATAGTGGAGTTGGAATCTGTGTTTTGATGAAGTGACCAGATAATATGATTTCATCGATAGAAACAAAGATGCTTGTATTTATAAGAAATTAAGTGGGAGGATGATAATATTTCTAAACACTATGTGTGCATGACACATTGTTTATTAGAAATTATATAAAATTTCTAGACACAAATTAAGACTTTATTGAAACTAGTCTTTCAATAAAGCACTTATGCACTATAGTCCTTGTATTAAGCATTATATCTATGGAGATAGTAGTGTCTAATAAGGGCTTAGCCAAAATACATATTAACAAAGTACTAAGAAGTTTAGTAAGAAAATGCCAGGAAGAGTTTCTTGACAAAGTCACATGGAAAGAGTTCTTAGCAAGAATCAGTATCTTGAAATACCGATGAATGAAATACATGATTTAAATCACACTTGTGTCAATTCCATGGTATGTAAATAACCAGATATGTCCAGTACTCCAAGTAAGTTGTGAGTAAAGTTACCGGAATGGTCAAATTGTTGATCATAGGACAACAGCGAAAATGTCGTTGAGTACTGACGACATGTTTCTCGCATACGGAAAAGATCAAGAGATTGTTGTAAGGACTTACATCAATACATGCTCGTTGTAAGTAGTACATCGATAAAATCTTCATTAGTGCTCCAAGATATTTTCGGTTTCAATTAAATGTATAATGGTTAATGGTGTCACAGTAAGTTGGAATTGGTCCAAGAAAGTAATTGTTGTGAATTCTACAACGTAAGGCTAAGTATATTGTCTCTTTTGAAGCAACAATAGAGGCTAATGAATCAAATGTTCATTTATGGACTTAGTATGGTTTCTACATGATTGTGCGAATAGAACACCATTCTCAATAGTGTTTCTATGGATCAATATAAGGAATCAAAGGTCTTGCCGGTGATTCAATATATACAAAGGTTGTTTCACATCAATTATGAATTCATGTGAAAGCATAATAGATGCACTAAAATGCAAATGATACACATGGATGTGAACATTGTTATATTCAATAGGACGAAGTCTATACCACAAGCAACACATTGACTTACACAAGATTGCCATTGGTGTAAAAGTTAAAAGTGCTAACTAGATTATTGACTCTATGCAAGTGGGAGAATGTTAGAAATATTCCCTAGAGTCAATCATATTGTATTATTATATTTCTATATTGATAATTAAGTGTTTATATTTCATGCTATAACTGCTATGATATTGGAATATGTGATTCAGTGGAAAACTCATATGCACGTGTGGAATGATAAACAGATAAAATAAAGGTTCCTAGTCTTGCCTCTGTGACTAGCTCAAGTGTTGTTTATGATCATGTTCTTCGGATCTTAGGATATCATTAAATGTAATGATCATCCTAAAATAACATTGAGATTATGATGTTGGAAGACCGATCATATTAAATTGACACAAACTTGTTTGTTACAAATTGAGATAATATCATCTTCATTCAATTGTATAACAGAGAGTGTTAACATGTGATTTTGCTCCTTAGACCATGTGTTGGGGATATAACCCCATGATGTAATCCGCCCTGAAGGGGCCGGGTTAGGATGCTGGCGACTCACTAAGCAAGGCTCTAGACGGGCCTGGGTGGTCAAGACAAAGAAGCTTGAAGGGTGCTACCTCTTGAGTACTGCGTTGGTTTTCCCCGAAGAGGAAGGGATGATGCAGCAAAGTAGCGTAAGTATTTCCCTCAGTTTTTGAGAACCAAGGTATCAATCTAGTAGGAGGCTACGCGTGAGTCCCTCGTACCTGCACAAAACAAATAAATCCTCGAAACCAAAGCGAATAGGGGTTGTCAATCCCTACACGACCACTTACAAGAGTGAGATCTGATAGATATGACAAGATAATATTTTTGGTATTTTTGTGATAAAGATGCAAAGTAAAATAAAGGCAAAGTAAAAAGCAAAGGAAATAACTAAGTAGTAGGAGATTAATATGATAAAGATAGACCCGGGTCCATATGTTTCACTAGTGGCTTCTCTCGAGAGCATACGTATTCTACGGTGGGTGAACAAATTACTATTGAGCAATTGACAGAATTGAGCATAGTTATGATAATATCTAGGTATGATCATGTATATAGGCATCACGTCCGAGACAAGTAGACCGACTCCTGCCTGCATCTACTACTATTACTCCACTCATCGACCGCTATCCAACATGCATCTAGAGTATTAAGTTAAAAACAGAGTAACGCCTTAAGCAAGATGACATGATGTAGAGGGATAGACTCATGCAATATGATGAAAACCCCATCTTGTTATCCTCGATGGCAACAATACAATACGTGCCTTGCTGCCCCTACTGTCACTAGGAAAGGACATCGCAAGATTGAACCCAAAGCTAAGCACTTCTCCCATTGCAAGAAAGATCAATCTAGTAGGCCAAACCAAACTGATAATTCGAAGAGACTTGCAAACATAACCAATCATACATAAAATAATTCAGAGAAGATTCAAATATTATCCATAGATAGATTTGATCATAAACCCACAATTCACCGGTCTCAACAAACACACCGCAAAAAGAAGATTACATCGAATAGTTCTCCACAAGAGAGGGGGAGAACATTGTATTGAGATCCAAAAAGAGAGAAGAAGCCATCTAGCTAATAACTATGGACCCGTAGGTCTGATGTAAACTACTCACAATTCATCGGAGAGGCTATGGTGTTGATGTAGAAGCCCTCCATGATTGATTCCCCCTCCAGCGGAGCTCCGGAACAGGCCCCAAGATGGGATCTCATGGATGCAGAAAGTTGTGGCGGTGGAATTTGGTTTTTGGCTCCATATCTGATCGTTTGGGGGTACTTAGGTATATATAGGAGGAAGGAGTACGCCGGTGGAGCAACAGGGGGCCCACGAGGGTGGAGGGCGCGCCTGGGGGGGAGGCGCGCCCCCTACCTCATGGCCTCCTCTTTTGTGTCTTGACGTAGGGTCCAAGTCTCCCGGGTCTTGTTTGTTGAGAAAATCACGTTCTCGAAGGTTTCATTCCGTTTGGACTCCGTTTGATATTCCTTTTCTTCGAAACCATAAAACAGGCAAACACAACAATTCTGGGCTGGGCCTCTGGTTAATAGGTTAGTCCCAAAAATAATTTAAAAGTGGAAAATAAAGCCCAATAATGTCCAAAACAGTAGATAATATAGCATGGAGCAATCACAAATTATAGATACGTTGGAGACGTATCAAAGGGCAGGTCACTAGATGGGCCAGCTTAGGACCCAAGGTCAGAAGGCGGCCTGGAGGTGTAAACTTGCCTTGTAAAGCAAGGCGACTTAGAGTACGGCTCGTAACCCGAACTGAACTCTTGTAAGCCGGTGGCCTTGACTTGTATATAAAGGCAAGTCCCCTGCATAGAACATACATGTTACAATCAATCGATAGCTAGGTCAAGCGAATCCGCTCGCTTGTAATCGGTACTCAAGCAATAAACACAAGAGCAGGAGTAGGATTTTACCTCCACTATGAGGGGCCGAACTTGGGTAAACTGTGTCTCTCGTCCCGCTCAAGCCCGACAGGCTAATCACCATTGCAATGGCTTCATGCTTAAGTCCTTTTACTAGGAAATATGACATGATAAAACCACGACACCATGAGATTATCATCACTTCTTACCGTGCGGTGGGCTTTAGGGTTACTCAAACATCACCCGTAACACGGTGATCATAACGACAACTTATAGGTTCATCAGAAAGTTTGACAAGGGACTAAATAGCTCAAGAGTGGGATTTGCTCCTCCAGCGATGGAGAGATATTCTTAGGGCCCCATCGGTATGATGCCATCAATGATCATCTTTCCAGACACACGTGACTTTGTCACGGGGATGCCGGAACACGATAACAAGAAAGAAGAACAAAACCGGTAATGAGGATGTCTGTATAGTGAGCATGGTGATGACTCGGGAGGATACCGATGCATCCTGGGTTTCGTGAAGTATTATGAAGCAAAGGGAACATCACATGATAACCAAAGGTTCACTCGAATATCATTCACGTGCTCATAGGGACCAATATGGACGTCCACGGTTCCATTGTCGGTCATTGAATGAACAATTTCGTTCATGTCTATGAGTTGCCGAACCTACAGGGTCACAAGCTTAAGGAAATCACAATCTGCTGAGTGTTAGTAGGAAGGGAGTGATGAGAATATATTTTTGGAATTATTTCATGAATATTCAAAATATTCCGAGAGGATCCACTGGTACAATGAGGTGCTATACAAACGGGTTTTAACCCCTTTCTGCGACGGCATTTGGAACCATCGCTAAGTGAGCTATTACGATAGGGGGCTCCTTCCTGCACGACCCAGAAACCGTCGGGGATATGGAGCCATGATCCAGAGGCCTTGCAAAATGTAATCATGTGCGATGCAGCACACAATAAATTATTTTGCACGTGTGGGATTGGTGATTAAACGTTTCTAATGACGCAGTGAAACCAAAGGGTGTGTCATAATGAGTTTGGGAAACAGTATGTAAGGCACATAGGCCAACATATGAACTGTGTGCGATATGTGCCCCATCGCACACGAGTTTTCTGCGGAACCCGTCTACCATGCAAGACTCCATCGCACATGTTTCCCAACAATTACCGTGTGCGATAATGTTCTATCACAAATGGTCCAAGAGCCCCTTCGCACACATACAAGTTTTGCAGACCATTTGTGATTTGTTGTGTATCACCGACGGTGGTGGCAAGAGTGACGTGTGCTTTTCGTTTGGGATCCCACACGTTTCCTAAAAAAATTACGACTGATATTGTATTTTACGTTGGGCACGGTTTACTCTGAGCTCTCGTGTGTGATAACGTGATATCACAAATAGTTTCGGAGCCCCTACGCACATGTGTTAGTGCTGCAAATCATTTGCGATCTGCTGTGTTTCACCGACGGTTCCGCTATGATTGATGTATGATTTCCGGTGTGGATTGCACACACTCATTTAGTTGAACCGTGTGCGGAGAAATTGCCAGGTTAAAACAAAAATTGAATTGGCATGCAAAAAGAAAATTCGCCACAATATTCAATTGAACAAATAGTGCCCATAGGAAGAACATTGATCATATTTCACAACAATTGCAATTCAACATATGGTAGCTAAATTCCAATGATTTGTCGACACATATATGTATTACATAATTAATCATAGTGTACGAAATACGAAGACCTCATCAAATGGAAAACAATGGATCCATGCGTATATGTTTAGTGGCTAACGCTTACTCAATGTTTCAGGAGAACGCATGCTGAAATCTTCATTATCACCAGTGGGATTGATGTAGTGATTCAGGAAGAAGTCGCTGATAAATCTCTGAACCATCAACAATGCATTAGCGGGGAGCAGCTCAGGGGTCCTCGGTTCTAAGATGAGCTGTAGTCTTTTTAAGATCAGAATGTGCCATATGAGTGGAGTTGAAGATATTAATTAAGATAGACTTACTGGTACTAATTCGCGAGCATCTTCACAACTATCGGCAGATTTGCAGATGGAGACCACATGTCTGCAAACATAGTATCCACAAAGGTTGGTCCCTGCTTGTTGCTGGGGACACTGGAATTTTTTGTACATAATTAGTCATGTATTTGTCCTGTTAGGAACAACCTAACTGGTGTTAGATGTATTTTTTCTTTGGATAGAAATAGAAAGAGGTTTATTTAGAAGCTTGAATATTTGATTAGCGTAGCAAAAGGTATTTGCAGACAATTGGATAAATTTTCCGAAAATAACAGATTTCGGTGTGTTACCGGAGAAAAGATCTCGTGCTGCAGAGGTAGTTCCCTCTTGAATAGGTTTCGTGGTTTAGTTTTCCACAATGCGAGCACACTGCAATTGACGATGAATTTTGACAACATCAATTATTGAACCATATATGAATGCAAATAAATTTCAACATCATAGAACTCAATACCTATCCATGAATTGCTGAAGATGCATCAGATCCTGAGCATTTGTTGACTCTCTGAGAGAATCCATGAAGTAAATTGTTTTCTTGTTTGAAACAATGAATACCAATATCCAATGATTTCTACATATTAAGAAAGCCATGAACTTACGAATTATGTCGAAATCTAAAAGGCAATCAGTGTATGCATGGTTGTTTACTTGACTTACCGTTCATGATATGGCTAGAGAAATGATTCTGCATGGGACATGTTTTCAAAGATATGGACGATCGTGTTAATGGCCCAGTCCCGTAGGTCCTTACCATCTAATGTTGTGTCATTTGCTAATGCAGGATCTATGGAATACACTCTCTCCCTTTTTCTTCTCTTCCCATTCAATCCCTTGAGAGGAATAAAATGCAGTTAGTTGTTTATCATTTACAGCCTTGTATGGAGAAGTTGATCAGAGTTTGTTAAGTACTTACAGTTTCAGTCATCTAACAAGAGTGACATCTAGCTCGTTGAAGTTGAAGAAGAGATGTAAGTCCTTGAAACTCACATTGATGCAACCAGTATCGTGTCGGAAATGATCTCTGTTGTAGTGGACTAGCAGAACATGATGACCTGCTGACATTTGATCCATGCAATATTTATGTAACTCGCAGCAACTGGAGCTGCACTCATCAAAGTATTTGCCAACAAGAAATGGCTGGCCATCGACGAACTTGCATGCTTCAAGTACGTTTGCTTTATTTTTAGCAAGATGCAAATCTATTTCTTCATCATGCATGCCATCAGAAATAATATTACTCCCCGATTCAAAAAACATGCTATTAATTTGGTTCCGGGTGATGAGTGCTTTAAGTAAGAGGCAATTGTTCTCTTTTCTCTTTGTTCTCCGGGCGCGCTTCCTCGCGGGTGCAACCTTTTTGACCGCTTTCTTCTTGGTAATTGAAGCATTTCTGTTAGAACGTCTGGTTTGCTGAAAGGTAGACTGCCGAGCAGATGGTGAAGCTTCGACAGACTGCTTAGAAGATGGTTTAGCTATGCCGGACCCCTGAGCTAGCAATGTTGCTATGACGGACTGCTAGGTTGTAGGAGTAGAGGCAACAGACTCCTGACCATGCGTTGAAGCTATGTCGGGTTTCTGCGCAGGCGGTGCCAACTTGTCGGTGTGCTGAGAAGGCCGTGCCAACGCGTTCGTTTGCTGAGCAGGAAGTGCTGACGCATTGGTATGCTGAGCACGCGGCTGCGGACCGACGGACTGATGAGCAGTCGGTTCTGGACCTATAGACTGCTTAGTAGGCGGTTCCGAAGCATCAAACAACTTAGCAGTCCGTTCCACCAGGTTGGTCTACTGAGCATGTGCTGCAGCTGGGTCTCCTCCCGCTACTTCAGCGGCCGACATCTGAACTATTGGAAATATGCCCTAGAGGCAATAATAAAATGGTTATTATTATATTTCTTTGTTCATGATAATTGTCTATTATTCATGCTATAATTGTGTTATCCGGAAATCATAATACATGTGTGAATACATAGACAACAAACATGTCCCTAGTGAGCCTCTAGTTGACTAGCTCGTTGATCAAAAGATAGTCATAGTTTCCTGACTATGGACATTGGATGTCATTGATAACGGGATCACATCATTAGGAGAATGATGTGATGGACAAGACCCAATCCTAAGCATAGCTCAAAGATCGTGTAGTTCGTTTGCTGTAGCTTTTCTGAATGTCAAGTATCATTACCTTAGACCATGAGATTGTGCAACTCCCGGATACCGTAGGAGTGCCTTGGGTGTGCCAAACGTCACAACGTAACTGGGTGACTATAAAGGTACACTACAGGTATTTCCGAAAGTGTCCGTTGGGTTGGCACGAATCGAGACTCGGATTTGTCACTCCGTATGACGGAGAGGTATCTCTGGGCCCACTCGGTAATGCATCATCATAATGAGCTCAATGTGACCAAGTGGTTGATCACGGGATCATGCATTACGGCACGAGTAAAGTGACTTGCCGGTAACAAGATTGAACGAGGTATTGGGATACCGACGATCGAGTCTCGGGCAAGTAACGTACTGATTGACAAAGGGAATTGTATACGGATTGATTGAATCCTCGACATCGTGGTTCATCCGATGCGATCATCGAGGAGCATGTGGGAGCCAACATGGGTATCCAGATCCCGCTGTTGGTTATTGACCGAAGAGTCATCTCGGTCATGTCTGCATGTCTGCCGAACCCGTAGGGTCTACACACTTAAGGTTCGGTGACGCTAGGGTTGTAGAGATATTAGTATGCAGTAACCCGAATGTTGTTCGGAATCCTGGATGAGATCCCAGACGTCACGAGGAGTTCCGGAATGGTCCAGAGGTAAAGATTTATATATAGGAAGTCCAGTTTTGGCCATCGGGAAGGTTTTCGGGGGTCGCCGGTATTGTACCGGGACCACCGGAAGGGTCCCGGGGGTCCACCGGGTGGGGCCATCTATCCCGGAGGGCCCCATGGGCTGAATTGGGAGGGGAACCAGCCCCTAGTGGGCTGGTGCGCCCCCCTTGGGCCTCCCCTGCGCCTAGGGTTGGGAAACCCTAGGGGTGGGGGCGCCCCCCACTTGGCTTGGGGGGAAGCCACCCCTTGGCCACCGCCCCCCTTGGAGATCCATCTCCTAGGGCCGGCGCCCCCCAAGGCCCCTATATAAAGAGGGGGGAGGGAGGGCAGCCGCACCCTTGCTCTTGGCGCCTCCCTCTCCCTCCGTAACACCTCTCCTCCCCGCTTGCGCTTGGCGAAGCCCTGCCGGGATCCTGCTGCATCCACCACCACGCCGTCGTGCCGCTGGATCTTCATCAACCTCTCCTTCCCCCTTGCTGGATCAAGAAGGAGGAGACGTCTTCCCAACCGTACGTGTGTTGAACGCGGAGGTGCCATCCGTTCGACACTAGGTCATCGGTGATTTGGATCACGTCGAGTACGACTCCATCAACCCCATTCTCTTGAATGCTTCCGCACGCGATCTACTAGGGTATGTAGATGCACTCCTCTCTCCCTCGTTGCTAGATGACTCCATAGATTGATCTTGGTGATGCGTAGAAAATTTTAAAAGTTCTGCTACGTTCCCCAATAGTGGCATCATGAGCTAGGTCTATGCGTAGTTTCTATGCACGAGTAGAACACAAAGCAGTTGTGGGCGTCGATATTGTTAATTATCTTGCCGTTACTAGTCTTATCTTGATTCGGCGGCATTGTGGGATGAAGCGGCCCGGACCGACCTTACACGTACGCTTACGTGAGACTGGTTCCACCGACTGACATGCACTAGTTGCATAAGGTGGCTGGCGGGTGTCTGTCTCTCCCACTTTAGTCGGATCGGATTCGATGAACAGGGTCCTTATGGAGGGTAAATAGAAATTGGCAATTCACGTTGTGGTTTTGGCGTAGGTAAGAAACGTTCTTGCTAGAAACCTATAGCAGCCATGTAAAAACTTGCAACAACAATTAGAGGACGTCTAACTTGTTTTTGCAGCAAGTGTTTTGTGATGTGATATGGCCAAAGGATGTGATGAATGATATATGTGATGTATGAGATGATCATGTTCTTGTAATAGGAATCACTACTTGCATGTCGATGAGTATGACAACCGGCAGGAGCCATGGGAGTTGTCTTTATTTATTTATGACCTGCGTGTCAACATAAACGCCATGTAATTACTTTACTTTATTGCTAAAGCGTTAGCCATAGTAGTAGAAGTAATAGATGACAGGACAACTTCAAAAAGACACGATGATGGAGATCATGATGATGGAGATCATGGTGTCATGCCGGTGACAACGATGATCATGGAGCCCCGAAGATGGAGATCAGAAGGAGCAAATGATGTTGGCCATATCATGTCACTATTTGATTGGATGTGATGTTTATCATGTTTTACATCTTATTTTCTTAGAACGACGGTAGCTTAAATAAGATGATCCCTCATAATAATTTCAAGAAAGTGTTCCTCCTAACTGTGCACCATTGCGAAGGTTCGTTGTTTCGAAGCACCATGTGATGATCGGGTGTGAGCCAGATTTACACACGCAATACACTTAGGTTGACTTGACGAGCCTAGCATGTACAGACATTGCCTCGGAACACAGAAGACCGAAAGGTCGAGCATGAGTCGTATAGAAGATACGATCAACATGAAGATGTTCACCAATGTTGACTAGTCCGTCTCACATGATGATCGGACATGGCCTAGTTGACTTGGATCATGTTTCACTTAGATGACTAGAGGGATGTCTATCTAAGTGGGAGTTCATTGAGTAATTTGATTAGATGAACTTAATTATCATGAACTTAGTCTAAAATCTTTACAATATGTCTTGTAGATCAAATGGCCCATGTTGTCCTCAACTTCAACGCGTTCCTAGAGAAAACCAAGCTGAAAGATGATGGCAGCAACTATACGGACTGGGTCCGGAACCTGAGGATCATCCTCATAGCTGCCAAGAAAGATTATGTCCTAGAAGCACCGCTAGGCAATGCACCTGTCCCAGAGAACCAAGACGTTATGAACGCTTGGCAGTCATGTGCTGATGATTACTCCCTCGTTCAATGCGACATGCTTTACAGCTTAGAACCGGGGCTCCAAAAGCGTTTTGAGAGACACGGAGCATATGAGATGTTCGAAGAGCTGAAAATGGTTTTCCAAGCTCATGCCCGAGTCGAGAGATATGAAGTCTCCGACAAGTTCTTCAGCTGTAAGATGGAGGAAAATAGTTCTGTCAGTGAGCACATACTCAAAATGTCTGGGTTGCATAACCGTTTGACTCAGCTGGGATTTAATCTCCTGGATGACGCGGTCATTGACAGAATCCTTCAGTCGCTTCCACCGAGCTACAAGAGCTTTGTGATGAACTTCAATATGCAGGTGATGGAAAAGACCATTCCTGAGGTATATTCAATGCTGAAATCAGCAGAGGTGGAAATCAAAAAGGAACATCAAGTGTTGATGGTGAATAAAACCACTAAGTTCAAGAAAGGCAAGGGTAAGAAGAACTTCAAGAAGGACGGCAAGGGAGTTGCCGCGCCCGGTAAGCAAGCTGCCGGGAAGAAGCCAAAGAATGGACCCAAGCCCGAGACTAAGTGTTTTTTATTGCAAGGGAAGTGGTCACTGGAAGCGGAACGGCCCCAAATACTTAGCAGACAAGAAGGCCGGCAACACTAAAGGTATATGTGATATACATGTAATTGATGTGTACCTTACCAGTACTCGTAGTAGCTCCTGGGTATTTGATACCGATGTGGTTGCTCACATTTGTAACTCAAAGCAGGATCTGCGGAATAAGCAAAGACTGGCGAAGGACGAGGTGACGATGCGTGTCGGGAATGGTTCCAAGGTCGATGTGATCGCCGTCAGCATGCTGCCTCTACATTTACCTACGGGATTAGTTTTAAACCTCAATAATTGTTATTTAGTGCCAGCTTTGAGCATGAACATTGTATCAGGGTCTCGTTTAATTCGAGATGGCTACTCATTTAAATCCGAGAATAATGGTTGTTCTATTTATATGAGAGATATGTTTTTTTTGACTGTGAACTGTGGGGCAAAACCCCCACAGCAGATCAAAACTTTATTGAAAAAATAACAGATACAACAAGTTGATTACAAGGAGTAACCAGGTAACCAGGTTATATGAGAGATATGTTTTATGGTCATGCTCTGCTGGTGAATGGTTTATTCTTAATGAATCTCGAGCGTAATGTTACACATATTCATAGTGTGAATACCAAAAGATGTAAGGTTGATAATGATAGTCCCACATACTTGTGGCACTGCCGCCTTGGTCACATAGGTGTCAAACGCATGAATAAGCTCCATGTCGATGGATTTTTGGAGTCTCTTGATTACGAATCATTTGACACGTGCGAACCATGCCTCATGGGTAAAATGACCAAGACTCCGTTCTCAGGAACAATGGAGCGAGCAACCAACTTATTGGAAATCATACATACTGATGTGTGCGGTCCGATGAGTGTTGAGGCTCGCGGTGGCTATCGTTAGGTTCTCACCCTCACTGATGACTTGAGTAGATATGGGTATGTCTACTTAATGAAACACAAGTCTGAGACCTTTGAAAAGTTCAAGGAATTTCAGAGCAAGGTTGAGAATCAACGTGACAGAAAAATCAAGTTCTTGCGATCAGATCGTGGGGGAGAATACTTGAGTCACGAATTTGGCACACACTTAAGAAAATGTGGAATAGTTTCACAACTCACGCCGCCTGGAACATCTCAGTGTAATGGTGTGTCCGAATGTCGTAATCGCACTCTATTGGATATGGTGCGATCTATGATGTCTCTTACCGATTTACCGCTGTCATTTTGGGGCTATACTTTAGAGACTGCCGCATTCACTTTAAATAGGGCTCCATCGAAATCCGTTGAGACGACACCGTATGAATTATGGTTTGGGAAGAAACCTAAGCTGTCATTTCTAAAAGTTTGGGGATGCGATGCTTATGTCAAGAAACTTCAACCTGAAAAGCTTGAACCCAAATCAGAAAAATGCGTCTTCATAGGATACCCTAAAGAAACTATTGGGTATACCTTCTACCTCAGATCCGAAGGCAAGATATTTGTTGCCAAGAATGGGTCCTTTCTAGAGAAAGAGTTTCTCTCGAAAGAAATAAGTGGGAGGAAAGTAGAACTTGATGAAGTATTACCTCTTGAACCGGTTAGTGGCGCAGCTTAAGAAAATGTTCCTGAGGTGCCTGCACCGACTAGAGAGGAAGTTGATGATGATGATCATGAAACTTCAGATCAAGTTGCTACTGAACTTCGTAGGTCCACAAGGACACGTTCCGCACCAGAGTGGTACGGCAACCCTGTCTTGGAAATCATGTTGTTAGACAACGGTGAACCTTCGAACTGTGAAGAAGCGATGGCGGGCCCGGATTCTGACAAATGGCTGGAAGCCATGAAATCGGAGATAGGATCCATGTATGAAAATGAAGTATGGACTTTGACTGACTTGCCTGATGATCGGCGAGCCATAGAAAATAAATGGATCTTTAAGAAGAAGACAGATGCGGATGGTAACGTAACCATCTATAAATCTTGGCTTGTCGCTAAGGGTTATCGACAAGTTCAAGGGGTTGACTATGATGAAACTTTCTCACCCATAGCGAAGCTAAAGTCTGTCCGAATCATGTTAGCAATTGCCGCATTCTATGATTATGAGATATGGCAAATGGATGTCAAAACGGCATTCCTTAATGGTTTCCTTAAGGAAGAATTGTATATGATGCATCCGGAAGGTTTTGTCGATCCTAAGAATGCTGACAAGGTGTGCAAGCTCCAACGCTTGATTTATGGGCTGGTGCAAGCATCTCGGAGTTGGAACATTCATTTTGATGAGATGATCAAAGAGTTTGGGTTTACGCAGACTTATGGAGAAGCCTGCATTTACAAGAAAGTGAGTGGGAGCTCTGTAGCATTTCTCATACTGTTTGTGGATGACATACTGTTGATGGGAAATGATATAGAATTCTTGGAAAGCATAAAGGCCTACTTGAACAAGTGTTTTTCAATGAAGGATCTTGGAGAAGCTGCTTATATATTAGGCATCAAGATCTATAGAGATAGATCGAGACGCCTCATTGGTCTTTCACAGAGTACGTACCTTGACAAGATATTGAAGAAGTTCAAAATGGATCAGTCAAAGAAGGGGTTCTTGCCTGTATTGCAAGGTACGAGATTGAGCACGGCTCAATTCCCGACCACGGCAGAAGATAGAGAAAAGATGGGTCTCGTCCCCTATGCCTCGGCCATAGGGTCTATCATGTATGCTATGCTGTGTACCAGACCTGATGTAAACCTTGCGGTAAGTTTGGTAGGAAGGTACCAAAGTAATCCCGGCATGGAACACTGGACAACGGTCAAGAATATCCTGAAGTACCTAAAAAGGACTAAGGATATGTTTCTCGTTTATGGAGGTGATGAAGAGCTCGTCGTAAAGGGTTACGTTGATGCTAGCTTCGACACAGATCTGGATGACTCTAAGTCACAAACCGGATACGTGTATATTTTGAATGGTGGGGTAGTAAGCTGGTGCAGTTGCAAGCAAAGCGTTGTGGCGGGATCTACATGTGAAGCGGAGTACATGGCAACCTCGGAGGCAGCAGAAGAAGTAGTCTGGGTTAGGGAGTTCATTAGCGACCTAGGAGTCATACCCAATGCGTCGGGCCCGATGACTCTCTTCTATGACAACACTGGAGCTATTGCCCTTGCCAAGGAGCCCAGGTTTCACAGGAAGACCAGGCATATCAAGCGTCTCTTCAACTCCATTCGTGAAAGTGTTCAAAATGGAGACATAGAGATTTGTAAAGTACATACGGACCTGAATGTGGCAGATCCGTTGACTAAACCTCTCCCTAGAGCAAAACATGATCAACACTAGAACTGCATGGGTGTTCGATTCATCACAATGTAACTAGACTATTGACTCTAGTGCAAGTGGGAGACTATTGGAAATATGCCCTAGAGGCAATAATAAAATGGTTCTTATTATATTTCTTTGTTCCTGATAATTGTCTATTATTCATGCTATAATTGTGTTATCCGGAAATCGTAATACATGTGTGAACACATAGACCACAAACACGTCCCTAGTGAGCCTCTAGTTGACTAGCTCATTGATCAAAAGATAGCCATGGTTTCCTGACTATGGACATTGGATGTCATTGATAACGAGATCACATCATTAGGAGAATGATGTGATGGACAAGACCCAATCCTAAGCATATCTCAAAGATCATGTAGTTTGTTTGCTGTAGCTTTTCCGAATGTCAAGTATCATTTCCTTAGACCATGAGATTGTGTAACTCCCGGATACCGTAGGAGTGCCTTGGGTGTGCCAAACGTCACAACGTAACTGGGTGACTATAAAGGTACACTACAGGTATTTCCGAAAGTGTCTGTTGGGTTGGCACGAATCGAGACTGGGATTTGTCACTCCGTATGACGGAGAGGTATCTCTGGGCCCACTCGGTAATGCATCATCATAATGAGATCAATGTGACCAAGTGGTTGATCACGGGATCATGCATTACGGCACGAGTAAAGTGACTTGCCGGTAACGATATTGAATGAGGTATTGGGATACCGACGATTGAGTCTCGGGCAAGTAACGTACCGATTGACAAAGGGAATTGTATACGGATTGATTGAATCCTCGACATCGTGGTTCATCCGATGAGATCATCGAGGAGCATGTGGGAGCCAACATGGGTATCCAGATCCCGCTGTTGGTTATTGACCGGAGAGTCGTCTCGGTCATGTCTGCATGTCTCCCGAACCCGTAGGGTCTACACACTTAAGGTTCGGTGACGCTAGGGTTGTAGAGATATTAGTATGCAGTAACCCGAAAGTTGTTCGGAATCCCGGATGAGATCCCAGACATCATGAGGAGTTCCGTAATGGTCCGGAGGTAAAGATTTATATATAGGAAGTCCAGTTTTGGCCATCGGGAAGGTTTTGGTGGTCGCTGGTATTGTACCGAGACCACCGGAAGGGTCCCGGGGTCCACCGGGTGGGGCCACCTATCCCGGAGGGCCCCATGGGCTGAATTGGGAGGGGAACCAGCCCCTAGTGGGCTGGTGCGCCCCCCTTAGGCCTCCCCTGCGCCTAGGGTTGGGAAACCCTAGGGGTGGGGGCGCCCCCCACTTGGCTTGGGGGGGAAGCCACCCCTTGGCCGCCCCCCCTTGGAGATCCTTCTCCTACGGCCGGCGCCCCCCAAGGCCCCTATATAAAGAGGGGGGAGGGAGGGCAGCCGCACCCTTGCTCTTGGCGCCTCCCTCTCCCTCCGTAACACCTCTCCTCACCGCTTGCGCTTGGCGAAGCCTGCCAGGATCCTGCTGCATCCACCACCACGCCGTCGTGCCGCTGGATCTTCATCAACCTCTCCTTCCCCCTTGCTGGATCAAGAAGGAGGAGATGTCTTCCCAACCGTACGTGTGTTGAACGCGGAGGTGCCGTCGTTCGGCACTAGGTCATCGGTGATTTGGATCACGTCGAGTACGACTCCATCAACCCCGTTCTCTTGAACGCTTCCGCACGCGATGTACAAGGGTATGTAGATGCACTCCTCTCTCCCTCGTTGCTAGATGACTCCATAGATTGATCTTGGTGATGCGTAGAAAATTTTAAAAATTCTGCTACGTTCCCCAACATGAACCGGTGGTGCCTCTTTAGTAGTTATAGGCCTTGCCCCTGGTCGCTCTGGGGCGGATGATGACATGGCCTTTAAGGCACAAAGTCGGGCCGGCTAATCACAGATTGATGCATCAGACGTCGGATTACGAGTATTAGGTTCTTTGGGGGAAGGACGCGAGAGCTGCTGTGGCAAGAAGAGCGTCAAGGGCGACAATGGTTGCTCTTGGCGGGGCTTCATGGATCTCATCCATGAACTCTATTTCCTTTCGTGGCCACTGGATGTGATGTAAGAGTGTTTCTCCCAAGGTCCCTTGCTCATCAAAGTCTGCTAGGACATTCTTTTGGGCAAATTCATTGAATCAAGGCTTTACTTCAGTCACGTAGCACTTCACACAGCCCGACTTAAATTGCCCAACAAGAGGCCCTCTCCCAATAAGGGTGGGCAAACCTAGGCTGTTGCACATTTTAATGTACCTTCATAATGTGTAAGCACACACTTCAGTCTATCTTTCATTCCAGATAGATCAGATATAGCATCATCATGAGCAGATGCAGTCTCAATGTTGCTGGGGTCAGCAGATGCATAGCTACTCTTGTGTGATGTTGTCGCGCAATAAGTAGCATCCTCCATGCCCGCCTCCCCTCCCATCTGCTGGCTATCTGTCAGTGTTAGAGTCTTCTAAATCATCATTAACTCCTCAATATCCTTTCGAACAGCCGGATACGTGTCCTTCCTCAACCCTTCATACAATTCATTCTGCTTCATTTCACTCCTCGCTTTTTTCATGCCGAGCCTCTCTTCTTTGCTGAGTGTGAAAGCCCTCTTGTGCCGGACATTAACACCTATATCCCTTGCACGGCCAGGGAGCTCTCTTGTTTCCAGAGTGTCGGACAAAATGTCACATGGCCCTGAGTTCCTGTAGAACCTTCCAGGGATCTTAGAAGACTTTAACATCACACGATATAGTTCGTCGTCATGTGAGTTTTCAAAGTACTAAGTTCCGTCATCACGCCTCCTTGAACGTGCCCGCAAGTAGTCTCTAGCGCTTTCGCCCATGATTTCAGTAAAGACCGGTTTCCCACCCGTCGCTACTGCTTCTTTGTCCTCCTGGTCCCATATCGGTTTCATGCTATAGTATCCTGCCACACCCATACGGTGGGGGCGCGTGTTACTCTTCCGAAGTTCCGGTTTCTTAGCACTCTTCTTAGCAAAGTCTATAGTTGCCTTGACCCTTTTGAATTCTGCCCAGTCTGCCTTTGTAATTTGGGGGTATGCGGGGATTGGGTCCTTTCCTTCACTCAAGTACTTCTTGTACATCACATGCTTCTAGTTTCTCCAAGCAACCCTAGCCTTCTTTAGTGCAGCGTGTTCCACCTGCATTATTCACTGCTCTGGAACGTTGAAGTGATCCATGATATCCCAGCCCATCCTTTGCCGTGTTTCTGTGTCAGCCTTTCGAAACCCCGACAAATTAATGTTGAGCCTTGCCCTGCCAACAAATCCACACACACTCCTAAACCTCATGAGGGCTTTATCTGGTTTAGTTGGATCCCAAGACTTTAAATCGATCTTGGTTAATTCATATACACCTTTAGGTTGGTGTGTGGGCTTCATTGGAGCGTCCATCCGTGTCCTGGCCGGAAGGGTAATTGCTACAGCTCTATCCCATTCAAGATTACTTGATCCCTCACCATCTGCTGAAGACCTAGGGTTGTTGGAATCATATGAAGATACATTGCCTGAAGCATGAGTGCTGCCGCTGCTACTCGGCATCTACAGAGAACACATGCGGAACTGAAGAAAGGAGGATAAGCATAAAACTAACAACTTGGTATCAAGCTCTCTAAGCATGTCATGCAATAATTTAGAAAATGTACGACTTCTTTGTTAAGTTTGTGTGACTCGGGCGCCTGCGATCTATAAATCAGCAGTAACTTATTGGAACAAATACAGATTATATGTACTAGTCATGAAGGTATATAATGAACATATATACGCTCTTCGTTATTTTATAGCCAATTTGGGAACATACAGAACGACATAGGAAGAGGGATTGCGAGGAAATATGCCCCACCATGATGGAGAGCAGTAACTAACACGTTTCTTAATGCAAACCCTACCGGACCAGAGGAGAGGCGAGGGTTATAGGGTCTATATGCTCGAGGGTGGCTGGCGAGCAAACGAAGATGACGACGTGCAGGCAGCCGTGTGTTGGGAACGACAGTGGAGGGAGGGTTGATGCCAAAGAGCGGGCACACGGCCGGGGTGAGCACGCCGGTGCCGGAGAGGGTTCTACTGTGGATCTGGGGGAGGGGGAGCTAGCGATGGAGATTGGGTGGACTAGTTGCGTGAAACATGGGCGGGCGGTGGGGGTGTTGGTGGCCTAGGTGAAAGGGTGAAAATTATCCCCGGTCGTCGTGCGGAAAGGCCTATACAAACGGCTGGCTCTAAGCGCTCTTTGCGCACAAAGAGAATAATTTCGTTTGAAATGAAGACATACTAATTTTGAAATGAAGACGTGAGTTCATCATTTTGCCTCTAAAATTTTCCCACGTTAAGCAATCGCCATTATACCACGGGTTTGATTTTCTGGCGCATTTCAGGTCTCGTGTGCTATATTTAAGACATTTTTTGGCATTTACCGTGCATTTTGGCATATAAATAAAATCCTAGACGGACTGCATTTGCTGTCGAAAGGGATGAGTATTGTTGTTCGATCTTGGAGCATCCAATGGTACATACGTACGATTCATGGGGTTTGGGTTCTGGCTAATCAGAACGCACGACTCAGATCATGCGTAGAAAAGGGGGGCATTGGCCACGGTTTGGTAGGCACACGGCTTTTGTGAGTGTACCGTGTGCTATTTGAAAACATTTACATGAACTAACCGCATATTTTCGTTTGAATGAAAACAAGAGTTCATCGTTTCGCCTCCAAATTGTTTTCCACTATAAGAAATCACCATTGTACCCTATGGTTTGATTTTCTGGTGCATTTGCGGTATTGTCATTTGCTATAGTCGCAACTACACATGGGTTCTAGCTAGCAAGATGATTTGTGTGTCGCTTTGGGAGTTTTCATTCATTGTTCGAGAAATGGGAAAAAAATTCAAATAGTTCGGGCACAGGGTGCGGCCAGAGGCGTAGGCCTTGTTGGTATTCTAATTACAGGAAATGCATATAGATTCCAGAAATAACGAAAATCGGTGTGTCACCGTGGCGTGCTCTCAGGATCCCATGGAAACAATTTGGTAAAGTTTGGCAAATTTTTGATGCTCACACCTTCCAAATCGGAGCATCTCACAAGAATGATCATAGTTTTCCAAAAGGAGACACGACACTTCGGACTCCAATTGTCAGTGACTACATCGTTCCGCCTTGAATTTTTTTCACGCTAAACAATCATGTATTGCTGGGGAACGCAGTATTTCAAAAAATTTCCTACGATCACACAAGATCTATCTAGGAGATGCATAACAACGAAAGTGTACAGTGTACAGTGTGTCTACGTACCCACGTAGACCAAAAGCGGAAGCGTTTAGTAACGCGGTTGATGTAGTCGAACGTCTTCGCAATCCAACCGATCAAGTACGGAACGCACGGCATCTCTGCGATCTACACACGTTCAGCTCGGTGATGTCCCTCGTACTCTTGATCCAGCTGAGGCCGAGGGTGAGTGATAATCCCCAAGTGCAGGGAATCATCATAGCAATTCGCAAAGGTGGAAGTGATAAGTATGGAGTGTCGAACCCACAAGGAGCTAAAGGCAAGATCAATATTCTCTCAAGTCCTATCTACCACTGATACGTCTCTACATACACCGAACGTTTTCTTCCAACAAGAAACGAGAAATAAAACTATGTTGTGGGTATGAGAGGATAACTTTGCACGATATTGGAGAGATAAAATATAAAAGTAGGTGCTGTTATCATAAAGTTAGAATATATTACTAAAAATTATAAATAGCGAGTGTGGAATAATGATGGATCGGTGTGCGGACTTGTCTTAGGCAATTGTTAACAAGACCGATAGCGTCATTGCAATTTCATATGAGGGCGAGGCATAAGCTAACATACTTTCTATTCTTGGATCATATGCACTTATGATTGGAACTCTAGCAAGCATCCACAACTACTAAAGATCATTAAGGTAAAACCCAACCATAGCATTAAAGCATCAAGTCCCCTTTATCCATTACACAACAACCCCCTTACTCGGGTTTATGCTTCTGTCACTCAAGCAACCCACTATAAGCGAATCATGAACGTATTGCAACACCCTACAGCGGGAATCCCTCACGCTTGCGCCCCATGGAGGGCACAATAGGACAGCACCAAAATAAAACATGCAACTCATACCAATCTAGATCAACAATCAACCCAAAGACAAAGGATATCTACTCAAAACATCATAGGATGGCAGCACATCATTGGATCATAATATGTGGCATAAAGCACCATGTTCAAGTAGGGATTACAACGGGGTGCGGGAGAGTGGACCGCGTAAAAGAGATGAGGATGGT
Source organism: Triticum urartu (assembly GCF_056163025.1). Lineage (NCBI taxonomy): Eukaryota > Viridiplantae > Streptophyta > Magnoliopsida > Poales > Poaceae > Triticum > Triticum urartu. The sequence continues at coordinate 308,634,293 of NC_141878.1, forward strand.
GATGATGATGGTGATGTTGATGAAGACGATCACCGCGGCGATGATTCCCCTCCCGATGGCACTCCGGCGCCATCGAGAGAGAGGAGGAGAGGTTCTCCCCCTTGTGCTTCCTCCTCCATGGCCTCCCCCTGGATGGGGAGAGGTTCTCCCTCTGGTCCTTGGCCTTCATGGTGATGATGGCCCTCTTTGGCAGGGTGCCAGTGAGGGCCTAGATTGATTTCTTGTGGCTACAGAGGCTTGCGGCGGCGGAACTTCTGATCTAGGTTAATTTCTGGAGGTTTGGCTATTTATAGGATAGGTTGGCATCGAGAACAAGTCAGGGGGCCCCATGGGTAGCCCACGAGGCATAGGGGTGCGCCCTGGGGGGGGGCGGGGTGGGCGCGCCCCCACCCTCGTGGGGCCCATGGGACTCCCCTCCGGTAGATTTTTGTTCCAGTATTGTTTATATTTTCCAGAAAAATTCTCCGTTGATTTTCATCGCATTCGGAGAACTTTTATTTCTGCACAAAAACAACACCATGGTAATTCTGCTGAAAACATCGTCAGTCCAGGTTAGTTTAATCAAATCATACCAAAATCATATAAAACTATTGTAAACATGGCATGCATACTTCATAAATTATAGATACGTTGGAGACGTATCAGTGAGTTCCGTAAGCACGACGGCGTGTTGACGGTGATGATGAAGTTACCGATGCAGGGCTTTTCCTAAGCACTACGACAATATGACCAAGGTTTAAACTATGGAGGGGGGCACCGCACATGGCTAAAGATCAACTTGTGTTTCTATGGGGTGCCCCTCCCCCGTATATAAAGGAGGGGAGGAGGAGGAGGGCCGGCCACAAGGGGCGTACCCAAGGGGGAAATCCTACTCCAAGTAGGAGTAGGTTCCCCCTTTCCTAGTCCTAGTAGGAGAAAAGGGAAGGAGAGGAAGAAGAGAAGTAAAGGGGGCCGGCCCCCCTAGACCTAGTCCTATTCGGTTTGGGCTAGGGGGGCACGCGCCACCCCTTGGCATGCCTCCTCTCTTCCACCACTAGGCCCATAAGGCCCAATAAATTCCCGGAGGAGGTTCCGGTAACCCCCGGTACTCCGAAACTTATCCGAAACGACCCGAACCATTCTGGCTTCCGAATGTAACCTTCCAATATATGAATCTTTATGTCTCGACCATTTCGAGACTCCTCGTCATGTTCGTGATCTCATTTGGGACTCCAAACAACCTTCGGTACATCAAATCACATAACTCATAATACATATCATCATCAAACATTAAGCGTGCGGACCCTACGGGTTCGAGAACTATATAGACATGACCGAGAAACATCTCTGGTCAATAAGCAATAGCGGAACCTGGATGCTCATATTGGTTCTTACATATTCTACGAAGATACTTATCGGTCAAACTACACAACAACATACATTGTTCCCTTTGTCATCAGTATGTTACTTGCCCGAGATTCGATCATCGGTATCATCGTACCTAGTTCAATCTCGTTACCGGCAAGTCTCTTTACTCGTTCCGTAATGCATCATCCCGTGACTAACTCATTAGTCACATTGCTTGCAAGGCTCATAGTGATGTGCATTATCAAGAGGGCCCAGAGATACCTCTCCAATACACGGAGTGACAAATCCTAATCTCGATCTATGCCAACTCAACAAACACCATTGGAGACACCTGTAGAGCATATTTATAATCACCCAGTTATGTTGTGACATTTGATAGCACACAAGGTGTTCCTCCGGTATTCGGGAGTTGCATAATCTCATAGTCATAGGAACATGTATAAGTCATGAAGAAAGCAATAGCAATAACTAAACTATCATAGTGCTAAGCTAATGGATGGGTCTAGTCCATCACATCATTCTCTAATGATGTGATCCCTTTCATCAAATGACAACTCATGTCTATGGCTAGGAAACTTAACCATCTTTGATTAAGGAGCTAGTCAAGTAGAGGCATACTAGGGACACTTTGTTTGTCTATGTATTCACATTCACACATGTACTAAGTTTCTGGTTAATACAATTCTAGCATGAATAATAAACATTTATCATGACATAAGGAAACATAAATAACAACTTTATTATTGCCTCTAGGGCATATTTCCTTCAGTCTCCCACTTGCACTAGAGTCAATAATCTAGTTCACATCGTCATGTGATTTCACACCAATAGTTCACATCTTTATGTGATTAGTTCACATCTTCATGTGACTAATACCCAAAGGGTTTACAAGAGTCAATAATCTAGTTCACATCGCTTTGTGATTAACACCCAAAGAGTGATCATGTTTTGATTGTGAGAGAAGTTTACTCTACAGGTCAGCAACATTCATATCCGTATGTATTTTGCAAATTTTTGTGTCTACAATACTCTGCATGGAGCTACTCTAGCTAATTGCTCCCACTTTCAATATGTATCTAGATCGATACTTAGAGTCATCTAGATCGGTGTCAAAAGCTTGCATTGACGTAACTCTTACAACGAACTCTTTTATCACCTCCATAATAGAGGAATATTTCCGTAGTCCTCTAAGGATAATTTTGACCGCTGTCTAGTGATCTACTCCTAGATCACTATTGTACTCCCTTGCCAATATCATGCTAAGGTATACAATAGGTCTGGTACACAACATAGCATACTTTACAGAACCTATGATTGAGGAATAGGGAATGACTTTTCATTCTCTTTCTATTTTCTGTCGTGGTCGGGTTTTGAGTCTTTAGTAAATTTCACACCTTGCAACATAGGCAATAAGTCCTTCTTTGACTGTACCATTTTGAACTACTTCAAAAACTTGTCAAGAATGTACTTATTGAAAAAATTATCAAGCGACTTGATCTATCTCTATAGATCTTGATGCCCAATATGTAAGCAGCTTCACCGAGGTCTTTCATTGAAAAATTCTTATTCAAGTATCCTTTTATGCTATCCAGAAATTCAGTATCATTTCTGATCAACAATATGTCATCCACATATAATATCATAAATGCTATAGAGCTCCCACTCACTTTCTTGTAAATACATGCTTCTCCAAAAGTCTGTACAAAACTATATGCTTTGATCAACTCATCAAAGCATATATTCCAACTCCAAGATGCCTGCACCTATCCATAGATGGATCGCTGGAGCTTGCACACTTTGTTAGCACCTTTAGGATTGACAAAACCTTCTAGTTGCATCATATACAACTCTTCTTTAATAAATCCATTAAGGAATGTAGTTTTGATATCCATTTGCCATATTTCATAAAATGCAACAACTGCTAACATGATTCGAACAGACTTTTAAGCATCGATACGAGTGAGAAAAACTCATCGTAGTCAACACCTTGAACTTGTCGAAAACCTTTTGCGACAATTCGAGCTTTGTAGATAGTAACACTACTATCAGCGTCCATCTTCCTCTTGAAGATCCATTTATTCTGAATGGCTCACCGATCATCGGGCAAGTCAATCAAAGTCCATACTTTGTTCTCATACATGGATCCCATCTCAGATTTCATGGCCTTAAGCCATTTCGCGGAATCTGGGCTCATCATCGCTTCCTCATAGTTCGTAGGTTCATCATAGTCTAGTAACATGACTTCCAGAACAGGATTACCGTACCACTCTAGTGCGGAACATACCCTGGTTGACCTACGAGGTTTGGTAGTAACATGATCTAAAGTTTCATGATCATCATCATTAACTTCCTCACTAATTGGTGTAGGCATCACTGGAACTGATTTCCATGACGAACTACTTTCCAATTCGGGAGAAGGTACAATTACCTTATCAAGTTCTACTTTCCTCCCACCCACTTCTTTCGAGAGAAACTCCTTCTCTAGAAAGGATCCACTTCGCAACAAAGATCTTGCCTTCGGATCTGTGATAGAAGGTGTACCCAACTGTTTTTTTTGGGTATCCTATGAAGACACACTTCTCCGATTTGGGGTTGAGCTTATCAGGCTGAAACTTTTTCACATAAGAATTGCAACCCCAAACTTGAAGAAACGACAGCTTAGGTTTCTTGCTAAACCACAGTTCATACGGTGTTATCTCAATGGATTTTAGATGGTTCCCTATTTAACGTGAATGCAGCTGTCTCTAATGCATAACCCCAAAACGATAGTGGTAAATCGGTAAGAGACATCATAGATCACACCATAACTAATAAAGCACGGTTATGACGTTTGGACACACCATTACGCTGTGGTGTTCCAGGTGGCATGAATTGTGAAACTATTCAACATTATCTCAACTGAAGGCCAAACTTGTAACTCAAATATTTCATCTCCATGATCAGATCGTAGAAACTTTATTTTCTTGTTATGATGATTCTCCACTTAACTCTGAAATGCTTTGAACTTTTCAAATGTTTCAGACTTGTGTTTCATTAACTAGATATACTCATATCTGCTCAAATCATCTTTGAAGGTCAGAAAATAACGATACCAGCCGCGAGCCTCAACACTCATTGGATCGCATACATCAGTATGTATTATTTCTAAAAAGTCTGTTGCTCACTCTATTGTTCCGGAGAATGGAGTCTTAGTCATCTTGCCCATGAGGCATGGTTCGCAAGCATCAAGTGATTTATAATGAAGTGATTCCAAAAGCCCATTAGCATGGAGTTTCCTCATGCGCTTTACACCAATATGACCTAAACGGTACTGGCACTAGTATTTTGCACTATCATTATCAACTTTGCATATTTTGGCATCAATATCATGAATATGTGTATCACTACGATCAAGATTCAATAAACCATTCACCTTGGGTGTATGACCACAGAAGGTTTTATTCATGTAAACAGAATAGCAATTATTCTTTGACTTAAATGAATAACCGTATTGCAATAAACATGATCCAATCATATTATGCTCAACGCAAACACCAAATAACATTTATTTTAGGTTCAACACTAACCCCGAAGGTAAAGGGAGTGTGCGATGGTGATCTTATCAACCTTTGGAATCATTTCCAACACACATCATCACCTCGCCCTCAACTATCTTTGTTCATTTTGTAACTCATGTTTCGAGTTACTAATCATAGCAACTGAACTAGTATCAAATACCCAGGGGCTACTATGAATACTAGTAAAGTACACATCAATAACATGTATATCATATATACTTTTGTTCACTTTGTCATCCTTCTTATCCGCCAAGTATTTGGGGCAGTTCCGCTTCTAGTGACTCTAGCTTTGGGCTTCTTCATGGGAGTGACAACTTGCTTGCCATTCTTCTTGAAGTTCCCTTTCTTTCCCTTGCCCTTTTACTTGAAACTAGATGTCTTGTCAACCATCAACATTTATTGCTTTTCTTGATTTCTAGCTTCGTTGATTTCAGCATCACGAAGAGCTCGGGAATAATTTTTTTCATCACTTTCATATTATAGTTCGTCATGAAGTTCCAGTAACTTGGTGATAGTGACTAGAAAACTCTGTCAATCACTATCTTTATCTGGAAGATTAACTCCCACTTGATTCAAGCGATTGTAGTACTCAGACATTTTGAGCACATGCTCACTGGTTGAGCTATTCTCCTCCATCTTGTAGGCAAAGTACTTGTCAGAGGTCTCATGCCTCTTGACTTGGGTATGAGTCTGAAATACCAATTTCAGCTCTTGGAACATCTTATATGCTCCACGGCGTTTGAGGGAGTCCTGGATTAGGGGGTATCCGGACGGCCGAACTATATCCTTTGGACAGACTGTTGGACTATGAAGATACAAGATTGAAGACTTCGTCCTGTGTCCGGATGGGACTCTCCTTGGCGTGGAAGGCAAGCTTGGTAGTACAGATATGTAGATCTCCTTCCTTGTAACCGACTCTGTGTAACCCTAGCCCCCTCCGGTGTCTATATAAACAGGAGGGTTTAGTCCGTAGGACGAACAACAATCATACCATAGGCTAGCTTTTAGGGTTTAGCCTCTTCGATCTCGTGGTAGATCAACTCTTGTACTACTCATATTATCAAGAACAATCAAGCAGGACGTAGGGTATTACCTCCATCAAGAGGGCCCGAACCTGGGTAAACATCATGTCCCCCGCCTCCTGTTACCATCCTCCTAGACGCACAGTTCGGGACCCCCTACCCGAGATCCGCCGGTTTTGACACCGACATTGGTGCTTTCATTGAGAGTTCCTCTGTGTTTTCATCGTCAGGCTTGATGGCTCCTTCAATCATCGATAGCAATGCAGTCCAGGGTGAGACTTTTCTCCCCGGAAAGATCTTCGTATTCGGTGGCTTTGCACTGTGGGCCAACTCGCTTGGCCATCTGGAGCAGATCGAGAGTTATGCCCCTAGCCACCAGGTCAGGTTTGGAAGATTAAACTACATGGCCGACATCCGCGGAGACTTGATCTTCGATGGATTAGAGCCCCTGCCGAAAGCACTGCACGGTCACGACGAGCATGATTTAACTCTACTACCGGACAGTGTTCAGGAGACCGCACCGGCAACCGCTCCGACCCTCAATTCGGAGCCAATTGCGCCATCCATGGACGGGTGGTTAGACCCCGCCACGGAGGCCGCATTCTCAGCAGCGATCGAGCCGAGTATCGACCTTACCCTTCACGAGAGCCGTGACGCCAAACTGCCGGATTCTTCCCCGGCCACGGACTCCGAACCGCCTGCGCCCGTGCCTATCGAATCCGACTGGGCACCGATCATGGAGTTCACCTCCGCGGATATCTTTTAGCACTCGCCCTTCAGCGACATACTGAACTCATTAAGGTCTCTCTCCTTGTCAGGAGAGTCCTGGCCGAACTATGTCCGGCAGGATTGGGATGCGGATGACGAAGAAATTCGCTGCCCACTCACCACCCACTTAGTAGCCACTTTCGACAATTTGACCGACATGCTCGACTTCGACTCCGAAGACATCGACGGTTTGCACGACGATACAGGAGACGAACAAGAACCACTGCCCACAGGGCACTGGACATCCACCTCATCATATGATATATATATATATATATATGGTGAACGCACCCAAAGAAGGCAATGGCGACGGGACAACGGAGGATGACCCCTCCAAGAAGCAACCCAAGCGCCGACGGCAGTGGCGCCGCTCTAAGTCTCGCCAAGGCAAAAGCGGTGATACGGCACAGGAGATAATAGCACTCCGGACAGTGCCGAAGATGACGACAATCCCCTCCAGCAAGATTTAGAGCAGGAGGATGGAGAAGCCAGCCCTCCCGAGAGAGCGGCACATGGAGAGGTGGAGGATGATAATTACATGCCTCCCTCCGAAGACGAGGCAAGCCTCAACGATGATGAATTTGTCGTGCCTGAGGATCCCGTCGAGAAAGAGCGCTTCAAGCGCCGGCTTACAGCCACGGCAAATAGCCTTAAGAAAAAGCAACATCAGCTTTGAGCTGACCAAGATCGGTTAGCTGACAGATGGACTGAAGTCCTTGTGGCTGAGGAATATGAACTCGAACGCCCCTCCAAGAGTTACCCAAAGCGCAGGTTGCTACCCCGACTGGAGGAGGAAGCATTAAAACCTACATCTCCAGCGTATGACGCGGCTGATTGGCCACCTCGTGGCCGCGACAGAGAGGCATTTCAGCCAAAAGCTCAGTCTGCACCCCGACGCCACTCAAATAAAAATGTCAAGGCACGGGGAAACACGCTAGACCTGCGAGACGTATTGGAGGACAAAGAAAAACACGCGAGATCGATCTACAGATCACGAGGGCGCACCACTATGCGAGACGATAACCGTCACGCCGGATAAAGTAAAAGTAAATCCGGCCGGGCCGAACACAGCGGACAAGACTCATTTGAGCTGCATCGCGATATAGCCCAGTACAGAGGCACCGCACACCCCCTATGCTTCACAGACGAAGTAATGGATCACCAAATCCCAGAGGGTTTCAAACCCGTAAATATCGAATCATACGACAGTACAATAGATCCTGCGGTATGGATCGAGGACTTCCTCCTACACATCCACATGGCCCGCGGTGACGATCTACACGCCATCAAATACCTCCCACTAAACTCCAAAGGACCAGCTCGACATTGGCTCAACAGCCTGCCAGCAGAATCCATTGGCTATTGGGAAGATCTGGAAGCCGCATTCCTCGACAACTTCCAGGGCACTTATGTGCGACCACCAGATGCCGATGACTTGAGCCACATAATTCAGCATCCACAGGAATCGGCCAGGCAATTCTGGACATGGTTCCTGACAAAGAAAAATCAAATAATCGACTGTCCGGATGCAGAGGCCCTAGCAGCTTTTAAGCACAACATCCACGACGAGTGGCTCGCCCGGCACCTTGGCCAGGAAAAGCCGAAATCCATGGCAGCCCTCACGACACTGCGCGGGAGAGGACAGCTGGCTGGCTCGAAGCAATACCATATCAAAGAACCATGGTACTTCAGATACCAAGGATAGCAATGGCAGGTCACGTCGCAACAAACACAAGCGCCGCATCAACAACGACAATACCGAGGACACGGCAGTCAATGCCGGATTCAGAGGCTCTAAACCCGGTCAGCAGAAAAAGCCATTCAAAAGAAGCACTCCGGGCCCATCCAGTTTGGACCGTATACTCGATCGCTCGTGTCAAATACATGGCACCCTTGACAAGCCAGCCAACCACACCAACAAGGAATGTTGGGTGTTCAAGCAGGCCGGCAAGTTAAATGCCGAAAACAAAGATAAGGGGTTACATAGCGATGACGAGGAGGAGCCCCGGCCGCCAAACACCGGAGGACATAAGAGGTTCCCCCACAAGTGCGGACGGTGAACATGATATACGCAACCCACATCCCCAAGAGGAAGCGGAAGCGTGCGCTAAGGGATGTATATGCGTTGGAGCCAGTCGCCCCAAAGTTCAACCCATGGTCCTCCTGTTCGATCACCTTCGATCGCAGGGACCACCCCACTAGTATCCGTCATGGCGGATTTGCCGCACAGGTCCTAGAACCAACCATCGACCGATTTCACCTCACTCGAGTCCTTATGGACGGCGGCAGCAGCTTGAACCTACTTTATCAGGACACAATGCGCAAAATGGGTATATACCCCTCATGGATCAAACCCACAAAAATGACCTTCAAAGGCGTCAAACCAGGTGTAGAGGCCCATTGCACAGGCTCAGTCACACTGGAAGTGGTCTTCGGATCCCTGGACAACTTCTGAAGCGAGGAGTTAATCTTCGATTTAGTCCCGTTCCGCAGTGGCTATCATGCACTGCTCGGGCGAACCACACTTGCGAGATTCAATGCGGTACCGCATTATGCATACCTCAAGATCAAGATGCCAGGACCTCAGGGCGTCATCACAGTCAATGGAAACACAGAGCGCTCTCTCCACACAGAGGAGCCCACTGCGGCCCTCGCAGCAGAAGCACAAAGCAGCCTCTTCAGGAAATCCACCAGTTCGGTGATTAAACACCAGGACACCGTCAAGCGCGCCTGGAGTAATCTACAACAAGACCGTCTGGCACTTTCCGAGCTCGCATAGCAATGCGGCCCCCACCCCAATCACAGCCAAATGGCGAAATCCGTGCCACGCGTACATAATTACGCATTGAAAATACCATGGGCATAGGCGGGGGGGCACGACTATGACACGCCCCAAAATGCGGCTCAACCGCACTAGGGGCTTCCCGCTTTGTTATTTTTTCTCTCTTTCAGGACTTTACTCTCTGGAAACCCCTTCTGGCAGCACGACTGCCGGACACACGATACAACAACCAAGGAGGCAGAAAGCTACGTCGCACCATGGAACTCCCAGGTGGTATCTGATAACGAGTAAAATAACTGCTTTAAATACCATTCCGCAGCTTGCCCTTGGAGGGGACATGTCAAATAGTCCTACTTTTTGCTTATCGCACTACTTGTATCATTATGCTTCGACGCACCTTTTTGAATAAACAATGCATAGCACTAGACTATTACCGCATTCTCTATTCAACAACACCCCAGCGCTCATGGCATGGGGGCAGAAGCCGACGACTGACCATCTCTCAGATTTGATAAACAGTCGCACAGAAGGTAATATTTTAAATTCAAACAAGCGTTGCATAGAGCACATGAACAAGTTTTCATAATACAGGATCACACGAGCAAGTTCATTCAAAAATTACATCCTTCGCACACTCGTCCGCCACAAGACGGGCACCCTTCAGGACTCCCTCATAATACATTTCAGGGTGGCGATGCTCCTTGCCCTGCGACGGCCCCTCCTTCACCAGCTTCTCGGCGTCCATCTTGTCCCAGTGCACCTTCGCATGGGAAAAGCCCGACGTGCACCTTCGATGCAGACGGACCGCTTTATGACTTCTAGCCGTGGGCAGGCATCCACAAGCCGCCTCACCAGGCCGAAGTAGCTGTTGGGAAGGGAGTCGCTAGGCCACATTCGGACTATAAGGCCGCTCATGGCCTATTCGGCCGCCTTGTGCAGCTCGACCAGTTGCTTCAGCTGGTCGCTCACAGGCATCAGGTGTTCGGTCCCAGTATACTGAGACCAGAACAACTTCTCTGTTGAGCTTCCCTCCTCGTCCTGGTAGTACTTTGCGGCATCCAACATGCTATGGGGCAAATCTGAATGCCTTACCCGCCGCTATCTTCCTCATCGCCTCAATTTGTAGGAGGGCCTTTTGGGCTTCAGCCTTGGCATGCTTTGTGCTCTCGAGGGCCGCGGCAAGCTCGTACTCTCGCGTCTTCGAGTCAAGCTCCAAAGTCTCGTGCTTCTTCACGAGAGCCTGGAGCTCTTGCTGCACCTCGCTCACCCGTGCCTCTTGTTTCTCCCGCTCGGTGCACTCCTCGGCCGCTTTGTTTTCTGCCTCGGACAGCGCTCGCTTCAGGGTCGCCACTTCGATCGTGGCCCCTGGCAGATCCATGATGATCCTATCATTTTGCAACCACATCTTATATATATATATATATACAAGGTATTACTTACCTTTGTTCTCCACGAGCTGCCTCTTGGCAAGGCCGAGTTCTTTCTCGGATCACTCGAGGTTCTGCTTCAGTGCAGCGACCTCCGCAGTCAGTGCGGCAGAGGCCAGCAGTGAAGCCTGCATATGCATATAGACATACTTGTATTAGACTCCTGCAGATATTATTTGATCCTCTATTTGGCTTTTCTTCATGAACACCAAACAGAGCATCAGGGGCTACTGTGTATGCGGTAATATTTTCCCATATTTTAAATACTTACCTCAAAGCCTGTTAGAAGGCTGGCACATGCTTCAGTCAGTCCGCTCTTGGCGGACTGAACCTTCTTGATCACCGCACTCATAATAGTGTGGTGCTCTTCATCGATGGAAGCGCCGCGAAGCGCTCCCAGCAGGTTGTCCGGTGCCTCTGGATAGACAGAGGTCACCGGCACGGGTGGCTTGCCCCTCTTGGCAGGGGGCCGCCTGCCGGAGTCAGGAACCACTGGAGGTTCTGGCGCGGTGTTCGGCTAAGGGCCGAACATGGAGCCCGTGGGAGTCTTGCTCCCTTTGCGCCTGGAGTCCGGAAGGTCACCTTGAGGCGCCACCAGGACTACCTCCCCTCGGTTCGGTGCCCCTTGAGACAATACCTCGACATTGTCCGTAGGGAGAGGAGAGGAGGCGGTTGGAGTGACTCGCTATTCATATCCGACGAGTCCAAGGAACCATCCGACGAGGATACGTCAATGCGGGCTCGGGGCGGACTGCATGATCATATTTGATGTTAGGAGAAGCAGTGCAATAAAAGTATGCTATGAGTTACTCTGGTATCTGAATACTTATGACTTCGCCAGGGGCTTGGCCCTAAGTAACCACTCGTCTTTTGTAACACCCACGATGCGGCTATATCTCCCACGTGTCGGAACACGACTTAGAGGCATAACCGCATAGTAGGCATGTCGCAAGAGGGGTAATCTTTACACATCCCATGTACTGAATAAGAAAGGGATAATGAGTTGCTTACAATCGCCACTTCACACAATACATAAATATAGCATTACAACATCCAGAATACAAACATGGTCTGACTACGAAACCAAAATAAAAGAAGACTACCCCTAATGCAAAAGATCCCCGATCGCCCTGACTGGGCTCCTCTACTGATCAACAGAAATGAAACAAAACAACAAACACGAACTTCTTCGAGATCCTCCTTGAGCTCGGTAGCGTCACCTGCACGGTATCATCAGCACCTGCAACTGGTTTGGGAAGTATCTGTGAGCCACGAGGACTCAGCAATCTCACACCCGCGAGATCAAGACTATTTAAGCTTATGGGTAGGGAAAGGTAGTGAGGTGGAGCTGCAGCAAGCACTAAGCATATATGGTGGCTAACTTACGCAAAAGAGAGCGATAAGAGAAGCAAAGCATGGTCGTGAACTAGAAGTGATCAAGAAGTGATCCTGAAACTACTTACGTTCAAACATAACTCCAAAACCGTGTTCAATTCCTTGACTCCGCCGGAAAGAGAGCATCACGGCTACACACGTGGTTGATGCATTTTAATTAAGTTAAGTGTCAAGTTTTCTACAACCGGACATTAACAAATTCCCATCATCCCATGATCGCGGTCACGGCTGTCGAAAGTTCAAAACCCTGTAGGGGTGTCCCAACTTAGCCCATCACAAGATCTCACGGTCAACAAAGGATATTCCTTCTCCCAGGAAGACCCGATCAGACTCGGAATCCTGGTTACAAGACATTTCGACAATGGTAAAACAAGACCAGCAAGACCACCCGCTGTGCCGACAAATCCCGATAGGAGCTGCACATATCTCGTTCTCAGGGCACACTGGATAAGCTAAGCATACAGGAGCCGACGTAACCCAAGTTGCCAAGGGATGGCCCTGCACAGTGCTCTAGTTTGGACCAACACTCAGAGGAGCACTGGCCCGGCGGTTTAAAATAAAGATGACCCTTGAGTCTGCATAACCCAAGGGAAAAAGGCTTAGGTGGCAAATGGTAAAACCAAGGTTGGGCCTTGCTGGAGGAGTTTTATTCAAGGCAAACTGTCAAGGGGTTCCCATTATAACCCAACCGCGTAAGGAACGCAAAATCAAGGAACATAACACCGGTATGACGGAAACTAGGGTGGCAAGAGTGGAAAAAAACACCACGCATAAGGCCGAGCCTTCCACCCTTTACCAAGTATATAGGTGCATTAAAGTAAACAAGATATAATAGTGATATCCCAACAATAAACATGTTCCAACAAGGAACAAACTCCAATCTTCACCTGCAACTAGCAACGCTATAAGAGGGGCTAAGCAAAGTGGTAACATAGCCAAACAACGGTTTGCTAGGACAAGGTGGGTTAGAGGTTTGACATGGCAACATGGGAGGCATGATATAGCAAGTGGTAGGTATCACAACATAGGCATAGCAATAGAGCGAGCAACTAGCAAGCAAAGATAGAAGTGATTTCAAGGGTATGGTCATCTTGCCTGAGATCCCGCAAGGAAGAAGAACGAGTCCATGAAGAAGACAAACAGACGTAGTCGAACGGATCCTCACAACTCAGGAACGGAACCGAAGCTAACGAGAGAAACAACCCGGAAAGAAGCAAAGAACATAGTAAACAACCATCACATAATCATGGCATGATGCACAATCAAGTATGATGCATGTTCGGTTTAATGAAGCATGGCATGGCAAAGGGCACAAACAAAACTACAAGTTAAGTGGAGCTCAATATGCAACTCCGTTGCATATTGGCGAAACACCACGTCAATTATTTAGTTCCTCTCGTTTATGTACTCAACAATATTAAATGTTTATTAACATGGCAAGGGGTGAAGCACAACAAAACTACCTATCTAGGCAAGTTTAAATGAGGCCAGAACAACAAGCAACAAGTCTGGAAAATCCTCATGTGCATATTTTGGTTATGGTACTGTTCTGCCATAAACACAATTTTCAAGTTAGTAAACATGCAAAGTAATGACACCATGTTAAACTAGGCATTTTTCTACCCCATTTACATATAAAGATTATTTAAAACCGAGCTACGGTTGATTAGTTATGAAATAAAGCATTTTAGCATGGCATATGAACAAAATTAGACAAACAGCATTTTAAACATTTCAAACATGCATGAAAGTGGCATATTATGAAACTAGACAAAATTCTAAGTACTTTACATATTAAGTTTGTTTAATTCCGATGCACGGTCGTGAAGTTATTATATGCATGAAGTGCAAGGGTTTTTCTGCAAATCTGTAAATCCCTTGTTAAATAGCAAATTCGCAGAACCAAAAAAAACATCCACTGGGCCAAATCTTGCTGGCCCAATAGGAAGAGGGAAACTGAAGGGGCTGCTCACATCGGGCCTTGGCCCAACTGGTGGAGAGGGGAGGCCTGCAGGGGCGCGCAGCTGGGCCTATTGGTGCGGCCCACGGCGCGTAGAGGGCAGGCCAGGGGTGCTGGATCCGGTGGCGATTGAGGCCTCTTGGTCTAGGCAGGCGCGGTCAACGCATGCGGTCGAGCGATACCAGGCGCGGGGCGGGGGGGACTTGGCATTAGTCAGCGCAGGGGAAAACGGCAGCGCTCTGCCAAACCGGACGAAGCAGAGGAGCGGTTCTCGCCGGGGGACTTGGCGCGACGCGGCAGGAGATCCGGCAAGGCGGCCTCGGCGGGGACCGGCCAGAACGGGACTGGGATGGCGGCGGCTTGAGGAGCTCGGATGGCGGCATCCATAGCGGTGAACAGAGGAGGCTTGGATGAGCGGGACGGCGATGGAGCGCGAGGAAGCAGGGGCTCGTGAGGAGCGCTCGGGGATGCAAAGGAGGAACGGCGACACGGCATTCAGGAAGGCTGGGTTCGGGGGACTTGGCGGCACCCATCCATGGCTGCTCGAGGTCGTCGGCGATGGGTGGTTTCTGGGAGACAGAGAGCTCCATATGAGAGAGAGAGAAGAATGGGAAAAGGAGGAAGGGAAGGAGAGGGCGGGAAGGGTCCTGGCCTGATGGATGAGGGTGACACCGTGGTGGTTGAGGTCGCCGGCGGCGACGGGGCTCACGAGGATGCGGCCGCAGCGAGCTTGAAGATGATGACGGGGAGGCAACAGCTTGAAGGCCATGGCGGGGCTGGTCTTGGGAGGGGTTCGTCTCCCTGTGCTTGGTGAAGACGGCATGGAGGCCCTCGAGCGGGAGAGGCTGTAGAGGCTCGGGCTCCTCGATCCAGATCGAGGTAGGGAGGAGCTATGCTCTGCATTGGCTGGGCATGAAAGCCGAGTGAAGTTTGGTGGGGTTGCGGCGCTGCGATGGGATGGATCGGGGTGGATCCCGATGGGGATTTGGGAGATGAGTGCGGCGGCGGCGGCAGGGACAAGTCCCTAGATTTTAGGGTTTGTCCAAAATGGGCTATGGAGTTTTTATATAAGGAAAGAGGGAGAGTTTAGGGTAGATTTGGACCCTCCGATCAAAATCGGGCGGTTCAAGAAAAACTAGGTTAGGAAGCCCAATAAACAAAACAGAGATGTTTTGTAGATGTTCGGGGATGATCCGGATCCAACGGTGACGACTGCACGGGTTGGTTTCGGGACAGCTTTCGGGTGCGCGCGCGAGGAGGGTCGCGGGCTGACGAGAGAGGTTAGGTAGGGCCTGGCGGTGAGATGTAGTGCAGAAGGCAATGGGCTGAGAAGAGAGAGAGACCCGGTGACTGTTTTTCAGAGACCGAAAACGTCCGACGTTTGACCGGCTATACTGTCGCTATAGTTATCCGTTGGGGCATCAAACGGACTCCGAACGCGATCAAACTTGGCAGGCGGCCTACCTACAACATAAAAACATCACATGCCAACTTTCAACCCATTCCGAGAACATTTTCCGGACACTTATAAAATACTATTTTGGACAGGCCGTGGGCGCGTGCAAGTGTGTCTGGGCTTAGAATGGACAACGGAAGGAACTGGGAGACCCGGGCTAATGCAAGTTTTGAAAACATGATGATGCAATGCACATGATGACATGAAAAGATGCAACACGCAAGCGAATGACATGGCAACGATAGCGAATAACTGGAGGACACCTGGCGCAATGGTCTCGGGGCATTACATCTTCGCTGTCGGCGGCGGTGGTGGAATAGTCCGGAAGGAGAGTCCTTCCCTTCTTGGACCCTCCGGCCTCCCCGGTTGGGGCGGCCTTCCTTTTCCTGTCTCCCCCAGCTGGAGGGGGAGAACCGTCATCTTCCCCCTCCTCGTTTTCACGGGAGGAGTGCATCTCGGAATTATCGGACGATTAGTCCGATACCACCTGGCGCCGGGAACTCTTTCGGGTTCCCATGGCCTTCTTCTTGATCTTCTTCTCCGGCACCTCATAAGGAGCCGGAGTCCGCATCTCCGTCAGGAGAACATCTGCAAGGTCTTTGGGCAGAGGGGCCGAACAGTCAATCTGCTCCGATGTCTCCACCCAGTTCTGTCAAAGGCATGGGAGCTCAAACCCCGCACATGGTTAAACTATGGAAAATAAATACCCTACAAGGTGTACAGAACTTACCAGATTCGCAGGGCGCCTCGCGCTTAGCCCGCGGTCCTCGGTAAGAGGAGGGGGGACCTCGGCGCCCTTGAACAACACCTTCCAGATGTCCTTATAAGTCATGTCGAAGAGCTCGTGTAGAGTCTGGTGCTGGGCCGGGTCGAACTCCCATAAGTTGAAAGCCTGTTGTTGACACGGGAGGATCCGGCGGAAGAGCATGACCTGGACTATGTTGACAAGCTTGAGTTTCTTGCCTATCATGTTCCGGATACACATCTGGAGTCCGTCCAGCTCCACCGATGAGCCCCAGGACAGGCCCTTCTCCTTCCAGGAAGTGCGCCGCGTGGGGATTCCAGATCGAAACTCGGGGTCCGCCACATAGTTGGTGTCGCGTGGCTCGGTGATGTAGAACCACCCCGATTGGCACCCCTTTATGGTCTCCACGTAGGAGCCCTCGAGCCATGTAATGTTGGGCATTCTGCCCACCATGGCTCCGCCGCATTCCGCTTGTTGGCTGCCTACTACCTTCAGTTTGACGTTGAAGGTCTTGAGCCACAGGCCGAAGTGGGGCCGGATGCGGAGGAAAGCCTCGCACACGATGATGAACACCGAGATGTTGAGGATGAAATTCGGAGCTAGATCATGGAAGTCCATCCCATAATAGAACGTAAGGCCGCAGACGAATGGATGGAGGGGAAACCCCAGTTTGCAGACGAAGTGGGTGAGGAAAACCACCCTTTCGTAAGGTTCCGGGGTAGGGACGATCTGCCCCGCAGCTGGCAGCCGGCGCGCAATATCCGCGGCTAAGTATCCAGCCCCGCGCAGCTTTTTGATGTCTCCCTCCATAACGGAGGAGACCATCCACTTGCCTCCCGCTCCAGACATGTTTGGAGAGGGTTAAGGAGAAGGATGTGGACTTGGGCGCTGGAGCTCGAGTGCGCGAGAATGGATGAGCAAGGAGGAAGAAGGCGTGGGTAGAAAAATGTGAACCCTTATCCCTTTATAAGGGCGGACGAATTTATGCGCCCCCACCAGCCTGGTAAAACTCGCTTATCCCCCAAGCACCGTAATTGATGGCGCGGTTGGGTTACCCACGTCCGTATTGATGGCAATCCCATAATAAGGGGACACAATCTCTGCTTCGACAAGACGTGCCTAGGAAACCGCCTCGCGAAACACGCTGAGGTTTGTTGTGAAAAATGATTCGAATGGTGACCTGGATGTGCTGTGATGTCACACTGCGGAATGCGTCGGCAGATTAGATTTGTGAAAATATTATTCTCTCTATGGTTGTACGTGGAACTTGTTTTGCAGAGCCGTACACGATCATCGTGTTCAAAATCTTCTATGAAGTATTCGGGGGAGGAATCCGCCTTGCAATGCCGAAGACAATCTGCGCGCCGGACTCGTCGTCATTGAAGCCTAGTTCAGGGGCTACTGAGGGAGTCCTGGATTAGGGGGTATCCAGACGGCCGGACTATATCCTTTGGCCGGACTGTTGGACTATGAAGATACAAGATTGAAGACTTCGTCCCGCGTCCGGATGGGACTCTCCTTGGCGTGGAAGGGAAGCTTGGCAGTACGGATATGTAGATCTCCTTCCTTGTAACCGACTCTGTGTAACCCTATCCCCCTCCGGTGTCTATATAAACCGGAGGGTTTAGTCCGTAGGACGAACAAAAATCATACCATAGGCTAGCTTCTAGGGTTTAGCCTCTTTGATCTCGTGGTAGATCAACTCTTGTACTACTCATATTATCAAGAACAATCAAGCAGGACGTAGGGTATTACCTCCATCAAGAGGGCCCGAACCTGGGTAAACATCATGTCCCCCACCTCCTGTTACCATCCGACTATATGCACAGTTGGGGACCCCCTACCCCAGATCTACCGGTTTTGACACCGATAGCATTCAAAATGTTTTTGAGGTCCCTGTTCTAAGCCGTAAAGCATGGCACACTAAACTATCATGTAGTCATCATACCGAGCTTGCCAAACATTCATAATGTCTGCATCTGCTCCTACAATAGGTCCGTCACCTAGCGGTGCATCAAGGACATAATTCTTCTGTGCAGTAATGAGGATAATCCTCAGATCACGGAGCTAGTCCACATCATTGCTACTAACATCTTTCAACATAGTTTTCTCTAGGAACATATCAAAAATAAATCAGGGAGCTATAATGCGAGCTATTGATCTACAAATAGATATGCAAAAACTATCAGGACTAAGTTCATGATAAATTAAGTTCAATTAATCATATTACTTAAGAACTCCCACTTAGATAGGCATCCCTCGAGTCATCTAAATGATCACGAGATCCATATCAACTAAACCAAGTCCGATCATCACGTGAGATGGAGTAGTCTTCAATGGCGAACATCTCTATGTTGATCATATCTACTATATGATTCATGTTCGACCTTTCGGTCTCCAGTGTTCCGAGGCCATTTATGCATATGCTAGGCTCATCAAGTTTAACCCGAGTATTCTGCATGTGCAAAACGGGCTTGCACCGGATATATGTGAACGTAGAGCTTATCACACCCGATCATCACGTGGTGTCTCGGCACGCCGAACTATCGCAATGGTGCATACTCAGGGAGAACACTTATACCTTGAAATTTTAGTAAGTGATCATCTCATAATGCTACCGTCATACTAAGGAAAATAAGATGCATAAAAGATAAACATCACATGCAATCAAAATATGTGACATGATATGGCCATCATCATCTTGTGCCTTTGATCTCCATCTCCAAAGTACCGTCATGATCTCCATCGTCACCGGCATGACACCATGATCTCCGTCATCTTGATCTCTATCAACGTGTCGTCATGTGGTCGTCTCACTGATATGTCTCCATCGTATCTACTTTTCCAAACACTTTTGCCCTTGTTTTGGACTCTAACTTGAATGATTTGAATGGAACTAACACGGACTGACGCTGTTTTCAGCAGAATTGCCATTGTGTTATTTATGTCCAGAAACAAAAGTTCTCGGAACAACCTGAAACTCCACGGAGATTATTTTTGGAAATAATAATTTATACTGGCAAAGAATCAAGGCCAGGGGGCCCACACCCTAGCCACGAGGGTGGGGGGCGCGCCTGCCCCCCTGGGCGCGCCCCCTGCCTCGTGGGCCCCCTGGAGCTCCACCGACCTCAACTCTAACTCCATATATTCGTGTTTAGGGAGAAAAAAATAAGGGAGAAAGATTCATCGCGTTTTACAATACAAAGCCGCTGCCAAGCCCTAAACTCTCTCGGGAGGGTTGATCCAGAGTCCGTTCGGGGCTCCGGAGAGGGGAATCCGTCGTCGTCCTCATCATCAACCATCCTCCATCACCAATTTCATGATGCTCGCCGCTGTGCGTGAGTAATTCCATCGTAGGCTTGCTGGACGGTGATGGGTTTGATGAGATTTATCATGTAATGGAGTTAGTTTTGTTAGGGTTTGATCCCTCGTATCCACTATGTTCTGAGATTGATGTTTCTATGACTTTGCTATGCTTAATGCTTGTCACTAGGGCCCGTGTGCCATGATTTCAGATCTGAACCTATTATGTTTTCATGAATATATGTGAGTTCTTGATCCTATCTTGCAAGTCCATAGTCACCTACTATGTGTTATGATCTAGCAATCCCGAAGTGACAATAATCGGGAACACTCCTGGTGATGACCGGCGATTGAGGAGTTCATGTATTCACTATGTGTTAATGCTTTGGTCCGGTACTCTATTAAAAGGAGGCCTTAATATCCCTGAGTTTCCGCTAGGACCCCGCTGACACAGGAGGGTAGGACAAAAGATATCATGCAAGTTCTTTTCCACAAGCACGTATGACTATATTCGGAATACATGCCTACATTACATTCATGAACTGGAGCTAGTTCTATGTCACCCTAGGTTATGACTGTTACATGATGAACCGCATCCGGCATAATTCTCCATCACTAATCCATTGCCTACAAGCTTTCCATATATTTTTGTTCGCTTATTTACTTTCCACTGCTATTGTTATCATCACTACAAAATACCAAAAACATTACTTTTGCTACCGTTACCCTTTGCTATCGTTACCACTACTATCATATTACTTTGCTACTAAACACTTTGCTACAGATATTAAGTTTCTAGGTGTGGTTGAATTGACAACTCAGCTGCTAATACTTGATAATATTCTTTGGCTCCCATTGTGTCGAATCAATAAATTTGGGTTGAATACTCTACCCTCGAAAACTGTTGCGATCCCCTATACTTGTGGGTTATCACTCACCAACTATTGCTTTTGCAACTATTGTTATTGCATAGCGATAAAGTAAAGCAATTATATGGCGCTTGCGTCTTATGCAATAAAGAGACAACCATAAGGCTCCTTCCAGTTGCCGATAAATTTAACAAAATATGATCATCTCAAAAAACAATTTATATCTCGTCACATCTTGACCATATCACATCACAACATGCCCTCCAAAAACAAGTTAGACGTCCTCTACTTTGTTGTTGCAAGTTTTACGTGGCTGCTACGGGCTTCTAGCAAGAACCGTTCTTACCTAAGCATCAAAACCACAATTTTTTTTGTCAAGTGTGCTATTTTAACCTTCAACAAGGACCGGGCGTAGTCAAACTCGATTCAACTTAAGTTGGAGAACCAGACACCCACTAGCAACCTGTGTGCGAAGCACGTTGCTAGAACCAGTCACATGAACGCGGTCATGTAATGTCGGTCTGGGCCGCTTCATCCAACAATACCGCTGAATCAAAGTATGACATGCTGGTAAGCAGTACGACTACTATCACCCACAACTCTTTGTGTTCTACTCGTGCATATAACATCTATGCATAGACCTGGCTCGGATGCCACTATTGGGGAACGCAGTATTTCAGAAAATTTCCTACGATCACGCAAGATCTATCTAAGAGATGCATAGCCACGAGAGGGGAGAGTGTGTCTACATACCCTCATAGACCGAAAGGGGAAGCGTTTAGTAACGCGGTTGATGTAGTCGAACGTCTTCGCGATCCAACCGATCAAGTACCGAACGCATGGCACCTCCGCGATCTGCACACATTCATCTCGGTGACGTCCCTCGTACTCCTGATCCAGCTGAGGCCAAGGGTGAGTTCCGTCAGCATGACGGCGTGTTGACGGTGATGATGAAGTTACCGATGCAGGGCTTTGCCTAAGAAGTATGACAATATGACCGAGGTGTAAAACTGTGGAGGGGGCACCGCACAGGCCTAAAGATCAACTTGTGTGTCTATGGGGTGCCCCCACCCCCGTATATAAAGGAGGGGAGGAGGAGGAGGGCCGGCCACATGGGGCGCGCCCAAGGGGGGAATCCTACTCCTAGTACGAGTAGGTTCCCCCCTTTCCTAGTCCTAGTAGGAGAAGAAGGAAGGAGAGGAAGAAGAGAAGGAAAGGGGGCCCGACCCCCCTAGCCCTAGTCCAATTCGGTTTGGGCTAGGGGGGGGGGGGCGCCACCTCTTGGCATGCATCCTCTCTTCCACCACTAGGCCCGTAAGGCCCAATAACTTCCTGGCGGGGGTTCTGGTAACCCCTGGTACTCCGAAACTTATCCGAAATGACCTGAACCATTCTGGTGTCCGAATGTAACCTTGCAATATATGAATCTTTATGTCTTGACCATTTCCAGACTCCTCGTCATGTCCGTGATCTCATCCGGGACTATGAACAACCTTCAGTACATCAAATCACATAACTCATAATACATATTGTCATCGAACGTTAACCGTGCGGACCCTACGGGTTCGAGAACTATGTAGACATGACCGAGACACATCTCCGGTCAATAAACAATAGCGGAACCTGGATGCTCATATTGGTTCCTACATATTCTATGAAGACCTTTATCGGTCAAACCGCACAACAACATACGTTGTTCCCTTTGTCATCGGTATGTTACTTGCTCGAGATTCAATTGTCAGTATCATCATACCTAGTTCTATCTCGGTACCGGCAAGTCTCTTTACTCGTCCTGTAATGCATCATCCCGTGACTAACTCATTAGTCACATCGCTTGCAAGGCTCATAGTGATGTGCATTACTGAGAGGGCCCAGAGATACCCATGGAGTGACAAATCCTAATCTCGATCTATGCCAACTCAACAAACACCATCGAAGACACTTGTAGAGCATCTTTATAATCACCCAGTTACGTTGTGACATTTGATAGCACACAAGGTGTTCCTCTGGTATTCGGGAGTTGCATAAGCTTATAGTGATAGGAACATGTATAAGTCATGAAGAAAGCAATAGCAATAATCTAAACGTTCATAGTGCTAAGCTAACAAATGGGTCTAGTCCATCACATCATTCTCTAATGATGTGATCCTGTTCATCAAATGAAAACACATGTCTATGGCGAGGAAACTTAACCATCTTTAATTAATGAGCTAGTCAAGTAGAGGCATACTAGGGACACTTTGTTTGTCTATGTATTCACACATGTACTAAGTTTCCGGTTAATACAATTCTAGCATGAATAATAAACATTTATCATGATATAAGGAAATATAAATAACAACTTTATTATTGCCTCTAGGGCATATTTCCTTCGTGTATATGCCCTAGGTTTGATTTTCTGGCCCATTTCAGGTCTCGTCTGCTATATTTAAGTCATTTTTTGCACTTACCATGCATTTAGTGCATATAAATTCAAAACTTTTCTACAACTACATCTGGGTGTTAGTTTGCAAAGAAGGTGTACAATTCATTTGTGTGTCACCTTGCGAGTTTTCATCCATTGTCCGAGAAACGGGGAGAAGTTTCAAACATTTCGGCCACGAGGTGCGGCCATCGGCGTAGGCCTAGTTGGTATTTTAATTACAAGGAATTCAGATGGAGTCTAGACATCTTCAAAATCGTGTGTGCCCGTGCCATGCTCTCATGACCCCGGGGAAAATTTTGGTAAAGTTTGGCACAAGTTTTGATGATTGCTCCTTCCAAATCGGAGCATCTCACATGGAGGACCATGGTTTCCAAAAGGAGACGTGTCAATTCAAACTCCAGTGGCCGGTGACTTCATCGTTTGGCCTCATAAAAATTTCCATGATACGCAATCACCATTATACCACGGGTTTGATTTTTTAACGCATTTCAGGTATCGTTTGCTATATTTAAGACATTTTTGAATTTAACGTGCAATTTGCGGATATAAATAAATAACAATTGGAACTGCATGTGCTATCGAAAGGGATGAGGGTTGCCATTTGATCAAGAAGAATCCAATGGTGTAGACGTTTGATCCGCGGGGTTTGGGTTCTGGCCAATCAGAACGGACGACTCAGATCGCGCACATGGCAGGGGGGCATCGGCCACAATTTCGTAGGCACACGGCTTTTGTGAGTGAACCATGTGCTATTTGAAAACATTTACATGAACAAGCAACATATTTTCATTTGAATGAAAACATGAGTTCATCACTACAAAAAAAGACACATCCGTGACATTTTGGGCCGAACGAATTTTTTTCCTGTCATGCTTATGACACTTCCATGACGATAATTGTGAAAAAACCCGGTATCATCATAGATGTGCTGGGCTCCTACTTCTATGACAAAAAATCATGACAAAAAATGGGCTTTTCGTCCTGGGTGGGCCGGAGACGCAGCTACATGACATTCTTTGGGTCGTCCATGATGGAAAAAATTGTGATAGAAGCGAGGGAGAGGAAATATCATGGAGTTCCCGATTATGGTAGGTGGTCAGGACCGAGCGATGCACTGTGGTTTGCACATTTCTCTCGTGCACGCGCGTGTGTGCGAGGCGTTGGCTAACTGAACCTGGAGCGATTGCACGTTACTGAACCCGAGCGATCGATCCCTTGGCTGTTAACTGAACCTGAGCTATTCACTCGTTGCTGACTGAACTCGAGCAATTCCTTCGCTGCTGCTGCTAACTGAACCCCAGTGATTAATCACTGCTGCTGCTAACTGAACCCGAGTGGATAATCACTGCTGCTGCTTACTAAAGCCGATCGAGCCCCCGTGCGAGATGTAGCCAGCCGGTGTTGGGTTGCCTCTCGATGAACAGTGACCCTTTGCTACCGTGTGTGCGGTATGTAGAACGAGTCGAGATGTGGTGAGTCGAGTCGGTTGGTTGGTTGTGGATGAACAGTTCCCGGTGGGGGTTGGAT
The DNA here is from genome assembly GCF_056163025.1 of Triticum urartu. Classification (NCBI taxonomy): domain Eukaryota; kingdom Viridiplantae; phylum Streptophyta; class Magnoliopsida; order Poales; family Poaceae; genus Triticum; species Triticum urartu. The sequence continues at coordinate 308,658,876 of NC_141878.1, forward strand.
GAACATGACCCGTGGTAGTAGGCCGTTGCCGCGGGATGAACAGGACCCCAAGGAGGCCGCCACACCCCAGCCGATTGGGGGCGGATGAACATGTCCCCGTGGAGGGCTGGATGAACAGCAACCGGTGGAGGCTGGATGAACAGTAGCCGTGGATGAACAGTAGCTTGTGGAGGCTGGAGGAGGTCGACAGTGGATGATCAGTAGCCCGTGGAGGCTGGAGCGAGGTGGTAGACGGTGGATGAAAAGGACCCCGTTTCGACCGTAGGTGCTCCAACACAAGTATGTTTCCTCTGTTTTGCGGTAGGCCACACCCCTCCCGATCAACAGGACCCTGTTTTGACCGTAGGCACTCAAACACAAGTCTGTTTCCTTCGTTTTGCCATACGCCAGACCCCTCCCGATGAACAGGATCCCGTTTCGACCGTGGCCAGTCGAACAGAAGGCCATTTCCTCCGTTCTGCCGTATGCCAGACCCCGTTTCGGCTATTCCGTCCAAGCCGGTTGGCTCCTGTTGAACATGAGGCAATCCGACCTAGTCGGTTGCCTTCAGATGAATAGGACACTGTTTCTCCATTTCGACCCAGCCGGTTCGCTGCCCGATGAACATGATGCCATTGCTGCCGTCCGTTGCCTCTCCATGTACACAAGCCCTGGTTGTCCGTATATATGCACGAGTACGCGCTCGAGACCCCGCCCGTATGTACGTATGTGGCCGTATTTTTTGCCCTGTGGCTATACGTACGTGTACAAGACTTAGAAGGGACTGCGTGAACTGCTATGTCGGGTGCTCTACAACGACACGTGTCACTACTTACTCGGCCACGGTTCATACTTGCAGAGAGACCGATCGACCAGTATGTACGTACACGTTCGCGACCATACAGACAACGCTACGTATGCTTTGACCGGGTGGGTCCTAGCGGTTAGGGAGGATAAAGATGCACTTCCTTGCATGCAAAGATGTAGCTGGTCGATCCCAGCTATCAACGGGAGGAATCATTTTTACTTTGCGAGTAATAAGGAGGCACTTCCTTGTGTTCTAAGATGTAGCTGGTGGGTCCAGCTGTCGGCCTCACCGCCTAAAGTCCTCTTCCGATGGCTGTCCTTCGTTGACCACGTTGACCACGCCGTGCTGAGAGCACCAAGGCAGTGGATAATGGCGAGGCCTAGGAAGGGAAAGACGCGGAGCTGGGGAAGATGTGGTAGTGGATGCCCACACGGAGGGGAGTACGTGGGTTGACTACTTCAGTTGCGGTGTGTAGGGATGGCAATTTTATCCATGGATCTATATACCGATGGATACCAAGCCCAGTTGGGCAAGGGTATGGAGCGCATTTCTGCCCATGGGTCCGTGGATATGGATACCCACAAACAGCCGGGTTGGGCACGGTTATAGTTTGTGCTCCGTGGATATCCAATGGATACCCGTATGACATATGAGGCCATATGCCAGTGATAGTAGAAAGAGTGAATCAATGGAAAATGGCAGGCAATATGCAACTGGTGCCATAAGTTATATGCTGCAGAATCAACCTTTGGTATGTCACACTTAAGGACTCATCGTATTACTTGTTGCCTATTTATGCATGTAGCTTATGTTGTTATTTGTGAGTGAATGACAATGAGCTAATTTGATCTTTGGGAAGGCTTCATGCTGACTTTTCTGTGGTCATGGAGCTCCATGGGTATGTGGGTATCTAGCGGGTTTGTGCATGGGCACAAGTTATGCCCATGGATAATTTGGTGGATGGGCAGAGTGTAGGAAGATGGGTCATGGGTTGGATTTGGACCAGCTCCACCCGCCCCAAACCCGACCCATTGCCATCCCTAGCGGTGTGAGGCTACCATCGTCGGAGAATAACAGGAGGTGTGGGATGGGATAGCCAACGATGGCAGCATAGCCGGACACGGGAGGCAGGAGCAGGTGGCACAGGCGGTGCTGGTTTGAGCGGCTGGAGCAAGAAGACCAGAGGTTGAAGAAGCATGACGACCATTGGATGGACATAGTACGATCACTTCAGCTAGAATCATTTATATTGACTAAGTTGACAAAGTCCGTGGTACGCGTCAACTTAGTAGGCCCATAGGTCAGCCTCTGAAACGGTGCACCCCAGATGTCAGGGGGAGGAATCATTTTTTGGGCGGCTGAAGCAAGAATATCCGAAATTGAAGAACAAGCACGACATCCGTTGGATGGACATCCAACGGCCAATGCTGCTAGAACCATGTGTTGACTATAAGTTGACAAAGCCTTGCATATGCGTCAACTAACTTTTTTTAGGGGACGCGTCAACTTAGTAGGCCCACAAGTGTGTGGCAGAGAACATATAACCCATTTGCAATTTGTACGAATGTACAACCCATTTTTGAATTCTAATGGAATTCACTACAACCCATTTACAGTTTGTTAAAAGTACAACCCATTTTCTAGCTAGGACAACGATTAATAATTTCAACCAACCGCTCAAAACAGAATTCAATAAAATTTCCCACATTTTGATGGGATCCGAAATATTTTTATCCCGAAATTTCTAGTCAGATTAAATATAATTTCAAAGTAAATTTGTATTACGTAAAAATCCAACAAAATATTGTGTGCGCAACAAGTAATGAAATTAAAATTTTCAAAATCCAAAAATAATATTTTTAAAAAACTAATTACGTGTTTGGTGCATTTTTTATAGTTACTACCCAGTTTTTATAATTACATCCCATTTATTATTTCTTAAAGCCCTTTTTCTTGTTAAGCCTAATGCATCCCTCCTAGGAAAGATTTGCAGCCCAGCGGGGCGGAGAATAACAAGTTTACCCGGATATTGTGTAGAATTGTCGGCCCAGTTGCATTGCTGATGTTCAAAAAAAGGCTTGTGTAGTACAATACAACTTTACATGGCTACTCAGCCCACATTCAGCGACGCCGAAAATACCCAAACAAGACTTTTGTACAACTTTTTGAAGTCAATGAGCTCAATTAATAACTTAATAAAAAAAATTAGAGTATAGTGGAACCTAATTAAAAGCTGTCACGAGTGAATAAATAATTCAATGGTTCCCACTGGTGCGTGTGTGTGTGCGTGTGTGTGTGTGAGAGAGAGACCCATCGGTCGATGCTCGTAAATACATCTTTCAGCCATATGCATTGCTGATGCTCAGTAAAAACTTATATAGTTGACACAATCATATAGAACATCATAGCACACTGAACTTGCATACAAAATTTCACGCAGGCTGCACAATCAGGGTGGAAACAGTGGATCGCTACGGGTAGGGCTATGTTGAAACGAACGAACTCGTACATAACGGTTCATCGTCTTTATCAATAACAGGGAAATATCTTGAATGTTGTGCAAATAAAATAGACAGACAACACAATAAGTTCTGCTAGCACATTAAGTTGACGTACAACCCTTTCTAAAAAAGTTCAGGTACAAAAATAGAACAGGTCACAATCAAATGTACTAGCACATCAGTGCTTCACACCCATAGCTCGGATTTAACTAGTATATGACAAGATTCAGTTGTTACCTCAAATTAGAGTACATACAGGAAGCTAGCCCTGCCTCTTCTCCCAAAGAAGCAGTGGCCTCCGCTGCACGATGGAGTAGACCGTGTGCCATCCATCGTTCCGAGCAACACGGGGAAAGTCTAACATTGACTCCTGTAATGGACGTCGACATGCAAGAACACTCAATACAGGTACATCCATAATGTGGTCCGCAGCGGCCTTGGTGGCGACGAATAGTACAACCCCGGTTCCTGCACCGGTATCTCAACACCAATCACCTTAGTTATGGTAGACGGTTTCTTCATCCATGCCTAACCGTCGGAGCCCAACTGTCTAGAGGAACAAACATAGTTACAAGATCACTTCCAAGGTAGTTGATAAGCTCCTTCATGGACTCGCTGTTCGAAGCACACTGAGGCATGCCGTGGAAGGTAAGATTTGTTAAAAACTCAAGCTCAGAGGGCACCGAGCCCCATCCTGGGCGCCACCGATCAAAGCTCACCAGCGCGCCATCGCAGAACAAACGCTGGGAAGATTCAAACAGATGACTGTAGTCGAAAGTTGTCCAGAACCTGACGAAGAAATCAGGCGATGGTGAACAGGCTTCGATGAACAAGTCACTTATTTGGATGCCGTGCGCAATGGCAACAACATTGACAAGGTCGTCCGGCGAGATGGGAGGCTGGTCGCCGTTGATGGTTACCATCAGCGCTGTGCCGGCAAACTGGTCGTCAAGCACCGCCATGCCACTATTGAGCGACAGCACGCAACACCCGAAGGCAGGACGAACCTTAGGATCTCTGGCTCGGAGATCCGCGTTGACCGGCGACATGATAGTGCGCTTGAGTACAGTGTGTATAGGAGGAGGATTTGGGGGAACTGGAGTAGGAATCGATATTCTAGAGGTGGGGGAGGGGCGGGAGGTTGGGGATGAAAAGGTAGCATGAATTTCGAACACGTGCCTATATGCTCTCGGCGTGCAAGTGCACGAAAACACCGGTGCCACCCACATGTCGGCCTAAGAGTCCTTATTCTTTCTTTTTTTGAGAGCCTGGCCTTTTTTGAGGATCTTTTGAGAGCCCGACCTGAGAGTCATAATTGACATGTTTGGCATTGTGTTACTACTCGGCCCATATTCAACGAAACCTCACTGGCCCAAACAAGTGTACATCATCAAAAAGACACTGAGCTAAATTATAAATGGAAAAAAGGAGATACACTCTGAATACTTTAGAATGGGGATGCCCTCATTTAGCCCACCAGCAGTTCGAGACAATAAACAGTTCGAAACAATGATATATACAACATTCAAACACTGACTAGTGACTACTACTAACATAAACAACAAGACATGATGGTTCATAAGAAGTCCTTCTACACCACCAAACGCACCCATCTGCAGCGCTCGGACTCTCGTGATCTAGACGAGAATGACATTCTAAATAGAGGCAACTACTACATAGTAAGAGTGACATAGATGAGGATGATCAAATGACAAGGAATATGCCTAACAAAAGAGAGAATTACCCATCCAGAACAAGCAGCAAATACAACAAGTCATTCAAAGAGGGATGATCCAACAACATCATAATTTGCATCCCCGCTTCATCGACCAGTGATCTGGAGACACCAGTACTCCACCCTTTCGACGCAACAGCCCAATTACCTATCAACCTGAAGGCTTGAACCACATCACTGCCTGTCGGACTTGAGACATCCAAGGATCAAAGTTAATCCAGATGCCTTTGTCATTCTCACCTTCTTTTGGCTGCAAGCTGTATTGTAGACAATCAGGGGAGATTGCTCCTGAAGTCCTAGGGCTCGCAGTGTAGACACAGTTTTCCATAGCAAACAGAGCCTCTCTGCCATCAAGGTCCTTGCCAACGGTGATCTCCTGGTTAATTGGATAATTGAGTCCGAGAAACAGAGAGTGTGAACCAAGGCTGTTTACCCGCCTCCAACTCAAAAATCCTGAAGGCCCCAACAAGCTGGTATCCGGCCCATAGACATAACAACCACTGTCTGGATACTCACGTATTTCACAGTGCTTGTACACAGTGGGGTTTTTTGCAATATAACTTTTCCGCCTCATGTGTCCGAATGATCATCAGTCTTTTGCCGTCGTCTGGTCAAGCGAGGAACCAGTTGTGCTTCCCTATTTTTGGCAAAGGTGGTGGGATTACAAAGGGCAGTGACTGTAGGGACACTGCATCATATCAAATATGTTGGGGATATGATTACTGGAGGTAAACCGGTTAGGAGTAGCCGGGTTAGCTCCATGAAGATAGAAGCCCATGAAGATGTGAAGATGGTGGTGCTTTACGAAGGCCCAAGGCCCAAAGGAGAGCTAAGGCCTGTAGATGTAAACCAACTTTGTCATGTAACTTGTATTGTAAGTTAGAGGAATGGAGACCGAGCCGGACACATCTATGATCCGGCTCGGGGACTCTGTAAACCGGCGGGCGTCAACCTATGAATATAAAGGGACGACCCGACCGCGGTTTGAGGACAACAGACAACAATCGAGAGCCAGGCAAAGCGGATTCGCTCCCTAGTCATCGAAACCCTAGCAATACCAATCACAACTAGACGTAGGCTTTTACCTTCATCGAAGGGGCTGAACTAGTATAAAATCCCTCGTGTCCCTTGTCCGGTTTAACCCCTTTAAGCTAACCCATTGCGATGGCTCCACGACTAAGTCCTTTCATGAGGACATCTGTCGTGACAAACCCACGACAGTTGGCGCCCACTGTGGGGCTATCACACGATGGTTTCGAGTTCTTGAAGGGCAGCTTTGATGGACTCAAGGGATACGATGCGGGCCGGATGACGAAGAGTCATCGTCGCAAGCTCTACATCGACGACGCAGGATGAGGTCCCGAGGTCGGTTCAATCAAATACGAATATCGGGTCCCCTTTGGTGGGATTCACGTCTTCATCAACAAGATCGGCTAACCGGGCCCTGAGCCAGACACCTGCACCGACATCATCGAGACTGCTCAGCGTGCAAGCCCTTCCCCGGTTCAGCCTGAAGCAAGGCATGTTTTCGTGGGTGTCATCCATGGAGCGGAATATGAGGATGGACCAGCATCTGATGAGAAACCGTTGTCTGCTCTGACAACGAGTCTTCAACTAGAGAAACCGAATCGCTATATCAGTTGCAGGACGGCAGATTAGCGGAGGTTCTGATGGCAGCAGTATTCCGGTCCCCCTCGATCCGCCAAACCGGGTCGCTATCTTCATGGTCGGTACACAATCAGCACCCCACTCATCAACCACCGTGGCAATACTTTCTGGTTCAGCAACAGCAATGCCGGCGGGAGGAGGGGGCTCTACGCCGCCTCCAGCTCAAGTTCTGTCTGATTTGTTCGACACTTTGGCAACATTGATGGCCACGAAGGTGGACGCAGCACCCTGGGACCAACACAATTTGGATATCAAAAAGGTGAAAGATCAGATAACTCAGGCTAAAGCAGACCTAGCATTAGAGAATGCTAGGATGGCTACAGAACAGTCCGAGTTGGAAGCTTAGGCCTACCGACTTAGGCTGGATCAGAATGCTTCAGAGGAAGTCATGAGAAGAGGACACCGGTCCCATCTCCCGCCGAGTTATGAGCCAAGGAATCTCTTGAACACAGCCGGAGCAGGAACTAGTAACCAGCCAGTGTTAAACCGGACGGAGGCGCCGGGAACAAGAGCGCCGGTTCAGCCTCGAACGATGGACCCGCCTCGTCAAAGCAACATTATGCCGAAGTATGTTCCGACGCCCCGGGGGCATTACTCCAACCCATTGGACAACATTGTGGCCGCCGCTTCACGATTGGCAGCCCTCCCAACCGACGGCGAGTCCTCAGTTGCGATTGAGGCACGACGGGCCAGAGAGCTCCTTCAAACAGCTTTAAACCAGCAGCAGGCTTATTCGCATAGTCGCGAGAGGATTCATTCCACCCCCACCCGAGCTGGAGCTACAGTAGGCACGTTGAGGATGAACCGGCCGTGTCAAGCAGTGCACATCACCGTAACTCACCACGAGGGCACATGCGGGGACCCCAACTCATCAGCGGAGATCACCGAATGCACGTGTACAGTGATCCCAGAGATCAATGCTCACTAAACACACAGAAGTTGAATAACAAGAGTCTTACATCCATACATACCGTCTTACACAAATTATGACCATTATGGTCAAGTCTTACATTGATAAAGCCTTAAGGGCTGAACATCAAATGAAACACAAGCAGCGGAAATCTTCGTCGATAAGTAGAACCCATGCCATCTGCCTTAACCCTACAGGCATTCTGACTGGGAAACGTCCTAGTTCGCATGTTTGTCTCCAAAGGACTCTTCTTCGAACTCCTGTTCTTCCATGCCTGGCCAATTAAATAACCAGTGGCAAGCCAATGAGTACTTTGAATGTACTCGCAAGCAACCCATGTTTTGGTTCAAGGTACAACAATGCATGATATGGGTAAATTTTTGCGGAAAGCTAGTTTTGAGTGCAATGACATGTTCAACAGTGTGTAAGACATGCATCAGGAGAATTCAAGTAACCATGAGGATAGGTTACAAATATCAACATAAATAGAGTGGGCACCAACCCAACTCAATCATGTCAAGTCCTTGACTTGACCCAAGTAGTTCTTCCCACTTATCCAACACACACACTGGTTTGTACACACGTGGACGTAGTTTAAGCTGCACCGCCCAACTGTCCTTGACCGTGGACACGGCTATTTGAATTGTTTTACACTCTGCAGAGGTTGCACACTTTACCCACAAGATCCGGGGAACTTCCATGTCATCCACGACCCGCGATACCTCAAGTACCCGGGGTAAGCACCCGATCACTATCTTTCCCTAGACGACACTAACATAGAGTCCACTCGATTGGCAGTAACCCCCGTGCCCAACATTTCACATCTTAAAATTGTGGAGCCTCGCTCCCATTTTCAGCACATACCACAAGCACGGGGTACCAACGGTGTGTCCGGTGCCCTGTGAAGACAGTCATGGCCGCCCTACCTGGCACGACCCCGTCCCGAGAGAGAGCACCAACTCTCCCCCGTCACTAGTAATGCGGGCTCCAAGCTAGTATCGGCCTAGGTAATCAATAATGCCCTTTCCCATATAAGGGTAGAGTGGTTGCGCATGTAAGGTTGGGGCAGTCGACAAATCTTAAATCTAATCCGTTTTCGAAAACAACACACACTTGCCTCGGTACACCACTTCGTCATCAAGTGGTTACCCATCTCATTGTCTCCCTCGGGCATAAGTGGCACCCGATGGGGTTTTCAAAATGTCTTTTGAAAATACTGTGTCTCCATCACCATGCATATACCCGTCCCTTTGCGTAGCACTACTTAGCATCCTATCTACTCACACCGGCATAACCCTCATAAGAAGGTATGGTCATGCACAATGCAGGTATCAACAAGGAAGTAACGAAGGCAATCCACCAAAGTGGTTACCCTCTCATCATGATTCCGAAGCAACACTAATAAAGTGCTATATGACATGCATAGAAAGGGTTTCATAGACATGGTCAAAGGGCTGCTTCCCTGGCTCAACAAAGTCTTCTGGGTCTTCAAAGTATTCTGGTCCAATTCCTTCGCCAGCAACGCAATCTATCGTCGCAAAATAATAACGAGGAAATAAGGCAATAATAAAATGGAAAAACCAAATTGCTCAGAAAAATGTCAACTCATTTTTGTTAAATACTAGGTTGAAAACTAAGAAGGGGAAAATTCCTAGTTTTGGATTTGGAGTAGCAGAATAGGAGAGATGGGTTTTCAAAGGTTTATTTAAATGCTAAAAATCACATTTAAATATTTACAGTGAAGAAAAGGTTGTTGGATTTGAATGAAAGTTGCACCATTAAATAGGTTGCAGTATTTTAGGAATTTAGGAATTGGAATTAATTCATTTGGACATATATTCTGTCCTGTAGAATTTTTGGAAACGTGACTGAAAAAGAAAAAGGAGAAGGAGCACTGTGCCTACTGGGCCAGAACAGCCGCAGCGCAGCAGGCCCAGCCAGAGAGGCGGCCCAGCGCACTGGTGCACGCGCGCGCGCCAGGTTTAAACCTGACGGGCGGGGCCTAGGCGTCAGCGAGAGAGAGGGCGCGAAGAAGGGGAGAGGCTGACAGGCGGGGCCCGCCTGTCATCCCTAACCCTGAGTCCAGGCAGCTGGCGAGCTCACCGGCGACGATGCAGGGCACGGCGAGGTCGGGCGAGGGCACGGCTGGGCTCAGCGTCGTGTCGCCGTTTGGGTGGAGGTGGTGGACGTCACCAGAGTTGCCTGGTTCGCCGGCGATGAGGTCTTGCGGCGGAGGAGCTTCGGGTGTCGACGGTTCTGGCCGACTCCGGCTGCAAACGAGGCGGGGAAGAGAGGGGAAATGATCAGTGGGACGAGGCGGTTTCAGATCGGGGCAGAGGAGGAGCGGGGGAAGCCTGTACCTCACAAACTCCGGCGAGCCGAAGCGGCGGAGCTCGAGCTCGATCTTGAGCTCGGGTGGCTCTGCAGACGAATTGGGGGTGCAGGGGGATGATTAGGGGAGTGAGAGAGCGAGTGGTGAGGAGAGGAGGGCTCGAGGAGGCCTTTAAATAGGCGAACGGCGAGGTCCAGTAGACCCTTGCGCCGGCGAGCTCACGCTCATCGCTGCAGGGCTCGGGAGGAGCTGGCGCCGTGTCTGGGGTGTTCCTGGGCGTGGACTACGCCGAGGGGAGCTAAGGGAGAGAGCGGGAAGGGGTCAGAGACGCCGCGCGTGTGAGGCCGCTCATTAGAGCTCTCGGGCGGCCCGCGCGCGTGCGAGCAAGGGTAGCAGGAGGGAGAAAGAGGAGGGGACAGAGGCATAGCGTGCTGCGGACATCGAGGAGCATCGGCTGGCATGAGGGGGAGAGCCGAGGTGGCCGGAGGTGGTTGGCAGGGGGCGGCTACAGCTCGGGAGCGCACTGTAGCGCGCTCCAGAGCGTGCAAATGGCCGGCATGCCATTTTTTTGGCAAAGTGGGCACGGACAAGCATGTCTGGTAGCTCTAGGAAGGAGTAAAGAATGTGGGGAAAGCCTTGGATGCCTTGGGTGGCCACTGGAGTGAGGAGGGAGGAGAGGAAGAGGGGTGCAAGGGCTGTCCAGAGAGGTAAAAGAGGTGGTTTCACCCCTCAATTATTGATCTGGGATGCAGCCATTGCTACTGGAGGTAGAAGAGGTCTAGGAGGAGCTGTGGTAAAAAGTTGAGCTCAAGGAGATTAGTGGAAGGGGTCAAAATGGTGGTTTGGGAAAAATGGCAGAAGGTCTTTGATAATGGTTTTGGCAAGCAAATGAACTCCAATTGCCATGATACTTAACAGGATGGAATGACACTTAGAAATAGGGTGTGCCACCAAATTTTAGCTAATTTGGGAAAAGTTGCCTGTGTAACATTGGTAAACCCTAGAAATTAGCATAAATAGACTTGTGTAGATCTAGTTGAGCATAACACTTCTCCTTGATGCACTACTTGGTATAGTGGCCTCATTAGGCCATGTGAACATGCTCACAAAAGTTGGGGTCAAAGAGAGAAAGTTGGTAGTACAAACTTGTTCAAATTTGGTTCTGGTCAGAGAGGGTTTTGGGGCATTTTGGTGAACCAAAATGACTTTAATTGACTTGAGGCTTTGCAAGGTGGTCACAACATGCATTTGTGACTTGCTAGATTTTTCTTGGATTTTTATGAAAATATTTCCTGTAGAAATATTTCAAATCCTTGAAATGGGCAGAAATGGTTTTGGGAGGTTTTGTCCAATATTTTGATCATGATCATATGTTGAAACTCTTATATATGGGAAATATATGCCCACTGAGTTTCCCTGATTTTTGTCAAATATTTTTGAATCAATAAAATAATTTTTCCATATTAAAGACCATTTCTGTCCTTAAGAAAAAGCCTTTAAATAAAATAGCAAAATAACTTTTAAAATTATCTGTTTGTGGTTTCTGGGTATCCTATATCTAATAGGAGTCAAACCTATTTTTGGAAATATTTTTGCTGCCCTTAATTAAGTACTTGCAGTGCAAATCTCAATTCAAGGGTTTTTGGAAATCTAATTTTAGAAAATACTTTTTGGCCAAATTATTTTTGTAAGAAAATACTACATTGCACTATACACATGGCATGATCATTGGGCAGAAGTTTGGGGCAAGGAGATGAAATATAGAGGGTGAAATTGTTGACTTTGTAGAGCACTTGAAAATCACAGAGAGAAAAACCAACTCCAAAATAAAAAGCCAAATAATGCAAAACTTTTTGTTGGTCCAAATTTTCATGCTTTACTAATGCAAATGGAGTGTTACAAAATGCAGGGTGTGACAGACCTACCCCCCTTACAAGAATCTTGTCCCCGAGATTCCTAAACTAGGCTTTAAAGAGATACGGAAACTCGGATCTAAGGTAGTCTTCACGTTCCCAGGTTGCTTCTGCTTCAGTGTGGTTGCTCCACTAGACCTTGAGATACTTGATCGTGCGGCTTCGAGTGCGTCGCTCAGCCTCATCCAAAATGCAGATGGGTCTCTCGCGGTAGGTCAAATTGGGCTGAAGGTCAATGGCTTGGTGATTGACGTCCTTGTAAAGATCAGGTTTGGTTGGAACTTGGAGACACTTCCGGAGTTGTGACACGTGGAATATGTTGTGCACATCGGATAGATCAGGTGGCAGTTCCAACTGGTAAGCCACTTCTCCACATCGTGCGGTGATCTCGAAGGGGCCGATAAATCTTGGTGCGAGCTTTCCCTTAACGTGGAAACGCTTGATTCCCTTAAGAGGAGTTACTCGCAGGTATACATGGTCTCCGACTTGGAAGTCTACTTGCCGGCGACGAGTGTCGGCATAGCTCTTTTGTCTGGACTTAGCGGTCTTCAGTTGCTATCTGACTAGCTGAACTTGCTCTTCTGCTTCACGGAGGATATCGGGCCCAAATACTAGTCCTTCTCCGGTTTCTGACCAATTAAGGGGTGTGCGGCACTTTCGACCGTACAATACCTCAAATGGTGCCATCTGGAGGCTTGACTGATAACTGTTGTTGTAGAACTCGGCAAAAGGGAGGCAATCTTCCCACCTAGCTCCATATTCTAAGACACAGGCTCGGCGCATGTCTTCGAGTATCTGATTCACTCGTTCTGTCTGACCTCCGGTCTATGGGTGGAAAGCAGTGCTAAAAGATAACTTGGTCCCCATGGCCTCTTGGAACTTTTTCCAGAACCTAGAGGTAAACTGGGTTCCTCAGTCTGACACGATATCCTTGGGAGCACCATGAAGGCTTACGATTCTGTTGATGTATAGAGTTGCCAGCTGGTTGCCATCATAGGTAGTCTTCACAGGAATGAAATGGGCTACTTTAGTCAAATGATCGACTATGACCCAGATGGAGTCATGTCCCTTGTTTGACCTAGGTAGTCCAGTGATGAAATCCATTCCGACTTTATCCCATTTCCACTCGGGAACCTTGAGTGGTTGGAGCAATCCATCAGGTCGCTGATATTCAGCTTTGACCCTTTGGCATACATCACACTTTGCAACATAGGTGGCAATCTCCCTTTTCATCCCGTGCCACCAAAATCTTTCCTTTAGGTCTTGATACATCTTGGTTCCTCCGGGGTGGATGGAATACGGGGTGTCATGAGCTTCTTGCAAGATCAAATTCTTGAGCTCAATCTTGCTGGGTACGCAAATGCGATTCCCAAACCACACAATTCCTTGCTCATCCTCTGAGAATCCTGGGGCCTTGCCTGCCTTGATCTTCCTCTTGATGCCTTCAATACTCTCGTGTCCCTTCTGAGCTTCCTTAATATCGTCCATCAGGGTAGGCTTGACTTCAAGGTTGGCTAAGAATCCTGGTGCAACCAGTTCCAACTCGAAGCTTTCAAGTTCTTCATACAAGGCGGGTAGCCTTTCCTTAAGCATAGCATTCAAGGAACAAGCCTTCCTGCTTAATGCATCTGCTACCACATTAGCCTTTCCAGGGTGGTATTGAACACTGAGGTCATAATCCTTGATCAACTCTAGCCATCTTCTTTGCCTCATGTTCAATTCCTTCTGAGTGAAAGTATACTTCAGACTTTTGTGATCTGTGTATATCTCACACCGCTTCCCTAGGAGGTAATGTCGCCATGTTTTCAGGGCATGAACTACAGCTGCCAACTCGAGGTCATGAGTAGCATAGTTCTCTTCATGAGGCCATAGTTGCCTTGAAAGGTAAGCTACGACTCTGCCTTCTTGCATCAGAACACCTCCTAGTCCGGTTCTTGATGCATCACAATATATCACAAACTCCTTGTGTATATCTGGTGTGGCCAGAACTGGGGCGGTGGTCAGTCTCTTCTTCAGCTCCTGGAAGCTCTCTTCACACTTCGGCGTCCATTCAAACTTCTTGTCCTTCTTCAAGAGTTGGGTCATGGGTCAGGAAATGCTTGAGAATCCTTCAACGAACTTGCGGTAATATCCCGCGAGTCCGAGGAAGCTTCTGACTTCCTTCACATTGCTTGGGGATTGCCATTCAGTCATGGCTTCAATCTTAGTGGGATCGACCGACAATCCCTCTTCGGTCAAAACATGACCCAAGAATCCAACTTCACGCAGCCAAAATTCGCACTTGCTGAACTTGGCATACAGTTGGTCCTCTCGAAGCTTGTCTAGGACCATCCTCAAGTGTTGCTCGTGCTCTTCTTCCGTCTTCGAAAAGACAAGAATGTCATAAATGAAGAGAACGACAAACTTGTCCAAATATTCCATGAAAACCTTATTCATGAGATACATGAAGTAAGCTGGGGCATTGGTCAATCCAAAGGACATGACCGTGCACTCGTACAGGCCATATCTGGTTACAAATGCCATCTTCGGAATATCTTGGGGTCTGATTTTCAGCTGGTAATACCCAGATCTAAGGTCAATCTTGGAGAACACCTTGGCCCCATTGAGTTGATCAAACAGATCTTCAATCTTGGGAAGTGGATACTTGTTCTTGATTGTAACTTCATTGAGGGAGCGGTAGTCAATGCATAAGCGGATGGTACCGTCCTTCTTTGCCACAAACAGAACAGGTGATCCCCAAGGGGAGGCACTAGGGCGGATAAATCCTTTCCTCAACTGCTCTTCCAGTTGCTTCTTCAACTCTGCTAACTCTTCCGATCCCATTCGATAAGGCTTCTTATAGATGGGTCCTGCTCCGGGCATGAGCTCGATGATGAACTCAATGTCTCGGTCAGGAGGCATTCCCGGTAGCTCATCAGGAAAGACATCGGGGTATTCGCATACTACCGGCACTTGCTCCAATCCAACTTCTGACAGACAGTTGACTTGGGCGCCTTGAGCAGAGGAGGGGTTGGGAGCAAACTTAACTTCGACTCCTTGGTCATTGGTCACTGTGACGGTCCGGTTGGCACAATCTAACAAGCCTTGGTGCTTTATGAGCCAATCCATTCCTAAGATCACATCCAAGCCTTGCGATCTTAAGATGATAAGGTCTGCTTGGAAGTCTACCCCATTAATGACAATCCCGACTCCTTTACATCCTATCTTGGCTCTCATCTCTACTCCGGGGGTTTGTACCACCATAGGGTTATTCAGGGGTGTAGGGGTCATGCCACTTTTTAATGCAAATTTTTGGGTGACAAATGAATGCATGGCTCCAGAATGAAACAAGACAGTCGCAGGTGTTGAGTTGACAGGGAACGTACCCAGCATGACGTCCGGGTCTTCCTGGGCTTCTTCAGCAGTGACATGATTCACACGACCCCTGCCGTTGTTGGGCGGGTTGCGGGGAGCTTGGTTCCTTGGTGGCATTCCATGGCCTTGTCCTGGGTTCTGCGCATTGGGGCGCGGGGCGTCGGGCTTCTTGTTGGGGCAATTCTTGGAGTAGTGTCCTGGCTGACCACATCCAAAGCAAGTGACTTGGTTGGGGTTGCTGCTCTTGCCGGCATTGTTATTGGGGTTGTTGTAAGCTGGCCTGGGGTTGGCATACTGCTGGGGTGGATAGTTGGTGCGGGGTGCAGGAGCTCTTGGCTGCTGATAGGTTGGCTTGACCGGGGCTGGCTGCCACGGGCGAGGCTTCTGGTTGCTGGAGCTACCCTTGCTGATCATCTTGCGCTTACGGGTGTCATCCAAAGCATGTCGCTTATCTTCAAGCATGAGTGCCTTGTTCACCAGATCAGGAAAGGTCGGGCAGTCACACACAACAAGCGAGTACTGCAGAGTCTGGTTAAGGCCTTCCATGAAGCGCTCCCTTTTGGCAGCATCAGTGCTGACATCTTCAGGGGCATACCTTGAGAGAACACTGAACTTATGCATGTACTCCTTGACAGTGCTACTACCTTGCTTCAGGGCTCGGAACTCACGCTTCTTGATGGCCATGATTCCGGAAGGAATGTGGGCTTTGCGGAATTCTGCCTTGAAGTCATTCCAAGTGATGTTTCGCTCAGCATGCATGGCCTTGAATCCATCCCACCAAGCTCTAGCAGTTCCCCCGTGACAGTGAGCAGCATATGCCATCTTCTCACGGTCCTCAGTGCATCCGACTAGTTCCAGCAGATCCTCAATGGTGCGGACCTAGTCGTCTGCATCCAGGGGTTCAGCAGTCTCGATGAAGGTGGGTGGTGCATGCTTCTTGAACTCCACCAATGTGGAACGTCCATTGCCGTTTCCCGCCGGCTGGCGGTTGATAGCTTGAGCAATCATCTGGAGGGCTGCAGTGTTGGCTTGGCATTCCTCTCGGAAGGCTTGGAGAAGCTGAGCCATGTCCATGTTTGGAGGTGGTGGCGGTGGTGGAACTTGTCCTTTTGTTTGGTCCTGACTGGCTCCTTCTCCGGCTCCTTGCTGCTGGGTAGAGGTACCAGTACGAGTTACAACAGGCATCCTGTTGGAGCGGTCAAGGTCTCATGATTGGGAAAGATGGGAAAAGCAATATAGATGGGATGCCTAGTAAGGCGGTTGGTATGACACCAATTGTTTTCATGCAAGGGCCAAAAGGCCAAACACATTCATTGAAATCCAAATGGGTGATTTAGTCGCTTACAAGTTCCCGAAGGAAAGCACGACGTCCATCAAACACATCAAAGCAAACACAACACTACATGGTTTCATATGAACCATTACAAGGACTCAACTTCGCATAGGGGTACACGACCTATCCTACCGTAGGGTTTGCTAACGGGCATATCCGGGTTGCGAATGATGCCTAAGTGGTGGAATGCTCGGTCGCGTAGTCTGGCTCTTCTAGGTCTTCCTCCTCGTCATCGGTGGCCTGACTTTCCTCTTCACTTAAAGGGGTGGGGGAGTGAAGGAGCTCAACATGGCGTTGATTTGCCGGTGGTGCGAAGAGCTTGCGGTATTCCTTTGCGCTCATGCGGTGTCGCTGTGGTGGTTCTCCATCCTTTGGGGGTCTTCCGCCTCTGTATGCGATTGCGGGTTGACCAAGGGAAGCACCTTCCTTCTTGATCATATCCGTCTTCTCTTGTGCTTGGCGAAGAAGTGCCTTGGTCTCCTGAAGTTCCTTTCGGAGCTTCATCGATTCCTAGGCCAAGTGTTGTGCCAAACTATCGGCACAAAGGCTGAAGTAGGTCTGGAATCGGAGTGGAAGTCCTTCTTCTAATGGTGGAGCTGGTGCACTGCTCTCATCCTCACCTTCCTTCCGATAAGGCAAGAAGCGGGTTGCCAACTCATCTGCCATCTCTGGAAGGAGGTCTCGGAGGCGGGTGAGTGCCTTGAGGGTTGCCGTCTCGACGGCAAGAACCAGTGTTGCCATCTGGGGTCCCTCGAAGAACCAGCTTGTTGGAGAGTCATTGGCCTTCATGATCACTTCCACATGATACTCCGTCTCGGTGTCATTGATCCAATGCTCATGGTAGGCGAAAATGGGGGCTCGGTGAAACTGGCACTTCTTGAGGCTATCCTCGAGAAGCACGGGAAATCCGGTGGTCAGGAAGTCTTCGGGTACGGCAGCCATCTACAAAGGTTGAATGGGGGAGGTCAATAAGGGAAATATATCTTGGGTTGGGTAAGCTTTAGAAAAGAAGAGAAGTTTAGATGGTCTCAAGCTAACTAACGCCCATGCTAACTAAGGCTTCCTACAGTCAGGATGGCTCTGATACCAGCTCTGTGGGGACCCCAACTCATAAGTCGAGATCACCGAATGCACGTGTACAGTGATCCCAGAGATCAATGCTCACTGAACACACAAAAGCTGAATAACAAGAGTCTTACATCCAGACATACCGTCTTACACAAATTATGACCATTATGGTCAAGTCTTACATTGATAAAGCCATAAGGGCTGAACATCAAATGAAACACAAGCAGCGGAAATGTTCGTCGATAAGTAGAACCCATGCCATCTGCCTTAACCCTATAGGCATTCTGACTGGGAAACGTCCTAGTTCGCATGTTCGTCTCCAAAGGACTCTTCTTCGAACTCCTGTTCTTCCATGCCTGGCCAATTAAATAACCAGTGGCAAGCCAATGAGTACTTTGAATGTACTCGCAAGCAACCAATGTTTTGGTTCAAGGTACAACAATGCATGATATGGGTAAATTTTTGCGGAAAGCTAGTTTTGAGTGCAATGACATGTTCAACAACGTGTAAGACATGCATCAGGAGAATTCAAGTAACCATGAGGACAGGTTACAGATATCAACATAAATAGAGTGGGCACCAACCCAACTCAATCATGTCAAGTCCTTGACTTGACCCAAGTAGTTCTTCCCACTTATGCAACACTGGTTTGTAAACACGTGGACGTAGTTTAAGCAGCACCTCCCAACTGTCCTTGACCGTGGACACAGCTATTCGAATAGTTTTACACTCTGCAGAGGTTGCACACTTTACCCACAAGATCCGGGGAACTTCCGTGTCATCCATGACCCGCGGTACCTCAAGTACCCGGGGTAAGCACCCGATCACTATCTTTCCCTAGACGACACTAACATAGAGTCCACTCGATTGGCAGTAACCCCCGTGCCCAACATTTCACATCTTAAAATTGTGGAGCCTCGCTCCCATTTTCAGCACATACCACAAGCACGGGGTACCAACGGTGTGTCCGGTGCCCTGTGAAGACAGTCATGGCCGCCCTACCTGGCACGACCCCGTCCCGAGAGAGAGCACCAACTCTCCCCCGTCACTAGTAATGCGGGCTCCAAGCTAGTATCGGCCTAGGTAATCAATAATGCCCTTTCCCATATAAGGGTAGAGTGGTTGCGCATGTAAGGTTGGGGCAGTCGGCAAATCTTAAATCTAATCTGTTTTCGAAAACAACACACACTTGCCTCGGTACACCACTTCGTCATCAAGTGGTTACCCATCTCATTGTCTCCCTCGGGCATAAGTGGCACCCGATGGGGTTTTCAAAAAGTCTTTTGAAAATACTGTGTCTCCATCACCATGCATATACCCGTCCCTTTGCGTAGCACTACTTAGCATCCTATCTACTCCCACCGGCATAACCCTCAAAAGAAGGTAGGGTCATGCACAATGCAGGTATAACGAGGAAGTAACGAAGGCAATCCACCAAAGTGGTTACCCTCTCATCATGATTCTGAAGCAACACTAATAAAGTGCTATATGACATGCATAGAAAGGGTTTCATAGACATGGTCAAAGGGCTGCTTGCCTGGCTCAACAAAGTCTTCTGGGTCTTCAAAGTCTTCTGGTCCAATTCCTTCGTCAGCAACGCAATCTATCGTCGCAAAATAATAACGAGGAAATAAGACAATAATGAAACAGAAAAACCAAAGTGCTCAGAAAAATGTCAATTCATTTTCGTTAAATACTAGGTTGAAAACTAAGAAGGGGAAAATTCCTAGTTTTGGATTTGGAGTAGCAGAATAGGAGAGATGGGTTTTCAAAGGTTTATTTAAATGCTAAAAATCACATTTAAATATTTACAGTGAAGAAAAGGTTGTTGGATTTGAATGAAAGTTGCACCATTAAATAGGTTGCAATATTTTAGGAATTTATGAATTGGAATTAATTCATTTGGACATATATTCTGTCCTGTAGAATTTTTGGAAACGTGACTGAAAAAGAAAAAGGGGAAGGAGCACTGTGCCTGTTGGGCCAGAACAGCCGCAGCGCAGCAGGCCCAGCACACTGGTGCACGCGCGCGCGCCAGGTTTAAACCTGACGGGCGGGGCCCAGGCATCAGCGAGAGAGAGGGGGGCGATGAAGGGGAGAGGCTGACAGGCGGGGCCCGCCTGTCATCCCTAACCCTGAGTCCAGGCGGCTGGCGAGCTCACTGGCGATGATGCAGGGCACGGCGAGGTCGAGCGAGGGCACGGCTGGGCTCAGCGTCGTGTCGCCGTTCGGGTGGAGGTGGTGGACGTCACCAGAGTTGCCTGGTTCGCCGGCGACGAGGTCTTGCGGCGGAGGAGCTTCGGGTGTCGACGGTTCCGGCCAACTCCGGCTGCAAACGAGGCGGGGAAGGGAGGGGAAAGGATCAGTGGGAGGAGGCGGTTTCAGATCGGGGCAGAGGAGGAGCGGGGGAAGCCTGTACCTCGCGAACTCCGGCGAGCCGAAGCGGCAGAGCTCGAGCTCGATCTCGAGCTCGGGCGGCTCTGGAGACGAACTGGGGGTGCAGGGGGATGATTAGGGGAGTGAGAGAGCGAGTGGTGAGGAGAGGAGGGCTCGGGGAGGCCTTTAAATAGGCGAACGGCGAGGTTCAGTAGACCCGTGCGCCGGCGAGCTCACGCTCGTCGCTGCAGTGCTCGGGAGGAGCTGGCACCGTGTCTGGGGTGTTCCTGGGCATGGACTACGCCGAGGGGGAGCTAAGGGAG
This sequence comes from Triticum urartu, assembly GCF_056163025.1. NCBI lineage: Eukaryota > Viridiplantae > Streptophyta > Magnoliopsida > Poales > Poaceae > Triticum > Triticum urartu. The sequence goes on from NC_141878.1 coordinate 308,679,176, forward strand.
AGAGCGGGAAGGGGTCAGAGACGCCGCGCGTGTGAGGCCGCTCATTGGAGCTCTCGGGCGGCCGGCGCACGTGTGAGCAAGGGCAGCAGGAGGGAGAAAGAGGAGGGGGACAGAGGCATAGCGTGCTGCGGACGTCGAGGAGCATCGGCTGGCGTGAGGGGGAGAGCCGAGGTGGCCGGAGGTGGTTGGCAGGGGGCGGCTACAGTGCGGGAGTGCACTGTAGCGCGCTCCAGAGCGTGCAAATGGCCGGCATGCCATTTTTTTGGCAAAGTGGGCACGGACAAGCATGTCTGGTAGCTCTAGGAAGGAGTAAAGAATGTGGGGAAAGCCTTGGATGCCTTGGGTGTCCACTGGAGTGAGGAGGGAGGAGAGGAAGAGGGGTGCAAGGGCTGTCCAGAGAGGTAAAAGAGGTGGTTTCACCCCTCAATTATTGATCTGAGATGCAGCCATTGCTACTGGAGGTAGAAGAGGTCTAGGAGGAGTTGTGGTAAAAATTTGAGCTCAAGGAGATTAGTGGAAGGGGTCAAAATGGTGTTTTTGGAAAAATGGCAGAAGGTCTTTGATAAAGTTTTGGCAAGCAAATGAACTCCAATTGCCATGATACCTAACAGGATGGAATGACCCTTAGAAATAGGGTGTGCCACCAAATTTGAGCTCATTTGGGAAAAGTTGCCTGTGTAACATTGGTAAACCCTAGAAATTAGCTGAAATAGACTTGTGTAGATCTAGTTGAGCATAACACTTCTCCTTGATGCACTACTTGGTGTAGTGGCCTCATTAGGCCATGTGAACATGCTCACAAAAGTTGGGGTCAAAGAGAGAAAGTTGGTAGTACAAACTTGTTCAAATTTGGTTCTGGTCAGAGAGGGTTTTGGGGCATTTTGGTGAACCAAAATGACTTTAATTGACTTGAGGCTTTGCAAGGTGGTCACAACATGCATTTGTGACTTGCTGGATTTTTCTTGGATTTTTATGAAAATATTTCCTGTAGAAATATTTCAAATCCTTGAAATGGGCAGAAATGGTTTTGGGAGGTTTTATCCAATATTTTTATCATGACCATGTGTTGAAACTCTTATATATGGGAAATATATGCCCACTGAGTTTCCCTGATTTTTGTCAAATATTTTTGAATCAATAAAATAATTTTTCCCTATTAAAGACCATTTCTGGCCTTAAGAAAAAGCCTTTAAATAAAAGAGGAAAATAACTTTTAAAATTATCTGTTTGTGGTTTCTGGGTATCCTATATCTAATAAGAGTCAAACCTATTTTTGGAAAATTTTTGCTGCCCTTAATTAAGTACTTGCAGTGCAAATCTCAATTCAAGGGTTTTTGGAAATCTAATTTTAGAAAATACTTTTTGGCCAAATTATTTTTGTATGAAAATACTAAATTGCACTATACACATGGCATGATCATTGGGCAGAAGTTTGGGGCAAGGAGATGAAATATAGAGGGTGAAATTGTTGACTTTGTAGAGCACTTGAAAATCACAGAGAGAAAAACCAACTCCAAAATAAAAAGCCAAATAATGCAAAACTTTTTGTTGGTCCAAATTTTCATGCTTTATTAATGCAAATGGAGTGTTACAAAATGCAGGGTGTGACAGCACAACCCGGCAGGTGGAGGTGCTAATGCGAATGATGTGGTGGATCATGGTCGTGCACGTCGAGAGGCCGAGTTAGCAGCTCTACACGGAGTTCGTCAACCTACTCCAGTTCACCCTACCGCTTCAATGGAGCCAGGTGTTGTCTTCAGTTCCTTAGGGGTGCCGTGCCTCAACCCCGCTTTACATAATGTACGACTGCCCAAGGATTTCAAGGGACCTCGTAAAGTACCCAATTACACCGCCGATTTGCAACCAGAGGCATGGATTGAATGCTACGAGATGGCAATGGAGATGTTAGATGTGGATGAAGCGGTATGTGCTAAATACTTCACCATGATGTTGGAGGGGACAGCTCGTACTTGGTTAAAGAGCTTGCCAGCTAACTCTGTCGGATCATGGGCCGAATTAAAGCACCGGTTTATCCAGAATTTGAAGGATACATGTAAGCAGCCTATGTCAATTGTGGACCTGGCCGCTTGTGTTCAATAGGATGGGGAGTCTACAACCCATTGGGTGAAGCGGGTCTCAGCTATTCTACATTCGTCGGATCGCATCAATGCAGATACCGCAGTGTTAACGTTGGAGGGCAATTGCCGGTTTCTGCTGCTCAAAAATAAGTTAGGAAGGCTCAAATGTCACTGCAATGATATGTCAACGCTTATGGCCGCTTTGGTTCAATATGCCGATTCAGATAATACCAAAGACCCTGACTCAGAGGAGGACAAACCGGGGAAAGGAAAGAAAAACGACAACACCAAGGGGTAGCAGCATAACCCGGCAGGTCATGGGAATAATGGTAAGCGCAAAGCCGACAATAGTTTGGACTTTGTGGCTAACACCAATGCTCAGGATAACGGTCAGCGTCATAAGGGCAAGCAGCCCAGAGGGGCGGAGGTTCAGGCCCCAATCTGGAGCGCCAGTTAAATCAACCTTGTCCAAAGCATGGATCAAAGGAGAAGCCAACGTCACATCTTTGGAAGGATTGTTATATTATGCGAGAATTCAAGAACTCCAATATGTTTCAGTACGACAATGGCCCGCCCGGCGGTTCAGGAGGTGGTTTTCATGGGCCGGGTTATGGAGGCGGCAGCTCCGGTTCAGGATTTCAGGGAAATCAAACCGGACATAGCAATCAAGGGAACCAGGGTGACCAGGGAGGTTATAACCATCAGGGGAATCAGAAGCAGCAGTCAGGTTATCAGAGCAATCCGAAACAGTTAAATAGTGGGCAGTATCATGTCTTCACCACTATCTTGTGCAAGCGTGATCAGAAACTTCACAAGAGGGCAGTGAACTCTGTTGAACCGTCTGTGCCTCAGTATTTGTGCTGGTTTGAACAACCCATTTTATGGAGTAGAGAGGATCACCCACCCTGGGTTGACAATCCAGGTCATCTGGCCTTAGTGGTGGCACCTCAAGTTGGGGGGTACAAGTTCACCAAGGTGCTCATGGACGGGGGAAGCAGTATCAATATTCTCTACTATGATACCTTCCACCGTATGGGGTTGACAGATAAGTCTGCATATCCAGTGGGCAAGATAGCTCTAGAGGTGGCCTTTGGAGATGATCATGATTCTATGTCAGAAACATTGACTTTTGAGGTGGTGAAAATCAAGAGTCCGTATCACGCCCTGTTTGGGCGACCGGCTTATGCCAAGTTCATGGCACAGCCATGTTATGTTTACCTACAGCTTAAGATGCCAGGTTATAAGGGTACTGAGGGAGTCCTGGATTAGGGGGTGTCCGGATAGCCAGACTATACCTTCGGCCGGACTCCTGGACTATGAAGATCGAAGATTGAAGACTTCGTCCCGTGTCCGGAAGGGACTTTCCTTGGCGTGGAAGGCAAGCTTGGCAATACGGATATGCAGATCTCCTACCATTGTAACCGACTCTGTGTAACCCTAGCCCTTTCCGGTGTCTATATAAACCGGAGGGTTTTAGTCCGTAGGACGAACAACAATCATACCATAGGCTAGCTTCTAGGGTTTAGCCTCCTTGATCTCGTGGTAGATCTACTCTTGTACTACCCATATCATCAATATCAATCAAGAAGGAGTAGGGTTTTACCTCCATCGAGAGGGCCCGAACCTGGGTAAAAACATCGTGTCCCTTGTCTCCTGTTACCATCGGCCTACACGCACAGTTCGGGACCCCCTACCCGAGATCCGCCGGTTTTGACACCGACATTGGTGCTTTCATTGAGAGTTCCTCTGTGTCGTCACTTTTAGGCCCGATGGCTCCTCCGATCATCAACGACGATGCGATCCAGGGTGAGACTTTTCTCGCCGGAGAGATCTTCGTATTTGGCGCCTTTGCACTGCGGGCCAATTCGCTTGGTCATCTGGAGCAGATCGAAAGCTACGCCCCTGGCCATCAAGTCAGATTTGGAAGTTTGAGCTACACGGCCGACCTCCGCGGAGACTTGATCTTCGACGGATTCGAGCCGCAGCCGAGCGCGCCGCACTGTCACGATAGGCATGATCTAGCTCTGCCGCCGAACAGTGCCCTGGAGGCCGCACCCGCATCAGCTCCGACCCTTAATTTGGAGCCAACTGCGCCAATCAAGGATGGGTGGTTGGACACCGCCTCGGGGGCTGCAATCTCTACGGCGATCGAGCCGAACACCAGCCCTATTCTCTGTGAAGCCCGTGACTCCAAGGAGCCGGACTACTCTCCAGACTCCGAGCCCTCCACGTCCCTACCGATCGAACCCGATTGGGCGCCGATCATGGAGTTCACCGCCGCGGACATCTTTCAGAACTCGCCATTCGGCGATATTCTGAATTCACTAAAGTCTCTCTCTTTATCAGGAGAGCCCTGGCCGGACTATGGTCAGCAAGGTTGGGATGCGGATGATGAAGAAATTCAAAGCCCACCCACCACCCACTTCGTAGCCACAGTCGATGATTTAACCGACATTCTCGACTTCGACTCCGAAAAGATCGACGGTATGGACGCCGATGCAGGAGACGATCAAGAACCAGCGCCTATAGGGCACTGGAAAGCCACCTCGTCATATGATATATACATGGTGGACACCCCAAAAGAAGGCAATGGCGATGGAACAGCGGAGGATGACCACTCCAAGAAGCAGCCTAAGCGCCGGCGTCAGCGGCGCCACTCTAAATCCCGCCAAAGCAAAAAATGGTGATTCCGGCATGGGAGATAATAACACCCCGAAAAGTGCCGAAGACAACCACCTCCAACAAGATTCAGCACAGGAGGATGGAGAAGCCATCCCTCATGAGAGAGCGGTAGACAGAGAGGTCGAGGACGATAATTATATGCCTCCCTCCGAAGACGAGGCAAGCCTCGACGACGGCGAATTTGTCGTGCCGGAGGATCCCGTCGAACAAGAGCGTTTCAAACGCATGCTTATGGCCACGGCGAGCAGCCTTCAAAAAAAACAGCAACAGCTTAGAGCTGATCAAGATATGCTAGCCGACAGATCGACTGAAGTCCTTGCAGCCGAAGAGTATGAACTCGAACGCCCCTCCAAGAGCTACCCAAAGCGCAGGTTGCTACCCCGATTAGAGGAGGAAGCACCTAAACCTACATCACCAGCACATGATGCGGCCGACCGGCCACCCCATGGCCACGACAGAGAGGCCTCTCCGCCCTCCACTCAAGCCGCACCCCGGCGCCGCTCAAAAAATACCAAGGCACCGGAAAATGCGCCAGACCTGCGAGATATATTGGAGGACAAGGCAAGCAAAACAAGATCGATCTACGGATCGCATGGGCTCCCCACGGCACGAGACGGTAATCGTCCCTCCAGATACAGTAAATCCGGCCGGACTGAACACAGTAGACAAAGCTCGTTTGAGCTGCATCGTGATATAGCCCAATACAGAGGTGCCGCACACCCACTATGCTTCACAGATGAAGTAATGGGTCATCAAATCCCCAAGGGTTTCAAACCCGTGAACATCGAATCATACGATGGCACAATAGATCCTGCGGTATGGATCGAGGACTATCTCCTTCATATCCACATGGCCCGCGGTGATGACCTACACGCCATCAAATACCTCCCACTCAAGCTTAAAGGACCAGCTTGACATTGGCTTAACAGCTTGCCAGCAGAATCAATTGGTTGTTGGGAGGACCTGGAAGCCGCATTCCTCGACAATTTCCAGGGCACTTATGTGCGACCACCAGACGCCGATGACCTAAGCCACATAATTCAGTAGCCAGAGGAATCGGGCAGACAATTCTTGACACGGTTCCTAACCAAGAAAAATCAAATCGTCGACTGTCCGGACGCAGAGGCCCTAGCAGCCTTCAAGCATCACATCCGCGACGAGTGGCTTGCACGGCACCTAGGACAGGAAAAGCCGAAATCTATGGCAGCCCTCACGACACTTATGACCCGCTTTTGCGCGGGAGAAGACAGCTAGCTAGCTCGCAGCAATAACATGACCAAGAGCCCTGGTAATTCGGATACCAAGGATAGAAGTGGCAGGTCGCGTCGCAACAAGCAAAAGCGCCGCTTTAACAGCGACAATGCTGAGGATACGGCAGTTAATGCCGGATTCAGAGGCTCTAAACCCGGTCAGCGGAAAAGCCATTCAAAAGAAATACTCTGGGCCCGTCCAGTTTGGACCGAATACTCAACCGCTCGTGCCAGATACATGGCACCCCCGAAAAACCAGCCAATCGCACCAACAGGGATTGTTGGGTGTTCAAGCAGGCACGCAAGTTAAATGCCAAAAGCAGAGACAAGGGGCTGCATAGCTATGATGAGGAGGAGCCCCGGTCGCCGAACAACAGTGGACAGAAAGGTTTTCCCCCACAAGTGCGGACGGTGAACATGATATACGCAACCCACATCCCCAAGAGGGAGCGGAAGCGTGCGCTAAGGGACGTATACGCGATGGAGCCAGTCTCCCCAAAGTTCAACCCATGGTCTTCCTGCCCGATCACTTTTGATCGAAGGGACCACCCCATTAGCATCCGTCATGGCGGATTCGATGCATTGGTTCTAGTCCCAATTATTGACGGATTTCACCTCACTAGAGTCCTTATGGACGGCGGCAGCAGCCTGAACCTACTTTACCAGGATATAGTGTGGAGAATGGGCATCGATCCCTCGAGGATTAAACCCACTAAAACGACCTTTAAAGGCGTCATACTAGGTGTAGAGGCCAACTATACAGGCTCAGTTACACTTGAAGTGGTCTTCGGATCTCCGGATAATTTCCGAAGCAAGGAGTTAATCGTCGACATAGTCCTGTTCCGCAGTGGCTATCACGCACTGCTCAGGCGAACCGCATTTGCCAAGTTTAATGCGGTTCCGCACTACGCATACCTTAAGCTCAAGATGCCAGGCCCTCGAGGAGTCATTACAGTCAATGGAAACACTGAACGCTCTCTCCGAACGGAGGAGCATATGGCGGCTCTCGCAGCGGAAGTACAAAGCAGCCTCTCAAGGCAATTCTCCAGTCCGGCCATTAAACGTCCGGACACTGCCAAGCGCGCCCGGAGCAACCCACAACAAGACCGCCTGGCATGTTCCGAGCAAGCGTAGCAATGCAGCCCCAACCCCAGCCCTCGCGAACTTGCGAAACCAGTGTTGCGCATACATAACTACGCTCTGGAAATACCATGGGCACAGGGGGAGGGGCACCATGACGGCATGCCCGAAACGCGGCTTAAACCGCACTAGGGGCTGCCGATTTCTTAATTTTCTCTTATTTTCAGGACTCCATTCTTCGGAAGGCTTGTCCGACAGTACAATTCCCGCACAAACGATACACCCAGGGAAGCAGAAAGCTACGCCGCACTATGGAACTCTAAGGTGGTCTCTATAACGAGCAGTATACCTGTTTCATATACCATTCTGCAGCTCGCCCTTGGAAAGGACATGTTAAATAGTCCCATCTTTTGCTTATTGCACTATTTGTATCCTTTTGCTTTGATCGCAGCTTTTTTAAATAAACAATGCATAGCTTCCGTCTATTATTGCATTACTCTTTTTTACGAATATGTGTTCATTAGTTACATGTTGCACCCGTACACTTTGGTATGGCCAATACGCCAGGGGTTTAAGTACCCCACAATACGGTGTGAGAAGTCCGAACACTTTCACAAGTGCGGCACCCCGAACTTATAGCATTATATGCATCGGCTCCGAATCATGTCTTGGGTCAATAGTTGGGTTTGCCCGGCTCCTATGTTTTGGTACCTTATGTTCCGTTATATCGGCTAAGGTAGCACTAGGAGAACTACTACGATTGTGCCCCAGTTGAGCTGGGCTAAGCACCTCAGTAGAGAAAGCTAAAACTGACTGTCATGATGAGGCGAGAGCTGGTCGCTGTTCGAGAGGTTTTCGAGTCCCTAAAGACTTATGCCGCTTAGAGCAAGGAGTTGGCTTTGTCCGGCCTAGGCGTGGATAGCGCCCCGAACTCGGTCTTCCGAACACTAGGGGCTTCGCCGAAATTTAAAATTATAGAATTATATGGCTAAGTGAGAGTGTTCAAGCATTATAGTCTGATTGCCTTGTTCGTTGTGTTGAGCGCCTCCCTCGAAGGACCCAAGAATGGAAAAAAGAGCGCTCATGTTTATCCCGAACACCCCAGCACTCGTGGCATGGGGGCAGAAGCCTATGACTCGCCATCTCTCAAATTTGATAAACGGCCGCATAGAAGGTAATATTTTAAATTCAAAAGCGTTTCTTAGCACATATGAACAAGTTTTCAGCGTACAGGATCACAAATGCGAGTTTACTCAAAAATTACATCTTTGGAGCATTCATCCGCTATAAGGCGGGCACCCTTCAGGACGCCCTCATAATACGCTTCCGGGACGCGATGCTCCTTGCCCGGCGGCGGGCCGTCCTTCACCAGCTTCTCCGCATCCATCTTGCCCAAGTGCACTTTAGCACGGGCAAGCGCCCTACGGGAACCTTCGATGCAGACGGAGTGCTTGATTACTTCAAGCCGTGGACAGGCATCCACCAGCCGCCTCACCAGCCCGAAGTAGCTCCCAGGCAGAGCCTCTCTAGGCCAAAGCCGAACTATGAGGCCCTTTATGGCCTGTTCGGCCACCTTGTGGAGCTCAACCATTTGCTTCATCTGGTCGCTCAAAGGCACCAGGTGTCCGGCCTCAGCATACTAAGACCAGAACACCTTCTCCGTCGAGCTCCCCTCCTCGGATCGGTAGTAGGCGGCGGCATCAGACACACTGCGGGGCAAATCTGCAAATGCTCCTGGAGAGCTTCGGACTCGGGTAAGTAACAAGTAATTCACTTTCATGTGCTTGCTTTGCATAATGAATGCCTTACCCACCGCTATTTTCTTCATCGCTTCAATTTCTTGGAGGGCTTTCTGGGCTCTGGCCTTGGCAGACTTCGCGCTTTCGAGGGCTGCCGCAAGCTCGGATGCTTGCGTCTTTGAGTCAAGCTCCAAACTCTCGTGTTTTTTCACGAGAGCATGGAGCTCTTTCTGCACCTCCTCCACCCGTGCCTCCTACTTCCCTCTCTCTGTGCACTCCGCGGCCACTCTATTTTTGGCCTCGGACAGCGCTTTCTTAAGGGTTGCCACCTCGGTCGTGGCCCCTATAATAGCACGTTGATCCTGTCATTTTTTGCAACCACATCTTCTCTATATACTTGCACAAGGTATTACTTACCTTCCTTCTCCTCTAGTTGCCTCTTGGCATGGCCGAGCTCGTTCTCGGACCGTGCGAGGTTTTGCTTCAGCGTATCCACCTCCGCAGTCAGTGCGGCGAAGGCCAGCAACGAAGCCTGCATACGCATATTGACTTGATTATGTTAGACTCCTGCGAATGTTATTAGATCCTCTATTCGGCTTTTCTTTCCGAACACCGAACAGAGCATCAGGGGCTACTATCTATGCGGTAATATTTTCACATATTCTTTACTTACCTCAAAGCCTGTTAGAAGGCTGGCACAGGCTTCAGTCAGTCCGCTCTTGGCGGACTAAACCTTCTCGATCACCGCACTCATAATAGTGCGGTGCTCCTCGTCGATGGAGGCGCCATTAAGCACCTCCAGCAAATTGTCTGGTGTCTCCGGTTGGACGGAGGTCGCCGGCTCGTTAGGCTTGCTCCCCTTGGAAGGAGGCTGCCTACCGGAGTCCGGAACCGTCGAAGGTTCCGGCGCGGTGTCCGGCTCAAGGCCGGACTTGGAGCCCTTAGGGGTTCTATCCCCTTTACGCCTAGAGTCCGGGAGGTCGCCTTGCGACGCCTCCAGGACCACCTCCTCCTGGCTTGGAACTTGTTGGGACGCCACCTCGGCATCATCCGTAGGGTGGGGGGAGGTAGCCATCGGAAGCGAATTCACATCCGACGAATATAGGGAACCGCTCGACGATACGTCGAGCCGATCTTTGGGTGGACTGCATAAACATGTTCGACGTAAGGAAAAGCTGTGCAATGGAGGAATACTATGAATCACTCTGGTATCCGGATACTTACGATTTCACCAGGGGCTTGGCCGTGAGGTGCCACTCCTCTTCGCCGTCGTCGGCGTTGGTGGAGTAGTCCGGAGGAAGGGTTTTCCACTTCTTGGACCCTTCGGCCTCCCCAGTTGGGGCGGCCTTCCTTTTCTTCCCTCCCCCCGCTGGAGGGGGAGAGGTCTCTTCTTCCTCCTCCTCGTCTTCACGGGAGGAGTGCGTCTTCGAGTCGTCGGATGATGAATCTGAAGCCTCTAGGCGCCGGGCACTCTTTCGAGTCCCCACGGCCGTCTTCTTGGGCTTCTTCTCTGGCACCACATAGGGTGCCGGAACCAGCAGCTTTGCCAAGCGAGCGTCGGCTGGGCTTTCAGGCAAAGGAGTCGGACAGTTGATCTATACGGACGTCTCCTGCCAATCCTGTCAAAGGTAAGGGAGCTTAGATCCCGCATGGAGTCAAACTATGAAAAACTAATACCCTGTAAAAGGTAAAAATATCTTACCGCACTAGCGTGACGCTGCGTGCTGAATCCGCGATCCTCGGTAGCGAATGCGGGGGCCTCGGCGCCCTTGAAAAGCACCTTCCAGGCATCTTTGTGCGTCGTGTCGAAGAGCCTGCTCAGAGTTCGATGCTGCACCAGGTTGAACTCCCACAGGTTGAAAGCCCGTTGTTGACACGGGAGGATCCGGCGGATGAGCATAACCTGGACTACATTGACAAGTTTGAGCTTCTTGTCCACCAGGGTTTGGACGCATGTTTGGAGTCCGGTCAGCTCTCCATGACAGGCCTGTCTCTTTCCAGGAGGTGAGCCGCGTAGGAGGTCCGGATCGGAACTCGGGGGCTGCGACCCATTCAGGGTCGCGCGGCTCGGTGATGTAAAACCACCCCGATTGCCACCCCTTTAGGGTCTCCACAAAGGAGCCCTCGAGCCATAGGACCTTGGGCATCTTGCCCACCATGGCGCCTCCGCACTCCGCCTGGGTGCCGCGCACCACCTTCGGCTTGACATTGAAAGTCTTGAGCCATAGGCCGAAATGGGGGCGGATGCAGAGGAACGCCTCGCACATGACGATAAATGCCGAGATGTTGAGGACAAAGTTTGGGGCCAGATTGTGGAAATCCAGGCCATAGTAGAACATGAGCCCCCGGACAAATGGGTGGAGAGGGAAGACCAGTCCGCGGAGGAAATGGGGGAGGAACACCACCCTCTTATGGGGCCTAGGGGTGGGGATGAGCTGCCCCTCTTCGGGAAGCCGGTGCGCAATGTCGTTAGACAAGTATCCGGCCTTCCTCAGTTTTTTGATGTGTCCCTCCGTGACGGAGGAGACCATCCACTTGCCTCCCGCTCCGGACATGGCTGGAGAAGGTTGAGGTGGGGTGTGCGGACTTGGGCGCTGGAGCTCGAGTGCGCGGAACGGATAGGCAAAGGAGGAAGAAGGCATGGATGAAAAGGTGGATCCTTATCCCCTTATATGGGCGGACGCGACTATGCGTCCCCACCAGCCTGGTAAAACTCGCTTATCTCCCAAGCACCGTAATCAATGGCGCGGTTGGGTTACCCACACCCGTATTGATGAGAATCCTGGAATAAGGGGACATGATCTCTGCTTTGACAATACGTGCCAAGGAAACCGCCTCGCTAAACGTGCTGAGGTGGGACAGTAAAACGATTCGAATAAAGACTTGGCCGTGGTGTGATGTCACGCTACGGAATACGTAAGCAGATTAGATTTGTGTAAATATTATTCTCTCTATGGCAATATGTGGAAACTTATTTTGCAGAGCCGGACACTACCTTTGTGTTCAAAATATTCTATGAAGTACTTGGAGGAGGAACCCGCCTTGCAATGCCGAAGACAATCTGCGCGCCGGACTCATCATCATTGAAGCCAGGCTCAGGGGCTACTAAGGGAGTCCTGGATTAGGGGGTGTCCGGATAGCCGGACTATACCTTCGGCCGGACTCCTGGACTATGAAGATACAAAATTGAAGACTTCGTCCCGTGTCCGGAAGGGACTTTCCTTGGCGTGGAAGGCAAGCTTGGCGATACAGATATGTAGATCTCCTACCATTGTAATCGACTCTGTGTAACCCTAGCCCTCTCCGGTGTCTATATAAACCGGAGGGTTTTAGTCCGTTGGACGAACAACAATCATACCATAGGCTAGCTTCTAGGATTTAGCCTCCTTGATCTCGTGGTAGATCTACTCTTGTACTACCCATATCATCAATATCAATCAAGTAGGAGTAGGGTTTTACCTCCATCGAGAGGGCCCGAACCTGGGTAAAAACATCGTGTCCCTTGTCTCCTGTTACCATCTGCCTAGACGCATAGTTCGGGACCCCCCTACCCGAGATCCACCAGTTTTGACACCGACAGGGACCATCACAGTACATGGGAGCAGGAAGATTTCTTTGGAATGCGAGGAAGGAGATGCGGCTTATGCTGAGTCGGTTTGTGCCACGGAAGAGCTAAAGTTTTATAAGGACAAAGTTGATCCGGCAGACATGACTTCTTTGAAGTTTAAATCGGCCACAAACACTAAGATGGTTGATTTTGTTCCTGGCGATTCATCCAAGCAGTTCAGCATCAGCGCTAACCTGGATCCCAAATAGGAAAGAGGGCTCATCGAGTTCATCCGTGAGAACCGGGACATCTTTGCATGAAAGCCTTCTGACATGCCAGGTGTACCGAGGGAACTCACTGAGCACACACTTAATATTGATCCTAAGTTTAAACCGGTCAGACAGTTTCTCTGCCACTTCAACGAAGAAAGGCGCAAGTCTATTGGTGAAGAGGTAGCTTGGTTGTTGGCCGCAGGGTTTATCATGGAGGTCTTTCACCCGGAGTGGTTGGCTAATCCGGTGCTGGTTCTCAAGAAAAACAACACTTGGCGTATGTGTGTGGACTACACAAACTTGAACAAGGCTTGCCCAGCGGATCCCTTTGCCCTCCCTCATATTGATCAGATTATTGATGCTACGGCGGGTTGTGACCACTTGTGTTTTTTGGATGCTTATTCTGGTTATCATCAGATCAAAATGGTAGTTAAGGACCAGGAGAAGACAACTTTTATAACTCCCTTTGGAGCCTTCTGCTATGTCTCCATGCCCTTTGGGCTCAAGAGTGCCCAGGCGACTTATCAACACTGTGTTCAGAATTGTCTTCATAAGCAGATTGGGTGCAATGTTCATGCATATGTGGATGATATTGTGATAAAGTCCAGGAAAGAGGAAACATTGATAGATGACCTGAGAGAAACCTTTGATAACCTCCGGGTTTACAAGATGATGCTCAACCCAGAAAAATGTGTCTTTGGTGTCCCGGCAGGCAAACTCTTGGGTTTTCTGGTATCAAACAGGGGCATTGAGGCTAATCCAGAAAAAATTTCACCAATCACGTCTTTGGCTAAAACGGCATGTATCAATGACGTTCAACATTTAGCTGGACGGATTGCGGCTTTGAGCCGGTTTATCAGTCGTCTCGGTGAGAAAGCTATCCCTTTATACCAGATGTTAAATAAAACGGATGACTTTGTCTGGAGCGATGTGGCTGATAAAGCGTTTGAAGATCTGAAGAGGCAGTTAGCTGAACCGCCTGTGCTTGCAGCTCGAATCGATAAAGAGCCTTTACTACTGTATGTGGCTGCTAATGCCAGGGCTGTTAGTGTGGCTATTGTTGTGGAGAGCAAGGAGGCTGGAAGGAATATCCGGTTCAACGGCCGGTTTATTATATCAGTGAGGTACTTATCGAATCAAAGTAGAGGTATCCACATTGGCATAAGTTGGTGTATGGGGTGTTTATGGCAAGCCGGAAGCTCAAACATTATTTTCAGGGTCATCCTATCACAGTGGTCAGCTCATCCCCTCTGGAAGATATCATTCAAAACAAAGAAGCAACTGGCCAGATTGCCAAGTTGGCTATTGAGCTTGGACCTCACGGGCTCAATGATTGGACAGAGTTGCAGGCACCAGAGGAAAAGCCAGATAACACGTATTGGACTATTCACTTTGATGGGTCCAGGCAATTGGAGGACTCGGGGGCTGGAGTTATATTAACTTCCTCGCGAGGTGACAAGTTTTGTTATGTTCTTGGCTTAATGTTCCCTTGTACTAACAATGCAGCTGAGTACGAGGCCCTACTCCACGGTCTTTGGATGGCCAAGGAGATGAACTTAAGCCGGGTAAAGTGCTTCGGTGACTCGGACCTGGTGGCTCAACAGGTATCTGGTACTTGGGATTCTAAGGACCCACTCATGGCTGCGTATCGACGAGAGGTGGACATAGTGGCTGGTCATTTCAAGGGTTATCAAGTTGACCATATAGACCGGCGAAAGAATGAAGCGGCGGACACTTTAAGCCGCCTTGGCTCTCAGCGTAAACCAGTACCACCAAATGTCTTCCTCGACGTACTGCATAATCCGTCGGTCAAGATATGAACAAAGGAGGAGTTGGCTATTCCTGACCCGGAGGCTCAATTGGTGGCAACTTTGCATGTTATACCGGATTGGACAATCCCGTACCTGGCTTACATGAACCAGCGCGAGTTACCGGAGGATGAAACCTCGGCCCGATAGATAATCCGGCATTCCAAGTCAATGACCGTAATCAATGGGGAGTTACAACGTTACAACGTCATAGGGGCAATTCAGCGTTGTATATCTCCTCAAGAGGGTTGTGAAATTTTGCAAGAAATCCATTAAGGAGATTGTGGTCACCACGCCGGTTCAAAATACTTGGTAGCTAAGGCTTTTCGTCACGGTTTCTATTGGTTGACAGCTCATGCTGATGCTGAGGATTTAGACAAAAGGTGTGATGGCTGTCAAAAATTTGCACGTCGCGCTCATGTTCCGGCTCAGGAGTTGAGGATGATTCCAATCACTTGGCTGTTTGCAACTTGGGGGTTTGATATGGTTGGACCCTTTAAGAGATCCAAGGACAAAAAGACTCACCTGTTAGTGGCAGTTGACATGTTTACCAAATGGATATAAGCAGAGCCAGTCAGTAAGTGTGATGCGGCCACAGCGGTTCAGTTCATCAAAAAGATGATATTCCGGTTTGGCTTTCCACATAGTATTATAACTGATAATGGTACTAATCTGTCAAAGGGTGAGATGGAGGAATTTTGCCAGCGTGAGCACATCTGGCTTGATGTAGCATCAGTGGCTCACCCCCAATCTAATGGTCAAGCAGAGAGAACAAATCAAGAAATCTTGCGAGGTATTAAACCCCGACTTATGGTTCCTTTAAAGAGGACACCGGGTTGTTGGGTGGAGGAGTTACCATCTGTGTTATGGAGCATCAACACCACACCTAACAGATCTACGGGTTACACACCTTTCTTCATGGTTTATGGAGCAGAGGCGGTTCTTCCTAGTGACATCCGTCACTACTCACCCCGTGTGGCAGCTTATGTTGAAGCTGACAATGAGAAGGCACGTCAGGACTCACTGGACCTGTTAGATGAGGAGCGTGATCTCGCAACAGCACGTTGGACGAATTATCAACAAGATCTCCGATGTTATCACAGCCGCCGGGTTAGGACCAAAACTTTTCAAGAGGGCGATCTGGTGCTCCGGCTCATCCAGGATCAGACTGATATGCACAAGTTATCCCCACATTGGGAAGGACCTTTTGTGGTCAGCAAGAATCTGCACAACGGGTCATACTACCTCATTTATGTTCGAAAACACAAGGACTCACGTAAATCGGAGGAGGAGACCAAGCGGCCGTGGAATATAGCTCTTCTTCGACCTTACTATACTTGAGCCACAAGCTCTTCTTATGTACATATGTATGACAATGTATATATTATATAATAAACCGGAGCCTCGAATAAAGCGGGGTCTCTGTTCTTTTTACATCATGTGTGAGCCTATAAGAGCTCCTACTGGCAAAGCGGAGTTTTGTTAAACCGGCCTATACGGCCACACACATATAAAGAAAATCACTAGGGGGCTTGGTCATATCCGAACCATAGCTACACCTCTTGATCGGTTTAAAACCAAAAAGGGATATCACTAGGGGGCTTGGTTGTCTTCACACCATAGCTACACCTCTTGATAGGCTTTAAGGCCAAAAGGAAATTACATGGAGCCAAAGAGAATCTGTTGCATTAAGCATATTTCAAACATAGGTAACCACTGAGCATAGCTCACATATTACCTGGGGGCTCCTTGCTTCTCAAAGAGCAGTGAGCTTGAACCCTTGTAATAGGCTATAAGGCCAGGCTTGGAAGCCAGGTGTATTCACCCAAAACCCCAGGTTATCCTGCCTCTTTAAGTAAGCCACTCCATCCAGGTAAACCTGGTATGACCCATCAAATGTTTGACAAGTCAATCCCATGGACCCTGAACTTGTCAAAGTTAAAACGGTGATTGGTTAAAGATTGAGGTCCATCTTAATAGGCTTTGCAAAATGGTTTAACTCAGCGGCCTGGAAGCCCATGAAATGCCTCGATTTAGGGCCTGGCAGCCCATGAAAAGCCTTGCATATTTCTTGTCTTTGCTGTTTTTTCTGATAAGGGATTTATGAATATTTTCTGATAAAACCGGTGTTCTTTACAACCCGGCATGACTTTCAACGCTTAGTTGTCAGTACATGATCTTTTTTAAATCGGTAGTATATTCTTCCGGTCTGGTTTTTGACTAAATGTCAACAGCATTATGCGGCTATTATAGCCCAATATGGTTTCTATATGAACCGGCAAGAGGGCAAGGAGTTGACAACACTCCGGATTGGTGTTTTTTCACCTTTACCATACAAGCAGTTGGTCAGCGAATGAGGTATGTCACAGATATTATTTATTTTATCTAGTTAATATAAATCTTGGTTATCCATCTAAGTTATGTATATCTTTTGGGCACCATGACCCGTCTAGTGGTAAACCACTAGGACGCTTTCAAGTTCTTATATGCAGGAACACAAAGTATAATGGACTATGCATAAATAGATCCCAAAAGTGGAACAAGTTTTCAAAATATCAAGCAACACAAGCATGCTCGATGGCATGGCAGATAAAGGTGTTTCTGCTATCCTATTACAAGAAGCTTCAAAACGGCCCAAATTGAATAATTGTTTCAAGCAGTGGTAGACTATACCTGATAAACCGGTCACCAGTTTAGGATGGTTCATCAGGACGGCTTGACAATTGAGGGTCATCTTGTACAGTCACCTCCTCTTCATCCCTCCCCAGACGCTGGAAATCAACCATTGACCAATCGATTCCGGTTAAAGCTTGAAATACGGCCTCTTCATGGGTAAGGCTGGAGTGGTCAATGTCAGGAGCGTAAGTATGCTTACAGATTGGAGGCACAAGTTCTTCAACATCATGGATCACGGCAGGCTGTCTCTTTCCTTCAGTGTCGTAAACCGGCTGGAAATGAGATAAGTTTGTGTCCTCCGCCAGTTTGTTGGCTATTGGCTGCATCTCCTTTGTCAGCTTTCGGAGATCATCATTGATGAAGTCTGAACCGTCCTCCTTCACACCTGGATATCCTTTAATGATATCTGCTGCTTCAAGATCCGGAATCCATGCCTTGGCCCGGATTAGGTCGGTCAGCGCTCCTACTCTTGCGGCTACTTTCTTCAGTTCTGTAATCCGGGCAGGTAGCATGGCCAGCTTCTCAAGTGTTTCCTTTATTAACGACGGCGCTGGCTTGTTATACGCTGCAGTGCAAATAGCACGCTGGGATCCAGAATATAGCTGTTCCATTAAGGTGTACGCCGCTTTAAGCTTCATCCGCATGTCAGAGCCCAGATGAGCAATGCGGGTCCCTGTCACGGTTTAGTATCAGTAAACCGGTCAATGATAAGATTTTATGAATTAGACAAACAGCATGAGGAGGTACTTACCAAATATAGCGGACGTCATGGCATCAATCTGTCGCTTCATGCCGGTCAGTTCGTCTACCACTGGCTTCAGGGCTGCTTCTGCGTCCTCGGCTTTCCTGGTTAAACCGGCCTTTTCTGTTTCCCAGTCAGCACGTTCCTTGTTGAAAGTCTCTTTCGACTTCTCCATAGCTGCCAGGGAATTGGTCAGCTCCTCTTCCGCTTTGGAAGCCTCTGCTTGTTGAGATTTTACGTTCTCTTGAAGATCAGCGGTTTGAGCATCCCTCTTACTCAGCTCGTCCTGCAAAGGCAAAGATATGTCGACAACGGGATATGTA
Source organism: Triticum urartu (assembly GCF_056163025.1). Lineage (NCBI taxonomy): Eukaryota > Viridiplantae > Streptophyta > Magnoliopsida > Poales > Poaceae > Triticum > Triticum urartu. The sequence goes on from NC_141878.1 coordinate 308,697,373, forward strand.
TTTTCTAAGTACCAAGCGTATAACAAGTTATGCACTTTGTACTTGGGGGCTAATGCCTATTTTCTCTATTATCAACAAATCTTTCACAAGTCTCAAGTACAATGCAAGCATTCCTTAATTCTTGGGGGCTAATGTACATCTGTTCAAAACTGACGCATTGATTCAAGACCCGGTTTACCTCGCAAAGCTAAACCGGCCCTTGGGGGCTACACCGATGAAAACTACATGAATACAATGATAAAGTACCGGTTTTGTTTTTACTGAGGACTTGACACATTGAAGATCAGCATGCAAGGATTAAGATATTACAAAGTCCCAGTTTATGATTAACATCATAAAACCGGTCCTTGGGGGCTACTTGGGCTGATGTTTAGACATTGGACTCAAGAAAGGAAAGGTGATGAAAATACCTCGTAGCGTTCCTTCATCAAGTTCACCAAACCGGCTTCATAATCACGGTTTGAGTGTAGGCGGTTTAAAAAGCCGGAGTGGAGTTCTTCAGCGCTGAGATGGGCGTAGCTTGACAAGTCAGTGCTCCATTTACCCTTCTCCATGGCAGCACGCTCTTCCTTCGCACTATGTTTGGCCAAGATTACAGGATGGCCAAGAGAGCTATGGCCCATACCGGTAATGATACCATCGTCTCCTTGGCCTCCAGTAGTTTTTACAGGTGATGGTGGAGTGTCAGTGGCTCTCACCCGACTAGAAGACCTGTCGTCAGCTCGGATTGGATTTGCCGGTTCACTGTCAGGTATAGCAGTGTCAGCTTCTGGTTGATTATCAATATTCAGATCTTGAGGGGGTGGTTCGTCAAACGTGGCTTCTGGATTTGGACCCTCCGGTTCAGCCGTCTGTTCTGGTTCAACCGTTTGTTCTGGTTCATGAACCACCTGGTCTTCGGGCGGATTGTTCACCCGAGCCTTTTTGCTGGGTCTAGCTTTGGCCCTAAAATAGAAACAGATGTGAAAGTTAAAGCACACTACAAAGTATAAACAACATCAAAAGAAGGAGTTCAAGTACTTACCTAGCTACGGTTTTGAGAGGAGGAAGTTGGGTCGCTATTGACTCGCCAGAGGATGAGGGAGGTGTCACCTGATAATTTGAATCAGATGGATTAAGAGGTTGTCGGAAATAACCTGCCTTGGGATAAGAATTGTCAGAAGTGGGGGAGACCTCAGATCGGCGCTTCCGAACTGGGGTGTCAGGTAAACCGGCCGAAGTGACCTGTTGGCCGCTATGTCGGGTTGTCCGGCGAGCCTCGTGCTGCCGCGTCTTCAAAATAAATGTTGGATCCAAGTAAGCAAGAGGATGAGAAAAGCTTACTTTCGGACCGCTTGACGGGTTTTTTGTGTTGGCATAGAGTCTGAACCGGAGGAAAGGGTAATTACCTCTACTTCGTCAGCCTGGCTGCCCTCCACGTCCTCCTGATAAGTATCATTGTTAATGAGATGCATGAAAAGGGAGCCAAGTGAATCAAGTTCTACCTTAACTTCCGGTTCATCTGCGTCGTCATCAAGTTCCATGCTGATGCGTTCAGCTCCTTCCATTTTGAGGATCTCTTGACGGCTTTTGTTTTGGGACGGGATGGCTTTGCCGCTTTCTCTGCAGGTTTCTTCTTCCAGAATGGATGATCACCCTATTTATAAACAAGCAGAAGGTTATTCACAGGTTGAATAGTTTAAAAAGATGTCGAAGATAAAAAGGAAGGACAATACTTACAGCAGGCGGTTTGTTTTTTGTAAAAAAGTTGTTTAAGCCGGATTGGTGGTAGACATATTCTGCTTCGTTCAAAATCTTCTTGACACCCTCAGTAACTTCTTCATCAGCTAATTGAATGTTGATGTGGCGTTGGGAGTCTTCTACTTCACCAGTGTACTCACACATTAAACTGGAGCGGTGGCTTAATGGCAAGATGCTCCAAGATATCTAGCAATGCACAAAGTCGACGCCTGATAAACCGTTGGCCATAAAGGCTCGGAGCTTGGCGAGTTGAGGGGCATATGAGGCCCGTTCTGTAGCACTTAAACGTTGCTGCAATGGATGAGTTTTGGAGAGCCGGTGGGCACGATAGCCCGGCAGAGGGTTCTCATCTTCAGGGGAGGTATCTTTACAGTAGAAAAAGTTTGGCTCCAATCTTTGGGGTGACTATGCAACTTGGCATGAGGGAACTCAACCTCTTTCCGTTTTTGAATAGAGACGCCACCAAGTTCAGTGTTGGGTCCGTCTACAAATTACGTGCACCGGTTCAGATGAAAAAAATCTTGGAACAGCTCAGCAGTTGGTTCTTCTTGTAAGTACAGTTCACAGAAGACTTGGAAGTTGCATATATTGGACACCGAGTTGGGTCCAATATCTTGAGGGTGGAGCTAGAAACTGGCAAGCATGTCCCGAAAAAACTTTGACCCAGGTGGTTTGGAACCACGGCCTATATGGTCAACAAATACCACTACCTCACCCTGCTTAGGGGTAGGAGGATTTTTCGATCCAGGAACTCGCCACCGGATTTCATTCTTTTTTGGCAAAGTACCAATCCTAACCATTCCGTTAAGCTGTTCTTTGGTGACTCGGGAAGATGCCCAGTTACAAGCATAGAACTGTTTGGCCATTGCAAGCGAAAAGCTGAAAGGAAATACCGGTTTACAAATCATTCATGGTGATATATAAGATGCGACGGAATAAAGACATACATGTATGTAAATTGTGTAAACCGGAGGCTGATACTATAAAGAATGACAAGGCAATGTTAGAACAAAGGAATGCACATACTGTTAAACCGGACTATAACAATGGAGATAAAAGGCTTGACCGGTTCACCAGAGGTCTAATGGTATATGAGAGATTGCTTTTACAAAGGTAAACCGCCTATGTGGTAAATAGGATACATATTTAAGGCAAAACCGACTAAGTAAGGTAAAACAGATTTCACAGTTTGGCATGGGAATTTTAGATCTGCTGTGCGTGGGTTAATCAAAATATATTCTGGTCTAATCTCATGCGCTCAAAAAGTTCAGTAAGTTCAGATGAGTTTGATATCAAGCAGACGCCTTAACAAGAAGGAGGGAGTTTAAAATAAAAAGGCACTGAAAACAATCAGATCTAATTGGTCATTGGTATTACAGAAGGAGGAACATCTTCAAGCGGGAAGAACACCGAACCCTAATGGTGGATCTAGGGTGAGAAGAAGAGGAACTTACTCGTGCAGGAGGAAGCAACGGAGGATCACCGCGTTTCTCAGATATGGTTAGGTCGATGCAGCGGCTTTTGTCGAAACAGAGGCGAAGGGCGACGGAGGCGGCAGAGCTCGAGGGTTGGTCGGCACGAGGAAGAAGAGGTGAAGGAGACCAAGCGGAAAAAGGAGAAGGGCCCGTGGTCTTACTTATAAAGGCAAAGCGATAAGCGACAAGTGCGAGAATTGATGAGCTCAAAATGGATAATTAATAAGGATGTCGCCTCGATGGTTGGACATTCATTAATGAAGGGAATCTTCGGCTTCAATGTATAGATGACGTCAGGGCGGTTTACTATGGAATTAAAGGATGACATCACGGCGGTTTACCAGATTTATATAAAGGTGACAGGGCAAAAAAAATCTAAGTATTGAAGATTGACATGAACAAGTTCAAATCAATCTCGGGCCTAATGTTGGCGATATGATTACTGGAGGTAAACCAGTTAGGAGTGGCCAGGTTAGCTCCATGAAGATAGAAGCCAATGAAGACGTGAAAATGGTGGCGCTTTACGAAGGCCCAAGGCCCAAAGGCGGGTTAAGGCATGTAGATGTAAACCGACTTTGTCATGTAACTTGTATTGTAAGTTAGAGGAATAGAGACCGAGCCGGACACATCTATGATCCAGCTCAGGGACTCTGTAAACCGGCGGGCGTCAACCTATGAATATAAAGGGACGACCCGCCACGGTTTGAGGAAAACATACAACAACTCGAGAGCCAGGCAAAGCGGATTCGCTCCCTGGTCATCGAAACCCTAGCAATACCAATCACAACTAGAAGTAAGCTTTTACCTTCACCGAAGGGGCCGAACTAGTATAAAATCCCTCGTGTCCCTTGTCCGGTTTAACCCCTTTAAGCTAACCCGTTGCGATGGCTCCACGACTAAGTCCTTTCACGAGGACATCTGCCATGACAAACCCACGACAAAATAGGACATGCATTGCTAATGTAAGATCAGCAATGTTCAGAGTATGAGTAGGATAATGCAAGAAACAACATTGATATGTCCCTATTGGATCTAGGAGGAAAATACAGGGAAATGTATACAGGGTTCGAAAATATAGAAGTGCCATACATGGTCATACTCATGTTGTCTCACAATCGATTCTTCACAGGAAACTACCATGCCATTCATGTTATGTAATCACGTTCTGTCCTCACAAACAAATTCTTCAAGGAAACTAACCGACCATGCATTTTTATATATTCATGTTCTATGGGCAAAATTTTTGTGAGGATATTATTGTAGCCATTGATTGCTAAATGGCGAATATAGGTATGTACACATGGTAAGCATTAGAGGATTTCACTACTTCCAAATATAGAGTTCTCCATATGCACATTACTTCCCTAATGTATGGTTAGATGAAACCAATAGTGTGATGCATGTTTCTACATCATGAAAATGAGGAAACTAACATGGCCATTGATACACACTCATATTTAGTAGTATATAGATTACTATAAAATAAGGAGAATATCAGTATCTTCCTAACAGTTTGATTATCCAGGGGTACAAATTGGCTGTAATAACATGGTCACAATCGCATGAATTAACTCATTCCAAATATAGCTAATTTACGGCGTCTCTAATACATTGCCATAGTTGTACTCAAATTTTGCTCAAACAAGGATATGCCAATCATCACAAAAAGTTCAAACAGTGTCATAGCGTCGTCATTAACATCAGACGGAAACAACTCACGCACCGTCCCAGCAATACATGCTGCCATCTGCTTTCTAGATCATGTAGATGATGCCATTGTGTTCAATAGCATCACAGAAGTGTGTGTCAGCTTTGACGATCCACTGCGGGGTGAGCTGTCTCCAGCTAAAGAAGGAACCAACAGAAGGATAAGCGAGTCCACGGTCGAACAAGGCATTTAGCTTGAAGTCTGCGTAATTCGCATCTTGTGTGGGCACTTGGCAGATTACAATCTTCTGCAAAACAAGGTGCACCAACTGACTTTGTAATCTAGGTGACTTCGATCGCGACGGTAAAACCCTATATAATCCAATGTAGGAAGGATAATCTCATGTGAGGTGTGGAAGTTCACGAGCACCAACTTTTTCCGGTCTTGTTTACGGCAGCCATCAAGTGGGAGCTCATGCCGACACAGTACATACCTGCCAAGAAATTTTGGGTGATGGTGATTGGATCGAAGTCGAGGGAAATGATGTATGGCGACCCACTACATACCTGCAAAGAAGTTTTGGCTAATGGAGGTCGGATTGAAGTCGAGGAGCATCATGTATGCCTCCGTATCATGGTAAGCAAATCTCGCAAGACCAGATAGCAGCAAGCAGGGTGTCTTGAAAAGCTTAGGCCTTGCTTCGACGATGGGTACTCAACATATCCATACACGAAAAACAGAGGTCGAGGATGTCACTAGGGAGATTGCTCCAATCATGGCTCATATGGATGCTGCGTGGTTCGCGTTCGGCCATGGTGGAGTTTGGAAGGTGGTGTTTTTCGGGGCTTGATTTACGGGGGAGAAGGCTCTGGTGCTAGAGCGGCTAGAGAGGGAATAGTGGTACTGGGGGGGTGAGTAAGGCGAGGGTACACGTGGGCATGGTGAGATGATGAAGAGTGACCTCAGGATCTCCGGTGAGACGGATATGGAGATGGAGTGGTGCTAGGGGAGAGGGAGACGAGGCGAGGCATGCTATGCACGGCGGTGACAGTGGCTGCATAGTGCACAAGGTGAGGCTGACTTTGGTAACACAAACACGCCACCTGGACTAGTGTCACCTCAGGCGCAGGGTCTTGTCACTTCACTATGAGGACCGGATGAATAATATTTTGACCATCAAGTATACCATAGTTGTACTACTACTACTACTATTGGTAGGAGTAGTAGGAACATCTGTAGTACTGTATAATGGAAATAGGTCTCCCATGATAGAATGCCTTTGGGTTCACTTCATCCTCCAGGTATCATCCATATTGAGAGAGAACCAAATTCTCATGCATGCGGAAGCGCGAAGAAAGCTTTTTCTTTTTTGAGGATATCCACATATTCCTTAACTAGAGAATGTTGTGTCTCCCACGCATGCGCCAATATCCATCCGAACCAGCTACATCACAATTTTTATATCCATTTGCATAGGTCCCACCTGTCAGGAGGTGTGCATAAATAAAAAGGAATCATAAAATGTCTTGCCGCGGTGATTCAAAAGAGGGACCTCAACTAGCTAGTGTCACATGTAGTGCTAGAAGGATGGGCACGTACACGGACAGGTACCACTCCTCAGTCTACCCACACAACCTTTTCATTTAGTGTACCTAGCCGTCTAATCAACTGCCTGTAGGACACTTCTCCCATTTACTTCTCCATTGGGAACCGATTTTCCTCGGCTTCTTCACCTCTCCTTCAACTTAAATTTGCATCCAAACCACATTGCATTCACATTGTTTTAACCTCTTCACATACTCCTGGAGTAATTCTGAAGCCCCATTAAATAATCATCTTCTTCAGTTAGACTAGCCATCTAATCCTTATTCTCCAAACCATAGCCCTCCGGTCCAGCAGTTCCAAATGGAGAAAGAGATCGAGATGAAGGTTTTTAGCGTCCAACATGTCCTCATCGAAGGCTCGTTGAGCATAGTTGCCACTGTCACTGACCACCCTGATACATCCATTTTGCATCATGCTTTTATATCAATATTTATTGCATTATGGCTGTTATTACACATTATGTCACAATACTTATGCCTACTCTCTCTTATTTTACAAGGTTTACATAAAGAGGGAGAATGCCGACAGCTGGAATTCTGGGCTGGAAAAGGAGCACATATTAGAGACCTATTCTAAACAGCTCCAAAAGTCCTTAAACTTCACGGAAGTTATTTCCAGAATATATAAAAAATACTGAGCGGAAGAAGTATTAGAGGGGGGCCACCCACCAGCCACGAGGGTGGGGGCGCGCCATACCCCCCTAGGCGCGCCCCCTGCCTCGTGGGCTCCCTGGTGGCCCTCCGATGCCCATCTTTGGCTATATGGAGTCATTCGTCGAGGAAAAAATCATAAGCAAGCTTTCCGGACAAGACTCTGCCACCATGAGGCGGAACCTGCGCGAAACCAATATAGGGCTCCGACAAAGCTGTTCCGCTGGAGAAACTTCCCTCCGGGAGGGGGAAATCATCACCATCGTCATCACCAACGATCCTCTCATCGGGAGGGGGTCAATCTCCATCAACATCTTCACCAGCACCATCTCATCTCAAACCCTAGTTCATCTCTTGTATCCAATCTTTGTATCCAAATCTCAGATTGGTACCTGTGGGTTGCTAGTAGTGTTGATTACTCCTTGTAGTTGATGCTAGTTGGTTTACTTGGTGGAAGATCATATGTTCAGATCCATTATGCATATTAATAGCCCTCTGATTATGAACATGAATATGCTTTGTGAGTAGTTACGTTTGTTCCTGAGGAAATGGGAGAAGTCTTGCTATTAGTAGTCATGTGAATTTGGTATTCGTTTGATATTTTGATGAGATGTATGTTGTCATCCCTCTAGTGGTGTCATGTGAACGTCAACTACATGACACTTCACCATTGTTTGGGTCTAGAGGGAGGCATGGGGAAGTAATAAGTAGATGATAGGTTGCTAGAGTGACAGAAGCTTAAACCCTAGTTTATGCGTTGCTTCGTAAGGGGCTGATTTTGATCCATATGTTTCATGCTATGGTTAGGTTTACATTAATACTTCTGTTGTAGTTGCGGATGCTTGCAATGGGGGTTAATCATAAGTGGTATGCTTTTCCAAGTAAGGACAGTACCCAAGCATCGGTCCACCCACATATCAAATTATCAAAGTACCAAACGCGAATCATATGATCGTGATGAAAACTAGCTTGACGATAATTCCCATGTGTCCTCGGGAGCGCTTTTCTCTATATAATAAATTCTCCAGGCTTGTCCTTTGCTACAAAAAGGATTGGGCCATCTTGCTGCACTTTATTTACACTTGTTACTTGTTAATCGTTACCAATTACCTTATCACAAAACTATCTGTTACTGATAATTTTAGTGCTTGCAGAGAATACCTTGCTGAAAACCGCTTATCATTTCCTTCTGCTCCTCGTTGGGTTCGACACTCTTACTTATCGAAAGGACTACGATAGACCCCCTATACTTGTGGGTCATCAAGACTCCTTTCTGGCGCCATTGCCGCGGAGTGAAGCGCCTTTGGTAGGTGGAATTTGGTAAGGAAAAATTTATATAGTGTGCTGAAATTTACTGTCACTTGTTACTATGGAAAGTAATCCTTTGAGGGGCCTGTTCGGGGTATCTTCACCTCGACCGGTAGAGAAAATAGTTGCTCCTCACCCTACTGGACCTACTGAAAATGAAAATGTTTACTTCGAAATTCGTTTGGGTATGATAGAGAAAATGCTAGCTAATCCTTTTGCAGGAGATGGAATATTGCATCCCGACTTACACTTAATCTATGTGGATGAAGTTTGTGGATTATTTAAGCTTGCAGGTATGCCCGATGATGTTATCAAGAAGAAGGTCTTCCCTTTATCCTTTAAGGGGGATGCATTGACATGGTATAGGCTATGTGATGATATGGGATCATGTGACTATAAGCGATTTAAATTGGAATTTCACCAGAAGTTTTATTCTATGCATCTTGTTCATCGTGATCGTAATTATATATATAATTTTTGGCCTTGCGAAGGAGAAAGCATTGCTCAAGCTTGGGGGAGGCTTAAGTCAATGTTATATTCATGCCCCAATCATGAGCTCTCAAGAGAAATGATTATTCAAATTTTTTATGCTCGGCTTTTTGACGACAATCGCTCCATGCTCGATACTTCTTGTACTGGTTCCTTTATGATGAAGACTATTGAATTCAAATTGAATTTATTGGAGAGAATTAAATGCAACTCTGAAGATTGAAATCTCGACGAAGGTAAGGAGTCAGGTATAACACCTAAGTTTGATTGTGTTAATCTTTTATGGATACCGATGTTTCCCGTAAATTTAGCACTAAATATGGACTTGACACTGAGATAGTAGCTTCTTTCTGTGAATCCTTTGATACTCATGTTGATCTCCCTAAGGAGAAGTGGTTTAAATATAATCCTCCCCTTGAAAAAAAGTAGTTGCACCTATTAAAGTTGAAAAAAAAACTATCACTTATGATGATCCTGTTGTTCCCACTACTTATGTTGAGAAACCACCTTTCCCTGTTAGAATAAAGGATCATGCTAAAGCTTCAAGTGTAGTTCGTAAAAGTAATATTAGGACTTATACACCTCCTGAGAAAGTTAAAGTTGAACCTAATATTGCTATTGTTAAACATCTCTTGGCTGATAATATCAATGGGCATGTTATTTATTTCTGTGATGACACAGCTAGAATTGCTAAACCTGGTGCTAAAGATAAACATAGACCTGTGGTAGGCATGCATGTTATTTCTGTTAAAATAGGAGATCATTGTTATCATGGCTTGTGTGATATGGTTGCTAGTGCAATACCTATTTCCTTGTATAAAGAAATTATGCATGATATTGCAGCAGCGGAGATAGAAGATATCGATGTTACCATTAAGCTTGCTAATAGAGATACGATTTCACCAATTGGGATTGTTAGAGATGTTGAGGTCTTGTGTGGGAAAGCTAAATATCCTGCTGATTTCCTTGTTCTTGGTTCCCCTCAAGATAGCTTTTGTCCCATTATATTTGGTAGACCCTTATAGAATACTGTTAATGCTAAGATAGATTGCAAGAAGGATGTTGTTACTATTGGTTTGGATGATATGTCTCATGAGTTTATTTTTTCTAAATTTCGTAGACAACCCCGTGATGAAGAATTGCCTAGTAAGGATGAAATAATTGGTCTTGCTTCTATTGTCGTGCCTCCCACTGATCCTTTAGAACAATATTTGCTAGACCATGAGAATCATATGTTTATGAATGAAAGAAGGGAAATAGATGAAGTATTCTTTAAACAAGGACCCATTCTGAAACACAATTTGCCTGTTGAAATCCTAGGGGATCCTCCGCCACCCAAGGGTGATCCCGTGTTTGAGCTAAAACCATTACCTGATACTCTTAAATATGCTTATCTTGATGAAAAGAAGATATATCCTGTTATTATTAGTGCTAACCTTTCAGAGCATGAAGAAGAGCAATTATTGAAAACTCTGAAGAAGCACCATGCTGCTATTGGGTGTACTCTTGATGATCTTAAGGGAATTAGTCCCACTCAATGTCAACACAAAATAAATTTGGAGAAAGACGCCAAACCAGTTATTGATCACCAATGACGGCTGAATCCTAAGATGAAAGAAGTGGTAAGAAAAGAAATACTAAAGCTACTTCAGGCAGGTATAATCTATCCCGTTGCTGATAGTCAGTGGGTAAGTCCTCTCCATTGTGTCCCTTAGAAGGGAGTTATTACCGTTGTTCCTAATGATAAAGATGAATTGATCCCACAAAGAATTATTACAGGTTGTAGGATGGTAATTGATTTTCACAAATTAAATAAGGCTACTAAAAAGGATCATTACCCCTTACCTTTTATTGATCAAATGCTACAGAGATTATCCAAACATACACATTTTTACTTTCTAGATGGTTACTTTGGTTTCTCTCAAATACACGTGTCAGCTGATGATCAAGCAAAGAGCACATTTACTTGCCCTTTCGGTACTTTTGCTTATAGACGTATGCCTTTTGGTTTATGTAATGCACCTGCTACCTTTCAAAGATGCATGATGGCTATATTTTCTGACTTTTGTGAAAAGATATGTGAGGTTTTCATGGATGATTTCTCTGTTTATGGATCCTCTTTTGACGATTTCTTGAGCAACCTTGATCGAGTTTTGCAGAGATGTGAGGAAACTAATCTTATTCTGAATTGGGAGAACTGCCACTTTATGGTTAATGAAGGTATTGTCTTGGGCATAAAATTTCTGAAAGAGGCATTGAAGTTGATAAAGCTAAAGTTGATGCTATTGAAAAGATGCCATGTCCCAAGGACATTAAAGGTATAAGAAGCTTCCTCGGTCATGCCGGTTTTTATAGGAGGTTCATTAAGGACTTCTCTAAAATTTCTCGGCCTCTGACTATCTATTACAAAATGATATTCCTTTTGTCTTTGATGATGATTGCGTTGAAGCATTTGAAATACTTAAGAAAGCATTGATTTCTGCACCTATTGTTCAGCCACCTGATTGGAATTTACCCTTTGAAGTTATGTGTGATGCTAGTGATTATGTTGTAGGTTCTGTTCTAGGGCAAAGAGTTTATAAGAAATTAAATGTTTTTCAATATGGTAGTAAAACTCTAGAAAATGCCCAGAGAAATTATGCTACCACTGAAAAATAATTTTTAGCAGTTGTTTTTGCTTGTGATAAGTTCAGACCTTATATTGTTGATTCTAAAGTAACTATTCACACTGATCATGCTGCTATTAAATACCTTATGGAAAAGAAAGATGCTAAACCTAGACTTATTAGATGGGTTCTCTTGCTACAAGAATTTTATTTGCATATTATTGATAGAAAGGGAGCTGAGAACCCCGTTGCAGACAACTTGTCTAGGTTAGAAAATGTTCTTGATGACCCACTACCTATTGATGATAACTTTCCTGATGAATAATTAAATGTCATAAATGCTTCTCGAACTGCTCCATGGTATGCTGATTATGCTAATTATATTGCTGCTAAATTTATACCACCTAGTTTCACATACCAGAAAAAGAAAAAGTTCTTCTATGATTTGAGACATTACTTTTGGGATGACCCACATCTTTATAAGGAAGGACTAGATGGTGTTATTAGACGTTGTGTACCTAAGCATGAACAGGAGCAGATCCTACGCAAGTGTCACTCCGAAGCCTATGGAGGACACCATGCTGGAGATAGAACTGCACATAAGGTATTGCAATCCGGTTTTTATTGGCCTACTCTCTTAAAGGATGCCTGTAAGTTTGTCTTGTCTTGTGATGAATGTCAAAGAATTGGTAACATTAGTAGACGTCAAGAGATTCCTATGAATTATTCACTTGTTATTGAACCATTTGATGTTTGGGGCTTTGATTATATGGGACCTTTTCCTTCCTCTAATGGGTATACACATATTTTAGTTGTTGTTGATTACATTACTAAGTGGGTAGAAGCTATTCCAACTAGTAGTGCTGATCATAACACCTGTATTAAGATGCTTAAAGAATTTATTTTCCCGAGGTGTGGAGTCCCTAGATATTTAATGACTGATGGTGGTTCACATTTTATTCATGGTGCTTTTCGTAAAATGCTTGCTAAGTATAATGTTAATCATAGAATTGCATCTCCTTATCACCCACAGTCTGGTGGTCAAGTAGAATTAAGTAATAGAGAGATCAAATTAATTTTGAAAAATACTGTTAACAGGTCTAGAAAGAATTGGTCCAAGAAACTTGATGATGCATTATGGGCCTATAGAACTGCATATAAAAATCCTATGGGTATTTCTCTGTATAAAATGGTTTATGGTAAAGCATGTCACTTACCTCTTGAATTAGAACATAAGGCATATTGGGCTATTAAAGAGCTCAACTATGACTTCAAACTTGCTGGTGAGAAGAGGATTTTTGACATTAGCTCACTTGATGAATGGAGAACCCAGGCCTATGAGAATGCCAAGCTGTTTAAAGAAAAAGTTAAAAGATGGCATGACAAAAGGATACAAAAGCGTCAGTTTAATGTAGGTGATTATGTATTGCTATACAACTCTTGTTTAAGATTTTTTTGCAGGCAAACTTCTCTCTAAATGGTAAGGTCCTTACGTTATCGAGGAGGTCTATCGTTCCGGTGCCATAAAAATCAACAACTTCGAAGGCACAAATCCGAGGGTGGTAAACGGTCAAAGAATCAACCATTATATCTCAGATAAACCCATAAATGTTGAAACTAATGTTGTTGAAACCGTAACCCCGGAACGTTTCAGACCGTGACAGCCTAATTTTGCCCTCCCTTATTTGCCTGATTTTCATTTGGATTTATTTTCAAAGTTGGGGTTTCTAAATCTTTTCATATGGACTTAAACACTTGGGTACCCTCGGCTTTCACCCAAGTGCATCATTCCCCTCTCTAATCATCATTCCCCTTCTATTCCATCTCAAAATAATCTTGGGAATATTTTTCTTAAATGAAAAATATTCATTTTCTTCTATAAAACCCTAGCTAGTTCAATGAGCTCCAAAGCAACCCTCATTTTTATGGCCCAAAAAATCTGAGAAAATTCCCAAATATTGTTTGAACCCTAGGACACCTTCTTGAGAAAAAATATTTCATCACTTTTTGGAATATTTTGGCTACAGAAAATATTTCCTGTTCTGGACAGAAATGGTGGTTTCTACAACAACTACCATTTTACTTGCTCCCCTGAGCCTGAATTTTCTTGTGCATCATCACCTTAGTAGATGATGGCTAGCCTCCAAAGCACAGCCCCCAACTCCCAGCCATTTAACCTCATTAACACCTCAAAGTTACTGATTAGAAGCTTATCTGGCATATGAAATCTTCTCTACCGCACCTGAAGCCAAACCAAGGCGTGGTAACATTCAAAACTACCATGAACAACGTGCCAGACATGGAGTTTGGGCTTAGGTCGGCATGAGGTCATAGTTCACGAGGTGACCATGTTCGTCCAGGCGTGCTGGCATGCAGCCACGCGCTCTGCGACACGCACGAGCCTCTGTTGCTCACGTGCTCGCTTCCCCGCCTGCCTAAGCGTGCCAAACCTCACCACTATCATCGTCTCAATGCCATTTACTCCTCCCTAGCGCTCGCAAACGCCAGAGCTCACCGCAGCGAGCACGGGCACAGTCCGGCCAACCCAACAGTGCGGTGCGCACTGTGCTCGTCGCCATCTCCTCGTTCTTGTGCTCGTCCCCACTCACCCATAGTTCCCGCATGAGCTGCGTCGCCTTCTCCACCTCTCACTGATGCCGCTCGTCGCCGGGCGCCGTGGACAGGTGTCCACCGGCGGAGCCCGACCCCCCCTCTCCGCTCGCCTATAAATGGAGCCGCCCCCAGCCTCCTCGAGCACCATCCACCACTCCCACACACCCCTCAAACGCGTAGGAAGCCGTAGCCCGGCCAGGCATGTCGCGGGACGCCGCCATCGAGCTTGAGCTCGAGCTCGCCGATGATCTCCTCTAGTCGCCGCAGTAGCTGCAGCCCCTCCCAGGCTAGGGCGATCCTTCCAGGGCCTCCGCCTCTCTCCGGAGAAGCCATTCCTTCCCCCTGGAGCTGCCTCTGCTCGCCGTCTTCATCATCTCCGACGACTCCCTCCCTCTGCCTCCATTTGCTAGGTAGATTCCGACGCTGTCCGACCGCCCCTAGCTATGCTATGGGTACGGGCAGGTGCGCCTCAACCCCCTCTCTCGATCCCTCCCTCTGGTTCTGGCCAAGGAGCCCTCGTCTCCGGCAAGAGCTCCGGCGAAGCCGCGACCTTCCCTTGTTTGCTTCTCCCCTCCTTCTCACCTGACTAGCGAGGCCCACTACTCAGCCACTCTGTACGCAAGCGAAGTGGTATGAGTGGTGGCGCCCTGAGGCTTTACGCCTTCGACGTCACCCCCCCTAGTCTGTTAATTTAAATTCAAAGTTCATTCAATTCTAGAGAGCATCAAACAGCCATAACTTTTCAACCAGAAGTCCAAATGAATTTATTCTTTTTGCATTATGTTCTTTGCAAGGAAATCTAGCAGCTCACCAAAAATGAGATTTATCTGAGCTGTCTAGAATTTCTGGTGATTTTCAGAAGAGTTCTTCATATTTTCTTATTGTGTTTAAAATTATTTCTAGAGGGTGAGGCTTGTCTTGAGGATCAACAGAAGGCTTGCGAACCTCATCTGCACTAAGTCAAGCCACAACAACATTTTCATAGTGCCATTTCAATATTGATGAATTTCTTACTTGAATTGAATGATTAATCCATGCATTTTAAATAACTATTATGTTATTTATATGCTGTTAAAGTGTGTGTTGGTATTATGCTTGATTTACAGAACCATGAAACTAGTTTAGTTGGTAAAGAGGCTAAGATCTAATTATGGTAATGATAAAATGAGTTGTTATGTGTATGAATAATTGTTTAAAGTTATTTTCTTGCATAAATAAATATTTAAATTTGCTAGAATATATCTTGTTTAGTGTTGGTGTAGCCCTTATACTTAATTACCAGAATGTTTGGACCTAACTTGATTGATAAAGAAATTAGGATTTGCTTGAGGTGATGATGGTAGAATCTTTGCTATGCATATGAGGAATTAATCGAAGTTATTTTCTTGCATGAGAAAATAGTGTTACTTGCTGAAAAATATATTGTTAAAGTGAGACCAGGAAAGTAAGATAAGTTGTTGATGCTTATGCTTAGTGTGAATATGGTTGACAATAATCATTTTCGTATTATATGATGCATGTGTAGTATTGCATTTCATGGCATGCTATGACACCGGTCATTTTCATTTTAAGTTGAACCTGAATATAACTCAACTTGAATATATCATTGACTGGGTCATGGTGCCGCTGAATCGAGATTTTCCCAGTGCAACCACATTTGCCATTGTTGGAAGGCCTTGATTCGGTCCATTGACATGTCTCTGGTCGGTGCCTCCAACTAGGGAAGGTTATGGGCATGCTTACCCTGGCCCGGTAAGAAGGCATAACCTTGTGTGCCCGTTGTTGTGATTTTGGTACCGGGTCCCCGAGTGGGATTGTTTTGGCCACGACGTTGGTTGGTGTGTGTTTGGTAGACACGGGGCCACCCATGACTAGCCCGTTGGGGATTGGGTCGGAGTGGCCGGGAGAGTGTCATGGCAATGGAAGGGTTTTGTCGGAATGCCGTTGGTCCACCCGAATGGGAGTGCGAGGCCATGGGTTCCGTGGTGTGGGTACAGTGTGCTACCTCTGTAGAGTGTATAATCTATCGATAGCCGAGTCCACGGTCACGGACAACTCGTAGTAGGTCCCACCATGAGTCAACATTTAATAACCATGCACACTAAGTTATTATCATTTGCACTGATGATGATGGCGGAAAGTCCATTGAGCTGTTCGAGACCCAATATGGGTCATGGTGGTGATCGCCGAAAGGATCACGAGTTACTTTGGTTAAGACCACGATGGTGGTGTGGTGGTGATCGCCGAAAGGATCACGAGTTACTCTGGTTAAGACCACGATGGTGGTGTGGTGGTGATCGCCGTAAGGATCACAAGTTACTCTGGTTAAGACCACGATGGTGGTTTGTTTTGTGATCCGAGAACGATCATGGTTGGTAAGTTGGTCCCGAGGGACATTTATCCCAAGAGCATGAGCACAACATGTTGGAACATTATTGCATTATTAATTGGCTAAATATCATGATATTGTTTGTCATTATGATTATGCCTGTTGTGAGCTTGCAAGTACATTCAATGTACTGACCTGGCGTGTCATGCCAGATTTCAGGAAAGTCGCGTTGGAAAGGAGCGTTGCTCGAGTCTAGATCGTGTCCACATCGGTGTCCCTGTGCTATGGAGTTACCGCTACGACGTTGTTCCGCTTCCGCATAGTTGATATGATCGAGGCCCCATTATGTTCACAAAATAATGTACATGTTGTTCAGCCGCACCGTGTGTGCTGCTTGGCCTCGACATCTGTTGTAATATAAACTCCGACCCGCTAGCATCAATAAAGCGGTTGTTTTCTGTACCAAGATGTTGTGTGTTGCCAGAAGACATGGTATCTGGGCTGGAAATGCAGGGTAAACCGGTGGCTCTGAGCCGGGGTGCCACAACGCTTGGTATGAGAGCCGCGGTGACTGTAGGCCATGCTACACTACGACGTGTTAACTGGACATTAGATACGAGTTTTAGTTGAGTGTCGGTAGCTAATGTAGCTGATTGTTGCATTGCGTGCACTTGATTTATATTTTTATGCTAACCTGCTAATGGTTGCGAGTGTAGATGGCTCCGGTGCCGTATCCGTGCCAGTTGCAGCTGATGCCGTACACGTCACCGCACCTTCTTCGCAACGTGTTGCATGGGCTGTGCCCCCTTGGAGACAATCCAGTCTATCGTGTGTACTGGGAGCGTCTAGCTGATTCAGTGTATGAGTATCACGCAGTGGTTACTCTGCACACTAGTTCCGATTCCGGCTCTTACACTCGTACTTCTCGGAGTGGTTATGCCTCTACCGTTTCTTAGGCTGTCCAGTTTGCTGCATTCGAGGTCCTTGTTGAGCTTCGCTACAACGAGATCCGAATGCAAACTATCCAGGTTTCTTTTACTACCCTTCTCTGCACGACAATGGTAGTGTCCGCATCCAGATCATCGATCCGGAGTCTGATAGTGTTGCTAGCCACCTTGCTCGTTATGTCACTGCTAGCTATCTTACGATCCATGAGCTGGCTCGAGAGCCGACTCGTGTTCGTACTGCTTTAGCCACTGCTTTGGTCACTACTAGATCTGCCACTACTCCATCTTCTCTGGGATGTACTCCCTATATTCCAGCCAGTTCTAGTTCCCCTGTTTCACCGGTTACTCCCCCGAGTAGCTCAGGCACCTCGACGGTGAACCCTCTCAGTACTGCTGCCGAGTGGGCTTCACTTCTCACCACTCCTGCAGCCTAGATGCTTCATCCTACCCCTGCCCCTAAGGGAGAGCCCTCGAGGCAGCGTCGTCGTGTTACCTTTAACCCGGAGGTTTCCGTTAACCACGTCAGTTCAGGATCCGAGTCCGCTTTAGGGGAGGACACCGCAGCACCAGCAGAGCAGTAGTACCTCGGAGTATTCGCAGTCGTCCGGATGATGTACAGATGTAGTCGTACGAGTCATGATGTTTCGTTGCATGTATGAGAGTAGTTGAACCTGTCATGTTATTTATCTCTCATGTATGAGCCTATGCATAATTATATTGGGACTTTATTCGCCGTATTTTCTTCGCTCTTTTGGTTTCTTCTGGGATTTGTCGCTGGCTTTTCCCCAAATTTATTCTTGGATGTTTCTCATCTCGATTGCATTTTCTTGGAAAAAAATCCACAATAGGATGACACGGGGAGGCAGCAGTAGCAACGTTCGTGAGGGAACTCCTGTTCATCGTTCCACACGACAGGCAGGACAATCTCCCGAGCCATACATTCCACCACCGCCTCCACCGCCAAATCCGCCCTCCACCGAGCAAATTCTGCGTATGTTTGAGGAAAGAAGGAACAATGATCTGCTTGAAATATTAACAAGTGTGCAAGCTATGGTTCGACAAAATGGAAATCAGAACGGTCATTACTCAAAGCTGTCAGATTTTCAAAGGACCAAGCCACCAAATTTCAGTCAGATTATTGACCCATTGGATGCAGACGATTGGTTGTGTACCATTGAGAAAAAGATTGAGATTGCTCGTACTGAAGAAAATCATAAAGTTCCATTTGCAACTCATTATCTTGGAGGCGCTGCTGCCATATGGTGGGAAAATACAAAAGCCATGTGGCCTACTGATGAATAAATCACCTGGGAAAAATTTATGGATCAGTTCCAGAAACATCATATCCCTACTGGAGTTATGAAGGTTAAGCAGCGTGAATTTCTCGCACTCATCCAAGGAAATCAGTCTGTGGGTGAATATTTCCAAAAATTCAATCACCTGGCCCGTTACTTCCTTTATGACGTGTCCACCGCAGAACGGAAGATTGACAGATTTCTTGGAGGCTTAAATCCACAACTATGGTGTACTCTCAGTATGTTTGACTTCCCAGATTTCCAAACTCTGGTAAACAAGGCTTTCATTCTTGAACGGGAGCACAAGCTTATATCAGATAATAGGCCTGCCAACAACGAAAACAAGCGTAAGTTTGAGCTAAAGAAGGATGGGCAACCAGTGCAAAAGGCTCGAACCTGGCAGCAGCCTTAGGTGGAATACAAGCCCAATTGGCAACAGAATGTTAACAAGACCACCACTCAAGTCAAGAATGTCGTGACCACCCCAATATGTGAGGAGCGTCAGCGCAACAACTCATGCTTCATTTGTGGGCAGAACATACGTTGTGCCAAACAGTGCCCCAAGAACAACAAGGCGGATGCCCCATTCAGGCCACAATTCAACTTTATAGAGTCATGCCCGACCCAGCAAAACATTACTTGGCACGTGCATCATCTCTTAGCCGATGAAGCACAAGAGAACCCCGAAGTCGTGATTGCTATGTTTTCTGTTAATGACATACTTGCCGTAATTTTATTTGACTCTGGGGCTTCCCATTCTTTTATATCTCGGAGTTTTGCTACCCAAAACAAATTTCCTTGTACACTTTTGGGCAAAAATATGCTGGTACAAACCCCGGGATCTCTAATCAAGAGCAACATGGTCTGCCGTGATCTGGAAATCAATATCAACAGAGTCTACTTTCCAACCTCTCTGATAATTATTGAGTCTGAAAAGTTGGATATTATATTGGGTATGAATTGGTTGACCCAATATCAAGTTTGTATAAACTGCGCAACACGAGAACTCACTTTGACCAGTCTAAATGGGAAGACTACCAAATTCTATGCTCGCAAGAATATATCCAAGCAAGAATTGGTTTTCACCGCTATGGCTGAGTTGGAATTAATTCTTGTGGTAAGCGAGTACCCTGATGTATTTCCAGAAGAACTGCCAGGCATGCCACCAGACCGAGAACTGGAATTTGCAATAGATCTTGTGCCCGGAACTGCACCGTTATACAACAAGTATTACCGGATGCCTTCATCAAAATTAGTGGAGATAAAGAAACAACTTGATGAACTGCTCCAAAAAGGATATATTCGTCCCAGCTCTTCACCATGGAGATCACCCGCTATTTTCGTGGAGATAAAGGATGGCAGCCTCCGCCTGTGCGTAGATTACCGTCAGCTGAATGAGGTCACCATCAAAAATAAATATCCGGTGGCAAGGATTGATGATTTATTTGATCAGCTCAGTGGGGCTAAGGTATTCTCTAAGATCGATTTACGGACCGGATATCATCAGCTCAAAATTAAAAACGAAGATATTCTAAGACCGCATTCACTACTCGTTACGATCTTTATGAATATACAATGATGTCCTTTGGTCTCACCAATGCCCCTACTTTCTTCATGCATATGATGAACAAAGTATTCATGGACTTCCTTGACAAATTCGTGGTAGTCTTCATCGATGACATCCTCATTTACTCCAAGGGTGAAGACGAGCACAAGGATCACCTCCGAGCAGTGCTACAACGACTCCGCGACCATCAGCTTTACGCCAAATTCAGTAAATGTGAGTTTTGGCTCAAGCAAGTTGGGTTTCTTGGACATGTACTATCCGCTGAGGGTATAGCCGTGGACCCAAGCAATGTAAAAGATGTGCACGATTGGTTGCCGCGCACGACAGTGACACACATCCGGAGTTTTCTCGGATTAGCTGGATATTATCGGTGTTCCTTTAAAGGGTTTTCGAAGCTTGCTAAACCCATGACGGAGCTGATCAAAAAGGATAAGAAGTTTGAATGGACGGAGGACTGTGAGAAAAGTTTTAATGAGCTAAAGATACGGCTGACAACCGCACCTGTATTGACTCTCCCAGACATTTATCACAGCTTTGATGTGTATTGTGATGCCTCCAGGCAAGGCCTCGGTTGCGTACTTATGCAAGATGGCAAGGTAGTAGAATATGCATCGCGACAGCTACGGCCCCACGCGGGAAATTATCCTACTCATGATTTGGAATTGGCTGCGGTGGTTCATGCACTAAAAATTTGGAGACACTACCTCATTAGAAAAAGGTGCCAAATTTTTACCGATCATAAAAGCCTTAAATACATATTTACTCAGCCGGATTTAAATCTCCGTCAATGAAGATGGCTAGAGTTGGTCAAGGATTATGATCTTGGAATAAATTACCACCCGGGAAAGGCTAACGTGGTTGTCGATGCCCTCAGTTGAAAGCCTATCAGCTTAAATGTCATATCGAAATCCTTGCCTCTCAAACTCCAAGAGGAGATCCCTCAGCTCAATTTGGTCATAGTGGATGCTGGCCTGGCTAATATTTTGGAAATTACCCTCACACTTGAGGAAGAGATCCGTAGGGCCCAGCCAGCTGACATCAAACTGCAGAAGCATGCCAAGAGCCCGATGGCAGGGCAGACCCCAAATTTCTCCAAGGACAAATTCGTTACTCTCCGATTCCGTGGACGGATTTGTGTACCCAGTCAGCCGGACTTAAAGAAGAAAATCCTGTTGGAAGCACATGAATCCTCATATTCCATTCACCCGGGAGGCACGAAAATGTATGAGGACCTTAGACAAATATTTTGGTGGGATGGAATGAAGAAAGACATTGCCTATTTTGTGGCCTGTTGCGACATATGCAACAAGGTGAAGGTAGAGCATCAGAAGCCAGCCAGACTCCTCCAACCGCTGCCGGTTTCGCAATGGAAAATGGGATGACGTTTGTATGGATTTCATTACAGGATTGCCTAAGACTCGGAGAGGAAATGATGGAATATGGGTCATAGTGGACACCTTAACCAAGGTTGCTCACTTCATTTCGATCAGCACCAGATATCGAGCAGATCAACTTGCACAACTGTATGTATCTAGAATCGTCATTCTGCATGGAGTACCTCGAACCATCACTTCCAACCGAGGTTCCCTATTTACCTCCGCTTTTTGGTCCCATCTCCATCAAGCCTTGGGGACAGTGCTGAAATATAGTACTGCTTATCATCCTCAGACCAATGGACAGACAGAGCGCGTAAATCAAATACTCAAAGTTATGTTGCGAGCCTGTGCTTTAGCCCAAGGAACTAAATGGGAAGATTGCTTGCCATATGCCGAGTTTTCTTACAACAACAGCTTCCAGACCAGTCTAAAGATGTCACCGTATGAAGCTCTATATGGCTGTAAGTGCCGCACTCCATTAAATTGGTCTCAAACTAGAGATAGCCGTATCTTCGTAATAGATCTCATGATGGAAGCTGAGAAGCAAGTTAAGGAAATCAGAGACAGATTGCAATTGGCCAAATCTCGACAGAAAAGTTATTATGAGCAAAGCACAAACATATCAATTTTAAACCCGGAGAACACGTATACCTCCTAGTCACCCCTATGAAAGGAGTCAAGAGATTTCAGACCCGTGGAAAGTTGGCACCCAGGTTTATTGGTCCATTCCCGGTTATGTCCCGAGTGGGTACTATTGCATATCAGTTGAAACTACCCGTTGAATTGGCAGTTGTGCATAACGTGTTCCATGTTTCACAACTAAGGCGTTGCATATCCCCGCCTGAGAAAAGGACGGCTATGGCTGAGGTAGAGTTGGAAAATGATTGGACCTATGAAGAAAGACCATATAGAATTTTGGATCGGATGGAACGGGTCACTCGCAGTAAAGTGAGAAAATTTTACAAGGTTCAGCGGGAGCATCACATAGAGTCAGAATCAACTTGGGAGCGGGAAGAATTCCTAAGGGCTCATTATCCAGAGTGGTTTTCCCAAGCAACCGAATCTCGAGGACGAGATTCATTCTAAGTGGGGGAGATTTGTGACAGCCTGATTTTGCCCTCTCTTTTTTGCATGATTTTCATTTGGATTTATTTTGAAAGTGGGGTTTCTGAATCTTTTCATATGGACTTAAACACTTGGGTACCCTTGGCTTTCACCCAAGTGCATCATTAACCTCTCTAATCATCATTCCCTTTCTGATCCATCTCAAAATAATCTTGGGAATATTTTTCTTAAATGAAAAATATTCATTTTCTTCTCTAAAACCCTAGCTAGTTCAATGAGCTCCAAAGAAACCCTAATTTTTATGGCCCACAAATATCTGAGAAAATTCCCAAATAGGGCACCTTCCTGAGAAAAAATATTTCATCACTTTTTGGAATATTTTTGCTACAGAAAATATTTTCTGTTCTGGACTGAAATGGTGGTTTCTACAGCAACTACCATTTTACTTGCTCCCCTGTGCCTGAATTTTCTTGTGCATCATCACCTTAGTAGATGATGGCTAGCCTCCAAAGCACAACCCCAACTCCTAGCCATTTAACCTCATTAACACCTCAAAGTTACTGATCAGAATCTTACCTGGCATGTGAAATATTCTCTACTGCACCTGGAGCCAAACCAAGGCGTGGTAACATTCAAAACTACCACGAACAACATGCTAGACATGGAGTTTGGGCTTAGGTCGCATGAGGTCATAGCTCACGCGGTGACCACGTTCGTCCAGGCGTGCTGGCATGCAGCCGTCGCGCTCTGCGAGGCACCTAAGCCTCTGTTGCTCGTATGCTCGCTTCCCTGCCTTCCTAAGCATGCCAAACCTCGCCACCATCATCGTCTCAACACCATTTACTCCTCCCTGGCGCTCGCCGACGCCGAAGCTTGCCGCAGCGACCACGGGTACAGTCCGTCCAACCCAACAGTGCAATGTGCACTGTGCTCGTCGCCATCTCCTCGTTCCTGTGCTCGTCCCCGCTCACCCAGAGTTCCCGCGTGAGATGAGTCGCCTTCTCCCCCTCTCACTGACGCCGCTCGTCGCCGGGCGTCGTGGACAGGTGTCCACCGACGGAGCCCAAACCCCCCTCTTCGCTCGCCTATAAATGGAGCTGCCCCCAGCCTCCTCGAGCACCATCCACCACTCCCACACACCCCACAAACGCGTAGGAAGCCATAGCCCGGCCGGGTAGGCCGCGGGCCATCGCCCTCGAGCCCAAGCTTGCCGGCGATCCCCTCTGGTCGCCGCAGTAGGTCCAGCCCCTCCCAGGCCAGGGCGATCCTTCCAGGTCCTCCGCCTCTCTCCGGAGAAGCCATCCCTTCCCCCTGGAGCCCCTGGAGCTGCCTCTGCTCGCCGTATTCTTCAGCTCCGGCGACCCCCGCCCTCTGCCTCCGTTTGCGACGAAGATTCCGACGCCGTCCGACCGCCCCTAGCTACGCTATGGGTACGGGCAGGTGCGCCTCAACCCCCTCTCTCGATCCCTCCCTCTGGTTTTGGCCAAGGAGCCCTCGTCGCCGACGAGAGCTCCGGCGAAGCCGCGACCTTCCCTGTTTCCTTCTCACCTGACTAGCGGGGCCTGGTAGTCAGCCACTATGTAGGCGCGCGAAGCGGTACGAGTGGTGGCGCCCTGACGCTTTACGCCTTCGACGTCACCCCCTAGTCTGTTTATTTAAATTCTAATTTCATTCAATTCTAGAGAGCTTGAAACAGCCATAACTTTTCAACCATAAGTCCAAATGAGTTGATTATTTTTGCATTATGTTCTTTGCAAGGAAATCTAGCAGCTCACCAAAAATGACATTTTTCTGAGCTGTCTAGAATTTCTGGTGATTTTTGGAAGAGTTCTTGATATTTTCTTCTTATGTTTAAAATTATTTTCAGAGGGTGAGGCTTGTCTTGAGGATCACCAGAAGGCTTGTGAACCTCATCTGCACTAAGGAAAGCCACAACAACATTTTCATGGTGCCATTTAAATATTGATGAATTTCTTTCTTGAATTGAATGATTAATCCATGCATTTTAAATAACTATTATGTTATTTATATGTTGTTAAAGTGTGTGCTGGTATTATGCTTGATTTACAGAACCTTGAAACTACTTTAGTTGGTAAAGATGCTAAGATCTAATTATGGTAGTGATAAAATGAGTTGTTATGTGTATGAATAATTGCTTAAAGTTATTTTCTTGCATAAATAAATAGTTAAATTTGCTAGAATATATCTTGTTTAGTGTTGGTGTAGCCATTTTACTTAATTTGTAGAATGTTTGAACCTAACATGATTGGTAAAGAAATTAGGATTTGCTTGAGGTGATGATGGTAGAATCTTTGCAATGCTTATGAGGAATTAATCGAAGCTATTTTCTTGCATCAGAAAATAATGTTACTTGCTGAAAAATATATTGTTAAAGTGAGACCAGGAAAGTGAGATAAGTTGTTGATGCTTATGCTTAGTGCGAATATGGTTGACATCAGTCATTTTCGTATTATATGATGCATGTGTATTATTGCATTTCATGGCATGCTATGACACCTGTCATTTTCATTTTAAGTTGAACATGAATATAACTCAACTTGAATATATCGTTGACTGGGTCATGGTGCCGCTGAATCGAGATTTTCCCAGTGCAACCACATTTGCCTTTGTGGGAAGGCCTTGATTCGGTCCATTGACATATCTCTGGTCGGTGCCTCCAACTAGGGAAGGTTATGGGCATGCTTACCCTGGCCCGGTAAGCATGCATAACCTTGTGTGCCCGTTGTTGAGATTTTGGTACCGGGTCCCCGAGTGGATTGTTTTGGCCACGACGGTGGTTGCTGTGCCTTTGGAAGACACGGGCCACCCAGGACTAGCCCGTTGGGGATTGGGTCGGAGTGGCCGGGAGAGTGTCATGGCAATGGAAGGGTTTTGTCGGAATGCCATTGGTCCACCCGAATGGGAGTGCGAGGCCATGGGTTCCGTGGTGTGGGTACAGTGTGCTACCTCTGTTGAGTGTATAATTTATCGATAGCCGAGTCCATGGTCACGGACAACTCGTAGTAGGTCCCACCATGAGTCAACATTTAAAAAACATGCACACTAAGTTATGATCATTGCACTTATGATGATGGAGGAAAGGCCATCGAGCTGTTCGAGACCCAATATGGGTCGTGGTGGTGATCGCCGAAAGGATCACGAGTTATTTTTGTTAAGACCACGATGGTGGTGTGGTGGTGATCACCGAAAGGATCACGAGTTACTCTGGTTAAGACCACGATGGTGGTGTGGTGGTGATCGCTGTAAGGATCACAAGTTACTCTGGTTAAGACCACGATGGTGGTTTGTTTTGTGATCCGAGAACGATCACGGTTGGTAAGTTGGTCCCGAGGGACGTTTATCCCAAGAGCATGAGCACATCATGTTGGAACATTATTTCATTATTAATTGGTTAAATATCATGATATTGTTTGTCATTATGATTATGCCTGTTGTGAGCTTGCAAGTACATTCAATGTACTGACCTGGCGTGTCATGCCAGATTTCAGGAAAGTCACGTTGGAAAGGAGCGCTGCTAGAGTCTAGATCGTGTCCACATCGGTGTCCCTGTGCTATGGAGTTACCGCTACGACGTTGTTCCGCTGCCGCATAGTTGATATGATCGAGGCCCCATTATGTTCACTAAATAATGTACATATTGTTCAGCCACACCATGTGTGCTGCTAGGCCTCGACATATATTGTAATATAAACTCTGACCCGCTAGCATCAATAAAGCAGTTGTTTTCTATACCAAGATGTTGTGTGTTGCAGGGTAAACCGGTCGCTCTGGGCCGGGGTGCCACAAAGACTCCTAAAAGGAATAGGTACGTGGTACGGTAAGTAAACCGACTCCAAAACAGTTCTAATGGCAATTTTTCTCCATTTTGGAATATTTAAGAAAATAGGAAAATAAGAAGCAGACTGGAAAGGACACGGGGCTTCCACGAGGGTGGAGGGCGCGCCCTACCCCCCTAGGCATGCCCCCTGCCTCGTGGGAACCTCGTGCGCTCTCCGGACTCCATTTTATTGCATGATACTTCTTTTGGTCGGTAAAAATTCATTATATAATCTCCTGAAGGTTTTGACCACCGTATCACGCAAATATCTCTTGTCTTTGTTTCGAGCTATTTTTCTGACAGATCCAAGTCATCATGTCGTCTTCAAGTGCCACCAATGACAAGTTCTTTGTTAAGGTCATCAACCCCTACCTCGCGGAGGTGCTGCAACGCCCTCAAACCATTGAGATGTGTGAGGGGTTGTTGCACATCCGCGATGTTGAGGGACCAAGGAAGACCGGAAGCATGGAGGCAAGGCTCGAGGCATTGGAGCAACAAGTTCTCAAGTGTTAGGAGATGGTGGAGCGTGGACTCGACTCCAATCACATTATGTTCACAGAGTTCACCAACAACCACAAGCTGGACGTCAAGGACATCGGGGAGGCCATCTTCAAGCTTCATGAGAAAATCGAGCACCTCCAAGCCCAGATCTATGACCTGCAAAATCAAAACTATGAGTATGAATATATATTCAAGAGGATGAGTTTGGCTGCAGATTTGAGGATTCAGGAGACTCTATCATCCTTCTACGATGGTGAGCCTATGCCTTGGAAGAGGGACGACAAGCCTACATCATCACCAACTCCACCTTCTTCACCAACAAAGAAAAACTGAGTATCTGGTATGGGCACTCCCTTTGGCAACTGCCAAGCTTGGGGGAGTGCCCCGGTATCGTAACACCATCACTTTTATCTTTACCGTTTTTCTTAGTTCGATCCTTTTGATAATATCTTGATCTAGTAGAATAAAGTTTTAGTATGATCTAGCTGTGAGTTTTGCTTTATGATCCTTCTATGTAATCGAGTCCGTGAGCTATATATAATAAAGATTAGTGTTGAGTCAAGGGCTTTATTATTTTGCTATGATCTTGAGGGAATAAAATAAAAGAGAAGAAATAAAAAAAGAAACAAGGAGATCACATGGATCTTATGGAGAGTAATGAGCTCACATATAAAGAGTATGATGAATAAAAGTTGTTGAGAGTTGACAAACATAGTTTTGGTCACTGTTGCAATTAATAGGAAGTAATAAAGAAAGAGAGGTTCACATATAGATATACTATCTTGGACATCTTTTATGATTGTGAGCACTCATTAAAGTATGACATGCTAAGAGTTGACGTTGGACAAGGAAGACAACGTAATGGGTTATGTTTTCTTTCATCTGAGATAAATTATATTGTCATGGATCATCCAACATGTTGAGCTTGCCTTTCCCTATCATGCTAGCCAAGTTCTTTGCACCAAGTAGAGATACTACTTGTGCTTCCAAATATCCCTAAAACCCAGTTTTGCTATGAGAGTCCACCATATCTACCTATGGATTGAGTAAGATCCTTCAAGTAAGTTGTCATCGGTGCAAGCAATAAAAATTGCTCTTTAAATATGTATGACTTATTAATGTGGAGAAAATAAGCTTTATAC
Organism: Triticum urartu; assembly: GCF_056163025.1. Taxonomy (NCBI): domain Eukaryota; kingdom Viridiplantae; phylum Streptophyta; class Magnoliopsida; order Poales; family Poaceae; genus Triticum; species Triticum urartu. The sequence continues at coordinate 308,725,567 of NC_141878.1, forward strand.
GATCTTGTGATATGGAAGAAATAAAAGCGAAGGACTGCATAATAAAGGTCCATATCACAAGTGGCAATATAAAGTGACGTTCTTTTGCATTAAGATTTTGTGCATCCAACCATAAAAGCGCGTGACAACCTCTACTTCCCTCTATGAAGGGCCTATCTTTTGCTTTTATCTTCTACCTTATATAAGAGTCATGGTGATCTTCACCTTTCCTTCTACATTTTATCCTTTGGCAAGCACAATGTGTTGGAAAGATCCTGATATATATAACTAATTGGATGTGAGTCCTCATGAATTATTATTGTTGATATTACCCTTGAGGTAAAACATTTGGAGGCAAAACTATAAGCCCCTATCTTTCTATGTGTCCGATTAAAACTTCATACCCATAAATATTGCGTGAGTGTTAGCAATTGTGAAAGTCTAAAAGATGGTTGAGTATGTGGACTTGCTGAAAAGCTCTTATATTGACTCTCTCCTATTTTATGATATATTGCAATTGCCTCAATGATTGAGATTATAGTTTGTTGGTTATCAATGAAGTTTATGATTCATACTTGAAATTGTGATTGAATTGCTACTTTAGCATAAGAGATCATATGACAATATATATATATATGTATATATATATATTGTTCTAAGAATGACCATGATGCCCTCATGTCCGTATTTTATTTTTATCGATACCTCTATCTCTAAACATGTGGACATATTTTTCGATTTCGGCTTTTGCTTGAGGACAAGCGAGGTCTAAGCTTGGGGGAGTTGATACGTCCATTTTGAATTATGCTTTTATATCAATATTTATTGCATTATGGGTTGTTATTACACATTATGTCACAATACTTATGCCCATTCTCTCTTAATTTAGAAGGTTTACATAAAGAGGGAGAATTCCGGCAGCTAGAATTCTGGGCTGGAAAAGGAGCAAATATTAGAGACCTATTCTGCACAACTCCAAAAGTCCTAAAACTTCACGGAAGTTATTTCCAGAATATATAAAAAATACTGAGCGGAAGAAGTACCAGAGGGGGGCCACCCACCAGCCACGAGGGTGGGGGCGCGCCCTACCCCCCTGGGGGGGGAGGGCACGCCCCCTGCCTCATGGGCCGACTGGTGGCCCTCAGATGCCCATCTTTGGCTATATGGAGTATTTTGTCGAGGAAAAAAAATCATAAGCAAGCTTTCGGGACGAGACTCTGCCGCCACGAAGCGGAACCTTGGTGGAACCAATCTAGGGCTCCGACAGAGCTGTTCTGCTGGGGAAACTTCTCTCTGGGAGGGGGAAATCATGACCATCATCATCACCAACGATCCTCTCATAGGGAGGGAGTCAATATCCATCAACATCTTCACCAGCACCATCTCATCTCAAACCTAGTTCATCTCTTGTATCCAATCTTTGTATCCAAACCTCAGATTGGTACCTATGGGTTGCTAGTTGTGTTGATTACTCCTTGTAGTTGATGCTAGTTGGTTTACTTGGTGGAAGATCATATGTTCAGATCCATTATGCATATTTATACCCCTCTGATTATGAACATGAATATGCTTTGTGAGTAGTTACGTTTGCTCCTGAGGACATGGGAGAAGTCTTGCTATTAGTAGTCATGTGAATTTGGTATTCGTTCGATATTTTGATGAGATGTATGTTGTCATCCCTCTAGTGGTGTCATGTGAACATCGACTACATGACACTTCACCATTGTTTGGGCCTAGAGGGAGGCATTGGGAAGTAATAAGTAGATGATGGGTTGCTAGAGTGACAGAAGCTTAAACCCTAGTTTATGCGTTGCTTCGTAAGGGGCTGATTTTGATCCATATGTTTCATGTTATAGTTAGGTTTACCTTAATACTTCTGTTGTAGTTGCGGATGCTTGCAATGGGGGTTAATCATAAGTGGGTTGCTTGTCCAAGTAAGGACAGTACCCAAGCACCGGTTCACCCACATATCAAATTATCAAAGTACCGAACGCGAATCATATGATCGTGATGAAAACTAGCTTGACGATAATTCCCATGTGTCCTCGGGAGCGCTTTTCTCTATATAAGAAATTGTGCAGGCTTGTCCTTTGCTACAAAAAGGATTGGGCCATCTTCCTGCACTTTATTTACACTTGTTACTTGTTACTTGTTACCAATTACCTTATCACAAAACTATCTGTTACCGATAATTTCAGTGCTTGCAGAGAATACCTTGCTGAAAACCTCTTATCATTTCCTTCTGCTCCTCGTTGGGTTTGACACTCTTACTTATCGAAAGGAATACAATAGATCCCCTATACTTATAGGTCATCACAGCCAAGGGTTGTTCGGAAGTGGATCAACAATGTATCCAACTCCCTCCAAAAGGTGGAGATGAAGGTCATCGGTCTCGACGTAGAGTACATAGAGCGTGCCACTGGGAAGATCCAACGCGCCGCCGTCCTTCAGCCGTGCCTCGAAGATGATGTTTTGGTGTACCACATCGTACACAACCCCTCCATACCAGGTGAGCTCTACGATTTCTTTTCTTGGGAGGACATATACTTCTGTGGGGCAGCCATCGCAGGGGACAAATAGAAGTTGGAGCTGTACAACCTTGATTTGAAAAGCATCACTGATGTATAAACCAAAATAAAAATTCCTGTAGAAGATTGCGATAAACCAACACCATCCCTATTCGACATAGAAAATTTTGTGCTCGGAAGAAATCTTAAAAAGGGTGACGAGAAGTTGGCATTAAGGTCGTCTGGATGGGAGAATTATCCCTTGAGGTACAAGAAGATAAAATATGCCGCCCTCGATGCCCATGTGAGTTTTGAGATAGCTGCAAGGTCCAGAGAGCTTGTTATGAAGCCAACTCCCACAAAAAATGAGAACAAGAATAAGAAGAAGAAGTAGTAGAAGAAGAAGCTGCACCACCAACAGGGCATTATGGATGGATGAATTATTTCCTCTCTTGTAAAACAAAATATTTCCTCTTTGTGTATATTGATATAGATGGACTATTTCGATGGTGTGCATGTCTTTGGAACAAGTAGTAGCATGGGTCCTCTTTACTATAAGGAACTATTTATCCGCCTAGCTTTCTCTACTACTCCTTACAGTGATCGGTGTGCAATGCATTTGTCCGTAGACATGACAGCTTATCCATGGAAGTTCAACTACGGCGACCATCACGTTTCATCCACTGCCTTTGTGTGCATGACATGTGGGCCACCTGAAATGCGGCAAGCATCAAGTTTCTACCATAGCCACACCTGATTCCCATGACGCCGCTCGAACGAAGGACACCACACGTCCCCCGACCGGCGTCTCACCGCTCTCGGCCCCACTGCCCGTCTGCCTTTGGGAGCATTACATGTGGACCAGCCACCTATCGGGTCCACATGTTATTGACTCAAAGGTAGCTGTAGTAAGGCGCTGAAGCTTAGTCCCGAGGGCACGAAGAGGAAAATGTAACTCCTGTGCCAGGCCTTATGGTGCTACCACTGCACAAACTCATGCCAAACTCGAGATTTGTTTCTTCCTAGTACATGCACGCAATGATTTAATGGACATTGTAATCTCAACATGTGATGGGGAGCTCTAAATTTGAATTTGAAACTTATAAAACAAAAAAAATTCAAAACAAATAAATTGGAAGAGAGGGAGTATACCGTAGGATGTGTCCCATACGAAACAAGTCCCCTGGTTTGTCACCACGAAGATGCATTTAGATAGGAGCACAGCGTCTTCATACTCGTACAACAACAAATCGGCCGCAGACAACATGGTCCACCTTTGACCGCCATGTGCATGGTTCATGAAAGCAATCGCGATGTCGAACGCCATGATGGGAGTGTAATTTTGGTTGGCGGACAACCTTATCGGGGCTTCCATGATTGCTATCTTCTTCAATCTCACCGTGGTTCCATCGTACCAATTCAGGCGAAGGCCCATTGCATGGCTGATCCCAATGTTGGACAAAGGTTCTACGGGAACGGTGTCACCGTTGTAAATGTTGTGCAAATTGATGTTGGTACCCTCCCATACATATGCACGCCAATCTCCACTGGCACCGAGCCTAACCTCTGAAACGGTGGGCAGCGGGAGAATTATGAAATGGACATGGAAGTAGTCTTTAGAATGCATTTACTATGTGATCAAACTCATCACTTACCTCCTCATCGGATAAAATCCGAGTGCCCCTCAACGTCGGCATCTCAAGGGGCGTCAACTTGCAACTACGACCATGCCACACTGGAGATACCCCCATGGAAACATCCTCGTGCATTGCACGTAACATTAAGATGCATTTATATGAGTAGTTTATCTTGTGAGAGAAAAGGATGAACGACGAAAGGCCTTATTTGCAAATATGGAGAGGGGTGTGGGTATCTTTTTGCAAAATTGCCATAGTTTTCTTCCTATCCGTCAGATATAAATCGAATGGCCTATATTGCAGCATGGCAGGCACACCATCATCACCAACTCTGTTTTTTATAAGAGTGGTAGACTAGCAAGATGCCCGTTCGTTCCACGGAACATCAAGATGCATTTGTATGAGTAGTTTATCTTGTGGGAGAAAAGGATGAACGAGGGAAGGCCTTATTTGCAAATGTGGAGAGGGATGTTGGTATCTTTTTGCAAAATTGCCATAGTTTCCTTCCTATCCTTCAGATATAAATCGGACGACCTATATTGCAGGATGGCAGGCACACCATCATCAACAACTCTATTTTTATAAGAGTAGAGATAGAGACTACTACTACCAATGTGCTGGCCCGTGCATTGCAATGGATCCAAAGTAGTAGAATAATACTTGTTCATGGGCTAGAAATATAAACACTCTAGTTTTGATATGCATATATCAGTAAAAGTAAATCATGCTTCACTCAAAATATATTCCTCGGGCTGTTTTGATGAGGTGAGGGACGGGTGTGGCTGGTTTGAAGATAACATGTTTTAAAAAAATTGGAGCTGTTTTTTTTTACATTTTGTAGCATGGCACGACATCCTGTGCACCTAAGTGTGTGGAAAAAAATGATTTTGGGTCGCTGGCACACCCTGCGGCAAGATGGCCGTGTGGGCTTCTTCTATAACTAGCAAGATGCCCATGCATTGCAAGGAGCATCAAGATGCATTTTTTTACAAAACACCAGTTGTGATTGACCCTTGCAGGAGTAATCACATGTGTAAGAACTAATGATATCTCGAGAATTTTATCGGAAAAATGGTATCTTTGGAACAAGTTTTCTCTACTACTACTGTAACACCCCGGATGTAATTTACCTTATCTGTACTCCAACTCTCGCCTTTCCGGCGCTAAGTTATTTTATTTCATCGGTGTCGGGTTTTTGTCTCCGTGTGTTGTTGTCTATGTCATGCATCTCATATCATGTCATCATGTGCGTTGCATTTGCATACGTGTTCGTCTCATGCATTCGAGCATTTTCCCCATTGTCCGTTTTGCATTCCGGAGCTCCTATCTCCTCCGGTGCCCCTTTCTACCTCTTTTCGTGTGTGGGGGTTAAACATTTCCGGATTGGACCGAGACTTGCCATGCGGCCTTGGTTTACTACCGGTAGATCGCCTGTCATGTTTCGTACCATTTGGACTTCGTTCGATACTCCAACGGTTAACCGAGGGACCAAGAAGGCCTCACTTGTGTTGCAGCCCAACACCCTTCCAATTTGACCCAAAACCCACCAAAAACCCATCCATCATCTAGAGTATTCGATCACGATCGCGTGGCCGCAAACCATGCTCAATTTGGAGCCTCCTAGCTCCTCCTACCTATAAAAAGGTCTCTCCCTCAAAAATTCCGGATCCCATCCACCCCTAAACCCTAGTCCCGCTCCTCCGCGCGGCCGGACACGTCCGCCGGCCGCCGGACAGTTCGCCGCCGCCAACTGCTGCTTGCCACGTGGTGCGCCACCACCCACTCCCGCTCTGGCCCGCTCGGCCCGGGGAGAGCCCCCGAGGCCCGCGCGCGTCGCCGCCCGCCACCTCGTCTCCGCCGCCCGACCCGCTCACCGACCCCGCCGCCTCGCCGCCCGGCGTCCTGCCGCCGTTCGCCACGCCGCCGCGAGACCCCGCCGCCCGGCCACCGGAGCTCCGCCAGCGCCGCGCCCGGCGAGAAGCCGCCACCTCGCCGTCCGGCCTCCGCTTCCCACGCTCCAGCGAGCGCCGCCAAGTCCGGCCACCGCAGCTCACTCCGGCGACCTCGATTTCATGAGCTGCTATTGTGCTCGCCGGCGACGAACCTCGGTTTCCGCGCCGGATCCAGATCTGGTCAAACCTCTCGATAGACTTCTTCCCCTCTAACCCTAATTTTTTTGGCAATTTTCATCATGTCATAACTCTCTCATCGTAGATCCGATTTGTGCGTGTAGCATATCAAAATGTTCGCCTCGATGAGTACATCATTTCATCTCATTGCATCATTTTCATTTGAGCTCATCTTGATGCCCGAAATGCTGTTGGAAGATGGCTATGTGGTGAATTTGGCAGATCTGTTTCACCAGATAGCTATTTGTCATTTTTGCCATATTTAATGTGTGCATGCTATGATCCTGAGCTCTACATGTGTTTTGTTATATGCCATGCCATTTTTACAGAGGTGCTTGCCATGTATTTTTGTGACATTTGTGGTGACTAGCACAAGCTTGCAAAGTAGCGTAATCGGTAATGCTGATTTCAGGGACTTGAAATTTCACTAAGTCCTTGTTCTGTTTTTGTCGTTATGCCATATGTTCATGTTGTTTCCTAGTGATCCATGCCTCTTTTGAGGATGATCAGTAAGGATGTTTTATTAACATTGTGGGTCTCTATCCATCCATGTCCTTTTTTGCATTTATGGAGAACCCTAGCTTGAGTCAATCGAGCTCTACTTTTGCTATAAAGTGAATCCTGGCAGATTGTTGACATGTTTAGAGATTTTGCCGAGGATGTTGATATTGATCCGTGCTTGCTATGTTATTGTTCTTGCCATGTCTAGCTTCTATGCTATGTATTCTTGATGGGTGTATGCTTAGTTTGTCATGCCATTCTCTGAATCTGTTTATGTTTTTCCATGTTCACATGCTTGCAATCATATTTTCTGATCCTTTTGGCTCAAGGTCACTAAGGGACTTTTGTTAAGTGCTTTGAGTAGCTTCATGCTATGCCTTGCTTTGCCATGTTAAGTTCCTGTAGCATATAGTTTTCATGCTCGAAAGTGTGCTTCCTGATGATAAGTTCCAGACTTGTGTTAATTTCACTAAGTCTGAAACCTGTTATCATTTGCACTTTTGCCATGCTTGTTTGAACCTGTTAATGGATGAATTAGCCGTAGCTCAGTGTTCATATTTTGTCAAGCTCCATGAGTGGATCCCTTCCATGTATTTTGTTGTCATGTTTGAGTGCTTTAGCATATTTATCTTGATGCATTTAGTTGGTCACTTGCTGATTATCGCAGACCGGTGCCATATTTGTTTTGCTTGCCATTTCCAAACCGTGCATCCGATTCCGGTGATCTTTATATCGATATCAACCAAAATCACCTCAAATTTACAGTGGCACTCTTGGATTTACATGTTGAGGCCAGGTTCAATCATTCCTTGTCAAATCTTGTATATGCATCACATACTTCATCCCGCATATCATACCATGTTTGCATCATGTTGTTTGAGCATTGCACGTGGTTGATTGTGTTCCGTGAGCTTGTTGCTCTTGTTTGGGTAGAGCCGGGAGACGAGTTCGTGAACGAGGAGCCCGTTGAGTTCGCTTTCGAGGATCAAGTCAACTCTGACAACTTTGCAGGCAAGATGATCATACCCTCGAAATCACTTCTATCTTTGCTTGCTAGATGCTCGCTCGTTTGCTATGCCTATGCTACGATACCTACCACTTGCTTATCATGCCTCCCATATTGCCATGTCAAACCTCTAACCCACCATGTCCTAGCAAACCGTTGATTGGCTATGTTACCGCTTTGCTCAGCCCCTCTTATAGCGTTGCTAGTTGCAGGTGAAGATTGGAGACCGTTCCTTGTTGGAACATTGTTTATTGTTGGGATATCACTATATTATCTTGTTATCTTAATGCACCTATATACTTGGTAAAGGGTGGAAGGCTCGGCCTTATGCCTAGTGTTTTGTTCCACTCTTGCCGCCCTAGTTTCCGTCATATCGGTGTTATGTTCCGCCTTATGCGGTTGGGTTATAATGGGAACCCCTTGATAGTTCGCCTTGAATAAAACTCTTCCAGCAATGCCCAACTTTGGTTTTACCATTTGCCACCTAGCCTTTTTCCCTTGGGTTTCGCGGACTCAAGGGTCATCTTTATTTTAACCCCCCGGGGCACTGCTTCTCTAAGTGTTAGTCCAACTGAGCGATGTCTGGGGCTATCAGGGGCAACTCTGGGCTGGCCTACCCGACGTCTTGCTCATCTGGTGTGCCCTGAGAACGAGATATGTGCAGCTCCTATCGGTATTTGTCGGCACATCTGGGTGGTGTTTCTGGTGTAGTTTTACCATTGTCGAGGATGTCTTGTAACCGAGATGCCGAGTCTGATCGGAATTTCTCAGGAGAAGGAATATCCTTCGTTGACCCTGAGAGCTTGTGATGGGCTAAGTGGGGACTTCCCTGCAGGGATTTGAACTTTTGAAAGCCGTGCCCGCGGTTATGGGAAGATGGGAATTTGTTAATGTCCGATTGTAGATAACATGAAACTTAACTTAATTAAAATGAATCAACCGCGTGTGTAACCGTGATGGTCTCTTCTCGGTGGAGTCCGAGAAGTGAACACGGTGTTGGAGTAATGTTTGACGTATGTTGTTCTAGGATCACTTCTTGATCATAGTTTCTTCGTCCGTTCTTTTCCTTCTCTTCTCTTTCTCTTTTGGGAATAGGTTAGCCACCATATATGCTAGTTGCTTGCTGCAGCTCCACCTCATACCTTGTCTTACCTATAAGCTTAAATGGTCTTGATCACGAGGGTGCGAGATTGCAGAGTCCCCGTGACTCATAGATTACTTCTAAAACCAGATGCAGGGACCGATGATACCGTTCCAGACGATGCGCTTGAGCTCAAGTGGGAGTTCGATGAAGACTCTTGTCGTTACTATGTGTCTTTCCCAGATGATCAGTAGTGGTGCCCAGTTGGGGCGATCGGGGACTTTGTCGCATGTGGGGGTGATCTTTATTTTGGTACCGTAGTCGGACCATGAGTGTATTGGATGATTGTAATGTTATTCATGTATTTGTGTGACGTGGCGAGTGTAAGCCAACTATGTATCCTTTCCCCTTTTATCTATTTACATGGGTTGTTGTGAAGATTACCTTACTTGCGACATTGCTTTCAATGCGGTTATGCCTCTAAGTCGTGCTTCGAGACGTAGGAGATATAGCCGCATCGAGGGCGTTACAACTACTCCTTGTAGTGAGCGGTATGCAATGCATGTGTCAGCAGACATGATAGCTTGTCCATGGAAGTCGAACCATGGCGACCATCACGTTTCTACCACTACCACCCGCGATTCCCATGATGCTGCTCCAACCCACGGCACGACGTCCCTCGACGTGCGCCTCATCCCTCTTGGCCCCACCGCTCCTCTACCTTTGTGTGCATGACATGTGAGCTAGCTGAACTGCAGTGACCATCAAGTTTCTACCACAACCACACCCGATTGTACGCGGTTTGCCTGCTCCACTCCTGTGCTCCGATCCATACTCCCACACCATCTAATTTTCATCCAACGACTGTGACACATTTCGTCGCGGGCATCAATCTTCAGCTGGAGTACTTCTGTACTACAGGTAGTACCCGCCTGTGTGGCCATCTACGCCTCATAACGCCCCGATGCCCAGCTGTGGCACCCTCGCCATGGCCACGCCACCACCAGTCGGTTCATCTCGAACGAGTGAGTCGCGAACCACGCCACCACCATGAGAATGACATGTGGGCCAGCCGCATTTAAGGTCCACATGTCATTGACTCATAGGCCGGTGCACTAAGCCACCGAATCTCGGTGCCGTGGGCCCCAAGAGCTAAATGTAACTCCTACGGCAGGCCTTGTGGTGCTCCCGCAGTACGAAATCATCCAAACCCGGAATTTGTTTCTTACTACTACCAATGTGTCGTCATGTGCGTTGCAATGGATCCAAAGTATATCTATTTAGTGGAGTGCACTCGAAACACATTATCTATTTATTTTTCTCTAGCCTTTCCTAGCCATGCAACTTAGCCGCATAAGCTTCATGGGTGCCCCCCACATCATATTATTCATACTACATTGACTGAAAAAAAGATAATCACCCAAAACAAGATCTTCCCATTTTTTGTTCCTACGATGCTATGTCGTGCATGTACCTAGTTGTATAGTGGTAGTACTAGTTGTAGTACAAACTTCGTACTAGTACGAGTAGTAGTACGGAATGCTCCTACTCTATTAACGAACCCCATCTGACACCAAATTTCTTGGGTTCCATGTTATAGCTAGATCTTCCCCTCCTCGTTTCTGTTTTCCAACATGGTGGGCGGGGTGCGGTTTGCCAATAGTCAGTTTGCTCAACTACGGTCCCACATGAAAGTGAAAATGGTAGGAAACACGCCTTCACTAGCTATGTGGCATGCCAGACGGGCCGTGGAGTACGCCCAATTCCCGGGTGTGTGGGTGTGTGAAGCGAACGCGGCATGCCTTTTAGTTTTACTAGCAATGTGCCTGTGCATTGCGATGGATCCAAAGTAGTAGAATAGTAGTACTTGTTCACAAACTTGAAAGAAAACACTCTTGTTTTGATATACATATATACCATGAAAAATATATTATTTTTCACTAAAAATATATTTCTCAGGCTGCTTTAATGAGGTGAGGGAGGGATGTGGTTGCTTTCAAGATAATAAGGGGTTTTCTGCAAATTGGAGCAGAGAAGTGGGCTATCGTCGCAAAAATGCCACAACTTACGTCACGGCCGTTAGATGCAGATCTAATGGTCTGAAACGACGGATGGCAGACACACCACCGTCACCAACTGAGTCTTTTATAGGAGTAGGAGTAGAGAAACATGTATAAATTATAACATTTCGTTTTGCTCCTTGGCACGATCGATAGATAGAAATAACGATTGGAAACACTAGGGCGGGGCTTTTTCCACCAGATAAGTAGGGTAGTAGCTAGGTTGGTGCATCATCGGTTTGGTCATATGCGGTCCGACATGTTCTAGTGTTTCTAGAAAGATGCCCGTGCATTGCATGAAGTTGATGGAAAAGGTAAGAAAAACTTATAAATTGACGGATGGAGTACTAGTTACAGTGACGCATATAATTAAGCAAAGGGATCACAGATGTCTGTATTGACTGGAATGAGAATGCAATAGCACAATAAGAATTGAGGCCACGATGATGCGATCGCAGTCGTGGTTACAGGAGTCAACAAGAAAGATGTATCCATCAACGTACGACCTCCTCCTCCTCAACTCAGTGCACTGGGCCACTGACCGGCGGCTAAGGACCGGCGGCTTTTGTGGTGAGGTCAAGGTGCTTCTCAGCAAAGGCATACAAGGCTTCCAGCCGGTTGAAGAAGGCCAATGTCATAGCTTTCTCACTGGCCTCGTAGATACCTATGTAAATGATTTTCTCTTAGACGTGGATGTGTAGGTCGATGAATTCTTGCAGGGCGAGGCGCCTCGCAGCGAGCGCGAACTCCAGGTGGACATTCTTCGTGGCGTCGGCGGGCAGTCACAGGGACAGCAGTGCTTGAAAGAGGTTCCAGCCATGAAGGCCGATTAGAGTGGTAGGCAATGAGGAGCCCGGGTGCGCGGGCTGGAGGAGTACGGCAATGTCGTCCATGAGCTTCTTGACGACGGTGAACCTATTGGTGTTGGTAATGATCATCCGGTCCAACTGAGAGTCGTAGCTGGCGTCGATGATGGCCATCCACCAGCCGGTCGCCAACACCGTCTGGAGACAATCCTCGGCGCCATGCCACAGGTCGGCGTCGTGGACAATCTGGCACAACCGCTGGCCGCTCGTGCGCATCGCCGCCATGGGTCTAGAGTGAGCGCTTTAGCGCTTAGTGTAGGTGCTTATGCAAATGCTTAGGTGCGTACGATGTGGTATATGCATTGGAACGGAGGGGCGCCTTTATATGAGTGCAAACTGTGTTGCATTCACATCGTGGTGCCACCTTTCTTGTTCCTCCTCAGATTACTTCCCTCATGCATTCACGATGCTAATTGAAGGAGGATGCATCCTTGGCCGTTCAACATTTCAGGAACCTCTACCCTCTCCCCCGTCTACATTAAAGCCGTATCGAGAACTACGCCGCCCACTATCAAATTGAATAGTACTACGCCGGCCGCTGCACGCACGGCTGAACACGCCTCCTCGCATCCATCAAATGCCTCCATTAAACCCGCATGCAAACCGAGAAACCTACTCCGGCCACACGTCCATTCATGAGCAGGCCAGAATTAAATGCAACGCCAGCTGAGCTCCTCCCGTCCGCCCTCAGTTTAAACGAGGCCAGATGCCAGCCAAGCTCCTACTGTTTGCCCTCTATTTAAATGAGGCCAGACAGACAACAGGCAAGAATCACACCCCTTTGCCGCACCACCATCTCCTCCTTCACCATTTTCTCCAATCTTCCAATAGCTTTTGAGGAGCTGTTCTCCAGGATACTACCTGGCTGGTGGCCCGCCGAGCCCTCCGGATACAGGCGAGGCCGTTTGGTGCTTCACCAACCTCGCTTGGCCCAATGGAGGCAGTTGCCCCCCCAAGCTGGCGCGTGGTTCAGCAACTCGCTGCTCCAGTTCAGCTCGATGAGGAGTGGCGAGTTGCTCCATGCCAGCACGGCGGCGAGCACGGTAGCACGGGCGTCGTCGCTGCCGCGTCGTACCGCGCCACCAGTGTCTGTGGTGGCCATGCCTCCCGTGCCTGCAACAGAGCCATGCATGTAGAGACAAAAGCCGGGTGCATGGAGAGCGACGAGTCGGTGGCCAGCTTCTCCGTGTCCGCCGCCATCATCGAGGAGAAGTAGAACACGAGAGGACGCCACCACTTGGGTCCCATTAAGGCTACCGCCAAGCTAACAACTGCGTACTCAGGTGGTTTCTTTGCTGCTTCGTATCTTCCGAGGATCTTTGTCGACCCTGCAAGTGTCTACCGGACATGAAGAAGACAAAGGGATCCGCAGGCGGCCATTTCGATTATATACTCTATTAATTATACCATGAGAGCCAGATTAGCACCGCTTAGTTCATGTAAATGTAATGAAATCCATCATGTTTATATGAAGATCCGGCTTTTTTATACGAAATCTTTCATGCTTATATGAAATCAGTCAGTGTTTGCATGAATTTCCTCTAGTTGGTTAGAGTTGTGAAAATGTATGCCGCTCGCGTTTGATGTCTTCCTCCGCGGAAGGAAGCAGGAGGAAATTTGCCGGCTTCCGTTGGAGATGCTCTTATACTAGAAATAATAGAATCACATCCAATCCATTTGAGTTAATTGTGTGTATGATTTTCCCTCGATAAAAAGTTAATTGCATGTACAGTGTACATATGACTTGCAGGGTGGCTACAGCTTCGTATAGAAAGTTAAAAAGAAACAAGTACATCCTTAATCATGTATTCTAAGTACTCTGTGGGTTCCACTATCAATACAGTAGTGAAAGAAGTATATATTAAATAATATATGATATAAAAATCTAAAGTTAAAGACAGAATTCGAACTCAGATCATCGCGTTGCAAGCATCCGGCGCTAACCAGTCCAACACATTTTTGTTGTGGACCATGCTGGAGATATATCTCCATGTCTACTCTTATACTCCCTCCGTTCCTAAATATTTGTCTTTTTAGATTTCAAATGGACTACCACATACAGAAGTGTATGTAGACGTATTTTAGAGTGTAGATTCACTAATTTTGCTCTGTATGTAGTCACTTGTTGAAATCTCTAAAAAGAAACATATTTAGGAACAAAGGGAGTAGAAAACAAAGTTGGTGATGATCATGTGCGTGCCATCCTGCAATATAGGCCGTCAGATTTATATTTAACGGATAGGAAGGAAACTATGGCAATTTTGCAAAAAGATACCCACACCCCTCTCCACGTTTGCAAATAAGGCCTTCCCTCGTTCATCCTTTTATATCACAAGATAAAATACTCATACAAATGCATCTTGATGTTCCATGCAATGCACGTGCATCTAGCTAGTTTCTTTTAAAATAGTTACTCCGATAATTAGGTTGAAGTGATATATTTTACGGCTGCCCTGAATGATTTCAGATTCACTAGTAGTAACAAAGAAAAGGTTGCCTTGTTAATTAACAGAAAACAGGGTGAAAACTATCACATGAGGTCGGTAAAAACAAGGCACACTGGGTTCAGCGTCATCGTCACTATGGCTGTGAGCGCGTGAGAAGTCTACATATCGAGGGGGCTACGGAGAGAAAGACGTATCGAGTGTGTCTAAGTGAGGCATAGAGATCCAATGTTTGAGAGAGAAACCAATTGATAGATTAAGATTAGATCGAGTTGTCACCCTTCTGCTGTCATTGTTGGGGGTGGGGAGGGGGGAGGGGAGAGAAAGACATATCGAGAGTGTGCGCGGCATGCACAGAGGCACAACTAGCGAGTGTGTGTATACTTGTGTGTTTGAGAGAGAAGCAGTAGATAGATTGCTATCAAGATCGAGGTGCCACCCTACTCCTTCGGTGTCGGGTAGTGTGTGTGCGTGTTTGAGAGAGAAGCCGGTAGATAGATTAGTATCAAGATCGAGGTGTCACCCTACTCCTTTGGTGTCAGGAAGTGTGTGTGTGGGTGTGTGTGGGGGGGTGGTGGTGGTGAAGTGACACTTAGATATAGGGGGAAGGAGTTTGTGTGACACATATCTATATTAAGGGATAGGTAGATACCATGTGTGCGAGGCATACTTAAAGCATCACAGAGATAAACAAACGATGTGCATGCAAGTGCCGGAAAAATGAAGCGAGAAACAATGTCTACGCGCGCATGTGTGTGTGTGAGAGAGAGAGAGAAATCTCAAAACAAAATGTGCTCTGCTAGAATCCCATTGTATGTATTCATATGGTACCGGAACTCGAGTTAACGTTAGGCATATGTGTGAGAGACATAATTATACTTTGAGACATTAGTGGCAGTGTTGGGTGGGCAGAATTAAAGGGGTGGGCGTCTTCGACAGAGAGAGCGTATGTGTTTCTGTGTGAGAGACTTGTAGGACGGGGTAGAAAGACGAATTATAGTTTTGATGGAGGGAGAGAAATGCACGAAGAGAGCGTGTGTGATTGCGATGCCCACAGAGAAATGAGATATGTATGCATGTGAGAGATATTGCACAATTCATTCATGTGTCACTATCTAGTGATCATGGATGCGCATCACTTGAACATAAATCAATATCTACTTCGTATCGTGGCCAAAGATACAATATCGATTCAACACTATAAAGATTGGATACGCACATATCACATTTTTTTCTTTCTAAATAATCCTTTTCAATTGTGCATACCAAAGTTACAGTGATGTTTCTTCAAACAACCAATTTAGCTATCATGTACATGCACCATTGTTAGTCTTGCATTCAAATTTATTTGTCTTGGATGATTTAAGGTTCTATTATGAAGTAATATATGTAATATTCATATATTAATTCAATGGGTAAGCAATTTATGAAATGGAGGCTATGTAATCATATGAGGTAACACTTTTAAGTAGCGGACTACAATATCCATTTCTTTTGTGGGACTAAGATATCCATTTCTTTTTCTGCGCCTCTACAATAACACCTCGATGAATTATGTTTAAAGTACTAACCAATGGCACTAAATTATCTATTTACATGAGAAATACATAGGCTGAGCATTTGATCCCTTTTTGTGAACACGCCTCTACGCCCGGATGATTGGCCGCGCCTGTGTGAACGTGCAATTTATCGGTGCATCATCCCGAGTTAATGTCTTTTTTTCTGGGGTGGACTTCACACCAGTTATTAACTGCTGACGTGTGCCCCGTGTACACAGTCTCGCATGACATTCCCGCTAGCACTGTCCAAAATTAGATGAAACTGGATATGAACGATCCCGTGGGTGGCAAAATCTCCCGCCTCCTTCTAAAATTTCCGCCACTTAGTCTTTAGCACGTGAAATTCCCCTTTTTTCCTTGGTGCACGGAGAACAATAATTACAATGCCGCCCTCATCTACATAATAGGTCAAGGCTTCTTTGATAACTTCCGGTCCCCCCACCACACGGCACCCCCATTTCCTCTCCCCCTCCAGCAAAACGACTAACTCCACAGCACCAGAGCATCTTACATCACGCCGTCCGTACTTAATCGGCTTTTCTACCCCTCCGCTCTCGAAACCCTAGACTACTCATCCACCGACGTACCAGAGCCCATTCACTGCCAGCGGCATCCACCTTGCCGGATCTGCTTCTACGACCGCATCTACCCCTCTCACCTCCCCTAGAAACAAGTAGACTGCTCATCCACCATTGTACCATAGCGCATTCAGTGTCGGCCTTGTCCATAGCGCCGGATTTGCTTTGCCTGTACTCTCGTTAACCGCTGCACATCTGCAGCGGCTCCTTCATACTCCCCACCAGAGACGCTTTGTCCAAACCCCCCGGAGCCGCCCCACCGACGCCCCCATCGACGGCCTCTAATCCTCTTCGCCAACACCTTCCTCAACCCTACCAGAGCCGCTTCACCGACACCATCATCAACCCTACCGGAGTAGCTTAGCCTATACCATTCTCAACCGTACTGGGGCCGCTTTGCCAACTCACAAGTCCACAGCCTCAGATCCACTTCATCACACCTTTGTCCAACCTACCGAAGCAGCTTCTGACGCCCCTTCCATGGCCGCAGATCTGCATCGTCGACACCATCCTAAACCCAACCACCGAAGCAGCTTCACCGATGCCCTCATCCATGGCCTGAAACCCGCTTCGCCCACACCGTAGTCCACCCTACCGGAGCCTCTCCACAAGCACCCTACTCGACAGTTCTAGATCTACTTACCGGACCCCGACATCTAGGGCAGCATCATCACCCTTAACGTTTCTAACTTGATTCCCACCATCTGGCAAGATGCCAAGCACTCGCCACGGCCTAGGTACTTGTCACCTTTAAACCCGTCGAGCATCACCTGCCCGATGTACTTCAAATATACTAACATGTCACTGTTACATGTTATGCAGTTGGCAAAAACTACAAGGATGATGTTTCTTCTGGATATAACAACTTAGCCAACCAAGATCCTGGACTGAGGCATTGCTATGATCTTGTAAGTGCGCCCCTCTCTTGTATTGTTCTGTGCCAGCCAGCGTGCTTTGCAAGGATTTTCGACCAGTAATCCCTTTCTACAGACAATGATTTCTACTACTGGCTGCTAAATTAGATATGTAGATATCATTCATGATACTACCTCCGTTCCTAAATATAAGTCTTTATAGAGATTCCACTATAGGCTACATACAGAGTAAAATGAATGAATCTACACTCGAAAATGCATCTATATACATCTGTATATGGTCCATACTGGTATCTCTACAAAGACATATATTTAGGAACAGAGGTAGTACATTACACAAAATCGAAGGTGGCATGTAGGAATTCCAGTGCACTACATTAGGCTCCCTTAGAGCGCCTGCTAGTCCAACACACAGAGTCATGGCTAGTTTATGCTACGCACACAATCGTTAATTGGTGGTTTAAATATGCACAAGGGACATGCAATGTATTATCATGTAGAGATGTCTGAAATTAGCCGTGTCAACCTGCAGATAGGGTTACGCAATGAAAAAGTACAAGATTTATGTGGCAATTTCATGGAACATCGCAAAAAAAGGAGAGGCAGCGGCGAGCCTATACAGTGTGCTATGGTAGGTCACTCCTCCATTGCAATCATCATGACATGTTATATGTATGTCAGTTCTATTTTCCAAGTTTCTTAGGGACAGTTATTATGAGTTATCCTAAGAAAATAAGCACATGTGAATATAAGCTCTAGGTAATAAGACAACCAGTTCTTTTCATTGCCTTCCTTTTCAGCTTATCTTTGGTATGATTAGTGAAAAGTCTAGATTGCATTATATTTTGTCATTTTGCCCCCCCCCCATATGAAAATTAATTTGAGTTGCAAACATCACAAATTGAAACCAGTGCAGTAATTAATTTGATAGGAAAACAGACCATCACTATTTGTTGAAAATGCCTTTCAAAGATACCATCTACTTGGCACAATCTACTTTGGTCAATGTCTTCCATAGAGATCCCATTGCCTAATTTAAATGAAGAATGCATGACCCAAATTTAAATGAAGAACAATAATTTATCGAAATTGGATGGTCCAACTGGCTGGTTATTATCATATAGCACCCCCACCTGAATCGTATAACAGAATCGCGATTCTGACAACCTTGCTATTTGCTTTGATTACTTGCGGTTCCTGACCCAACACTCTAACAAAGCTTGTTAAGGATTTAAACACTAAGGGCTGTTGTAGTGGGGGCTTGTCTAACTCATAGGTGAAATAAAGGTTTGGTTGTACACAAAAGTCAGCTCCCCTGGAGATCCAGTTTGAAGGCATGCCTAGTTTTTACATAGTGCACACATAGTAAATGCTCATTTCATTGTGTGCAAGTGCAAGAGATGTGGCATATTTCATTATGTGGTGTTGTTTTGTTATAATCTCATACTTTTGTGTTGTTCATAGGCTGGAAAGAATGCATATTTATCTTCCAAGGAGACGAGTAACTAGTTTGTGTCACCTTGCAAATGGGGTGCAATGAAGATAAGATTGAGGATTTACAAGTACAAGATGTTAGGAAGGAGCCTGGCAAGATAAGGAGGAGCAGTGCTGAGCCTGTTCAACAAGTTAAGGTAAGTCAATGTACAGTATCCAACTCAATAGTTAAATTGCTTGTTTGTTTCAGGCATAGTTAATTTGCTCTTTTCAATTGCTTTATTTGTCCTCAGTTAATAAGATGCCCAAACAATGATGCCTGATGTTGGGTACCTGTATAACTATTAGTTGACATAATCAAAGGCCTTACCATTTAATTACTCTGGCGAAGTGTGCCTGAAGCTTTGAAGTCTATTAACCAACTATTACTGCATGAAGCTCACAATCTAGTTTATACTAGGCTAATGATTGCATAGTTTTGCTTGCTGTAGTAGGTTTGTATGAATCCGTTTGCTATTCATTATGCTCCCTAAGACTTTAGTTGAGCTACAGAATGGCCAACTGCTTGCTTACTTATATGCAATGTGCTGTCTAAATTTTTAACTTGTCTGCGTTTTGGATTTAGCCCCAACATCATGCTCCTATAGTGAGCTAAGAGAGATTTCTGTATGCGGGCTGCACAGACTACCATTTTTTGTAATTTTTAAAATATCACCTGCTTATGCTTCATGACATGTAACATTATTGTTAGTCCTATTTTGCCATGTACAAAATAGTCTTTCTTTCTCGCTTCACTGATATAACTATATTTTCGCCCTAGTCATGTGTACTTACAGAAAGATTTCAGGATGAAGTGACAACAACAAAAAGATCTGTGAGCAGCGCGGCATGGCCGTTACCAAATGATTATGGATTGGAATTGGAATGTGCTGATGTTCTCTAGCATCAAATAGAGGTGGCAAGACAATGTGTACATGATTCTCAACGTACAATCAACAAGTTGAGACTGGACTTGCAGGTATTAGATGCATGAGTCAAAAAATGAAACGAGACACCGAGGTAACCATGAAGGAATTGGAGATTTTGCAGACTAAAATTTATGCTATCTGAATCCGGCCAATCCTATTTTCTGAAGAGATTATAGTTCAAATGGCAAGTTCCGTTGATGCGTGTCCATGATGTATGAGCTTTATTTGTCTAGTGTATGTAATTTGCTGTTTGTGTATGCTTTATTATCACTGGTGCCAAATTATAATGCCCAGTGGATATATTCGGTTGTAATTTCTTTATTGTATAGTGTAGGATTATTCTACGTTTCTATGCCTTAGTCTTTTTATTGTATAGTGTATGTTTTTTAGAAGCGATAGTATAGAGTAGGATAGTTCTTGAATATGCTATATCGTTGAAACGGGGGCCATCACGCCCAAACATTTCCTGGACGCCATACAAATGAACAAACATGTGTAGTCAAAGTGGGCCCTTATTAGGCTAGTCATAATAATATTTAGTGGATCCCAAATGATTTTGCCCACCATAACAGCGGCTCTTAGCAGGCCGTTAACAGGACAAAAGCTCGATAGGGCCGTATAAATGGAAATGGCCCGCGGGCCTCTTGCAGGCCGAAATAAATGTAAATTTTGTCTCGGCCCTTTCACTTTACGGGCCAGTAAGAGGCTGAAAGTGTTATGAGACAGATGAGGCCCAATTTTTAAACTAGGCTTTTAACAAGCCGAAAGTCGCATCGGGTTGAAATTTTGCCCTACGCAACGTGGGCCCCTAATGGAGCCAAAGTCAAAGGCCCAAATATTGTGAGGGCCATTAACAGGCCGAAAGACAAAATGGGCTAGGAATTGGCCCATTTACCGAATGGGCCGAAGACAGGCCGAAAGACAAAATGGGCTAGGAATTGGCCCATTTACCGAATGGGCCGAGGACAGGCCTAAAGTCACAACGGGCTAGAATTGGCCCGACTGCAGAATGGGCCGAGAAAAGGCCGAAAGATGTTTTGGGCCGTTAACGGGCTAGAACTAACAATGGGCTGCTAATGGGCTGAAAGAAGCTCGGGCCGTAATTGGGCCTAAAGATGTAGCGGGCTGTTAACGGGATGAAACTGACGATAGGCTGGAAATTGTCAAATCTAGAATGGGCCTTTGATGGGTTGATTCTGTGTAACTTTATGAGCCATCCTTGTGAATGGGCCTGACTCGACTGGGATGCTAATGGGCCGGCCCGCTTATTTTGATAGGCCCAACCTTTTAACCTAAATGCGCCACTATTGGGCCAAGACACGTGTCGACGTATCATTGGTGCGTTTCGTCCATTTGCTGGATGACAACTGTATGAACGCCAGGCCGACACGTGGATCTCCCGGTGAATGATAATTTTACACGTGGAAAATCGCCATTGGTCCGTGCTATTAATGGGTTATCGGATCCACACCGGAACCCGATAGCTTAACAACGACCCGTTACGAAAGCACATGTAGGACTATCTTGATTCTGTCATAAAATGTGTCGGCTACCCTTGACGAAAGCACTTCTATGACGCGTGATTTATCGTCATAGAAGCGGACACTTCTATGATGATAATTTTTTTAATGTCATGGAACACTTATACGACAGCACAGGTAGGACTATCTTGATTCTGTCATAAAATCATCATGGATGTACATGCATGACAGAAAACGTGACCTACTGTGACAAACACGTATCATCACGGAAGTGCATTTTTCTTGTAGTGCATCATTTCGCCTCCAATTTTTATTCCACGGTAAGAAATCATGATTGTACCCTATGCTTTGATTTTCTAGTGCATTTGAGATCTCGTTTGCTATATTTGAGTCATTTGAGATATCGCAACTACACATGGATGTTAGCAAGATCATTTGTGTGTCGCTTTCTGAGTTTTCATTGATTGTCCAAGAAACAGGAAAAAATCAAACAGTTCAGTCGTAGGGTGCGGCCACAGGCATAGGCATTTTTGGTTTGTTAATTACAGGAAATGCATATAGAGTCCAGAAATAACGAAAATCATTGTGTCATTGTGGCGTGCTCTCACGATTGCATGGAAAAAATGGAAAAGTTTGGCACAAGTTTTGGTGCTCGCACCTTCCATACCAGAGCATCTCACAAGAAGGATCATATATAGTTTCCAGAAGGAGATGCAACACTTCGGACTCCAAATCGTCAGTGACTACATCGTTCCACCACGAAAAAAATCATGGTAAACAATCATGGATATACCTTTGGTTTGATTTTCTCGCACATTTCAGGTCTCGTCTGCTATGTTTAAATCATTTTTGCACTAACCTTGGATTTAGTGCATATAAAGTTAAAACCCTACTACAACTACATGTGGGTATTTTAGTTAGGATATACTTAGGCTACTCATAGTGGAGAGTATCATATACTACTACCATGCATATGATACTAGTGTATGACACTACCTTTAATTATAGTGCATATATAGTATAATAGAGTAGTATCATAGATGATCATATTTATTGCCATGCATGACACAAATTAGCAACACATTTAACATTATACGATATCTACTTATATGTTTACTCTAACCCTCTCTATCTTCTTTAATTCTTTGCCACGTCAGCTTACTTAATATTTCTGAGTGCATGATACCGGCTATGATACCCGCACTATGGACAACCTTAGCAAAGAAGGTGTACAAATCATTTGTGCGTCCCTTTGCGAGTTTTCATCCGTTTGTCCGAGAAGCGGGGAGAAGTTTCAAACATTTCAGCCGTGAGGTGCGGCCACTGGCATAGGCCTAGTTGGTATTTTCATTACAGTAAATTTAGATGGAGTCCGACATCATCAGAATTGATGTGTGCCTGTGGCGTGCTCTCGCAACCCTGTGGAGCATCTCACACGAAGGATCATGGTTTCCAAATGGATACGTGTCAATTCAAACTCTAGTGGTCGGTGACTTCATCGTTTGGCCTCATAAAAATTTCCACAGTATGCAATCACCATTATACCACAAGTTTGATTTTCTGACGCATTTCAGGTATCGTTAGCTATATTTAAGACATTTTTTGAGTTTATCGTGCATTTTGTGCATAAAAACAAAATTACAACCGGAACTGCATTTGCTGTCGAAAGGGATGAGGATTGCTGTTCGATCTGGGAGCATCCAACAGTGCAGACGTATGATCCGTGGGGTTTGTGTTCTGGCCAATCAGAAAGCACGACTTAGATCACGCGCGGGGTTTAGTCGACACACGCCTTTCATGAATGAACCATGTGCTATTCACAAACCAGATTGCATATCTTTTCTTCACACATACTGGAGTGAGATCAATTGAGTGTGCTACCTCTATGATATAATAATAGTAATAATAGTAATAGTAATAATAATAATAATAATAAACAGTTCATATTCATTGCTTGAGCTAACATCATATCAAGGTCAACATATTAATGGTTCTGGCATCAACAGAAAATCGGGCATAACCCACAAATTCAGTACACGCGAAAATTCTTAATGGAACGAATTAATTTGCAGGGTAGGCATAAAGACTAGTCTTACGGCTTAATTCCCATGTATATGGGGGAACAGGAATGTCATCGATGGATCCTTGTGCTAAACGATTCTTCAGCCATTCGGCGTAGTTTTTAGTGTGCTCCTTCATCTCCACATCCGATGAAGGCACCATTGGTAAGAAGCTTTGGCATATCTACGCCAAGTGTTCTTTGACATAAGCACTCAGAACTGGACTGTTAAGAAGTACCGTTTAATTGGCTTTCTCTGCCAATTCTCCGGGTGCAACTATTTACGTGCCAGCAAGGACCAGCTTACCTTTCAGACTTCCCTCTTGGTGATAGAGGGGCAAACCTATAGGTCTTAGTTTCGTGTATTTGGTGCAAAACTCAACCACCTCCTCCACGGCATAACCTTGTAGGATGCTTGCCTCTGGATGGTTTCGATTCCGACAATAGTGCTTCGGTATTCCCATGAACCGCTCGAAGGGATACATGTTGCGAAGAAACACATGACCGCAATACTTTATCTTGTCGACAAGGTGCACAATGAGATGGACCACGACATCAAAGAATGATGGTGGGAAAAACATCTCTAGGTTGGACAATATTCTTGCAATATCATCTTGCATATGATCCAACTCTTCAGGATCTACAACTTTCTGCCATAGTTGGTTAAAGAAATCAGAGAGCTCAATGAGTGTGTTTCTTATATCTTTGTCCATCAGATTCCTGATGGCCAACGAGAGGATTTTTGTCAACATTACGTGGAAATCATGTGACTTCATGTGTCCCAACTTCATTTTACCTAAGCTCACATCCACGAGAGTTCTAATGTTTGCATAGTAGGAAGAGGGTGTCTTAACTAACAAAAAATAGGTGAAGAACTGTTTTGCTTCTTTCGTACTAAAATTATAACTCTGGCGAGCTTTGATGAATTTGTCATCATCTTCTGCTTCACTCTTTCGTTTTGATTGATCAGCAAACATATTGAGCCGTGCACCGTCACCATCCTTTGTTTTACCTTTAATCTTGAGCAGAGTACCAAGGATGCTTTCACATACATTCTTCTCTACGTGCATGACATCGAGCCAGTGACGTACAGGTAGAATCTCCCAGCAAGGTATTTTCCTGAACACTGATTTCTTATTAAACACTTGACCATTGGGTTTTTGTTTCACCGTCAAAGTGTGATTCTTGCCAAGCACAACATTAATTTGTTTAGCCATGTTGTGGACCACCTCCCCATCATAGGGTCTTGGGCCCACATCAACCTTTGTCGTACCATCAAATTCAGCTTTCATCTTTGGGTGCGAGTTGGGAAGAAATCTGCTAGCTATCCTATCCATGCATGTGACACACCCTACATCTCCCTTTGTTTTCTGCCCTAATGTGTTGCCTAATGCCAGTTGGGAATGGCGTGCACCCGCATTGCATGTAGATCAAAAATCTCCTTTTTGTAAGCATCATAACATTTTATAGCAGGCGCATCTATCCACACTGTCACCAGTTCTTCTACCAATAGCTGAAAGTAAATGTCGATGTCATTTCTAGGTTGCTTCGGGCCTTGGATAATCATTGACATCGTAATGTATTTTTTCTTCATACACAACCAAGGAGCTAGGTTATATACGCACAAAACCACCGGCCATACACACTCCCCAAGCCTTATAATTCTAGGATCCTTGGTAAGGTCTTGAAATTTGGTGTCGATTAATTCCCACTGAGCCCCATCTTTCAGGTGCCTCATATATTTACCCACAGTTCGCTCATCATGATGCCACTTCAACCTCTTTGCCTCTGTAGGGTTTGCAAACAAACTCCTCAACCTTGGAATTAAAGGCAGCTACCAAACAACCTTGAACGGGATTCCTGTCTTGATCTCGTCATCCAATTTGTACTTGTCCTTTGCTCTCCTACGCTTGTATCGTGCATGCTTGCATATGGCACATGCACGCAAATCCTTGTACACACCACGGTATAATATACAATCATTCACACAAGCTTCTGTACTTCAAGTTCCATTGGGCAAACAATTTTCTTTGCTTCATTCGTTCTTTTGGGGAGAACATTATCTGCTGGACGATTGTCTTTGAAAATACCTAACATCTCTGTGAAGCCCTTCTTTGATAGACCGTTTGCTTCTTTAAATCTGAGAAGCGCCAGGGTGGCACTCAACATGGAATATTTCTGTTTCTAACATGGATATAATTCTATCTTGGAGTCCGCATCAATGGTTGGCAGATCCTTGTACCCAATCATATCCTTTTTGGGGCCCTTGAAATCTGCAATCATAGCAGCAAAATCTAGCATATCAAGATCGTCGTCATCTTTGTCGACGTCTTGGTTTTCCAGTGGGAGTTTTGGCTTTCTGGTGTTCCATTGGTAGCTTGACGCCTTTGCCCCAATGTTAGATTCAACATCCATGCGACATTGATCGAGGTTTGGCATCTCGCAGCCCTGGGTATATTCATCCATGACCTGCTCTTCACCATGTCTGGTCCAACGTGTATATCCATACATCAATCTCCGGGAGACTAAGTGCCACTGGACATCTGCAACTTCACATGACTCTGTATTGGCACAATGAGTACATGGACACATGATGTAATCCGCATCACCAATTCTCCGCGTTGTACTTTTATCCAGATTCATGAACTCTGTCACGCCACTGATAAAATCCGCGGTTCCCTGATTCTTCATCCATTCAGATCGTTCTATCTGTACCACATGGACGGTAATTAAAACAAAACAACAACATTAATACACGGAGTAACTGATGCCCAAAGATGCATGGATAAATCATAAGGTTTTATTTTCATAATTACTGAGGGCGCTCCATATTGTTATCCAGACGTGCAATGACAAAAATTAATGGCCAGTCAATGTACACACAGAGTACTAGTACAACACTACCCTTAGGAATTGAATACCTTAATTAAGCCACTCACAAAAAGAATACCTTAATTAATTAGCCACACGGCGACCTCCACCCAACAGATAGAGAAGCACGATGCGGCGGCACGCCGAGACAGCAGGGTCGAGGTGCAAAGCTTAGTGCGGCTGCCGCCTGAAGTTCGATGTAACATCCCAAATTTTCAATTTGGAATGTTATACATAGGACATCATATGCATATCATATTTTTTTGCATTCTGGTTTTGCGATCCTGAAAATCCTAAGCAACTCAAGGACCCACGGAGAGAGTTGCGGATTGTATTATTTTCATATTTGAATTTTCTCAAATATTGAAAAAGGGATCACTTTGGTTTTAATTATTTTTCTCTCCGAAAATATTTCAATATCAAAATATATGAGAGGGGATAATATGACTTCTCCAAAACAAAAGAGATATGGGAGGAAAATTATTAAAATCAAATAAATTATTTTATTTGGATTTTTATTGCTATTTTATTTCAATTAGAAAAATATGCATTTTTCAAAATTGCATTTTTAGGCCAAGAAAAATGTTCACTTTGTTCTAAGTATTTTATTTAGACGGTGAAAATTGCTTTTGGCATTTTTAGATTTTTATTTTTAGTTATTTAGGAATTATTTCTCGGTGGAACCTTTTTAAAAAAAATAAACCGACCTTGGGCCGTGCCCGAGCGGGTCACCTTTTAAAAAAAACGACCCGACCTCGGGTCGTGCCTGAGCGGGACTGTGTCCGCGCTCAGGCCTTATAAGCCGCCTGAGCCGCTAGCCCACCCGCACCCCCGAAACCTAGTGCCGCCCGCCGCACGCGCCACCAATCGGCGCCACACGCGTCGTCCGCCGCCGCCCGCTGCCGCCGACCGCCACTGCCGCCGCGGCCGTCGACCGCCGTCATCGCCGCCGCGGATCTCACCGGATCCGCTGCCTTTGTTTTTTCGGTTAGGTAAAAACCGATCGGTTTTCGTTTAAAAACCCTAGATCTGTTTTTTTAGTTTTTATTTGGTTTAGTTATTTAGCGGACGTTCGTCCCTTACTTCGTTTTAGTTATTTAGTTATTTTGGTTTCAAGCAATTTTGAATTCGAAGTTCTTTTGACTGTAGTTTCAGTTCCGTACCTCCGATTTGATCGATTCTTTTTGCAAATCGAACCTCTTCAGTTGAACTTTCAGACTGGATCTTCTTATTTAAAGTTTTCCCCTTGCATCTTTGCTTGAGTGCTTATGTATGCTATTGTTTGTTTGCGCTAGAATTCCCGGAGGCACAGCGTGCTACTACGAGTCACTAGGTTTTGCGGATCATCTGCAAGGCAAGTAACACGTTGATGATACCCTTTTATGACCCAGTTTTTATGCATTAGTTACAACCCTCAAACATTTCATGAGTAGGATCTCTTAACATGTGGGTTTTGGGAAGTAGATGATGAGGTAGAACCTATTACCCTTTTTATTATCAAACCCTTGGGAGTTACTTCTACGTTATACTTATATCGCCATGCTATGCTGGTAGACGTGGATTGGGTTTGAGTGTATCCATGACAGATATGAGATTGTTAATTAATGGTTAACTTAAGGTGGCTACTTAAACACACATCTGGTTGGATTGCTTGCGGGCACCTGGGGATATACCAGTGTTGTCCTTTTATGGTTCGCCACCCAGGCTCAAAGGGATCATAAGATTATTCATGCTAGAAACTTCCGTGTGCAGCCACAAGCTAATATGGGCTCTAGCATAGTGGAGTAAGTTGCATGAACTCCTCCAGTGGTAGGCTAACAGATGTAGGGGATGTAGGTTGGTACGGTCTACCCAGGGTTAGAGTTAATGCATCTGAAAAACTATGTCTCGGTCATCCGTTTCTCAAACACCAAGTAGTGCAAGAAATCCAACGAAGGAGATCGAGTCTTGTGGGGGAAAAGTGTGCAAACCTCTGCATAGTGTACAAACTAATCATGGTTAGGTGTGTCCCCGGTTATGGACATCTTGAGTATCTGGTTCTTGAATTCTCATGTTGATCTCATCACTCTAAAACTAATTTGTTGGGAAGTTAATTACTTTTTAATTGGGATTGAGATGGGAACTTACCATTCTCAGTGTTTTTCAACTACCATGATAGTTAAAAAATATATATTCCTTTGTTGTAGGAAAAAATTGGCTTTTCGCAAAAACATTAAAACTGGAGAGCCTCCACCAGGCTCATATGCATGTAGTGATAGTCTTTACTTGTTCAATGCTCTACTGTGTTATCTTGGCAGCATATTCCATGTACTGACCCGTTTCGGGCTGCAACATATCATGTTGCAGACTTTTCAGACGAAGAGTTAGGTGCGCTAGATCGTTGTCTTGCACTCAGCTACGCCATTGGAGTTGATGGACTCACTTTATCTTCCAAGTCTTCCGTTGTTATCTTATTTAGATGGCCTTAAGCCATATTTATTTTAGTAAGTTCTCTTTTGAGACATTCGATGTAATAAGTGTGTGATTGCAACTCTGTTATAAATCCTTCGAAGTACTGTGTGTGTCAGCATTACCGATCTAGGGAAGACACTTAAGCACAGAGATTTGACTGTTTGAGGTCGGATCGCTAGAAGATGGTATCAGAGCACACGCTGAATGTAGGACACAACCACTAAGATGAGCCATAGGTCACTCTCCTCTACTTATTTCTAACTTCTCTCCATCTTCTACTCTATGGGATGGCGAACACAAGGAACAAGTTTGCACAACCGGATGAAGAGACACCTTTTGGACGACACTTGAAGGAAGTCACTAGGTACCTGAACATTGTAATACCAAGCTTCACCGGGACCTACACCGCCACTTTACCAGAAGAGGTGAGTTGGATGATTCGAGTTCATGTTCCAGGAAGGACATTCACGCCAGTTACTGAACCCATAGAGTTTTCCTTTGATGCACCAACCTGGAGTCTAGGAAAGAGCATGGCAGCCCACATTGCCATAGGACGCATCAAGTTTATCTCTAGGATCTTAAGGATACTATCTACCAGATATGTGGGTGCCGAGATGAGCAATGGGAGATGATCAGCACCAGGAAGGACAGGTCCATTGCAGCTTTTATCTAGGAGTTAAACCAGCACATTCATCGCCAGGAGAACCAGATGTGCGCGAGCATGATAGATCTGAAGAAGTTGATGACTAGGAACATGGAGCTGGAAGAGGAACTCAAGTCTACACCAGACGGATACAAGGAGGAAATCACAATACTAGTGGAGAAGAATGATGACCTGACAAGGAAGCTAGGAGTATTCATGGGAGACCCTGCGCCAGGAGGAGATGACGACTATCCCAAAGACTACATCATCATCGACGACACCGACTCCGACCCCGACAATAGTGATGATGATTATGAAGACGAAGCTGGAGCAGATATCATGGAGTCTTCTACCGATCAGAAATTTTAGTAGACCACCATATTATTAGTAGTATTTCCCCCATGTATATAGTAGTAGTCCGAGCACCGTAATGATAGTTAGATCGATTGCATGCCCTTGCTTGAAATTGATTTGGTGTGATATGATTGTGTTTGTCTCATGTGCATATGGGTAGTATTTTCTCACTAGACCTCATTCTATTCTAATCTCTCCCCTCTAAATCCATCAGATGCCTCCGAGACATGACCCCGGATTTGCCTTCCCACCAGAGCTCACTCAGTTGATCCAACAGCAGAATACACTGATGCAGTTGCTAGTTCAGAATCAAGGCAACAACAACAACAACAATAACAATAATAAAAACAATAGCCCACCGCCACCCCTCAAGTTGACAACTTAGCCCGTTTTCTGAGGTTACAACCACCGGTGTTCTCCAGTAGCACCGAGCCCATAGTTGCTGATGACTGGCTACACAGGACTGGAAGGGAGTTAACCACTACAGGTTGCATAGATGCTGAGAAGGTGCGTTTTGCCGCACACCAATTGGATGGACCTGCAGCCTCATGGTGGGAGAATTACACAACCACCTTCCCTATAGCCAATGTTACTTGGGAGCAATTGCAGCAAGCATTCTGCATTGCTCATGTCTCAACTGTAGCTATGAGTATAAAGAAGCGTGAGTTTCGCAACTTGCGCCAAGGAAACCGTACCGTGGGGCAGTACGTGGAGGAGTTTAGCAAGTTAGCTCACTATGCCCCGGATGATGTGGCTATAGATGCCGCGAAGCAAGAGAAGTTTATGGAAGGGCTGAATGACGAAATGAGTGTGCAGTTGATGGTGGATATACCCATAACCATGGAGGCCATAACCACAATGGAGGAAGCTCGCATAACCATAGTGGCCCCAAGAATGGAAATGGGAACGGAGCAAGCACTCAGAACCACTCTAACCCAGCTACACCCGCCAAGAAGGACCAAAGTCACATTACGTGTTTCAAGTGCGGGAAGACTGGACACTATGCCAATGAGTGTCCTAAACTCAAGAATGGAAATGGAAATGGCAATGGAAGCTTTGGGAAGAAACCCAACCCTTTCAACAAGGGACAAGTGAACCACGTGAACGTGGAGGAGGTTGAAGAGCAGCCAAATGCAGTTATCGGTAAGTTTTTGGTTAAGTCATTTACCGCTCTCGTTCTTTTTGATACTAGTGCATCACATTCATACATTTCAAGGGGATTTGTGGACAAGTTTAAGTTACCCACCTTAGCCCTTAGGACACCCTTGCTAGTAAGCTCACCATGTGCAGAGGATATGGCCAGCCGATGGTGTGAACGGTTACCCTTAAACATTGGCAACCATGTTTTCCCCTCAGACCTAATAATTTTGGAGTCACAAGGATTGGACGTTATACTGGGTATGGATTGGCTATCGAAGTATGGAGGAAACATTGATTGTGCTAGTAGGTCAATTCTGCTCACCACCCCGGAGGGAAAAAGGATTAAGTATGTATCCAGGCATACCCCAAAGAGGACTCACGTAAACTCCCTCACGGGCGTTGTTCAGGAAGAAGTGCCAGTAGTGAAGGATTACCTAGATGTATTTCCAGAGGAACTACTAGGCATGCCGCCGGATCAAGACATTGAGATTTTGATAGAGCTGTTGCCAGGCACCAGACCAATATCTAAGAGACCACATCGGATGCCCGTAAATGATCTAGAGGATATTAAGAAACAGATTAAGGAGTTATTGGAGAAAGTTTATATTTGACGAAGTTCGTCACCATGGGGAGCCCCAGTGCTCTTGGTTGAGAAGAAGGATAAATATCTGAGAATGGTGGTTGATTATCGTGCATTGAATGAAGTGATGATCAAGAACAAGTACCCATTGCCGATGATCAATGATTTGTTTGACCAGCTGCAAGGAACTAAAGTATTTTCCAAGATCGATCTTCGATCAGGATACCACCAGCTGAAGATCCGAGAACAGGATATACCTAAGACAGCATTCACCACAAGGTACGGGCTATATGAGTACACAGTTATGTCATTTGGATTAACAAATGCCCCTGCCTATTTCATGAGTATGATGAATAAGGTGTTCATGGAGTTCTTGGATACGTTTGTTGTGGTGTTCATTGATGATCTTTTGTTATACTTGAAGAATGAAGAAGAACACAAAGAACATTTGCGTTTAGTTCTCGAGAAGCTCAG
Source organism: Triticum urartu (assembly GCF_056163025.1). NCBI lineage: Eukaryota > Viridiplantae > Streptophyta > Magnoliopsida > Poales > Poaceae > Triticum > Triticum urartu. The sequence continues at coordinate 308,757,244 of NC_141878.1, forward strand.
AGAACGTCAGTTATATGCCAAGTTCAACAAATGTGAGTTTTGGTTGAATGAAGTTGGATTCCTTGGACATGTTATATCAGGAGAAGGTATAGCAGTAGACCCTACTAAGGTTCAGTCATTCACTGAGTGATTGGCACCCACCTCAGCTGGAGAGATCCGCAGTTTTCTAGGACTCGCGGGATATTATCGGAGATTCATCGAGAATTTCTCTAAGATTGCAAAGCCTATGATGGATTTGTTGAAGAAGGACACCAAGTTTAGATGGATAGATGAACGTGAGGCAAGTTTTCAGGAGCTGAAGAAACGTTTGGTTACAGCCCCAGTGCTGATTCTGCCGGATATACACAAGGATTTCCAAGTGTATTGCGACGCATCTCGCTTAGGACATGGAGGCGTGCTTATGCAAGACGGAAGAGTTGTCTCATATGCCTCACGTCAGCTTCGACCGCATGAGTTGAATTATGCCACACATGATTTGGAGTTAGCAGCTGTAGTGCATGCGCTCCAGACCTGGAGACATTTTTTATTGGAAATCATTGTGATGTGTACACGGATCATAAGAGTTTAAAGTACATTTTCACACAGAAGGAGTTGAATCTCAGGAAAAGGAGATGGTTGGAGCTTATAAAGGATTATGATATGAAGTTGCACTATCATCCAGGCAAGGCGAATGTCGTAGCAGACGCTTTGAGCCGGAAGAGTTACGCCAATACCCTCGTAAGCGGAGGATTGCCAAAGGAGTTAGCTGAAGATCTCAGGGAGCTACGTTTGGAGATAGTCCCTAGAGGTTTTGTTGCAGCATTAGAAATTCTGTCGACATTATTGGGAAAAAATCGAGAAGCTCAGAAAGATGATAAGGAAATTGCTGGGATAAAGGAGAAGATGAGCAAAGGAAAAGCCAAGGGTTTTCATGAGGATGAGCATGACGCCTTGTGGTTTGAGGACCGTGTTTATGTACCCAATAATGCAGAGATCAGGAAGCTGATACTTCAGGAAGCTCATGACTCGCCATACTCGATACACCCCGGAAACACCAAGATGTATTTGGATTTGAAGGAGCGTTTCTGGTGGACTGGTATGAAGAAGAATATTGCCGAGTATGTAGCTGTTTGTGATGTATGTCAAAGAGAGAAGGCGGAACATCAGAAGCCAGCAGGATTACTGTAGCCTATGCCTATACGCGAATGGAAGTGGGATAAGCTTGGCATGGATTTTATCACCGGATTAACCAGGACCCGATCGGGATACGATTCTCACCTAGTGAAGACCACCTATACAAGTGCGAAGTTGGCCAAGATATATATGACCAGGATCGTATGTCTGCATCGAGTTCCGAGGACCACCGTATCAGATAGAGGAACACATTTTACTTCAAAGTTTTGCCACCAGCTGCACCAGACTTTGGGCACCAGGCTAGAGTTTAGTACAACTTTTCATCGTAGACAGATGGACAGACCGAGAGAGTCAATCAGATTCTGGAGTACATGTTGAGAGCTTGTGCCCTATATTATGGATCTAGTTGGGATGATAATTTGCCTTACGCAAAGTTCTCATACAACAATAGTTACCAAGCCAGTTTGAAGATGGCACCTTTCGAAGCTTTGTATGGAAGAAGCTGCAGAACACCGTTGATGTGGGATGAAGTTGGAGACCGCCAGTTGTTCGGACCAGATTTGATCAAAGAGTGCGAAGAGAAGGTTAAGTTGATTCGAGATAGACTAAAGGTAGCTCAGTCCAGGTAGAAGGGTTATGTAGACTCAAAATGCAAGGAGGTAGTCTATGCAATATCTTCGGGTGTCACCCCTACGAGGAGTTAAATATTTTGGAGTTAAGGGAAAGTTAGCCCCAAGATTTGTAGGACCATACCGAGTTTTGGAACGTATGGGAGAAGTAGCCTACAAGTTGGAGTTACCCGAAGGACTGTCAGGAGTTCATGATGTGTCTGACGTTTCTTAGTTGAAGAAGTGTCATGCAGAGTTGGCCGATATTCCTCTAAGAGATATAATGCCTCTAGAAGCAATTCAGCCGGACAGTGATCTCACCTATGAGGAGAAACCAGTCAAGATTCTCGAGTTTGCCAGCCGAGTCACACGCAGCAAGGTTATCAAGTTTTGCAAAGTTCAGTGGAGCCACCATACCGAGGATGAAGCCACCTGGGAACAAGAGGATGATCTACGAAAAGACCACCCACAACTATTTTCTAGATAACCTAAATCTCGAGGGCGAGATTCACCTTAAGGGGGTAGGTTTGTAACATCCCAAATTTTCAATTTGGAATGTTATACATAGGACATCATATGCATATCATATTTTATTTGCATTCTGGTTTTGTGATCCTAAAAATCGTAAGCAACTGAAGGACCCACGGAGAGAGTTTGGGATTGTATTATTTTCATATTTGAATTTTCTCAAATATTGAAAAAGTGATCACTTTGGTTTTAATTATTTTTCTCTCCGAAAATATTTCAATATCAAAATATATGAGAGGGGATAATATGACTTCTCCAAAACAAAAGAAATATGGGAGGAAAATTGTTAAAATCAAATAAATTATTTTATTTGGGTTTTATTGCTATTTTATTTGAATTAGAGAAATATGCATTTTTCAAAATTGCATTTTAGGCCAAGAAAATGTTCACTTTGTTCTAAATATTTTATTTAGACGATGAAAGTTGTTTTTGGCAATTTTAGATTTTTATTTTAATTTATTTAGGATTTTTTTCTCGGTGAACCTTTTTTTTAAATGCACCGACCTTGGGCTGTGCCCAACCCGGACTCTGTCCGCGCTCAGGCCTTATAAGCCGCCTGAGCCGCCAGCCCACCCTCCCCACCGAACCCTAGCGCCGCCCGCCGCACGCGCCACCCGCTGCCATAGTTTTGAATTCGAAGTTCTTTTAACCGTAGTTTCAGTTCCGTACCTCAGATTTGACTGATTCTTTTTCCAAATCGAACGTCTTCAGTTGAACTTTCAGATTGGATCTTCTTATTTGAAGTTTTCCCCTTGCATCTTTGCTTGAGTGCTTATGTATGCTATTGTTTGTTTGCGCTAGAATTCCCGGAGGCGCAGCGTGCTACTACGAGTCACTAGGTTTTGCAGATCATCAGCAAGGCAAGTAACACGTTGATCATACCGTTTTATTACCCAGTTTTTATGCATTAGTTACAACCCTCAAATATTTCATTAGTAGGATCTCTTAACATTTGGGTTTTGGAAAGTAGATGATGAGGTAGAACCTATTACCATTTTTGTTATCAAACCCTTGGGATTTACTTCTATGTTATGCTTATATCACCATGCTATGCTCCTAGACGTGGATTGGGTTTGAGTGTATCCATGACAGATGTGAGATTGTTAATTAATGGTTAACTTAAGGTGGCTACTTAAACACACATCTGGTTGGATTGGTTGCGGGCACCTGGGGATATACCAGTGTTGTCCTTTTATGGTTCGCCACCCAGGCTCAAAGGGATCATAAGATTATTCATGCTAGAAACTTTTTTGTGCAGCCACAAGCTATTATGGGCTCTAGCATAGTGGAGTAAGTTGCATGAACTCTTCCAGTGGTAGGCTAACAGATGTAGGGGATGTAGGTTGGTATGGTCTACCCAGGGTTAGAGTTAATCCTTCTGAAAAATTGTGTCTCGGTCATCCATTTGTCAAACACCATGTAGTGCGAGAAACCCAACGGAGGAGATCGAGTCTTGTGGGGGAAAAGTGCGCAAACCTCTGCAGTGTGCACAAACTAATCATGGTTAGGCGTGTCCTCGGTTATGGACATCTTGAGTATCTGGTTCTTGAACTCTCATGTTGATCTCATCACTCTAAAATTAATTTGTTGGGATGTTAATTACTTTTTAATTGGGATTGAGATGGGGACTTACCATTCTCAATGTTTTTCAACTACCATGATAGTTAAATAAAATATGTTCCTTTGTTTTAGGAAAAAATTGGCTTTTCGCAAAAACATTAAAACCGGAGAGCCTCCACCAGGCTCATATGCATGTAGTGATAGTCTTTACTTGTTCATTGCTCTATTGTGTTATCTTGCCAGCATATTCCATGTGCTGACCCATTTTGGGCTGCAACATATCATGTTGCAGACTTTTCAGACGAAGAGTTAGGTGCGCTAGGTCGTTGTCTTGCACTCAGCTATGCCGTTGGAGTTGATGGATTCACTTTACCTTCAAAGTCTTCCGCTGTTATCTTATTTAGATGGCCTTAAGCCATATTTATTGTAATAAGTTCTCTTTTGAGACATTCGATGTAATAAGTGTGTGATTGGAACTCTGTTATAAATCCTTCGAAGTACTGTGTGTGTCAGCATTACCGATCCAGGGATCACGGTGAAGCACATAGATTAACCTTTTGATGTCGGATCGCTACATTCGACCTCCACTATCCCGCCGTCGACCGTGATGGATGTGCTCCAATCACGCCGCTGCCGACCTTGATGGTTGAGCTCCTCCTATCTCCCTTCTCAGACCGAGGATTGACCTCCTATGACGCCGCCACTACCCACCGACCGCGGATTGAACTCTTCTCTGGTAGCCGCTACCTAGGCCACCGCCGCCATCTCTATATGCAGAGCAGCTATTTTATTTTTTGACGGATATCCGCAGAGCGTCTGTTTACATGGTATCACTGTAACTCAATTATATGTACAGGGTAGTACATCACATATGGTTATGTAACAGCAACCGTGTCTCACCTATGTTGTCTTCTCACACGGTTTGGTGTGGAAATCATGTGTGAAGTTGTAATACCTAACACAAACAACATGTATAAATAGTGTGTTGTATACAACTTATAGTGCCATAAATAGTTCCCGACCATTAGCTTATCCCCATAGTTTCCCCATTTATCCCAAATCCCTAGATAGCCTCCAAATTGCCTCGCGTGGCGCTCACATTGGGGGAATGCAGACGAGTGGTGCTGATGGTTTCGATGCGGCTGCTGCTGCTCGTATCGCCGCCACAACGGCGGCCGAGAGCACTTTCCTAAGGTCATCAGAAGGTATGCGTACTATGGATCTGAATCGTCCTGTTAGGTTCCAATCTATCCTGATCTTTTTTAGCATGTCCAAAGTAGCTCCTTGCTGAATCCGTCCTGAATGACCCCCCACCAGGAAAGCAATCTGCTGCCAGATCTAGAGCATGACTCCAGACTCCTGCAACACGAGTTTGACTCTGAGTTTTGTGCCACTGGGAAGTACCAAAAGCTGAGTTGTTTCCATGGGCACACTCCCGCTCGACGTGTATGCACAGACGGATTCGAGATTGGCAGGCGGTTTCTCAGTTGCCCCTTAGAGGTTAGTGCTAAGTTCACCATTTTACTTGAGTTAATGCCACCCCTCATCCTGAATACTATTTTACATTGGAAGGGATATGAGGCTTGTGCCTTTGTTGACTGGCTGGATGAAGAATGGCATGGCAGGGCTCGGAGTGTTATCACCAAGCTCGCAGAAGATAACGTAAAGCCAAAGAAGAAACTGGTTGATCTGGAATGTATAAGTAGTACGATGAAGGAAGAAAGAATCAATCACAAGCAACAGATGAAAGCAAGAGACAAGAAGGAACTAGCATGTGTAGTTGTGGTTGTCACATTAGCCATGTTCTATGCACTATTTGCAATGATGATTAGGGGTTTTGTTTGACAGTATTGCTAAAGCACATGTAGATGTGCTCTAGTAATGCATATCTAGGTCCTATGCCATTGATGTTACGCGAAGATTCATGCAGATATTTGATACGTCTCCAAAGTATCTATAATTTTTTATTGTTCCATCCTATTATATATTCTGTTTTGGATGTTTAATGGGATTATTTATACACTTTTATATTTTTTGGGACTAACCTATTAACCGGAGGCCCAACCCAAATTGTTGTTTTTTTTGCCTATTTCAGTGTTCCACATAAAAGGAATATCAAACGGAGTCCAAACGGAATGAAACCTTCCGGAGTGTGATTATTGGAACAAACGTGATCAAGAGGACTTGGAGTGGACGTCAAGCAATCAACAAGGAAGCCACAAGTCCGGGGGGCGCGCCTACCCCCCGGGTGCGCCCTCCATCCTCGTGGCTCCACCGACCTACTTCTTCCTCCTATATATACCTACATACCCTGAGAACATTGGAGAGCACCACGAAAACCTAATTCCATCGCCGCAACCTTCTGTACTCGTGAGATCCCATCTTGGGGCCTTTTCCGGCGCTCTGCCGGAGGGGGCATTGATCACGGAGGGCTTCTACATCAACACCATAGCCTCTCCCATGATGTGTGAGTAGTTTACCTCAGACCTTCAGGTCCATAGTTATTAGCTAGATGGCTTCTTCTCTCTTGGATCTCAATACAAAGTTCTCCACGATTCTCTTGGACATCTATTCGACGTAATCTTCTTTTGCGGTGTGTTTGTCGAGATCCGATGAATTTTGGGTTTATGATCAAGATTATCTATGAAAAATATTTGAATCTTCTCTAAATTCTTTTATGTATGATTGGTTATCTTTGCAAGTATCTTCGAATTATTAGTTTGGTTTGGCCTACTAGATTGATCTTTCTTGCAATGGGAGAAGTGCTTAGCTTTGGGTTCAATCTTGCGGTGCTCGATCCCAGTGATAGTAGGGGAAACGACACGTATTGTATTGTTGCCATCGAGGATAAAAAGATGGGGTTTATATCATATTGCATGAGTTTATCCTTCTACATCATGTTATCTTGCTTAAATGTTACTCCGTTCTTATGAACTTAATACTCTAGATGCATGCTGGATAGCGGTCGATGTGTGGAGTAATAGTAGTTGATGCAGGCAGGAGATGGTCTACTTGTCATGGGCGTGATGCCTATATACATGATCATACCTAGATACTCTCATAACTATGCTCAATTCTATCAATTGCTCGACAGTAATTTGTTCACCCACCGTAATACTTATGCTATCTTGAGAGAAGCTACTAGTGAAACCTATGGCCCCCGGGTCTATTTTCCATCATACAAGTTTCCAATCTATTTTATTATGCAATCTTAGCTTTCAATTTATATCATAAAAATACCAAAAATATTTATATTATTATTGTTATCTCTATTAGATCTCACTCTTCCTAGTGGCCTTGAAGGGATTCATAACCCCTTTATCACGTTGGTTGTGAGGTTCTTATTTGTTTGTGTAGGTATGAGGTGACTCGCGCGTGGTCTCCTACTGGATTGATACCTTGGTTCTCAAAAACTAAGGGAAATACTTACGCTGCTTTGTTGCATCACCCATTCCTCTTCAAGGGAAAACCAACACATGCTCAAGAGGTAGCATTTTCCTTTTTTCTTTTCTTTTCCTTTGTAGTTTGATTATTACTGGCTTCATCAATAAGAAGAGCTCAATGTATTGCTTGCCAACTATCCTACTCCATTCGTACCGGTACCGGTCCATAATCCCAAAACTCTTTCCTTGTTTTTGTGATGAAAAAAGAAATCAGCCAATAAGAGTCCTGCGCAACCCCAGGAATTTGGAGCGACTATATACAAATAATTGTGGTTGATTATAACATCGTTTAGATAATACGTCAACCCCCGCTTCAATTGACATTTCCTCTTCACTCCATACCCCACTTAAGTGTACACCATCTTCATCGTCCCCGGCAGGCCGTGCTGCACACTTGCACACACTCTGCAATCTTGCTTTCTCGCAGTTTTTATATGACTGTAGCCATGTCGAGCGACAGCGAGGACTATAGTTCGGCCAGCTCTCTGGCGCCCGATGATAGGTCAACATCGGAATCATCCCGCTCGTCTTCCATGAGTCCGGTGTTGAACCTAGACCTTGATTATAACTGGATCATGGAAGTGACGGCACCTCTGGAGTCGTTAGACGACAACCACACGGACGAGGAGCCGTCGGAGGGCGAAGAAGACGATGATGATGATGATGAGGAGGAATGGTCGAACGAGGAGGAGGAGGACGATGCCAACAACGACGGTGATGACGGCGGAGGCGATGAAAAGCCAACGGTCAACGGGAAGAAGCGTCCTCGCCTAGACGATGTCGCTGGGCAATCCAACAACAACAACAACAACAATGACTAAATTAAGTAGACTGTATATATCTCTATTTCCTTTCATTCATATTAATTTGTTATCTTTGTTTATCCTGTCAATCTCATCGCAGACAGTTAGTAATACGTATTCGACAGAGATCTTCTACATTATTGCCACAGGTTGGTTTGTTGAACTATGTGCCTTGATGAGCACACAATTCACAAAAAAAGACGGTATGTGCTGTCTATAATGATCGCACACAGTTCTGATTACCTACCTGTTTGCGAGGTATCACACACATCTTGTTACGATGAATCATTTGTGTTCACCTCGATCATAGCAAATGGTTCATTGGAGCAAACAGTATGCCGTATATCGCACACACTTTTATCTGGCTGCCTATTTCTGTTGTCTTGTCTCATCGCAAACAGTTTGTATGGATCAACCGTATGCCCCGCATCGCACACACAACTAAAATCTGAACCATATTTGATGTATCATTCATCGCAAACATTTTGCATCTTTTTTGAGCGTTTTTTACATCACCGTTTGTGATTAATGCATCGCACACAGTTTTGTCAAAGGTTCTCTGATTGTAGTGTCGCATTAGCAACATCCTGCAGTAGTGATCGGAAGCGTTTCGGGGTCACCGGAACGGTTTTAGTGAGTATCAGGTAATACCGTGTATTATCGATAAATTATATATAGGTGGAAAATGTTTCCGGAGATGTTAATATATATATATAATGGTATATAAGTATTTACAACATTTTATATTTATTTTATATATCAATGGTTCTAAAAAGGCCAAGATGTGGAAGGAACTTGGGACAAAAAGGCCCAAGTAGGATAGTGCCTCCTTCCCTAAGAAAGGAGGCCGAATTGGGAGTAGGGGAGGAGTCCAACTCCTGCTCCCTTAGGCCGGTGCCTCTAGGAGGATTTCCCACCTTGGTGGAATCCCTCCTCTTCCCCTCCAACGTATATATACTTGAGGTATTGGCCACAATTATACGTCCAAGTTTTGGAGCCTGCTCTAGTTCTTCTAGTTCTAGTTCTAGTTGGTCCTAGTTGACTAATGAGAGATAGGATAATCCTCTTGTCCTCATAATTAGAAGCCCCATGTGGTTCTAATTTCTCCCTTCTAATTCTCCAGCAAATATTAGCTCTGGATGGCGAAACACGATCGGATCGTGAAGGTTGCACACTTGCAACCAAGTAGGGAGGTTGTGCTTTCGGTCTTTGGTTCGAGGGACTATTCGTGGGTACGATGGTATGAGGGATAGTTCATTGATCGTTCGAGGGACTCCTAGTATGATCTACACCGACGCGTTCTTCTTTTGCTTTAACTCAATGACGGTAACGACCATGATCCCAACCCATTATGCATCTTCATATTGATCTCGGGTATGCTTAGGCGCAAAATTTTTATTTTCTATTACGCTTCCCAACAATCTGCGCTTAGGAATTTTTTTACTGTAGCCGATGCGCCTAGCATAGCCCAAAAGTGGTAGCAGAGCCTCTGCTATAGGATCTGGATTTAGATCGGATGCATATTTGATAAGTGGAGGCCGCAGATGAGATATGTTATCGTTTATGAGATCGACTATGTACGGGATCAATGTGGCTACATTTTCTGTCAATCAGAATTGATGAGGCCATGACACAACCTACCCCTACTGGTCAGATTTCGCCATCGGGCTTAACGGTGAAACGTAAATCCAAATCGGGTTCACGATGATCATAAGATTTGTTTGATCGGAAAATTCGGTGTGGTCGGAGTACTGCAGATGTGATATGTGATTTCCACCATATGCGTAGCACCATAAATGTCGTACGTGTTCACTGAAATCGGTAGATTGCGATTCTAGGCATAACTTTGTTTTGTAGGTTTGATGTGAATAGTATGGATCATGTGTATGTGATGCATGTATGTAAATTATAAATGGCCTGTGGGTCATGATTCGTCAGTCGGCAGGAGCCAAACATTCTCTGGAAAATTCATTGCTCCGTGCAGTAGTTCAACGGCAGAGATCAAATTCGTGGCTGGGTGTTCTAGCGTGACGAACAAGAAGTAGTTCCAACTAGGTCATCGGTGTCGGAGCCGACTTGGAAGAACGTCCATGAAGGAGCCACACTATTCCAAAATATATGTTTATTTTGTGATTGCTATGCTTCTTAGTTTATATGCTTGTTAAAATGGTAGAAAGATCCCTCATCAATATCAAGCCAATTGCCATCCCAAATGTTGCACCTTCGCATGTCATGTACGTCTTGTAGTGGGCTCATAAAATTGGGGTGCTACAAGGTGTCCATGAACTAAAGGGTTCGTGTCGGACATGGACATGTACTGCATCAGGTTAACTTGACAAGGCTATCAAAACGGTTTTGGGCCTTGTGGCAAAGGAGGTCAGGAGCTGGGGTATAAGATACCTAACCGACCGCCAGGAGTTGTATAGAGATACGATTAGCAAAGAGTTGCTTACCAGATAGTCAGTCGGCTCACAGTGATGCTAAAGCTCACTGGTCGTTTGCGCTAGTTGGATCCTGAATCACTGAGAGTTTCTGGAGGGATGCCGACTTCTGTGGGAGTATTTCCGTTGAAGGCTTGAATTACTATACATAAACACATTGCTTAGTGATTGCATATTTTTCTGTTGTAGACCAATTTCACCACCTTCTCAACCCCACTTTGCATTGATATCAATCTTGGAAACAGATAAACTTAATGGAACAAACTTTACCACCTAGTATAGAAACTTGAGAATTGTTCTCAAGCATGATAAGAAGGAACATGTTCTAGAAAATCTGCTTCTAGCTGAACCTGCCGAGAATGCTAATGCTACAACCAGGAATGCCTACCAGAAACATATTGATGAATCAATGGAAACCAATTGTATGATGCTGGCTTGTATGAAGCCTGATTTGCAACAACATTTCAAAAATGTTGAGGCTTTCGATGTAGGCTAGGACCGAAAGGTTCAATGTCTGGCTATCCTTAATGGATTGTAAACTTAAGTAAGGTGATCCACTAATCCCATATGTGATCAAGATGATCATGTACATGCAATCTTTGAACGATTATGCTTCCCTCTTAGTGATGACCTATCCATAGATACAATTCTGATTTCTTTTCCACCCACTACAAGAAATATGTCAACTTATGACCACCACTATTGGTCACTGAAAGGTCACAAATTTCCATTTATGACCTTTTTGTGACCAAAAACATAAGGTCAAAAGCTGGGCGTCGTAAACTGACTATAGCGACCTTTCTTCTGGAATGGTCGCAATCGTTTATGACCAAATTAAGTCCAGTGTGGCTTTTTGGTCACTAGCAACCTCCCCAGGCCACGTAGGCATCCAGCGTGGCAAGCTGATGTGGCACAAGATTCAGCCCGGTCCAATTCAGTTTTCTACATGGGCCTAGCCCATTAATTCAGCCTTTCTATATTTTTTTCTATCAATTTTTGGTCGACTTCATGGGCCTGGCCCAACATTGCAGCCTTTTTTATTATTGGGCCTTGGCCTTTTCGTCTAAATAATTATAATTTCCTTTTTTTATTAAATGGGTCCACCAGTCAGATGGGTCCCAGTTGTCAGGTTTGGGTCTGGTAAGTGAGTCCCATCTATCAGGCTCATATTCTTCATATTTCAACTAGTATTTAACTTGGCAGACAAAAGCACACATAATACTTCAAATAAGAGCAACCAGATCACGTTGCCAATACATATGACCATGTGTAATACAGTACTTTACAAGATCTACATGTGTAACGAGCTCTACAAGTGTGATACAATACTGCTTTACAAGAAAATGATGACATGCCGGACTCGCTGGACAACCATAGTCAAGGCTGGGAACAAACAAAACGGCAACATGGCTTCCTCTGTCAGGGCTGCCGATGCTGCTCCTTCCCCGCCGCCGCCGCATAGGTGAATTTCCTGCACAAGTGAAATTGGACTGAATCTATAAACTTGTTTATACTCCTGGACTGTGTTTGGAATGAATTTGGAGTACAAGGAAACCAAAACAATATCTAGACTGTGTTTGGACTAAATTTGGAGTACTCCTGGACTGAATTTGGACTGAATTTAACTGAAACAATGATCAGGACAATGAACAGTACACAAAACATTATAGTCCAGAACCATATGTGACGGACGGTACCCCAACATTACACAAAGGATGGTCAATGATCAAGACTAGTGTGCAATGATATATACCTTTGGTGACCGGGCTAGAATAATGGACCATAGCCTGAGGATTACGACGTTCGTCGTCTTGACGTACTCGTGCACCTTCTTCATGATGTGTTGTGCCTCCACTATACTCTCCATCGTCATCTTGTCCGAGGACTTGTCCATGATCACCTCTGAGCATATCTCACCTATCTTTCTCTGCTTGGCCCAGGCCATCGCGCCCACCGCTAGTAGCAAGGATGCTGCCAGTGCATAACCGACCCACTCGCTGCAATAGAAAAGATGAAACTTGCATATTATTCCAAGTCCCATTTTCAACTTGAGTACACACAAATATGTAACCAGGATTCAATGAAAATGATGCTTATAATCTTAATGATGCACTAAGCAGACTAACGGAAATATATATGGGAGGTATTCAGAAACATGTTTAATGGAAATATCCAGCTTGGAGATATTCAGAAGCATGATACTCATAAGCATGCTGAATTAATCACATTTTTGTTCTAAAAAATGGAGAGAATAGATGTGCCTCATGAGTAATCCTATGAGGTAACTAGAAGAAAAACAGTGAAGGGAATCTGTAGTATAATTCGTTCGGAACAATACTCAAGCCAGTCAGGTTAAGCAACATATGCATGAGTTTCATCTTTAGGATTAATAGAATAGGACAGATAAATTAATGTTTTTCTGAAACTATAAGAGACATATCAGCACACATAATGTAACTATTCAAGTTTTCAACTATAAGAGACTATAGACTGTCAAATAAAGAACATCAGTTATAGAACTCTGTATCAGGTAGGTAGTAAGCATGCTTAAAAATCACATGGACATACCTATGCATATTTCCCATACTACATAAGTACTAAACAAACTAACAAGTGCTCACTTGAAAACCTTCCATGCACATGATAGTAGCTCTTCACTCATGTCATAGAAAAAACATTTGCCAAGTAACATCATACTGTTGTTCACATACAGCGAGAGAACCTTCCATGCAAACTCCCATTGTTTTAACCCACGGGAGAAAAGAAAGGTCCTTATCATCAGGTCCAAAAGAAGCAGAAACATTTGAACAACTAGAGAAACACAGTACAGCAGCAAAAGCATTGAAAGAGCAGCAGGCTTGGACTCACACATGTCATATCTTATAAACTTAGGCAAGTGCTCTCAGGTTATCCCTAACATCATGCACTAGCTTGGGTAATTAACATCAAACAATACATATCAGTACAAGGCTAGGCAAGATAATAAAGACTTGGGAAAAGATAGCAGAGTTATAAAAAATGATATGTGCCCTTAAAGAGAGGGCAGTGTCAAGTGCGGCCACAGACATAGGCATTAGCCGCACCCACGGCCACTGGACACTCTCACAGCCGAAGAGGAGGTGCCTTGCATATGGTCTCCTTCGAGTCTGCGAGAGAAAGAACGAGGTGAAGGTCAGTACGCATCAAGGATGCTGCTATTCTGGGTTAAGCTAAGTCAAGGGCATAAGAGATTTTAGTAAAAAAAACATGTGAACATCTTATACAAACTATCATCATTTATAAAATATAAAAAACAAATATGCAAATAGTTGTACAATGGTTGAGTGCTCATCTTATATTATAGCAGGCAATAGCATTTAGCCATAACCATTACTAAATTCTGCCATAAAATCAAAATCAAATTGTATTGAACAGCCGCATCAAATTCAGTTTGGAGCCCAATCCTGAGTAGGGTTGTAAGAATCATAAGACAATTTCGACAGCGAAGTGGATCGCTAAATACTAGTATTAGAGTATCCAGTACAAGCATCTGTTAGATGCATAGTTTGTTTATCTCATACAGCAGTGCAATGTGCAACATAGATTACGAGTGGTAAGACAAATTGGTACTGAATTGAAAGCAATCAGGCAGTTCAGTACAGGTGCGCAAACTCGTTTTTCAGTTAGAAGCTCGCTGCCCTAAACAGTCAGGTAGTGCAGTTTTTTAACTGAACCAAATTTAGTTTAGAGAACAGCCGCAGAAATCCAAAAACAGGATCACTGGACCGAGTAAACTGAAACTGCATAGCCGTCTAGTTTACAGAACTAAAACTTAGCTAAATGAATTATTTACACTGCTAAATGAATTATTTAATCAAATGATTATTCACACTGCTAAATGAATTCCCTGTGTACACCCTTCAATATTAAATGATGATTGTACATGACAAAAACAAACACCGTTAAGGTGGAAGATATGAAGATCAAATCACAATTAATAACAGTACCAATAGGCAAAGATATGAAGAAGCAGTGTCAGATCAATTCATCAAGGAGCATCTAAGTACAGACAATTGTCAGACATCAGAATGCACGGCCACCGTTCCACAACAAACATCCCACTGCAACTGCAGTTACCGGTGGCTTCAGGATCAGGGACAGAAAAAACATACAGCAGCAGCAGCAACATCTCAAGTTCAATAACTTGCTGCCTTGCTGCCCAACCGGCTAGCTAAGCTAGTATAGACATGAACAAGGGGTATTACACACAACAGACTGACTGACACATGAAACTAGACGGCATCAAGAGTTCACTTACTCCATTACTAGGTGAGAAGGGAGGGGGTAAAAAGTAGGGCCTCATTCGCACTGTCAGGGGCAAGGAACGGGAAGTAGGGAACAAATATTTTTGCAGAGGGGGAGAGGGAGAGGGGGCACTCACTGACGATGGCCTGGCGGTTGGCCTGGACCACGGCCCTACCGACGACGGCGCCGCCCACGATGAGGAGTTGCCCGAGGAGCTGTCCGGCCTGCGGAATCACCCATCAGCAGAGAGAATCAGCCACGCCGACGCGGTTAGGGATCAAATCGAGAGACGAATCGAAAGTCCAGCGCACGTACCATCTCGCCCTGGTTCCGCTCCTCCCCTCCCCTCCTCTCCGGCGGTGGCGGAAACCCTAGGCGGGCGGGCACGATTCTTGTGGGAGACGCGGGGCCCGTGAGGGGGCGGGGGCCGTGAGGGTGAGGCAGTTAGGTGGTGAGAGGGGCTTGACGCCGGCGGCAGCGGTGACGGCGGCGGCGAATCGCTCTCTGGCTGGCCGGTGGCTGAGACGGATTTGGCGTGGGCGAGTTGTGGGGGGAGGAGGAGGAGGAGAGTCCGGGCCACGGCGGCGCCCCTCTCTCCGTTGCGGCGGTGCCTCTCTCTCAGTCTAGGGAGAAGGGGGCGGCGGCGGAGGTGGCGGCGGGAGTGGATCGGGGGAGAGGCGAGAGGGGGCGGCGACGATGGATCTGGGGAGGGGATAGGGTTTGGGTGGTTGGGCTGCCCCGGGGGTGGGGGTTCTTTTTCTTTCTTTCTATTTTTTTCTTTAGATAAATGGGATGGATAGATGGATGGATGGATGGATGCCATGTCATCGATCCATGGCACAAACATTTCAACCAATAAGAACAAAGCTTATGTAATTGTGTTTTTCTATTTGTTTCTCTTGTATTTTTTGCACGAGGGTGCATTTTGAAATGGCATAATTTGTTCAAAATATATCATACTTTGCATCAGAGTGCATCTTGGAATGGCAAACAATGTTGTCTAAGGAATTTTCCATTTTATTTACACGGAAAATTCATTTTCCATTTTTCGAGTGCCCGAAATGAGGTTTTCTTGTGAAGGACCTACCATATATTTGTTGCAAAATTATACCAAATCAGTTTTCTAAAATACTAGGACATATTTAATGCACAATTGACCAAACGGTTGAGTGTAAAAAGTTTTGATCCACCTCTCGTGAAAAAGACAAATTCCCGCTGATTCAGTAGGAAGCGGGTTAAATTTGAACTATAGCTACCTCGTAGTTTACTCTTTATTTTTTCCAAAAATCATTTCAAGGTACATAAGTATCTATTTAATCAGAGAAACACCAAAAAAATTCAAGATTCAACCACTAGCTAGGAACGGTCATTCCTGCCGTTTTGACCGCATTTTCAAACGGGCATAAAAAATTCAAAAAAAATCAAAAAATTGGAAAACCTTCGCATTGTGTCATTATATGTGACCAAGTTACCAGCAAAAATTATAAACTTGTAATACGGTGATTATTTTTAAAAAATGTTCTCACAAACGAGCTATCAAGTGTGAAGATGCATGGCTTTCAACCCAAATGCTCAAACTTATGGCCACATTCATGGCATAGTTTGTTCAAATGATCTCATATTGTGCACAAGAGTGCATATTGGAATGGTAAACAATGTTGTCTAAGGAAGTTTTCATTTTCGTTGGACGAAAAAACCATTTTCCATTTTTCGAGTGCCCGAAAGGAGGTTTTTTTGTGAAGGAACTACCAAATAATTGTTGCAAAATTGGACCAAATCATTTTTATAAAATACTAGGCCATATTTAATGCACAATTAACAAAATGGTTGGGTGTAAAATATTTTGATCCACCTCTCGTGAAAAAGACAAATTTCCGCTGATTCAGTTGGAAGCGGGTCAAATTTGAACTGCAGCTGCCTCATAGTTTGCTATTTATTTTTTCCAAAAATCATTTATAGTTACATAAGGACCTATTTAATCAGAGAAACACCAACAAAATTCCAAGATTCAACCACTAGCCAGGAACGGTCATTCCCGCCGTTTTGACCGCATTTTGAAACGGGCATAAAAAATTCAAAAAAAATCAAAAAATTGGGAAACCTTCGCATTGTGTCATCATATGTGGCCAAGTTCCTAGGAAAAATAACAAACTTGTAATATGGGAATTATTATAAAAAAGTGTTCTCAGAAACGAGCTATCATGTGTGGAGATCAATGGCTTTCAAGCCAAATGATCAATCTTATGGCCACATTCATGGCATAGTTTGTTCAAATGATCTCATATTGTGCACAAGAGTGCATATTAGAATGGCAAACAATGTTGTCTAAGGAAGTTTTCATTTTCGTTGGACGAAAAAACCATTTTCCATTTTTCGAGTGCCCGAAAGGAGGTTTTTTTGTGAAGGAACTACCAAATAATTGTTGCAAAATTGGACCAAATCATTTTTATAAAATACTAGGCCATATTTAATGCACAATTGACAAAATGGTTGGGTGTAAAATATTTTGATCCACCTCTCGTGAAAAAGACAAATTTCCGCCAATTCAGCTGGAAGCGGGTCAAATTTGAACTGCAGCTGCCTCACAGTTTGCTATTTATTTTTTCCAAAAATCATTTCTAGTTACATAAGGACCTATTTAATCATAAATACATGGTTTGGTGGCAATACGTCAAGGTTTGGGCGGTGGCCGAGGGCCCCAACTCTAGAGCGCGTAAACTCGCATGCCCGTCGCGTGGTCACCGCGTGACCGTAACGTTGCCATGTGTTCTGGGCGGCCTAGGCATGTCTAGTGGGTTGGGCACTCCCCAGGTTGGTGCTAGAAAGAAAATTACAACATAAGATTCTCACGAGGAGACCAATTGATGCTCAAACATGAATTAGCAGCCAAGTGTTTGATTAGCGGTACGGGAAATGCACATGGCCAATGGGCGTGATTTTTGGATGACGATGATCATCTACTAAGAAGAATGTCTTCACAAATTTTTAGCTCAAAAGGAGGATCCTAGGTGGTAGTTGCTTTGCAAAGTACCACGCTGGACAAAAATATGAATGTTGAAGCTGGGCTCAAAATAATGAATAGAGTGAGCTGAAATTTTGTGGAGGATGGTTATTTGAACATAGGAAAGCATTGTAGAAAATTGATACCATTTGGACATGCCAAAGTAGTACTTCCTTCACAATGCTCTTCTATGGACAGAAACTTGGGAAAACTAGTGAGAGAGATTGGATGAATGAAATGAGCTCAAAATTGGTGTAGGTAAGTTACTTAGGTATGGTCATGAGCTGGTAAATTTGCAGATCATTTGGGTAAGCCTAGCTAGTACTTACTTCACAAAGCTTCTCTCGAGGTAGAAACTTTGGAAATTTCCCGAGAAAGATTACTAGGAAAATTGAGCTGAATATTAGCATGTGGCAATGATTTGGGTATGGAAGAGTGCCCAAAAAGTTTGAGGGTAATAGGAGGGGTATATATAACACTTGCTTTGCAACGAGCCAATTTGGCCATAAAATATAAATTGAACCTGGGCTCACATAGATGATTTGACTGAGCTGCAATTTGGAGGAGGGTGATAATTTGGGCATATGAAGGAACTGTATAAATTTCATGTCATTTAGAGATATAAAAAAGGTACTTCCTTCACAATGCTTCTAGGTGGACAAAAACTATGGAAATTTGCCGAGGAAGATTTGCTAGGCAAATGGAGCTGAATTTTGTCATGCGGTAATGATTTGGATAGGAAAGAGTGCCCAAAAATTCAGAGGGCAATCAAGAATAAATAAATAGCACTTCCTTCATAAAGTGTTGTTATGAACAGAATAGGAAAATGAATATTGTTGAATTAGTTTTGAACTAGGCAAGGAAGGATTTTTACATATTTGATGAAGATATGCCCCAAAGAATTTATGAGATTTTTTTGGGAATTTTGGGAATGATAGAAATATAGGTTGCTTCACAACCTAGGGCAAAAACTGCCACATCGACATGACACATAGGCAAAACTGATGAGATGGCGCCTAGTCATCACAACCCACCACAATCTACAAGGCTATGACCATCTATATTGGTCATTAACAACTAGAAATAAGGCAGCGGACTAGCACTATTTGCTTTGTGACCATTTCATGTAAGGAAATTACGACCTTTCTAACCAAAATGGTCGCAATGGTTTAGGGTTTGGAGCCCCCTGAACAGCTTTTGACCAATTGGTCTAAAATGGTCATAAATTTATGACCAATTCTTCGAGGGTCACTGACAGAAGGTCATAAGTTGACATATTTCTTATAGTGACCAAGCTATGTGTCGTGTGTACGACCATCTATGGGATCATGGCGATCCCTTTGCGGTTCGACTGGAGGGATCGACAAGCACAAAGAGTAGAATCAGCAGAAATGCATGGTGTTTACCTAGGTTCGAGCGGTTGTGAAGCATAAGACCCTAGTCCTGCCTTGTGTATTAGATGTGTGTATATGCCCAATTACAGGGAGCACACGTCCGACAAGGTGCTTGGGAGGTGCAGCTACCTGCGTGAATTGGACAGGGTTTCGATCTTTGTTAAGTCAGCCATGGGCCTGCTTTTGTAGACTAAGGGGTCACCACAATGGAAAATGGTAAATCCACACTGTAAATAGTGGTAATAGTGCCCAATAACGAACTTTGACGGGTTAGGACAAATGCATTTAATGCAACATGAGATGTCTTGTGGGTGGAGCTCCCCGGCAAGGCTGGTCTCTCCTTCTATGTCGTTCGCCCATCTACCTTCTATTCCTTTGACACATCATCTGGACGGGTGTCATTAAAGTTGTATCTTCGGCGGTGAGCTGCCACATGCCCAGACAAGCCTCACCTAACTACATGCCCGCTCAACACCTAATCGACAAGTGACAACCCGATCGATGAGGTGGAGCAGTGACAATGTAGTGGGATTCTTGATGGGTTCGGAGCTTGCCGGGCTTGAATCTTGCCAGGTTCTTCCCCACAAGGATCTTGCCGGGTCCATGAACTGTATTTCAACATTTCTGATCAATGTCTTCTGAGATCTTCTTTACTCCTTGTAATCTGACCTTGAGTCTGTTTTTAGTTATCCTTCAGCAAGCCTCGCTGTCGGGAAGGCTACTACTGCCTTGCATAAGTCTAGGGTATTGAGGACCCCATTCCTAATACACCGACATGAGCCCCTGAGCCTGGGCCACACACACATGCGAGGTGTTGTTGGGCTAGGCCCAAACAATGCACAAGCACGCATGGCATGGAATAACTGCCAATTCTATCATAATCTCTTCTTTCACTGCGCCCTCCACCAAGCGTACTACATGCAAGGCATGGGATTGGCGAAACTGGGCGGTTGCTGGGGTAGTGCACCTGACGAAGAGTGGTCACTTCAAACACACAATAAAGAGGCAGCCCCCGCGCCTTCCCCATAAAGAGGGGTTCACGGAGAGCATTTCTCATTTACCTCTTCCCCTTCTGTGGGAGTCCTGGATTAGGGGGTCTCCGGACAGCCGGACTATCTCCATTGGCCGGACTGTTAGACTATGAAGATACAAGATCGAAGACTTCGTCTCGTGTCCGGATGGGACTCTACTTGGCGTGGAAGGCAAGCTAGGAAATATGTATATGGATATCTCCTCCTTTGTAACCGACCTTGTGTAACCCTAACCCTCTCCGGTGTCTATATAAACCGAAGGGTTTTAGTCCGTAGGACAACAATCACAACATACAATCATACCATAGGCTAGCTTCTAGGGTTTAGCCTCTCTGATCTCGTGCTAGATCTACTCTTGTAACACCCATATCATCAATATCAATCAAGCAGGACGTAGGGTTTTACCTCCATCAAGAGGGCCTGAAGCTGGGTAAAACTTCGTGTCCCTTGCCTCATGTTACCATCCGGCCTAGACGCACAGTTCGGGACCCCCTACCCGAGATCCACTGGTTTTGACACCGACACCTTCCAATCTGCAATCCACCATCACTTTCTACCTCTCGCCTTCCCTTCCCCTCTATGTTCTTCCAAGAAGCACTACCACAATGGTGACGGGAAAGAGTCGAGCTCGTGCGTCCGCCGTCGCCGTGAGGGCTTCTCCCCGGCACCACGTATGCTTCCTGGCCACATCTGCGGAGTTCGGCTCCAGTGCCTGAGGAAGGGCTGCGGTCTGTGGCCGTGGGAAACGCGGCTCCCGGGGTCGAAGCAACAATGATGGAACACGCAGCGTTCCGACCTAGGCCATTCTGCCCCAGGCGGAGGGCCACAGAAAGGATACGACGCATGAATTTGTCGTGGAGCCACGCCATCGGCTATGCAGTTGGTTGCGTCTCCCAAACCCCTTCGCCAGGGCGATGGAAGACATCCATCTGTTCGGCCAGAGGCTGTGGGTGGACGGCTACTGCAATAGCGCCGCCTAGGTGGCTGTGGAGAACTCTCCCAACAACATCATGTACTTGACACAGGGATGGAAGTCATTTGTCCGCGCCTGCAGCTTAGGCCAAGGACACCTTCTCCACTTTAGTTTGGTTGGATCTGACACGCTCTTCGTGAAGTTCTTCAGGGCTTTTGGTGCTCGCCTGGAGTGCTGTGCGGAGAGCTCAAGCAGCAATGACTCTGACTCCTCCAGCGAGAGTGAAGACGACGAGAGCTCCCCAAGCGTCAAGATCAAGGACTGCGACTCAGACTAAGTACAGATGGTACTCGAGTCGAATCTTGAAGGCAAGTCATGCCCCGATCAAGTTATTTTCCTTTTGTTCTTGTATTGCACCCAAGATAACCCTGCGTGGACGCAAGAAAACATTGTTGGACACTTTTAAATGAATATCTCCTATTTATTATGTTTGATGAATGTGTGTTGTTTCCCTTATTCATTTCTGTTTTTGCCTGGTTTATACCCTACGTTGTCTGGAAACTTGTCGGTGTGTGCACTTGCTGCGAGCACTTGAGAATCGATCCTTAGCAACCTACTGGAAGCGTCACTGCTGGCAAGGTCCCTTGGCGGTCTTAGCGCAACTGCTTAGATTGTTGAGCCGACTTGAAACAAACTAAGAGCGCAGCCAATTGCGGCAAGGTTCCCTCGCGTGCAAGTTTTCCATACAAAGGCCAAAATGTTCAAGGATAGTAGCTCTGTAACAAAGAATTTGTCAGAAAAAATTTCAACTTTGCTTTTCTTTGCTGTACTTCTTGTCGTGGACTATTAATTTGATGTCACTTGCTAGTGTCCATACCATCACTCCCCCCAGAAAACTTGCACGCGAGGCAACCTTCTATCCTTTTGAGAAAAAGAAAGAATAGAAAATAATGACATGGAACCATGATGGTTCATTAATCATCCATACAAGGCAAGTATATCACAACATCACAGAGAAACACATATAATAAAACATGTGAATTGAAAAAGAGTTGTGAAATACTTAGCTTTTATTTCACCATGCATATGGTCTGCGCTTGGCTTTCTACAAAGGATTACATGCTTTGCCAGCACACTTGTAACAAAAGGTGGTTGCCGGGCAGCCCGACAACCCACGCCTTATGGGTAAAACTTGCGATGATGCTCAATATTCCATGAGTTATGCACTAGAATGCGATCTTCGGTCTCTAGGAGGACTGCACCAGGCCTAGTGACTCATTTTACCCGTAAGGGCCTTTCCACTTTGGTGTCAACTTGTTGGAATTCTTGGTGGGCTGAACTCGCCGAAGAAGAAGGTCGCCTTCCTCAAGGCTCCTGGCATTTTACCTTGCGGCTGTGATAGCGGTGCAAAGCTTGCTACTAACATGCGACACGTACAAGATCCTAGAGATGATCTTCCTCAAGAGTGTGGCATCATCTTGACGCAGCTGCTCTTGCTCAACCTCATCATAAGTAGGCACTCGAGGTGACCTGTACATGAGTTCCGCGGGGAGCACTGCTTCTACCCCATAGACTAGGGAGAATGGTGTCTAGCCAGTGGCTCAATTAGGTGTCATCCTAAGTGACCAAAGAACTACTAGCAACTCATCAATCCAGTGTCTTCCACACTTGTCAAGCTTGTCAAAAGTTCTCCTCTTGAGCCCCCACAACACTTCAGCATTAGCTCTTTCTGCCAAGTTGTTGCTCCTTGGGTGAGCAACTAATGAAAATAGATCTTGCTGCCAAGGTCATTAAGGTACTGCATGAAGGCGCGACTGGTGAACTATGTGCCATTGTGGGTGATGACCCTGTTGGGCACTCCAAACTAGAAAATTAGTCCTTTAAAGAACTTGACGGTTGACTATGATGTCACCTTCCTCATCGGCTCCACTTCTGGCCACTTTGTGAACTTGTCTATTGCAACGTACAAGTACTCAAAGCCCCCGACAACGCGTGGGAAGGGGCCTAGCAGGTGGAGCCCCCAGACAGAGAAGGGCAAAGAGAGAGGGATTTTTTGAAGATCTTGAGCTGGCTGATGTGACTATTTTGAATGGAACTGGCATGCTTCACACTTGGTTACTAGCTCAGTTGCATCCTAGAGGGTGGTGGGCCAAAAGAAACCTTGCCAGAAAGCTTTGCCGACAAGGGCCCTTGATCCTATGTGAGAGCCACATATCCACCCATGTATCTCTGCCAACAACATCTGTCCATCATCCCAATAAGTACACTTCAATTTCATCCCATTTGGTCTTTTTCTGTATAGGTTGTTGCTGACAAACTGATACATATTGGACTGACGGGCTACTCTTTTAGCTTCTTCTAGATCTTCAAGAAGTTCTCCTATTTGAAGGAAATCGACAATCTACTGTGCCCATGCCGGAGCCTGTGGCTCGACAATAAGGATTAAAGGCATCTCTTCAGCTGCGGGAGTGCTTGTCTCGACGGAAAAAACATGATTCGTTGTCGTAGCCCCTGCTGCTGAACGGGAACCTTGTCGTTGTCCCCTGCAACATCCTTGCCCGCAGTATCTGAGAGATCGGCATAAAATACTTGCTGGAGTCAACTTTCATCTCTTGTTCTATCCAACTGATGGTGTCACGGATGGCTGAGTCAAGTGTAGCACAAAAGTCCTTGGTTCCACAGGTAGCTTGAGTGCGACACGCTTCGATTGATCATCTGCAATGCTATTTTCTGCATGAGGAACATGCTCTGTTTGCAATCCGTCAAAGCGCACTTCCAATTTTCTCACTTCATCAACATATGCATCCATCAATGGACTCTGGTAATCCTTGTTGAATTACTTCACAACCAACTATGAATCACCTCTGATAATAAGCTTTCTAATTCCAAGATCTATCATGATCCTGAGACGGGCAAGCAATCGTTTGTACTCAGCAGTGTTGTTTGTCACCTTCTCTCTAGGGAAATGCATCTGAATCACGTACTTGAGGTGCCCTCTGGTGGGTGCGACAAGCAGCACTCAAGCACTGACGCCTTGCAGCGAGAAGTCCCCATCAATATACATGATCCAATCTTGAGTTGTTTCCTTGTTGGGGAGAGAGTTTTCTGGAATTTCTTCATCTAGCATTGGCGTCCATTCTGCAATGAACTCTGCCAAGGCGCTACTCTGAATAGTTTAAGTGCTTTCAAACTTGAGGTCAAACAATTCCAAATCTGACTCAACAATCCTGCCTGTTGCATATGGATTTCACAAGATCCTCTGCATCGGAAATCGAGTGACGACAGTGATTTTGTGTGCTTGAATGTAGTGGCGCAACTTCCTTGAGGCGATAAGGAAAAGTAATTTCTGCACACCAGAATATCTTGATCTAGTCCCTTCTAGAAGGAGACTGGCAAAATTGACTGGACGCTGCACCAACTTCTTCTGCACAGCTTGGTATTTTATTCCACTTGCTTGCTTTGCACTTGACTTGTCGGCACCAGGACATGCCGGAGAAGATTCCAGCTTGTCACTTGATGGGCTTGCATTTGCTGTTTCTTTGCCTTCAGCTTCCCTCTTTGCCACTAGTGTAGCACTGACCACTTGATTTATTGCTGCCTAGTATGACAATAATGACTCTTGCGGCCTTGGCACGACTAGTCTTAGCATAGAAGAGAGGTACTTCTTCAAATCTTGAAGTGCTGCCTCTGCGTCCGGAGTCCATTTCATTATACCTTCCATTTTCAAGATTTTGAAAAAGGGCAAGGTGCACTCAACAGACTTGGAGATGAACGTGCTTAGTGCAGCAATGCAGCCGGCAAGGCGGCGCACATCCTTGACGTGCTTCAATGCTTCAATTTGCTCAACTGCCTTGATCTTGTTAGGATTGGCTTTAATCCTATGTTGAGAAACATAGAACCCGAGAAGCTTGCTGAATGGAATACCAAACACACACTTATCGTGATTGAGCTTCAGATTTATCTTGCGAAGATTAGCAATATTTCTTCTGAATCCTATATCATTGTTGACTTGTACTTGGTTTTGACCACTATACCATCCATATAGGCTTCCATGTTCCTGTGCAGTTGGGCCTCAAAACCAATCTGGACTTCTCATGCAAATGTTGAACCAACACTCTTCAACCTAAAGAACATACGTATGAAGCAATATGTGAGACATGGAGTGATGAATGCAATCTTCTCTTCATCTTCCTTTGACATGAAAATCTGGTGATACCCAGAATTGGCATCAAGGAATGGCAGCAGGTCACATCCAGTAGTGGAATGAAAAACCTGGTCGATCCGCAGCAAGGGAAAAGGATCTTTTGGGCAAGCTTTATTGATATCCATATAATCAATGCAAAGTCTCCACCTGTTGTTTGGATGAGCACCCGAACGATGCTGCTCACTTGGCTGTGCTCGCCAGAATGTCACGTAAGCTGATCTTGGCCTCTGCCTCCTCCGCCACCACCCGCGCTGTCTTCTGCCTGCGTACGCATTAGCAGGTAGGACAAAGACGGACTAAACACTGCGGTGCCCTTCTTCTTGGGCACCATGGTGATAAAGCTATCGATGAATTTGACATGGTAATTGATGATTCTGGTTCGCACAAGCGATTCCCCTACCTGGCATGCCAAAGATGTCGTGCATACGAATATCTGTTGGATCATGGCGATCCCTTTGTGGTTGGATTGGAGGGATTGACATGGATAAAGAGTAGATTCGGCAGAAATGCATGGTGTTTACCCAGGTTCGGGCCGCTGTGAAGCGTAAGACTCTACTCCTGCATTGTGTATTGGATGTGTGTGTATGCCCAATTACAGGCAGCACACGTCCGGCATGGTACTTGGGAGGTGCAGCTACGCATGTGAAATGGACATGATTTCGACCTTTGTTAAGGTAGCCTTGGGCCCCCTTTTATGGACTAAGGGGTCACCACAATGGCAAATTGGTAAATCCACACTACAAATAGCAGCTACAGTGCCAAATACCTTACTCTGACGGGTTAAGACAAATGCATTTAATGCACCATGAGATGTCTTGTGGATGGAGCTCGCCCTACAAAGCTGGTCTCTCCTTTTGTGTCGTTTGCCCATCTACCTTCTATTCCTTTGACACATTATTCGGACGGGTGTCATTTGTCGGATTTTGGGTTCCGGCAAAACCCTTGAGGTTCGAAAACTCGGGTGCGCATGAAGATCTCTCCTCTTCTAGTTCACGCCCTCACTACAATCTCAAGGCTTAGCGCGTCGAACCCGAGAACAATGGGACACAAGATTTATACTGGTTCGGGCCACCGATGTGGTGTAATACCCTACTCTAGTGTGGTGTGGTGGATTGCCTCTTGGGCTGAGGATGAACAGTTACAGGGGAAGAACAGCCTCCTAAGGAGAGGTGCTCTTGTGCTTGGTGAGTAGATACGATAGAGGATCGTCCCCCTTTCTAAGGTGGTGGCTAGTCCTATTTATAGTGGCCCGGGTCCTCTCCCCAAATATTAGGCGGGAAGGGATCCCACAATGGCCAATTTGAAGGGGGGCATCTAATACAAGCTATCCTGACAAAAGATGGTCTTCGCCTGCCAAAGGCTCTGGTGATGACGCCGTCTTGGGCTCCACTGTGACCTCCGTCCTGCCGTCCTACTGGTCTTGGTCTTGTTGCACCAATATGGAAACCTTTGCGTGATGCCTTGGGACTCCGCCCTACGCTTGCCTCTTTAGCACCAAAGAGGAAATGAGGACACTGCGCGCTGGAGCCCGCCTAGTGCCCGCCTGGCCTTGGTCGTCATGGCTTGCATCATAGGAACCTCGCGAGGTGCCCCTTGCCTTGATCTCTCTGCCCCCCCCCCCACGAGCTAGCCTGGTTAGGCCGCCCCCGAGGAGGTCTTTCATCGTCCGCCTCGTGAGGCTTGGCCCCTCGTGAGGGTATTCAGTGTTTGATGGTGAAGATGGGCCATACAGGGCCGCTAGTGGAGCCACGCCGTGGGCCGCAGGTAGGTAAGTCTGGGGACCCCCGTTACTAGGACACCGACAATAGCCCCCGGGCTCAAGGCGCGCTCGGGCTTGGCTTCGAGGCAAAGCCAAGGGCAAGTGCGGAGCACCGCGGACCCCAACAGCCTGCGGCCTCGTTGGATGCATGGCGGTTGATTGGAAGTGGCCGTCTCCGCTTCCCCACGCTGCCTCGGCAACTGCCCGACTAGACGGGTCCCCTACTGCATGCAGGAAAATGTCATTATTACCTTAGATCATGGAGGCTGGCGGTTGGCCTCCTCTTTGCTATAAATGGGAAGGGGGAGTGGAGCCCCCGTCACCCGTCTCTTCCTTCGCTCCTCCTGCTTCTTCTTCTTCCTTGCTTCCTTGCTAGCAGCAACACTCATGGTGCCGGCGAAGAGGTTCTCGGCCACAGAGAAGGGGAAGGCCCGCCAGGAGGGGTCGGCGAAGAGGTTCTCAGTCGCAGAAAAAGGTAAGGCCCGCAAGGAGGGGCCCGGCTCAACGCCACCCAAGAGGGGGCGTGGTCGCCCGCGCAAGCACGCCGCGACCCCCACTGTGGCCCCTCGCGGCAGCGGCGGCGCCTCCCCGCACGGCGGGAGTCGCCTTGGTCGTGGCAGTCCCGTTGATGAAGTGAGGCGCGCCATGGTTACGCGGCCTCCTCGGCCGCGCTTCCATTCGGCGGAGGTGATGCCGGAATTCATCGTGTGGTCGGAGAACCCGGCTGGCACCTGGCTTCAGCTCCCACGGTTCTTTGTCGGTGAACTGCCGTCCGCAGGTCCAGGCGGTCTTTGGCTGCAGGCGGACGGTTGCTACAGCAAGGCTTCGTGGGTCGCGGTGGAAGTCCCTGCCGTGGGCAACGTAGCCCTGGCCTGTGGCTGGCAGACATTTTCCCACGCGCGGCCTAGGCAGGCGGTGTGCCCTCCACTTCATGTACGACAGTGACGCAACCCTCTATGTGAGGGTAGTTGGGGAAGATGTCTGCCGCGCAGGGTGCTGCCACGAGGACAACGGCGGCGACAAGGTGCTTGACCATGGCGATGGTCGTGACAAGGATGAAGGTGGCTTCATCCTCGGCGCTGGCCGCGGCTCATCCAGCTAAGGCAGCTCCTCCTCCAGCGACAGCTCCAGTAGCGGCGGCTATGCCTAGCCGCCACGCCGCCGTGCCTGTTTTGAGGGTGGTAGCGGGTCGTCTCCTCGCTGCACTCCAGGGCAGCACTCCTGAGACTCCGAGGCGTGTACAGCCCCACTCATTACTAAGTGAGAATTTCACGAGCGGAGACCTTCACAGGCATGGGGCCTTGCTTCACAGGCGCTGGGCCTTGCTTCATGGGTAGAACTTCCGAAGGTGCTGGATGTTCCAGGCATTCTGGATGGGGATCCCGTCCTGTGTCTCCAGGCGCGCGACGCCAGGCCTAGAGACACGAGCGATCCTAACCGGGCCCTCCCACATGGGGGCGAGCTTGTGCAGCCCTTCCTTGGAGAGCACCCGCCTCAGGACGAGGTCACCCACCTCAAGCGTCCTGGAGCGGACGCTGCGATAGTGGTACCGTCGCAGTGCCTACTGGTACCTTGCCGCTCGGAGCGATGCTTCACAGCGGCGTTCCTCCCTCAGCACAAGGTCCATCCCCCGCATGGCGTCCTCCTACGTCTCATCAAACGCTAGGACCCACGCGGAGCGATGCTAGACCTCGTGAGGGAGAACCGCGTCTGCTCCATAGATGAGGAAGAACGCGGTCTCGCCTATTGGCTTGGTGGCGATGCTGTGGATGGACCACATCACCGACTGGAGTTCATCGTGCCAGCCCTTGCCGCAGTACTCGAGCTTCTTCTTGAAGGTCCTGGTCTTGAGGCCTCTGTCACGGAACTTCTCAAAAAAGATAAAAATTTTGAGTGGTCCCCAAAGTGTGAGTACAGCTTTTAGGAACTGAAAAGACGCTTGACTTCTGCTCCCATACTTGTGCCACCGGATTTCACTAAGGACTTTATTATCTATTGTGATGCCCCACAACAGGGGCTAGGTTGCATTCTTAATCAAGATCGCCATGTGATTGTCTATGCATCTCGACAGTTGCATCCACATGAGGAGAGTTATCCTACACATGATCTAGAGCTTGCAGCCGAAGTCTATGCACATAAGACATGGTGACATTACCTTCTTGGTAAGCGTTGCGAGATTTACACAGATCACCAGAGTCTCAAGTATATCTTCACCCAACCAGATTTGAACCTTAGGCAAAGACATTGGTTGGAGTTGATCTCAGATTACGACTTAGGGATTACCTACAAGCCAGGAAAGGCCAATGTCATGGCTGATGCACTAAGTCGTAAGTCCTATTGCAACAATCTCATGTTGCAGTAGGGCCAACCACTTCTCCATGAGGAATTCTGTAAGCTTAATCTTCACATTGCTCCTCACAGATTCGTTTGTACCTTGGTGGGGGAACCTACTCTTGTGGATCATATCATAGAAGCCTAGAAGCATGAAACGAGGATTACCCAGATCAAGAGAAACATTGCCAAGGGTATTGCTGGTAGATTCTCTATAGATGACCGAGGTGTTGTTTTCTTTGGGAATCGCCTGCTGGTCCCCAAGAAGCAACATCTTCGACAACTGATCCTTAAGGAGGCTCATGAATCTCCTCTCACGATTCATCCCGGTAGTACTAAGATGTATCAGGACCTACGCAAGAGGTTTTGGTGGACTAGGATGAAGAGAGAAATTGCTCAGTTCATTGCTAACTGCGATGTTTGTCAAAGCGTTAAGATAGAGCATCAAAGGCCTCCTGGCACCCTTCAGCCTTTAGCTATTCCCGAGTGGAAATGGGGTAAAGTTGGTATGGACTTCATCACCGGCTTTCCCAGGACCAAGAGAGGGAATAATGCTATCTTCATAGTCATTGACCGTTTTTCCAAACTGGCTCACTTCCTACCTGTTCGAGAGAGTATCACTGCTAGTCAGCTCGCTAACTTATATATTTCTTGAATAGTGCCACTTCATGGTCGTACCAACCTCAGGGAGCCCGAGAGCTCAACGTCTGGCCTCACCGCAACGCCTCCCCTCGGGAAGGACGCACGAGGGGGCTGGACATGGGGGCTGCGCCCAGGCCACGTCCAAGCGTACGCCACCCAGCCAGGTCTCCAGGACCTGGTCGTCGCACGCCCTTCCCGAGCCGAGCCTCAGTGAGGACAAAGGTATAGAGATTGTTTGCATGTCAAGGGGGACTCCTGAGCATCCCGACTCAGGAGCCTAACTGGTCACATAGCCCACTACAAAAAAAGACACATCCGTGACATTTTGGGCCGAACGATTTTTTTTCTCTCATACATATGACACTTCTATGACGATAATTGTGACAAAACCCGGTATCATCATAGATGTGGTGGGCTCCTACTTCTATGACAAAAAATCATGATAGAAAATGGGCTTTTCGTCCTGGGCGGGCCGGAGACGCAGCTGCATGACATTCTTTCGGCCGTCCTTGACGGAAAAAACCGTGGTAGAAGCGAGGGGGAGGAAAATTTCAGGGAGTTCCCGGTTACGGTGGGAGGTCGGGGCCGAGCGATGCACGCTTGTCTCGTACACGTACGCGCGTGTGCACGAGGCGTTGGCTCTAACTGAACCCGAGCAAGGCGTTGGGCTCTAACTGAACCCGAGCGATTGCACTGCAGGCTACGCGTTACTGAACCCGAGCGATCGATCGATGGCTGTTAACTGAACCCGATCGAGCGATTCCTTTGCTACTGCTGCTAACTGAAGTCGATGGATTAGATGAACAGTGAGCGTTGCGGGGGGGGGGTTGGATGAACAGTGAGCGGTGGCTTTGCCTCTGGATGAACAGGACCCTGTGGTGGTGGAGGGCTGGATGAACAGTAGATGATGGAGGGGTGCCCGTGGAGGGGTGGATGAA
Organism: Triticum urartu; assembly: GCF_056163025.1. Taxonomy (NCBI): domain Eukaryota; kingdom Viridiplantae; phylum Streptophyta; class Magnoliopsida; order Poales; family Poaceae; genus Triticum; species Triticum urartu. Next base: position 308,788,237 of record NC_141878.1, read on the forward strand.
CAGGACCCCGCGGTGTGGAGGGCTGTATGAATAGTAGACGGTGGAGGGGTGCCCTGTGGAGGGGTGGTTGAACAGGACCCCGTGGTGTGGAGGGCTGGATGAACAGTAGACGGTGGAGGGGTGGTTGAACAGGACCCCGTGGTGTGGAGGGCTGGATGAACACTAGACGGTGGAGGGGTGGTTGAACACTAGCCCGTGGAGTAGCGTGCCGTGGAGGCTGGATGAACAGGAGCCCGTGGAGGCTGGATGAACAGGAGCCCATGGAGGCTGGAGGAGGTCGACGGTGGAGATGAACAGTATCCCGTGGAGTCCCGTTTTGCGGTACGCCACACCCCTCCCGATGAACAGGACCCCCGTTTCGACTGTAGCGCTCCAACACAAGTCTGTTTCATCCGTTTTGCGGTACGCCACACCCCTCCCGATCAACAGGACCCCCGTTTCGACCGTAGGAGGTCCGTTTCCTCCAATTTGCGGTACGCCAGACCCCTCCTGAAGAACAGGATCCCGTTTCGAACGTGGCCGGTTGAACACATGGTCGTTTCCTCCGTTTTGCGGTACGCCAGGCCTCGTTCCCATCGCCTGTTCCGTCCAAGCCCTCCCGATGAACACGACGCATTTTGTTTGCCTCCCCATGAACATGATGCATTCCGTTGCCTCCCCATGAACACGACGCATTCCGTTGCCTCCCCATGAACACGATGACGACTCTGTTTCTCCATTCCGACCCAGCCATGTACACGAGCCCTAGCCATACGTATGCGCGAGTAGGCGTTCGAGACCCCGCCCGTATGTACACATACGTGGCCGTATTTTCTTTCTTGCACCCTAGCCGTTGTACGTACGTGTACATGCTACGTGCGCGCCTCTACTACGACACGTGCACGCCTCTACATCGACCAGTATATATCTACGTACACGTTCGCGACCAGAATGACAACACTACATACGCTTCGACCAGGTGGGTCCCGACTGTCAGGCACTTCCTTGCGTGCCAAGATGTAGCTGGTGGGTCCCAGCAGTCAGGGGGGCAAAATACGGTGGCCCGTCCGGTGGGTCCCCGCTGTCAGGTGGAGGAATAATTATTTTGCACGTAATAAGGAGGCACTTCCTTGCTGCGGCCATGGACCCAGCTGTCAGCCTCTCCACGTATAGTCCACGTCCGATGGAAGCCGTTCCTTGACCACGTTGACCACGCCGCGCCGAGAGCACCAGGGCGGTGGACGACAGCAAGGCCTAGGAAGGGGACGACGCGGAGCCATGGAAGACGCGGCAGTGGATGCCCACGCGTAGAGGAGTACAAGGGTTCAATGGTTCGCTGCGGTGTGAGGCTGCCGTCGCTGCAGAATAACAGGGGGTGTGGATGAGTACAGGGATGGCCTGGACAGCGGTGGGAGTGGTAGGGGGTGGTGAGGCCTCCGCCACATCGCAGCCAGCACACGGGAGGCAGGAGCACGAGGCACGACCGCCGCTGGTTTGGGCGGCTGGAGCAAGAAGACCAGAGATTGAAGAAGCACTACGGCCGTTGGATGGACATCGTACGGTCACTGGAGCAAGAATTGTGCATATTGACTAAGTTGACAAAGCCCTCCATCCCCGTCAACTTAGTAGGCCCGCAAGTCAGCCTCCCACCAAGGTGGGTCCCATCTAGCAGGGGGTATTCTTTTTTTGAGCGTAATAAGGAGGCACTTCCATGCATGCGAAGATATAGCTGGTGGATCCGAGCTATCAGCGGCGGTAACGTTTTTTTCACGAAATACAAAGGCCCTTTCGGTGGGTCCTTGATGTCAGGTGGAGGAATCATTATTTTGCGCGTAATAAGGAGGCATTTCCTTGCGTGGGACCATGGACCCAGCTGTCGGCCTCTCCACGTACAGTCCACTTCAGATGCATGTCGATCGTTGACCACGTTGACCAGGCCGCGCAGAGAGCACCAGGGCGGTGGACGACGGCGAGGCCTAGGAAGGGAACGACACGGAGGTAGGGAAGACTTGGCAGTTGTTTCCCACACGGATGGGAGTACGACTGTACGAGGGTTTACTGGTTCGTCTGCCGTTGCCGGAGAATAACAGCAGGAGTGGGTGAGTAGAGGGATGGCTAGGCCAGCGATGGGAGTACGGTGGGGCGGTGAGGCCTGCGCGGCAGAACAGCCGGCCGCAGGGAGGAGGGAGCAGGTAGTCCCGCCGGCGCTTGTTTGAGCGGCTGGAGCTGGAAGAGCAGAGATTGAAGAAGCACGATGGCCGTTCGATGGACATCCAACAGTCACTGCTTGTGCGTCAACCTTTTTTAGGAAAGCCTCAAATCTGTGGAAAATAGCATACAACCCATCTGCCATTATTTCTAATAATTTACAATGCATTTGCTAATTCTTAAGGTTTTTTTGGTGCCCATATTCTTTTTGTTAGCATTACAGCCCATATTGTGGCCATGGTTAAAAAAATAATGAAATTTTGCATATTTCGGTGCGGTCCGAACTGTTTTTAATCCCGAAATTTCGACTCACATTCAAACTGATTTTAAAAATAAATGTATATCAATATAAATCCAACAAATTCTCCACGCATAAAAAATAATGTAATTTAAAATCTCGAAATGAAAAAAAGATATTTTAAACTAATTGCCGGTTTGATGTGTTTTAAAAATGTACATCCCATTTCTCATTACCGATGGGCCATTTTCTCGGCCAGCTGAATGAAGCTCTCCTCGTATTGAAAGATTTGCAGCCCAACAAGCCTGACAAAGAGACTTACTTCGCAAATCACAAAAAAAACTGGGTTGTGGCCGTGGACCCAGCTGTCAGCCTCTCCACGTACAGTACTCTTCCGATGGAAGTCGGTCATTGACCACATTGACCACGCCGCGCCGAGAGCACCAAGGCGGTGGACGATGGCGAGGCCTAGGAAGGGGACGACGCAGAGCTGGGGAAGACACGACAGTGGATGCCCACGTAGAGAGGAGTACGAGGGTTCACTGGTTCGGCTGCGGCGTGAGGCTGCCGCCGCCGCAGAATAACAGGGGGTGTGGGTGAGTAGAGGGATAGTATGGGCCAGCGGTGGGAGTAGTAGGGGGCGGTGAGGCCTCCACGGCATCACAGCCGGCCACGAGAGGCAGGAGCACGCGACACGACCGACATAGCTTTGGGCGGCTGGAGCAAGAAGACTAGAGGTTGAAGAAGCACTACGTCCGTTGGATGGACATCGTACGGTCACTGGAGCTAGAATCGTTCATATTGACTAAGTTGACAAAGCCCTCCATCCTCGTCAACCTAGTAGGCCCACAAGTCAACCTCCCACCATGGCGGGTCCCAGCTAGCAGGGGGAGTATTCATTTTTCTGTGCGTAATAAGGAGGCACTTCCGGTGGGTCCGAGCTGACAGCGGGGGGGGGGGGATTTTTTTCCACGAAATATGGTGGTCCGTCCAATGGGTCCCAGCAGTCAGGGGCAAACGTTTGTTCGCAAAATATGGTGGCCCGTCCGGTGGGTCCCAGCAGTTAGGGGGGAACGTTTTTTCCGCGAAATACTGGTGGCCCATCCGGTGGGTCCATGCTATCAGGTGGAGGAATAATTATTTTGCGCGTAATAAGGAGGCACTTCCTTGCGGCTGTCGTGGACCCAGCTGTCAGCCTCTCCACGTACAGTACTCTTCCGATGGAAGTCGGTCATTAACCACATTGACCACGCTGCGCCGAGAGCACCACGGCGGTGGACGAAGGCGAGGCCTAGGAAGGGGATGACGTGGAGCCGGGGAAGACGCGGCAGTGGATGCCCACGCAGAGAGGAGTACGAGGGTTCACTGGTTTGGCTGCGGTGTGAGGCTGCCGTCGCCGCACAATAACAGGGGGAGTGGGTGAGTGGAGGGATGGCCTGGCCAGCGGTGGGAGTAGTATGGGCACGGTGAGGCCTCCGCGGCAGCACAGCCTGCCACGGGAGGCAGGAGCATGCGGCATGACCGGCGCTGCTTTGGGCGGCTGGGGCAAGAAGACCAGAGGTTGAAGAAGCACTACGGCCATTGGATGGACATCGTTGACCATGCCGCGCCGAGTGCACTAGGGCGGTGGACGACGGCGAGGCCTACGAAGGGAACGACACGGAGCCGGGGAAGACACGGCAGTGGCTGCCCACGCGGTGCAGAGTACGAGGGTTCACTGGTTCGGCTGCCGTCGCCGAAAAATAACAGGAGGTGTGGGTGAGTAGAGGGATAGACAGGCCAGGGATGCGAGTATGATGGGGCCGTGAGGCCTTCCCGGCAGCACTGCCGGCCACGGGAGGCGGGAGCAGGCGGTTTCGACGGTGCTGGTTTGGGTGGCTGGGGCAGGAAGATCAGAGACTGAAGAAGCACGATTGCCGTTAGATTGACATCTAACGGTCTGACGCCGGTACATTCGATTGTTGACTAAGTTTCTTTTTTGAGAAACATTGTGTACGCATGAACTTAGTAGGCCCACAAGCCAGCCTCCAAATCTGTGGCAGACAACATCAAGCCCATTTGCTATTTTTTATAATTTGCAGCACATTTGCTAATTCTTAAGTAATTTATTACAGCCCATTTTCTACCCAGGACCACGGTCAAAAAGTCCAACCTTATTTTGCATATTTCGGTGGAGTCCGAACTGTTGTAATCCCGAAATGATAAACATTTTTTAAGAACTTACTGATTTTCCAAAAAAATTGTTTTGTTTTTGTAAGCAAATAAGAGGTGGGACAATTTAGTTGGTTTAAGGGAAAACCAGTGGTAAAAAAATCAGCGCTGGGTGGGAGAAAACAACAAAAATAAGGATGTAAATATGAAAAGGGAATTTTATGTGTTTTCAATATAATGATACGTGTATATGAACTAGTAAAACTATAGGTAGAGATTAGAAAACGGATGTAGGACATGCGTTTCAAGAGGAAAATAGAACTGGGCTGTGTGTTTGATTCAATAAAAAAACTGCGTGCGGATGTTGTAAGACAAAATATAACTAACGCTGGCGGGCCAGAGGACAGTAGACACCTGCTGGATCTTTGTGCCCCGTTGTCGTCATGGGCTGGGCCTGTTAAAAACAAAACAACCCTGGGCAATCTACAGCCCAGTTGAAACTTGCTCGACCTGCAAAAACAATATACGTGCTCAATAAACGAGAGAATTCTGCAAGTACAGACTGATAACTGGGATGCAGCACGGATATTGTTTTTTTATCGTGATAATAAGTGCATGCACTTGTTTAAAAAAATGGAGAACTGGGAATTCAAATGGCGGGTGCTTATGCTACCCATCAAATAAAAATCAGGTGCCTGAAAATTCGTTTCGAAACAAATGATTTAGCTTTATATCCACGTCGACCCTTGGCATGATGGTTGGAAGCAAATGCAAGTTCATACCAAAAGATCGTTAACAACAATACCAACTTGCGGACGACAAGGTAGTACAACTACCAATACCAAACTAACTTATAATCTTTTTACTCCTGGCCCTAGTGTTCGTCTGGTAGAAAATCTTGAAGAGGACCAGCTCCCGCTCCTTCTCTTGCTCCAGGTCCCCGAGGGGGTACTGGTGCATCACCCAGTTGGTCCTCTGCTGGTCGAAATTCTTGTTGGTGTGCAGCACCAGAACCTTTTTTGCTGCCCGTCTGCCGGCCGTTGACCATCACCGGCAAGGTATTGCCGGTCTTGTGCCACATCGCGTGCATGCCGCACTCTGACTGTATCTTGCGACGCGTCCATGCGCCCCTTTTGAACGCCCTAGAATTGCGCTGGAAGAAATGCTTCCTTAGACCACTCAGTGTGATACCTGCAGTATTGTGGAATACGTGTTTTAGTGTACCTAGTTGGCATTTTCATAACATCTTTGGCATGTTGCAGTCACTTGTTTCACTTTTTATTAACTGTCAAATTGTAATTGCTTCACCAGGTCTGCGTCTAAAAAGAAAAATAGAGCTATAAACAAAGGAATATGTTTGTGCAAGTAGACGGTCGATCGGTGTCTTACCTGGAAGTTTCTCAGGTTGGGTGTAACATATGTCGTGCTCGCTGTCGATGGTTGGTATGAACAAATCGATGAGAGAGTGAAATCTCGTGTTGTCAGCACTCACTTTGGCCTCAAGGTGCTCGATCAGCTCCTGATCCGTGGGATCGAACTTGACGCCAGCCGGCAGCACGGGCCAATCCTTCTTCGACTTGCATCGGTAATTCCAGTTATATGGTTCTCAATGTATGATCAATCGACTCTTTTAAGTGAATGATGAAAGATTTCGATAGATAAGTGGTACTCCAAATCTGAAGTCCAGAATACCCGAACACGCCGCCGGGATTCTTGTGTCACCTCACACGCAGCGTGTTGTCACGTCAATTCAATGTGTGGACATGATGAATAATTTGACCAACGTATACTAGTACTGCTACTGTACTACTTACTAGATGTATTTAGTGTCACAATTTATACATAGGTTTAACTAACAAGTACGCACTTGAAGCCTAATTGATATATATATATAATGAGTAGCACTATTCTAATCCCAGGATTAGAATAACTATTTGGAGCACGGCGCGCCCTATATAGGGCCCGAAGATGCGTTCCCGAACTCCTGAGAAAACCCACCCGACCGGTCAAAGAAAAAAACCCACCCCACCCACTTCCCACGACTCCCTCCACTACCCTCTCCCGATCCCATCTGCACACTCCTCACGGCATCGCGCCGCCACCGATGAACTTCTCCCGATCCACCACCGCCGCCCTACATCCCGCCGGCGCGCCTAACTCCGGCCACCTACCACCGCCGCCGACGAGCTGATCCAGCGCCGCGCCAGGTACGGCCGCCCCTTCTTCCCCAGCGCGCTCCCGCCACCAAAGCGCCCCCGCGGCCCATGGGACCCGCCGCCGGTCTCCTCCTACAACCCCGCCGCCACCGTCCCCCGGATCCAGCTGCAACTCCGCCACACGCCTCGGATCCGGCTGCGGCGCCGCCCCCACCACAGGATCCAGCCATCGCCCCAACCGCGAGATCCGTACGCCGCCCCATCCGGCCGCTGCGAGGACATCGCCCGGTGGTGCAGTGCGGTGCACCCTTCCCTCCCGTCCGGCGCGAACTTCCGTCTACACCATCTCGACCTTCCCTCCCCTTCGGTGCAGCCTGCCCTCTGCTCCGGCGCGCCCTCCTACTCCTCCTTCACGTGCAGCATGAACCTGGCCTTCGACCGCGAGCTAATCCGCCCGCCCATATACTTCGGCCTCATGGGCGACGGCCAGCCAATCGGACGCTACGACGACATTTGGCCGACTGGTGCGTCAAGGTAACTATAACTAAACTAAACACACACATCGTCTTTGAGTTTGGTCTGGCTATACTGAACTTTTACTGAATAATTTGTGTATGTGTGCAGGTGATCTGCGACCACCTTGGGATAGGAGTAAAGACGGGGCTGCCCTACATCTGGCACAGCAAGGCCAGCAACCCGTTCGTGAACCTGAAGGAGTACAAGGGCATCTTCGGGCAGGAGGACATCATCCCCTTCTTCTAGGTCACAAAGCTGACAAGGAATGCGACACCGTGCAGAAGTGCTACATCTCGCTCTCGGAGAGGGTCAAGGAGAAGCTCGGCAAGATCGACCCGTATTTCATCAAGCTTGCCGACGCCATGGTCATCTGGATCGAGGCCCGGGACATGCTCAACTCCAAGGACTCCAAGGATGCCGACGCCAACTGCAAGCTCAAGGGGAAGTAGATCGAGGTCAAGGGAGAGAACCTTTTTTTGCATTAGCATACTGAGCAGGCGGTGAGGCGGCGTATACCGGTTTCTTCAGTTCGTAGGTTCAATGCGTGCATTAGGTATTCAGGTTCAGGCTGTTGTGTACTACAAAACATTAGCTGCCTGTATGTGATAAAACCATGCTGTTTCTTATTTTGTTTATGTGAGAAAACAAAAATGTATTTTAGAAGTTCATTTATTATTTCCCCAAAAGTTCATATATTACTACCTGTATGTATTTTGACATTTCACAACAACTGACAAGAATTGCGGCTGGATAGAGCGGCAAAACGATGGTACGCCACTCAAGCAGTGCGTCACCGGCAGCTGCGTCGTCTCCTCGGCAGCAAAAAGCAGCTTAACTGAAGTTCAATTCGTACGCTACTAGTAGGTCAACTACAGCAGCAGCAGAGTTCTTAGCGTCTTGTTCCTAATTTCCCCATGTGAAATTCTATAAAAAGGAAGGAACAATCTCCTTCTGGCTCAGCCATCGGTGATCCCGTTCGTGCTTCTCCTCAAGACCAAGTCGAACTTCACCAAAAACTAGAAAAAAGATGAGCACGTTCGTGCTTCTGCTGCAGACCAAGTCGAACTTCACCAAAAACTAGAAAAAAGATGAGCACGTTCGTGCTTCTCCTGCAGACCAAGTCGAACTTCACCAAAAACTAGAAAAAAGATGAGCACGGATGCCTGTCGATGTCCGTTGTGTTATCCTGCTGACCAAGCAATTCAAAAGGGGCAGGTGGTTTTGTTTGCCTAAAGTACAAACATAAAAACATTCAGTTTTGATTCTCTGTAGTTATTCCTCCTAACTCGAGGGAGCACAAACCATCCAAATATGTGCTCTTATACCTTTTTCTGTTCAAAGTGTGGTGAGGAATGAGAGGTACAATATGTCTTTTTTTATATGAAAAATGTTCGTATAGAAACAAGCAGGAAACAATTGAAACTATGTCCTTCTTTTGTTTGATTGTTTCTGTATTTGGCTTCTGGAAAAATTTACTTGAGTTCCGTCTAGAAAATTTTGAAAATTTCAAATTGTAAAAAAGTTGAAACTTCAAATAGTTAAAAAAATCATATTTCCATGTTTCTAAAAAAATAAACGAAGAAGTTGTAATAAAAAAAGAGTTTGATGTTCACGCGCGAGGCCCGGCCGCGGCGTCGTCCTGCTCCGCCGCCGCGGTTGTGGAAGATGACCATAGTATTGTGTGTAATGCCTGCACATAGTGTACCAGCACATAGTGTTGTGTGTAATACGAATTGGTGTTGTACTGTGCATGTATATTCTCGTGTAATTTTTTGCTTTTTGAACATGAAGTTCATGTTTTAGAAAAAACTAAGTTCAGAGGTATCACATAACAAAAACTTTCATCCAAAAAAACCCAAAGGTCATTAGAAAAAGCATCTCAAACAATTTTGTAAAAAAGATTTCTCTGTTAAAATAAACCTAGAAGTTCAAATTTAAAAACGGTGTGGTTCGATGTCTATCAGAAAGCAGGATTTTTTCCATTACTAAAATAAATAAAACTAGGAAGTCCATATTAAAAAGATGGAGAAGTTCAATGATTATAGGAAACTCAGATTTTCCTCATTAGTAAAGAATTGAAACAAGAAGTTCAAAAATAAAATAACAAGAATTTCAACTTTAAAAAATAGAGCACTTCAAAATTTCATAAAAAAGATTAAGAAAAAAACAAGGAAGTCCATATTAAAAGGACGGAGAAGTTCGATGATTATAGAAATATCTCATATTTCCCTCGTTATTAAAGAATGGAAACAAGAAGTTCAAAAATAAAATAACAAGAAGTTAAAAAATAAATTAACAAGAAGTCCAACTTGAAAAAAATAGAGCGCTTCAAAATTTCATAAAAACGGATTAAGAAATAAAACCAGGAAGTCCATATTAAAAAGATGGAGAAGTTCGATGATTATAAAAACTCAGATTTTCCTCGTTATTAAAGAATGGAAACAAGAAGTTCAATAATAAAATAACAAGAAGTTCAACTATTAAAAATAGAGCGCTTCAAAATTCATAAAATAAGATTAAGAAAAATAAGAATAAAAATTCATAGAAAAACTCAAATATTTTCATGTAACCGAGAGAAGTTCAGGTTGATAACTGCTAGAAGTAAATGTAATACACGGCGTGCATTTTGTATTAAAAAAAGAACAAAAAAGAAAATGCAAAAAGTTTTGTTGTTATAAGTTCATGTCCTTCGTCGAAGAAAGTCAAAAAAATTATTGTGAGAGAGATTTGTACAAAAGGAAATAACATTTGTGTAACACTGGCGAATGGATGAGAAAATTACAAACGAAAATACGTCACAGAAGTTCAACTGAAAACAGCAGGAAGTTCACCTACTACACTGAATGAATTTCAGATGAAAAACTTTTAAAATCGTCGCGAGTATGAAAAAACGATCAACACGGGAAAGTTAAGTGCTTACAGCAGCTTTCCACCGGTATATCACTTGCTCAATTCCGGTGAGTGGATGGAGAGCTACGAGCAGTGGATGGAAACCTACGAGCAAAAAAATCACGTGAAAAACAGAGTGAAGTCCAGGTACACGCGCCGAGAAGTCCAGGTTCTTCACACCGTGCATTTTCGAAGAATCTGTTTCGCGATAAAGGCAGAACGCATGATCCCGCCGTTTTCGGAATTACTTGAAAACGGCTAGGAATCAGAGAAAACCATCAACATGAAAAAGTTTCGCATTTTCTGTAGCTTTTCAGCGGTATATTATTTGCCCCATTCCGATAAAGTTTGTAGAAATTACGGCAAAAATATGTTTTTAACCATTTTCAAAACTGACATAAAACCGTACTGAATTAGGATAAACAATATATACAAAAAAGTTTCGCATTTCTTCAATCTTTCCAACGCCATATCATTTGCTGCATTTGGACGTACGGTTAAAAAATTAGCTCAAAAATACGAACTCGGTGGAACTTGTACCATTTTCTAAATTACTTTTAAACCATTCAAAATTAGAAAAAACTTTTAACATAAAAAAGTAGCGCCTTTTCATAAGCTTTCCAACGCCATATTATTTGCCTCAATTGGATTAGCCATTTAGAAATGGCGTCAAAAATACGAACTCGGGTGTTCGGTTTACGAAATTTTATGATTTTCCGAATTACTCTTTTACCGTAGGGAATTAGGGAAAACTTTCAACATGTGGAACGAGTGGTTTTGCAGCAGCTTTCCAACGCCATATTATTTGCCTCATTCCGATAAACGGTTTTAAAATGCGATCGAAAATACGATTCATGTTTTTTGTATGAAGAAAAAACGGTTTTCAAAACTGCTCTTAAACCGCTTACATTTTGCCAAAATTTTAACTTGGGTAATGATACTGATGTCCATAGCTATCCAACGGTATATCGCAAGCCCATTTGGACACCTTTTAGCTGAAGTTCAACCTAGTTTTCGGGGAAGGTCAGGCGCGTTACTCGGGAAGTTCATGTTGTGATCAGAATATTATTCTGATCCCGTGATCAGAATAGTGTTTATGTATATATATATATATATATATATATATGCCTTCTGCACAACATCTCCATCATCATTATCAGTACATCCTACGCAGGTGAGTACGGATGCACTTGATCCCAGGAAGGTATCTATCCTTCAAACCAGAGGAGTGCTTCAAACTAACAACAGTACATAATATCCAACAAAAGAGGGTCGTGCTATAGCAGCAGAATATATGGCTCAGTCTAGATATCAGCACGAATCAAGTTGTCCATATTTGCTGTTGGCATGAACCACATCTGTCACATCCCTAGCTCTACCCTGGCCTTGGACTAGTTTGGTTGCTGCATCATGTTTAAATTCAATTGAAATTTGAATTGAGGAATTTTCCAAGCCTCAGAAAACCCCTAAAAATAACCAACATTTAAATCTCATCAAATGAGTCCAAGAAAATGTTCCTGTTATTCTGTGAAAATATTGGCATGAGGTGAAATTCAAACCAATATTTTGGGAGTAACAGAAATAATTTATTTGGGCCTTTGATTTAAATCAATAATATATTTGGGTTGGAATTATTTCTGTTATATAAGAAATAATGTCCAAATAATCCCAAACTGAAATGTTTCATGTTGGGTTTATTCCATACAATGAGCATGAGCAGTTTGGTGAATTTTGGAAGTATCTAAGTATTTTTAATAAAGCCACAAAGTTGCAGAATAATAGAAAACAGGAAATATAAAAAAAAGAGGAACCTTACCGTGCAGCCCACCACTATAGTGGCCTACTGGCCAAAGCCAGCCCGGCCCACCAGGGGCAGCACTGTCTTCTTCCTCCTGCCAGGAGGAGAAGCAGCTGCGTGCCCGATGGCCGGCGAGCCACGCTGGCTCCTCCCTGCCTGCGTGCCCCCCCCCTTGACTGCCTGGTCGCCGCCACGCACCACCCCCCGACCCCCTCGTCCTCTCCCCTCTCTCCCTGGACCTCTTTCCCTCCTCTGTTTCCTCCCTTCTCTCTGTTCGTGGGCGCCGAGACTGCCGACAAGCACCACCGCGACCACAGCCTTCCCCGTGCCCTCCGACGTGACATCGAGCTCCGCCGTTGACCCATACGCCGTCTCCACCGAGCCACGTGATGAGAAGAGCCTCGGAGCGCCGCTGCGACGTCTTCTTCCTTCTCGGGTCACCGAGATCACCGGCGACCGTGCTTCCGCTCCGACGCGTCCCCGAGCCCGCTGGCCTTCTCCTCCGCCCCGCAGTGAGCCACTGACCTCCCCCATCCTCTTCTTTTCTCTCCCCGTGCGTCGTAGCGACTACACCGTGCTCACCTGCACGCGCCGCCGCCCGCGCTCGTCGCCAGTGGTGCTCCGGTGACCATATGGTCCCGGGCTTGAGCCCATTGCACTCCCGCATCGCGTAGGAGCCATAGGTGCTAGCGCCGCCCCGCCTAGGCCACTGCAGCAACGAGCTCGGCCTCGCCCGAACTCCGGCAGCCGCAAGGCTCGTCGCCGGCGTCGATTCCAGCCGTCCCAGGCCCGACAACCACGACCAATTGACGCACCGTCGCGCCAGCTTTCTAGAGAGCCCAACCAAGCTTCGAACGAAGCACCACAGCTAGACTCCGAGCACCTCTGCCGCGCCTGGCCATCGCCGGCGGCCTAACTCCGGCGAAGCCGACGTGGCGATGTCATTAGCCTCTAATGACGCCTTAACTAACACCTTAGTGCCACTGCCGTGTGGGCCCCGGCGCCAAAAATTAATTAGTTTATTTTCTGTTTAGATTAGTGCTAATCGGTGTGGACCCCACGTGTCAGCTTTGACTTGGTCAAGTCAACGTTGACCGGTTCCACCTGTCATAGACCCAAATCAGCCTGAGACACTGACCAGTGGGTCCCAGCATCACGTTTGACCTGGGCTGACGCTGTTCACTTGATGACATCATTCTGACGTCAGGCTGACGTAGTAATGCTTTTTGGATTTTAAATAAATCAGAAATGATTTATTTAATTCAAAAAATGTCCAAAACTTCCAAAAATCATAGAAATTCAAGCGTAACTCCAAATGAAATAAATTATATATGAAAAATTATCAGAAAAATTCAAGGAATCCATCTGTACCATTTTCATGCATGTTTGAGCAAGTTAACCTCACTGATTAGGATGAAACATGATTAGGGCAAATTTCATAATAGGTTTGGAGTTGGAATTTGATATAATTTTGAATTCCACTTCAATTAAAATGACTTTCTACTGCATTAGCCAAAACACAATCATTTTTCCATGTCATGAGCATGCATCATATTGTTGCATATCATCATGTGTTGATTGAGTTCTTTCTCAGTTGCCGATGTTTGTCCCCTCTTGATAGACGTTGTACCGACGCTATGATCGTTGACACTGATGAAGACCCAATGATATCTTCAGAAGTGCCAGGCAAGCAAAACCCCTTTGTTCATTCTGATACAATCCCACTCTCTCGCTCCTGCTCTCTTTTACTGCATTAGGACAACAACGATTCAACTGTTACTTGCTGCGGTAGTTGAGCCCCTTATCCTCTGCATGACCTATCATTGCCACAGTAAATAGAAGAAACCCACTAGTATGAGTAGGAGTTGTTTGAGCCCTGATGTGCCTACTCATTCATGCTTGTTTGTCATGCCTGCTATTGCATAGAGTTGTGTCAGGTCTGATTCATCAGGGATGAACCGGAGGTGTGTAAACATGTCCTACAATGTGTGAGCTAAGTGTGTGAACATGATTTGGTAAAGGTAGCGGCGAGAGGCCATGTAGGAGTACATGGTGGGTTGTCTCATTGAAACCGTCCTCAGGAACTGAGTTCTGTGTTTGTGATCCATGAAACAGTTACTTCCACGCATTGGGCCCGAAACCAATGGACCCTCTCAGCTTCTTGATCACCCTTTTCCTCTGTCCAGGAGTTGCAACTAGTTTTTGGTGTTTATAGGATATGTGTTGGCGGCCGTGCGTAGCGCTGACCCTAGGGGTGGGCTATGTTGCGGTAGATACACCGTGGCCGGGCATGCCGGGCACCCGTTTGGTGTCTCGGAACCCTGTACACATCGTTCAGGGCCGTATGTGGAAACCTCGGCCGGAATCCCTGCGGATGGAACCTGGATAGGCGATAAACCTGGCCTAGAGACTTGAGTGTTTAGGTAGGCCATGGCCGACACCATCGTTGGGCTTCCGCTTGAAGGTTGTTGAGTACATGTCATGTAAACGGCGGTAAGTGGTGAGAGCGTGTGTGAAGAAGTACACCCCTGCAGGGTTAACATCATCTATTCGAATAGCCGTGTCCGCGGTAATGGACTTCTGGGTTTCCTATAATAGTTCATAGACAAGTGAAAGTGGATACTCTAAAATGCGCAAGATAAGCGTGAGTACTATGGATGGTGCTCTCGTAGGTAGACGAGAGCGGATCCATAGTAGTGTATTGAATGGTGAATATGTGGACTCGTGTGCGCCACCTCAAAAGAGTTGCTTGCAATCGTAGTTCAGGTTAGCCACTGAGTCAAAGCTGGCTTGCTGTAGTTAAACTCCACCACCCCCCCCCCTTGTCGATACCGATGCATATGTAGCTTAGTTCTGATGTAAGTCTTGCTGAGTACCTTTGTACTCACGTTTGCTTAATTTATGTTTTGCAGAGAGATTTCAGTCTCGCTAGTAGTTCCACGTGGACTTCGATGTTTAGCTTGATACCTCAGCTACGATCTTGTGCCCTCGACAGGATTTGGTAGATAGTCAGGCTTCTTAGCCTTCTTCATTTGCAGTTGTCTGTACTCAGACAAGTTAAGGTTCCGCATGTGCTTGTTGCTTTTATGCTCTGTATGTTGGGTCATGGGACCCATGTTTGTAATATCTCGCTCCTCGGAGCCTAATGAATAAATACTTTGAGTCATAGAGTTATGTTGTGATGCCATGTTGTATGTGCACATATCGAGCATATTGTGTGTATGATTGAAATGCTTGGTATGTGTGGGATCCGACAACCTAGTGGTTTATCCTTGGTTGCCTCTCTTATGGGGAAATGTAGTCTTGTGCTTCCATGAGCCATAGTAGTCCGCTACAGCCCGGTTCACCGGAGTCCTGCTAGCCCAGCACTACTGCTCAGGACACTTGACTGGCCGGCATGTGTTTCACTTCGTTCCTATGTCTGTCCCTTCGGGGAAATGTCACGCGGTGACATCCGGAGTCCTGCCTAGCCTGCTATAGCCCGGGTTCCCGGAGTCCTGTTAGCCCAGTGCTACAGCCCGGATTCACACGCTGCTGACCGACATGCTCGATGTGATTCAGGTATGCCTGTTCCCATAGGTTATTGCCGCTTTGGGTTCACGACTAGCCATGTCGGCCCAGGTTCTCTGTCATATGGATGCTAGCAACACTATCATATACGTGAGCCAAAAGGCGCAAACGGCCCGGGTCATGGTAAGGCGACACCCGTGGGGATACCATGCGTGAGGCCGCAAAGTGATATGAGGTGTTACCGGCTAGATTGATGTGACTTGGAATTGGGGTCCTGACAGCTTTGGTATCAGAGCATGACTGTCTGTAGGATTACCAAGCCAACCGGTTGAAGTTGAGTCTAGAAATGCTTTAGTTATGTAAGGGAATTGATTTTGGAAGGGAACGTAAGGCTCTTTTTACTCCTTATCCTCATGACCTTCTGATCTGAGTCATCTTATCTTTCTATGGGGTTAAGAACTAGGTTTCTCTTCTATCTCTCAAGATGACGTGTTACTAAACCGTAGTTGCCTAGGATTGTTGAGTTCAAGCCTCAGTTCAGTTCCTACTACTTCCATATGTTCATAGCTGGCACCAGAACCTTGATATGATGTTGTTAAGTGGTTATGCCACCATTTTTGTAGGTTGTCTCAAATCTTTTTGAGCAATTACAGCCGTTATGATGTCCGGGTTATCCCAGGTTCCTAAACAATCTAATGCATCTGCAAATCCCTTTCTCCTGTGTTCGATGTCTTTTGGGCGAGATTAATCACACTAACCAGTGTGTTGAGGTATTCCATTGCCTCGATATATATGTTGGAACTATTATTATGACCCTAGTTGTCCTAGGGAACCACCCAGTAATCTAGTAATGCTTTGTGTCTCTAGTGTGATGATTCTGGCCACCATTCTCGAAAGCATCCCGTGATGCCATTTAGTTAGTAGGTATTTTATTTCCGGGTCCTTAAACCCAAGATTCATTCTACTTACATCCTGTTGATAGTGTTGCTCGTACCTTTAGGATGTTATTAACCTCTGCATTAGTCCTCGAGGACCATGGTATTTCCTTCTTCCAAATACTATGAACCACTTATGGGAGAAGTTTGTTGGATCAAAACATCACAACAAGAGTGCTCTCGATGAGTTCCCCATTCTATATTGTGATTCTGCCAGTCCTACCGTTCTGCATGGGTTGTCCGGAAGAAATGTTGAGCTTTGCTCGACATATTAATCTATGCATCCACAACTCAGAAAATCATATGTTCCTTGAGTTGTTCCTCTTTAGTTGTATTCCGACCATCCCCTATCAGTTGATAGCCAAGAGTATGTGTGCATTTGTGTTCATCAATGCCCTTTTATTCTTGTGGTCTGTCAAGCCATTCTATTCCGGAATGACTAGGAGAAACAAACTCCATTACCTCATCCATATCCAGGATTGGGTCAAAGTAGTTGTGTTCCACAGAACAAATGCCAATCTAGCTTTTGCTCTGTTCTAACCTATAGTATTACCCCCTTTATGTCAAGATTGTCATGAGAATTGCACCCTCTCTCATGAATTCTTGACGCAGTGATACTTATTACCATCATTTTTCATTCCTCGGTCCCGTGTTGTCGCAACTGGAAAGCCGGCAAGTGAACCATGATGTGTGAAATCAATACTTCTAGCAACTAGTTGCTAGGTAGCTAATGGACAATAATTTCTTTCCTAGCGTGTTGGTTATTGAATCATCATCCTAAGATTGATCATGCTACCTAGTCCACTTTTCCTCGTGCACTCTTCGATCAATGAGTTAGGATTGGGTCAGTCCCTCACTCTCTTGATCATATCGTCTTGCTCTGAAAAGCAAGATTGTTCCCGAGCTTAGGAACATATCGGTGGTTCGTGATTTTCTGAATATTTCCTCGGAAATATCACCAGGTTGCCCCCTGACTATTATGTTGTGCTCGTGATCAAGTTGTTTTCTTGTAAACCACCCCTTCTCCAAGAATCTGTGTTGGATACCCTGAGCTAGTTGGTTAAGCTGAACAACAACTTGGAGAGTTGGAAGATGAAAGCTTGTCCGGCTCAGTTCATTCCAAAGGGATATCCTTGTGTGTGCGTGTGTTGAAGAAAGATGATATCTCCATCGATTGGTCCTCGTGATCAGTTGTTGGATCTATTGCCTTGTCAAAACTTTGACTTGAGTATGGGCTATCATCAAGTCAAATCAGAACCAACGATGTTCGTAATGTTGTCTTACTCGTGGTTGATTCCTCGAGCATACACCATTAAATCTTTTGGTTTGACCAATGCTATCACTGTGTTCACATGATGGTGGAAGTCCAGTGATATGGGAATTTTGATGAGTTGCTGTTGAGCCCATCAGCAGCATTTTGTCTCCCCCATGATTCATGCTGAACATTACACTAATATTGGAAACTTGGTAAGTATTGCCTTCATGTCCCGCTCATGAGGTATACGTTTGGATGAAAGGAGTGACTTCCTCTAATTCACGTGCATTTGATGAAAGTTGCCGCTGTGAATTCGAGAAAGCTTGTTTTTGCTTCCTTCGGAACCATCCCAAGTCAGTCATGCATATGTGCGAAGTATTCTATGGTCTGGAGACTTGCAACCTTCATTCTATATGAATCCCTAGCACACCAAGCCACTGATTGATTTGTTCAAGGAGAAGAAGTTTCTTCTTAAGAGCTAGACTTAAGCAAGGACTTGGATATCCTCGATGATGGTTCCCCATCTAGACTCAGTAGTGTTCTATTATAAGACTACTATGTGGTCATGCTTGTCTGGGACAGCGTGTTCACAGGTTTGTAGCAAAACCGGCTCATGTTTTGGAGATTCCTACCATAGTCCATTTCCTGAGAATCTCGCAATGACATCTCGTCGATTTGTGTTGCAAACTTTCATTTTCTTTCTAGACTCGATGAGTCTGGAATATCCTGACACCAACCAGATCTGAATCTCGGGCAAATATGATGGTTGGACCGTACTCCAAGAACTATATTGTCGGTCCCTCTGTATCCAGTAATGTGGATGTCGTGGCCAACACACCTAACCGGAAGGCCTATTATTGTAGTATCCTGGTTGAAGAAGTTAGTCACCTCCCCATAAGGATCTCGTAGGATCTGCCTCCATAGTTATTCCTTATGGATTCTTGAGCTTACGAAGTTCGACCTTTTACTTGATGTTCTAGATATCAAACCATATCTATGAATGGATTACGCTAGCACATCAAGGAGAACATTAGAGGCGGAGTGCTAAATGTCTCTCGGTTGATCATCCAGATTCTGATCCCTTGGCCTCGCTAAGGTGAAATCTGAGGAAGTGCTATCTTTCTTTGCATCTGCATCTTCCACCATTATTCATCATGGTAGCATGTTGTGTTGCCAGGATCATTGACATGGATATTGGCAGAACCTTGATGAATACGGAAATGCTCAAGTTCTTGAGAGCACGCGCAAGCACTAGGATTTATCGTCGGCATTAATTGGGATCCGTTCTTAGTTTCTTCGATTATGCCATAACCTTTCAAACAGTGGAATCTCTCTCTACTGTTGGGTTTCTCCCCAGTTACTAGAATCATTCCTAGCATTTGCATTTTGTTCCCAGCTTGCACCGCCATTGTGTCATCCTACTACGGACTACCCTTCTCAGTAATTACTGATCAGGATCATCTTCAAAGTGGTCCTACCACGGGTTCCATCCATCTCCGATGATAAGCAAAAATCATCCGTTGCGTTGTCTTCAAAAAGGTAGTCCATATCATCCATCCTAGTCAAAGTATGCCATCTCTTCGAGCTATCTCAAATGATCAATTGTAAATTGCCTTAAGCTGGTATGAAGAGTTTCAATGATCTCTGAATCAAAAGTAATTATTTTTGCCACTTAAGGGAATATTTTTGCGAGTCACCTTTCTTTATATGTCTCGTTATGGTATCATGGCAATTATCTCCTCGCTACTTTGAAACCATGCATCATCCTACTTAAGCGTGGAATTGTTTCCTACTGAATTTGAACCTTTATCATCCGCTTCTTTCCATCACCCCTGATGTGTGTTTCGTGTCTCAGCTCAAGCGATGTTTTATATCTCACTCCATGAGTTGATCTTAAGTGCTTGATCTCCGAGGAGATCGATTTCTGTAGAATTTCTTTCTGCCGTCATCATGCTGGATGAAGACCCCGAAAGCAAAGACGTCAAGATCAAGATGACGCAATGAATCAATATCCTCAAGAAAGACGTCTGGATCATGAAGATTGTGCTAGCTTGTGTCCCTCTATCTCCTTACCTCACGACTTGAATCTCGGGACGAGATTCTTGCTTAGTGGGGGTGACTTGTCACATCCCTAGCTTTACCCTGGCCTTGGACTAGTCTGGTTGCTGCATCATGTTTAAATTCAATTGAAATTTGAATTGAGGAATTTTCCATGCCTCAGAAAACCTCTAAAAATAACCAACATTTAAATCTCATCAAATGAGTCCAAGAAAATGTTCCTGTTATTCTGTGAAAATATTGGCATGAGGTGAAATTCAAACCAATATTTTGGGAGTCATAGAAATAATTTATTTGGGCCTTTGATTTAAATCAATAATATATTTGGGTTGGAATTATTTCTGTTATATAATAAGTAATGTCCAAATAATCCCAAACTGAAATGTTTCATGTTGGGTTTATTCCATACAGTGAGCATGAGCAGTTTGGTGAATTTTGGAAGTATCTAAGTATTTTTAATAAAGCCACAAAGTTGCAGAATAATAGAAAACAGGAAATATAAAAAAAAGAGGAACCTTACTGTGCAGCCCACCACTGTATCGGCCTACTGGCCAAAGCCAGCCCGGCCCACCAGGGGCAGCACTGTCTTCTTCCTCCTGCCAGGAGGAGAAGCAGCTGTGTGCCCGATGGCCGGCGAGCCGCGCTGGCTCCTCTCCCCTATCTCCCTGGACCACTTTCCCTCCTCCGCTTCCTCCCTTCTCTCTGTTCGTGGGCGCCGAGACTGCCGACAAGCACCACCGCGACCACAGCCTTCCCCGTGCCCTCCGACGTGACCTCGAGCTCCGCCGTTGACCCATACGCCGTCTCCACCGAGCCACGTGACGATAAGAGCCTCGGAGCGTCGCCCCGACGTCTTCTTCCTTCTCGGGTCACCGAGATCGCTGGCGACCGTGCTTCCGCTCTGACGCGTCCCTGAACCCGCCGGCCGTCTCCTCCGCCCCGCAATGAGCCACTGACCTCCCCCATCCTCTTCTTTTCTCTCCCCGTGCGTCGTAGCGACTGCACCGCGCTCACCCGCACGCACCGCGGCCCGCGCTCATCGCCGGTGGTGCTCCAGTGACCATATGGTCCCGGGCTTGAGCCCATTGCACTCCCCGCATCGCGTAGGAGCCGTAGGTGCTAGCGCTGCCCCGCCTAGGCCACTGCAGCAACGAGCTCGGCCTCGCCCGAACTCTGGCAGCCGCAAGGCTCGTCGCCGGCGTCGATTCCGGCCGTCCCAGGCCCGACAACCACCACCATTCGACGCACCGTCGTGCCAGCTTTCCAGAGAGCCCAACCAAGCTTCGGACGAAGCACCACAGCTGGACTCCGAGCACCTCCGCCGCGCCTGGCCATCGCCGGCGGCCTAACTCCAACGAAGCCGACGTGGCGATGTCATTAGCCTCTAATGACGCCTTAACTAACACCTTAGTGCCACTACCGTGTGGGCCCCGGCGCCAAAAATTAATTAGTTTAATTTCTGTTTAGATTAGTGCTAATCGGTGTGGACCCCACGTGTCAGCTTTGACTTGGTCAAGTCAACGTTGACCGGTCCCACCTGTCATAGACCCAAATCAGCCTGAGACACTGACCAGTGGGTCCCAGCGTCAGGTTTGACCTGGGATGACGCTGTTGACTTGATGACATCATTCTGACATCAGGCTGACGCAGTAATGCTTTCTGGATTTTAAATAAATCAGAAATGATTTATTTAATTCAAAAAATGTCCAAAACTTCCAAAAATCATAGAAATTCAACCGTAACTCCAAATGAAATAAATTATATATGAAAAATTATCACAAAAATTCAAGGAATCCATCTGTACCATTTTCATGCATGTTTGAGAAAGTTAACCTCACTGATTAGGATGAAACATGATTAGGGCAAATTTCATAATAGGTTTGGAGTTGGAATTTGATATAATTTTGAATTCCACTTCAATTAAAATGACTTTCTATTGCATTAGCCAAAACACACTCATTTTTCCATGTCATGAGCATGCATCATATTGTTGCATATCGTCATGTGTTGATTGAGTTCTTTCTCAGTTGCCGGTGTTTGTCCCCTCTCGATAGACGTTGTACCGACGCTGTGATCGTTGACACTGATGAAGACCCAATGAAATCTTCAGAAGTGCCAGGCAAGCAAAACCCCTTTGTTCATTCCGATACAATCCCACTCTCTCGCTCCTGCTCTCTTTTACTGCATTAGGACAACAACGATTCAACTGTTACTTGCTGCGGTAGTTGAGCCCCTTATCCTCTGCATGACCTATCATTGCCACAGTAAATAGAAGAAACCCACTAGTATGAGTAGGAGTTGTTTGAGCCCTGATGTGCCTACTCATTCATGCTTGTTTGTCATGCCTGCTATTGCATAGAGTTGTGTCAGGTCTGATTCATCGGGGATGAACCGGAGGTGTGTAAACATGTCCTACAGTGTGTGAGCTAAGTGTGTGAACACGATTTGGTAAAGGTAGCAGTGAGAGGCCATGTAGGAGTACATGGTGGGTTGTCTCATTGAAACCGTCCTCAGGAACTGAGTTCTGTGTTTGTGATCCATGAAACAGTTACTACAACGCATTGGGCACGAAACCAATGGACCCTCTCGGCTTCTTGATCACCCTTGTCCTCTGTCCAGGAGTTGCAACTAGTTTCTGGTGTTTATAGGATATGTGTTGGCAGCCGTGCATAGCGCTAATGCTAGGGGTGGGCTATGTTGCGGTAGATACACTGTGGCCGGGCATGCCGGGCACCCGTTTGGTGTCTCGGAACCCTGTACACATCGTTCGGGGCCGTATGTGGAAACCTCGGCCGGACTCCCTGTGGATGGAACCTGGATAGGCGATAAACCTGGACTAGAGACTTGAGTGTTTAGGTAGGCCATGTCCGACACCCTCGTTGGGCTTCCACTTGAAGGTTGCCAAGTACATGTCGTGTAAACGACGGTAAGTGGTGAGAGCGTGCGTGAAGAAGTACACCCCTGCAGGGTTAACATCATCTATTCGAATAGCCGTGTCCGCGGTAATGGACTTCTGGGTTGCCTATAATAGTTCATAGACAAGTGAAAGTGGATACTCTAAAATGCGCAAGATAAGCGTGAGTACTATGGATGGTGCTCTCGTAGGTAGACGAGAGCGGATCCATAGTAGTGTATTGAATGGTGAATATGTGGACTTGTGTGCGCCACCTCAAAAGAGTTGCTTGCAATCATAGTTCAGGTTAGCCACTGAGTAAAAGCTGGCTTGCTGCAGTTAAACTCCACCACCCCCCCCTTGTTGATACCGATGCATATGTAGCTTAGTTCTGATGTAAGTCTTGCTGAGTACCTTTGTACTCACGTTTGCTTAATTTATGTTTTGCAGAGAGATTTCAGTCTCGCTAGTAGTTCCGCATGGACTTCGATGTTTAGCTTGATACCTCAGCTACGATCTTGTGCCCTCGGCAGGATCTGGTAGATAGTTAGGCTTCTTAGCCTTCTTCATTTGCAGTTGTCTGTACTCAGACAAGTTAAGCTTCCGCATGTGCTTGTTGCTTGTATGCTCTGTATGTTGGGTCATGAGACCCATGTTTGTAATATCTCGCTCCTCGGAGCCTAATGAATAAATACTTTGAGTCATAGAGTTATGTTGTGATGCCATGTTGTATGTGCACATATCGAGCATATTGTGTGTATGATTGAAATGCTTGGTATGTGTGGGATCCGACAACCTAGTGGTTTATCCTTGGTAGCCTCTCTTATGGGGAAATGTAGTCTTGTGCTTCCATGAGCCATAGTAGTCCGCTACAGCCCGTTTCACCAGAGTACTGCTAGCCCAGCACTACTGCTCAGGACACTTGACTGGCCGGCATGTGTTTCACTTCGTTCCTGTGTCTGTCCCTTCGGGGAAATGTCACGCGGTGACATCCGGAGTCCTGCCTAGCCTGCTACAGCCTGGGTTCCTGGAGTCCTGTTAGCCCAGTGCTACAGCCCGGATTCACACGCTGCTGACCGACATGCTCGATGTGATTCAGGTATGCCTGTTCCCATAGGTTAGTGCTGCTTTGGGTTCACGACTAGCCATGTCAGCCCGGGTTCTCTGTCATATGGATGCTAGCGACACTATCATATACGTGAGCCAAAAGGCGCAAACGGCCCGGGTCATGGTAAGGCAACACCCGTGGGGATACCGTGCGTGAGGCCGCAAAGCGATATGAGGTGTTACCGGCTAGATCGATGTGACTTGGAATCGGGGTCCTGACAGCATCGCCGCATGTCGGGTTTGCAAAAGCCATCCATCGCATGGAAGCTTGATGCCTTTCACACACTGAAGATTATTTGGCGACAAGCTGTGTCGACGAATCTCTGGATATGGTGATTCATGAAACCCATGGTATGATGTGTAAACACAGCCCCCTCGCGAATGGAAGTTGCATAACACAGTAATCATCGCCGGTGATATGATCGATGATTGGTTGGATGATCAGATAATTGAGCCCGAGGAACAAGGAGTGGTTGCTGAGGCTGTAAACCCGCCTCCAGTTGAATACGCCTGGCCCAACGGAGCTGGGATCTTTCTCGAACACGAAGCATCCATAGCCATCAATGTCATGAACGCCCCATGCATTGTACCGCATGTGGTTTGATGTAATGGTTTGGTCAATTTGGTACGTGTGAATGAGCATCAAATGACCGCCGTCAGCTGAACGAGCGATAAACCACCACCCATCGGCTGGTATGATTCCAGGTCCTGGAATCATGAAGGCCAGCGCATTTGCGTCTACTGCAACAATTCAAATTGGAGATTAAAAGGACAAAAATAAACAATCATGTTCATAGTATGTGTGGAATTAAGATTATTATAACAGTGACACATATCATAGACAGAGAATTGCAATGCCGTGGTCATAATCATACCCCAAGTTAAAAAAATAAGCCAATGGCTTTCATATTCTAGCAATATGTCATGGTTCAAACATCATGTAACAATGAGAGGAAAACAGCTATGACAGCACCTACTCATATTCTACCATAGCACTTACTACTACTGTTCTCATATCAAGTCTAAGCAATAACATGCGTTGTTATAAAAATCCTGTAAACGAGAGTAACATATAGCAATCATGATGTTATGCTCATAGTATGTATTCTAACAATCATTAGATGCCAATTGTTCTCATATCAACTCTAATAATAACATGTGTGGTCATAAAAATCTAGGAAATGAGAGGAACATATAGCAATGATGTGGTTATAGACATGCTATGCATTCTAAATTTGTAACAAATGAACAGGAAGTCGTATTCATATGGTAAAGATGAGATGAGATAGAACAATTACACGACGATAGATTCCACCAATATAGGTAGCCAATCTGTGCGTTGACCGCGTAAACGATGTCGTCATGCACTATAGCATCAGATAGAAATGTTTCCTCAACAGGATTGATGATGAGCCATAACCATGTATGGCGACCGGATTCCAGATAGACTAATCCTTTGTTGAACAAGGCAATGAGCTTGTAATCCATGTAGTCTTCTGATGGTGTGGGCACTTTGCAGATTACAACTTTCTGCAAACAGAGGTCGAGCCAAAAGGTTAATGCGTCTCGTGCATAGTAGGCAGGAGTGTCCGGTGGGCCGCGAGGCTCGATGGTGGCGGTATCCAACGATGGAAGGGTGAACTCTCGCTGGGTGTAGATATCCATGAGACGCCACAAACTACCGGTGTGGTGGATGAGGACGATCCAGTTGGCCTTCATGCCCGCCCAGTAGTGGCCGCGCATGAAGGACAGGTGGACGGGTAGTGGTAGCATGTCGAGGGGCACCACGGAAACCTCCGTAGGATCGTCAAGTCGGTGTCTGGGCCACCTGCGAGGATCGGGCATCAGCAAGCAGGGTGTCTTGAAAAGAGCCGGCCAGTTGCAGACGAGTAGATGGTACAAAGACACCGAGCATGCGGCCAGACGGACGGTGTTGATTAGGTCCATACGACTATAGATCTTCTCCAAGAGAACATCGGGGAGGGAATTCCAATCACGGCTCTGTGTGTCAGTCGGTTCTACCATTGGGGTTTTCGGTGCCTGCGAGCCAGCAGGGAAGTGGATTCGGGCGGGCGAGCGAATAAGCTTCTCCTCATGTGGCCAAGCAGTGAGCGGGGGGATATGGTACGCGCGAGCTACCAAGGAAGATGGCGTGGGCGGGCGAGCAGTGAGCGGGGGTAAATGGTGTGCGGCCGACGATGGGGAAGAGAGGAGGAAGAAGAAGAGAGAAGGAAGAAGAAGAGACTAGTTGAATAGTTCTCTCTGACCGAGATGGGGAATAAATGGATCACGAGGACTTCCTTTCTACGGTATCCGTATGCCTCTACGCTCACTTCACTCATTTTGCTCCATACCATGGGTAGACGGTGACGGTCCGATCGTGGTAGATTATGTGACCATGTTGGACATCAGTGGTACCATGGGTAACAACTGCTAAGATAGTTGATCCCAATATGCCAAAGTCAGCTACAAGGTTCCAGGTTAGACCGAATCGCGGATGCAAATGCACATCCAGGATCGGCGATCTTATTTTGATCGGGGGATGACTGGTCCCTGCAAAATAATAGAGTACCGTTAGGGATGCAAATGATGGTTTGTGCATTCCATTTGTAATCTCCCATACCGTAGGATGTCAAACAGATGAAACAAGTCCCATGGCTTGTCACCACGAAGATGCGGCCTAGATGGCGCATGGCGTCTTCGAATGTGTAGGGGTACAAATCTGCCGCCGCCAACATGCGCCAGCCTCTGCCATTACTGCCTCCTGCATTGATGGCAATCCTTATGTCGAACACCGTGATAAGATAGTAATCATCGTTGCCGCGTCGCTTTGTTGGTGGGTCCGCAATTGCTATCTTCTTCAATCTCATGTAGGCATCATCATGCGTATTCTTGCCCAGCCAGTCCAGAAGGCCGATCCCAATGGTGGAGAAGGGGTCTACCGGAACGGCCGCACTGCTCTGGATGTTGTGAAAAATCATGGTGGTATCCGGCCGGAGGTATGCAAGCCAATCTTCGTTGGCACTAACCCAGAGCTATATATAAGATGGTGGGCAGCGGAGAAATTACGGGATGGAAATGGAATAACTAAGTACTACATGATCAAACTCCATTACTGACCTGCTCATCGGACAAAATCTGACTACCTCTCCACGTCGTCAACTCTAGCGGAGTCAACATGCAACCATGGCCAGGGAGCGGTGGACTGTTCGAAGAATTGTCCCATAGAAGAACCTTCTCCTCGAGGACGCATGGAAGACCAACAAGCATGGCCTTTTCCCAAGCCTATTTAAGCAGCATCTTGAAAAAGTTGGTGCAGGAAGCACCGAGTCTTGTGGCGGTGAGGACGTCGGAGCGGCGTGCGATTTCTCCCAGAGAATCGTCATCCAAGGTCTCCCAGCCCCGACGAGGAGGAGAACCGCCTGGCGAATCCATGGGAGCAGCGACGAACTGCCTTCTCTTCAGGGGGAGGTGAACTGGCGAGGAGGAGATAAGAGCGTAGTAACCGCAGGGCCTCGTCCCTTCCAACTGTAGATCGTTCCTCAGCGAAGGGGTGAGGCTATTATTTACTACTCTAAATAATAGCACTAGTAAATAATAACACTAGTAAGAAATTTTTGGCACTAGGAAGTGGTTTTTGGTACCATGGAGTACTAGTACTAGCATTATGGAACGTTATGGGATTGCATTTTAATGTAAATAATAGCACTAGTAAGAAATTTTTGGCACTAGGTAGTAGTTTTTGGCGTGGATTAAGAAATTTTGGGTATGTTTTTGCCATTTTTTGTACACGCCAACTAGTGTCAAAAAACATCGTACATTATGTGACGGAGGAGTACGTACTCGTACTGTAGCAGTACTAGTACTACTTTTCTCAACTAGTAGTGCGATTTACTGTACTTCTAGTTTAGTCTTGTATAGTGCACCAATTTTGAACTCTTGAATCTCAGGGCCAAGGAGCTACAGTTGGAAGTGGAGGGTACTACTGTTCTCTAGAACCATCGCTGTACTATCAATGCATGGGAAGTACACCTACGTAGTGGCCTAGTGGGTACTCTCGGTGCTCTATTCAAAAAAAAACACGGCAAGAGGAATTTCTTTTATAGTAGAACCGATAATGGAGTGAAGTCCATGCATGCAATGCCACAAGCTACAGAGTAGTAGTAGAGCACTTTACGTACAGAGCCATATTGCACAGTTCCCAATGCCCAACCAGGCTTTTCCGGCTCCTCGGGCTTAATTGGGAGGTGCTAGTTTAAATATGCTACTAGCTGGAAGCTGCAAGCGAGGTGCGGCTTGGGAGACCACGCGAGCCACGGGATGCTGGGAAGGAAAATCCGTTCACGTGGCTAGGCTGTCCAGTGCACCCAGATTGTGGGGCCGCACGTCCATTTGACTTCAAACTCAAACTACCCATGTAAAATATTGGCTCGCAGCGAAGTGTAGTAGTACTGTTTTTTAAAAAAAGGCCGCCGTCCGTTCGGCAGGGATCGAACCCACAAAACGAGGTATACACTCCCGCGACCACTAGTAGTACTCGTTGGAGTACAACGCAACCTAGAATCGCCTTTTGTCGCTAGTAGTACGTACATTGTTCCTTACAAGAAACCCCTAAGAGCATGGTTAATAGTGTAGCCAGCTGCTGGATAAGCCAGTGCCATGTCATCTACAGCCCATCTTATAGCCAACATGTAGTAGTAGTTTATTTCTTATAGCCCGCTGACTTGGCTCTATTGTACTTGCTCTAATAATGCAAGAAACCACTAAAATGCCAAGAAACTACTACCACTTGCATATGTGGCAGACTTAAGATAAGACTACCTTATCAACCATTATACATGCTCTTACCAACAAAAATCCTCGAGTGACCTCCTACCTCCGGCCCGTCCACCTAGTCATCCTCGGCCATGGGACGCAGTTACCGCTGATGAAGCTATGTACCTAGGGTAGGGTCATGGACCTGTCCTAACTGCCCTACCCAAGGACATCTCTAGAAGAAATCACCTTTCAATCGACTTGAAGGTGTCCCACTCAACAGGCTCGAAGACACTCGACCAAGAAGCATCACTCGACCGAGACCCAAACACTCGACGGCCAGGAGACCTAAAGTCACTCCGCATGCTAACGGTCGGTCATTGAATAGCTTTTATGGTCTTCATAGCATTTTATTACCAGCGTTACCAGTAACGCCCCGCCTTAATGTACATTGAACCCTTGGTAACGTGGGCTGGCCGGGGTCCTGGCGCACTCTATATAAGCCACCCCCCTCCTCCGAGACAAGGGTTCACACCTCTGTAACTCATATTCACATAATCCAGTCAAACCGCCTCCGGGCTCCGAGACGTAGGGCTATTACTTCCTCCGAGAAGGGCCTCAACTCGTAAACCTTGCGTGCTTACAGCTTCTCCCTAGCTAAGATCTAGCCTCTCCATACTTACCCCCCTACACTACTGTCAGTCTTAGAACCACGACAGTTGGCGCCGATAGTGGGGCAGGTGTTTTAGCGTTTGTTGGAGAAGTTGCGACTTTTTTCCGACCCGAATCATCATGGTTTTCGGCGGAGTTTCAGTGGAGGGCCGCGAGATCTCTCTCGGCGCGCCCACGTTCATCGTCGACGACTCTGCTTGGCTCCGGGAGGCTCCGCTCGACGTGGACGCACTCCCTGCTCGCGGGGCAACGCACTTTAGCGCATGCGTCCGCGGCATTCTCCTGCAGCAACCGTCGACCCCCTACCGGTCGGCTCATGTGTTGTCCCCACTCCCCGTTTCCCGCCGGCGCAAGCGTTCCAGTCGATCGAGACTTCAGCGGTGGGTGAGGCACGCGGTGGCACGTCAGTCGGCCACCCCCCAAGTCGGGGCGATTGAGCCCGATGAATCCCTCTACAGCCTGTTCGACCGGCTCCGCAGAGACTGCATCCGAGTGCGACAGCAGCGATCGGGTGGCGGAAGTTCTGATGGTCGATGGACCGCCCAGTCCTCCCGGTTTTCCCCGTACTGACGGAGGCGTGGGTGGAGGTGACCCGTCGCGTCTCCATGAGGAGTATCTTCCCGAGCCTCTCACGTCGCTGTAGAGAGAAGAACTTCACCGCCGGAACATGGATGCACTGCACACTCCTATCGTTGGAGAGACCCCCGAGGCTCGTGCCTTGGAGGACGCGCGCCTGGCAAACTTGGCCGAGCGCACTCGACTGGAAAACCTCCAGCGAGCACTCGACGAGCGTGCGCGACAACGGGTTCCCGAATCCAGTCAACGTCAGCTCTTCCCGCCCCCGCAGGTATATCGAACTCCAATTTAGAATTTAGCAGCTGCGGCCCGTATAGCGGAGTCGATTCAGCCTTCCCAGTCGGAGGCTGGCAGAGGCTTGCTGCAGATCAGAGCGTTACTCCGGGCAGCAGGAGATCAGAATTCCGCTGTTTCTCAGTCGCGGAATAGGGTTCACAGCAGATCCGTTGCCGCGGACACAGTCCAATTGGCTCACAGCCCGAGATCGCCCCCGAGGTGTGAGGGACGTGGAGACCGGCATGACCAGTATGGGAACCATGAGCGGTATGATCACCGAGTCGATCGTGACGATCGATGTCGAGTGCCCACGCCTCCCCCGAGGAGCGGGTCGTATGTGCCTCGCCAGCAAGATGACAGGCGCCCTCATAGTGGTGGGCGAAGGATTCCAGTCGACCCCAGAGGGCCAGGCTTTGACGCGAGATCTATTCTCGTCCAGGGTTTGGTCGACAGGAACAGGGCTCACCGAGAAGGTCACGACAGAGATGCACCTACCAGCAGCAGAGTACATGTTTCGGGGCTAGAGTGCTTTAGTAGAGCCATCAGGGCCGCTGTGATTCCTCCCAACTTTAGGTTGGCGGCTGGAGTCAATAAGTTCACTGGCGAGTCCAAGCCCGATACTTGGCTTGAAGATTATCGAGTGGCCGTCCAGATCGGCGGCGACAATGATGAAGTGGCCATGAAGCACCTGCCTCTCATGTTGGAGGGCTCGGCCAGAGCGTAGCTGAACCAGTTAGCACCTAGCAGCATTTACACTTGGGAGGATCTCTCCCTAGTGTTCGTCGCCACATTTGAAGGCACCTGCAAGCGACCAGCAGGGCTAACGGAACTGCGGTCTTGTGTACAGAAGCCAAATGAAACTTTGAGGGATTACATCCAGAGGTGGATCACGTTACATCACTCGGTGGAGAATGTGCCTGACCACCAAGCAGTTTGTGCCTTCAAGGAAGGCGTCAAATACAGAGAATTGAGTCTGAAATTCGGTCGAACCAGAGATATGTCCCTGAATTGGATGATGGAGATTGCCACCAAGTAAGCTAATGGTGAAGATGAGGATCGACTCCGGAGTGGCAAGCTGAAGTCAGTCGCCCAAGAAACCAGAGGAAATTCCAATCGGAAACAGAAGCGGAAAGCCGAGCCAGCTGCTCCCGGGGAAGCCTTGGCTGTAACTCAGGGAAACTTTAAAGGGAAACCTAAAGGGCCTTGGAACCCCAAAAAGGTTAAATACCAGGACGGAAATGATGTGCTGGACTTGCCATGTCTCGTCCACACGAACAAAGATGAAGAGGGTAATTTCATTTACCCGAAACATACCACTCGATAGTGTCAACTCTTGATCCAGCAGTTCCAGGGCAAGCAACCCAAAGGTAAGGAAAAGGAATCGGACAAGGTCGAGGACAAAGAGGACAGTGACGACGGATACCCTCAAGTCAATTCCACCTTGATGATTTTTGCTGATGTTGAGAGCAAAAGTCGACTGAAAGTCATCAACCGAGAGGTGAATATGGTTGCTCCGGCGACACCCAATTATTTGAAATGGTCCAGGACTGCCATCACGTTCGACCAGTCTGATCACCCAACGCATATTGCCACCCCTGGGAGGCAAGCTCTGGTGGTCGACCCAGTGGTTGAAGGCACTCGACTGACCAAAGTCCTGATGGATGGTGGCAGTGGTTTGAACATATTGTATGCTGAGACATTGAAAGGGATGGGCATTCCGATGTCCAGACTCAGTGCCAGCACATGAGTTTCCATGGAGTCATTCCTGGGAAGAAGGCTGAATCACTCGGCCAGATTGCTCTTGACGTGGTTTTCGGTGATTGCAAGAATTACCGCAAAGAGAAGTTGACATTTGAAGTTGTAGACTTCCAGAGTGCCTATCACGCTATTTTGGGCAGGCCGGCTTATGCACGCTTCATGGCCCGACCGTGTTATGTGTATCTCAAATTGAAGATGCCTGGTCCCAAAGGTGTGATCACTATTACGGGCAATCAGAAGAAAGCGGAAGAATGTTTTCAGAAAGGTTCGAAGATCGCCGACGCTCAGATGGCAGTGGTGGAGTTGCAGGAATACCAGAAGACTACAGACCTGAGTGATTTGTTGCGAGCCAAGAAGCCCGCTACGGAGTCAGCTTTTAAGTCGACTGGTGATACAAAGACAGCTCATATCCACCCGACCGACCCCAGCGCTGCTCCAACTCATATCTCGAGAACACTCGACTCCAAATAGGAAGAAGCGCTCATCCAGTTCCTCCGTGAGAACTGGGACATTTTCGCATGGAAGCCCTCTGACATGCCGGGTGTTCCCAGGGAGGTGGCTGAGCACCGCCTAAGAGTCGACTCAAAAATAAAACCTGCCAAGGAACATCTCCGACGGTACGCCATCAAGAAGAGAAAGGCCATTGGCGAAGAGGTGGCTCGGTTCTTAACGGCGGAGTTTATCCGAGAAATCGACCACTCCGAGTGGCTCGCCAATGTTCTCATGGTCCCCAAAAAGGACAAGTCACTTCGCATGTGCATTGACTTTAAACATATCAATCGGGCCTGCCCGAAAGATCATTTTCCTCTCCCCGGATCGACCAGATAGTCGACTCGACTACGGGATGTGAGCGACTGTCTTTTTTAGACACCTATTCTGGGTACCATCAGATCCTTCTGTATGGACCTGACGAGATCAAAACAGCTTTCATCACCCCATTCGGGTGCTTCTATTATGTTACCATGCCATTCGGCCTCAAGAATGCCGGAGCCACATTCATGAGGATGATTCAGAAGTGTTTGCTCACCCAAATCAGTAGGAATGTGGAGGCATACATGGATGATATTGTGGTCAAGTCACGGAAGGGTTCCGACCTGCTGACTAACCTTGCTGAAACCTTTGCCAACCTCAGAAGGTTTGATATCAAGCTTAATCCATAGAAATGCACATTCGGAGTTCCTGGTGGAAAGTTACTCGGTTTTCTCGTTTCCGAACGGGGAATCAACGCCAATCCAGAAAAAGTCGGTACTATACTCCGAATGAAAAGTCCTGTGCGAGTGCACGATGTTCAGAAGCTTACTGGTTGCTTGGCCGCCCTAAGTCGATTCATATCTCGCCTCAGTGAAAAGGCATTGCCTCTTTACCGATTGATGAAGAAGTCTGAAAAGTTCGAGTTGACTCCTGAAGCTGACGCAGCATTCGCAGAGCTCAAAGCTCTGCTCTCCACCCAGCCGGTGCTTGCTGCCCCAATCAGCAAGGAGCCTTTGCTGCTTTACATTGCAGCCACAGGACAAGTCGTCAGTACGGTACTTACGGTCGAGCGGGAAGAAGAAGGGAAAACCTTCAAAGTTCAGCGCCCAGTGTATTATATTTCTGAAGTCTTGACCCCATCGAAGCAAAGATACCCTCATTATTAGAAGCTCGTATATGGGATTTACATGACTACAAAGAAAGTTGCCCACTACTTCTCTCATCATTCCGTTATAGTCGTCAGCGACGCTCCGTTGTCAGAGATCTTGCATAACAGAGACGCAACTGGTCGAGTGGCAAAATGGGCGATTGAACTTCTTCCTCTAGATATCAAGTTTGAGGCAAAGAAAGCTATCAAGTACCAGGCAATGGCGGATCTCGTCGCCGAGTGGATTGAACAGCAACTGCCGACTCAGATTCACTCGGAGCATTGGACCATGTTCTTTGACGGTTACAAGATGCTAAATGGTTCCGGAGCCGGAGTGGTGTTGGTCTCCCCTAGAGGAGATAAACTCAGATATGTTCTTCAAATCCACTTTGATTC
Organism: Triticum urartu; assembly: GCF_056163025.1. Classification (NCBI taxonomy): domain Eukaryota; kingdom Viridiplantae; phylum Streptophyta; class Magnoliopsida; order Poales; family Poaceae; genus Triticum; species Triticum urartu. Next base: position 308,821,981 of record NC_141878.1, read on the forward strand.
CTCTAACAACAAGGCAGAATACGAAGCACTTTTATATGGGTTGCGCATGGCCATTTCACTCGGCGTCCGTCGCCTCATGGTCTATGGCGACTCAGATTTGGTGGTCAATCAAGTGATGAAGGAATGGGACGTCAGAAGTCCAGCCATGACTAGTTACTGCAATGCAGTGAGAAAACTGGAGAAGAAATTCGAGGGGTTAGAGCTTCATCACATACCCCGACTGAAAAATCAAGCAGCTGATGATCTGGCAAAAATAAGTTCCAAAAGAGAAGCCATTACCAGCAATGTGTTTTTGGAACACATCCACACACCATCGGTCCAGGAGGATCCCTTCACTGAAGAGGCCCCGCAGCCAAAAAGTGCCACGGATCCGACTGAAGTTGAAGTTCCAGTTGTGGTCGACCTGATCATGGAAGTCTTAGTTATCACTCCCGTCTGGACAGAACCGTACATCGCGTACATCCTAAGGAAAGATCTCCCAGAAGATGAGGAAGAGGCTCGACAGATCGTCCGTCGATCCAAGGCCTTTACAGTCATAAAGGGACAGTTATATAGAGAAAGCGCGACTGGGGTCGGCCAAAAGTGTATTACACCAGAAGAAGGTCAGATGATCCTTAACGATATCCACTCGGGGATCTGTGGTCATCATGCGTCCTCTCGAACCATTATGGCTAAAGCATACCGAGCGGGGTTCTACTGGCCAAGAGCAAATGAGATGGCCAAAGAGATAGTCGACAAATGTGAAGGATGTCAGTATTACTCCAATATGCCGCACAAGCCCACGTCAGCCCTGAAAACTATTCCACTCGTCTGGCCTTTCGCTGTTTGGGGGTTGGACATGGTTGGACCACTGAGAACAGGCAGGAGCGGCTTCACTCATGTGCTGGTAGCAGTCGACAAGTTCAATACATGGATTGAAGCCAAGCCTATCAAGAATCTTGATGCTTGCACTGCTATCAGTTTCGTCAGAGAGTTGATATTCAGATATGGAGTTCCACATAGCATCATCACCGACAACGGGTCAAACTTCGATTCTGACAAATTCAGGGCCTTTTGCGCCTCTCAGGGCACTCGGGTCGACTATGCTTCTGTCACTCACCCTCAGTCGAATGGGCAAGCAGAAAGGGCAAATGGCCTAATTCTCAAAGGACTAAAACCCCGATTGTTGCGTGATCTCAAGCACGCAGCAGGTGCATGGGTCGACGAGATTCCATTAGTCCTTTGGGGATTGAGGACAAACCCAAATCGATCGATCGGAAGAACCACATTCTTTCTGGTCTATGGAGCCGAGGCGGTCTTACCGACCGACCTGCTTCACAACGCTCCCAGAGTCGAGCTCTACTCAGAAGATGAAGCAGAACAAGCCCGGCAGGACGCAGTCGACCTCCTAGAAGAAGAAAGAGAAATGGCCTTGATTCGATCGACCATCTATCAGCAAGACTTGCGTCGATTCCACGCCAGAAACGTGAAGAGCCGAGCCTTCCAAGAAGGAGACTTAGTCCTCCGAGTGGATCAGCAGAAACCACACAAGCTCGCTCCTACTTGGGAAGGCCCCTTCATAGTCACCAGAATCCTCCACAATGGAGCATACCACCTCTACAATGTCGATTGCCAGATTGATGAGCCACGAGCCTGGAATGCGGAGCTACTCCGCCCCTTTTATACTTAAATTCTCCCTCGGATGAGATGTAATAAGAAAAACTCCTATAGTTTATTTATCAAAGACAAGAGCGTTATAATTTTCCAGTGATTATTATTGTTTTTGTTTGCGTAAGAAATCCCCCAGTGGGTGGCTTAGCTGCGAGTCCGGCACTCGCCTAAGTTTGAAAAAATCCTACCGAGTGGAGAGCAATCCTCCCACTCGGGGGATTAGCTGTAGTCCAGCACCCGCCTAAGTTCTCTCACTTGGAGACTTAGCCGCAGTCCGGCACTCGCCTAAGTTTGAAAAAAATCCTACCGAGTGGAGAGCAATCCTCCCACTCGGGGGCTTAGCTGCAGTCCAGCACTCGCCTAAGTTCTCTCACTTGGAGACATAGCTGCAGTCCGGCACTCGCCTAAGTTTGAAAAAAATCCTACCGACTGGAGAGCAATCCTCCCACTCGGGGTCTTAGCTACAGTCCAGCACTCGCCTAAGTTCTCTCACTCGGAGACTTAGCTGCAGTCCGGCACTCGCCTAAGTTTGAAAAAATCCTACCTAGTCGAGAGCAATCCTCCCACTCGGGGTCTTAGCTGCAGTCCAGCACTCGCCTAAGTTCTCTCACATGGAGACTTAGCTGCAGTCCGGCACTCGCCTAAGTTTGAAAAAAATCCTACCGAGTGGAGAGCAATCCTCCCACTCGGGGGCTTAGCTGCAGTCCAGCACTCGCCTAAGTTCTCTCACTTGGATACTTAGCTGCAGTCCGGCACTCGCCTAAGTTTGAAAAAAATCCTACCGAGTGGAGAGCAATCCTCCCACTCGGGAGCTTAGCTGCAGTCCAGCACTCGCCTAAGTTCTCTCACTTGGAGACTTAGCTGCAGTCCGGCACTCGCCTAAGTTTGAAAAAATCCTACCGAGTGGAGAGCAATCCTCCCACTCGGGGTCTTAGCTGCAGTCCAGCACTCGCCTAAGTTCTCTCACTTGGAGACTTAGCTGCAGTCCGGCACTCGCCTAAGTTTGAAAAATCCTACCGAGTGGAGAGCAATCCTCCCACTCGGGGGCTTAGTTGCAGTCCAACACCCGCCTATGTTCTCTCACTTAGAGGCTTAGCTGCAGTCCGGCACTCGCCTAAGTTTGAAAAAATCCTACCGAGTGGAGAGCAATCCTCCCACTCGGGGGCTTAGCTGCAGTCCAGCACTCGCCTAACTTCTCTCACTTAGAGGCTTAGCTACAGTCCAGCACTCGCCGAAGTTTGAAAAAATCCTACCGAGTGGAGAGCAATCCTCCCACTCAGGGGCTTAGCTGCAGTCCAGCACTCGCCTAAGTTCTCTCACTTAGAGGCTTAGTTGCAGTCCAGCACTTGCCTAAGTTTGAAAAAATCCTACCGAGTGGAGAGCAATCCTCCCACTCGGGGGGCTTAGCTGCAGTCCAGCACTCGCCTAAGTTCTCTCAGTTGGAGACTTAGCTGCAGTCCGGCACTCGCCTAAGTTTGAAAAAAATCCTACCGAGTGGAGAGCAATCCTCCCACTCGGGGGCTTAGTTGCAGTCTAGCACTCGCCTAAGTTCTCTCACTTGGAGACTTAGCTGCAGTCCGGCACTCGCCTAAGTTTGAAAAAATCCTACCGAGTGGAGAGAAATCCTCCCACTCGGGGGCTTAGCTGCAGTCCAGTACTCGCCTAAGTACGAAACACATCTCATTCCTCAAGGACGACAAGGGGCGGGTCCACTGCCAGCCTCTCCTGGAGAGCTTCGCCACAAATACAATGTGCGCTCCGTACCACTCTGTAGTAACAGGGTGTGGGTCGACCGCCGCCTTCTCCTGGAGAACTTCGCCACAAATACAAGACATGGGTTGACTGCTTCCCTCTCCTTCGGAGCTGCACTGCGAATGCAAAAGTTGTCTCGAATGAAGAATGGGTTCACTCTGCAGGAGATTCATAAAGATATTCAACGGCAAACCGAGTTCAGGTAAATTCCAAAGGTGCCAGATCACAGATCGAAGTACTCGGGCATGCAGCCCGAAAAAGTTTAACAGTTACAAAAACCACTCGGCATTCCGAGGAAAATTTAAGGTGGGACATAAGAGTTTGTTCACTCCGCGGGAGGAGGGCTGGCAGGCTCGACAAATTCATCCAGGTCGACACCGTCGGCTATCCGAGTGGCTGCAGCGATGAAAGTCTCCATAAAGTTTCGGAAGTCATGCTTCTGGGTGTTGGCGACCTTGATTGCTGCCAGTTTGTCCTATCGCACCTCCATGCAGTGGACACGAACCAAAGACAGAGCCATGTCAGCACCACACCGAGCAGCAGACTTCTTCCGCTCCTGCAGTCGGTCGGGAATTTCGTTTAGTCGAGTCATCAGGGACTCAATATCATTTTGGAGCACAGCCTCTGGCCAATGTGCCGGGTCAATCCGCGACATGGCGACCTTCAGTCGAGCCAAGTAGTCCACGGCACTGTCGATGCGAGATTCCAGACGGAGCAGATTCATGGGAGTTTCATCTTTCATGGGAGAGTTGATTGGATCCAAACCTGGTTCGATCCGCCCAGTCTCCTCTTCAAAGTTCTGGCAAAACTCTGCATTCACGATCCAAGGATAAGTCAATTTTCGTACACTGAGTCGACACAAAAAAAAGAGTCAGTCGGAACAGAATGTGCACCTTCAAGCTTGATGAATAGCTTCTTGGCAAGACTTCTCAGATAGCTCTCCAGATCATCCCTCCTGCGAGCAATGCCTTCCATTTTCTCGCCCTGGACGAGATTCGCCTTCTTCCAGCGCGAGCACTCCTTGTTGGAGTCATTCAGAGCGGTCTTCAGCCTGGTGTTCTCTTCTTCCAACTGGCCGACTGAAGCCAGCTTCTGTTTGGCCAGAGCGGTCCTGTCGTCGGCCTCCTTACGAGCAACAGCCAAATCCTCATCCCTCTTCGCCAGAGCTTCTCTTAGTTTTTTTACAAAGAAATGACGATTGATTCAGAAATAGCAGAAGGGTACCCAAGCCTAAAACTGACCAGTCGACAAACTTGTCTTACCAGCGGCGCCGTCTCTGGCCTTTTGCAGCTCCGTCCTGGCCAACTCCAAGTCAAGGTTCAGTTGAATCTGCTGCCTCTCCAGGTCAACAAAGCGAGCTCCGAGATCACAAGATTTCTGAAATCAAAGGGGAGAAGTTATTTTACAGCGAAAAACAACAAAGGCAATAAATACTAAGACTACAGTCGACTGCCAGCAGTCCACCGTAGTCTCGGGGACTACACCCAGTGGGTGCACTTTGCGTGCCCCCACCGGTTCTGATCCCACTCGACCGGCCTACCGAAGTTGAGTCCAAAAAAAGGGCAGAAAGAGAGAAAGTAGAACTCAGACTACAGTCGACTACCAGCGGTCCACCGTAGTCTCGGGGACTACACCCAGTGGGCGCACTTAGCGTGCCCCCACCGGTTTTGATCCCACTCGACCAGACCGAGTGGAAGAGACAAACTATACATTCGACAAAATACAAAGACTACAGTAGACTGCCAGCAGTCCACCATAGCCTCGGGGACTACACCCAGTGGGTGCACTCAGCATGCCCCGACTAGTCCAAAAAATTCAATCGACGCACCCAGTGGGTGTACAGATGCAAAGGTTTTGGGAAAGAATCTTCAGGTAGCATATCCTAACAGAACAAGCGGCGACCAACTAACCTGAACGTTGCTCTGGAGAGCCGAGCTGGCATCATAGGCGGCTTGGCTGGCGTCCCACACCGTCTTCATCTTCTCCATCATAGTGCCCGCCTGGCGTATGGCTTCCTTAGCAGCATTCCCCTCGTCCTCTGGGACATGATGGGTCGCAAAAACTGAAGGCGGGTCGACAGGGGCCTGAGCAGTCGACGAAGAAGGCAAAGCACTCGACAGCGGCTCAGCAAAGGTAACAGAACCCCGATTGACATCGCCAGTGTCCTGAACAACTGGTTCCGCCGTCGGCGTCGTCTGTAGCGCCTCGCTTGCAGGAGCTCGCCTATTTTTCCTCGTCGAAGGCCTCTCGGGCTCCCCATCATCATTAGGGCGGTCAATAACGTTGGGAGCTATGCAAAGTTCAATCGTCAAAATCACATCACCCAATGGTACGCGTTGCAGTTGAATCGACCAAAATAAAGACAGTATGGCAGGAATCTTACCCGGATTAGAAGTGACCGCATCCTCCATCACCTCATCTTCGTCCCTGTAAGCCGAGGTCTCGGAGGTAGCAGTGCTGACAGTTCTAGAGTTTATCCAGTTAAAACAAGAAGAACAAACAGCGCGGAGCGTCGAGTGAATGCAAAGAGAGGCACTCACGTGGAAGCGACGGGGATATCAATCTTGATTTTCGGCAACGCCTTCCGAGTCTTTGGCTCTACAACTCTGGGGTGCTTTGGCGCCTTCTCAGTCGGGGTTGGCGAAGAGATCCGAGGGCACTTCAAAGACTGACCAGCCGGAGCAGTTTCCTTGTCACGGGCACTCGGCCATTCTTGGTCAAGCATGGATCGCCTCTCCCTGCGAGGAGACGACTCGACTTCTTCTCCATCCCTTGAGTCGTTGCTTCCTCCATCCCCTTCACCATCGGAAGTCCACTCGCCACTTTCGCCGCCACTCGCCTCGCCTTCTACAGCTTGCTCTTGCTCCCCATTAGGCATTGAATACATTTCAATAATGGCCTGAAAGAAAGCAGGTAGATCAAAGTCAGTCGACGCAATATAGGCAGCTACGCGAGTGAATTCAGATTACAAGCAAAAACTCAGAATCAGACCTGCTCTGGTGTGTGAGACTGGTCGAATGGAGGGACTCTCCTGGCTCCCCTGGGGTTGTCCTTATTCTCGGTAATGCCAGACAGCCACTTCTCCAGTGTGTCGTCGTCGACCTCCTCCGGGTGGATCCGAGTGGAGTCTTCAAGACCCGAATACATCCACATCGGATGGTCTCGGGCTTGGAGATGCTGGATGCGCCGCTGAAGGAAGACCTTTAGGAGATCCATACCAGTGACCCCATCATGAATAAGCTGGACCACGCGACTGACCAACACCTTCACGTCCGCCTTCTCCTCCGGGAGCACCTTCAAAGGGGAGGGTTTTTCCACTCGGTCCATGGTAAAGGGAGGGAGGCCAGTTGATTGCCCTGGCGTCGACTGGTCTTTACAGTAAAACCAGGTCGACTGCCATCCGCGAACTGAGTCGGGAAGAATCATGGCCGGAAAGGAGCTTTTCCCTCTCGTCTGGATGCCAAGACCCCCACACATCTGGATCACTTGGGTCCTCTCGTCACTCGGATTAGCCTTTTTCACTGTCTGAGAGCGACAAGTGAAAATATGCTTGAAGAGACCCTAGTCAGGCCGACAACCCAGGAAGTTCTCACACAAAGAAATGAAAGCGGCGAGATAAACGATTGTGTTGGGGGTAAAATGGTGGAGTTGTGCCCCAAAGAAGTTCAGAAACCCTCGGAAGAAGGGGTGAGGGGGCAAGGAAAATCCACGGTCGACGTGGGTGGAAAGAAGAATGCGCTCACCCTCACGAGGCTGCAGCTCAGATTCCTTCCCCGGAAGCCGCGCCGAGTCGTAGGGGATCAGCCTCCCTTCGGCCAAGTCGTCGAGGTCTTCTTGGGAGATCCTCGAGTGAATCCAGTCGCCCTGGATCCAGCCCCACGGCAGGCCGGACCGCGAGGAAGATCCACCCCGGCCGGTCGCCTTCCCCTTGAACCTCGCTGTCGCCTTCTTTGCCCGCTCCAGAGCCGCTGTCTTCTCCTTCCCCATTGTCGTCGGCGAGATGCGTACGGTGCGGTGGCGCTGCGGCGAGAGCGAGCGCGGCGGAGGGGCGTGAGGAAGAGAAGAGGTAATGAGGGGCACTGTTCGGGAGACTCCGGTCCGGCGCTTTTTATCAGGCCGCTTCCAAGTGGCTGACGGGTAGGCCCAGGTGGCTCTGTCAAATCCCGTAACGACCGCGCGCGCGATACATGGCGAAAAAGGTGGCACGGGGATCGAGGTGGCTCCGCTCTATCCCATCGGATTACTGCGGCCTCCCCCGTCCTGCGCGCTTCCCCAAAATTCGGACCCCACGAAATCTGCGCACAACAAACAACTTGTCAGACCAAAGATCTCCTCCGCACCATCACTCGGAGCCTTACAAGTAAAGAAACCCACTCGACGAAGAATTAAGAATGGATCAAGGCGACTGAAAAGGAAGTTTCTGTCCTCACTCAGGTCCGTTGGTCTGAAACAAGATATGCTCACAGCATGAAAAATGAGTCGGAGAAGTTTTCAACTCCTTCCCCACTCCAACCTCGATCCATTCGGGGGCTAATGATGAAGCTATGTACCTAGGGTAGGGTCATGGACCTGTCCTAACTGCCCTACCCAAGGACATCTCTAGAAGAAATCACCTTTCAATCGACTTGAAGGTGTCCTACTCGACAGACTCGAAGACACTCGACCAAGAAGCATCACTCGACCGAGACCCAAACACTCGACGGCCAGGAGACCTAATGTCACTCTGCACGCTAACGGTTGGTCATTGAATAGCTTGTATGGTCTTCATAGCATTTTATTACTAGCATTTAGTAACGCCCCGCCTTAATGTACATTGAACCCTTGGTAACGTGGGCTGGCCGGGGTCCTGGCGCACTCTATATAAGCCACCCCCTCCTCCGAGACAAGGGTTCGCACCTCTGTAACTCATATTCACATAATCCAGTCGACCGCCTCCGGGCTCCAAGATGTAGGGCTATTACTTCCTCTAAGAAGGGCCTGAACTCGTAAACCTTGCGTGCTTACAGCTTCTCCATAGCTAAGATCTTGCCTCTCCATACTTACCTCCCTACACTACTGTCAGTCTTAGAACCACGACAACCGCCGCCGGCAGAAGGCAAGGTCAAAACCGCCGGCGGTGCGGAGGCCATGTTGCGGCAGCCCGGATGCCAGTTCCGTCCGACGCTCGTGGCCACGAGCTAGCCAAGATAGCTCCATCCAGCTGCTTGTCTGCAAGGTTTGCTAGCTAGATTGGCAAGGCAGCGCAGCGGCTTGCTCGCGCGCGCCGCGCTAAGGCCAGCCATCTGGCTCGAGCGAAGGCCAGCGCGGCGGCTTGCTCACTCGTGAGTCACACTCGGGCTAGCCTGCCAACCAGTGCGGAGGCCAGCATGGTGTTCGGCCCGTCCGACGGAGCGGCGGCCAACTCGCTCATCACCGGCACCACCGACGAACACGCATCAGTACTGTTTGAAGTAATGTTCAGGAAAAATAATGATTTGAGGGGGAATAACAGATAGAAGGTCAGATGTGGGTCCCTCGTGTCAACGGTCAAACAAAATGTGTTGGTTTAAGTTGCCTCGTTAGCACGGACATGTGGGCCAACCCTGCCATAAATGGGTTTAAACGAACCTAATCGGTAGGAGTACTAGGTAGTTTTTGGCGTGGATTAAGAAATTTTGGGTATGTTTTTGCTATTTTTTGTACAATAGATTCCTCCTAGGGCTGGTTGAAAGTGGTAGTTTTTTGTTAAATACTCTACATATTGTAAGTAGGAGTGAAAGTTAAACTTTGGAAGCCAATAAGCAAGGCTAGTTACATAGTGCATACGTGTACATGATTGAAAGTAAATATCAACCATGAGTGACTAATATCTTGATGGAAAACTCGAAACTATGGAATACTAGGAAAAGAAATGCATGGTTGGAAATACTAGCAATGTTCATGTCCGTTGCAACGAATCATAATTAGAATAATACTTATTCACAAACTTGGTACAAAACACTCTAATTTTGATATACATATGTCACTAGAGATATATTATGTTTCAATTAGAATATATTCCTTGGGCTGTTTTGGTGAGGTCAGGGAGGGATGTGGTTGGTTTTAAGATACTAATTATGGGTTTTTCTGCAAATTGGTAGACAAGTGGGATGTTGGTGAGAAAAGGCAACAACTTACCTTACAATCGTTAGATGTAGATCTAATGGTCAGAAACGACGGATGGCAGACACACCAGCATCACCAACTTAGTCTTGTGTAGGAGTACTAGCAAGATCCGTGCATTGCACGGAACATCAAGATGCATTTTTTTTATAAAACACTTGTTGTGATTGACCCTTGCGGGAGTAATCCCATGTGTAAAAACTAATGATATCTCGAGAAATATGAGATAAGGTCAATAGGAGTGGGGTGTGGTGGTGGTTGGTGGTTGAACTAAGCGGAGGCATGGGGATTGACGACGCCGACAGCGGCCGCTAGGCCAGTTTGTTCCAGAGGCTTCCTTTCTTAATTGCTCAACAATGAGGTTTGTTGGAGATAAGGATGAACGAGGGAAGGCCTTGTCTGCAAATGTGGAGAGGGGTGCGGGTATCTTTTAGTTTAATTTCCATCCGTCAGATATAGATCGAACGGTCTATATTGCAAGATGGCACACATACCATCGTCACCAACTCGGTTTTTTATAAGAGAAGAAATATAAGTATGGAGGTACAAACGTATTATCGGTACTTGCTTCCGTAAACTAGCGTCTACATTCTATTCAACGCCTCGGCATGTGCGGCCTTAGCACAATGACTTCTCGACTGTGTAAAACGAAGATTTTCCCGTCGCCGACAAGGAGGGGGTGACGGCGGCGCGCTTTTTGTCTTGCTCTAGTCCTAGTAGTCATACTAGGTGGTCTAAGCACGTGTAGATTTATTATTTTTCACGTCTCATGTTCGCCGTACTGCCATGACTGTTCATGAATAGATGGTAAGTTATTCACGGGGAAACCCTTGTTGAGCGTGTTTGCCAGAGAGAGAGAGAGAGAGTGAGAGAGTGTGTGCGTGTGTGATATGTTAGAGACTGAGGCAATGATAACAGATTCTTTGTGTCTATGTGTGTGGAGGATAGAGAGAGACATGTACATGGGGCTTTGTGTTGTGTAACGTGGAGACACATATACATAATTAGAGAGTGAGTGTGTGTGATACACATGCAGACATGAGGAGAGATGAGGATCCAGGTAAATGGGTGTTTGTGCGTGTCTGTGTGTGTTTGTGCACGTGTTTGTGTGTGAGAGGGAGAGAGTGTATGTGGAGTAGAGAGACCACTGATGATGTAAATCTAGTATAAGGGAAGGGGGAATGGTGTGACATGTGTAGTAGCGAGATAGCATGGGCACTGGCGGGGGGGAGCAGACTATTTGGAAGAGACATCGAGTGTGTGTGTGGGAGAGGGGTGTGAGAGCAAGAGAAAGAGAGAGCTAGCGACGGAGAGAGAGAGAGGAAGAGAGGGGGCGAGAGGGGTCGTTTGTTTACATAAATGGCGTATAGATAGGGAGACAATGTTGATGTTGTCCGAAATTGGCCTATGAACGGAGACGCAAGGGAAGCGAGTCATCGCGTGTGTGATAGGGACTTCATGAGAGAGCTAGAATAGACGGTGTAGAGAACAATGTGCAAAATCGAGAACGATTATACATTAGGGAGCTATGCAAAGAGTCGCGACATATATGTATACATGGAAGGAGCTGGGGCAGGTCCTCATGTGGGAGAGATAGAAAGAGGAGAGTGGTGCACAAGGAGACAAAGTGTGCTTGTTTGAAGTGGGGGTGGTGTGTGAGGTGAGTGCACGAGAACCACATAACTAGGGAGATAGAAGTTTGGGGGCGATGTTTTGTGTGTATGGGAAATATACACTGTACTAGTGCGTGTGCTTGGGTAAGAGAGATAGCGGGAGACCTAGAGAGTGAGGGAAGAGATGTGTGCATGCCCGAGAGACAAAGTGATAGAGACCTATGTTGGGGTCCGGACTTTACAAGAGAGAGGGTTGTTAATGTGCTCGTGTGTTGGTGTTTGGGGGAGAGAACGACTTCTCTCCCTCTCTGTGTGTGTGTGTGTGTGTGGTGGGGGGGTTGACTTCAGATAAAGAGTGAGGTGTCTATATTTGAGGGACTTTAGCATAATTGAGATATTGTGCACTCATGGTTGATCAATTTGTTTCACAGTTTGTACTATTAGATAACGATACTTTTGAACATGTGTGATATACCTCGATGTACCAGAATTACAAACCTAAGATTGGAATTTTGGAATTCGACTCCATCATTAGCTTTTGCAATTCATTTAAACAGAGGTACATTTTTTAAGCCTGGATTTCGTGATTTCAAATTAATATATCAAACCTAGAGATATACACATACGGGCATGTTCAAATTTTATAATCATCCACTTTATTCATACACATACACATTTTTGCTTTTGTCATCATATTTAGGATAAACACATTTGGAATTTCATTTGAATTGGACCGTATGATGGTATTTGCTTGTAGTAGCTCAATGATCCATATTTGAATTGAATGAACAATCTAAGTTTCGAGTTGGAGACATTGATTTTCAAAACTTGCACATTTTTTTTGCGTCCAAAACAATCAAATTGGCGGCCATGATATCATAGTCGGCCGTACGAGAGCAGAATACTTATAATTTTAGGTGCCAAAAGCTTTGAAACTTCTCGCTCACATTGAAATATCACGCGCCCGAAAGTTTAGCCCTGCGATATTCCTGTTTTACCCCTGCCACATGAACGGAAAAGGGCTGCTTTGGTAACTCCATTGTTTTCCCCTCTTTTCCCCCAACATTCTTCCACAGAGCCCCTCTCCTTCCCCTCCCCGACCCCCAACCATGGCAAGCCGCTGAATCTAGTCCTCCGCCACAGCGGTGGACCTCACACCCCACCGGATCTACCTTCCGCACCTTGGAACCCCCAACTGCCAACTCACCACTTCACCGGAGCCGCTTCAGCGACTGGCTTGTCCACCGCTCTAGATCTCCTTGACTGCCATCATGGTCCACCGCACCGGATCTGCTTAACCGGCGCCCTCGTCCACCATAGCGTAGGCCCTTCACTGACTCCCTCGTCCGCCCCTTCGTTGGCCCTTCATACAAGCCCTCTTCCGCCACAATAGATCCGCCTCACTGAAAGCACTGTACAACGCGCCCGCCGAAGCTTTCGTCCATTGCACCGGACCCGCTCCATGGACACCATATTCAACTCCACCGGCCCTGCTTTACCGACGCCGCAGCCTCATCGACTATCTGGCCCAAACTCAACCGCAACACGAGCACCATCGACGATCCTTAGCTATCAAGTATGACAACGATACCCATATGCCACCTTGAATCAGGTACTATTATCCAACAGCCGGCGCCTACGTTCACTTTCCTAGCATAAGAACCCCACCTTTGAATTTCTTCAGGGCATCATTCAGTTTTTCATGAGACGCGTTATTCCACTTGCACCTGTAGGGCCATACTTCTGGCAGTGAACATGTTACATGTGCTAAATTACATACTAGTGCACATATAGTTAATATGCTTTAGTTTTGTTCTGATGCCACCTGCTGGTTCCATCAGACTGCATAATATTCTATATGCTTAATTACACATCAGCAAACTAGCATGTGATTCCGTTGCTTTTTGTTCGTTTTACCCTACATTTTCTGATGCTAGCTATTACATCACTGCTCCGAGCCTCTGTTCATTACTTGTTTGTGTGTTATTGATCTTCCCAAGTTGCATGACTAATTTGATGCTTCTATTAATTATGGAGCTGCCAACCCCATCAAGCAAAATATTTGTTCTTTTGGGGCTGGCACCTCGAACAAGCATAAAAATAGAGGTAAGCAGATATACTCCCTCCGATTCTATTTACTCTGCGCATAACTCTTGACCCGCATACCAAGGAGGTCACTAGTTTAATTTTTTGGACTAATTTGCCAATTATTCAGGGCAGAGGCAGATGGGGCGGGGCACAAAAGGAAACCAGTGCTAGGAATCAGCAATGCACAAACTAATATGAGAAAACTGAGAAAAAGTTAAACGAAAAGTAAAAAGAATCGGAGGGAGTATTGTCGTGTATGCACACACCCTTCTTTCATTAGTTTATATGAACCATTGATGATCAGTTCGGACCAGTGCATGCGATTAAAATTAATTTTACCTAAATAGATGGTGCAGAATAAACTAAAACAACTAGATTTGCAACCACGGGATGCTGACGATATCTTCAAAGAACATTGCAACAGCAGCTAGGCTTCACAGCAACATATGGTAAGCTAGTGTGTATTAGTACATGTGAAATGTAATGCAAGTGGGCTGCTTTCTTGGCTTGTGCCCTCAACATGTAATCCTACCGAATTACAAATAGTTCAGTTGTCTGCTTTGCTGTATTGCTTGATTCAAATGCTTATTTGTTGTTACGCTATACCTGAGTTGGCCAATATGTCAGCAGTGCCTGCTATACTATCGTAAAGAAATGCATGCCTATTTCATTTGAGTCCTTAAATTTTCCTCTCAACTTCATCACAAGACTGTCTTCGTAGTTTATATGAGGCCACACTATTAAGTGCTTTCTCAGATTATTTCAACTACTTAGATGCCCTGGCAACTTAAATATAGCGGTTGTACACTCCCTTTCAACTAGGGATGTCAACTAGGTCCGGTTTAATCCCGATTAAAGTCCACTAGTGGTATGATAGTTCAAAAGAGTTTTTGTTTTTTTGAGGAAAATGAACTAGGGAGGTAGCAAAAACTAACTAGATGGGACTGGCTGATTTCGTTTATTTGCCACTTACATCCCTAGTTTCATCTTACCATTTTAATTTCTTTTCGGCTGATGCTGCTTCGAACCATTTAAATATAGTTTGCCATGCTCGGCAATAGTTCGTCCGTCGTTTACCATGTAAGCTTACTGCCTGGATCATACGACAAATATCTCTTACTGATGTCCAGCGGAAACCTTTCAGGATGCCGTTCACACTAGGACACAATGTACAACTCCAGAATCTATTTGTGGAAGTAGTGCGCCATCCATGTTACCAGATGGTAACAGTTCAGAGGCAACACCGCCGGAGAGCAGTCTAAGCATAGATATTATAGTGCTTGAGGCTCTACTAGAGGCAGAAAGAGATGGTGTGGCTGCCATGAATGAGGTAATATTTATCTTGAGGCTGGAAATTACGGAATTAGCAGCACACATTATGCAAGCAACCCAAGAATTGGAGGAAGTAAGAATGTTGCATTTGAAGACGGAGGAGGTCCTGCTGTTTCTGCTATCTGAAGCCCAAGATAATCCTGGTTCTTCTTTAGATACCAGTTGAAATTTTCATTAGATAATTGTACTTGCATGTTGTGTCATGTCTCTGAATGGATTATGTTGCAAGACCCCCTATGTTGTCCATGTGTTGTAATGATCTGAATTTTTTTAGGCGAGGTAATCCTCAGTACTTGTATGATTGACATAAGGTGAACTGTTTGTCGTGTGAGCATATTGTGTTGGATGAAATAACTGTTTGACTTAGAGTGTATCCAACCTACTGAATTCGAAGATCACGGCATTTCTAAATCATAATAATATATAAAGGTGGAATAAATCTTTGTTGTGGTTTTGAAGAAATAGATAACAAAACGTATAATTATCTGTGGATATTCGTAATCGAATACAAATTTGATTTGAATTTAGTTTGCCAGGTCCTAGGGAAAACGTGAATGGTAATTCTCCCATGTTTTGAACGAAGCGGCTGAACACCCACTATAATTTGTGGGCTGCTCGAAGCAAGTGTTTGCGAGATGGAAATTACTGTCTACCCCTGACACTTGACATCCTTATCGACAGGATTTACACTGCAGTATATAGGGGTAGACTAGTAGCTTCAATTAGACGTGACACGATGGCCTCTGAGCCCATTCAGACACGGTGGGCGCCAAACATGGGGGCAATACACATTTGATTCAAGCTCGTCCGAAAGACATGTGTCTCTTCCTCCATTTCCCCATTCATACACGGTGGGCGGCAAAACAAACTCTCCTCATCCGAAATTGATGTGGGCTTATATTTTAAATAGGGGCAGATGTGTAACTTCCATCAGACATGACACAACCGCCCTACCTGTCAGCCTCGTTCATACACCGTGGGCGCCAACCATGGGCGGCAAAACACCCTCTCCTCGCCCGAAATCAATGTAGGGTAATATTTTAAATAGGGGCAGATGTGTAACTTCCATCAGACATGACACAACCGCCCTACCTATCAGCCCCGTTCATACACCATGGGCGCCAACCGTGGGCGGAAAAACACCCTCTCCTCGCCCGAAATAGTTACCGGCAAATATTTGGGAGATGCGAGATTACCGTCCTATCCCCAACCGACGCGATGTCCGAAATTTTAAACGAGGGATAAGTTTGTAACTTTCCCCCATTTCAGAGAAGCGCGTCCCAAAGTTTGAGATCCCCCCTCCCCTCCATTTCCCCATTCATACACCGTCGGTGACACAACAACCTCCGCACTGCGGCCAGCCTCCTGTGTCCGCCACCCCATCCTCCACCTTGCCGGAGCCGCTACCCCTACCCCATCGTCCACTGCAAGAGATGGACGTCTCTCATCCACGGCGCTGGACCAGGTTCCTTTCATCGCCTTCTCTTGCTTCATCGGCGCCGTCGTCCACCTTGCCATTGCCGCTCCTACGACCGCCTCGTCTATGGCAACAGGATATATCCCCCGCCGCTGACAGCCATCGCACCCGCAGCACAGTCAACGTATCAGCATAGGCCTACACGGCGTCACAAGAGAGGTGGTACTCTTCCATATGTGCTTAAGTTATTGATCTCACCCGAAAAATAGATCGTAATTTGTTTACTGTACTTTTCTTGTCCGTACCAAATCGTAGTAGCTAGTTGAAAGCAAACATTGGTTGCGAAGTAGCTTTGTCCGGTTTGCACCTTCAGATCCGCCATGGCACGGGCACTATACTCGTAAAGCTTATGGTTTCCCCCCTTTATATTCACTACCATCATCGTAGGTGCTTCGTGTCGTGCTAGCACTGCTCCTCAAGAGCTCAACCCAAAGCTTACGTGTTGAAATACGAATCTGATATGATGCTCATATCACTAAAACAGAGAACATTTAATTGGTAACCTAATGTTCCTATATTCATTTTGAAAAGCATGTGCGCCACCCACTGGTCCAGTTAGTTCCACTTTCCGGATTTTTCTCTTGATGCTTAGGATTTTCCCCTTTTATCTACTCTACTATGATCGGCGTAGGTGCTTTCTATCGTACTAGCATTACTCCATCCTTCAAGCTAAACAACACAACACTCAGAATTCAAAAGCTTAGTTGTTCAAATATGATTGTGATATGTTACTGTTATTAGTTAACCAACACATTTAATTGGTTAGCTAAAGGTCCCACTTGAGTTTCCAAATGCATGTCGCGACATATAGAGAGACAGCATAATTGCATTTCTTTGTCACTTGTTGACCGTACTTTCTTGTCCATACCAAATCTTAGTTGTTATTTCAAAGCAAACATCGGTTGATAACTACCCTTTGCGCGGTTTGCAGCTTCAGATCTGCCATCCCACTGCCATGTTCAACACTATACTCATCATGCTTATGTTTTCCCCATTTAATGATGACCACAATCAGCCTACGTGGTTCGTGTCGTAATAGCACTGCTCCACCCATCGAGCTAAACAAGCTTAGTTGTACAAATTCATATATGATATTATTGCTGATATTAGTAAAACTGAGAGATGTTTAACTGGTTAGCTAAATGTTCCTACTTTAGTTTCGAAATGCATGTGAGCCACATATGGAGAGACCGGAAAGAATAGTATTTCTCTGTGCGCTCTGGTTCATCATGGGTGGCCAACCGACATTGTATTAAAAGACTTGTAATATCTTCAATCTGCTTGCTCTTCTGCTCTTCTTTAAGATGATACTCTTCTCTTGCGGTCGACTGGTCAGGTCGAGTTGTTCTCCCTTAGTATATTTTGAATCTATCAGGTCAGGTCGACTTGTTCTTATTTACTATATGTTGAAGCTATCATCTGCGAAGTGTCATCACTTCTGGAGCTCTCATATTTTGAGTAGTAGGCCACATTATACTAATGCACACAACAAATTACAGCATGCATGGCATCTTTTAAAAGAATTGCAGAGATAGCACAAAGGGGTTTACAGGGAGCCAGTATTGGATTAGAATCACTTCTGCATTACAAAGAAAATCTCACTTGTTTTTATGTTTTCATGCATGTCAGATATTGAACATTATCAAAATGAATATTAGAATGGGCGCACAAGAGGAATATTGTGGAATGATCCACTTCCTACCAAACTTGGCATGGTGGAGGATGGCCTATCTTATTCACCCATCAAGGTGCTTGCTCTAAGTTTGCAAAGTTGTATTGGTCGCACATATTTTGCTTCTGACCTCTTGCATTACTTCTACTTTGTTGCACCATCTGCTTAGTTTAAGCATCATATATGAGTATATTCCATGCCTATCCATTTTCTGTACCTATTCCATGTGTCTTCACACTATGTTTTTCCAGTCAAATGTTGTTCTTTCGTAATAGGTGTACAAAAGGAAGAGGGTGAGTGCAGGTCATCAAGGAGTACAAACTAGGTATTTGGAAAAGTTAGTGATACCTGTTAAATCAGATAGATCAGCAGCCACAGAAAACACGAGCCCAACTGTACCACACTTTACCCCTACTCCAGTGGCCAAACCCCTATTAGAACTGCTGGGAGCCCAACGTCAGGTACTATCTATGATATCAATTCACAATTTGAACTCCTAAATTTCTGCTTGTGCCTTACCTTCTCTCTTGTATGAAAACTAATTTCAGATGAATCTCCTTGCTCAAAGGATCATACGATCTCAAAACAATAATGGGCTCTGCATTGCTCTTGTCAGTACCTCTCTCCCTTTTGCCTTGTAACGCTGTACTTAATTAATTGCTATTTGATTATGTATCATCAGTCTGCATGTGAGCTTCATTATCCTCTATTTCTTCCAATATTATTTGATCTATATTTACTATTTGCAAAATGTAGAATAATGGCAACGCTTATAAAGAATTTTCCTTGGGGAATTTATTGAATTATCCTTCCACCAACATGGAGAAGGGCTTTGTCCAGCCCGTGTTAACATGTAATGTAAGTTCATCCTTCTCATGCCTTCAAACTTTGTTCTAGTATAGATTTGGATAGGCATCATTTCCTCCACTGTTGTTTGCTTTGCTGTTTACATTTGATTGGATGTTTACAACAACTACCAGTTTCAAATTGTAGTTGTAAAAACATGTTCCTTATGGAGAACAGATCCATTTATTTGCTTATATAATTGTGAAACCTGTTACGTGTCTCCTTGTTTGTCTTTCAGACTCGTATCTCTTATGCCAGGCAGAACTTTAGGGAAGATAGGGAGCCAAACCATCTTGAGGACAACAAGATGACCCCAAGGTCCTGTCTTGATGAAGATAGTGAGTTGAAGCTACTCACCAGCAGGTGTGAGACAACCTCTGTGCAGTCGCTGCCTCAATCAGTTTGACTTCTTCAGTCTCAACTTAAAGCGGAAAGGCTTGCTTCAGCTTAGCTCCGACTTGAAGTCAAAGATGCAATGAAGATGTCACAGGACTGCCGTGTGCACCATCATGCCTTAAATCTAGTGTTGATGCATCTATCGTTGACACAACTGAGGGCTACTCAGCTTCTTCAGCTGTTTGGGGGGCCCGACCTGGCCAAGCCTAGTGCCTTCTGAAGTGCTCTCAGTTTTGTATATTCTTTTGTCGGCGCGTTTATTTGCACTGGTGGCGAACTTTGATGCCCAGTGGATGTAATATGTGTGATAGCCGTGATAGCCTAGCGTAAGTTGCTTGCTTATTTATTTCCTTGTTGTCTTGTTTATTTGTTTGCTTCTAGTCATTGCAGTTCTTTTTTCCGCGGTTTGCTAGTGGCTGCAATAACCTATTTTTTAAAACTAGGCCACAATAACCATGGGCTAATATTTACTGTAGTGACACTGAGCCTCCTATGGGCCATAGAAACAGTGGGCCTTCTACGGGCCGTAGAAACAATGGGCCATCTACCGGCCGTAGAAACAATGGGCCTTCTATGGGTCGTATCATCAATGGGCCTTATACGGGCAGTATGATCGATGGCCAAACATGGGCCAGTAACAGGCCGCCTTATGGCCGTAAACGGGCTAGAGTTGGAATCGTCCGTTCATGGGCCGACCATAACGGGCCATCGTTAATAGGTCGTACTTGATGACGCTATGAAAACGGTCCAACGTATTAACGGACCACAAACGGGCCGATTGTAACCACGGGCTGAATTTGGCCCACAAGCAGAAAATGACAGTAACTGGCCGTAAGTAAACGAATGCTGGAAATGAGCCCAAGAATAAATGGGCTCTGAGAAGGCCAAAAGATAACATGGGCTGGAAACGGCCCAACGGAATAACGGGCCGTTAATGGGTATAAAGTGATACACCGTTCATTACGGGCCAGTTTCACCACAGGCCGTTAATGGGTGTAAAGTGATACACTGTTCATTATGGGCCAGTTTCACCACGGGCCGTTAATAGGCCAAGAGTTACATAGGGCCTCATATTGGCCGAAAGACGTCATGGGCCATACATGGGCCAGAAGTGAAAACTGGCTGGAATCATATTGGGTGGCCCAGATGACGCTACTAGGCCTAATTTGGAAAGGGCGTAATGGGCCTTGGGTTAGCGGGCTGTAAATGGGCTATATGCGAACATGCCGTTAACAGGCTTTACATGGGCCGGCCCGCCACCTTTTGACCAAGTCAAACGGGCCGGCCTTTTCACAGGAATGGGCCTTTGTTGGGCCGTGCCACGTGTCGACGTATCATAGGCGCCTATCTGACCCACTGACGAGCTGACATGTGTTTCGTCCGGCCAATAAGAATTTTACACGTGGAAATTTCTCATTGGTCGGGGCTGTTAACGGGTTATCGTATCCAAAACCCGACCCGATAGCTTAACGGCATTCCGTTATAGTGGATGCCACGTGTCGCTCACCCTTGACGAAAGAACTTCTGTGACACGCGATTTATCGTCATGGAAGTGGACACTTCCGTGATGATAATTTTGGTAATGTCATGGAACACTTCTACGACAGCACATGTATGGCTATCTTGATTCTGTCATAAATTTGTCATGGATGTACATGCATGACAAAAAACGCGACCTACTGTGACAAACACGTATCATCATGGAAGTGTATTTTTTTGTAGTGGCCCCTCACTCCTTGGTCCGTCCTGGTCTCCGGTCAGCCCAACGGCGGTTGAGGTATGCGCGGGGCCGGGCTCTGCCGACGTATAACATCAACCTATCCTTGCGTACTCTTCCTGTAAGCTATTTGCGCGTCAAGGGGGACTCCTGAGCATCACGACTAAGGAGCCTAACTGGTCACGTAGTCCCTCACTCCTTGGTCCATCCTGGTCTTTGGTCGGCCCAACGGCGGTTGAGGTATGCGCGGGGCCGGGCTCTGCCAACGCAGAACACAAAGCAAATAGGATGAAAATCGCAAAATGTAGAAGCAAATATTACAAGACATATTGTCCTCACAATATCAAATGAAGTTTTAACGCCTCCACGAGGCCTGATGTGCATTGCAGGAACAAAATAGGAAAGCAGCCGCAAGTCACCCCTGGACATCGTCATCCTCAGGATCGGTGGCATCGCCGGTCAAAGGAGCAAGGACGAAGCCACGGAACTTCTTTAGCAGGGCCTCCACCTAACCTTTCATAGCTGTGGTGGCGGCCGCACAATGCTCATCAGCTACAGGCTCCAGCAGCTCGTCAAGGAAGGCATTGGGGTCGCGAAGGTATAGATGGCTGAAGACACGCGTCACCGCAACTAAAGAAAGGACACGAGCCTCTGTCTCATCCACATGACCGATACCCTCCACGACTTCCTCAAGCGCCTTCACCAAGTGGGGAAGCACTGAGCAGGGCCATCCTTGTCGGTGCTCAGCAGCTTCTCCAGGCCCTTCTCGTACAGTGACTTCAGTGCCACGCTGGACCTCTTCTCAAGAAGCAAGAAGGCATCACGGTCTTCGGCCAGGACCTTCGCCTTGGCATCAAGCTCGGCCTCCCTCGTCTTCGCCCTCTACTCTAGTTCCTCTAGTCGGCTGCGCTCCGCAGCCTGCGCCTTCGTCAGCTCCCCCAGCTCGGCGCTGCGGCCCTTGATGGCGTCCTCCCGAGCCTTCATCTCCTCCTCCTTAGCATTGTAGTCGCATGCCTCCTTTGCGCGCTCATCACGCAGCCTCTTCAACTCACCCTCTAGCTCTCGGCAGCGGTCGCTGGTGGCCTCGGCGTCCTTCAGCGCTGCCTCGCGATCGGCCGCAGCTCTGGCGGTGGCCTGCTTCCCATACTCGGAGGCTGTCGTGGCCTGGCTTAGCGACGCTTGAACAACCGAGTCGGAGTGAAACCAGCCTGAGGCCAGCTCCAGGCGCCGGGTCACTAGGTGCGGGTCCATGCCCAGAAGGTCTTCCCACAGCTTGGCCATCCCCGAGAAGACACACTCCAGGGATATGGAGGGAGCGGAAGAATTTGGAGCCAAAGGAGCAACAGGAGGAGGAAGCGACGTCATTACCAGGGCTTGGAAGATCGAGGGCTCCCGAGCCCTTGGGACCTCATCAGCAGAGCCGGGTGCCGGCACTTCCGGAGCTAGCAGGGCCACAGGGGCTGGTTCATCTTGCTGATGCTCCTCTTGGCCTCGCAAGGGCGACCGAGCAGGGGAGGTGCGTGTGCTATCGCCTCTCCTCTCTGCGGAGGGGGCACGGCCGCGGTACCCTCCCTCATCTTCTTTGCTGAAGATGCCGGCCTGATCATCCGAGGGCAAACATCAGAAAATAGCAAGTACAAGAAGGAACAAGACGAACCTCGAAGCACTTACTGATCCACGGCGAGATAGTCCACCTTCCGCTTGGTGAGCCTGAAACTCGAAAGCATCGGGGCCTAATGAGTGGGCACACGGGTTCCAAGAGAAGAAGACAGTGCAGCGGGAGGGCCGGAGCCGGCCCCAGGCATCACCATGTTAGAGGCAACATCCTGAGGGACCAGCGATGACCTACCCCTTGTCGGGATAGGGGGAAGCTCCCTCACCTCCTGGCGGGCGACGACCTCGACATTGTGTGAAGGGCGCGTAGGATGTCAACCTTGCTCAAGGGGGAGTTCTCCCCCATTCGCTCGGGGATGTCCTTCGAGTCTTCCTCCCCGCGGGACTCGTCAGAAGACACCTCCACCGGCTTCGGTGTTGCGGAGGGCCCAGCAAGCACCAGCAGCACTAGCCCGCACGCGTGAAAGGTCGGCCTGGAGGCAACGAATTGCTCCTAGTCCCTGTGATGGCACCAAGGAAGAAAGGAACTTGGAGGTTACCCCTGGTTGTCCCCAACCAAGTGGCGTAGGACTGCAGTCAGCTCATCATCAGGCAGGGCCGCCGAGCTCAGTCGAACCCTGTCCTCTTCATCTCCAAGCTTCCATAAAGGGCGTGTGCGCTCCTGGAGTGAAGCAATGCGCAGCGTTAAGAATTCCCTCAGGAGCATGACCCCCGTCACCTTGGCCGCTTTCGCATTGCTCGGCTTCAAATCGGCTTTCATCTGCTCCAACACCGACGACGCCCGCTCATCAGCGAGCTCTGCACGATACCACCCCTTGTCAGATTGGGGCACCTCCATCGGCAGTTCCAAGCATGGATGAGCGCACTTGGCACTCATCATGACCCATTTAGCCCTAATGTTCTCGACCCTCTTCCCGGTGTTTGAGATCGAGTTGGCCTGGCCAGCCGCGATGAAGTTGGCGCACCCAGGGATATGGCCACCGGTGACGCGGAGGAAGAAGAACTGGCGCAGCAGTGCCACGGACGGCATAATGCCCAGGTACGCCTCACAATAGTAGGAGAAGATAGACAAGAGAACAACGGAGTTGGGATGGAGATGCAGCACCTGCAACCCGAAGTGGTCGAGGACCTCGAAAAAGAAATCAGAAAAGGGGGGAACCAACCCGGCGGCGATGCTGCTCGTGAAGAAAGGGAAGAAGGCACTTCCCTCAGGCTTCGGCTCTTCGGAGGCAAGCCGGAGCTCCGTCTTCCCCCTCTCATTGCTCGCCCTCGCTGTCAGCAAGCGCGTGGCGGCTAGGCTCTTCTCTGTAATAGTAGGTGCGTCAAGGGCTGGCTCGAACCAAGCCGGCGCTGAGGAGGACTTAACCTTGCGCGGCGCCATTGGACGCAGATGTGGAGCGAAGTCGAGGAGGATCTGGAAGTTTCAGCAAGAAGGAGCGAGAAAGGGGATCTGGAGCAAGTCGAGAAAGAAGCAATGAAGGCAAGCACTGTCCGCGCCAGCCTTTTTGTATAGTCGGGCAGTTGCCGAGGCAGCGTGGGGAAGCGGAGACGCCCACGTCCAATCCACCGCCACACATGAACCGAGGTCGCAGGCTTTGGGGGCCCACAGCGCTTCGCGCTTCACCCTTTGGCTTCGCCTCGAAGCCAAGCCCGAGCACGCCTTGGGCCCGGGGGCTACTATCGGCGTCCTGGGAGCGGGGGTCCCTAGACTTTCCTGCCTGTGGCCCGCAGCGTGGCTGGGCTAGCAGTTCTATACGGCCCACCTCCATTGACAAGGCATTCAAGACCCTCGTGAGGGGCCAAGCCTCGCGAGGCAAACGACGCAAGACCTCCTCAGGAGCGGTCACGCCAGGCAGGCTCGCAAGGGGCGGAGAGATCAAGGCAGGGTAAACCTCGCGAGGTCCTCGTGACATGAGCCATGACAATCGAGACCAGGTAGGCGCCAGGCGGGCGCCAGCGCGCGCAGTGTCCTTCTTTCCCCTTTGGTGCCAAGGGGGCAAGCGCAGACGTGGAGTACCGAGGCATCAAGAAAAGGTTTCCATATTGGTGCAACGCGACCAAGACCCAAAGGACGGCAGGACGGAGGTCACCATGGAGCCCAAGACGGCGTCACCACCAGAGCCTTTGGCAGGCGAAGACCACCTTTTGTCAGGATAACTTGTACTAGTTATCCCCTTTCAAATTGGCCGTTGTTGGCTCCCTTCCCGCTCAATATTTGGGGAGAGGACCAGGGCCTATATAAGTAGAACTAGCCACCACTGTAGAGGGGAGGGATATCATCTTGGACCGGATCCACCGCACCAAGGCCACACACAAGCTCTCCAAGCACAAGAACACCTCAACCTCAGGAGGCAGTTCTTCCCCTTGTAACTGTTCTTCGTCAGCCTAAGAGGCAATCCACCAACACCACACTGGAGTAGGGTGTTACACCACAACGGTGGCCCGAACCAGTATAAATCTTGTGTCTTTCTGTGTTGTGAGTTCATCGAGTTCGTCTGCGAGATCTTAGAGAGCTAGGGCACGGATTGATAGGGAGAAAACCTTCGCATGCACCCTAGTGTCTGAACCTCAAGGGTTTGCTGGAACCCGTGATCTGACACGCGATCCATCAATACTACTACTAGTAATCCGGTAATCCCGACTAAAACGGCGCGGCCGGTGTCGGCGTCCTGGGAATGGGGGCCCCTAGACTTGCCTGCCTGCGGCCCACGGCGTGACTGGGCTGGCAGGTTCGTACGGCCCATCTTCATCGACAAGGCATTCAAGACCCTCGCGAGGGGCCAAGACTCGCGAGGCAGACGATGCAAGACCTCCTCACGAGTGGCCACGCCAGGCAGGCTCGCGAGGGGCAGAGAGACCAAGGCAGGGCAATCCTCACGAGGTCCTCATGACGTGAGCCATGACGATCGAGACCAGGCGGGCGTCAGGCGGGCGCCAGTGCGCAGTGTCCTTGTTTCCTCTTTGGTGCCAAGGGGTCAAGCGCAGGCGCGGAGTGCCGAGGCGTCAAGCAAAGGTTTCTGTATTGGTGCAACAAGACCAAGACCCGAAGGACGGCAGGACGGAGGTCACCGTGGAGCCCAAGACGGCGTCACCACCAGAGCCTTTGGCAGGCGAAGACCACCTTTTGTCAGGATAACTTGTACTAGTTGTCCCCTTTCGAATTGGCCGCTGTTGGCTCCCTTCTCGCTCAATATTTGGGGAGAGGACCAGGGCCTATATAAGTAGAACTAGCCACCACCGTAGAGGGGAGGGATATCATCTTGGACCGGATCCACCCCAGCAAGGCCACACACAAGTTCGCCAAGCACAAGAACACCTCAACCTCAGGAGGTGGTTCTTCCCCTTGTAACTGTTCTTCGTCACCCCAAGAGGCAACCCACCACCACCACACTGGAGTAGGGTGTTACACCACAACGGTGCCCTGAACCAGTATAAATCTTGTGTCTTTTTGTGTTGTGAGTTCATTGAGTTCGTCTGCGAGATCTTAGAGAGCTAGGGCGCAGATCGATAGGGAGAAAACCTTCGCGCGCACCCCAGTGTTCGAACCTCAAGGGTTTGCCGGAACCCGTGATCCGACATTTGGCGTGCCAGGCAGGGGTGTGCCGGAGTCTATTCCCCACCAAGCAACTAGTCGACGCTCCGTGGCCCCGATGTCTAGTGACCTAAGGGCCGACTCCGAACAGTGGGTAGCCTGGCCAGCCCGGGCGGTGCCACCTGCCCATGAAGACCTCAACCCCACGCTCCAGGCAGCCCGAGCGCTGCCTAACGCTGCGGGGCGCGGGTCGCGCGGCCAGGCGCCATCCACTCCCGTTGCACGACAAGCGCGAAGCGCTGCAAGGGCCGCAAGCCACGCCGCAGCAACGGCGCCACACACCCGGCGGGAGCAGGCGAACTTGCGGGCCGCGCTCACCATGGTGCGGGAGTTGCTGTGGTGTCGGCTGATGGACAGCGGACGCGACACACTGCTGGAACGTGTTGCTGAGCTGCTGGATGCAGCAGCGTCAGGAGCGCCGCCTTTCTGCTATCTGGTTCCGTCCCGAGCCGCTACTAGACATCACAACAGGCCACGCCGCAACCGCATGCCCTCGAGTGCACCCGAGGGCTTCACCAACACCAGGACGGTCAACAGCGCCGGGGGCCCCGTTGCCCCGCGCCGCCTCTGATGAACATGGGCACGAGCGTTGCCCCCTATGGCCCCATCGAGGCATCGCGCTATCATCCTCATGACGCCGCACTGGGTCGGGCAACGTGGAGCGTGGGGCACTACGGCGAGGTGTTTGGGGTGATAGCCATGGAAGCCTATGTGCCCTGCATGATGGACCAAGAGTACACGCCGGAGGATGACCCCGGCTCGTTCCTCGGGCCTAGTTGGGAGGAGTAGGCACTGGGAGCTGAAGCCTTCCAAGAGCCGCCGGAGAACCCCACCAACCGCGTCATCGACAACAGATACATGGTACCACTAATCCCTCAGGAGCAAGCTTACACTAACCATGAGTCACAGATGAATCAGGCCACGACGCCGAACGGTGGCTCCGGCACGGCGATGCCCACCCCGACAGGAGAGACCCGCTGGGGGCTGCACGGAAGGGGTAAGGAGCAAGGCCCCTCCCCGTGTCACGGGGAGCAAGGCAACACCCGAAGGTAGGCCCTTTGTCGGGGTGGCAACCGCAGCCCTTCCCCCGACAGAGGACCCGTGGTCGCCAAGGGCGCCGCTGGCGTCCCCTCTTCCCTCGTTGGGCCGTCTCGATTTCCGGTCATCCCAGCAGTGGTAGGGGGTGGCGCAAGGCGGGGCTCTCGCCTGGCGATATGAAGCAAGGCAGGTACCTATGAAGCAAGGCCCAGTGCCTGTGAAGATCACCCCTGTGATACTCTCCCATAATAATGAGTGGGGATGTACAAGCCCCAGAGTCTCCGGAGAGCCGCCCTCAGGCCTCGGGGGCTCCCTCCCACGCCTAGTGGCAGCACTTAGCTCTGCGCTGGTGAGAAGACGTTGAAGACTATCAGAACCCTGATTCTAAGTCACACCGATCTAGCATGTAACACATCATATCACTTTGCGGCCTCACGCACGGTATTCCCACGGGTGCCACCTTACCTGGCCCGGGACCGTTTGCGCCTTTTGGCTCATGTATATGATAGTGTTGCTAGCATCCATATGACAGAGAACTCGGGACGACATGACTAGTCTTGAACGCAAAGTGGCACTAACTTACGGGGACAGGCATACATGAATCAACATCGAGCATGTCGGTCGGCAGCGTATGAATCCGGGCTGTAGCACTGGGCTAATAGGACTCCAGTGAACTGGGCTGTACCAGGCTAGGTAGGACTCTGGATGTCACCACGTGACATTTCCCTGAAGGTACAGACACAGGAACAAAGTGAATCACATGCCGGCAAGTCAAGTGTTCCGGAGCAGTGGTGCTGGGCTAGCAGGACTCCGGTGAACCGGGCTGTAGCAGACTACTATGGCTCATGGAAGCACAAGACTACATTTCCCCATAAGAGAGGCTACCAAGGATGAACAACTAGGTTGTCGGATCCCACACATACCAAGCATTTCAATCATACACTCAATATGCTCGATATGTTAAATACAACATGGAATCACCACATAACTATATGACACAAGTATTTATTCATTAGGCTCCGAAGAGCCAGATACTACAAACATGGGTCTCATGACCCAACATTTAGAACATACAAGTCAAAGCACATGCGGAAGCTTAACATGTCTGAGTACAGACTTCTACAAATGAAAAAGGCTGAGAAGCCTGACTATCTACCAGATCCTGCAGAGGGCACAAGATCGTAGCTGAGGTTTCAAGCTAAATGTCGAAGTCCACGTGGAACTACTAGCGAGACTGAAGTCTCTCTGCAAAACATAAATTAAGCAAACGTGAGTACAAATGTACCCAGCAAGACTTACATCAGAACTAACTACATATGCATTGGTAGCAACAAAGGGGATGGTGGAGTTTAACTGCAGCAAGCCCGCTTTGACTCAATGGATAACCTGAACTACGACTGCAAGCAACTCTTTGAGGTGGCGCACACGAGTCCACATATTCATCAATCAATACACCACTATGGATCCTTTTCCGTATCCCTACAAGCAGGCCATCCATAGCACTCACACCTATCTTGCGAGTTTTAGAGTATCCACTTTCACTTGTCTATGAACTGTATAGGCAACCCAGAAGTCCTTTACAGCGGACACGGCTATTCGAATGGATCATTTATAACCCTGCAGGGGTGTGCTTCTTCACACATGTTTCAACCACTTAGCATCTGCACACAACATGTGCTCGGCAGACTTCAAGCGAAAGCCAACGTGGGTGTATACCATGACCTGACTAACCACACAAGTCTCTAGTCCAGGTTTATCGCCTATTCGGGTTCCATCCGCGAGGAGATCCGACCGAAGTTTCGCTCACAGCCCCCAACGATGTGTGCAGGGTTCCTGAGACAACGAACGGGCGCCCGGTACACCGTGCCACGGTGTATCTACCGCATCATAGCCCACCCCTAGGGTCAGCGCTACGCACGACCTCCAACACATATCCTACAAACACCAGAAACTAGTGGCAACTCCTGGATAGAGGGCAGGGGCGGTTAATAAGTCGAGCGGGGTCATGTTTCAGGGCCCAACGTGTGGTAGAAGCTGTTCATGGATCGCAAACACAGAACTCAGTTGCTGAGGACGGTTTCAATGAGACAACCCACCATGTACTCCTACATGGCCTCTCACTGCTACCTTTACAAAATCGTGTTCACACACTTAGCTCACACACCGTAGGACATGTTCATCACCATTCCAATTCATCCACGATGAATCAGACCTGACTCAACTCTAAGCAGTAGCAGGCATGACAAACAAGCATGAATGAGTAGGCACATCAGGGCTCAAACAACTCCTACACATGCTAGTGGGTTTCATCTATTTACTGTGGCAATGACATGTCCTGCATAGGAATAGGGGTTCAGCTACCGCAGCATGTAACAGTTGAATCGTTGTGGTCCTAATGCAGTAAAAGAGAGCAGGAGCGAGAGAGTGGGATTGTATCGGAATGAACAAGGGGGGGTTTGCTTGCCTGATGGAGTGGTAGTAGGATACTGCCCTTTAGTCGGATAATCAAGGGTATCCTCGGAGGCAGAACCTACCATGAAAGATACATCAAACACTATCAACACATGACGATATGCAACAATATGATGCATGCTATGACATGGCAATATGAATGTGTTTTGGGATAATGCAAGCTAGAACATATTGAAATGAGTCCATTTGAACCAAAGACTCAAATGCAAACCCATTTTATGAAGTCATATTAGTGCATTAACTTCTTTCACCTAAACAGCAAGGTTAAAGTGTTATAACATGCATGAAACCAGTATAGATGGAAAGATTCGATTCTTCTGATCATTTTTCATATATAAATTATTTGATTTGGAGTTACCGTTGAATTTCTATGATTTTTAGAAGTTTTGGATATTTTTTGAATTAAATAAATCATTCTAATTTATTTAAAATCCCAGAAAACAATTACAGCGTCAGCACTACGTCATGCTGACCTCAGCAGGTCAACAGCAGCGATCCAGGTTAAACCTGACCAGTGGGGTCCACTGTCAGTGACACAGTGTTGTTCAGTGTCAATGACAGGTGGGTCCGGTCAACGGACACGTCAGCACGGTCAAAGCTGACACGTGGGTCCACCATGATTAAGTTAAAACTAGGCAGGAAATAAACCCATGGTTAATTAAGCATGGGGCCCATCCGTCAGTGAGCTAAGAGGTTAGTTAGTGGCGTCATTAGCGCTAATTAAGTGTGCCATGTCAGCTGTCGGCGTTTAACCGCCGTTGACCTCAGATCACGGCGGCGTCCACATCGGGATTGCGCTACAGGCCATGGTTTGGGGCGTGGTTGGGTTCTATGGAGAGCTGGGGTTGAGCCGCGTCTGTGGGTGGTGGAGCTGGACCAGATGGTCGCCGGAATCGACGCCGGTGACGAGGTTTGCGGCGGCCGTGGTTTGGCCATGCTCGAGTTCCTTGCTAGGGTGTTCGGGAGGAGGAGGTGGTGGTGGCTATGGGTGCACGAAGACAAGCTGAGCACGGTGGTGTGCTCAGCTTCGAGCGATAGTGGCTCTAGCCACGACGGCGACGGGGCATGGTGGCGACGGGCTGTGGCCGCGGTGGGCAGGGGAGCTAGAGGCGGGATTCGATGGCAGGTAGAGAAGGGTTGGGAGCAGGAGCTCACAGCGATGCCGAAGAGGGGATCAGCGAGCTCGGGGAGGTACTGGCGGTGCCGAATTGACCGGAGACGGGCCCGGATGCCCGAGGTTGAAGACGAAGTCGAGGATGGCGTTCGGCGGTGTTTGGCATTGCGTGAATCGACAGAGAGGCGTAGGCGACGGTGGCGGAGCTCCTGGGCATGTCGGAGAGGCGAGGGGGAGGCGATGGCCGGGATGGTGCTTGTCGGCGGTGACGGTGGCGCTCGGACCGTGCGAGAGAGAGGGAGAGCAGAGGAGGGGAGAAGCACGGGAGAGAGTGAGAGAGCGGTCGGGGCGGTGTGGCGTCGCGAGGGAGGCCCAGGGCGACGCGGGGGAAGCGGCAGGAAGCAGGAGGTGGCCGGGGCGTGTGCTCGCGCGCGCTGTCCTCCTAGCGGGAGGTTGGTGATGAATGGCAGAGGCCAGTGGGCTAGGCCTCTGCTGCGCCGTGGTGGGGTGCCGAGTAAGTGGCCCAGGTAGGCTCTCTCTCTCCCTCTCTCTGGTTTTACTATTTTAGTTTCTGTTTTATATTATTCTTTAGTCTTTAGGGCTTTATTAAAAATACTTAAACAGATCCAAAAATCATGAAACTGCTCAATGCCGCTGTTTGGAATATAACCAAGAGCAAACATTTTAGTTCATGATTATTTGAGCATTTAAAATATGTAATAGCATTTATATGCCCAAATGCAAATGCTATATGATTTAATTCAGAGCCCAAATATGTCATGGAAAAATGTGCAAAACCTCTGGTTATTGCTACTAGATTTTTCCATAAATGATGAACATTTTTGAAAGCCATTTGGATTTACTGAGAATATTTTAGTTGAACCTAGTGAATTCCTTTAGATGCTAGGGTTTAAACAATCCCCATTTCAAGTTCATTTGAAACTTAAACATGATGACACTCAAGAGGCTAGCCTAGGTCAGACCAGAACTTGGGATGTGACAACTCACCCCCACTAAATAAGAATCTTGTCCCGAGATTCAAGATTAGGGTAAGATGATAGAGGGGACACAAAACTAACACGCTCTTCATGATCCCATTTGCCCTTCTCGAAGATGTTGATGCATTTCTCCAATTGATCTTGACGTCTTTGCTTTTGAAATCTTCTTCCAACATGGTGACGACAAAAGGAAACTCTACAGGAATCGATCTTCTTGAAGATCAAGCAACTCAAAATCAACTCATGAAGTGAGACATTGGAAACATCTCTTGAGCTGAGGCACAAAACACACATCAAGACGGATGGAGAGAAACTGATAAGAAGTTTCAATTTGGTAGGCAACATTTCCATGCTTAAGCAGATGGTGGATGCGTTTAAGGTAGCGAGGAGTTAAGTTGCCCTTCGTGTCAAACGGGGCACCTTAGAGGAGGTGACTCGTAGAGCTATTCCATTAAGTGGCAAAAAGAATTACTTTTGATCCATAGATCATTGAAACTTTTCATACTAGCATGAGGCAATTCTTAATGGATCGTTTGAAGGAGTTCGAAAGAATGACATACTCGGGCTAGGTTGAACGATGTGGACTACCTTGTTGAAGATAACATAATGGATGATTTTCTTTCCATCGGAAATTGATGGGACCCTTGGTATGTCCACTTTTGAAGATGATCTTGGACAAGAACCGCCGAGAAGGATAGCCCATGGAAAATTGGGACAATGTCGGTGTAAGCTGGGAACAAAATGCAATTGTTGGGAATGTTCCAACCATCATATCTGTATGAGATTCAGATCTGGTTGGTAACAGGATATTCCAAACTCATCAAGTCTAGAAATAAAATGGAAGTTTTCCACACAAATCGACGAGATGGCGTTGCGAGATTCTCGGGAAATGAACTATGATGGCAAGCTCCAAAACATGAGCTGGTTCTGCTACATACATGTGAGCATGTTGTCCACAACAAGAGTGGCCACATAGTAGTCTTATAATAAAACACTACCGAGTTCGGTGGGGAACCATCAACAAGGATATCGAAGTCCTTGCATAAGGCATGCTCCTTAAGAAGGAACTTCTTCTCCTTGAACAAATCAATCAGTGGCTTGGTGTGCTAGGAACACATACATAATGGAGGCGGCCAACCTATCATACCATAGAGTACTTTGCACATAGGCGTGACTAACTTGGGATGATTCCAGAGGAAGCAAAAGCAATCTTTCTCGAATTCACGGCGGCAACTTGCATCCAATGCACATGAATTAGGGGAAGTCTCTTCTTTCATCCAAACATATGCTTCATGAGATAGCATGAAGAAATGCTTTCAAATGTTTCCAACACTAGGTTAATGTTCAACATGAATCATGGAGGAGATAAGGACGTTGTCAATGGGCTCAACAACATTTCCTCCGGGTTTTAAAAATGGAATTCCACAATTATGTGAACAAGGTGATAGCATTGGTCAGACCCAAAAGATATAATGATGTAGGCTCGAGGGGTTAACCACGAGTAAGACAACAATACGAACATCGTTGGTACTGATTTGATTTGGCGATAGCCCATACTTAGATCAATGTTTTGATAAGACAATAGGTTCAACAACAGATCACTGGGACCAATCGATGAAGATATCATCTTTCTTCAACTAACACACACAAACACAAGGATATCCCTTAAAATGAACTAAGTCGGACAAGCTTTTATCTTCCAACTCTCCAAGTTGTTGTTTAGCTTAACCAACTAGCTCAGGGGTATCCAACACTGATTGTTGGAGAAGGGGTGGTTTATAAGAAACCAACTTGATCACGAACTCAACATAGCGGTCAGGTGACAACCTGGTAATACTTCCGAGAAGATCTTCGGAAAATCACGAAACACCGATATGACTCTAAGCTCGAGAACAATCTTGCTTTTCAGGGCAAGACGATATGATCGAAAGAGTGAGGGATTGACACAATCCCAACTCATGGATCGAAGAGTGCACCATAAATAAGGACTAGGTAGCAAGATCAATCTTAGGATGATGATTTAATAATCAACACTCTAAGAATGAGAATATTGTCCACTTACTACAAAGCAACGAGTTGCTCGGAGTATTGATTTCACACATCAGAATTCACTTGTCGGCATTTCGGTTACAACAACATGGGACCGAGGAATGAATAATGATGGCGAGAAGTATCACTGCGTCAGGAATTCATAAGAGGTGGTGCAATTCTCATGACATTCTTGACATAAAGATGGTAACACTCCAAGGTAGAACAGAGCAAAAGCTGGATTGGCATTTTGATCTGCGAAATACAACTACTTTGACCAGTCCAAGATATGGATGAGGTGCTGGAGTTTGTTTCTCCTAGTCATTCCGGAATAAAATGGCTTGTCGCACCACAAGAATAATAGGCATCGATAACACGAATGCACGACTACTCCTCACTACAAATTGATAGCCGGAGGTCAGAAAACAACTAATGAGGGACAACTCAAAGAATATATGATTTTCTGAGTTATGGATGCATAGATTAGTATGTCGAACAAGTTCAACATATTTCTTCCGGATAACCCATGCAGAAGAAAAGGGACTGGAAGATTCACAATATGAATGGAGTACTCCTCAAGAGCACCCTGGTTGCGATCTTTTGGTTCAAAAGAACTTCTGCCATGATGGTTCATGGTATTCGTAAGAATGATATACCATGAACCTCGAAGACTATCACAAAGATTACTAATATCCTAAAGGTACGAGCAACACTATCAACACGAGGTAAGTAGAGTGGATCTTGGGTCAAGAACCCAGAAGTAGAATACCTACTACTAAATGGCATCACAGGATGCTTTCGAGAATGGTGGCCAGAATCATCACACCTGGAACACAAAACATGGCTAGATTACTAGGTGACTCCATAAAACACCTAGGGTCATAATAATAGCCCCAACATATATACCGGGGCAATAGAGTACCTCAACGCACTGGTTACTGTGCTTATCCTGACATCGGGAACAGAAGGAAAGGATTTGCAAATGCATCACACTATTTAGTAACCTGGGATGACTCACTACAAGAAATATGTCAACTTATGACCTTCTGTCAGTGACCCTCGAAGAATTGGCCATAAATTTATGACCATTTTAGACCAATTGGTCAAAAGCTGTTCAGGGGGCTTCAAACCCTAAACCATTGCGACCATTTTGGTCAGAAAGGTCGTAATTTCCTTACACGAAATGGTCACAAAGCAAACAATGCTAGTCCGCTGCCTTATTTCTAGTTGTTAATGACCAATATAGATGGTCATAGCCTTGTAGATTGTGGTGGGTTGTGATGACTAGGCGCCATCTCATCAGTTTTGCCTATGTGTCATGTCGATGTGGCAGTTTTTGCCCTAGGTTGTGAAGCAACCTATATTTCTATCATTCCCAAAATTCCCAAAAAAATCTCATAAATTCTTTGGGTCATATCTTCATCAAATATGTAAAAATCCTTCCTTGCCTAGTTCAAAACTAATTCAACAATATTCATTTTCCTATTATGTTCACAACAACACTTTATGAAGGAAGTGCTATTTATATATTCTTGATTGCCCTACGAATTTTTGGGCACTCTTTCCTATCCAAATCATTACCGCATGACAAAATTTAGCTCCATTTGCCTAGCAAATCTTCCTCGGCAAATTTCCAAAGTTTTTGTCCACCTAGAAGCATTGTGAAGGAAGTACCTTTTTTATATCTCTAAATGACATCAAATTTATACAGTTTCTTCATATGCCCAAATTATCACCCTCCTCCAAATTGCAGCTCAGTCAAATCATCTATGTGAGCCCAGGTTCAATTTATATTTTATGGCCAAATTGGCACATTGCAAAGCAAGTGTTATATAGACCCCTCCTATTACCCTCAAACTTTTCGGGCACTCTTCCATACCCAAATCATTGCCACGTGATAATATTCAGCTCAATTTTCCTAGTAAATCTTTCTCGGGAAATTTTCAAAGTTTCTACCTCAAGAGAAGCTTTGTGAAGTAAGTACTAGCTAGGCTTACCCAAATGATCTGAAAATTTACCAGAGCATGACCATACCTAAGTAACTTACCTACACCAATTTTGAGCTTATTTCATTCATCCAATCTCTCTCACTAGTTTCCCCAAGTTCCTGTCCATAGAAGAGCATTGTGAAGGAAGTACTACTTTCGCATGTCCAAATGGTATCAATTTTCTACAATGCTTTCCTATTCCCAAATAACCATCCTCCACAAAATTTCAGCTCACTCCATTCATTATTTTGAGCCCAGCTTCAACATTCATATTTTTTTCCAGCGTGGTACTTTGCAAAGCAAGTACCACCTAGGATCCTCCTTTTGAGCTAAAAATTTGTGAAGACATTCTCCTTAGTAGATGATCATCCTCAGCCAAAACTCACGCCCATTGGCCATGTGCATTTCCCGTACCGCTAATCAAACACTTGGCTGCTAATTCATGTTTGAGCATCGATCGGTCTCCTCGTGAGAATATTATGTTGTAATTTTCTTCCTAGCACCAACCTGGGGAGTGCCCAACCCACTAGACATGCCTAGGCCGCCTAGAACACATGGCAACATTACGGTCATGCGGTGACCACGCGACGGGCATGCGAGTTTACGCGCTCTAGAGTTGGGGCCCTCGGCCACCGCCCAAACCTCGACGTATCGCCAACAAACCATGTATTTATGATTAAATAGGTCCTTATGTAACTAGAAATGATTTTTGGAAAAATAAATAGCAAACTATGAGGCAGCTGCAGTTCAAATTTGACCCACTTCCAACTGAATCGGCGGAAATTTGTCTTTTTCATGAGAGGTGGATCAAAACTTTTTACACCCAACCATTTTGTCAATTGTGCATTAAATATGGCCTAGTATTTTATAAAAATTATTTGGTCCAATTTTGCAACAATTATTTGGTAGTTCCTTCACAAAAAAACCTCCTTTCGGGCACTCGAAAAATGGAAAATGGTTTTTTCGTCCAACGAAAATGAAAACTTCCTTGGGCAACATTGTTTGCCATTCCAATATGCACCCTTGTGCACAATATGAGATCATTTGAACAAACTATGCCATGGATGTGGCCATAAGATTGATCATTTGGCTTGAAAGCCATTGATCTCCACACGTGATAGCTCGTTTCTGAGAACACTTTTTTAAAATAATTGCCGTATTACAAGTTTATTATTTTTCCTAGGAACTTGGCCACATATAATGACACAATGCGAAGGTTTCCCAATTTTTTGATTTTTTTTGGATTTTTTATGCCCGTTTCAAAATGCGGTCAAAACGGCGGGAATGACCGTTCCTAGCTAGTGGTTGAATCTTGGAATTTTTTTGGTGTTTCTATGATTAAATAGATACTTATGTACCTAGAAATGATTTTTGAAAAAAAATAAAGAGCAAACTACAAGGTAGCTACAGTTCAAATTTGACCCGCTTCCAACTGAATCGGCGGAAATTTGTCTTTTTCACGAGAGGTGGATCAAAACTTTTTACACCCAACCATTTTGTCAATTGTGCATTAAATATTGCCTAGTATTTTATAAAAATGATTTGGTCCAATTTTGCAACAATTATTTGGTAGTTCCTTCACAAAAAACCTCCTTTCGGGCACTCGAAAAATGGAAAATGGTTTTTTCATCCAACGAAAATGAAAACTTCCTTGGGCAACATTGTTTGCCATTCCAATATGCACCCTTGTGCACAATATGAGATCATTTGAACAAACTATGCCATGGATGTGGCCATAAGATTGATCATTTGGCTTGAAAGCCATTGATCTCCACACGTGATAGCTCGTCTCTGAGAACACTTTTTTAAAATAATTGCCGTATTACAAGTTTATTATTTTTCCTAGGAACTTGGCCACATATAATGACACAATGCGAAGGTTTCCCAATTTTTTGATTTTTTTTGGATTTTTTATGCCCGTTTCAAAATGCGGTCAAAACGGCGGGAATGACCGTTCCTAGCTAGTGGTTGAATCTTGGAATTTTTTTGGTGTTTCTATGATTAAATAGATACTTATGTACCTAGAACTGATTTTTGAAAAAAAATAAAGAGCAAACTACAAGGTAGCTACAGTTCAAATTTGACCCGCTTCCAACTGAATCGGCGGAAATTTGTCTTTTTCACGAGAGGTGGATCAAAACTTTTTACACCCAACCATTTTGTCAATTGTGCATTAAATATTGCCTAGTATTTTATAAAAATGATTTGGTCCAATTTTGCAACAATTATTTGGTAGTTCCTTCACAAAAAAACCTCCTTTCGGGCACTCGAAAAATGGAAAATGGTTTTTTCGTCCAACAAAAATGAAAACTTCCTTGGGAAACATTGTTTGCCATTCCAATATGCACCCTTGTGCACAATATGAGATCATTTGAACAAACTATGCCATGGATGTGGCCATAAGATTGATCATTTGGCTTGAAAGCCATTGATCTCCACACGTGATAGCTCGTTTCTGAGAACACTTTTTTAAAATAATTCCCGTATTACAAGTTTATTATTTTTCCTAGGAACTTGTCCACATATAATGACACAATGTGAAGGTTTCCCAATTTTTTGATTTTTTTTGAATTTTTTATGCCTGTTTCAAAATGCGGTCAAAATGGCGGGAATGACCGTTCCTAGCTAGTGGTTGAATCTTGGAATTTTTTTGGTGTTTATATGATTAAATAGATACTTATGTACCTAGAAATGATTTTTGAAAAAATAAAGAGCAAACTACAAGGTAGCTACAGTTCAAATTTGACCCGCTTCCAACTGAATCGGCGGAAATTTGTCTTTTTCACGAGAGGTGCATCAAAAAATTTTACACCCAACCATTTTGTCAATTGTGCATTAAATATGGCCTAGTATTTTATAAAAATGATTTGGTCCAATTTTGCAACAATTATTTGGTAGTTCCTTCACAAAAAAACCTCCTTTCGGGCACTTGAAAAATGGAAAATGGTTTTTTCGTCCAACAAAAATGAAAACTTCCTTGGGCAACATTGTTTTCCATTCCAATATGCACCCTTGTGCACAATATGAGATCATTTGAACAAACTATGCCATGGATGTGGCCATAAGATTGATCATTTGGCTTGAAAGCCATTGATCTCCACACGTGATAGCTCGTTTCTGAGAACACTTTTTTAAAATAATTGCCGTATTACAAGTTTATTATTTTTCCTAGGAACTTGGCCACATATAATGACACAATGTGAAGGTTTCCCAATTTTTTGATTTTTTTGAATTTTTTATGCCTGTTTCAAAATGCGGTCAAAACGGCGGGAATGACCGTTCCTAGCTAGTGGTTGAATCTTGGAATTTTTTTGGTGTTTCTATGATTAAATAGATACTTATGTACCTAGAAATGATTTTTGAAAAAAATAAAGAGCAAAATACAAGGTAGCTATAGTTCAAATTTGACCCGCTTCCAACTGAATCGGCGGAAATTTGTCTTTTTCACGAGAGGTGCATCAAAAATTTTTACACCCAACCATTTTGTCAATTGTGCATTAAATATGGCCTAGTATTTTATAAAAATGATTTGGTCCAATTTTGCAACAATTATTTGGTAGTTCCTTCACAAAAAAACCTCCTTTCGGGCACTTGAAAAATGGAAAATGGTTTTTTCGTCCAACAAAAATGAAAACTTCCTTGGGCAACATTGTTTGCCATTCCAATATGCACCCTTGTGCACAATATGAGATCATTTGAACAAACTATGCCATGGATGTGGCCATAAGATTGATCATTTGGCTTGAAAGCCATTGATCTACACACGTGATAGCTCGTTTCTGAGAACACTTTTTTAAAATAATTGCCGCATTACAAGTTTATTATTTTTCCTAGGAACTTGGCCACATATAATGACACAATGTGAAGGTTTCCCAATTTTTTTGATTTTTTTTGAATTTTTTATGCCTGTTTCAAAATGCGGTCAAAACGGCGGGAATGACCGTTCCTAGCTAGTGGTTGAATCTTGGAATTTTTTTGGTGTTTCTATGATTAAATAGATACTTATGTACCTAGAAATGATTTTTGAAAAAAATAAAGAGCAAACTACAAGGTAGCTACAGTTCAAATTTGACCCGCTTCCAACTGAATCGGCGGAAATTTGTCTTTTTCACGAGAGGTGCATCAAAATTTTTTACACCCAAACATTTTGTCAATTGTGCATTAAATATGGCCTAGTATTTTATAAAAATGATTTGGTCCAATTTTGCAACAATTATTTGGTAGTTCCTTCACAAAAAAACCTCCTTTCGGGCACTTGAAAAATGGAAAATGGTTTTTTCGTCCAACAAAAATGAAAACTTCCTTGGGCAACATTGTTTGCCATTCCAATATGCACCCTTGTGCACAATATGAGATCATTTGAACAAACTATGCCATGGATGTGGCCATAAGATTGATCATTTGGCTTGAAAGCCATTGATCTCCACACGTGATAGCTCGTTTCTGAGAACACTTTTTTAAAATAATTGCAAAATTTTTACACCCAACCATTTTGTCAATTGTGCATTAAATATGGCCTAGTATTTTATAAAAATGATTTGGTCCAATTTTGCAACAATTATTTGGTAGTTCCTTCACAAAAAAACCTCCTTTCGGGCACTCGAAAAATGGAAAATGGTTTTTTCGTCCAACAAAAATGAAAACTTCCTTGGGCAACATTGTTTTCCATTCCAATATGCACCCTTGTGCACAATATGAGATCATTTGAACAAACTATGCCATGGATGTGGCCATAAGATTGATCATTTGGCTTGAAAGCCATTGATCTCCACACGTGATAGCTCGTTTCTGAGAACACTTTTTTAAAATAATTTCCGTATTACAAGTTTATTATTTTTCCTAGGA
Organism: Triticum urartu; assembly: GCF_056163025.1. Classification (NCBI taxonomy): domain Eukaryota; kingdom Viridiplantae; phylum Streptophyta; class Magnoliopsida; order Poales; family Poaceae; genus Triticum; species Triticum urartu. The sequence goes on from NC_141878.1 coordinate 308,862,354, forward strand.
ACTTGGCCACATATAATGACACAATGTGAAGGTTTCCCAATTTTTTGATTTTTTTTGAATTTTTTATGCCTGTTTCAAAATGCGGTCAAAACGGCGGGAATGACCGTTCCTAGCTAGTGGTTGAATCTTGCAATTTTTTTGGTGTTTCTATGATTAAATAGATACTTATGTACCTAGAAATGATTTTTGAAAAAAATAAAGAGCAAACTACAAGCTAGCTACAGTTCAAATTTGACCCGCTTCCAATTGAATCGGCGGAAATTTGTCTTTTTCATGAGAGGTGGATCAAAACTTTTTACACCCAACCATTTTGTCAATTGTGCATTAAATATGGCCTAGTATTTTATAAAAATGATTTGGTCCAATTTTGCAACAATTATTTGGTAGTTCCTTCACAAAAAACCTCCTTTCGAGCACTCGAAAAATGGAAAATGGTTTTTTTGTCCAACGAAAATGAAAACTTCCTTGGGCAACATTGTTTGCCATTCCAATATGCACCCTTGTGCACAATATGAGATCATTTGAACAAACTATGCCATGGATGTGGCCATAAGATTGATCATTTGGCTTGAAAGCCATTGATCTCCACACGTGATAGCTCGTTTCTGAGAACACTTTTTTAAAATAATTGCCGTATTACAAGTTTATTATTTTTCCTAGGAACTTGGCCACATATAATGACGCAATGTGAAGGTTTCCCAATTTTTTGATATTTTTTGAATTTTTTATGCCTGTTTCAAAATGCGGTCAAAACGGCGGGAATGACCGTTCCTAGCTAGTGGTTGAATCTTGCAATTTTTTTGGTGTTTCTATGATTAAATAGATACTTATGTACCTAGAAATGATTTTTGAAAAAAATAAAGAGCAAACTACAAGGTAGCTACAGTTCAAATTTGACCCGCTTCCAACTGAATCGGCGGAAATTTGTCTTTTTCACGAGAGGTGGATCAAAACTTTTTACACCCAACCATTTTGTCAATTGTGCAATAAATATGGCCTAGTATTTTATAAAAATGATTTGGTCCAATTTTGCAACAATTATTTGGTAGTTCCTTCACAAAAAAACTTCCTTTCGGGCACTCGAAAAATGGAAAATGGTTTTTTCGTCCAACGAAAATGAAAACTTCCTTGGGCAACATTGTTTGCCATTCCAATATGCACCCTTGTGCACAATATGAGATCATTTGAACAAACTATGCCATGGATGTGGCCATAAGATTGATCATTTGGCTTGAAAGCCATTGATCTCCACACGTGATAGCTCGTTTCTGAGAACACTTTTTTAAAATAATTGCCGTATTACAAGTTTATTATTTTTCCTAGGAACTTGGCCACATATAATGACACAATGCGAAGGTTTCCCAATTTTTTGATTTTTTTTGAATTTTTTATGCCCGTTTCAAAATGCGGTCAAAACGGCGGGAATGACCGTTCCTAGCTAGTGGTTGAATCTTGGAATTTGTTTGGTGTTTCTATGATTAAATAGATACTTATGTACCTAGAAATGATTTTTGAAAAAAATAAAGAGCAAACTACAAGGTAGCTACAGTTCAAATTTGACTCGCTTCCAACTGAATCGGCGGAAATTTGTCTTTTTCATGAGAGGTGGATCAAACTTTTGACACCCAACCATTTTGTCAATTGTGCATTAAATATGGCCTAGTATTTTAGAAAAATGATTTGGTCCAATTTTGCAACAATTATTTGGTAGTTCCTTCACAAAAAAACCTCCTTTTGGGCACTCAAAAAATGGAAAATGGTTTTTTCGTCCAAAGAAAGTGAGAACTTCCTTAGGCAACATTGTTTGCCATTCCAATATGCACCCTTGTGCACAATATGAGATCATTTGAACAAACTATGAGGCAGCTGTAGTTAAAATTTGACCCGCTTCCTACTGAATCGACGAAAATCCCACCTAGTATGAAAATACCTCTAGTTATTCGAGGGAATCGTACTTAGACGTTGTCATAAAAAGAGAAGGGAACTTACTGCCGGGCGTCGTGGTGCTGCGTTGGAGCTCCCGCGACGCTGTAATGGAGCTTCGCCGGACACCATGGTGCTGCGTTGGAGCTCTTGGCGCGCTGTTGAGAGCCGCAATGGAGCTTCGTGGGGATGTCATCGGTGCTGCATTGAAGTTTTTTCATGCTCGGTGCTGTCGTGACATATTGATGTGATCGAATGATCACCAATGCGCAGATCAAGCGCCTAGCTAGGCGGATGATTTCTAGACAAAATCATCTGACTGACTCGTATCAGCCACCTATTGTTAATCGATTGCGACCAATTTAGATGGTCATAACGTCATCAAATCCTGTACTTCGTTCTAATTGGTCTACGAGCATGTCACGCGGATCAAGCATTAGAGACCGTTGGATACTCCCGGATCCAACGGCCCACACCCTCTCACCCTCTCACCCACCCACCGGGAGCTCCTCTCTCCCCCGCACACCACTCCTTGTCCCATCCTCTCTCTCCCCTGTGGGCAAACCCTATCGCTCCCCGATCCAGACTCCTCCCCTCCCCCCGCCGCCAACCACCCCTCCCCCGCCGCCACCCACCTCCACCACCCACCCCTCTCCTCGCCGCCACCCACCTTCGCCACACCTCCCCTCCCCACCCCAGATCCTCTCCCCACTCCTAGATCCTCTCCCCACTCCCAGATCCAACTTGCCACCGTAGAATGAGGAGATCGCGGCCCAGATCTTCGGGACGCGGTGATCGTCGTCGCGGACCGCTCCTCCGCCGACCCACGGTACCTCGAGGAGTTTGCGCGGCGGTTCGACCCCTCGGGCTGGTCCGGTTCGGGACGGAGGTGGTGAGCGTCCGCCGCAGCAGGGACAACGACGCGGGCTGGAGGGTGAGGCTTGCCTGCGCTAGCAACGAGCTGGAGGAGGAGGTTTGATGCCGTGGTCGTCTGCAGTGGGCACTTCGCCGAGCCGTGTGTGGCCGCCATCACAGGTAATTACCCAGTCCGATCTATCCCCACTGATGGCTAGCACTAGCAGTAGGAAGTTGGCCAGTAGCTATTTCCGATCGATTTGATTCTTTTTGGCATCTTGCAAGGTAGTCTGGATGGGTTGTTAGCAGCAAGGATCCATAGCAGGCAGGGGAAACACTATGATTAGTAGTTGGCCTCATCGATCGGATCTGAGTAGCTGGGCTAGCGACGATTATACTACTATTGTGTTTGGGTGCCTAATTGACTGATTGCCCACCGTTGAAAATTTTGTTTATATATATAAAAATCTTGAAGGTGCCACAAACTGCCAATAATGATGTTGATTATTCTCCAGTGAATGTGAATGAGAATGTATCATTTGTCTAGAGATGGAGTCTGTGGAGATAGAGTTCATTAGTTTTTGGTGTATTCGTCTAGAGTTCATTTAGCAAAGTTCAGAAACGCAAACAACATCAGTTCATTAGTTACTCTAAGCATTTGCCTGCCTAAGTTGTATTTAGACCAAAATTTGCTAATAGACACCCCCCTTCACAGATCTGCTATTTTTTAGCGTGCACATAATATGTATGTCTTAACAGTTTCCAGTAGTTGTGTTTTATTGTTTGATTAAATGAATCAAAACCTGAAGGAGATCTAGATTAACAGTAGAATCACATAGTTGTAATTACCCGAGAAATTTTAACAGAAGCTCACTGTTATGTCCTCCATCGGGCGATCTTGTTTGTTATCGCAGTAGAATTTGGTGTGCTTGAATAAAATGGTGCTCATTTGCATCATTGTATTTCTGCAGAGTTTTAAGAAGAATTCTGGTATGAACGCACTGACCATATACTTGTACATGTGCAGCTGAGGAACATCATGTGGGCGACTTCCAAGCATGATGTGTACGTGATGTAGAACTATTCTGTGATGCATTGGTCGTCCTTACTCCGCAAAGGAAAAGAAGTGCTCAACGTGGCAGGCCCAAATCAGGTGATCTACCACAGAGTGATGTGATAGTCCTCTATCGTCGGAATTTCGGTCAATCTCTGATCCACTGTGCGACCACACTGTGCAGGATATGCAGGGAGGTCGGCCCTTGTCCAGGGGAAGATCAGCACCATGACGGTGAAAGACAACCTCTTGGCGGCTGGTGGTTTCCATGGGGAGCTGATCTGCAATGTAAGGAGGCCGGAGTAGGCACGCAGTGCACACACAAAGCATTTTTCTGCTTGAGAACATGTAGAAATGTATATCTGTAGCTTGACACTTAGGTATTTATTATTTTTTTAGTACCTTGGCAGTGAATTCTAGCAACGAGCAATGCATTTCGAGCAGCGATAGCCTGATTGGTAAACTAGTGCTTTGTGTGTGCTAGTACCTCACAATGTCATCCTTGTATATGCATAGATGAAATTATTCACCCCGCCATTGTCACTGTTTCCTAATCGAGTACAACAAACCTCCTATGGTTTTTTGTGCAAAATAAGTGTGGAACATTGTAGTGCTGTACAAACATGTGCCTAGCATTTCTGATGTGTATTTCCTTTGATTCCCTAGGTGAAGTCTAGTTGATTCAGGAAACTTGACTTGAGATTTTCTTTCTTATGATGTACTGATGAAACCTTGATTCTTGAATCTTGATGTAGGTATCCCACCATTGATCCATATCCAGATCAGCTCCGTCGCCGGTTCCGCCGTCTCCGACCGCACTCCCCGTCTGCGCCATCGAGCCGGGCCTGCTCACCTCCTTCTTGATGGTCGCGCGTCGGGAGAGCCCTCTGCCGACAACGACGCAGCCGTGTCTGGTGCCGTACAAGGGACGTCGGCGCAGGATGCTGTCGTCGTCCGTTCCTAATGCCGCTGAGTTGAGGTACTTGAGATTTCTCTCCCCACTACACTATCTCACCCATTCCCCTCCACGAATTTCCTCACAATCAAATCGATGCTGCAGCTGCAGGTGTTCCTTGATGCTACATATGTCAGTTTCTTTTGGTAAACTAGAAACTGACATCAAAATAATTCCTGTTTAGAGTGTGTTGCTTGTATCTACTAGCTGGTTCTGTTGCTTACTACTTGTTGACTTTGGTTAAGTACTAGTGGTATTGCTGCTGGCTAGATGGGAATTGCTGAATGATTGCCAAAGCCCTGTTAGTTCTTTTGTTGTAACAACTGAACTTGTGTTTTTCGTTTGGTAAACTGACATATCAAAAGTAGTGATTCATTTCAGCAGTGATCTGTGCCATGTGATTGTGCTTTTGTAGCAATGTAATTTTGTAGAATCCACTTGATTCTGGTGCAGAATTCAATGTTGTCCAATCGTTTGGGCTTATTTCCTGCTGTGATTATCGTCAATAAGAGCAACCCAATGGTTTGCTTGCCATGTCTGGTTCTTATTTTGGTAGTAGTTTACTTTGCTTATCCAGTAGTATGAGTCAATTGGCCAGCCTGGAGCAGCTTGGTGTTTTACATTATGGTGTTAACTGTGAAAATGCCAAATGTGAGAAAATTAGACCAACTGCCCATTTCTTGCCTGAATGCATTCTTTAAACGAGATGATGTGCTAGAGACATGCTACTATATTGCCTTGCTATAAACAAGATGGTGTTTACTGTATTGTCTTTCATGCACATTTGGTGTATTATCTTCTGACCTTCAAGAACTATCTTCACTGTCACTTCTTGCTGCATTGTCTCACTCGTTCTCCTTCTATTTACTCTGGGCAGGCATGATGTACATCTGGTGGTCGTCAAGTCAAGGAACCTTCTCTTCTTGCTGTGACAGTCCTCCTCCCGCTGCTCTGCTCTGCTCAACAGCTAGCGTGCATGGCTAAAACAAAGGTAAGACTCTGGCCGGTCGGTGTGTTGAGCCATGGTGGTCTGTTTGTGGGGGCCATGAACATTGGTATAGGTTAGCATGTGCCCTTCAATCAGTGCACGGTGATGAAACGCTTCATTTGATGATGACGACTGGTTCCAGATCTGCACCTCTTGTTTGTTAATTTGGCTCATGTATGTTGTCGTGTCTGCGAAAGATGCAACCTGAGTGCTTTTCTTATCCTTAAGTTTAATAAACGAGGAACAACATTCAGATCGTGCTCCATGGCGCGCATCAGCTGTTGTGTTTGTAATGTTTGAGTCTGCTCCATCATCGATTTGTAGGCCTACTTGATAGTCATAAAGTTGCATTATTTAGCCACTGGTAGGGTAGGATATGCCCAAATGTGGTCAGTATAGGAACCATGGTCCCCTAATTGCTAGCAAAACTTGTGTAATGAGCTCTTGTTACCTTCTACTGATTTTTAGTCTTGTTTTTTAGTACTTCTGTATTGGTATTCAGAAATAAAATTCATATGTTTCTGTATATGTTCTTTTAGATAAGTATGTCAATACATAACTAGTAATGTAAATGGTGTGACACAGTTCTTAATAAAAATGAAAATAACTTGTGAATGTCAATCTCATGTATCAGGTCCTGTTCTTGTAAACCTTATGTAAAGCTAAAATTCTTGTGTGCAGGGCGACTAGTGATGCGGCACAACAAGAAGTAGTAGGCACGCGAAGCAGCAGGGGGAGGGGGTCTCTCGAACATCGCTACTGTCACTGATTGATGATGGATGATCTCTCTCCCTCTCTTGCAAGCGTCTACAAATGCTGGTAGAAATAGAAATGGCAGCTCTAGTCCCATGTTGTTGTAGTCCCATGTAGTTCCTTTTCTCAGACTGCCCTTTGTTGCTTCATTTCTATGTTAATTCAGTCTCTGTCGAATGTATGTACTATCTATTATCGTGGCTGTGTAATGAATCCTTTTGTGTTGAAAGAAATAAAATGATTTGGATACATTTGTACATGTTGAGATGTCAAGCTTCTAAATGTATGTTGTGGAGGCCCAAAATAGATTGGATTGTAAAAGGGCCGAGGTCCAAAAAAGAAATGAATTATAGAAGGCAACGTCCTAGAAAATAAAATGGGCCAGGCCCATGTAGCTAGTGAAAATTAACAGAAATAAATATATATTGAAAAGGCCGAATTGTTGGGCTAGGCCCATGTAGAAAATCGAATTGGACCGGGCTGAATCTTGTGCCACGTCAGATTGCCACGCTGGATGCCTACGTGGCCTGGGGAGGTTGCTAGTGACCAAAATAGAACAATAGGCTTATTTTAGTCATAAACGTTTGCGACCATTCCAGAAGAAAGGTCGCTATAGTCAGTTTACGACGCCCAGCTTTTGACCTTATGTTTTTTGTCACAAAAAGGTCATAAATGGAAATTTGTGACCATTCAGTGACCAATAGTGGTGGTCATAAGTTGACATATTTATTGTAGTGACTCGGATAGCATAACGGATGTAAATGCTCAAAAAGATTTGAGACATCCTGCAAAATGGTGGCATAACCACTCAACATCACAATATCAAGGTTCCGAGACCAACTATGAACACACGGAAGTATTGGATACTGAACTGAGACATGAATCCATCAATCCTATAAGTCTATGGATTAGTAACACGTCATCCTTATAGATAGATGAGAAGGCCTAGTTTCTTAACCCTGTAGAAAGGAAGAGGTTGTCTTAGATCAGAAGGGCATAAGGTAAAGGAGTAAAAAGAGCCTTACGTTGCCTTCCACAATCAATTCACTTATATAACTAAAGCATTTCTAGACTCAACTTCCACCAGTTTGGCTTGGTAATCCTACAGGCAATCAGGCTCTGATACCAAAGCTGTCAGGACCCCGATTCTAAGTCACACAGATCGAGCATGTAATGCATCATATCACTTTGCGGCCTCACGCACGGTATTCGCACGGGTGCCACCTTACCCGACCCGGGACCGTTTGCGCCTTTTGGCTCACGTATATGATAGTGTCGCTAGCATCCATATGACAGAGAACCCGGGCCGACATGAATAGTCGTGAACCAAAAGTGGCACTAACTTACAGGGACAGGCATACATGAATCAACATCGAGCATGTCGGTCAGCAGCGTGCGAATCCGGGCTGTAGCACTGGGCTAACAGGACTCCGGTGAACCGGGCTGTAGCAGGCTAGGTAGGACTCCAGATGTCACCGCGTGATATTTCCTTGAAGGAACAGACACAGGAACAAAGTGAATCACATGCCGGCCAGTCAAGTGTTCCGGAGCAGTAGTGCTGGGCTAGCAGGACTCCGGTGAACCGGGCTGTAGCAGACTACTATGGCTCATGGAAGCACAAGAGTACATTTCCCCATAAGAGAGGCTACCAAGGATGAACAACTAGGTTGTCAGATCCCACACATAGCAAGCATTTCGATCATACACTCAATATGCTCGATATGTGTAAATACAACATGGCATCACAACATAACTCTACGACTCAAGTATTTATTCATTAGGCTCCGAAGAGCCAGATATTACAAACATGGGTCTCATGACCCAACATACAGAGCATACAAGTCAAAGCACATGCAGAAGATTAACATGTCTGAGTACAGACTTCTACAAATGAAAAAGGCTGAGAAGCCTGACTATCTACCATATCCTGCTGAGGGCACAAGATCGTTGTTGAGGTATCAAGCTAAACGTCGAAGTCCACGTAGAACTACTAGTGAGACTGAAGTCTCTCTGCAAAACAAAATTAAGCAAACATGAGTACAAATGTACCCAGCAAGACTTACTTCATAACTAACTACATATGCATTGGTAGCAACAAAGGGGGTGGTGGAGTTCAACTGCAGCAAGCCAGCTTTGAGTCAGTGGATAACCTGAACTACGACTGGAAGCAACTCTTTGAGGTGGCGAACACGAGCCCACATATTCATCAATCAATACATGACTATGGATCTGCTTCCGTCTCCCTACGAGAAGGCCATCCATAACACTCACGCTTATCTTGCGAGTTTGAGAGTATCCACTTTCACTTCTCTATGAACTGTACAGGCAACCCAGAAGTTCTTTACCGCAGACACGGCTATTTGAATAGATCATTTATAACCCTGCAGGGGTGTACTCTTCACACATGTTTCTACCACTTAGCATTTGCACACGACTATCTGCTTGGCAGACTTCAGGCGAAAGCCGACGTGGGTGTAGAGCATGACCTGACTAACCACACAAGTCTCTAGTCTAGGTTTATCGCCTATTCGGGTTCCATCCGCGAGGAGATCCGGTCGGAGTTTCGCTCAAAGCCCCAAACGATGTGTGCAGGGTTCCCGAGACACCAAACGGGCGCCCGATACACCGTGCCACGGTGTATCTACCGCATCATAGCCCACCCCTAGGGCCAGCGCTACGTAGGGCCTCCAACACATATCCTACAAACACCATAAACTAGTTGCAACTCCCAGACAAAGGGCAGGGGCGGTTAATAAGTCGAGCGGGGTCATATTTCAAGGCCCAACATGTGGTAGTAGCTGTTCAAGGATCACAAACACAGAACTCAGTTCCTGAGGATGGTTTCAGTGAGACAACCCACCATGTAATCCTACATGGCCTCTCACCGCTACCTTTACCAAATCGTGTTCACACACTTAGCTCACACACAGTAGGACATGTTCATCACCATTCCAATTCATCCCCGATGAATCAAACCTGACTCAACTCTAAGAAGTGGCAGGCATGACAAACAAGCGTGAATGAGTAGGCACATCAAGGCTCAAACAACTCCTACTCATGCTAGTGGGTTTCATCTATTTACTGTGGCAATGACAGGTCATGCAGAGGAAAAGGGGTTCAGCTACCGCAGCATGTAACAGTTGAATCATTGTTGTCCTAATCCAGTAAAAGAGAGCAGGAGCGAGAGAGTGGGATTGTATCGGAATGAACAAGGGGGTTTTGCTTGCCTGATGGAGTGGTAGTAAGATACTACCCTTCAGTCGGATAATCGAGGGTATCCTCAGAGGCAGAACCTACCACGAAAGATACATCAAACACAATCGACACATGATGATATGCAATAATATGATGCATGATATGACATGGCAATATGAATTTGTTTCGGGATAATGCAAGCTAGAACATATTGAAATGAGTCCATTTGAACCAAAGATTCAAATGCAAACCCATTTTATGAAGTCATATTAGTGCATTAATTTGTTTCACCTAAACAGCAAGGTCAATTGTTCTAACATGCATGAATCCTGTACAGATGGAAAGATTGGATTTTTCTGATCATTTTTCATATATAAATTATTTGATTTGGAGTTACGGTTGAATTTCTATGATTTTTAGAAGTTTCGGATTTTTTCTGAATTAAATAAATCATTTCTGATTTATTTAAAATCCTAGAAAGCAATTACAGTGTCAGCACTACATCATGCTGACCTCAGCAGGTCAACAGCAGCGGTCTCGGTCAAACCTGACTAGTCGGGTCCGCTGGTCAGTGACACAGTGCTATTCAGTGTCAATGACAGGTGGGTCCGGTCAACAAACACGTCAGCGCGGTCAAAGCTGACACGTGGGTCCATCGTTATTAAGTTAAAACTAGGCAGGAAATAAACCCAAGCATGGGGCCCATCCGTCAGTGAGCTAAGGGGTTAGTTAGTGGCGTCATTAGCGCTAATTAAGTGTGCCACGTCAGCTACCGGCGTTTAACCGCCGGCGACCTCTGATCACGGCGGCGTCCGCGTCGGGATTGCGCTACAGGCCAGGGTTTGGGGCATGGTTGGGTCTATGGAGAGCTGGGTCTAAGCCGCGTCTGTGGGTGGTGGATCTGGACCAGATGGTCACCGGAATTGATGCCAGTGATGAGGTTTGCGGCGGCCGTGGTTCGGCCATGCTCGAGTTCCTTGCTAGGGTGTTCGGGAGGAGTAGCTGGTGGTGGCTACGGGTGCACGAAGACATGCTGAGCATGGTGGTGTGCTCCACTTCGAGCGATAGTGGTTCTAGCCACGAGGGCGACGGTGGGCAGGGGCTAGAGGAGGAGCTCACATCGATGCCGAAGAGGGGGTCAGCGAGCTCGGGGAGGTCCCGGCTACGCCGAATCGACCGAAGACGGGCTCGGGTGCCCGAGGTTGAAGACGAAGGCGAAGACGGCATTCGGCGGCGTTTGGCATCGCGTGAGTTGACAGAGAGGCGTAGGCGACGGTGGCGGAGCTCCCGGGCATGTCGGAGAGGCGAGGGGGAGGTGGTGGCCGCAATGGTGCTTGTCGGCGGCGACGGTGGCGCTCGGACCGTGCGAGAGGGAGGGAGAGAAGAGGGGAGAAGCGCGGGAGAGAGTGAGAGAGCGGTCGGGGCTGCATGGCATCGCGAGGGAGGCCTAGGGCGACGAGGGGGAAGCGGCAGGAAGCAGGAGGTGGCCGGGCGCGTGCTTGTGCTCGGCGGCCACGCGCGCGCTGTCCTCCTGCCGGGAGGTTGGTGATGACTGGCAGAGGCCAGTGGGCTCGGCCTCTGCTGGGCCATGGTGGGGCATCGGGTAAGTGGCCCAGGTAGTCTCTCTCTCTCTCTAGTTTTCCTATTTTAGTTTCTGTTTTATCTTATTCTGTAGTCTTTAGGGCTTTATTAAAAATACTTAAACAGATCCGAAAATCATGAAACTGCTCAATGCCACTATTTGGAATATAACCAACAACAAACATTTTAGTTTATGATTATTTGAGCATTTAAAATATGTAATAGCATTTATATGCCCAAACGCAAATACTATATGATTTAATTCAGAGCCCAAATATGTCATGGAAAAATGTGCGACACCTCTGGTTATTGCTTCTAGCATTTTCCAGAAATGATGAACTTTTTTGAAAGCCATTTGGATTTACTGATAATATTTGAGTTGAACTTAGTGAATTCCTTTAGATGCTAGGGTTTAAACAATCCCCATTTCAAGTTCATTTGAAACTTAAACATGTTGACACTCAAGAGGCTAGCCTAGGCCAGACCAGAACTAGGGATGTGACAAAGACTAGACTAGGTGCTGGATGTGGCCATTTGTTTTGGATCTCTTTTCTGTAACCCTGCCTTATGGATTTGGATTTAAGTTGACATCGAATTTTGATTTGATGCGCGCGGGGGGGATGCCTTTTCTCGTTCGAGTTATTTCTCGCAGTCTCATTCTTGCCTTATTCCGGAGTTCGCGCCAGTCGCTCCCCCCTCGCAGGCCCCCCGCGAGTCGAGCTGGGCATGAAGCACCCGAGCCACACGCGTGTCGAGCCATGGCAGCCACTCGCTTATCACACGACCCTCCCGGGTGTGGCGACGAATTCACCAGGAGCTCCTCAAAAATCCACGATCTCTCGGGCCAGTTTTGGGCTTGTCCAAGCTAAGGTAAAACCACAATGACACCCTTGCCCCGGCGTGCTAAAGCTCATGAAGACACGAACTCAATTTAGCACGAAAGGATGAAAGCTGCGATTGTTTACGTGAGGGGCTCCCCCTCTCAAAATGCTTTTACAGTCTTCCAGGGCCACGCCCAAGTTTTTATAGGATAAATAACAGGGAAACAAGGAAACAGCCAGATACATCGCTCGCCGCATCCCCCATGTCATCTTCAGACGCGCCGCTGGCATCGCTATCACCATCATTGGCGTTGCCTCCACCTTCGTCGGCGTCGACGACGCCGTCATCTACCACGTCGCCTGCATCCACCGCCACCACAGCCCCGTCATCGTCAGAAGCGAAGGCCCTGACCAGCGCGTCCACGTGGTCTTCAACCCACCACACCAAGTCGCCCCAGATGGCTTCCGGCACGGTAGCAATAGCGGCGTCAAAATCGAAGTCGGGATCAATGTTCCGGAGGTGGCTGAAGACGCGGGAGAACGCGCGCCCTAGGAGGCTGCGACTCCTCTCCTCCACAAGCTGGCGAGCCTTGTTAGACCGGGCATCCAAGCGCGTCACCACGTTGGTGAAGAAGGTCGGGTGACTGGCGTAGTCATCCGAGTGAGAAGGCGGTGCATTCTCGTCACAAATGAAGCCCAGGGTGGCATTAGCCCTGCTCCGGAGACCCTGAAGCATGGGGGCGTGCTCGCGCTCCAGCGTCCGCCGCAGAAGCACTTTCTCCCTATTTAGCCGTGCGACGGACTTTGCGTCATCAACCCGCCTCTGAAGAGAAAGCAGCTCGGCACAGGCGGAGGCCAAGTCCGCCTGCGCCATGACCAGGGCGGCAGCCGTGGCCTCCTCACGCCTCTCCGCCTCATCTGACCTGGGCCAGCGAGCGGCGGTCCTGCCCGCTGCCTCGGTTCTCGCAAGCTTCAGCTTCAAGACGTGCTGACCTTCAAGATCCGCGTGAACCTCGGCCACCCGGCGGTCACTTCCTCCAGGACTCGGGCCTCACGAGCCCCGACGGCATCCTCTGCTTGGGCAACTTGATGCTCCCTCGTCTCCAATTGCTCAAGCTCGAGGCTGCGCTCCACGGCTTCCAGAGCCAGCGCCTCCTCGCGCTTCCGGACCTCATCATCCTCGGCAGGCGTCCCCCTTAGTGCCGCGAGGGCGGATTTGCGCGCCTCCACTTGCTGGTCAAGGGAAGCACTCCAGGGGTGGAGCTCCCACGCGCGCTTCTCCGCAGGCTCACGGCGACGGTTAGCTTCACGAGCCTCCTCCAGAGCACGGGAGCAGGCCTCATGGGAGGCCTCGAGGGAGGCCTCGGCCTTCACGTTTTCTAGCTCACGCTGGTGGCGCCCGAGGTTGATGGCCACTTTCAGCTTATGCCACTCCTCCGCCAACCGAAGTCCCTCGGCCTCACGGCGCGCATCAACACCCTCAAGTTCTTCGCCGAGTCGGTTCATCGCGTCCGACGCCTCCTGAAAGAGCTCATGACGAATGACCCTCCGCCCGCGCTCATGACGAACGACGGGGGCTGTGGGTGATGCATGGTGCTGCGCGCCCTCTTTCAGCAGAGGCTAGGGGCTGGCGCGGCCTCAGGCGCCAGATGGCCCTCGCGAGGGGCCCGAGCTGAATAAGGCCCGCTGCTTGAAGAAGACCCCAGGGTCGAAGCCAGCCAGCTGCCGACCGTGACCAGGGGGAGCCCTTGGCACGCCTTCTGCACTCCGAGCGAGGCCGCGAAAGAAGGACGGCGAAGGCGCGAGCTCGGGGCGCCTTGATGACGGACCAGCTCCCACGGCTTACCCCACATCGTGGGCGGCACCCGAACCTGCGGCACTGGAGCTTGGCGGATGCGACAGAATGAGAGGGAGCTGCTTCTCATGAGATTTCATAGCCTCGGCAGAAGGGGTCCTGAGGGAACAATCGTCAAGAAGGGAAGAAGGCTCACAGAAGATCACCGAAATAAGGTACTTACTCGTCAACGGTGATATACTTTCATCGCTTCAACGGCTCAAAGATACCACTGCCGCTCGGAGATCCTTTCCTTTTGTAGAGCTCCTCGATATCCACGCAAAGCCGACCGAAGCGTTGAATGTGGCGGCCAGTGCGGGGTGAAGCCGGAGAAGTGCTCGGGAGAACGACTTCTGTGGTGCCCGGCTGCGGAGAAAAGTTGGGCGTCATTTCACTGCAACCTCCGGAGGCCTCCGGAGTCTCGGCCTCGGGAGCCGCGTGCTGCATCGCCTCAGCAACAGGCGTTCCAGAATCACGGGATCCTGAGGATGACGCATCGGGAGCCCTGGGCAGCGTCCGCACCTCAGCGCTCGTGCCGCCAGCCTCTGATGACGCTCGCCCCCCTGCACCCACATTCAGGGCGAGCCCGGCGCCAGCGACGGGAAAGGGAACCACGCTGGCAGGGTTCTTGCAGGACCCCACCGGGCCATCCGGACGCAGCCCCCACTTGTCAAAGGGAGGCATGCTCCTCGCGAATTCATCCTTGTTCCTGCAGCGATACTACAGACAGTTCTTCCCAGGCAAGTCTTTAGGCGAAGGGACACCTGTCAGGACCTTGAGCACCATCTGCTGCACCCCAGGGGGGAGCCCGGACTCCTGGAACCTCATGTGGTCCTGACTGCTAAGCAAGGTCCACATTGGGCGAGAATGGCGTTGAAGCGGAGCAACCCAGCACCTAATAAACTCCCTCACCACCATCGGCGTGGTCACACTGCGGTCCTTCAGCATCCTTAGCCAGAACCAGATAGGAGAAAGACGGGGGTTCGCGAGCCTCTCATGGCCCCAACCAGAGTGGGGAACGGCTGGCGCTGATGGGGCATGGAGTAGGGGGCTGAGCACACCAGCGTTGACAAATACTCACCGTGTCCGAAACTCGCTCATAGATGGAGGAAGCTCGAAGTCGATCCCCATGCCCGCCGTTGCGGCCACGGCCTAGAAGCTCACGCACCCGTGCTTTGCCAGGGATCGGTCAGATGCAATGAGAAGAAATGGCGGAGAAGGGCCATAGAGGGAGAGATGCCCACCATGGCCTTGCACACAAAGGCGAAGACGGCAAGGAGAGTCACCGATTGGGGGTCGAGATGCAGCATATGGATCTGGTAGTGTTCAAGCACTGTGTTGAAGAAGGTGGAGAAAGGGGGAATCAGGCCCGCCCAAAGGGCATCGATGAAGATTGGGACCTCGGTGATCGTCCGAGTGATGCGAGCGCGAGATGCGGGCCAAGCCACCGTCTCCCCCTACTCCTTGAAGCTAGTGGCGAGCATGGGACGCACCTTGTGCATGGCCTTGTTGTCGGTGTCAAAACTGGCGGATCTCTGGTAGGGGGCCTCGTTGTCGGTCATGGTAACAAGAGGCGGGGGACACAATGTTTACCCAGGTTTGGGCCCTCTCGATGGAGGTAATACCCTACTTCCTGCTTGATTGATCTTGATGATATGAGTATTACAATAGTTGATCTACCACGAGATAGGAGAGGCTAAACCCTAGAAGCTAGCCTATGGTATGATTGTTGTCGTCCTACGGACTAAACCCTCCGGTTTATATAGACACCGGAGGGAGCTAGGGTTACACAAAGTCGGTTACAAGGGAGGAGATCTACATATCCGGATCGCCAAGCTTGCCTTCCACACAAAGGAGAGTCCCATCCGGACACGGGACGGAGTCTTCAATCTTGTATCTTCATAGTCCAATAGTCCGGCCAAAGTATATAGGCCGGCTGTCCAAGGACCCCCTAATCCAGGACTCCCTCAGTAGCCCCTGAATCAGGCTTCAATGACGATAAGTCCAGCGCGCATATTGTCTTCAGCATTGCAAGGCGGGTTCCTCCTCCGAATACTCCATAGAAGATTTTGAACACAAGGATAGTGTCCGGCTCTGCAAAACAAATTCCACACACCACCGTAGAGAGTATAATATTTCCACAAATCTAATCTGCTGACAACTTTTCATAACATGACATCACGCCATGGCCCCGGTTATTATTCGAACCGTTTTTCTCAACCAGCTACTGCACATATTGCGAGGCGGTTTTCTTGGCACGTCTTGTCGAGGCAGAGATCGTGCCCCTTATCACGCGATTCTCATCAATACGGGTGTGGGTAACCCAACCGCGCCATCAATCACGAGGCATGGGGAATAAGCATGTTTTACCAGGCAAGTGGGGAGGCACGCAGTTTCTACCGCCCTTATAAAGGGATAATGACTCCTCTTTTTTACCCACGCCATGTTCTCCCCTGCCCATCCATTCTCGCGCACTCGAGCTCCAGGGCCCAAGTTCGCATCTTCTCCGCAAAAACACTCTGAATATGTCCGGAGTGGGAGGCAAGTGGATGGCCTCCTCCATTACGGAGGAGAACATCACGAAGCTCCGGGAAGCGGGATACCTGGCCGGGGATACCGCGCACTGGCTCCCAAGCGCGGGGCAGATCGTTCCTACCCCGAGCCCTACGAAAGGATTGTATTCCTTACCCATTTTGTCTGCGGGCTGGGATTTCCCCTCCACCAATTTGTTCGCAGGCCTATGTTCTACTACGGGCTGGACTTCCATGATCTGGCCCCAAATTTCATCCTCAACATCTCGGCGTTTATCGTCGTGTGCGAGGCTTTCCTCCGTATCAAGCCCCACTACGGCCTGTGGCTGAAGACCTTCAATGTCAAACCGAAGGTGGTGGTCGGCCAGCAAGCGGAGTGCGGAGGCGCCATGGTGGGAAAAATGCCCAACGTCATTTGGCTCGAAGGCTCCTATGTGGAGACCGTGAAGGGGTGGCAATCGGCGTGGTTCTACATCACCGAGCCGCGCGACACCAACTGGGTGGCGGCCCCCGAATTCCGATCCGGCAACCCCATGCGGCTAACCTCCTGGAAAGAGAAGGGCTTATCTTGGGGTTCATCGGTGGAGCTGACCGGACTCCAGAACTGTGTTAAAAACATGATAAGCAAGAAAATCAAGCTTGTCAACGTGGTCCAGGTCATGCTCTTCCGCCGGATCGTCCTATGTCAAAGACGGGCATTTAATATGTGGGAGTTCGACTCGGCAAAGCACCAGACGCTGTGAGAGCTCTTCGACACGACGCACCAGGACATCTGGAGGGTGCTGTTCAAGTCTGCCGAGGTACCTCCTCCCCTTACCTAGGACTGCGGACTCAGCGCAAAGTGCCCTGCTAATCCGGTAAGCTCCTTTTATCTCATAAGGTGTTTCTTTCCCTAGTATAATTATGTGAGGGATCTGAGCCTCCACATTATTTGACAGGAATGGGTCGCGACAGCGGAGCGGATCGACTGTCCGGCCCCACTGCACGAAGATCCTGCAAGTACTCTCTTGACAGAGATGCTGGTTCGGGCGCCCTATTAGGCGTCGAAGAAGAAGGCCAAGAAGAAGGCTGCCGGGACCAGGAAAGGTCTCCAGCGCAAGGTTGTATCGGAATCATTGTCCGATAACACCGAGACACCCTACTCCCACGAAGACGAGGAGGAGGAAGAGGAAAATTCTCCCCATCCAACCGGGGGGGATAAGAAAAGGAAGGCCGCCCCATTCGGGGAGGCCGAAGGTTCCAAGAAGGGAAGAGCCCTCCTTCCGGACCGCTCCACCACGACCGCGTTCAACGAGGAGTGGTTGCCTAGGGACAAGCCCCGTGCGAAGTCGTAAGTATCCGGATACCATAACAATTCTGGTATATTTTGTTTTATTGTTTCTTATCATGCCGAACATGATCATGCAGCCCACCCAAGGACTGTCTCGACGTATCCTCTTCGGATGGGTCTCTGGGCCTATCGGAGATGAACAGTGATTCGCTCCCGACCGCCTCCTCCCCCCGCCCTACGGACGACGCCGAGTTGTTGTCCCGAAGGGCACCAAGCCAAGGGAAGGTAGTTCTGGGGGCGCCCCAAGGCGACATCCCCCATGCCGGGCGCACGGGAGGCAAGGCTCCCATGGTCCCTAATGATGGGGGCAGCAAGTACGACCCCCGGCCGAATACTACGCCGGAACCTCCCGTGGTTCCGGACTCTATGGGGCGACCCCTCACAAAGGGGGGCGAGCCATATGTGCCGATGGCCATTGTCCATCCAGAGGCACCGGACAACTTGCTGGAAGCGCTTCGTGGTGTTTCCATTGACGAAGAGCACCGCACTATCATTAGTGCGGTGGTAGACAAGGTTCAGTCCGCTAAAAGCGGACTGACTGAAAGCCAGCCTCTTAACAGGCTTTGAGGTAAGTAATCAAGTTATAAGAAAATGCTATATCATAGAAAGTAGCCCCTGATGCTTTGTTTTGCGCTCGCAAAGAAAGGCCGAACAGAGGATCAAATAATAATCACATGAGTCTAATCAGAATGTGTCTTATGTGAATAAGCAGGCTTTGCTGCTGGCCGCTGCCGCTTGCACTGCGGAGGTCTCCGCACTGAAGTGGGACCTTGAGCGGTCCGAAAAAGAGCTCAGCCTTACCAAGAGGCAGCTTGAAGAGAACAAAGGTAAGTAATACCCGTCCGTATATTGATAAGGAATAAAAAATGTGGTCGTTAAGTCACAGGATCATCATGAATTTTGCTAGGGGCCACGACCGAAGTGGTGGCCCTGAAGGAGGCATTGTCCGAGGCCGAAGACAAAGCGGCCAAGGAGCGCACAGAGCGCGAGAATCAAGAGGATCGAGTCGGCAAGGTGCAGCAAGAGCTCCGGTTTTTCGTCAAAAATACGAGTCCTTGGATCATGACTCTAAGACGCAAGGGTCTGAGCTTGTGAAGGCCCTTGAGAACGCAAAAAATGCCAAGGCCAAAGCCCACAAGGCCCTCTAGGAGCTTCAGGCGGTCCAGAAGATAGCGGTGGGTAAGTAATTCATTATGTAAAGCAAGCATGTGAAGGAAACTTTCCTTTTACTTACCCGAATTCGGAGCTCTCCAGGAGTGTTCGCATATCTTCCCCGCAGTGTGTCCGATGCCACAAAATTTTACCGGGCCGAGGAAGGGAGCTCGACGGAGAAGTTGTTCTGGTCTCAGTATACTAGGACCGAACATCCGATGCCCTTGAGCGACCAGTTGAAGCAATTGGACGAGCTCCACAAGGCGGCCGAACAGGCCATGAAGGGCCTCATAATACGGATGTGGCCCGGTGAGCCCCTGCCTGGCAGCTACTTCAGCCTGGTGAGGCGGCTTGTGAATGCCTGCCCACGGCTGGAAGTCATAAAGCGGTCCGTCTGCTTTGAGGGTGCGCACATGGCTTTTGCCCGAGCGAAAGTGCACTGGGCGAAGATGGATGCCAAGAAGCTGGTGAAGGAGGGGCCGCCGGAGGGCAAGGAGCATCGTCGACCCGAAAAGTATTATGACAGCATCCTGAAGGGTGCCCACCTTGTGGCGGAGGAATGTTCTAAATATTTTAATGAATGTACTCATGTGATCCTGTAATATGAAAACGAGTTCGTCTGCGCTGTATAACGCTTGTTGATTTAAAATATTACCTTCTGTGCGGCTGTTTATAAAATCTGAGAGTTGGCCAGTCATCGGCTTCTGCCCTCATGTAGCTAGTACTGAGTTGTTCGGGATAAATCTGATCACTCTTTATACCAGTTTTGGGCCTTCGAAGGAGGTGTTCACCACAACGAACCAGGCAATCGGACTATAAGGCTTTATCACTCACTTAGCCATAGATGTCTACAATTTTAAATTTTGGCGAAGCCCCTAGTATTTGGAAGGCCGAACTTGGGGCGCTATGAACGCCTAAATCGGACAAGGCTGACTCCTCGCCTGAAGCTGAAAAAATCTTTAGGGATTTGGGACCTCTCAAACAGCGACCAGCTCTCGCCGCATCATGACAGTCAGTTTTCGGCTTTCTCTACTGAGGTGCTCGTCCGGAAGAACTGGGACACAATCGCAGTAGTTCTCCCAGTGCTACCATAGCCGATACAGCGGAACATAAGGCACCAAAACATGGGAGCCGGGCAAACCCAACTATTGACCTAAGACATGATTCGGAGCTGATGCATATAATGCTATAAGTTCGGGGTGCCGCACTGTCGAAAGTGTTCAGACTTTTCTTGCCGTATTATGGGGTACATTGAAGCCCCAGCCATACTGAACATACCAGAATGTACGGGAGCAACTTGTCATGAATAGACAAACAAGGAAAAAAAGAAGATGAAGAAATGTAATAATAAGCCGACGTTGTGCATTGTTATTTGTATTACGTCAAAGCGTATGTGTGTAAGTAGTACAATAAGCAAAAATTGGACTATCTGACATGTCTGATCCAAGGGCGAGCTGCGTGCGGGTATGTAAAATAGGTATAACGATCGGTATGAGAGACCACCTGGGTATTCCTTTGTACGTCAAAGCTTCTTGCTCCCTTGGTACTTCCCTCCCATGATGGGTCTGATGATTTAGCTTTCGGAGAGGGCCTCCAGAGAATAGGGTCCTGAAAGGAAGAAAATGATAAAGATATACTGGTCCTGAGGCGGTTGAACCGCATTGTGGGACGTGCCATAGCCGTGCCTCCGCCTGTACTCATGGTATCTTTAGTGCGTAGTTATGTACGTGCAGCGTAAATTTCGTCGCTTGACTGGGACTAGGACGGAGGCCAAATTGCTAGGCGAGCTCTAAACGTGCCTGGCAATTCTATTGCAGGTTATTCCGGACTCGCTTGAATGTGTCTGTGGACCTTGTCGCCGAATTGGTGGTTTTCCTCAAAAGGCTGCTTTGCATTTCTGCTACAAGGGCCATAGTGTGCTCCTCCGTGCGGAGCGAGCGTTCTGTGTTTCCGTTAACTGTTATAGCACCACAAGGTCCTGGTTTGAGCTTGACGTATGCATAATGCGGTACCGCATTGAATCGAGCGAATGCGGTTCGCCTGAGTAGTGCTAGATAGCCACTGTGGCAGGGGACGATATCGAAGATTAACTCTTCGCTTTGGAAGTTATCCGGAAATCCAAAGACCACTTCCAGTGTGATTGAGCCCGTGCAACAGGCCTCTACACCTGGTATGACACCTTTGAAGGTGGTTTTTGTGGGTTTGATCCTCAAGGGGTCTATACCCATTTTGTGCATTGTATCCTGATAAAGCAGGTTTAGGCTGCTTCCACCGTCCATAAGGACTTGAGTGAGGTGGAATCCGTCAATGGTAGGATCAAGGACCAATGCGGCAGAACCGCCATGATGGATACTAGTGGGGTGGTCCCTGCGATCAAAAGTGATTGGACAAGAAGACCATGGGTTGAACTTTGGGGCAACTGGCTCCATCGTGTAGACGTCCGTGAGTGCATGCTTCCGTTCCCGCTTGGGGGTATGGGTTGCATATATCATGTTCACCATTTTCATTTGGGGAGGAAATTTCTTTTGTCCTCCTGTGTTCGGCGGCCGGGGCTCCTCCTCGTTGTCGCTATGCAGCCCCTTTTCCTTGCTTTCGGCATTCAACTTGCCGGCCTGTTTGAACACCCAGCATTCTCTGTTGGTGTGGTTGGCTGGCTTATCGGGGGTGACGTGAATTTGACACGAGCAGTCGGGTATGTGTTCCAAACTGGACGAGCCCGGATTGTTTCTTTTAAACGGCTTTTTCCGCTGACCGGATTTCGAGCCACTGAATCCGGCATTGACATCCATGTCTTCGGCGTTATCGCCGTTGTTGCGGCACTTGTATGTGTTGCAACGTGGCTTTCCGTTGCGGTCTCTGGCCTTCGATGTGCCAGGGTTTCTTACTATGTTGTTGCTACGAGCCAACCAGCTATCCTCGCCCGCACAGAAGCTGGTCATGAGTGTTGTGAGGGCTGCCATGGACTTTGGCTTCTCTTGGCCGAGATGTCTGGCGAGCCACTCGTCACGGATGTTATGTTTAAAGGCCGCTAGGGCTTCGGCATCCGGACAGTACACAATTTGGTTCTTTTTCGTTAGGAACTAAGTCCAAAATTTCCTGGCTAACTCTCCGGGCTGTTGTGTTATGTGACTTAAATCGTCAGCATCCAGTGGTCATACATAAGTGCCCTGGAAGTTGTCCAGGAATGCGTTTGCCAGGTTCTCCCAACTTCCGATGGAGTTTGCTGGCAAGCTATTTAGCCAATGCCAAGCTGGTCCTTTGAGTTTTAATGGGAGGTACTGGATGGCGTGTAGATCATCCCCGCGGGCCATGTGAATATGGAGGAAAAAATCCTCTATCCATACCGCGGGGTCAGTAGTGCCATCGTATGATTCAATGATCACGGGTTTAAACCCTTCTCAGAATTCATGATCCATTACTTCATCAGTGAAGCATAGGGGGTGTGCAGCGCCTCTGTGCCGGGCTATGTCACGACGCAGTTAGTACGAGTCTTGTCTGCTGTGTTCAGCCCGGCCAGATTTTTTTTTGTATATCCGGCATGACAGTCATCGTCATGTGTTGGGGTGCACCCTCGTGATCCGAAGATCGATCTTTTCTGTCCTGCTTTGTTTTCCAATACGTCTCGCAGGTCCTGCGTGTTACCCCGGGCCTTGCTGTTTTTGTTTGACTGAGGACGGGGTGCGGGCTGGACTTCGAGCTTATATGCCACTTTGTCGCGGCCACGAGGTGGCCGGTCTGCCGCATCATATGCTGGAAGCGCAGGCTTTAATGCTTCCTCTTCATGTTGGGGTAGCAACCTGCGCTTTGGGAAACTTTTGTTTGGGCACTCGAGTCCGTGTTCCTCGGGTGCCAGGACCTCAGTCCATCCATCTGCTAGCAGATCTTGCTCAGCTTGAAGCTCTTGTTGCTT
The DNA here is from genome assembly GCF_056163025.1 of Triticum urartu. Classification (NCBI taxonomy): domain Eukaryota; kingdom Viridiplantae; phylum Streptophyta; class Magnoliopsida; order Poales; family Poaceae; genus Triticum; species Triticum urartu. The sequence continues at coordinate 308,885,236 of NC_141878.1, forward strand.
TTTCTTCAGGCTTTTTGTTGTGCTAATAAGCCGGCGCTTGAACCGCTCTTGTTCGACGGGATCTCAGGCTCGATAAATTCTTTGTCGTCGAGGCTCACCTCATCTGCGGAGAGAGGCATGTAATTGTCATCCTCTGATTGTCCGTCTGCTGCCTGTTCCTTGGGGCTGGCTTGCCCATCCTCCTGCTCAAATCCTGGTTGGAGGGGATTGTCTTCGTCTTCGGCACTATTTGCAGCGTTATTGTCTCCTGTGCCGGTATCGCTGTTTTTGCTATGGCGGGGCTTAGAGTGGCGCCGATGACGCTGGTTCTTGGATTGCTTCTCGGGGGGATTATCCTTCATTGCCTTATTGCCATCGCTTTCTTTGGGGTGTCCACCATGTATATATCATACGATGAGGTGGCAGTCCAGCGCCCTATGGGCAGTGGTTCCTGTTCGTCTCCCGCATCATCGTCCATACCGTCGATGTCTTCGGAGTCGAAGTCGAGCATATCTATTAGGACATCGACAGTGGCTACTAAGTGGGTGGTGGGTGGGGAACGAATTTCTTCGCCGTCCGCTTCCCACTCGAGCCGGACATAGTTCGGCCAAGGGTCTCCTGACAAGGAGAGAGACCGCAATGAGTTTAGCACGTCTCCTAGGGGCGAGTGCTGAAAGATATCCGTGGAGGTGAACTCCATGATTGATTCCCAATCAGATTGGATGGGCACAGACGTGAGTGGTTCGGAGTCTGTGGCCGGGGACGAATCCGAGTGTCCAGCAACACAGGTCTCATAGGAGGTGAAGTCAGCATTCGGCTCTATCGCCGCTGAGTGTGTAGCCTCCATGGCGGGGTCCATCCAACCGTCCTTGGACGGCACGATCTGTTCTGGTTTGACAGCCGGAGTAGTTACAAGTGCGATCTCCCGAACACTGTCCATCGGCGGAGCTAAATCGTGCCCATCGTGACTATGCGACGCACCTAATATGGGTTTGAATCCGTGAAAGATCAAGTCTTCGCGGATGTCAGCGGTATAGTTCAAGCTTCCAAACCAGACCTGATGGCCAGGGGCATATCTCTCGATCTGCTCCAGATGGCCAAGCGAGTTGGCTCGCAGTACAAAGCCGCCGAATATGATCGCATCGTTGCCGATGATCGAAGGAGTCATCAAGCCTTATGATGATGACATAGTGGAACTCTCAATGAAAGCACCAATGTCGGTGTCAAAACCGGTGGATCTCGGGTAGGGGGTCCCGAACTGTGCGTCTAAGGCGGATGGTAACAGGAGCCGGGGGACACAATATTTACCCAGGTTCAGGCCCTCTCAATGGAGGTAATACCCTACTTCCTGCTTGATTGATCTTGATGATACGAGTATTACAAGAGTTGATGTACCACGAGCTCGGAGAGGCTAAACCGTAGAAGCTAGCCAATGGTATGATTGTTGTTGTCCTACAGACTAAACCCTCTGGTTTATATAGACACCAGAGGGAGCTAGGGTTACACAGAGTCGGTTACAAGGGAGGAGATCTACATATCCGAATCACCAAGCTTGCCTTCCACGCAAAGGAGAGTCCCATCCGGACATGGGACGAAGTCTTCAATCGTGTATCTTCACAGTCCAACAGTCCGGCCAAAGTATATAGTCCGGTTGTCCGAGGACCCCCTAATCCAGGACTCCCTCACTCGTTGTTGAGCACCAAGGATCGGCCGATGGCAGGGTCGGCAGCTGGAGGTGCACATGGAGGTGACAGTGGCTTCTTCCCCTTGTCAGCTTGTTTTGGCGCCATGGCGATGAAGCAGGCGGAGTACAAGTCAGATTGGAGAGGAGGGGCAGAGTCTCGAGGAAGCAGAAGGACTGTGAAAGCAAGGTGAGGGCAATGGGAGAATAACTTTGTAGATTGTGAGGGCCGCGTAGCTAGGTGGATTCAAAGGCAGCATGGGGAAGAGGAGACGCCCACGTCCAATCAACCGCCACGCGTGAAATGAGGCCGCAGGCTTTGAGGGCCCGCGGCGCTCCGCGCTTGACCCTTTGGCTTCGCCTTGAAGCCAAGCCCGAGCGCGCCTTGGGTCCCGGGGCTACTGTCGGCGTCCTAGGAACGGGAGTCCCCAGACTTGCCTGCTTGTGGCCCACGGCGTGGCTGGGCTGGCAGGTTTGTACGACCCATCTTCATCGACAAGCCATTCAAGACCCTCGCGAGGGGCCAAGCCTCGCGAGGCAGACGACGCAAGACCTCCTCAGGAGCGGCCACGCCAGGCAGGCTCGCGAGGGCGCAGAGACCAAGGCAGGGCAAACCTCACGAGGTCCTCGTGACGTGAGCCATGATGATAGAGACCAGGCGGGCGCCAGCGCGCGCAGTATCCTTGTTTCCTCTTTGGCGCCAAGGGGGCAAGCGCAGGCGCGGAGTACCAATGCATCAGGCAAAGGTTTCCGTATTGGTGCAACAAGACCAAGACCTGAAGGACGGCAGGACGGAGGTCACCATGGAGCCCAAGACGGTGTCACCACCAGAGCCTTTGGCAGGCGAAGACCACCTTTTGCCGGGATAACTTGTACTAGTTGTCCCCTTTCGAATTGGCCGTTGTTGGCTCCTTTCCCGCTCAATATTTGGGGAGAGGACCAGGGCCTATATAAGTAGAACTAGCCACCACCGTAGAGGGGAGGGATATCATCTTGGACCGGATCCACCGCACCAAGGCCACACACAAGTTCGCCAAGCTCAAGGACACGTCAACCTCAGGAGGCGGTTCTTCCCCTTGTAACTGTTCTTCGTCAGCCCAAGAGGCAATCCACCACCACCACACTGGAGTAGGGTGTTACACCACAACAGTGGCCCGAACCAGTATAAATCTTGTGTCTTTCTGTGTTGTGAGTTCATTGAGTTCGTCTACGAGATCTTAGAGAGCTAGGGTGCGGATCGATAGGGAGACAACCTTCGCGCACACCCCAGTGTTCGAACCTCAAATGTTTGCTGGAATCCGTGATCCACAGCCGGGTCTTTTCCCGTGCGATAAGCTGGGAGGTTTGGTTTTTCTGGACGAGTAATGCTACACCTACATAATCCCAGTTACGTAATTAACATAATGTGAAACATGTGAGCTGTTTATTGTAGATTGGGGGAGGGAGGGCCCCACCACCATGGAAATCATGGAGGAGAGAGAGAGGCAATATACGTTAACCCTTTCGTAGGTTCCCGTAGATGTAGAAACATGTGAAATGCGTGAATGTGTACTGGACGTACTACCGGAGTGCCTAAGATAAATTGTGTATATAGACCATATGTGTTTATTTACATTGCATGTTAGCTTTGTCTCGGTTCAATAAAAAGCAGAGTTGGTGATGATGTTGTGCCTGCCATCATGCAATATAGGCCATACGATCTATATCTAACGGATAGGAAGGAAACTATGATAATTTACCCGCACTCCTCTCCACATTTGCAGATAAGGCCTTCCCCCGTTCATCCTTTTCTACCACAAGATCTTGATGTTCCGTGCAACACACAGTCATCTTGCTAGTACTCCTACAATATACTATATTATTGTGAAAGTTCATATACACCGGTCAAGATTAATGCAAACATGGCAGATTTTCATTACATTTCAAACTTTTATAGGAAAGAAAAATAAAAGAAACCTGACCCTAAACCTATTCTATGGCGGCGACCGACATCCTCCATCAGCGATCTCCTTGTACGGGGGCAGGGTTCAAGACAAAGGTGCGGTTCCGGCGAGGAAGAGTAGAACACTAGAGACGCACCAGCCAGTTGGCACACCATGCCCTACCGCCTCCCATGCGCTACTCATGCTCGGAGGAGTCCCCGACCTCGGCGGTGCCATACGTTGGATGGCGGCAAGTAGGACGCGTGGCTGACGGTGCTCCCGTCGTCGACCGCCATCGTGGCTGTCGGTGGGAAACGACACCTATGGGATCATAAGAATCCCTACTACGGTTGCCGGGGCGCGGGGTCGTGAGAAGAGCAGGATTAACAGTCACCACGAGGATCGTTTACCCAGGTTCGGGACACGAGGATGCGTAAAACCCTAGTCCTGCTTTGGTGGATGTATTGAGTGTTCTTGCACTCTTGAACTAGCTACGGCGGGTGTGTAGTTCCAAAGGGCCAAATCCCCTCCAGTACGCCATAGGCCTCCTTTTATAGTCGAAAGGGCCTGCCACAGTGGCACACAGGAGGTGGAAAGGCCTACATTACTGCGAGCTTATCGCCCATATGACAGGACAAGACGCATTTAATGGATCGCTTAGGTGTCCCTTAGCTTTATCAGGGACGGGAACGAGGCCCGTCCCATCCATCACCACTCCTCCTCGCTTCGACACGTGCCCAGGCTAGCGATGCATGCAGTGCCATGTAGACAGGCAGGCAGCTGAGGTGGCGCGGTGGTAGGGCCTTCATGAAGGTCCACACGGCGCCATGCAGGTGCCTCCTGATTTGGCCTGGAAGTCGCATGTTGCCACGCAGGTGCCTGCCCAGCTAGTTGGGCTGGCAACTGCATGCTAACGGTGGTGGTAGTCTTGGCTGGTATGGGTCTGGCAGTGGCCCTGCTAATGCCCTCGGCAAGGGTCTTGTTGGGGGCCCGGCAAGGGTCTCTGCCGTGGCGTTGCCTGGACTTCCTTGGCTAGGATCCCGCCGAGGGTTCCCATCTTCTGGTCCTCATCTGATCTTGAGTATTCTCTGTCTTCACAAAGATCTGCATGCCACCATGGACGTGCCTCCCGAGCCCTGGCCCAACGTGGTTGATGGTGTTGGAGACCGTGGGCTCAAGGGTGGTGCGCTCCGCTGGTGTTGGGTGAGCTGCCCCATCAAGGGTCTTGTGGGGGCCACTGAGGCTGCCCCAGCAAGGGTCTTGCCAAGGAAACCTGCTTCCTCCCTCTGTGCTTTGTGCTCATGGCCTTGGCATTGTCTTGTTTGCCTTGGTGCTTCGGCTTCTGTCCGGCTTCCGTCCTCTGCCTTGCTATGTGTGGCCGCGGCGCGTGGCTCTGACCGCCCGTGCACAAGTAAAGTGATAAAAAGGAGAGCCCCTACTTTTATACACCGATAGGAGCCCCCGGGCCTGGGCCATACATAAGCGCGACGCGTTGTTGGGCTAGGCCCAGAACGGTGCGCGGGCAGGTGGGGCGGATTTTACTGCAATAGTTTCTCGTCCGCTGCGCTTCCCCATGACCCGTGTTGAACGCGCGACGTGGAGGGTCGTGCGTGACGTGGGGTCATGCATGGGACGGTTTCCGCACGCATGCGTCACATCCCAGTAAATGGGAAAGGAGCTGGCTTGTGCCTTCCCCATAAAAGGAGGGAGACATAGAGGCAGGACCCATTTTCTTGGATGGACTCGGGTCGTGGCCTTCAAGGCACTCATGCCCCACGATCACTGGGTGGGGGGCGGCCGCTTCACCCGTCTCTTTAATGTTGCTCGCTCGCCATGTGTCCCTCTTGCAGGTGGTAGGCGGTGGAGGCGTGAAACCGGGCCGTCGCTGATTGGGGCAGCGGGCCGGACGATGCGCTATGGTGTGGAGGTTAGCTGGGCATTGCCGCTTTAAGTAGCGCATTCCGGTGAGGCCAAAGCGTCCGGGCACGTCATTAACTCACCGGAGTTTGTTCCTCGGGCACCGAGCCTCTTAACGACGGCATACAGACGGACGGCATGAATGCGGGCAGTTGGCGCTGGCTGGGAATGAGCCGTATGACGGCACGAGGGACGACGGTTTTTGGTGTGCCAGGGTAGTCAGCTCCAGTCGTGGCAATGATGGAGATGCCCTTTGCTCACATGCGAGCCCACATGTCATTTCAAAAGCAAGATGACCCGGCATGGTCTCAGGTCCTGGGGATGCAGTTCGCCGCGCTACACCACTCCACGGACGCGTCACCGCGCGCACACTTCGGTGCCCCGTGCATCCCCGACGAGCAAGGTGTTGATCTGCTGGTCGTGCCACAGTGCTAACGCCACCCTCGGTACACTGAAACCGACCGTGTCCAGCGACGATAAGCGTGTCGCTCACCGCGGTCGTCCTGTCCAGAGGCGGTGCTGGAGCTGCGCCATGTCACTACTAGGAAAAGGGCTATAGATGAAATTGACACTAATGGCGCAACAGACATGTGGTGCGCCACTACTATATAGCAGTGGCGCACCAGATATGGGTGCGCCATTAGTGTCCATATTACTGATGGCGCACCTGGTGTCTGGTGCGCCATTACTAGTTTTGTCCTAGCCCCATACCCCTCCCCAGACTTAGCAGTGGCGCACCAGGAGAAAGTCCGCCATTACTAGTTTTAACTAGTAATGGCGCACTAGTAAGAGATGCGCCATTGCTATCTATACGTATGGCGCACCCCTACCAGTGCGCCATTGCTATCACGTTCTCTCCCCTCCCCTTCCTCCCGACACACCCACCCACCTCCCTCGACTTCGATCTAGATCGGGAAGCCCCGGCCGCCCGCCTCTTCCTCTCCCTCCCGACCACGGCGAGCCCCCTTCCCCCTCCCTCACACCAGATCCAGGGCATGGAGCCGTGGTGAGCTCCTTCCCCAACCCTCCTCACCAGATCCAGAGGAGAGCTGGTGACCACATCCTCCGACGAGGGCGTTGCTCTGGGGTGTGGAGGTCGCCGAGCTGCAGGAGGAGGAGCTCCCCGCCACCCCAAGGCCCTAGATCCAGCCGCCACAGCCATAGCCGGGCTTCAAGATCCTCGTCATCGTTGAGCTAGCCCATGATTGATGAACGGCGGCGGATCCGGCGGCAAGGCCAAGGTGCCACAGGCGATGGCGCCGGTGGAGGGTGGTTTCTTCTCCACATCCATGCGCCGGGAGAGGAAGCAGCCTCTGCATTGTTCTGCACCAAGTTTGGCAAGGAGGGACGCACGGCCGTCCTCCTCCTGCTCTGCATCCATGGCACTCATCTCGAAAGGTACTGTGCCTCTCCTGCATTAATCCTGCTTCTGAATCGATCTGCACAGCTGATTTTTGCCTATTGCTCTGTTTTCCTGCAGGGGAGGTACCGCTGGAGCTCTAAGGCGGCCTCAAACACCACCGATCTGGTCGGAGGTTGGGCAGATAAGGCCCTGCGTCTCCTGCTCCTTCCCATGTACGTGTTCATCCCAGTCTCTGACTCTCTGTCCAGACATAACTACGTAGCGGCTACCTAGTATGGATATGATTACGAGCTAGCCGGATTGGATTATGTAGCCTACCTCAATGCTTAATTAGTCTGGCGGTTTCTTGCACGCATACATGCATGCATCATGGTAGAGAATTGAAATCACTAGCTCTAGCTACTTCGTGGTTGAATGGTTTGCATTGCAGTGTACGATCAAATTCTGTACATCTAACATTTGATGAACTAGATGCAGCTTGTTTTTGATTCAGATGATTTATATCTGTGTATGATGTGTTAAAAATTATTTGTACGAGTCCTGCGCAGGTCATCGTTGGAGGAGAGGATGATGGTGAAGCAGCAGAGGATGATGGTGCCCGGCCATGGCGAGCAAGGAAGCCCCAAGATTAATAGGTGGCTCCATCCTGTCGTAAGTTCAGATATCGCACATCCTGTATGCTGTGCAAATCGGAGAGATCCAGAATGCTTTTCTCATGTATTTTTGTTATCTCAGGTATGGATTTGGGGCGTATTTCAAGCAGGTAATAACCTACTCTGATGCTTTCGGTCTAAGAGGGAAGTGTGCCACCCCTATCCTCAAGAAGGTAATAATTAATCATTTATGAGCTAATGGACAACAATTACTCTATTCTTCCACCATTGCATCACTCAATCAAATCTCATCATGTATCAATGATGTGAATATGTGAAAAAAATCGCCTGTGCTCTATTTTCTTATTTGGATGAAAACCAGGCAGTGTAGTTACTTTTTATAGTTTATACACATACTGCATGATTAATTAAAGGTTGTAACCTCACTGTCACGCTAATGGACGCAAAAAAGAAGAGTGGTAGTACTATCAATGGTTCAGTCAGCGCCTCAACAGCGTCTGCACTACTTCTGATATTGTTTTTCAGTAGCTTTTTTCTGCACCTTTCTCTTTCAGTTCTTAGTGCTGCTGCCCCATGAACACATTTTTTTAATTTGACTGTACATTCAAATGAAGCCTTTGTTAAGTATACACTCCAAAATTCAGTTAACAGTAGCCTAACTGAATTTTCTGTTTCTGAATTTATAAACTCACTTTATATTCAGTTTATAAATTAATAGTAGCTTCAAAATTAAGTATCATTCGCATGGATCAACTGTTATTTTATTTTGTGGAGGATAAAGTTCAGATCATGAATAATGGCATTACAAGTGAACTTGGCACAATTACACATGTCCTGAACCTCATAGAATCTGACACTAGCAAGTCTTCATTGGCATGCAAGTACTACTTTTACATTGTCATGACAGGAACAATTAATTTGACATGTATCATTGGTACTGCTAAAACATTTCGTTCATGTTTCAAAAAAATTGGTGAAGACCACTTCATATGTATTTTTCATATATGAATTATCTCTTGTTGCTTTCTAAGATGTTAGTTCTTTCAGTTCTAGCCCTCCTATCTTTAATTCCTGGCTGCTGGACTACCTGCAGGACAATGAGTTCATTTGCGACAGCTATCGCTGTGAGCAGTCCGTCCACAACGCGCTCCGCAGCGTCTTCGCCGGGCACAATGAGATCCTCAACGTCTGGAAGTAAGTCACCAGCCATCTGTTTCCTGATGAATTTTCTTTCTAGCTCAATGTGATCGGATCTGACTAGTACGTTCATATTTACCCTTGTTTTCTTTTCAAATAGTACTAGTAGTCTATATTCCAGCTGTGCGACTACCTGTAGCCACTTGAACCGATGAGAATTCTTCAAGCCTACCTATAGCCACTTGAACAAATGTCTATCTCAGATCTGCTCATCTAAAAAATCCAAGTGGAGCAGTATACTGGTAGTATAGTATAATAATACTATCAAAAGGTAAATGCCATGATTATTTAGCTCTGTCAGATAAATACTCGTCGAAAGTGGGCTCCTAGCTATCAAAATTCATTTCCATTATAATCTTACTCATACAATATTCACACCATGTAATTCTGGAAATATATGCTCATATCTAGTTCTGCATAAAAAATGACAGTATTGACATGTTATAAATAGTTTGTTTGTGTTTCTGTTTATTTTTTTACATTTTGCAGGGATAAAGTGAAGAAAAAGAAGAAAAGATTACTAGAAGATTAGTTTTAGGATTTTCTTTTATTTCCTTGCAATTTTCCTTTTATTGGAAACTTGTAAAGACATTGTAATATTCTTACTATAATAAAAATTATGATTCTATTTCATTTTTTGTTTTTAAATCATTTTTCCTTATAGGTTGTTTTCTGTAAATTTAGATTTTTTTTGTTTTCCAAATACATTACTAGTGGCGCATTTAAGCCCTTATTAGTGGCGCACCTTCCTTTATTACTAGTGGCGCACCTATAAGGTTATTAGTGGCGCACCTGGAGGGAATACCAGTGGAGCACCGAATCGTATACTAATGGCGCACCACATGGTGCGCCATTAGTATCTCGTATACTAATGGCGCACCTGTGGTGCGCCATTAGTAAAAAATTCTAGTGGCGTGATACTAATGGCGCACCGGTGGTGCGCCATTAGTAGGCCTTTTCCTAGTAGTGTGTTGCTGGCCCCCACAACCCACATGTACGGTTGCCGGTGGCGAGGAGGTCGTGGGTCAGCTCCTCCATTGGACTAGTCTGCGCCACGTCCTCCCGACAGGTGAGCCCCACATGTTGGTTTCCCTGTTTTCTCAGCCATATTCAAGCGTCAGTTCTCCGCGTTGCACATTAGGCGGAGAACAGGTGCTTTTTTGCCCTGGTTCAAATGTGGTACAGTACAAAGTTGAGCCCTTGCCCCAAGTGTGGTGGTTTTGGGTATGATGCCACCCTTTTCCTTTTCAAGTAGTCAAGCGTAACACTTGATTAAGTAGCCGGATGGTGTGCTAAATGTAGGTGTCCGACTGTTTGAAAGAATAATTGAGGTGTGCCCGGTCCGTGCCCGAATTTAGGGGTCTAACTTACCATGTTCCGACAATAGTAACTATACTAGTCCTTGCATACTCCCTCTGTTTTTATTTACTCCGCATTTTAGCTTTGCTCAAAGTCAAACTTTGTAAACTTTGACAAAGTTCATAGACAGAAATTATAACATATACAATAACAAATCAATACCATTAGATTCATTATTTAATATACTTTCACATCATATATATTTGCTATTGTAAATGTTCATATTTCTACTCTTACTAGCAAGATGCCCGTGCATTGCACGTAACATCAAGATGGATTTGTATGACTAGTTTATCTTGTGAGAGAAAAGAGTGAACGAGGGAAGGCCTTATTTGCAATTGTGGAGAGGTGTGTGGGTACCTTTTTGCAAAATTGCCACAGTTTCCTTCCTATCTGTCAGATATAAATCGGAAGGCCTATATTGCAGGATGGCAGGCACACCATCATCACCAACTCTATTTTTTATAAGACTGTAGAAGAGTAGATACAAGCCGACAGGTGGGCCCAATTGTAGTTTGATAATGTGATGCAACACTAGAGGTGCTACGTGGAGTGTTTAACTGGCCAACTAGTCGTGTCTTGAGCAAATACAAAGCTATACGGTGAGCCCGTGACTGTATAATAACCACAAAACGTAAATGGTGACCGTAATGAGTGGATTCTGAAGTCCAATGTATGTATCGTACTTTCGCTCCAAATACAATGATCGTCACTGTATATATCGCGAGACAAAGATGAAACATGCGTGAATGTGCTGGGGCTTAATTTTAGAGGACCCGGAGATAGCTTGTGTGCGTACGTGAAAGGGGCATAGAGGGGGTGTATGTGATGGGGAGAGAGATGCTCTTTGTTTCTCTTTATTATGACTAACTTTATATATAGTATAAAAATATAAAAATTCACAGAGCGGAATAAATTTACGTTCATACTCCTCCATATAACTTTGTAATGTTGTATATATGTAGAAATTCTAAAATAATTTTTTGACCACACTTTATTCAAAAGGAATGTTGTATGCGAAATAAACGTGAAGAGAGGGCTTTTTAGATCAATGGGGTACGTGATGTAACATGTGTGAATGTGTAGTTGATGTATTTGGCAGGGCCTAGAGAGGTATGTGTGTGTATTACGTATTCGAGAGAGGCATGGATAGAGGGGCCGGCGGGAGGAGGGGGCGTGGGATAGAGAGCACGAGAAATGAGAGAGGTCTAGAGAGAGAGACTAATATGATGTCACAGCGAGAGATTCCGTTGAGTTTGTATATGAAAGGGGGAAGGGATAGAGGCACGAGGAGATTTTTTTTGTGTGGTGTCTGTGTTGGTCTGGGTGGGTGTGAGAAGATAACGAGACCTGGGGGCAGAGGGTGTGTCACCGTGTGAGGTCCGGTGGGTCGAGGTGAGGCCCTTGGTTTGGTTCCTGTGCCACATTGGTCGGCCCGTGACGCATTTAGGGAGACCCATGGATGACTTGTCGTACAAGACAACGATAGTAGAATTGTGAAGGACTCGTCCACTGTCAAAGCCGGCTAGGATTTGTAACCCTGGGTTCCCGGACAAAGGTAACCCCTTATCTCTGATATTACTATTCATCAAACCTAACTTTAAGGGGCATCATACATAATGCTCTGCTAGAATCATACTCGTCGATTAGGAAGAGAGGTGTGAGACAATTCGTGAGAGACAGGCCTAGAGATAATGTGCATACAGGAGACACATAGGTAGGTCCATGTATATAGAAAGGGTTGATGGGGATTGTGCGTGTTTATGCTTGTGAGAGGAAGAGTGCTTGTGGTAAGGGTTAGTGAAAACAGGCGTAAATGGTTACGAGAGGGAGGGAGGGTTATATCGAGAGCATGTATGCGAGAAAGACACCTCAGGAGAGAGTGCGTGAGCATGTGTGAGAGACCACCAATGGAGAGTGAAACTGCACGTAAAAGATTGATGTACACACTGATTAAAGATATAAATTGTATCCAAATATTAGGAAGGGATCATGATATTTGCAATTCGCGTAAGGAACGGTTATTGATCCATTAGACATCTAGATTCTATTCAATTTGAGCATGTCTATGTTATTATTCGACATAATTGATCCACATAGTTAGTATTTTGAACTCCAGAAAATGCATACTTTAGCAATCGAATATGAACGTGAGTATAGTTCATGTTGTGTGTGTAAAGCACATTATGCATACGAAAGATACACAATGAACATTATAAATAGCTAGCTATGAACTAGTATACATTTGAATTCAACTTAAGGTGGTTTAAAAAAAATCAACTTCAACATTAAGTCCATTCAATTATTTGAATTCGATATCATGGCATTTGTAAATCATACCTAAATTATGGGGGAACCAATCTTTGCTCTGATTTTGTACATAATAGCATATATAGTCCGGTACAAATTAGATTCAAATTTAGCTCCTCCATTCCAAAATAATCGTAGTCATAGGATTTTCAAGTGTCAAAATTTCAAAAAGAAGCGGATAATTTAATGAGGTTTTCAAACATACAAGGTCAAATTTAACATTGTCTATTTAGGTCAATCCTCAAAGTTAAAGAGTACTCTAAATGTGAATGCTTCTGTTTCAAAATTTCGAACGAAACGCCAAAAGATCCTCTACTCGCCCGAAACCGCGTGAGACCAATGTTTGGTAGTAGAAGGAAATTACTTTTCTAACTTCGACCCATGAAACCTACCGGTCTGACATCCAAAGGTCTAAACCGGGGTAGGTTTGTAGCTTCATCTAGACGCCACACAACCGCCTCCCCAAAACATTCATACACAATAGCCGCCTAAGCACACATGCACACGGCCGAAATCGCTCCCGCAGTAGGCCACTATTTGGGACACCTGGGATTACCATCCTACCACCGACCCGCAGTAGGTCCGAAATTTAAGAGGGGGGCGAAGTTTGTACTTTCCCCAAATTTCAAACAAGCGCGTCCCATCTGTTCAAAAAAGCCAAAAACAAGCGCGTCCCAGACCGAAACATGGTTCTCCCTTAGCCCCCCCCCCCCCCCCGCCCCCTGTAACACCCACGATGCGGCTATATCTCCCATGTGTAGGAGCACGACTTAGAGGCATAACCGCATAGTAGGCATGTCGCAAGAGGGGTAATCTTTACACATCTCATGTACTGAATAACAAAGGGATAAAGACTTGGCTTACAATCGCCACTTCACACAAAACATAAATATAGCATTACATCATCTAGATACAATCAAGGTCCAGCTACGGAACCAAATAAAGAAAGGCAACCCCTAATGCAAAAGATCCCCGGTCGCCCCAACTAGGCTCCACTACTAATCGAAAGGAAAACGAAACAACACAACGAACACGATCTTCATCGAGCTCCCACTTGAGCTCAGTTGCGTCACCTGCACTGGTATCATCGGCACCTGCAACTGTTTGGAAGTATCTGTCATCCACGAGGACTCAGCAATCTCACACCCATGAGATCAAGACTATTTAAGCTTAAGGGGTAGGAAAAGGTAGTGAGGTGGAGCTGCAGCAAGCACTAGCATATGTGGTGGCTAACTTACACAAATGAGAGCGAGAAGAGAAGCAAAGAACGGTCGTAAACTAGAAGTGATCAAGAAGTGAACCTGAAACTACTTACGTTCGAGCATAACACAAGAACCGTGTTCACTTCCCGGACTCCGCCGAGAAGAGACCATCACGGCTACACACGCAGTTGATTCATTTTAATTAAGTTTAGTTTTAGGTTTTGTACAACCGGACATTACAAAATTCCCATCTGCCCATAACCGCGGGCACAGCTTTCGAAAGTTCAGAACCCTGTAGGGGTGTCCCAACTTAGCCCATCACATGCTCTCATGGTCAACGTGTTGCTAGAGGCAATAATAAATTGGTTATTATTATATTTCCTTGTTCATGATAATCGTTTATTATCCATGCTAGAATTGTATTGATAGGAAACTCAGATACATGTGTGGATACATAGACAACACCATGTCCCTAGTAAGCCTCTAGTTGACTAGCTCGTTGATCAATAGATGGTTATGGTTTCCTGACCATGGACATTGGATGTCGTTGATAACGGGATCACATCATTAGGAGAATGATGTGATGGACAAGACCCAATCCTAAGCCTAGCGCAAGATCATGTAGTTCGTTTGCTAAAGCTTTTCTAATGTCAAGTATCATTTCCTTAGACCATGAGATTGTGCAACTCCCGGATACCGTAGGAGTTCTTTGCGTGTGCCAAACGTCACAACGTAACTGGGTGTCTATAAAGGTACACTACAGGTATCTCCGAAAGTGTCTGTTGGGTTGGCACGAATCGAGACTGGGATTTATCACTCCGTGTAAACGGAGAGGTATCTCTGGGCCCACTCGGTAGGACATCATCATAATGTGCACAATGTGACCAAGCAGTTGATCATGGGATGATGTCTTACGGAACAAGTAAAGAGACTTGCCGGTAACGAGATTGAACAAGGTATCGGGATACCGACGATCGAATCTCGGGCAAGTATCGTACCGCTAGACAAAGGGAATTGTATACGTGATTGATTAAGTCCTTGACATCGTGGTTCATCTGATGAGATCATCATGAAACATGTGGGAGCCAACATGGGTATCCAGATCCCGCTGTTGGTTATTGGCCAGAGAGTTGTCTCTGTCATGTCTGCATGGTTCCCGAACCCGTAGGGTCTACACACTTAAGGTTCAATGACGCTAGGGTTATAGGGAATAGATATAAGTGGTTGCCGAATGTTGTTCGGAGTCCCGGATGAGATCCCGGACGTCACGAGGAGTTCCGGAATGGTCCGGAGGTAAAGATTTATATATGGGAAGTCCTGTTTTGGACACCGGAAAGGTTTCGGGTTTTATCGGTAATGTACCGGGACCACCGGGAGGGTCCCGGTGGTCCACCAAGTGGGGCCACCAGCCCCGGAGGGCTGCATGGGCCAAGTGTGGGAGGGGACCAGCCCCAGGTGGGCTGGTGCGCCCCCCACAAGGGCCCAAGGCGCCTAGGATTTGGGGAGGGGGCGCCTCCACCTAGCTTGGGGGGCAAGTTTCCCCCTCTCCCCCCTTGGCCGCCACCCTAGATGGGTTTGGGGCTGCCGCACCCCTTGGGGTGGAAACCCTAAAGGGGGCGCACCCCCCTCCCTCTCACCTATATATACTTGAGGACATTGGGGCTGCCAACACATGAGTTTTGACCTCTCCATGGCACAGCCCTGCCTCTCTCCCTCCTCCTCTCCCGCGGTGCTTGGCGAAGCCCTGCAGGATTGCCACGCTCCTCCACCACCACCACGCCGTCGTGCTGCTGCTGCTGCATGGAGTCTTCCCCAACCTCTCCTTCTCCCCTTGCTGGATCAAGGCGTAGGAGACGTCACCGGGCTATACGTGTGTTGAACGTGGAGGTGCCGTCCGTTCGGCACTAGGATCATCGGTGATTTGGATCACGACGAGTACGACTCCATCAACCATGTTCACTTGAACGCTTCCGCTTAGCGATCTACCAGGGTATGTAGATGCACTCTCCTTCCCTCATTGCTAGATTACTCCATAGATTGATCTTGGTGATGCGTAGAAAATTTTGAATTTCTGCTACGTTCCCCAACACAACGAAGGATATTACTTCTCCCAGGAAGACCCGATCAGACTCGGAATCCCGGTTACAAGACATTTCAACAATGGTAAAACAAGACCAGCAAAGCCACCCGATGTGCCGACAATCCCGATAGGAGTCGCACGTATCTCGTTCTAAGGGCAACACCGGATGAGACTAGCTACGAGTAAAACCAAACCTCAAGTTTCCTCGAGGTGGCCCCGCAGGCAGCTCGGTTCGGACCAACACTTAGACAAGCACTGGCCCGGGGGGGCTTAAAATAAAGATGACCCTCGGGAGCGCGACTCCTAGGGGGAAAGTAGGTGGTGGTGAGGAAAATGGTAAAACCAAAGTTGGGCCTTGCTGGAGGAGTTTTATTCAAAGCGAACTGTCAAGGGGTCCCCATAACACCCAACCGTGTAAGGAACGCAAAGTCAAGGAACATAACACCGGTATGATAGAAACTAGGGCGGCAAGAGTGCAACAAAACACCAGGCATAAGGCCGAGACTTCCACGCTTTAATAAATAAGAGATATTGTGATACCTCAACATATCCATGTTCCAACATGGAATAAACTTAATCTTCACCTGCAAGTATTAACGCTATAAGAGGGGCTGAGCAAAGCGGTAACATAGCCAAACAACGGTTTGCTAGGCAAGGTAGGTTAGAGGCTTGACATGGCAATATGGGAGGCATGATATAGCAAGTGGTAGGTATCATGGCATGGCAATAGATCGAGAAACTAGCAAGCAAAGATAGAAGTGATTTCGAGGGTATGGTCATCTTGCCTGAGATCCCGCAAGGAAGAAGAACGAGTCCATGAAGAAGACAAACGAACATAGTCGAGCGGATGCTCACAAACGCGACGTTACCAGAACTAACTCGAAGAGGCAACACCAGAAAGAAGCAAACAACATAGTAAACAACCAACACATGAACATGGCATGATGCACAACCAAGTATGATGCATGTCCGGTTTAATGAGGCATGGCATGGCAAAGTGCACAAACAATCCTACAAATTAAGTGGAGCTCAATATGCAACGAGTTGCATATTGATGAAACATTACGTGACTTATTTAGTTCTCTCCCGTTTATGTAATCAACAATATTAAATGTTCTTAACATGTCAAGGGGTGAAGCAAAAGAAAACTACCTATCTAGGCAAGTTTAAATGAGGCCGGAACAACAAACAACAAGTCCGGAAAATCCTCATATGCATATTTATGGATTTGGTACTGTTCTGCCCTATACACAATTTTAGAGTTTTTTAGACATGCAAAGTAAAGCCACCATGTAAAACTAGGCATTTTTCTACCCCATTTACATATAAAGTGTGTTAGGTTTGGAGCTACGTTTATTTAGGTGTGAAATAAAGCATTTTAGCATGTTATTTAAGCAAACTAAAGCAGACAGCAATTTAAACATTTCAAACATGGATGAAAGTTGGAAATTATGAAACTAGAAAAAATTCTAAGCATATTTCATATATAAAGTTTTTACATAAGATGCACGGTTTGTGAATTACTAAATGCATGAACATGAGGGGCTTTCCTGTAAAAACTACAATCTCTAGATTAATGCGAAAATCCCAGCATCAGGAAAAAACAACGGGCTGAAAAGCTGGACGCTATGCTGGGCTCTCACCATGGGCAAAGCCCAGTTGGTGGAGAGGCTGCGCCGCAACAGTGCCGACTTAGAGGAGGCCCTGGGAGTAGAAGGGCCGGCTCGACCAGGCGACGCAGGCCCATGCGCGTGCGAGTAGAGGAGGCACGAGGGCAAGTGGCTCGTCCTCCTCTAGCATGGGAAAGCAGCGGCGGTGGTTCCAGCGGTCAACGTCGACATGGGATGGTGGGTCCGGTCGGGGAGGCGAAGGGAGGTTGGATCTACGGTGGTGGAGCTCAGATCCGGGACGCCGGGACTGGATCTGGCCGGAGCAGGCCGACGACGAGGCAGAGCGTCGGATGAACGGCGGTGGGGTGTGATGTTACCCGCTGGAGAGAAAGAGTAAGCCAGCGAGGTGAGTTAGAGGACGGGGAAGACGAAAGGAGGGAGAGGGTCGAGGGGCGACCTGGCCTGGATGTGGTTGCCGGTGGCGACTCCGGTGGCTTGCCGGCAAGTGGCAGCGCTGGACGGAGAGAGAAGCTCGGCCTCCTCTCGTGGCCGCGGGCACAACACTGTGGGCGCTGCAGGGAAGCGGCGGTGTACGGGCCCAGGCGGGCCCCGGATGGGTTGCGCGGGCTACGGCAGCTGGGAGGTGGAGGAGGAGGCGCCAAGTGGCGGCGGCACTGTGGAGGGGCGCGGAAAATGAGGGGTGATGGCTAGGGTTTCCATAATTGGAGGAGCGAGTATCCATTTATAGGAATGGGTAAGGAGAGGGGGGTTTTAGTCCGTTTTCGGACCCTCGGATCGCGATCAGACGATCCGGAGCGGAGGGAGGTTAGATAGATGGGCTAGTGGGCTGAGAAGAGAGGAGAGAGAGAGCCCTGACAGCAGCTTCCGGACACCGAAAACGTCCGACGTTTGACCGGCTATATTGCCGCTATAGTTTATCCGGTGGGGCGTCAAATGGACTCCGAATGCGATGAAACTTGGTAGGTGGCCTACTGTCAACATAACAACACCGCATGTCAACTTTCAACCCATTCCGAGAACATTTTCTGGCCACTTATAAAATAATATTTCGGACGTGCCGCGGACACGTGCAAGTGTGGACGGGCTCAGAACGGACGACGGAAAGAGCTGGGAGACCTGGACGGATGCAAGTTTTGAAAACATGATGATGCAATGCACATGATGGCATGGCAAGAAGCAACACGCAAGCGAAAGACAAGGCAACAACAGCGAAAAACCGGAAGACACCTGGCGCAACGGTCTCTGGGCATCACACCCCCACCCGCCTGATTCCCCATTCGTACTCCGTGGGCGCCAAAACTACCTTTCCACTAGCCACGAAACCCCGGCATCCTCCATCCGCCACCCCATCCCACCCATCAACTGCCACCTTCCTACATCACACCAGAGCTGATACCGCGACGTCTTCGTCCACCGTAACCACAACCGTGACGCCATCCAAAGCTAGTAGTTGAAGCCAAGGCCGAGCCATCCGTACCCGAGCCAGTTCAACCACGCCGTCCTGCGCCTCACCGCTGTCGCTCCAACTTCCCCACCGTCCACCGCACCAGAGCTGTTCCTGCTACGTCGTCCTTCGCCGCCTTGGATCTGCTTCCCCTCCGCCGACATATGGCCACGGCAACACAGTCAACAATTTGGCCATGGGTTCGTCCAAGCCTGCACCCTCCTCCAAAACATCAGTTTCCCCGGCAAAAAGAAGAAAATTGGTGCGACATGTGGAGGCGACCACACTGGCAACCGAAAATGGTACTCCTCTTCCCTTATTCGTGCAAATCTTACGTGTCTGCTTGAACAGTATTCATCCCACAAAAGACACTAGTTGACCGCTTCTTCTTGATACTAGATGTTCCTAGTTACTTGTGATGCACAAGGTTTCTCCTCATATAATGTTTCACCTTAGCTAGAGGTCCGTCGCCCCCTGGATTTCAATTCCTGGCCAGTTGATTCCCAATTAACGGAAGCATTCCCCTGCGTAACAGGAACTAGTCCGCCTATTATGCCGGGGAAGCAGCGCCTCGGTGTTTATCTTAGGGGCGTGTGGGGCCTAGAGCTGCTGGCTCCCGATCTAGAGGTCGGTCGGGATTAAAGGGATTGCCTGGGGGCACTGCCAAGCACAGTGGTGGTGTGAGGTCGAGGGGAGGGCGGGGCGGCGGAGGCAGGGGTCTGGGCCGGTGGTCGCTGGCGGTTCGAGAAAGATCATCAATAGTGACTGGCGGGAGGTAGACAAAGGCCATCTGCCCGTTCCTTATAGATCGGACGGTTCATAAAAAATGGACTGACCTATTTATTTTCAGTCGACTGTTATCTTGATAGGACCACATGTGGTGGTGTGCTGGAGGAGTACCTGCATTTCCTGTGCTCATATATTACAAAATCATACAGAGTAGAATCTAATTTTGTTTGCCATGCAATGTTCTAGAGCTATCACATGTCTCCTATCATTTATTTTTCAGCCACCTGATATCTGCTACTTTTACAGTGCACTAGTTCTGCACACACTTCACCCATACTCTCACTATTGTGTTTTTATGCAAGGGTATTTCAGACTCTGCTGCATTCACAGAAGCAGAAAAATAAAAGAGAGAAGTTGCTCCAGCGTGGTACACGGCTTGGCCAGACACGTTTCAGCCATTTAAAGACTGTAGTGTCAGCAGATGGAGACGGTAATGTAACGCCCCGAGACCGATGTGCCAGGTGTCCGTCAGTTATTCGCTGTCGTTGTCAGGTCTTTTGATTGCGTGTTGCATCTTATCATGTCATCATGTGCATTGCATCATCATGTTTTCAAAACTTGCATGCGTCCCGGCCTCCTCGTTCTCTCCGTTGCCCGTTCTGAGCCCAGACACACTTGCACGCGCCCGCAGCATGTCCGAAATATTATTTTATAAGTGGCCGGAAAATGTTATCGGAATGGGTTGAAAGTTGGCGTGTGCTGTTGTTATGTTGTTAGTACGTCGCCCGCCAAGTTTCATCGCATTCGGAGCTCGTTTGATAACCCAACCGTTAAACTATAGCGGCAGTATAGCTGGTCTAACGTCGGACGTTTTCGGTCTCCAGAAACAGTTGCCGGGCTGCACTCCTCTCCTCTCATCTCAGCCCAACCTCTCTTTAGAGCCCACTAGCCCACCTATCTAACCCCCCTCCGCTCCGGGTCGTCCGATCGAGATCGAACGGCTCCGAAACGGCCTCAAACCCCCTAACCCTAGCCCCCCTACCTTATATAGACCCCCTCCATGCCATTTTTGGCCTTCTTCCACCCTCCTCCTCATTTTTCGCGCAGCCCCAGCCTCCACCCACCACTTGTCGCCACCAGTTCCGCTCCACCGCCGCCACTTGGCCTCCTCCAGCACCGCCAACTCACCGTCGCCATGTGGCGCCACCCCAGTGGGCAGCATCACCGCCCCGCCCAACCAGGCGAGGCCACGTCGCGCCTGCCTCCCCCCACTTCGCCGTGGGCCTTGAGACCCATCGCGGGCCCGCCTGGGCCCGAGCCGCCCACCGCCATCGCCCGTAGGCCCCCGCGAGCGCCCGAGCCAGGGGCCCGTCCCGAGCGCCCAAGATCTTCCCGAGCGCCGCTGGTGGCCATCGTCCGCGCCGGAGTCCGCTAGCGCCGTCCCCTGCATCCTCCCGCATCTACGACCCCTGCACCGCCTTCTGTCACCGCCCCAGCATCCCCTGCTCCCGCATCCCTCAGGAGGTACTGCGCCAAGGCCTCGTCGCAGGAACCTCGCCGGCGTCTCCTTCCGTCCCAGATCCAGCGCCCCTCCGCCGTCGATGCCCGGCCCCACAGTCGTCGGAAACATATGCTCTCGCCTCGCCTCCTTCCGGATCTGGCAAGTCCTCGGCTGGATCTGGCTTCCACAGCCGTCGCCCGCAGTCGAAGCTCATCGGCGTCGTCCTGCCTCGTCCTCGTCAGGAGGTCGGGGATGAGTCCCTCCCTCTGTGGGCCCCATTGGCAGAACCGGCCCACCTTCCTCCCGCGGCCTGCACTCTCCCCTCGCCCGGCCTGCCAGCCTCTCTGCGAACGGGCCGAAGCCCATGGGTGAGCCGCCCCCAGCGCCTGCCCTGTTTCAGATTCGGCCTAGCTTGTTTTTCTTCTCCTCTGGATGAATTTACTAATTAACCAGAGATCGCAGTTTTACAGAATAGCCCCTAAACTTCATGCATACAATAACTTAATAACCGTGCATCACACTAAAACAATTTATATATGAAAGTTGCTTAGAATTTTGTCTATTTTAATAATATGCAACTTTCATCCATGTTTGAAATGTTTAAAATGCTGTTTGGTTAAATTTGCTCCTATGCCATGTTAAAATGATTTATTCCATAACTAAATAACCGTAGCTCCGTTTTTAACAAACTTTATATGTAAATGGGGTAAAAATTGCCTATTTTAACATGGTGCACTTTTCTTGCATGTTTAATAACTCTAAAAATGTGTTTAGGGCAGAACAGTACCAAACCTAATATATGCATATGAGGAGTTTCGGAAATTGTTGTTCGTTGTTTCCGGCCTCATTTAAACTTGACTAGATAGGTAGTTTTCATTTGCTTCACCTCTTACCATGCTAACAACATTTAATCTTGTTGGGTACATAAACGAGAGAGAACTAAATAAGTCATGTGGTGTTTCGTCAATATGCAACGGAGTTGCATATTGAGCTCCACTTAATCTATAGGATTGTTTGTGCACTTTGCCATGCCATGCCATGTATCTTTAAACCGGACATGCATCATACTTGTTTGCGCATCGTGCCATGCTTATGTGGTGGTTGTTTACTATGTTGTTTGCTTCTTTCCGGTGTTGCTTCTTCGGGTTGGTTCCGATAACGTCGCGTTTGTGAGGACCCGTTTGACTACGTCCATTTGTCTTCTTCATGGACTCGTTCTTCTTCCTTGCGGGATTTCAGGCAAGATGAGCATACCCTCGAAATCACTTCTATCTTTGCTTGCTTAGATGCTCGCTCTTTTGCTATGCCTATGCTCCGATACCTACCACTTGCTTATCATGCCACCCATATTGTTGAACCAAGCCCCTAACCCACCTTGTCCTAGCAAACCGTTGATTGGCTATGTTACCGCTATGCTCAGCCCCTCTTATAGCGTTGTTAGTTGCAGGTGAAGATTGAAGTTTGTTCCTTGTTGGAACATGGAGTTGTTGTTCCTTGTTGGAACATGTTTACTTGTTGGGATATCACAATATATCTTATTTAATTAATGCATCTATATACTTGGTAAAGGGTGGAAGGCTTGGCCTTATGCCTGGTGTTTTGTTCCACTCTTGCCGCCCTAGTTTCCGTCATATCGGTGTTATGTTCCCGGATTTTGCGTTCCTTACACGGTTGGGCTATAATGGGAACCCCTTGACAGTTCGCCTTAAGTAAAGCTCTTCCAGCAATGCCCAAGATTGGTTTTACCATTCTCCACCTAGCCTTTTTCCCTTGGGTTTCGCGGACTCAAGGGTCATCATCATTTTACCCCCCCCCCCCCCCCCCCCCGCCCCCCGGGCCAGTGCTCCTCTAAGTGTTGGTCCAAACTGTCAGCTGATGGTGACCACCAGGGGCAATTCTGGGCTGGTCTATCCGTACCTAGGACAATCTAAGTTTGCCCTGAGAAAGAGATATGTGCAGCTCCTATCTGGATTTGTCGGCACATTCGGGCGGTGTTGCTGGTTTAGTTTTACCCTGTCGAAATGTCTTGTTGTACCGGGATACTGAGTCTGATCGGAATGTCTCTGGAGGAGGTCTATTCCTTTGTTGACCGTGAGATCTTGTCATGGGCTAAGCTGGGACACCCCTGCAGGGATTTGAACTTTCGAAAGCCGTGCCCGCGGTTATGGGAAGATGGGAATTTGTTAACGTCCGGTTGTAGAAAAACCTGAAGTTGACCTTAATTTAAAATACATCAACCGCGTTTGTAACCGTGATGGTCTCTTCTCGGCGGAGTCCGGGAAGTGAACACGGTGTTGGAGTCATGTTTGACGTAGGTTGTTCTAGGATCACTTATTGATCATATTTTTATCGACCGTGCTTTGCCTTCTCTTCTCGCTCTCATTTGCATATGTTAGCCACCATATGTGCTAGTCGCTTACTGCAGCTCCACCTCATACCTTTACCTTACCCATAAGCTTAAATAGTCTTGATCGCGAGGGCGTGAGATTGCTGAGTCCCTGTGGCTCACAGATACTTCCAAAAACATCTTGCAGGTGCCGATGAGTCCGTGCAGATGACGCAACCAAGCTCAAGGAGGAGCTCTATGAAGATCTTGTACTTTATGTTGTTTCGTTCTAGTTGATCAGTAGTGGAGGCCAATTGGGGTCGATCGGGGACCTTTGTCGCATTTGGGGTTCTTCTTTTATTTTGGATCCGTAGTCGGACCCTGATTGTATGTGGATGTTGCAATGCTATATTCATGTATTTGTGTGAAGTGGCGATTGTAAGCCAACTATGTATCTTTTCCCCTATTGTATTACATGGGTTGTTTGCGAAGATTACCTCACTTGCGACATTGCTTTCAATGCGGTTATGCCTCTAAGTCGTGCTTCGACACGTGGGAGATATAGCCGCATCGAGGGTGTTACAAGTTGGTAATCAGAGCCTTCCCCGACCTTAGGAGCCCCATTGCTTGATCGTTTTTAGCGACCGAGTTGTGTCTCGAAAAATGTTTTGAGTCTTCTAGGAATTATATATCGGAGAGTTTAGGAATTCTTTTTACTTCCCAGTCTCCTCATCGCTCTGGTAAGGCATCCTGACGTAGAGTTTTGACTCTTCTCTTCTCAAATTTCACTAAAAAAAAAATTTAGGATCACGCGGCTATCTTGGAATTGTTCCGATGGTTTTATGATGAGAACATTGTCTTGGTGCCTCCTGTCAGGGGTTTTGTGGAAGTGTCCCGGGGAGTTGAGCTCTGAGTTGTTGTCGTCATAATTTTATCGTTGCGGTTTTGGAATACCTGAGTTTAGTACGCCGACATCGAAAATCTCTTTTATGCAGTTCGTTGGTGAGATAACCTCGACGCCACCCAGTACTGGGGCGGGAGTTCGGGAGTATCGCCATAACTTGTATAACGGATGCTTTTCGAAGGTTGAGGTAGACGATTTCCGAAGGTTTCTTGGTTATGTGTTGAAGGATGGATACAGCTGGATGTAGGATTTGCTAGTTTTGGGTGAGATATTATGCTTCCCCTGTATCCCCAACACCTGATTGCATAACCGGAAAATTTTGGGAGTTTATAAGTGGGAATTCAAGTAGCTCTTAGGAGATCTTTCCAACAGATGTATGATATGAAATTGGGGTTCGACGTCTAGTGGTCCACCTATTCACGGTCGGTTTTACAGTGGTCTCTTTGTGTCTTAAAGAGTCCTTGGCTATGCCGACTCGGGGACGCTTCGTATGTCATGTGCACTGCCTTGTACATGATGGTGTTGTGCGATCGAGCCCGTGTAGGCCCCACCACGAAAACTTCGGACGAAATCTCTATCATATGTTTGTTCCGGCTTATTCTGCAAGCCAATCCTTTGTTTTTGTTTTGAGTTGTGGTATTCGAGTTGCTTCAAAGTCAAGTGTTGATTCCATACCTTTCCCCAAAGGGTGTTCTCATACTCCGATGTGGATACCAATCCTTCTTGATCATCAAGATTGTCTTGTCAACCCTTTTCAACCGGTGTGCTTCTCTTCTAGTGGATCCGAACATTTCAACATCCGCAAGATACAATCTCAGCTTTCTCAACGGTGTTGTTTTCTTCCATCCCAAGTTGCCTTTGTTTTCCCACCCACCAACCCTTTTTCTTCGAGGACTCGGATGTCTTTATCAAGTATCCATTTTATTATGGAAGTCTCTCCATTCTTCTTCCTTCATGTTCTTACCCGGTGATGCTCATGAAGATTTTAACGAAGTTTCTAGTTCACCATTATTCATTCTTTTTCTTCTCAGGTGGAACCAATTCAAGCTTTCGGTGTTGATCATATTGTTTTCCGTATTTCAATGTTTTCTCATGCCGGTGCAATTCTTAATCGTTCACCTCTCGCTATTATATTGTTCCGGAGTGCTCAACATAATTGATGATTCGTGTTTTCCACTCTGCTTTCGTTCAACCTATTTCGAGGTTGTTATCCCATTCAAGCCATTTAATTCAACTGGTGCATTCTCTCTTTTAAATCATCTCAACGGTGTTTCTTTTGAGTGGGCCCTAACCCACAGGTCTTTTCCCAGGATCTTACCTGACTCTTCTTATTTCCTGGAGCTACCCTAAATTCTTTTGAAGTTTAATGTAAGAATGATTTATCATCAGTCAAATGCCCTTGTCCAAGATCTTTCTAATTCTTTTCATCGTTGGCTCAACTTTTCCATTCTTCATTCCGGTGTGCCTCAATAATTCTTGGTGGTGTACTCGTCGTCATTCTCGGATGTTGAAGACCGAAGAAGAGTTTCTCTTTAATCTTGTTCTTTTCTCTTCAAGATTCGTGATTCTAGCGTGTTGCCATCCTCTCATAATTATTTTCGATTGTGAGAATCCTTTTCACCCATCCAGAGCAATTCAAGATTCTTTTCAGTTTGTTTCTCTGGAGCCTAGCATCTCAGAATTTATTCATTCTTAGCTTTCAGCTATGGTTCTCCAAATCTTACCAGTTCTTCATTCAAGTGATCTCTAATTAGTTCGTGATCCCTCCGTTCTCATGGATCTGAATTCTCTCAAGCATCTTCGTTTATTTGCTAATCCTTCCCGGTGTTTCTTCATGTTTTATTTATTCTTTTTCAATTCTTACGGTGGCTTGTTCAAGATTCCTCTTCTTACGTTATCATACTTCCGTTCTTTCAAATTCTACCGGTGGTTCTTTGAAGACCTTCTCAAGTTGGCGCTATATCTATCTTAATCTTTTCTACGAGAATAAGTAATATGTCGTATCCATTGATTGTCATCAATTTAATTGGTGAAGGATAAGCATAATGTAATTCTTAGTCTTGTTTCATCCAAATGATTCAATTCCTTATTCTGGAGTGGTTCATCATACATATTCTTGGTTTCAAGTGCTCATCTTTCTTTCCCAGAGTTCCAAGCTCTCGCAATTATGTAATCACGGAGATCTATCTAAATCTGTACAAGGTTCCACCTTGTGTTTTCAACTACCCTTTCTTTCCATTTGATCATTCTTTTGTTTAACGGAGTTCTTCATGGAGGTTCTACATGATGGTTCATCAAAGATTTAATTCCTTCTAGAAGTGTTCATCAAGATTCTTTTCAGAGGAATTCAAGCATTCTTCATTTTGCTATCTGGAGTGCAATTCTTTCTTCTGTATCATTGGAGGTGGTATTATGTCATTCTTGGTAATCTGAGTTCATGTTCCATGATTCACATGTTTTTAAGAATGTGATACTTTAAATCCATCAATCTCGTCATTGGAGTTATCTTGGGTTATATTTCACCTAAAGTCTTCCCTAAGGATTGTTGCTATTTTTGGTGCTTATATATGACCCAATTTCTTCATTTATCCTTCCGGTGATATAAGCGTCTCATCTCCTTGTTGATATCAATCCAATCTATCGTTTCCGTTAGTGGCAGAATTTCACCTCATAAGTTTGAGATGTGTTCCATAAGACCATATCAAGATTATTCTTTTCGTTGTTGGTTTTCCAACAACTCCATTCTAGCATTTGTTAACTGTGCTCTCTCAAGATCGTGTTCCCCTTCGTTCATTCCATTCCACTCTTACTTTTGTTCCGGAGCCATTGTGATGTTGCTCTTTTCTCTCATCATCTTGGATCGTGTTCTTTTCGTGGCTATCCACTTAACCGGAGTGTTGTGCCCCTTTTGCTCAAGTTCTCTCATTTCATCAAGTCTTCATCTCTTTTCAACCGAAGTGCTACCCGAATCGGTTCTTTCTTATTCCTCTTTCTTAACGGAGTGCTTTCAACTTTGTTCTTCTCCGTTGTTTTCTTTCTTTCATTTTGCGCAACCTTATCAAGGTTATTTGGTTTCACTTGTTTGTCAAAGAAGCAACTTAGTTTTACCGTTTATCTTCCTTTTCCGTTGTTCCTCCGGTGCCATTCTAGATCTCGGGACGAGATCCTCTCGTAGTGGTGGAGTGTTGTAATGCCCCGAGACCGATGTGCCAGGTGTCCGTCAGTTATTCACTGTCGTTGTCAGGTCTTTTGATTGCGTGTTGCATCTTATCATGTCATCATGTGCATTGCATCATCATGTTTTTAAAACTTGCATGCGTCCCGGCCTCCTCGTTCTCTCCGTTGTCCGTTCTGAGCCCAGACACACTTGCATGCGCCCGCGGCATGTCCGAAATATTATTTTATAAGTGGCCGGAAAATGTTATCGGAATGGGTTGAAAGTTGGCGTGCGCTGTTGTTATGTTGTTAGTAGGTCGCCCGCCAAGTTTCATCGCATTCGGAGCTCGTTTGATAGCCCAACCGTTAAACTATAGCGGCAGTATAGCCGGTCTAACGTCGGACATTTTCGGTCTCCAGAAACAGTTGCCGGGCTGCACTCCTCTCCTCTCATCTCAGCCCAACCTCTCTTCACAGCCCACTAGCCCACCTATCTAACCCCCCTCCGCTCCGGGTCGTCCGATCGAGATCGAACGGCTTCAAACCCCCTAACCCTAGCACCCTTACCTTATATAGACCCCCTCCATGCCATTTTTGGCCTTCTTCCACCCTCCTCCTCATTTTTCGCGCAGCCCCAGCCTCCACCCGCCACTTGTCGCCACCAGATCCGCTCCGCCGCCGCCACTTGGCCTCCTCCAGCGCCGCCAACTCACCGTCGCCATGTGGCGCCACCCCAGTGAGCTGCATCACCTCCCCGCCCAACCAAGCGAGGCCACGTCGCGCCTGACTCCCCCCACTTCGCCGCGGGCCTCGAGACCCATCGTGGGCCCGCCTAGGCCCGAGCCTCCCACCGCCATCGCCCGTAGGCGCCCGCGAGCGCCCGAGCCAGGGGCCCGTCCCGAGCGCCCAAGATCTTCCCGAGCGCCGCTGGTGGCTGTCGTCCGCGCCGGAGTCCGCTAGCGCCGTCCCCTACATCCTCCCGCATCTAAGACCCCTGCACCGCCTTCTGTCGCCGCCCTGCCGTCCCCTGCTCCCGCATCCCTCAGGAGGTGCTGCGCCAAGGCCTCATCACAGGAACCTCGCCGGCGTCTCCTTTCGTCCCAGATCCAGTGCCCCTCCGCCGTCGATGCCCGGCCCCACAGTCGCCGGAAATGGATGCTCTCGCCTCGCCTCCTTCCGGATCCGGCAAGTGCTCGGCTAGATCTGGCTTCCACAGCCGCCACCCGCAGTCGAAGCTCATCGGCGTCTTCCTGCCTCGTCCTCGTCAGGAGGTCGGGGATGAGTCCCTCCCATCGTGGGCCCCGTTGGCAGAATCGCCCTACCTTCCTCCCGCGGCCTGCACTCTCCCCTCGCCCGGGCTGCCAGCCTCTCTGCAAACGGGCTGAAGCCCATGGGTGAGCCGCCCCCAGCGCCTGCCCTGTTTCAGATTCGGCCTGGCTTGTTTTTCTTCTCCTCTGTATGAATTTAGTAATTAACCAGAGATCGTAGTTTTACAGAATAGCCCCTAAACTTCATGCATATAATAACTTAATAACCGTGCATCGGATTAAAACAATTTATATATGAAAGTTGCTTAGAATTTTGTCTAGTTTAATAATATGCAACTTTCATCCATGTTTGAAATGTTTAAAATTCTGTTTGGTTAAATTTGCTCCTATGCCATGTTAAAATGATTTATTCCATAACTAAATAACCGTAGCTCTGTTTTTAACAAACTTTATATGTAAGTGGGGTAGAAAATTGCCTATTTTAACATGGTGCACTTTTCTTGCATGTTTAATAACTCTAAAAATGTGTTTAGGGCAGAACAGTACCAAACCTAATATATGCATATGAGGAGTTTCCGGAAATTGTTGTTCGTTGTTTCCGGCCTCATTTAAACTTGACTAGATAGGTAGTTTTCATTTGCTTCACCTCTTGCCATGCTAACAACATTTAATCTTGTTGGGTACATAAATGAGAGAGAACTAAATAAGTCATGTGGTGTTTCGTCAATATGCAACGGAGTTGCATATTGAGCTCCACTTAATCTGTAGGATTGTTTGTGCACTTTGCCATGCCATGCCATGTATCTTTAAACCATACATGCATCATACTTGTTTGCGCATTGTGCCATGCTTATGTGGTGGTTGTTTACTATGTTGTTTGGTTCTTTCCGGTGTTTCTTCTTCGGGTTGGTTCCGATAACGTCGCGTTTGTGAGGACCCGTTTGACTACGTCCGTTTGTCTTATTCATGGACTCGTTCTTCTTCCTTGTGGGATTTCAGGCAAGATGACCATACCCTCGAAATCACTTCTATCTTTGCTTGCTTAGATGCTCGCTCTTTTGCTATGCCTATGCTGCGATACCTACCACTTGCTTATCATGCCACCCATATTGTTGAACCAAGCCCCTAACCCACCTTATCCTAGCAAACCGTTGATTGGCTATGTTACCGCTTTGCTCAGCCCCTCTTATAGCGTTGTTAGTTGCAGGTGAAGATTGAAGTTTGTTCCTTGTTGGAACATGGAGTTGTTGTTCCTTGTTGGAACATGTTTACTTGTTTGGATATCACAATATATCTTATTTAATTAATGCATCTATATACTTGGTAAAGGGTGGAAGGCTCGGCCTTATGCCTGGTGTTTTGTTCCACTCTTGCCGCCCTAGTTTCGTCATATCGGTGTTATGTTCCCGGATTTTGTGTTCCTTACGTGGTTGGGCTATAATGGGAACCCCTTGACAGTTCGCCTTAAGTAAAGCTCTTCCAGTAATGCCCAACATTGGTTTTACCATTCGCCACCTAGGCTTTTTCCCTTGGGTTTCGTGGACTCAAGGGTCATCATTATTTTACCCCCCCCCCCCCGGCCAGTGCTCCTCTGAGTGTTGGTCCAAACTGTCAGCTGCCGGTGACCACCAGGGGCAACTCTGGGCTGGCCTACCCGTACCTAGGACAATCTGAGTGTGCCCTGAGAAAGAGATATGTGCAGCTCCTATCGGGATTTGTCGGCACATTCGGGCGGTGTTGCTGGTTTAGTTTTACCCTGTCGAAATGTCTTGTTGTACCGGGATACCGAGTCTGATCGGAATGTCTCAGGAGGAGGTCTATTCCTTCATTGACCGTGAGAGCTTGTCATGGGCTAAGTTGGGACACCCCTGCAGGGATTTGAACTTTCGAAAGCCGTGCCCGTGGTTATGGGCAGATGGGAATTTGTTAACGTCCGGTTGTAGAAAAACCTGAAGTTGACCTTAATTTAAAATACATCAACCGCGTGCGTAACCATGATGGTCTCTTCTCGGCGGAGTCCGGGAAGTGAACACGGTGTTGGAGTCATGTTTGACGTAGGTTGTTCTAGGATCACTTATTGATCATATTTTTATCGACCATGCTTTGCCTTCTCTTCTCGCTCTCATTTGCGTATGTTAGGCACCATATATGCTAGTCGCTTACTGCAGCTCCACCTCATACCTTTACCTTACCCATAAGCTTAAATAGTCTTGATCGCGAGGGTGTGAGATTGCTGAGTCCCTGTGGCTCACAGATACTTCCAAAACCAGCTTGCAGGTGCCGATGAGTCCGTGCAGATGACGCAACCAAGCTCAAGGAGGAGCTCTATGAAGATCTTGTCCTTTATGTTGTTTCGTTCTAGTTGATCAGTAGTGGAGCCCAGTTGGGGTTGATCGGGGACCTTTGTCGCATTTGGGGTTCTTCTTTTATTTTGGTTCCGTAGTCGGACCCTGATTGTATGTGGATGTTGCAATGCTATATTCATGTATTTGTGTGAAGTGGCGATTGTAAGCCAACTATGTATCTTTTCCCCTATTGTATTACATGGGTTGTTTGCGAAGATTACCTCACTTGCGACATTGCTTTCAATGCGGTTATGCCTCTAAGTCGTGCTTCGACACGTGGGAGATATAGCCGCATCGAGGGCATTACAGTTAAATGTAGCTCTGGAGTTGATGACCTCGCTCCCAATGAACCACCATCCCAGGTGCCTGCTTTAACTTCACGGTGTCACATGTGGTTGCATGTTGCATATGGTGTCTAGATTGTATTAGAAAGGCCGAAGTCGGTCTTTATTAAGGTAAGGAAAGATATTTTTTACATGAACCACCATCCCGGGAGCACTAGAAGTCAAATGGCTAGTCAGGGCACTGGCCGAGCCAGTGACAAGCTCAGCACAGACATGCATCACCTGGAAGCCAACTAAAAAGCCACGATGGTGGCTAAGCAGCCCGCCTCCCACTAGGCTCTTAGGTCCTAGATGAGCATGCTCACCACTCTAGCCGGATGTCTAGCTTGTATTGCTTCCAATTTGGTTAAATTGCATCTGCTTAGCTTACACACTATACCTTTGAATATGACATGCCTTCCCGTTTTTGGTACATACTAGTACATCTGTCTTTTAACCATGTTCTTGCATCAAACTAATGTTCTTGTGTATCCCTCATCAATCACTTATGATGAGGCAGTCAGGCAAGTGGGCTACTGTGAGAAAATATCATCATTTAAAGATTGTAGCATCAGCCTCCCCACGTGATTCTCAAGAAACAACAAGGCTAGATGAAGATAGTGAACGTAGCTCTATAGTTGATTACCACATTTCCCCTACACTAGCATCGCAGGTGCTTGCTCTACCTTGGCATCATGATATGTGGTTGCATGTTGCATATGGTGTCTAGATTGTAATTCATCCAATCTGGTTAAATTGCATGTGCTATTTTGCTTAGTTTATACATTATACCTGTTAATGTGACATACCTTCCTGTTTTTAGTACACGGTACATCTATCTATTAAGCATGTCCTTACATAAAACTATTGTTTTTTTGTATCCTGCATAAATCAATATGACAAGACACCTTTAATATATGCAGTGTGATATTAGTTGCATCTTTCATATGATTTATAGCATGCGCTGCTTCTAATTTGTTGAAATGCCATTTATGATGGGACGCTTTTAGCTTGGCAGAGTCATATTGGTTACATGTTTCATGTGGTGTCTAGCTTGCATTGCTTCTTATTGGTTGAAATGGTTTCTTCTTAGTTTACACAAACAGTTGTGAATATGCCATGCCGTCCTATTTTTCATATTATTCCATCCTGGAATCATGTGTTTGCCTTACATCAAAGTAGTGATTGTCAGTATCATGCATGAATGTGTTCTAAAGAGTGAATTTTATTGCTTTTTCTTGTCAGTTTTACTTGACAATTCAAAATCAATAAAGCGGAAGGAAGTTAGCAAGGCAGCAGATGATGGTGCTCCTTCCAAATGGAGGGCCTCTATAGATTCTACTCCTCCATCCCACCAAGATGATTTACAAGACAACACATGCATAGACAATCAACGTAGATGTGTTGATGATGAGCATGTCTTCCCTAGTGCACCATCACATGTGCTCCCTCTAACATGGCACTGTTATATGTGTTGCATGTTATGTATGATGTATTGTTTGTATTGCTTCTAATTTTGTTGAATTTCATCTGCTTACTTTACACATTATACTTGTGAATAAGACACGTGTTTGTAATGCCCTCGATGCGGCTATATCTCCCATGTGTTGAAGCACGACTTAGAGGCATAACCGCATTGAAAGCAATGTCGCAAGTCAGGTAATCTTCACAACAACCCATGTAATACAATAAGGGAAAGAGATACATAGTTGGCTTACAATCGCCACTTCAGACAATACATGAATAAAGCATTACATCATCCAGATGCAATCAAGGTCCGACTACGGAACCAAAATAAAAGAAGACTACCCCAAATGCTACACAGATCCCCGATTGACCCCAACTGGGCTCCACTACTGATCAATTAGAACGAAACAACACAAAGGACAAGATCTTCATCGAGCTCCTCCTTGCGCTTGGTTGCGTCACCTGCTCGGTAACATCGGCACCTGCAAGCTGGTTTTGGAAGTATCTGTGAGTCACAGGGACTCAGCAATCTCACACCCTCGCGATCAAGACTATTTAAGCTTATAGGAAGGGTAAAAGTATGAGGTGGAGCTGCAACAAGCGACTAGCATATATGGTGGCTAACATACGCAAATGAGAGCGAGAAGAGAAGGCAAAAGCACGGTCGAACAACTACGATCAAGAAGTAATCCTAAAACAACCTACGTCAAACATAACTCCAATACTGTGTTCACTTCCCGGACTCCGCCGAGAAGAGACCATCACGGTTACACACGCGGTTGATGTATTTTAATTAAGATCAACTTCAGGTTTTCTACAACCGGACATTAACAAATTCCCATCTGCCCATAACCGTGGGCACGGCTTTCGAAAGTTCAAATCCCTGCAGGGGTGTCCCAACTTAGCCCATCACAAGCTCTCACGGTCAACGAAGGACATTCCTTCTACCGGCAAGACCCGATCAGACTCGGAATCCCGGTTACAAGACATTTCGACAATGGTAAAACAAGACCAGCAAAGCCACCCAGATGTGCCGACAAATCCCGATAGGAGCTGCACATATCTCATTCTAAGGGCACACCGGATGAGCCAGACGTCGGGTGGGCCAGCCCAGAGTATCCCCTGGTAGCTCCGGACATCGCTCAGTTTGGACCAACACTCAGAGGAGCACTGGCCCGGGGGTTTAAAATAAAGATGACCCTTGAGTATGCAGAACCCAAGGGAAAGAAAAGGCTAGGTGGCGAACGGTAAAACCAATGTTGGGCCATGCTGGAGGAGTTTTATTCAAGCCGAACTGTCAAGGGGTTCCCATTATAACCCAACCGCGTAAGGAACACAAAATCCGGGAACATAACACCAATATGACGGAAACTAGGGAGGCAAGAGTGGAACAAAACACCAGGCATAAGGCCGAGCCTTCCACCCTTTACCAAGTATATAGATGCATTAATTAAATAAGAGATATTGTGATATCCCAACAAAATATCCATGTTCCAAACATGGAACAAGCTCCAATCTTCACCTGCAACTAACAACGCTATAAGAGGGGCTGAGCAAAGCGGTAACATAGCCAAACAACGGTTTGCTAGGACAAGGTGGGTTAGAGGCTTGGTTCAACAATATAGGAGGCATGATAAGAAAGTGGTAGGTATCACAACATAGGCATAGCAAAAGAGCGAGCATCTAGCAAGCAAAGATAGAAGTGATTTCGAGGGTATGGTCATCTTGCCTAAGATCCCGCAAGGAAGAAGAACAAGTCCATGAAGAAGACAAACGGACGTAGTCGAACGGATCCTCACAAACACGACATTATCGGAACTAACCCGAAGAAGCAACACCGGAAAGAAGCAAACAACATAATAAACAACCACCGCATAAACATGGCATGATGCACAACCAAGTATGATGCATGTCCGGATTAAATATGCATGGCATCGCAGAGTGCAACAAGCAAAATTACAAATTAAGTGGAGCCCAATATGCAACGAGTTGCATATTGATGGAACACCACATCAATCATTTAGTTCACTCCCGGTTAGGTACTCAATAATATTAAATGTTGTTAAACATGGCAAGAGGTGAAACATGAGTAGAATACATAGTTAGGCATTTTAAATGAGGCCGGAAGCAACAAAAACAATTCCGGTAACTCCCCGTATGCGTTTAGCAAATTAAAGCAAACGAAAATTTAAACCATTTTAATTGTTGTTATGCTGCGGATGACATGTGCAAGTTTTATGCAATATTTATGAAAAAGTTGGCATGATAAGATATGAGGCATTTGTCATGGTGGCGGAAACAAAAGGGGTGCCACGGCGATGATAATGAAACGGTGCCACGGCAACGTTCCGGTTCCGACAACTCATTGAGACGTCGGTGCAAAAGAAAGTGTGGCGGGAACGTGCAAAAGATGGTGGGGTGATCCCAGTTGCCGGGTTCCTACGGGTCGACGATGGTGACAAGGCAACGTGCACCGACAATTTGAGCTTGGAGCAAGCACAGGCATCTCATACATCACACATGCATTCGTTCACGGGCGGTCGTCTCGGGGTTATACCTTCCAAGCGTGCGTTATCAGATGGGTTCGAGTTCAATGCGGTGTATGGGAAGTAGACATTCTTGGGACGTTTGTAGTGGAAGTACTCATAATCGCATGCTCTAGGGTCGACAGTAGAGGTTCTCGCGATCTCGACGACGGTAGTGGTACATGTTTATCATAGCACGAGTTTTCGTAGATGTTCATGTCATCGGTGTCATGGTACTTGGGGTCTTCGGACTTGCCGGTCCCGTTCTTGCGATGGTAGTCGTTCACGTTCGTTCGGAGAGGTACTTGATGACTCCAACGTCTTCGGGGCGACGGTAGTGGTACACACGAGGGTAGACGAACTTGGCGGATCCGAGGGCTCCGGACGTCGTGGTACTTGACAATCCGGGTCTTGAGACATACTAGGCATCGGTGCCTTCGAGGAACTCGGTGTGTCCAAAACATAGCAGAACGAGGCCCCAGTTGCGGTCGTGTGGACGTTCAGTGAAGACGAACTTGCCGGTCGAAACCAAGATGAAAACCAGACCATGGAGGCCTCGGGTGGGCAGCAGCAAGGCAGGCTACAGCACACATCTGTGGCCCACGGATAGGTCGAGCTGGACGTCGAGGAGGGCAGCAGAGGCGACAGGCGGAGCAGAGGGCCAAGGCCATGGCGTGCGAAGGAGAAGCAGGGCCAGGGGCGTGTCGAGAGGGTGCAGTAGTTGCTGCTGCTACCAGCGGCGAGATAATTGGTTGCGACGAGGAGAAACGGGAGGAGAAGCACGCGGGACAAGAGTTGCTCCCGCGGGACTGCTCCAGTGACCAGTCTACAAGGTCGTGTCGCAGTGAAGAGCGTAGCTGGCGGGGTCGAGGTCGAGCGACGGTGAGAGGCGAAGTGGACGACTTCGGCCTGGCACGCGGAGGCAAAGCAGAGGAGGGGGGCGGAGCAGAAGGGAAGAGAATCATGGCGGCTCCATGGCCGGCTTCAGCCCACGACGCGGGGTTCTGGTTCGAGCGGTGCAAGGAGACACGGGATCCGTGAGCAGAGGGGCTAAGGCGGGTGTGAGAGAAGGGAGGCGGGCGCAGAACCTCGCTGGTGGCCGGCCGGCGGCAAGGTGCGGCGAGGAGGGGGAAGGCAGGGAAGCTCCTCTCCCTTTCTCTGCGGGTGGCGACAAGAGCGAGGGAGAGGGCGAGATCGAGAGGAGGGAGGAGCGTGGGGGTCGAGGGAATGAGAGGATGCGCCTGCGTGCGTGAACTAGAGATCGAGGGAGATGGGGATCCGGATGCATGTGAGGGGGATGGCAGCGGCGCTGGGGATCGAGAGGCAGAGGGGTTTCAGTCGAGGCTAGGTTATGGGAGAAGTGGCTTTGGTGGGCCTGGGAGGCCGGCCCAGCTGCGGGGAAGGATAGTCAAAAATGGGCTGGATCGAGGGGGCTTCTGTTGGACTCCTTCTCTCTTAGCCGATCTTTCTTTTCTTAATTCCCTCCGACAGAAATATGTGGAGAAAAGAAAGAGGGGCTAGAGGTAGAATATTTAAGAAAATAAAATATTCTTGGAGCGCTGGAACTTTGCACAAATAGAATAAAATGGTTTAGCAATTTTTAGAGATAGAAAATTAATTCAAGTTTGAATTTAATTCAAACTTGAGCCGTTTTTGAACCCAACCAACCAAACCAAAATGAGCTGCAAATTGACCGAGAGGGTGTAGGCATGGTTTAAGATTAATAGGGAAAGAAAGAACATTTTTATGTGACAGAAAATGTCACTAGCAACGAATGGGTCAATTCGAAGGAAAGAAACTAGTGATTGGGTTTTGAATAGAAAAGAGGGATTAGGTGGCAAGAGAGAAAATGCATGTATGTTTTGGTTGATTCCAAAAGAATGGAATATTACTTATAGCTCCCTAATAATACTAGGAGGATATATGTTATAAAGAGAACTCACCATGTGAATTCCCTCGATTTAAATGGATCAAATATCCATACGGTTTATTTGGTTGAGTTTTAAAACGGGTTGCATGATGACATGATGCAAAGATGAATGCAACGAACCAAACAAATCACACGACGAAACCCGGAAACCCTGGAAGGCATCTGAAGCTTCGGTTTTGGGGCATCACAACACTCCACCACTATGAGAGGATCTCGTCCCGAGATCTAGGATGGCACCGGAGGGAAAACGGAAGAGGAAGAGAACATGTAAAACTAAGTTGCTTCTTGGAAAAACGAGTGAAACCACGAACCTTGAGAGGTTGAACAAATTGAAAGAAAGAATACAACGAAGATGACCAAAGTTGAAAACACTCTGATAGAAAAGAGGAACAAGGAACATTACGGGAACCTTGTAGGTTGACATACATAAGAAAAGGGTTTCAATGGACAAGAAGTACATGCAAGCACTCCGGTTGAAACAAGATGTACAAGGAACGAGAAAAAAAATCGACTACGACAACCCTCCGGTTAACACAAGATAGAGAAGGAATAAGAATGATATAATTTGGACAGCACTCTGACTGTAAATGGAAGGAATTGAACATGATCTTGGCAAGATGAGAGGATACTTGAAAAGAGGACACGACAATCCGGTTAAAAGGATAAGCATAAAAAAACACGATCCTCACAATTCGAGATGATGAGTGAAGAGAGCAACATCACAATGCCTCCGGAAGAAATAAAGAATGGAATAAAATGAACGGAGGGAAACAAGATCTTGAGAGAGCACGCTTACAACAAATGCTAGAACGGAGTTGTTGGATTATCAACAACGAAAGGATAAGCTTGATATGGGCTTATGGAATACATCTCAAAATTGAGGCGAAATTCTGCCATTACGGAGACAAAAGATTGGATACATATCAACAAGAAGACGAGAAACTTATTTCACCGGGAGGATAAATGAAGAACTAGGGTCGTTTATAAGCACCATACATAGCACAAACCTTAGGGAAACTTTAGGTGAAATATAACCCAACATAACTCCAATTAAGAGATTGATGGATTGCAAAGCATCTCCTGAACAAAGAGAAAACGATGGCTTTAAAATATCTCATTCTGAACAACTTGTGAATCATGAAAAACATGAAAGAAAATTGTTAAGAATGGCATATCACCCCCCCAAAAGATAAGGTAGAAAGAATTGCACTTTGGAATGCAAGATGAAGAATGTTTGAACTCCTCTGAAAAGAATCTCGATGAACACTTCGAGAAGGAATTAAATCCTTTATGAACCATCATGTAGAGCCTCCATGAAGAACTCCGGTAACAAAAGGATGATCAAACGAAAGGAAAGAGAAGTTGAAAACACAAGGTGAAACCTTGCAATGATTTAGATGAATCTTCGTGGTGATATAATTGAGAGATCTTGGAACTCCGGGAAAGTATGAAGCACTTGAACCGAGAATTTACTCATCATGAACAAACTCCGGAAGAAAGAATCCATCATTTGGATGAAGCAAGAATAAGAATTATGTTATGCGTATCCTTCACCAATTTAGATTGATGACAAGTAACGGACTTGGCATACTACTTATTCTCGTAGAAAGGATTAAGATAGATATTGCGCAAACTTGGGAAGGTCTTCAACAAACCACCGGTAGGATTGGAAAGAAAGAGTCAATTGAGATTATAATGAAGGAAGAAGAATCTTGGAAGAGTCACTGGTAGAATTCAAAAATGCACGAAGTAAAGGGATGAATCACCGGGTAAGAATTGTGAAATGAACGAAGTTACTTGAGACAATCTAGATACATGAGAATGAAGGTATCATGAACTGATTAGAGATCACTTGAACGAAGCACCGGTAAGATTGGAGAATGATAACTGACAGCTGAGAATGAATAAACCTGAATTGATGGACTCCGGATAACAAACTGAGAAGACTCTTGAATTTCTCCGCATAGGTGAAAAGAATTCTCACGATCAAAACAATTACGAGAGGATGGCAACAAGCTAGAATCACGAATCTCTGAGAGAGCGGATAAGATATGGAGGAAAAAACTCTTCTTCGGTCTTCACATGTTGAGACAGATGACGAGAACCACCACTGAGAATTGTTTAGACACTCCGGAATAAAGAATGGAAAGGTTGAGCCAATGGTGAAAAGAATTTGAAAGATCTTGGAGAAAGACATTTGATTGATGATAGATCATTCTTACATCAAACTTTAGAAAAGAATTTGAGAAGCTCCGGAAAAATAAGAAGAGTCAGGTAAGATCCTGGGAAAAGACCTGTGGGTTAGGGCCCACTCAAAAGAAACACCGTTGAAATGATTTAAAAGAGAGAATGCACCGGTTGATTTAAATGGCTTGAATGAGATAACAACCTCGAAAGAGCTTGAATGAAAACAGAGTGTAAGCACGAATCTTCGAGATATCTTCAGCACTCCGGAATAATTGAATAGCGAGGAGTGGATGATTATGAGGTGCACTGGTATGATAAAACTTCTGAAACGAGGGAAGGATATGATCAACACCAAAAGCTTGAATTGAATCCACCGGAGAAGAAAAAGGAATGAGGAATGACGAACTAGAAGAGCATCTTCATGTGAACCACCGGGTAAGAATATTGACGGAAAAGAATGGAGAGACTTCACATCCATAAGATGGATACTTGATTAAGAAATATGAGTCCATGAAGAAACAAGGGTGGGAGGGAGGGAAAACAAAGGCAACTTGAAGACAAATGAAAATAAACACCGTTGAGAAGAAATGGTAATTGATCTTGCTGATGTTGAAATGATCGGATCCACTTGAAGAGAAATACGCCAGTTGAAAGGATTGACATGACAATCTTGATAATAAAAAAAGGATTAGTATCCACATAGAAATATGAGAACACCACTTAGGAAAGGTATGGAATCAACACTTGACATTGAAGCTACTCGAATACCACAACTCAAAACAAAACAAAGGATTGGCTTGCGGAATAAGCCAGAACAAACATATGATAGAGATTTCATCCGAAGTTTTAGTGGTGGGGCCTACACGGGCTCGATCATACAGCACCATCATGTACAAGGCAGTGCACATGACATACGAAGCATCCCCGAGTCGGCATACCCAAGGACTCTTTAAGACACAACGAGACCACTGTAAAACCAACCGTGGATAGGCGGACCACTAGACGTCGAACCCCAATTTCATATCATACATCTGTCGGAAAGATATCCTAAGAGCTACTTGAATTCCCACTTATAAACTCCCGAAATTTTCCGGTTATGCAATCAGGTGTTGGGGATACTAGGGAAGCATAATATCTCACCCAAACTAACAAATCCTACATCCAGCTCTATCCATCCTTCAACACATAACCAAGAAACCTTCGGAAATCGTCTACCTCAACCTTCGAAAAGCATCTGTTATACAAG
Organism: Triticum urartu; assembly: GCF_056163025.1. Classification (NCBI taxonomy): domain Eukaryota; kingdom Viridiplantae; phylum Streptophyta; class Magnoliopsida; order Poales; family Poaceae; genus Triticum; species Triticum urartu. The sequence continues at coordinate 308,925,842 of NC_141878.1, forward strand.
TTATGGCAATACTCCCGAACTCCTGCCCCAGTACTGGGTTGCGTCGAGGTTATCTCACCAACAACTGTATAAAAGAGATTTTCGATGTCGGTGAAACTAATATCAGGTATTCCAGAACTGCAACGATAAAATTGTGACGACAACACCTCGGAGCTCAACTCCCCGGGACACTGCCACAACCCCTAAATGTCAGGAGGCACCAAGAACAATGTTCTAGTCACAAAACCATCGGAATGATTCCAAGATACCCGCGTGATCCTAAATTTTTTTAGTGGAATTTGAGAAGAGAAGAGTCAAAACTCTACGTCAGGATGCCTTACCAGAGCGATGAAGGGACTGGGGAGTAAAAAGAATTCCTAACTCTCCGATATATATAATCCTAAATGACTCAAAACATTTTTCTAGACTCAACAACGCCAACGATTTGATCAAGCAGGGGGCTCCTAAGGTCGGGGGAGGCTCTGATTACCAACTTGTAACGCCCTCGATGCAGCTATATCTTCCACGTGTTGAAGCACGACTTATAGGCATAACCGCATTGAAAGCAATGTCGCAAGTGAGGTAATCTTCACAACAACCCATGTAATACAATAAGGGAAAGAGATACATAGTTGGCTTACAATCGCCACTTCACACAATACATGAATAAAGCATTACATCATCCTGATACAATCAAGGTCCGACCACGGAACCAAAATAAAAGAAGACTACCCCAAATGCTACACAGATCCTCGATCGACCCCAACTGGGCACCACTACGGATCAATTAGAACGAAACAACACAAAGGACAAGATCTTCATCGAGCTCCTCCTTGAGCTTGGTTGCGTCACCTGCTCGGTAACATCGGCACCTGCAAGCTGGTTTTGGAAGTATATGTGAGTCACAAGGACTCAACAATCTCACACCCTCGCGATCAAGACTATTTAAGCTTATAGGAAGGGTAAAAGTATGAGGTGGAGCTGCAACAAGTGACTAGCATATATGGTGGCTAACATACGCAAATGAGAGCGAGAAGAGAAGGCAAAAGCATGGTCGAACAACTATGATCAAGAAGTGATCCTAAAACAACCTACGTTAAACATAACTCCAACACCGTGTTCACTTCTCGGACTCCGCCGAGAAGAGACCATCACGGTTACACACGTGGTTGATGTATTTTAATTAAGATCAACTTCAGGTTTTCTACAACTGGACATTAACAAATTACCATCTGCCCATAACCGTGGGCCCAGCTTTCGAAAGTTCAAATCCCTGCAGGGGTGTCCCAACTTAGCCCATCATAAGCTCTCACGGTCAACGAAGGACATTCCTTCTAGAGGGAAGACCCGATCAGACTCGGAATCCCGGTTACAAGACATTTCGACAATGGTAAAACAAGACCAGCAAAGCCACCAAGATGTGCCGACAAATCCCGATAGGAGCTGCACATATCTCGTTCTCAGGGCACACCGGATGAGCCAGACGTCGGGTGGGCCAGCCCAGAGTTGCCCCTGGTAGCTTCGGACATCGCTCAGTTTGGACCAACACTCAGAGGAGCACTGGCTCGGGGGTTTATAAAGATGACCCTTGAGTCTGCAGAACCCAAGGGAAAGAAAAGGCTAGGTGGCGAATGGTAAAACCAATGTTGGGCCATGCTGGAGGAGTTTTATTCATGGCGAACTGTCAAGGGGTTCCCATTATAACCCAACCGTGTAAGGAACGCAAAATCCAGGAAAATAACACCGATATGACGAAAACTAGGGCGGCAAGAGTGGAACAAAACACCAGGCATAAGGCCGAGCATTCCACCCTTTACCAAGTATATAGATGCATTAATTAAATAAGAGATATTGTGATATCCCAACAAAATATCCAAGTTCGAAACATGGAACAAGCTCCAATCTTCACCTGCAACTAACAACGCTGTAAGAGGGGCTGAGCAAAGTGGTAACATAGCCAAACAACGGTTTGCTAGGGCAAGGTGGGTTAGAGGCTTGGTTCAACAATATAGGAGGCATGATAAGCAAGTGGTAGGTATCGCAGCATAGGCATAGCAAAAGAGCGAGCATCTAGCAAGCAAAGATAGAAGTGATTTCGAGGGTATGGTCATCTTGCCTAAGATCCCGCAAGGAAGAAGAACAAGTCCATGAAGAAGACAAACGGACGTAGTCGAATGGATCCTCACAAATGCGACGTTATCGGAACTAACCCGAAGAAGCAACACCGGAAAGAAGCAAACAACATAATAAACAACCACCGCATAAACATGGCATGATGCAGAACCAAGTATGATGCATGTCCGGATTAAATATGCATGGCATTGCGGAGTGCAACAAGCAAAACTACAAATTAAGTGGAGCCCAATATGCAACGAGTTGCATATTGATGGAACACCACATCAATCATTTAGTTCACTCCCGGTTAGGAACTCAACAATATTAAATGTTGTTAAACATGGCAAGAGGTGAAACATGAGTAGAATACATAGTTAGGCATTTTAAATGAGGCCGGAAGCAACAACAACAATTCTGGTAACTCCCCGTATGCATTTAGCAAATTAAAGCAAACAACAATTTAAACCATTTTAATTGTTGTTATCAGGATGCGGATGACATGTGCAAGTTTTATGCAATATTTATGAAAAAGTTGGCATGATAAGATATGAGGCATTTGTCATGGTGGCGGAAACAAAAGGGGTGCCACGGCAACGATAACAAAACGGTGCCACGGCAACGTTCCAGTTTCGACAACTCATTGAGACGTCAGTGCAAAAGAAAGTGTGGCGGGAGCGTGCAAAAGATGGTGGGGTGATCCCGGTTGCCGGGTTACCACGGGTCGACGACGGTGACAAGGCAAAAGAGGGGCAACGTGCACCGACATTTCGAGCTTGGAGCAAGCACAAGCATGTCATATATCACACATGCATTCGTTCACGGGCAGTCGTCTCGGGGTTATACCTTCAAAGCGTGCGTTATCATATGGGTTCAAGTTCGATGCGGTGTAGGGGAAGTAGATGTTCTCGGGACGTTTGTAGTGGAAGTACTCGTTCTCGCATGCTCTAGGGTCGAAAGTAGAGGTTCTCGCAATCTCGACGACGGTAGCGGTACATGTTTATCGTAGCACGAGTTTTCGTAGATGTTCATGTCATCGGTGTCATGGTACTTGGGGTCTTCGGACTTGCCGGTCCCGTTCTTGCGATGGTAGTCGTTCACGTTCGTTCAGAGAGGTACTTGATGACTCCAACGTCTTTGGGGCAACGGTAGTGGTACACACGAGGGTAGACGAACTTGGCGGATCCGAGGGCTCCGGACGTCGTGGTACTTGACAATCCGGGTCTTGAGACATACTAGGCATCGGTGCCTTTGAGGAACTCGGTGTGTCCAAAACATAGCAGAACGAGGCCCCAGTTGCGGTCGTGTGGACGTTCAGTGAAGACGAACTTGCCGGTCGAAACCAAGTTGAAAACCAGACCATGGAGGCCTCGGGTGGGCAGCAGCAAGGCAGGCTACAGCACACATCTGTGGCCCACGGATAGGTCGAGCTGGACGTCGAGGAGGGCAGCAGAGGCGACAGGCGGAGCAGAGGGCCAAGGCCATGGCGTGTGAAGGAGAAGCAGGGCCAGGGGCGCGTCGAGAGGGTGCAGTAGTTGCTGCTGCTACCGGCGGCGAGATAATTGGTTGCGACGAGGAGAAACGGGAGGAGAAGCACGCGGGACAAGACCTGCTCCGGCGGGACTGCTCCGGTGACCAGTCTGCAAGGTCGTGTCGCAGCGAAGAGCGTAGCTGGCGGGGTCGAGGTCAAGCGACGGTGAGAGGCGAAGTGGACGACTTCGGCCTGGCATGCAGAGACAAAGCAGAGGAGGGGGGCGGAGCAGAAGGGAAGAGAATCACGGCGGCTCCATGGCCGGCTTCAGCCCACGACGCGGGGTTCTGGTTCGAGCGGTGCAAGGAGGCACGGGATCCGTGAGCAGAGGGGCTAAGGCGGGTGTGAGAGAAGGGAGGCGGGTGCGGAACCTCGCTGGTGGCCGGCCGGCGGCAAGGTGCGGCGAGGAGGGGGAAGGCAGGGAAGCTCCTCTCCCTTTCTCTGCGGGTGGCGACAAGAGCGAGGGAGAGGGAGAGATCGAGAGGAGGGAGAAGCGTGGGGGTCGAGGGAAAGAGAGGATGCGCATGCGTGCGTGAAAGAGAGATCAAGGGAGATGGGGATCCGGATGCGTGCGAGGGAGATGGCGGCGGCGCTGGGGATCGAGAGGCAGAGGGGTTTCGGTCGAGGCTAGGTTATGGGAGAAGTGGCTTTGGTGGGCCTGGGAGGCCGGCCCAGCTGCGGGGAAGGATAGTCAAAAATGGGATGGATCGAGGGGGCTTCTGCTGGACTCCTTCTCTCTTAACCGATCTTTCTTTTCTTAATTCCCTCCAACCGAAATATGTGGAGAAAAGAAAGAGGGGCTATAGGTAGAATATTTCAGAAAATAAAATATTCTTGGAGCGCTGGAACTTTGCACAAATAGAATAAAATGGTTTGGCAATTTTTAGAGATAGAGAAATAATTCAAGTTTGAATTTAATTCAAACTTGAGCCATTTTTGAACCCAACCAACCAAACCCAAATGAGCTGGAAATTGACCGGGAGGGTGTAGGCATGGTTTAAGATTAATAGGGAAAGAAAGAACATTTTTATGTGACAGAAAATGTCACTAGCAATGAACGGGTCGATTCGAAGGAAAGAAGCTAGTGATTGAGTTTCGAATAGAAAAGAGGGATTAGGTGGCAAGAGAGAAAATGCAAGTATATTTTGGTTGATTCCAAAAGAATGGAATATTACTTATAGCTCCATAATAATACTAGGAGGATATATGTTATAAAGAGAACTCACCATGTGAATTCCCTCGATTTAAATGGATCAAATATCCATATGGTTTATTTGGTTGAGTTCTAAAACGGGTTGCATGATGACATGATGCAAAGCACATGATGCAAAGATGAATGCAACGAACCAAACAAATCACACGACGAAACCCGGAAACCCTGGAAGGCATCTGAAGCAACACCTCGCGGCGTCACGGTGTTCCTGTTTCTAGAACAAACAATGTCTGTCTATCACAACATGTTCTTACATCAAAGTACTACTGTTGTGTAACCTGCAACAATCACTTACCATAAGACACGTTTGACTTGGGAGTGTGATATAGGTTACATCTCGCATTCTTTTCTAGCTTGTACTACTTCTAATTTGTTGAAATGGCACTTATGATGAGACAGTTTTAACTTGGTAGAGTGATATTCGTTGCATCTTTCATATGGTGTCTAGCTTTCATTGCTTCTAATTTGTTGAAATGCCTTCTCCTTAGTTTACACATCATAAGCTGTGAATATGCAATGCTGTGAATATGCAATGACACTAATGACGAGAGACCTTTAACTTGGTAGTGTGTTATTGTTTGCATCTTGCATATGATTTACTTCTTGTACTGCTTCACATTTTTTAAACGACATTTATGATGAGACACCGTTAACTTGGCAGAGCGATATTTGTAGCATCTTTCATATGGTGTCTACCTTCCATTGCATTGCTTCTAATTTAGTGAAATGTCTTCTTCTTAGTTTACACATCATAGTTCTGGTTATCTCATGCCGTCCTGTTTTTCGTACGTATTACATCCTCCTATCATGTTGTTGTCTAACATCAAAGTTTAGTTCGTCTATATCACGCATCAATTTGTTTTGAAGAACTAAATTGTTATTCGTTTTTCTTGTCTGCTTGACTTAACATGGCACAGAGAAAGAGGAAGCAAGACAGAATGACAGGGAACGGGAAGCGGAAGAATCCCGCAGATTCTGCTGGTACTGATGGTGCAATAGAAGGTCAAAGTCCAGCGGAAAATTGTACCGACAGGGTATCCCGTGCTACAGGAGCTACAGAACAAGCCAAACAGAAACAAAGAGCTGCCACCAAACAAGCAGAGACAACCCTAGTTGTTGCAACACCTTCCACAGTACCACCAGCTGCACGATTTACTCGTTGGTCAACTCAGCTAGCAACACGTTCCCAAGCTCCATCGCCACCTAACACTACTTCCGAAGCACTCTTGACACAAGATGAGTTGGCAAGATCAGATGAACTTTGTGAGCTTCAACAGCAAGAAGGTAGTTGCTGGAGCCAAGTTACAGTTGCATGCTTCTTTATATGTAGTCTCACAGTTTGATGTACACTAACACTTCCTATGTTTGTTGTTGGGCTAGCACCTAGGCGCAAGAGGAAACAAACATCAGGGATAATGCTTGATAGGTTAACTAAATCTAGAGGAGGAATAATGGAGATCCGATTTGAGGCAGGTTTAAAAAGGCCAAGTGATGCGACAGAGTCAGCCAAGTTAGTATCAGAGGCAGCGGTTGTTGTTAGGTGTCATGTACGTATCTCAACATGGATTCAGTACAGGAATGACAAAGACGAAACCCAATTCAACACCTTCCTCGACCAATTATCTGTAAGTATGGTTATGTATGAAAACTAGTAATATCGTCTTGCTCTGTCCAATACTTTCGAGGTTGCTGATAATGAGACTCCCATATTTTTTAATAGACGAGGTTCCAATTGGATAGCCAAGATGATGCAACTAGACAAGCTTGCACCCATGTTTTCAAGTCTGATCTGTGACAGTATCGGTATAACTTGAGGAAAACTCACTTTGAAGGCAAGGCTAACAGTGAACTTGCCCAAACATCTCCAGTGGAAAATATATCGGATGAAGAATAGAGAGGCCTTGTTAAACACTGGTCCGATCCGAAGTATCGGGTACATTATATATATGTGATCAGATCACATGTTGAAGTCCTGTTTACGCATGTGCCACACAAATCTATCTTCTTGTTGGTGAATTGTTCAAAGAACAAGGCCAATTGTATGAAAGAGAAATTCCAACAGACGACAGGATCTCGTAGCTATATTGCACATTGCGAGGCTGTTGTAATTAGCTATTGTTTCACTCTTTTCGTTGTACCATATTATCAGATCTATATTGACTTGTTCCAAATACAGAGGAAAGCCTGTAAGGACCAAAAAGTACCTGAACCAAATGCTATGGAAATCTTCAAGGACTATCATACCAGCAAGACGAAGGGCATGACTACACCAGTCAAAGTCGCTGTTGTAAGTCCTTAATCCTCATGCCGTCTAACTAGTACTTACGCTAACTCGTGCCTTGAACTGCATGGTTTGCAGCCAATGTCTATTACTCTTTTCAATTTTATACACAATTGTCTTAGCATATCATTGCACCTTACAAGGTTTAAAAGAGAGGAGTGATGTTCCTTTGATCTTGACCTGTAATCTAGTTCCGTGCTGGACTTGCCCACACAACGTTACAATTTCCTGTTTGTCATTTCTCAGTTCTTTTGTGATATGAATGATCTCATATTATGCTTACCATATTATAAACTTTGTCTCTTTATCCTTAGCTGTCAATACAATGTGAAGAAATAGACAATACATTAGCCATGGTACATGGTCATATGTTTGGAAGCTGGTTTTATTATTTACTTTCAGTAAAATACAACTAATGTTTTACGTGGGTTCACCAGAATAAGTTCTGTATATAGACCAAAGCTATTTTGTTTGGTTTTGCTGCCTCCTTAATATCTTCTGTTTTGGTACTAATGTAAAAACTCAACTTTTCAGCAAGCTATGGAAAAAATTATGGAACCGCCACTTTCTGAAGGTAGCGAGGCAACTGTAACCGCAATGTCAGCTCTTGCTGGAGTGGGTTAGTACCTGTCCACTAACAGTGCCAAAAGCACATTCCTGCGTAATACTGGGTTGGTTGTTAAGGCAATCTCGTCCAAAATGCCTCATGATCAAGATATGCAAGCTCAAAACAATGTTATATCTGCGCTCCAGACACAAGTCCGTTCCCTAACAGAGACCGTTTGTAAACAAGGACAGACATTGTTCGATGTCGTCAAGATATGAATGGTTTTGAAACCAGACTATTAGACATTTTCTATGTTGTTCAGGAGCCTAGGAGAAATGAAGGCGAAGGTTATGGTGCTCCATCGGACAATACATCATGAAAATGTAACAGTCAGGTCAAATGAACTGAGCTTCTGAACTTCTGGTGGTGCATTTATCTGCCAGACTATTAACTTTTATGACAACCTTCCTTTTGTTTTATAGTTGTAATTTGTTTTGTTGCGGTACAAAATTTGTTCTTAATGTGCAGCCACCGGCTGAAGAAAACTGCAAGCCATTTTTGTATAGTGTAGGGTTCCCTGTATTTGCATTGGTGGCGATCTTTGATGCCCAGTGGATGTAATATGTGCAATCGCCTTAATAGACTTGCGATAGTTTTGTGCTTATTTATTTCATATACTTTGTTTTCCCTGGTTTGCTAGTGGCCGCAACAACCATGGGCCATATACGGACCGTGGTAACCATGACCCTACTATGGGCCGTAGGATCCATGGGCCTCCTATGGGCCGTCTTTAAATGGGCCTCCAACACGGCCGTAGAATTTGTGGGCCTCAGTCGTCGGATAAATTGGTGGGCCAGCTTTGACTCTTGGCTAAGCTATCCTACGAGACACCACTGTAAAACAGTTTCCGCACACGAGTCCACTAATCACCAACACAATACTCCACCGGGGATCCTCCCTCGTCATCCTACGAGAGGGTCATCCTCGGTACTCACACTTATCTTGAGTCTTTTAGTAGTAACCATTAACTTGTCTATGAACTGTATAGGCAACCAAGTAGTCCTTCACTGCGGACGCGGCTATTCGAATAGTTTTATACCCTGCAGGGGTGTACTTCGTCACACATGTTTCCACCACTTAGCGTCTGCACATGACATGTGCTCAGCAGACTTCAAGCGAAAGCCGACGTGGGTGTAGACCATGACCTGACTAACCGCACAAGTCTCTAGTCCAGGTTTATCGCCTATTCGGGTTCCATTCGCAAGGAAATCCGGTGGGGTGTCCTCAACGGCCCCAAACGATGTGTGCAGGGTTCCCGAGACACCAAACGGGCGACTCGGTACACCGTGCCACGTTGTATCTACCGCATCATAGCCCACCCCTAGGGTCAGCGCTCCGCACGGCCGCCAACACATAACCTACAAACACCAGAAACTAGTTGCAACTCCTGGACAGAGGACGAGAGGGGTCAGTAAGTCGAGCGGGGTCATATTTCAGGGCCCATTGTGTGGTAGTAGTTGAATCTTAAATCACGCATACAGATCTCAGTTCTTATGGACGACCTCAATGAAACAAACCACCATGTACTCCTACATGGCCTCTCATCGATAACTTTACCAAAACATGTTCAACACATCCCTCACATTACCGACATAATCATTTCACTCTAGCCCGTCACCCAGATGAACCAGACCTGACACAACTCTAAGCATAGCAGGCATAGCAAGGTAGGAAACACATACATGGCTCAATCAACTCCTACACATGCCAGTGGGTTTCATCTAGTTACTGTGGCAATGACAGGTCATGCAGAGGATAAGGGTTCAACTACCGCAGCACACAGCAGTTTGAAACGTTGCTGTCTTAATGCAGTAAGTGAGAGCAGAAGCGAGAACATTGGATTGTATCGATATGATCAATGGGGCCGCTTGCCTGATGGAGTAGTAGTAGGGTACTGCCCTTCAGTTGGATACTCAGAGATATCCTCGGAGGCAGAACCTACCATGAAAGACACCACAGAATACAATCATCACATGGCAATATGCAACAATATGATGCATGCTATGACATGGCAAAATGGGGTGTCCTGCCTAATGCAATGTGAAACAAGTTGAATTGGGTGGGAGCTTATGTTATTAAGCATTATAAGTGTATTATCTTATTCCACCTAAACAGCAAGGTTAAAGTGTTTTGTCATGCATGAGACCATTACAGATGGAAAGATTGAATTTTTCTCATCAACGCTCATATATAAATCATTGCATTTGGAGTTATAGATTTAAAGTTATGAATTTTAGAAGTTTTGGTTATTTTCTGGAATTTCCTATTAAAGAATAAATCCGGAAAAGGATTTACTGTGTCAGCCTGGCGTCAGTGTGACGTCAGCGGTCAACTGAGACGGTCTAGGTCAACCCTGACCTGTGGGTCCCGTCTGTCAGTGTCAACTAACTAACTAAGTTTAGTTAGTGTTAAACTAATACTAACCTAGTTTAATTAGTGGTCTGGGGCCCACACGTCAGTGAGTCAGGGGAAAGTCAAACTGGGGTCAACCCGGGTCAAACACGCCGGAGTTGACCCGGGGCTCGTCAGGCAACCAAATGGCCGGCGGAGGGCATCTACGTGACGCGGGCACTCGTCCGCGTCGAGTGGTGTAGGTGGTTGGGCCTAGGGTGGCCGGAGTCGTCGCCGGCGTCGACCTTGGCGGTCGCCGGGGCTCGGGTGAGGTCGGGGTTGTCGTTGTGACGGTCGTGGTGGCTCATGCCGGGCACGTACGTGCTCTACGCGGCGCTGTGAGGAAGCTGGCCACGATGGTCGGACCATTAGGTGGTCGGAGACTCGTCGGCGGCGAGCACAGGCGGCGGTGCATGCGGGCGAACTCGAGGCGGCGCGTACGATGCACGGGAGCTAGGACGGTGCACGGGAGCTAGGACGGTGCACGGGAGCTCGGGCGCGCGCGCCTTGTCCCTCCTCTGCCTACTGGCAGAGGTAGGCGATGACTGGCACGGGCCAGCACAGTGCTGGGCCGGCCAGTGGGCCAGGTGGGCTGTGCCAGGTAAGTTCCTTTCTCTCCCTTTTTCTGTTTTTATTTATTCTATTATTTCTGTAACTTTAGGGCTTTATTAAAAAATGCCAGGGCATTTCCAAAAATCATAAAATTAATCATGGCTACTACTTAGAATATATCCAACAGCAAACATTTTTGTTTATGATTATTTGAGCATTTAAAATATTTTATAGCATTTAAATGCCCAAATGCAAATACTATATGAATTAATCCAATGACCTTAAGATATCCTAGAAAAATGTGCACCATTTTTGTCAAAGGTTTTAATCCAAAACAAAAAGGGTGGGCTTTTTAGAAGGGCATTTTAGGTTCATTGAAAAAGTTTTTAGTAAACCCTAGTTGTTCCAGGGGGGTGCTGGGGGTTCTGTCATCCCCATTTCAGTTTTCTGGGAATTTAAACATGATGCAACACTCTAATGCTTGAACTAGCTAGGGTGTGACAACTCACCCCCGCTCAAAAGAATCTCATCCCGAGATTTAGGATCCGTTGGGAAGAAGGTGGGGTAGTCGAGTCGAAGACGATCCTCCCTTTACCAAGTGGCTTCTTTTTTAGAGTGGTGTGACCATTGAACCTTGAGAAACTTGATGTTATGGCGTTGAATGGTATGCTCGGCTTGATCAAGGATACGAACGAGATATTCCCGATATGAAAGATTATCTTGTAGATCAAGTGTTTCGTGGTCCACTCCACGGATAGGATCCGCGAAGCAACACCTGAGTTGAGAAACGTGGAAGACATCATGATCTCTGGAAAGATGCGGATGTAGTTCCAATTGGTAGGCAACTTCTCCTCGTTTGGCAAGAATGCAAAAGGGTCCAATGTAACGAGGAGCCAATTTGCCTTCGATACCGAAACGATGGGTTCCCTTTAACGGAGTAACCCAAAGGTAAGCCTTCTCGCCGACTTCATAAGTCATGAGCTTATGTTTACGATCATATTGGCTCTTTTGACGAGATTGGGCTGTTTTCAATTTCTCACGAATAACGCGAACCTGCTCTTCTGCTTCCTGAATCATATCTGGGCCAAAGAGTTGTCTTTCCCCGGTTTCTGACCAGTTAAGAGGTGTTCGACATTTTCGTCCATAGAGAACTTCGAAAGGAGATTTGCCCAAGCTAGCTTGATAACTATTGTTATAAGCGAACTCCACGAATGGAAGGCATTTCTCCCAATCCATTCCGAATGAGATGACAGAAGCTCGGAGCATATCTTCCAGAATTTGATTTACTCGCTCTACTTGACCACTTGATTGGGGGTGGAAGGCGGGGCTAAAAGAGAGACGAGTTCCCATAGCATTTTGGAAACTTTCCCAAAATCGAGAGGTGAAGAGACTCCCACGATCTGAGTTAATTTCCAATGGGACACCATGAAGAGACACTATTCAGGAGATGTATAAGTCAGCTAGCTGGCTAGCGGTGATACTCTCATGAACAGGTAGAAAGTGGGCCAGCTTGGAAAGACGATTGATCACGACGAAGATGGCATTATTCCCTCTCTTGGTCCTGGGAAACCCAGTAATGAAATCCATACTGATTTTATCCCATTTCCACTCAGGAATAGCCAAAGGTTGAAGGGTGCCAGCAGGCCATTGATGCTCTGCTTTAACACGACAACAGACGTTGCAACTAGCAATGTATTGAGCAATTTCTCTCTTCATCCCAGTCCACCAAAACCTCTGGCGTAGGTCTTGATATATTTTAGTACTACCGGGATGAATGGTGAGAGGGGAACCATGAGCTTCAACTGGCGTAGATGTTGTTTCTTGGGAACCACCAAGCGGTTCTCAAAGAAAACAACACCTCGCTCATCCATGGAAAAACATTTAGCAACTCCGCTGGCGATGTTTTCCTTAATTCGGGATATGCCCTTATCACGTGTCTGGCAGCTATGATTTGATCTGTAAGGTTAGGCTTCGCCACCAGGGTGGATAGGAATCTTTGAGGAACAATGTGAAGATTAAGCTTACAAAGTTCCTCATGGAGAAGTGGTTGACTTTGTTGTAACATCAGGTTGTTACAATAAGATTTATGACTTAGCGCATCAGCCATGACATTGGCTTTGCCCGGGGTGTAAGTTATTCCTAAGTTGTAATCCGAGATCAACTCGACCCAACGTCTTTGCCTGAGATTCAAATCCGGTTGGGTGAAGATATATTTCAAACTTTGGTGATCAGTGAAGATCTCACAACGATTACTGAGAAGGTAATGTCACCAAGTTTTAAGTGCATGGACTATAGCTGCAAGCTCTAGATCATGTGTGGGATAGTTTTCCTCATGTGGATGTAATTGTTGTGAGGCATAGGCAATTACCTGACGATCTTGCATGAGTATGCAACCTAGTCCTTATCGCGAGGCGTCGCAATAGATAATAAAGTCCTTGGAGAAATCTGGTGGTACAAGTACGGGAGCAGATGTCAGGCGTCTTTTCAATTCCTAAAAGCTGAACTCGCACTGTGGGGTCCACTCGAACCTTTTATCTTTCTTGAGGAGTTCAGTTAGAGGTTTAGCAACCTTGAAGAAATTCTCGACGAAGCGGCGACAATAGCTCGCTAAGCCAAGGAACCTCCGAACTTGCTTAACCATTTTGGGTGGAGTACAATCAAGGACGGCTTGAACTCGCTCTAGATAGGTCACTTCTGGCAACCAAAATTCACACTTGGAGAATTTGGCATAAAGGCGATGCTCTCGAAGTTTCATCAATACCAGGCTTAGATGTTCGGCATGTTCCTCCTCACTCTTGGAGTAGATGAGTATATCATCGAGGTATACTACGACGAATTTATCCAAATACTCCATGAAGACCGAGTTCATTAACCGAGAGAAGGTGGTTGGGGCATTGGTTAAACCGAAGGACATGACAGTGTACTCATATTTATTGGCCATAGCGAGTAACAAATGCCGTTTTGGGGATGTCCCCATTTCTGATTTTGATTTCATGGTAGCCCAACCTCAAATCCATCTTGGAAAAGACTGAGGATCCAGCGAGCTGGTCATACAGATCGTTGATCCTGGGAAGCGGATACTTGTTCTTGATAGTGACCAAGTTGACAGGTCGGTAATCTACAACCATCCGATCCGTTCCATCCTTCTTCTTGACGAAGAGGACGGGGCAAGCCCAAGGAGAGGAACTAGGACGGATGAAACCCTTTTCCAAGGACTCATTGAGTTGGTTCTTAAGCTCGGCTAGTTCTAACGGTGCCATCTTATAGGGTCTTCTAGAAATTGGGACGGTTCCTGGAACAAGGTCTATCACAAACTCGACATCCCTGTCAGGTGGAACACCTGGCAGTTCTTCTCGAAATACATCCGGGAAGTCCAGGACTACCGGAATATCTTCAATGTCTGGAAGGGGGTTGGCATTTAGGGAGTAAAGCTGGCGCTTGGTCACTCAAGTTAAGACATTGACTGTCTTGCCCGATGGGTGAGTAAGTTGAACGGTTCTAGTGGCACAATCAATCTTAGCATAATGAGCTGACATCCAGTCCATACCCAAGATGATGTTTATGTACGAGGACTTGAGAGCTATTAAAGATGCAAGGAAGATAAGTCTATCGACAAGAATTTCATTCCCATGGCTTACTCTAGAAGTTTGCCATTTGGAACCCAGCGTTTGAATTAGCCTGGAAGTGGGCATGTCACAGAATGTCGTGTTATGCAATCGAGCATAGTTCTCAGATATGAATGAATGAGATGCTCCAGTATCAAAAAGAATAGATGCCGGATGGCAATTAACAAGGAGTGTACCAAGGACGATGTTAGGATCCTCATGAGTCTCCTCAGCTGAGACATAGTTGACATGGCCACATGAAGTGGTGGCTGGCTTGGCGTAGAATGTCTTTCCTGTTGGCTTACCACGGCCAACGGACTTCCCAGACTGATTGGGGTTGTTGTTCTAGGGACACTCTCGACTATAGTGACCCGGCTCTCCACACTTGGAACATGTCACAACATTGGGGCGTGGAGTAGCATTAGCAGCGGGGCCACCATAGGGTTTAGGTGGTGCAAACTGCTGGTTGGGGCAAGGCGCCTCAAAGGATAGCCTCAGAATGAACCTGGGTGGCAGCGCTGTGCTTGGAATCCACACCCGGCGCTTCTGAGATCCAGAGCCAGATGAAGAACCAAAATCATGAGAGTGCTTGCATGAAGTGTCATAGTCAGACTGGCCTGTCTCAGCACTGATGGCTTTATTGACCAACTTCCAGAAGGAGGTGCACTCGTGCAGACGAAGATCGAGGCGAAGCTCGGGGCTAAGTCCCTTGCGGAACCTTTCCTGCTTCTTAGCGTCGGTGGATACCTCTTTAGGAGCATATCGTGCCAGATTCCCAAACTAACAACTATATGCATCTACAGTCAGTCTTCCTTGGGTAAAATTGTAGAACTCTTCCCTCTTGCGATCTATGAGACCTTCTGGGATGTGATGCTCATGGAAAGCCTCACTGAATTCAGCCCAAGTAGTGATTTGGCTGACCGGGCGCATAGCCTCAAAGTTTTCCCACCAAAGGCTAGCAGGGCCTTCGAGGTGATAGGCAGCATAGGTAACCTTATCAGCTTCCGCTACGTTGGCAGAACGTAGCTTGTGGGTGATGCTGCGAAGCCAGTCATCCGCGTCGAGTGGCTCGATGGAATGATTAAACTTTGGTGGGTACAACTTGATAAAGTCATTGATTGACACCAAGTCATTTCGCTGCTGGCGTGCAGTGTTCTGCTCAATCTGCTCCAGCAAGCGGTTAGCCTCACGCTTGTTTCTTTCCGCCTCCAGCATAACTTCGGCCAGAGAAGTCGGGTGAGGCAGATTTTCACCCCTAGCTGCACTGGCTTCCCCCTGCTCCGGGGCAGCAGGGTTGCTGCGGGTGTTGACCATCCTAGGAAAAACAAGACAATGGTTTAGACAAGGATGACACAAACTTGGCAAGGAAGTGCAGAATGTAATTGATAACATGGAATGCTAAGATGTTCATTGCACGACATGGTAATATAGAAACTGCCATATATATACCATTGGTCATACACACCGTACATAGTTTAGTACAAGCCCAGGCTAGAGTACAACTATGGTGAAAGACATTACATCTCATCGGAGGCATTCCAAGCTCCTATACATTATTTTTCTACACCTCCGGAGCATGATACACACCAAGTCGTATCCCATGGTCACGCAAGACTGTGGAGAATACAACTATTACAGTACTAGTGAAACTAATACTAGCTCAGACAGCTCCGTAGTAATCCTCATAAAAGTCACCACCAAAGCCTGGAAGTGGAACATGATCATCTGGGAACAGACGGTCCTGCGGAGCCTGCGGACCATAGGGACTCGGATGTGGCCTTGGTCCCATAGACGGTGGCAGACAGGGACCACGAGGAGGGGTGATGCCTCCTACATCACGCCACTCCATAAAATCTGGCAACGCAGACCGTACAGGGTACAGGTCCCTTAGGTCCATGTATCCTGCCTGCACGGCAGGTGCAAACCGAGTCAAAGTGGCCCAGTGATCGGCACGAGAGTTGAAGAGCTCCATACGCAAGGCCCGATTTTCGCGTTCCTTATCCTCTAGCATCTCGGCAGCGGTGCGGAGTAGTGACTCCTCATGTGTAGAGTCATAGTACAAAGCCTAATAATACCCATGTGCTCCAGGAAGTGAGGCTGGCATGCAGCGGAAATCAGTGTTCTGAAGCAAGGCAGTCCTGGCTCGAATGATAGTCATCATTGAGTAAGCTGCATCCTGCACAAACATCTCAATAGTGACCCCAAGTCCATACGAGCAGTGAAGGGGCTCAGTGGCTCCAGGATAAGAGGGATATATCCTGACGGTACAACAGTACTGGCTCTGGTTGAAGTCTCGGAACTGCTCCACGACGGTATATTCCGGATACCACCGATAGCCTGACTCGACCATCACTCGAACCAACATGGCCGTATGACCGGGTACATCGAGGAACCGGGTCAGACGAACCACTTGGTTCTGGGAACGGGTGGCCACCTAAAAGCACAGAATAATGCAAAGGCATTAGAATTTCCTTGGAGAAATCGGACAGCATAACGGCTGTAAATGCTCAGAAAAAAGATTTGAGACATCCACAACAGTTTGGAATACCACTCAACAACATCATATCAAGGTTCTGGTTCAACTGACAACATACTAAAAGTAGTAGAAACTATACTGAGGCTTGTAACAACAATCCTATAAGCTACTACAGATTAGTAACACGTGAACCTGATAGAAGAAGAGAGCCTAGTCCTTAACCCACGTTGAATGAGAAGAGAATGACTCAGATCAAAGGGCATAAGGTAAAGGAGTAAAAGAGCCTTACGTTCCCCGCCACAATCAATTCCCCTACATATAACTAAAGCATTTCTAGACTCAACATCGACCAGTTTGGCTCAGTGAACCTACAGGCAGTCCAGCTCTGATGCCAACGCTGTCAGGACCCCGATTCCAAGTCACATCGATCTAGCCGGTAACACCTCATATCACTTTGCGGCCTCACGCACGGTATCCCCACGGGTGTCGCCTTACCATGGCCCGGGACCGTTTGCGCCTTTTGGCTCACGTATATGATAGTGTCGCTAGCATCCATGTGACAGAGAACCCGGGCCGACATGGCTAGTCGTGAACCCAAAGCGGCACTAACCTGTGGGGACAGGCATACATGAATCACATCGAACATGTCGGTCATCAACGAGTGATTCCGGGCTGTAGCACTGGGCTAATAGGACTCCGAGGAACCCCGGGCTGTAGCAGGCTAGGCAGGACTCCGGAAGTCACCGTGTGACATTTCCCCGAAGGGACAGACATAGGGACGAAGTGAAACACATGCCGGCCAGTCAAGTGTCCTGAGCAGTAGTGCTGGGCTAGCAGGATTCCGGTGAACCGGGCTGTAGCGGACTACTATGGCTCATGGGGCACTAGACTACATTTCCCCATAAGAGAGGCCGCCAAGGATAAACAACTAGATTGTCGAATCCCACACATACCAAGCATTTCAATCATACACACAATATGATCGATATGTGCAAATACAACATGGCATCACAACAAAACTCTACAACTCAAGTACTTTATTTAAAGGCTCCAGAGAGCCATACATAACATGTTCATACAGGTAGGGGTCACATGACCCGACACTCAAGTCATACAAGCATACATGCATACAAGCACAAGTCTCTAGTCCAGGTTTATCGCCTATTCGGGTTCCATCCTAAAGGAAATCCGGCCCGGGTGTCCTCAATGGCCCCAAACGATGTGTGCAGGGTTCCCAAGACACCAAACGGGCGACTTGGTACACCGTGCCACGGTGTATCTACCGCATCATAGCCCACCCCTAGGGTCAGCGCTACGCACGACCGCCAACACATAACCTACAAACACCAGAAACTAGTTGCAACTCCTGATAGAGGACGAGAGGGGTCAGTAAGTCGAGCGGGGTCATATTTCAGGGCCCAATGTGTGGTAGTAGCTGAATCTTAAATCACGCATACAGATCTCAGTTCTTATGGGCGACCTCAATGAAACAAACCACCATGTACTCCTACATGGCCTCTCATCGATACCTTTACCAAAACATGTTCAACACATCCCTCACATTACCGACATAATCATTTCACTCTAGCCCATCACCCAGATGAACCAGACCTGACACAACTCTAAGCATACCAGGCATAGCAAGGTAGGAAACACATACATGGCTCAATCAACTCCTACACATGCTAGTGGGTTTCATCTAGTTACTGTGGCAATGACAGGTCATGCAGAGGATAAGGGTTCAACTACCGCAGCACACAGCAGTTTGAAACATTGCTGTCTTAATGCAGTAAGTGAGAGCAGAAGCAAGAACATTGGATTGTATCAATATGATCAATGGGGCTGCTTGCCTGATGGAGTAGTAGTAGGGTACTGCCCTTCAGTTGGATAGTCGGAGATATCCTCGGAGGCAGAAACTACCATGAAAGACACCACAGAATACAATCATCACATGGCAATATGCAACAATATGATGCATGCTATGACATGGCAAAATGGGGTGTCCTGCCTAATGCAATGTGAAACAAGTTGAATTGGGTCCATTTGTATCAAAGATTCAAATGGGAGCTTATGTTATTAAGCATTATAAGTGTATTATCTTGTTCCACCTAAACAGCAAGGTTAAAGTGTTCTGTCCTGCATGAGACCATTACAGATGGAAAGATTGAATTTTTCTGATCAATTTTCATATATAAATCATTGCAGTTGGAGTTATAGATTAAAAGTTATGAATTTTAGAAGTTTTGGTTATTTTTTGGAATTTCCTATTAAAGAATAAATCCAGAAAAGGATTTACTCCGTCAGCCTGGCGTTAGTGGTCAACTGAGACGGTCCAGCTCAACCCTGACCTATGGGTCCCGTCTATTAGTGTCAACTAACTAAGTTTAGTTAGTGTTAAACTAATACTAACCTAGTTTAATTAGTGGCCTGGGGCCCACACGTCCGTGAGTCAGGGGAAAGTCAAACTGGGGTCAACCCGGGTCAAACTCGCCGGAGTTGACCCGGGGCTCGTTGCCGGCAAGGCCAGGGACGGCGGAGGGGTGCGTGTTTCCTCCTCCGGTGACCAAATGACCGGCGGAGGGCATCTATGTGATGCGGGCACTCGTCCACGTCGAGTGGTGTAGGTGGTTGGGCCTGGGGTGCCCGGAGTCGTCGCCGGCATCGACCTTGCCGGTCGCCGGGGCTCGGGTGAGGTCGGGGTTGTCGTTGTGACGGTCGTGGTGGCTCATGCGGGGCACGTACGTGATCTACGTGGCGCGGGGAGGAAGCTGGGCACGAAGGCCGGACCATTAGGTGGTCGGAGACTCGTCGGCGGCGAGCACAGGCAGCGGTGCGTGCGGGCGAACTCGAGGTGGCTCGTATGGTGCACGAGAGCTAGAACGGAGAGGGGGAGAAGGGTCAGTGGGTCACTACGGTTGCAGGGGAGCGAACGGCGAGCTCGGGTAAGAGCTGGAGCGAGCAGGGCAGCGAGGGGGATCTCCGGCGATGGCAGATCGGGACGAGCTCGATGCAGCGTCTCCGGGGCGAGTGAGCGCTTCGGGATGGGTCGAGGTGAAGTAGTGGACGACGGCAGAGCTTTTTGGCACGGCGATGGCTGCGGGTTTCACGGCGGCGCGGGCGCGGCTGCGTCGGCCATGGCGTCGAGGGAGCGAGGGAGAGAGCAGGGCGGAGTGTGAGGTGTCGGGCAAGTCGGGGCAACACCGAGGAGGCATTCGCGGCGTCGAGGCGGTGGCCAGGTGAAGCAGAGGGGCAGGTAGGTGGCGTGTCGAGCTCGGGCGCGCGCGCCGTGTCCCTCCTCTGCCTACTGGTAGAGGTAGGCGATGACTGGCACGGGCCAGCACAGTGCTGGGCTAGCCAGTGGGCCAGGTGGGCTCCGCCAGGTAAGTTCATTTCTCTCTCTTTTTCTATTTTTTTACTTATTCTATTATTTCTGTAACTTCAGGGCTTTATTAAAAATGTCAGGGCATTTCCAAAAATCATAAAATTAATCATGGCTACTGCTTAGAATATATCCAACAGCAAACATTTTAATTATGATTATTTGAGCATTTAAAATATTTTATAGAATTTAAATGCCCAAATGCAAATACTATATGAATTAATCCAATGACCTTAAGATGTCCTAGAAAAATGTGCACCATTTTTGTGAAAGGTTTTAACCCAAAACAAAAAGGGTGGGCTTTTTAGAAGGTCATTTCAGGTTCATTGAAAAAGTTTTTAGTAAACCCTAGTTGTTCCAGGGGGGTGCTGGGGGTTCTGTCATCCCCATTTCGGTTTTCTGTGAATTTAAACATGATGCAACACTCTAATGCTTGAACTAGCTAGGGTGTGACATAGAGTCACCGTGGGCCTTTAAAGGGCCTAAAGATACGAAGGCCTCATATGGGCCGAAAGACATCGTGTGCCATACATGGGCCGAAAGTGAAACGGGCTAGTGTTATATTCGACGGCCCACATGACATTGTTGAGCCGATTTCGGGTAGGCCCTAACGGGCCGTGAGTTACCGGGCCGTAAAATGGGCTATTTGCGAAGAGACCGTTAACAGGCTTTTCATGGGCCAGCCCACTAACTTTTGACCAAGTCAAACGGGCCGGCCTTTTTAAGCTAAATGGGACGGTGGTGGGCCATCGCACGTGTCGACATATCATAGGTGCCTATCTGACCCACTGACGAGTTGACACGTGTTTCCTCCAGCCAATCAGAATTTTACACGTGGAAATTTCCCATTGGTCCGGGCTATTAACGGGTTATCGAATCCAAAACCAGACCCGATAGCTTAATGGCGACCCGTTACGGTGGATGCCACGTGTCGGTCACCCTTGATGAAAGCACTTTTGTGACACACTATTTATCATCATGGAAGTGGACACTTCCGTGTTGATAATTTTCAGAATGTCATGGAACACTTCTATGATAGCACAGGTATGAATATCTTGATTCTGTCCTAAAATCATCATATATGTACATGCATGACAGAAAACTTGACCTACTGTGATAAACACGTATCATCAGGAAAGTGTCTTTTTTGTAGTGAGTGTTGCTGCGTTGGAGGTCAGCACGATGCAGCTCCAGCTTCCTTCCGAATTCAACATGGAATCGAATAATTGTTATTACATTCATGCACTTAGTCGGAACATTATTTTTGCCTCATGCTTGATGTGCCAGGGTTATGAATCAAATTTAAAGGACAATGGTTATTCGATTTCTTTGAATGTAATGATCTACAGCTATGCACCCATAGTAGATGGGCTATTTATTTTGAATCTGGAAACGAAACCTGTCTATAATATGAATGTCAAGAGGCATAAGCCTAATGAGATAAATCCAGCATACTTTTGGCATTGCCGGCTTGGACATATTAGTCTAAAATGCATGAAGAAGCTCCATGATAATGGGATCGTAACTTCGTCCGACTTCGGGTTGCTCGAGAGTTGCAAATCATGCTTGCTCGGCAAGATGACTAAGTATCCTTTTGCAAAGAGTTGCAAGAGGGCGTCTGAGTTGTTGGAGCTTATACACAGCGACGTGTGTGGTCCAATGAGCACAACTGTCAGAGGTGGCTATCAGTACTTCTTGATTTTTACCGATGACTTCAGTAGGTATGGATATATATATTTGCCAAGGCACAAGTCGGAAACTTTTGAAAAGTTCAAAGAGCATCAGAATGATGTAGAAAATCAGCTCGGCAAGACTATAAAGCTTCTATGATCTGGTCGTGAAGGTGAGTACATGAGCCAGGAGTTTGATAATCATCTAAAAAGTCGAGGTATACTACCTCATCTCACACCTCTAGGTACAACATACAGAATTGTGTGTCAGAATGGAGGAATTGTACCTTGTTAGACATGGTTCGATCTATGATGAGCAAATCGGATTTACCCTTGTCATTCTAGGGATATGCTCTAGAAACTACAACTTTTGCACTCAACGAAGTACCATCTAAATCTGTAGACAAGACACCACATGAGATGTGGACTCAAAAGAATCTCAACTTGTCTTTTTTCTAAATATTTGTGGTTTTGAAGCATTTGACGACAGACTTATGTTGGACAAGCTAACACCTAAGTCGGATAAATGCATGTTTGTGGGATATCCGAGGGAAACCTTGGGATATAGATTCTAACACCACGAAGAGAACAAAGTGTTTTGTTGCTCAGAACGGGGTATTCCCTCAGAAAAAGTTTCTCGGATGAGAAGCCAGTGGGAGTTAGGTGCAACTTGAAGAAGTTTAAGAACCACTTGGGGACAACTTGGCTAGTGATGTGATCATACCAGAGTTTGTTAGGGAACCCGAGGTGGAAGTGGCACCGAAAATCCAGAGGTTGGAAAGATAGCGCAGAGTGCGCAATATACTATTGCTGGAAAGTGACGACCCTATTACGTATGCGGAAGCGATGGTGAGATCAGATTCTGAGGCATGGATGTAGTCCATGAGATCCGAGTTAAAGTCCTTGGATTTAAATCAAGTCTGGGACTTGGTTGATACACCACTTGGCGTCACTGCCAATGGTTGCAAATGGGTCTTTAAAAAGAAAACTAATGTCGATGGAAATGTTCAGGTCCACTGATACGTCTCCAACGTATATATAATTTTTAGTGTTCCACGTAATTATATTATCTGTTTTGGATGTTTTATATGCATTATTATGCTATTTTATATTATTTCTGGGACTACCTTATTAACACAGAGCCCAGTGCCAGTTTCTGTTTTTCTCCTTGTTTTTGAGTTTTACAGAAAAGGAATATCAAATGGAGTCCAAATGGAATAAAAATTTATGATAATTTTTCTTGGATCAGAAGACACAGGTAGGACTTGGATATGAAGTCAGAGGAATCCCGCAGAGGCCACAAGCCACAGGGGCGCACCCCAGGGGGGCGGCGGTCTAAGCGCTTGTGGGCCCCTCAGAGCTCCTCCAACCCTAATTCTTGGCCTATGAATTCCCAAATATTCCCAAACCTATAGAAGCATCCACCAAAACACTTTTCCCCCGCCGCAAGCCTCTGTCCCCGTGAGATCCCATCTTGGGGCCTTTTCCGGCATCCTGCCGTAGGGGGATTCGATCATGAAGGCCATCTACATCAACTGTATTGCCCTACCGATGAAGCGTGAGTAGTTTACCACAGACCTATGGGTCCATAGCTAGTAGCTAGATGGCTTATTCTCTCTCTTTTATCTTCAATACAATGTTCTCCTCGATGTTCTTGGAGATCTTTCTGATGTAATCTTCTTTTGCTGTGTGTTTGTCGAGATCCGACGAATTATGGATTTATGATCAGATTATCTATGAATATTATTTGAATCTTCTCCGAATTCTTATATACATGATTTGATATCTTTGTATTTCTCTTCGAACTATTGGTTTGGTTTGGCCAACTAGTTTGGTTTTTCTTGCAATGGGAGAGGTGCTTAGTTTTGGGTTCAATCTTGCGGTGTCCTCACCCAGTGACAAAGTAGGGGTACCGAGGCACGCATTTGTATTGTTTCCATCAACGGTAAAAAGATGGGGTTTTCATCATATTGCATGATTTTATCCCTCTACATCATGTCATCTTACTTAAGGCGTTACTCCGTTCTTATGAAGTGAATACTATCGATGCATGCTGGATAGTGGTCGACGTGTGGAGTAATAGTAGTAGATGTAGGTAGGAGTCAGTCTACTTAACATGGACGTGATTCCTATATTCATAATCATTGCCTTGGATATCATCATAACTTTGCCCTTTTCTATCAATTGCTTGATAGTAATTTGTTCACCCATCGTATTATTTTCCTTCTAGGGAGAAGCCTCTAGTGAAACCTATGGCCCTTGGGTCTATTTTCCATCATATATTTTTAGATCTATAAACCAAAAATACCTTGCAGCAATTTATTTACTTTTATGTTTTAGTAATATTTTATATCTATCTCTATCAGATCTCACCTTTGCAAGTGACCGTGAAGGGATTAGCAACCCCTTTATCACATTGGGTGCAAGTGTTTGATTGTTTGTGCAAGTGCATAGATTGGAGACTTGCGTGTATCTCCTACTGGATTGATACCTTGGTTCTTAACTGAGGGAAATTAGCATCACCCTTTCCTCTTCAAGGAAAAAACCAACGCAAGCTCAAGAAGTAGCATCCACAAAGCTCGACTTGTCACTAAAGGTTATGGACAATTTCAAGGAATTGACTACCACGAGACTTACTTGCCGTTAGTGATACTGAAGTCGGTGCGAATCGTACTAGCTATAGCTGCATATTTGGATTACGAGATATGGCTCATGGATGTCAAAACATCTTTCCTTCACAAAAATTTAACCGAGGACGTGTATATGGTACATCCCAAGGGTTTTGTCGATCCAACTAGAGCTCATAAAGTATGCAAGCTCAAGAGATCTATTTATGGGTTGAGGCAAGCATATCAGAGCTGGAATTTTGATGAGGTCGTCACTGGTTGAATGGGAGCTCGGTACTATTTTTCATCTTGTATGCACATGACATATTGCTGATCGGAAACAATGTGTCGATGCCAAACTCGGTCAAGGAATCATTGAATGGAAATTTTTCAATGAACGACCTCCGTGAGGCAGTTTACATATTGGACATTAAGATCTATAGAGATAGACCGAGGAGGTTGCCGGCATAAGCCAGAGCACATACATAGACAAAGTGTTGAAACGGTTCGCTGTGAGTGAGGCCAAGAAAGGGTTGTTTCCACTCTCACATGGTATAAGGATAAGCGAGACTAAGAGTCCTTCGACATCTGATGAGCAAAGCAGGATGAGTCGGATGCCTCGGCAATTGGATCCATCATGTATGCCATGGTATGTACTCAACCTGATGTCGCTTTTGCAATAATCTTAACAAGCAGATGCCAGGCCATCCGAGGTGAGAGTCACTCAGTGGTGGTGAAGAATATTGTAAAGTACCTCTACGTAAAGGGTTACGTCGACGCTAGTTTCCGAACTGACTGAGATGATTGTTGATCACAGTCCAGATTCATGTATGTCATGAACGGGGGGAGCAGTGAGCTCGACAAGTTCCAAGTAAAATACAGTGGCTGATTCTACCACAGAAGATGAATATATTGTGGCTTGTGAAGCTACAAAGGAGGGCGTTTGGATACAGAACTTTCTGGATGATCTTGTTATTTTCCCAGCCTTGGTAGAACTGTTGGACCTTTATTGTGACAATTTTGGTGCCATCGCACAAGTCGCGGAGCCAAGGGACCACCACAAGACCAGGCACATAGATTGGAAAAGATCACAAAGAGTGGTGATATAGAGTTATGCAAAATTCACACAGATGCAAATGTTGCATATCCATTTGAGCTGCTTCCACAACCAAAGCATGAGGGGCATGTTAGAGCTATGGGCATTCATGTATGCTGATATTTCCTATGTGTTTATGAATACAGATAGTCCTTGGACATTATCAATTATGCGTATCAGCAAGTACATGACTTGTTTGTGGGACTATG
Source organism: Triticum urartu (assembly GCF_056163025.1). Taxonomy (NCBI): domain Eukaryota; kingdom Viridiplantae; phylum Streptophyta; class Magnoliopsida; order Poales; family Poaceae; genus Triticum; species Triticum urartu. The sequence continues at coordinate 308,951,549 of NC_141878.1, forward strand.
CATTGTATAATGACTGTCCTAAATGTTCCCTAGTCGAAAAGATTGTGTGGATGCATAGCCAACTATACTAGCATATGACACGATGGATGGCTCGGTCTCACTAGCCATGGAGCATTGGATGCTAGCCGGATAATATGGACTCCAAAGGATCTGGTTGAATTCGACAGTAAGATCCGAGTCGAGATAAGGTCCGAGTCGGATAGACCTGACTATGAGACGCGTCGATAGGTCATCTGTGGGTCTCTAGTACAACATACATTCTATGTCCTAAGACCTGAGTTGGCGCATCTACTTGGTATCATGACATGCCTTCTTTGGGCCGACAAACACTACTTCGTAACTGGGTAGTTATAAAGGTAGGTTTCAGGCTTGTCCAGACCCATGCCGTCGGACATGGTCGAGCAAGATGGGATTTGACCCTCTGATTAGGAGAGGTATACTCTGGGCCCCTCGTGAGATCCGACAAAGGATAAGCATGGCCATGCGACAAGGATTATGAGATAATCCGGTTTGTGGCATCACTGGAACGAGAAAAAGGTCGGGCTAGCACAAGGATGACAGACTTGCCTTGAGCCTGGCAACATATGTTGTGTGACAAAGGGAATAGAACTGTGACATGTTGTACAAGTTCGCCTATCGACTTCATTGTCTACTTGGTGGTTGACATGCCTTGCTAGAACCGCTACCAACCAAGCAGATTAGAGGTCATCCGACGTGCGAGCAAGCCGACTTGAACCTGAGGGGTCGGGCACTTAAGGGAAGGAACCTGTGAGTCCATATCCGACTCCACGAGTCAGATGTTATCCTACTTGGAGTTAGATCCAGGCAAAACAGAATTTGGGCTTTAGGATCAATGCGAGGACCCAGTGTTGAGCCTGCGACGGATGCCTATATATAGTGGAGGTGCAACACACTCATGGGGTTGATCGCTTTTGCGCAGTCACTATGGCATTGCATGTGTTGCAACTAGCCACCTTCACTCGCCGCTGGCTGTGTGACCGAAACTAGCAGTTCTCCGCACGGTGTTCCTTTTGGACGCGCGGATACTGTTAGAGGCAGTGCACTTTCACCGCTTCGACGAACCTATACGTGGGATTCAAAGACTGAGTGTTCGAGGGAGATCGGGCGAGGAGGAGACGCGATGTCCCAACTCTACTTCCGCTACCCGGCACTATGCATCTAGTTGTAACGATCCGTGATCCATCTCCTAGAACATGTTCCTGGTTGATCTATGCATAGGAAAATTTTATATTGCAGTCAGTGCACCTAGCATAGCCCAGCAGTTACGAGGGCCCCACAAGCTTGGCCGACACACCCTAGGGGGAGGGCATGGTGTGTGAGCTTGTGGTGTCCTCGTAGGTCTTTTGGTCCTTCCTCGAAGCTTCGGGGGTCTATTAGGTTCCAAAATAAATCATCGTAAATTTTTATCATGTTTGGACTTCATTTGGTATGTTTTCTTTTTGCAAAACAAATAAATAGCCAAAAATAGAAGCTAGCACTGGGCACTATGTTAATAGGTTAGTTCATGAAAATCATATTGAAGTGCACCAAAACCATATAATGCCATTGTAAATAAGGCATGGTACTTCATATATTATTGATACATTGGATATGTATCAGCATCCCCAATATTAATTCCTGCTCATCCTCGAGTAGGTAAATGATAAAAGAAATAATTCATGAAGTGTGAATGCTAGAATAGTGCATAAGTTTGCTGCATTATAATTCTAAGCACTTTTCCTAGCGTCGTATTATGGTTTAAGCAATGCACTCTCTTGAAAATTTAAAACATATGTTCTTAGTCACCAAACAATTACAAATCATATTATTTCTAGTAAAGTATAAGTAAGAGCTCCACATACTCAATTATCATATAGTCTCTATGATTGCTAATACTCAAAGTATATTTTTAGAACAAACAACATTCATCAGACACAGATGAAGATAGGGGCTTAATGTTTCGCCTCCCAACTTACTTATCCTAGACGTAATTGTCAACAATAATAATTCGCTGTATATATGTGTCTGGATCTTTCCCCAGCACATGATGCTTGCCAAATGGAGAATACACTACTGCAGTGTCGTGGGGAACCACAACCACCTATGGGGCCATGAGCCCCTTGTGGTTCGGCAGGGGGATGAGCACATTGCACAAAGAGCGGAGAGCGACGCGCGGCATGGCAGAGATCACACGGGCGATTTTACCAAGGTTCGGGCCACCGCGAGGCGTAAAACCATACTCCTGCTTTACTGGATTGATGGTGGATTATGGTGGAAACGCGACGCTCTAGTCCAGTAGGATTGCCTCTGGATGAGAGCAGGTACGCGCGTATGACTGTACAATGGTCTGAATCGTTTCTATGGTTTCCATGGCCTCCTTTTATAGATCAAGGGGCCACCACAGTGGCAAATCAGTCATTGTGTACTAATTATATAGCAAACAGTGCTATCATACCTAACTCTATAGACAGGGCATAGCGCATTAAATGCACCGCTTAGTGTCACATCATGGCCTGCCCGGCAAGCCTTGTCGGGCTGTTCGGCCATCTTTTCTCCTATCTTCATGACACCTCGCTGGATGGGTGTCATTTGGAGGTGATTTCCATAGGAAGTGGCTGCCATGTGGCAAGAAACAACCACTTAGTCCCTTGGGGGCTTGACACCACACCAATTGATGACTTGTGTCGCTGTGAGGTGGTTCGGTGGAGCCTTGGCGGGATGGTTTGCCTTCATAGGCCCCAGCAGGCCTGCCGAGCCAGTCTTGAGGTATGCTTCCAGGGTAACCTTGACCTTGCTAGGCTCGCCTGCCGGCAAGGAAGGTCTTCCCTTAGTGGTATCTTGCTTCTTTAATCTTGACTTGTTCTGCTTGATCTGCACTCTGGTTCTTCGAAGAGCTGATCGCTTGTGATTGGTCTGGTCTTGGATGTAGTAATCTTGATCTTAGGCCAGTGCACGGTTTAGGCAATAGACCCAGGGTTTGTTGCACTGACAGGAGCCCCCGGGCCTGGCCCGAACATGCTGCTGAGGGTCATCGGGGTTGGCCCTAACCAGTGCACAGGCAAGAGGGGAGTAGCTGCTTGTCCTTTGAGATCTTCTTTGCTTCTTCATTAACCTGAGCCCAGGTCTATTTCCAATCCTCCCGTGCATCGTGTAATGCCAACTGCAGTGACGGAGATAATGGGCCATGATTTGTAGAGTACCCATGTCCCATGTTCACGGGTTGGCTAACTGCCACCCCACTATCCTTTCCGCGCCAAGCGCTTCTGTGATGTGTACCGCATGCATTCCGCAAGGTTGGTGGTGGATGCGGAGGGCACAGGAATGAGTGCCATGGAAGAAAGCCAGGCGTCATGAATTGGTGCAGGGGGTCGGCCTTGATTCTTAAAGCCGTTAATGGTGAGGGGGAGCCGAACTGGCCGAGTGAGCGGCCACCTCCATGAGAAAAATTCAGCCCCCTACCCTGCTCGCCTATAAAAAAGGGGGCGCGGAGCTAGACGTTCCTCCACACGTCCTTCCCTCTCCATTCCTGTAGTAGTCCACGTCTATCATGGTGAGAGGTTGAGGGACCGGCCCTCCCCATGTGGCAACGAGAACTTGTGCTCGACAATGTCTCCCTCCTCCCTCTCAAGATGCTTTGGCGGAGCCTGCTACGAGAGGAAGTGGGAGGGGCAAGGTTGTGGTCGTCGTGGCGCACGGGGCCAAGGCGGACAGGGTGGCACTGTGATTGTGCCCCTACCGGCCGCCCCTCCCTCGATGGAAGGCCACGTCGGAGACCAACCTCTGTAGTTTGTCATCAGGATGTATTAGCCTCTCCCTGCTGCATTCACAAGGGAGATGGAGCTCGAGCAACCGCGCGTGTTGAAATTGTACATGAGGGGCTACGGGAACGGCATTATGCGGGTAGATGTGGATTTCCCCGCTCCTCATGTCATGTTCTTCCATCGTGGGTGGAAGACCTTTGCTCATTCCCATAGCCTGTCAGAAGGTCACATCCTCCATTTTTAATTAATAGAGGCCGATTTTCTTTCCGTAAAGGTCTTTGGGTGCTCAGGTGCTGTTGGATTCGGGGCTCCGCAGACCCTTGAGAGGTTCGAACACTAGGGTGCGTACGAAGAAATCCCTCTTCCCAACCTGCCGGCCCAACGATTCCACAGCCTAGCGCATCGAACCCGAGGAATAAGAGACACAGCAGATTATCCTGGTTCGTGCCACCTTGCGGTGTAATACCCTACTCCAGGTTTGTGGTGGATTGCCTCGAGGGGCTAAGGATGAACCAGTATACTGGATGAACAACCTCAGGAGGTGAGGTGTTCTTGAGCTCGATGAGCTGGTGGGTGAGAGGATGCTCTGAATGAAACGTCCCATCTATGGTGGTGGCTAGGTCCTATTTATAGTGGCCTTGGTCCTCTTCCCAAATGTAGGCGGAAAGGGATCCCACAACAACCAAATTCAAAGGGGGACAACTAGTACAAGCTATCCTGACAAAAGTAGTCTTTGCTTTCAAAGGCTCTGGTGGTGACGCGGTAGTGGGCTTCGTGATGACCTCTGTCCTGTCGTCCTGGCGGTCTTGGTCTCGTGGCACCAATATGGAAATCTTTGCTTGATTCCTCGGGACTACGCACCTGCGCTTGCCTCCTTGGCAACAAAGAGGAAACTGGTATGCCGCACCCTTTGGCGCCCACCTGTCCTTGGTTGTCATGGCTCACGTCATGTGAACCTCGCGAGGTGCACCTTGCATTGATATCTCCGCCACTCGGGAGCCAGCCTAGTGAGGCCGCCCCCCAGGGAGGTCTTGATATCGTCCGCCTCGCGAGGCTTGGCCCCTCGCGAGGGTCTTGGCTCGTTGTTACTGAAACTGGGCCGTACCTGGCCGCCGATGGAGCCATACCATGGGCCGCACGTAGGAAAGTCTGGGTACCCCCGTTCCCAGGACGCCGATAGTAGCCCCCGGGCCCAAGGTGCGCTCGAACTTGGCTTCGCGGTGAAGCCAAAGGGCAAGTGCGGAGAGCCGCGGGCCCCAACCGTTGGCGGCCTTGGTCGACGCGTGGCGATTGATGGGACGTGGGCGCCTCCGCTTCCCCACGCTACCCCGGCAACCGTTCGTGGCAGGAAAAAAGGTTGGCGCGCGCTACAGAGCTTTCATTGCCTTCCCTTCATCTTGCTCCAGATCCCCATTCTCCTTCTCATACGGAGAGCCCCAGATCCGCCGAAACTCTCCCCAAGCCTGCAGCTGATGGCCACCGACAAGGTGAAGGCCACATGCTCGCCTTCCTAGTTCGAGCCTGCCCTAAGCATGCCTACCGTCATAGAGAAGAACCTCGCTGCCGCGCTCCTAGTGACAGCGAATGGCAGCAACGAGGGGGAGAGACAGCGCTCCGGGTCGGCTCCGCCAAGCCAGAAACCTTTGGGCGTTACCTTCTATCCCGTCTTCTTGCACCGCATCTTTGCGGGGCTGGTTCCCCCATTCTCTGGCTTCTTCTATGCCGTCCTTCGCCATTACAATCTCCATGCCCTTCATCTTCATCCCAACTCCGTCCTTCTTCTGTTGATCTTTGCCTTTTACTATGAGGCATTTGTGGGGGTGATGTCGTCTGTGGCTCTGCTCCGCCATTTCTTCTACCTCCGGATCAAGGAAGGCCCATGCTCTGGATGTGCCAGCTTTGTTGCGGCCAACGGCAGCAACGCGATCTCGCGAGCCGGGAAGAAGGTAGAAGACCTCCGGAACAAGTGGGTTCTCATCGATGCCTCGCGCTCATACGCTCGGCTGGCGCTGCCAATTGGGATGCCTGCACCTCACGAGGGATGGAATCATGAGAAGCTCAACGATCCCCGGTACAGTAGTTGATGGAGAAGATGGTGGCAGACCCTGACGGGGGCCATGATCGTCAAGGAATTCCTGACGCAGTGCCTGGCTCCGCTCCAGGCACGCTCACGCCCCTTGTGGAAGCTCGCGGGCGAGGGAGGCGTACTCCGCTATGGCCGGACGATCTGCCCGAAGAGGAGCTGAACAAGGTCCTGCGCCTTGTCGGAGTAATGGGCCACGGGTAGCCTAACCCAGGCCCAGAACCTTTCAAGACATTGAGGCAGACTGCGCCCCTCGAAACCCCAGGACGAAGAGTCGCCTTCTGAGAGTCGGCGGCGAGGCGGCTGGCTGCCCACTCGCGGCCGAGTCCCGGGGATGACTTCAGGACGAGCCGACTCCTGACTGGTGACTTCCAGAGAAGCCGGCCTTAGGGAGTCGGCCCGCGACGCCAACAACCCCCATGCCCTCATAAAGAGGGACGGGACGGGGAGTGGCCACAGTAAGGTCCGCTCCCACCCCTTTTCCAACGGCAGGCGTGGCTACAGTACGCCGTACCCACGGAGATCTCCGTGCGGCGCGACATTGTTGCCATGCCGGCCCTGACATCAGCCCTAGGGGGCGGAGCCCTGTGCCAACGACGGCCTGCTAGTACAACCCAGGGATGATGGGTCCCACCAGTCGGCGAGCGTACGAAAGACGGCGAAAGCACCACCAGTCGGCCCGGATGGGAGTCGGCCACCAAAAGTCGGCCAGCCCCTCCCACGGGCCCGGCGCGCCATTAATCAGACACGACAAGTAGTGGCCACAATGATCGCCTGCCAGATGGCGGGGTTGTCGCCACGACCTCATGACCGAGCCTGCGTCATTAGAGGCACGGCTACAGTAATCTGCAACCGGCAAAGACCCGCCCGCGGCGGACGCGGCCTGTCGGCTCCACACCAAGCCAGTCGGCGGGGCCCACCAGTCGGCGGGCCCCAAGAGTCGACAGAGAATACGGCGACCAAAGAGACTGACGGCTGGGCCCGCGCCTAGCCGGATTACCATTGTACCCCTGGGGGTAGGCCTATATAACCCCCCAGGGCATCCATGCAAAGGGTTGGAATCCATTAGCACTAGACCAGATGATATAGGAAGGACAGAGCTAGCCTTGCCTTCTCCTACCTCCAGGAAACAGCTCAAGGAGCAACCGCGTAAACACTTTGCCATAGTGATCACGCGGAGACCCCGTAGAGCAGCAGTAGGGGTATTATCTCCCCGGAGAGCCCTGAAGCTGGGTAAGATCCGCCGGTGTGCATGTCTTCGCCTTATCCCGTTTCCAGGCACCGGCGACGTTCTACTCGCCCCCACCATGATAAGCCATCCTTTGGCATATGTCGCACCCAACCCCTGACATTTGGTGCCCACCGTGGGGCATGGTGCACCGTCGTCCGGAGACCTGCTCTGGACGGGAACCCTTTTCCTCCCTGGCGAGCACAGCCAGCCCGGCACGCCAGCCGGAGTTTGCTCTGACGCGCTGCACGGCGTTGAGATCGCCTGTGCAGCAAGCTGCCTCACCGATCTCGTCGGCGAGGTTCACCTCTCCGACGAACCTGCATCCAACGCAGGCACGGGCGGCCCTGAGAGCCTCCTCGCGGGCCTCCTCGACCAACTCCACGTCGCCGGCGAGCCTGCCGTGGACTTGGAGTCTGTAGGCTCCACCGACCCGATGCTGGTCGACTCCGACACCACGTCGCTCGACGCGTTCCCCACCAACGTGGTGGTCTACGACGAGCCTCTCCCTCGTGCGGAGAGCGATGGAAGCACCGTCACCGAGGTGCTCATCATCGGTCATGACGAGCCTCCCGACGGAGGGGCGCATGACCCACTTGGCGCGGCACTTCAAGACCTGACTGCGCCCATTCTGGAAGACGCAGACGCAGAGACGTTGGAGGCGCGCCGCCTTCAGCTCGTCGAAGGCGCGAACAAGCTGGCTAGCATGAGACACTTGTCAGAAGCCTACCAGCGTGAGATGGATCGCGCTGTGGGTAGCTCGCCAGCCCCAGCTGGGCCCAGTTGCCTTGGCGCGGTCCAGCAACGCGGCGTGGCCATCGCCAACCTGTTCGGGGCAAGTCGCCCTGTGTACGCCACACCTGCGAAGAACATTCAAGCCGCCCAGGCGGCGGCGGACGAGCTGGACAACTTCGAGGGTGAAGAGCGCCACCTGATGATGGAGCGAGTCCAGCGGCTCCTCGACGCGGCTGCCGCGCAGAACGAGGCCGGCTGCCGCACGGAGGTGCCACAGCGGCAAAACGACGACCTTCGCCGAGATCAAGGCGCGACGTCTCGGACGCTGATTGGCGGCGCCCGAGGGAGGAAAGACAAGGATCCGGCTGTCAGCCATAGTCGGACTCACATTACCATAGAGCGCGACCAAGACGGCCGCCCGAGAGCAGTGGAACGATAGGGCGACTGTCCACCTCCTCCTCCTCGCAAGGAAAGGCGAGTCTCCCCGCCGCCTGTTGACCATCCGACTCTCGACGACCGCCTTGGCCGCCGAGAGGGAGTCGGAGAAAATGACGCCCGCCACCGGATCGACCGACTTCACCGATCCCTGGCACTGGAAGAAGAAGACGAGTTGGGTCCGCCTTGTTTCGGGCCCCGCATTCGAGGCGAGCCCTTTCCCAAAGGGTTCACGCTCCCAAGAGACACGCCGAAGTACACCGGCTCCGTGAAGCCGGAGGACTGGCTGGTTGACTACTCCAGGGCTGTCAGCATAGCGAACGGCAACAAGCGTGTCACCGTAAAATACGTTTCGCTCATGCTCCGGGGCACGGCCCGGACATGGCTGAACAGCCTGAAGGCCCGCAGCATCAACAGCTGGGTTGACTTCACCGAAGCATTCGTCCGCAACTTCACAAGCACGTACAAGCGTCCTCCCAAGCCTCGTCAGCTTTCCTTGTGCATGCAAGGCCCCAACGAGTCAACTCGCGACTACCTCACGCGTTGGGCCGAGCTTCGGAACCCCTGCGAGGGCGTGCACGAGGTGCGGGCTATCGAGTACTTCACCGCCGGGTGCAGAGAAGGCACCCTCCTCAAGCACAAGCTCCTCTTCGACAAGCCAGAAACCCTCGACGAGCTACTGATCATAGCAGACAAGTATGCCATGGCCGACTCCTCCATGAAGGCGGAGATTCAAGTTAGCGCAACTGGCAAAGTGGCCCCTCAGGCTCCAAGATCTCCGGCAGGAGACGCTAGTCGGCAGCAACAGCAGAACGACCACAAGCGCAAGGCCCCGCAGCTGGCTTCCAGCAGCCGGCAGGTCGCGACAGTTGAAGACCAGCAGCTGAATGGGCAGCCTCCACCCAAGCGACAGAAAGGTGGCAAGCCCAACTGGTTGCCGGCTTTCTCATACGAGCAGACTCTAGATGGCCCTTGCAAGTTCCATAGCGGCGCGAAGCCGTCGAATCACACCACCCAGAAGTGCCACTGGCTCACTAGGATCGCCAAAGGAGACGGCCTCCTACCTCCCCCGCCTGCTGGGCAGCAGCCTCCGCCTCCGCCCCAGTAGCCGACTGTCAGGCCAGTCGGTGCAGTACAAGATGAGTACCCCGAAGAGCACGGAGCCTACGTGATATTTACCAGCGTGGCTGAAGATCGACACAGTAGGCGGCTGCAGCGACAAGAGGTGAATGCGGTAGCATCAGAGGCGCTAGAGTTCATGCACTGGTCCGAGAAGCCTATCAGCTGGAGCAGGGCTGATCACCCAGAGGTGATGCCGAGTCCGGGCTCTTATGCCTTGGTCTTGGATGCCACCTTTGCCACGGATAGACGAGCCGCTAGTTTCTCGCGAGTTCTGATAGACGGAGGCAGCAGCATCAACATCCTGTACAAGGACACGATGGAGAAGTTAGGAATCAAGCAAAGACAGCTTCAGAATAGCCGGACTATGTTCCACGGCATTGTTCCTGGTCTTTCCTGCTCACCAATCGGCAAGATCCTGATGGACGTCCTCTTTGGAGACAAAGATCACTTCCGCCGAGAGTTAGTTTGGTTTGAGGTGGTGGATCTCGAGAGCCCATACCATGCATTACTTGGCCGACCCGCCCTGGCCAAGTTCATGGCGGTCCCCCACTACGCCTACCTCAAAATGAAGATGCCCAGTTCCAGGGGAATTCTGACCGTAGCCGGCGACTACCGGAAGTCCTCTGCCTGTGCGGCTGAGAGTAGTCGGCTAGCCGAGTCCCTGGTGATCGCGGCCGAGAAGCGGCTCCTTGACCAGGTTGTGGCGATGGCCGGCAAGCAGCTAGGGGTGTCGCCTAACCCAAAGGAGTCGGAGGCTGAGGGTTCGTTCAAGCCGGCCAAAGAGACAAAGAAGATACCCTTGGATCCAGGGCACCCAGAGAGGTACGCTGTCGTAGGCGAGCTCGTCGATTTCCTCCTTGAGAATCGGGACATCTTCGCATGGTCCCCCAAAGACATGCCAGGTGTACCAACAGAATTCGTCGAGCACAAGTTACACGTCCGATCTGATGCAAAGCCGGTCAGGCAGCCCTTGCGCCGCCTGTCAGAAGAAAAGAGAAGAGTTGTCGGAGAAGAGATAGCCTGACTCCTAGCAGCCAGCTTCATTATGGAAATATTCTTTCCAGAGTGGCTAGCCAACCCAGTCCTGCTACTGAAGAAGAACAAGCAGTGGAGAATGTGTATTGACTACACAAGCCTCAACAAGGCCTGCCCCAAGGACCCGTTTGCTTTACCAAGAATTGATCAGGTGATAGACTCCACAGCCAGATGCGAGCTGTTGAGCTTTTTGGATGCATATTCAGGATATCACCAGATCAAGCTGAACCCGGCTGACAGACTGAAGACCGCCTTCATCACGCCATTTGGAGCCTTCTGCTACCTCACCACGACGTTCGGCTTGAGGAATGCCGGCGCCACCTTTCAGCGTTGCATGCAGAAGTGCCTCCTCAAGCAACTCGGCAAAAACGCTCACGTCTATGTGGACGATGTGGTGGTGAAGAAGGAAAAGCATGGAACACTGCTGGAAGACCTCAAGGAGACCTTTGAGAACCTGCACCGATTCCAGATCAAGCCCAACCCTGAGAAGTGCGTCTTGGGAGTACCAGCCGGCCAACTCCTTGGCCTCTTGGTCTCTGAACGCGGCATAGAGTGCAACCCTGTAAAGATCAAGGCCATTGAAAGGATGGAGGTACCCGGCCGACTGTTGGACGTGCAAAAGTTCACCGGCTGCTTGGCGTCCATCAGCCGATTCATTAGTCGGTTGGGCGAGAAAGCTCTCCCCTTATACCAGCTCATGAAGAAGACCACTTTTTTTGAGTGGAACCACAAGGCGGACGAAGCTTTTCTCCAGTTAAAGATGATGCTGACTACTCCACCTGTTCTGGCGGCTCCGACTTCTAAGGAACCTATGCTCCTGTACATCGCCGCCACCAGCCGGGTAGTCAGCACAGTCATTGTAGTGGAACGCAAGGAGGAAGGCAAGGCATTACCTGTCCAGAGACCGGTATATTACCTGAGCGAAGTACTGTCGGCCTCCAAGCAGAACTGCCCCCACTACCAGAAGATGTGCTATGGCGTGCACTTTGCCGCCAAGAAATTGAAGCCTTACTTTCAAGAGCATCCAATCACTATGGTCTGCACGGCCCCACTTGCCGAGATCATCAGAAGTCGAGATGCTTCTGGCCGAGTGGCCAAGTGGGCCATAGAGCTGGCTCCCTACACCATCCACTACCAGCCCCGCACCGCCATCAAGTCACAAGCACTGGCCGACTTTCTCGTCGATTGGGCTGAGACCCAGTACCTACCTCCAGCGCCCGACTCCACCCATTGGCGGATGCATTTCGACAGCTCCAAGATGCGCACCGGCTTGGGAGCCGGCGTTGTCCTCACTTCTCCTAAAGGCGACAAGCTCAAATACGCACTGCAAATCCATTTTGCCGCCTCCAACAACGTCGCCGAGTACGAGGCGCTCATTCTCGGGCTCCGGCTTGCCAAAGAGCTTGGCATTTGCCGGATCCTGTGTTATGGCGACTCGGACTTAGTGGTCCAGCAGTCGTCTGGCGACTAGGACGCCAAAGATGCAAACATGGCGAGTTACCATTTCCTCGTGCAGCAACTCAGTGGGTATTTCAAGGGGTGCGAGTTCCTCCATGTGCCAAGAAACGACAACGACCAAGCAGACGCCTTGGCACGAATCGGCTCTACCCGCCAAGCAATACCATCCGGCGTCGCCCTTCAACGCCTCCTCAAGCTGTCTGTCAAGCCTTCACCAGAATCAGACTCCATTTTTGTGCCGGCTCCTCCCAAAGAAGTCGGATCCGACTCCAGAGCCCCGGCAGACGGTACGGGGATTTTGGCAGATGGCTCCAAAGCCGCCACAGTCGAGGCCGGCCCAGGGACTGCAGAACCCGGCCCGGGGACTGCGGCGGCCGGCCCGAAGACTCCAAAACTCAGCCCAAGAGCTGCGCCAGTCGGCCCGGGGACTTCATTAATCCAGCAAGCGGTTGTTGACTCCAACCCGCTGCCTCCCAGCCCAGCCGCTCTCGTCCAAGTCGCAGTTCTGGCAGTCGAAGAAATAGCGGCACCCTCATGGGCCCAGCCCATCCTCAAATTTCTAGTGAGCAAAGAGCTGCCGACTGATGAGACCTTAGCTCAGCAAGTACAACGCCGAGCGGAAGCCTACACCATAGTCAACAAAGAGCTGGTCAGGCGCATCGTCACTGGTGTCTACCAGCGCTGCGTAGAACCAGAGCAAGGCCAAGCAATTCTCAAAGACATCCATCAAGGCGAGTGCGGCCACAATGCGGCTTCAAGAGCACTCGTCGCCAAAGCTTTCCGACACGGTTTCTTTTGGCCAACGGCCTTAGAAGAGGCCAAGGAATTGGCCCAAAAATGCAAAGGGTGCCAGAAGTTCCGCTCCAAGTCGCATCAGCCGGCTTCTGCACTCAAGACCATCCCCATTGCCTGGCCTTTTGCAGTTTGGGGTCTAGACATGGTGGGACCATTCAAGACGGCACGAGGTGGCTTAACTCACTTACTTGTCGCGGTGGACAAGTTCACCAAGTGGATAGAAGCGAAGCCAATCAAGAAACTGAACGGTCCGACTGCCGTGACTTTCATCTTCGACATCACAATTCGGTACGGCATACCACATAACATCATCACCGACAACGGCACGAATCTTGCCAAAGGCGCCTTGCCCCGTTTCTATGCGGCACAGGGCATCCGACTGGACCTAGCATCCGTCGCCCATCCACAGTCAAACGGCCAGGTGGAGCGAGCAAACGGCCTCATCCTGTCCGGCATCAAGCCCCAACTGATCGAGCCTCTGGAGCGCTCGGCTAGCCGCTGGCTCGATGAGTTGCCAGCCGTCCTCTGGAGTCAGCGCACGACTCCAAACAAGTCAACCGGCTTCATGCCTTTCTTCCTTGTCTACGGTGCTGAAGCCGTCATCCCAACGGACATAGATTTCGATTCCCCGCGAGTCACCATGTACACCGAGGAACTAGCAGAAGAAGCACGACAAGACGGCGTCGACCTGCTGGAAGAGGGCCAGCTATTGGCACTCAGCCGGTCCAGCATCTACCAGCAGAACCTGCGAAGATACTACAACAGGAAGGTCAGGCCGAGATCTTTCCAGGAGGGCGACCTCGTACTCCGACTAATCCAGCGAACAGCCGCCCAGCACAAGCTGTCGGCACCTTGGGAAGGCCCCTTCATCATCAGCAAAGTGCTGGGCAACGACTCCTACTACCTGATCGATGCTCAGAAGCCCCGAGCATGCAAGAGGGATGACTCCGGCAAAGAGACAGAGCAGCCATGGAATGCAAATCTCCTCCGAAAATTTTACATTTAAACGCAGTATGTATCACGCTACCTTTTGTATTAAGTACCAAGACTTTGGGCCCCCCAAGAAGAGATTTGGGACTGCCCTCTTTTATCTATATGATAAGAAATATGCTTTCGAGTAGGCGGCCCTGGGACTTGCCGACTTGCGCTATAAAATGCTTCCTGCAGCCGGACAAGTAGTGTGTGGCGTCTAAACCGTCTCCTGCCAGAAGCCGCAGCTCGCAGAGCGACTGTCTGGTGGGCAGGAGTAAGGAAGAATGGGCGTCCACATGAAAAATGGCTAAGGACTCAAAGCACAAACATAGCTTAAGGTCGGCTTCCAACCTTTTTTCGCAAACCGACTCTTGAATAGTCGCCTTGCCGCCTTCTATCCGACTTGTTAAACAACCCTAAAAACGGCTAAGTACTTGCCTTCCCAAAGTGACCAAGAATTTGATCCAGCAGCAGTCCGCGGAGCGGCTGTCTGACAGACAAAGACGGAAATTGAGGGAAGACGGCAAAGGAAAAAGCCAAAAGAACAATGAGCAAGAACGATAGAAGTCGGATGAATATTTACATAACAAAGGCCCTTGGACGAATCTTCGAGCAGAATTTCAAAATACACCCTGTGAGTGGAATTGTGCGGATTAACGAGTTCTTCGAAAACTATTAGAACAGATAAAACAAAGACAAGGTGGCAGCCTAAGGGGCGGCAGACAGGTTTGGAGGATCGGAGGAGACGGCGGTGTTGGATGTTGGGGCGGCCGGCTGGGCGGTCTCGGCTTGATCACCTCCGGCAGCAGTCGGCTCGGGCAGGCACGGCTCGTTGCTGGAGGCACGGTCGAGCTGAGGCTGGCCGTCTGCTCCGTCTTCCGGTGCCTCCGTCTCGCTTCCGTCCTCCGCCTTGTCTTCCTCCTCGACGCTGGAGCCGAACACCTCTCCCGAGTCCTCGCTGTAGTCGGGGTTCAGCCCAAACCACTCCGGCGGCACCTCCTCGCCGTCTTCAGCCTGCTCGGGGACAAAGATGCTGGTGTCGGTGTACTTGGCAATCGCCGCCGCATGCTTGACAAGGGCTTCTTCCGCGGCTGCCAGCTCCGGCTGGGCCTCTGACCGGAGTGTGGCCAGCCGGTCTAGGTCCAGCCCCGTATACCATGCCTTGACGAATTCCAAGGCTCGACGCGCTCCGGCCCGGGCCGATGAACCCTTCCAGGCCTCAAGACGGCCAGCCGCGACCTCCAGCCAGACGGCAGTCCGACTGGGGGTGCGCGGAGCCTGCACGTCAGGCCACAGGGCGGCGATCGCTTGGGCGCCGACACGTTGAAGCTGGCGTAGCATCTAGTGGGCCGGCCGCAGGCAAGCCCCAATGCTCAGAATATGCTCGTCAAGGGTCCGAGGGGCATCAACAGCGATCTCCGCGCCACCTGCCCTCCGCTCCTCGCGGTCGGCCTTGATAGCTTGAATGGCGGCCTGCGAGTGGCCGGGGAAGAAGTCTGCCAAGATGGAAAGAATGAAGAACAAGTCAAAAAAACCCAGGAGTCAGCTTGACATATAGACGGAGGCTCGAAGAAGGAAAGCAAAGAAGCTCACCATCGACGAGGTCCTCGATCTCGTGGAAGCCGGAGACTAGCATTGCCTCCTTGTCGGTCCAGGAGGAGCGCTCGCTCACGAACTCGGCCAGGAGGGCGGCTTCCGCCTCTTCCGCCTCCCTCTGCGTCTTCGTAAGCAGCTCCTTCTGCTCGGCCCATTGTGCGGCTAGCAGATCGCGCTCTGCGGTGAGCTTGCTGCACTCCTCCCCCTTGGCACGCAACGCGGAGTTGGCTTCGCTCGGCTGCTGTTGAAGAGCGGCGTTGGCCTCTGAAGAGAAAGAAGAAAGAAGATGTTAAGTCATCAATGAAGAAGGTCGCCGGGGAGATCCGGCCCGACTGCTTAGCAGTCGGCCCGAATCTCAAGGACTACAGCCCGCGGGTGCGCCAGCATGCCCCCGCAAAGAAGAGAAAGAACTCACTCCGGCTCTCTGACAAGTCGGCAGTCCGCTTGCCCAGCTCTTCAACGTTGCGGTTGAAGGCGGTGACACGGAGGTTGTGATAGTCCTGCAACAAGTATTTCAGAACAAAGGTTAGTACCCAGAACTTACCAATTGGAGTTCCGGGCCGCCTGCTCAGCAGCCGGCCCAGAACTCGGGGACTACACCCAGTGGGTGCGCTGGCACACCCCCATAGAGAGAAACAAGAAAACAAGGACAAAGGAGAAAGCATACCCGGATGGCTGCCCGCGACGCCAGGTGCGCCTTGGTGCAGTTCTGGATGGCGTCGCTCTTGGCTCGCAGCTCCGTCTAGACTTCCAGAAGCGCCTGGTTCAGCGGGCCCGTGCCGCCTCCTCGCACCCACCCAATGGGCGCGGCACTCGTTGCCTCGGCGTCTGGAATCGTCGAGCTGGCGGTGCCGGTCTCCAAGGGGCGTGGCGCCGAAGTCGCCTTCTCAAGACGGCGGCGTGTTGGCGAGCCGACTTGAAGGAGTAGCCTCGCCACGGCCTCGTCTTCAGTCGGCGGCAAGGGCGGATCCGCCGGCTGTTTGCCTTGCGCGCTTCTAGACGGCGGCGGGGGCGGCTGTGGCGGCGCGACCACGTCTGGCACAGGGGCGTCGCATCCGCCTCTCTCCATGATCGGGAACTCGCCACCCGTTTCCCCTGACTGCCCCATGAACTCCAGGGTCGGCGGCGCGGAGTTCAAAGGGGTGACGAACACCACCAACCGCTGGGGCGCGACTTCCTTAGCCGGCTGCTTTGCCGTAGCGGCGGCCTCGGCTGCCTCCAGCTTCTTCTGGGGAAGGCCTCCGCTTTCTCCTAGCGGGCGGCCTCGTCCTCCTCGCGCTTCTCTTGCGCATTCCGCTCCGTCGCCTCCCGAAGGTCGGCGGCGGGGTCAATCCGCCGAGTGGTGGCAGACGTCTCCACCGACCCCATAACGGAGGCGGCGGCAACCCTCTCAAGAGTGAGGGGAGCCCTGAGACAAGAAAAGCATATGAGAAACTTAGACAAGATCAACAAAGAGAAAATAAAGATAAGGGATGGAGGCGCTTCGCAGAGACCAGCGGTGGCTTCTTCACTTCCTTGCGGAAGCTGGTGGATTTCACGGCCGCCTCTTCCCACTTGGTCGCGGCGGCCGCTCTGTCGGATTCCGGGTTCCGGAAGACCCTTGAGGTTCGAACACTGGGGTGCGTGCGGAGATTTCGCCTCCTGCCTACCTGCACACCTCCGCCTTTCTAGGATCTGAACTATGGAAAGAACAACACAAGAGACACAGGGTTTATACTGGTTCGGGCCACCGTTGTGGTGTAATACCCTACTCCAGTGTGTGGTGTGGTGGATTGCCTCTTGGACTGATGATGATGAACAATACAAGAAAGAACAGCCTCGCGAGGGTCTGTTCTTGGCTGGGGCGATGAACTGCTGGGAGGAGTTCAGTCACCTTTCTCTCTCTCTCTCTCTCTTTCTGATTGAAAAACCCCTCTCTTTCCTTCCAACCCCCCCTATTTTGCGGGTGGATGGTCCTATTTATAGAGGCCCTGGTCCTCTTCCCAAATATCGAGCGGGAAGGGAGCCAACAATGGCAGGCTAATTTGAAGGGGGACAGCTAGTATTAGCTATCCTGACAAAAGTAGTCTTCGCCTGCGCAAAGCTCTGGTGATGACGCCGTCTTGGGCTCCACGGTGACCTCCATCTCGTAGTCCTCCTGGTCTTGGTCTCGTTGCCCTGAAATGGCAACCTTTGCCTGATGCCTCGGCACTCCATGGCTGCGCTTGCCCCCTTTGCACCAAAGAGGAAGGGAGGACACTGCGCGGGCTGGCACCCGCCTGGCGCCCCCGGGCGTCATGGCTTGCGTCATGGGCACCTTGTGAGGTACCCCGCCTTGATATCTCCGCCTCCTCGTGCGCCAGCCTGACGAGGCCGCGCCTGAGGAAGCTCCGCGTCGTCCACCCCGCGAGGCTTGGCCCCTCGCGAGGGTCTTGGGTTTGTGTTGGTGAAGATGGGCCGCACTGGGCCCCCTTCTGAGCCACGCCGCAGGCCCCAGGCAGGCAAGTCTGGGGACCCCCGTTCCCAGAACGTCGACAGTAGCCCCCGGGCCCAAGGCGCACCCGGACTTGGCCGTGCAGGGAGGCGGAAGGGCAAGAGCGAAGCGCCGCGGGCCCTAACAGCCTGCGGCCTTGGGCGCCGCGTGGCGGTTGGTGGGCCGTGGGCGTCTCCACTTCCCCATGGCGCATCGGCAACTGCACGGATTGGACAAGTCCCTGCATGCAAAGCGGGTCATAATTACCTACGATCGTGGGGGCCGTTGGTTGGCCATCGCCAGTTATAAGTATGGACCGGCGCACGCCCTTCCAGTTCATCCCTCCTTGCTTCTCCTTTTCTTCATGGCCCCGTCAAGGAGGTTCTCGGCCGCAGAGAAGGGGAAGGCTCGCCAGGTTGAGCCCGCCTCTACCCCACCCAAGCGCGGCCGAGGGCGCCCTCGCAAACATCCTGTGGCCACCATGGTGGCTCCCCGTGGCCGTGGAGGGGATCTTCAACACAGCAACGGGCGGATTGCCGCGGCCGGGGGGCGCGCTCCGGCTGCGCATCCCCCTAGGCCACGCTTTCGCGCTGCTGAAGTGCTGCCGGAGTTCGTCGTGTGGTCGGAGGGGCCGACCAGCACCCGGCTTCCACTTCCTCGCTTCCTCCTTGGCGAGCTCCCGGGCGGCCTCTGGCTCCAGGCCGACGGCTGCTGCAGCCGGGCCTCATGGGTCTCACTGGAGGTCTCCGCGGCCGGGAGCCTATTCCTGGCCCACGGTTGGGAGACGTTTGCCCGCGCGCGTGGCCTGAGCCATCGGTGCACCCTACACTTCAAGTTCGACGGCGATGCCACCCTCTACGTGAGGGTGTTTGGGGAAGATGGTCGCCGCGCAGGGTGTTGCCCCGAGGGTGACGACCGCGGCTGGGAACCCAGCTCCGGCGATGATGGAGAGGGCAGCGCTCGCGTGGCCGGCGGTGCTCAGGGTTCCTCAAGCTTCTCCGGTTCTTCTTCACGTGGCGACTCTTCTAGCGGTGGCCGCGGTCAGCCTCCACGCCGTCGTATCTGCTTGGGAGGTGGCAACGTGTCCGACCGCCGTCGCGCCCTGGTGAAGCACGAGAGGGAGTCCGCCTGAGCTCCGGAGGCAGCTCGGGCCTTCCCTGCAGGCCGGTGTGAGGCGAGCTGCACCAGATTTGTTCTTTCTTTTCCTTTTTCCTGCGTAACAAAGACAATAGTGTGGAGCCCCGCGGGGGCGTGTTTGGGTTATTGCTGTTAATCATCGTTTTGCTTTCGTTACCGTAACTTCCGGCTACGTGCCCGAGAGTGGATAGTTCCCGGCCCGGCCGTGGGGGGCGACCGACCCAGGCCCTTTGTTTGTGTCGCGGTGCCCGTGGGGCACGGACTGGAGGGGTGCTCCTGTAAGGGGCCCAGGTCGCGAACTCTTTGAATGACTAGGATAGGAACACTCGCGAGGGCGCTCAGCTGTCCCCCTCGTGAGGCCTTGCACAAGAGAAATCGAGGCAGGAGAGCAAAAATTCGAAGAACCACAAGCCAAAGACGGCAACAACTTCAATAAAACTTCGAATGAGAAGGAACAAGCCAACTGCGGAAAGCAAATGAAAAGCCGCGTCCGGCACCTAATCTAGTCTTTGACGTCTTCTCACCAGCACGGAGCTAAGTGCTGCCACTGGGCGTGGGAGGGAGCCCCAGGGCCTGAGGCCGGCGCTCCTGAGACTCCGGGGCTTGTACAGCCCCAACTCATTATTACGTGAGAGTGTCACAGGCGGCGAACAACACAGGCGTTGGCCTTCTTCATAGGCTCTGGGCCTTTTCCAAAACGCGATAGCTTCACAGGCATTCGCCTTCTTCACAGGCTCTCGGCCTTTTCCAAAACGTGATAGCTTCACAGGCTCTGGGCCTTTCCAAAACGCGATAGCTTCACAGGCATTCGCCTTCTTCACAGGCTCTGGGCTTTTTCCAAAACGCGATAGCTTCACAGGCATTCGCCTTCTTCACAGGCTCTGGGCCTTTTTCAAAACGCGATAGCTTCACAGGCTCTGGGCCTTTTCCAAAACGCGATAGCTTCATAGGCATTCGCCTTCTTCATAGGCTCTGGGCCTTTTGAGGGGTAGAACCTTCGAAGGTGCTGGATGGTCCATGCATTCTGGACTGGCACCCCCTCCTGAGTCTCCAAGCGCGCGGAGCCGGGCCTGGAAACATGAACAACTTTGAACGGGCCCTCCCACATGGGAGAGAGCTTGTGTAGCCCCTCCCTGGAAAGAACCCGCCTAAGCACGAGGTCTCCTACCTCGAGAGTTCTGGGGCGGATGTTGCGGCAGTGATATCGCCACAGTGCTTGTTGGTACCTCGCCGCTCGTAGCGCGGCTTCTCGGCGACGTTCCTCCCCCAGCACGAGGTCCATCCCCCGCATGGCGTCCTGCTGCGCCTCGTCAAACGCCAGGACCCGCGCGGAGCGACGTCTGACATCGTGAGGGAGGACCGCTTCGGCTCCGTAGACCAGGAAGAATGGGGTCTCTCCAGTCGGCTTGGTCGCGGTTGTGCGGATGGACCACAACACGGACTGAAGCTCGTCGTACCAACCTCTACCGCAGGCCTCCAGCTTCTTCTTGAAAGTCCTGGTCTTGAGGCCCCTCGGGACCTCCGCGTTGGTTCGCTCGGCCTGGCCGTTGCTTCGGGGGTGCGCCACCGAAGCGTAGCATATCTGCGTTCCAAGGTTAGCACAGTATGTTTTGAAGAGGTTACTGGTGAACTGCGAACCGTTGTCCGTGATGATGCGATTTGGCACCCCGAACCGGCTCACGATGCCCTTGATGAACTTGACTGTGGAACCCGCGGGAATGGTGCAGACAGCCTCTACTTCAGCCCACTTGGTGAACTTGTCCATGGCGACGTAGAGGTAGCGGTAGCCCCCTGGCGCCTGAGGAAACGGGCCCAAGATGTCCAGCCCCCAGACTGTGAATGGCCACGAAAGGGCTATAGTCTGCAAGCCTCCTGCTGGCTGATGGATCTGCTTGGCGTGGAACTGCCAGGCCTCACAAGCTTTCACTAGTTCGACGGCGTCATTGAGCGCGGTGGGCCAATAAAACCCACTGTGGAACACCTTGCCGACGAGGGTCCGTGATGATGAATGATGTCCACAGTCTCCGCCGTGTATATCTTCTAGCAGTTCCTTCCCTTGCTCCCTAGAGATGCAGCGCAGGGATACATCGTTTGGCCGCTTCCGGTAGAGCTCTCCATCCTTGATGCAGTATGCCGTGGCCTGGCGTGCCACTCGCTCCGCTTCCTCCTCCTTCTCCGGCAGGGTCCCTTGCGTTAGGTAACTCCGGAGCTCCGCGATCCAACATCCCTCCAGAGGTTCCATCGTCAGGACTAGGCGTGCTCCTAAGGCCGGGCCACAGGCCGGAGCCCCTGAGACAGGTGGCTGGGGGAGCTCCTCCCGGGGCTAAGCCATGTTCGATAATGACGGCAGGGCTGATGGCTTGAAGAGCCGCTCCTTGAAAATGCCAGGCTCCTTAGGTAACCGCCTGGACGCTCGTTTGGCGATGTCGTCGGCCTCCTGATTGGTGCCACGGGGCACATGCTGCAACTCCAACCCCAGAACTGCTTCTCCATCTTGCGGACCTCCGCTAGGTAGGCTTCCATGTGCTCATCCTTTGGCTCGTACACCTTCTTGGAGAAATTGACAAGGAGCTGTGAATCGCCCTTGATGGTGAGGCGTTTCACCCCCAGGGCAGCCGCGGCCTTCAAGCCCGCTATTAAACCTTCATACTCCGCTATGTTGTTGGAGACCTTTTCACCTTGCTGGAAACAGAGCTGCACGGCGTAATAGAGCTTGTCCTGAGCGGGCGATATAAGCACCGCCCCAGCCCCAGCGCCATGCCTGGAGAACGCCCCATCAAAGTACATGACCCAGCCTTCTGGCGCCTCGCTTCCCGGGGATAGGGACCGATCCTCGTCGGCCTTGAGGCCTGGCGCCTCCGTTCATTCTGCCACAAAATCCGCCAACGCTGCTCCCTTGATGACTCTGGTCGTGCTGAATTCGAGCTGAAATGCTTGCAGTTCTATGTTCCACTCAGCGACCCTTACAGCTGAATTAGGGCTCCTGAGCACTCTCTCCAGGGGGTATGACGAGACGACCTTGATGGGGTGACCCTGAAAATAGTGCCGCAACTTGCACGAAGCCACCAGTAGCGCGAGGAGGAGTTTCTGAGGCATGGGGTACCGTGCCCTTGCATCCCGCAACACCGTGCTGACGAAGTACACCGGGTGCTCAACGAGGTGGAGTGCGTCAGTGTTGGTGGCTCCCTTCGGAGACCGTGGCGCCTCTTGAGGCAATGAGGCCTCCTGAGACTGGCCATCTGGAAGAGGGGCCTCTTCCGCCTCTGGTGCGCCCCTCTGTGGCGGCTGATCCTCCTCAGCCGCGGTGGCAGTTTCTGTTGGCCTTCCTTGTCCCTGTTCTGCCTTGTCCCGGGCTGCTGCCGTGGTTTTGATTCGGCGCTCCTCTCTGACTGCCACCAAGGCTGCGCTGGCGGAGTAGGGAGTGGCGGCGAGGTAAAGCACCAGGGGCTCTTGAGGGCGCGGAGCCACCATGACCGGTGGGCTGGTCAGGTATCTCTTGAGATCCTGGAACGCCTTGTCGGCCTCTTCAGTCCACTCGAAGGGCCCCTTTTTCCTCATTAGCTGGAGGAAGGGCAGTGCTTGTTCCCCCAACTTGGAGATGAAGCGCCCTAGCGCAGTCACGCGCCCCGTGAGCTTCTGCATTTCTCTGAGGGTCTTGGGCGGGATCATGTCTTCCACCGCCTTGACCTTCTCCGGGTTAGCCTCGATGCCTCGGTGGGACACGAGGAAATCCAAGAGCTTGCCCGAGGGGACTCCGAACACACACTTCTCTGGGTTGAGCCGTAGGTTCATTGCGTTGGGGCTCGTGAAGGTTTCCTCCAAGTCTTGTATCAAGGTCCTGGCCTCCCGAGACTTTACCACAATGTCATCGACGTAAGATTCAACATTCTTCCCGAGCTGCGGGCCCAAGGTGATGTGCATCAGCCGCTAGAAGGTCGCCCCTGCGTTACGCAGCCCGAACGGCATGCATGTGTAGCAGTACACCCCACACGGGGTTAGGAAGGCTGTCTTCTCGACGTCTTCTACCGCCATCTTGATCTGGTGATACCCAGAGAAGGCATCCAAGAAGCATAACAGGTCGCATTCCGGAGTGGAATCGATGATCTGGTCGATGCGGGGGAGCGGGAACGGATCTTGCGGGCATGCTTTCTTGAGGTTGGTGAAGTCGACACACATGCGCTCCTTCCCTCCCTTCTTTGGCACAATGACAGGGTTGGCCAACCAATCCAGGTACCGGACCTCGCGAATGACCCCAGCGGCTTCTAATTTGCGGGTCTCTTGGACGATGAAGGCCTGCTTTTCTGTGGACTGCCGCCTGGCCTTCTGCTTCACAGGGCGCACGTTGGGGCACACGTTGAGGTGATGCTCGATTACACTCCTAGGGATCCCTGCCAACTGGTCAGGCTCCCAAGCGAATACCTTCTTGTTTGCGTGCAGGAACCCGACCAGGGCCTTCTCCTTCTCGGGTTTGAGGTGGGCGCCTATGGTGAAAGTGGCGTTGCTGGATCCATCCTCATCGACGGGTATCTGCTTGGTTTCTGCCTTGTCTTGGGTGAACAACGGTTTCTTCTTGGCGGGTGCAGCCCCCTTGGGCCCGGGGGTCTCCAAGTCAGCGGGCTGTGCCGACGCCGCCGTCTTGAAGGCGAGCTTGAGCACCCGCAGCGCGTCCCCGGTGTCCCCGTGCATAGTGAGGACACCGCTACTCCCGGGCATCTTCATGAGGTTGTACGCCAGGTGCGTCGCGGCCATGAACTGGGCCAGCGCTGGGTAGCCGAGGATGGCATTGTAGGGGAGGCCGATGGGGGCGATGTCGAAGTCGACCAGCTCCATGCAGAAGTTGTCGTAGGTGCCGAAGGTTACTGGGAGCCGGATCTATCCCAAGGAGCTGGACGACTTGCCCCCAACGCCTGAGAAGGGCCAGCTGGGTTGCAGCCGTTCCAGGGGTATGCAGAGGAGGTTGAAGGCCTCGACCGAGAGCATGATGAGGCCCGCGCCGCCATCAATGAGGGTTCTGGTGACGGCCACCTGGCAGATGGTGGGGGTGCACAGCATGGGGAGCGCACCCGAGCAGGCCGAGTTGGAGGGGTGGTCCTCCGAGCTGAAGGTCAGGCCGGTCTCGGGCGCCGCCCGGTCCAGGTGAGCCCCCTGCCACGTGGAAGCGGCGCTGACCTGGCGGATGAACGGCTTGACGTGGCAACTTGTAGGCGGCGCCTGCGAGCCGCCCAAGAGGGCCGCGACGACCGGGGGTGTTGGTGCAGCGCGATGGGCGGGGGAGAGGTTGCGGGGCTCCATGGGCGCGCGGAGCGTGCGGGACGAAGAACCAGCTAGGGTGAGCGAGGGAGTTGCGGTGCGGCCGTCTTGCCACACGGACGGATGCTGGGACGATGCTCGCTGCTCGTCCCCCGCCGGGCCGGTGGCGGCGTTGACGGCAGGTGACGGGGGACGGCGAAGACGCCCGCCGACAGGGGTCGTCTGGGCGACACGGGAAGCGAGCGCAGCCCGGCGCTCGGCGCGGGGCCGACGAGCGTCAGACATGGGCGTGATGGTCGGAGGAGAACGGGGTGGTAGAAGACGAATCCTGGCGCACCCCTACCTGGCGCGCCAAATGTCGGATTCCGGGTTCCGGCAGACCCTTGAGGTTCGAACACTGGGGTGCGCGCGGAGATTTCGCCTCCTGCCTACCTACACTCCTCCGCCTTGCTAGGATCTGAACTATGGAAAGAACAACACAAGAGACACAGGGTTTATACTGGTTCGGGCCACCGTTGTGGTGTAATACCCTACTCCAGTGTGTGGTGTGGTGGATTGCCTCTTGGGCTGATGATGATGAACAATAAAAGAAAGAACAGCCTCGCGAGGATCTGTTCTTGGCTAGGGCGATGAACTGCTGGGAGGAGTTCAGTCACCTTTCTCTCTCTCTCTTTCTGATCGAAAAACCCCTCTCTTTCCTTCCAACCCCCCCTCTTTTGCGGGTGGCTGGTCCTATTTATAGAGGCCCTGGTCCTCTTCCCAAATATCGAGCGGGAAGGGAGCCAACAATGGCGGGCTAATTTGAAGGGGGACAACTAGTATTAGCTATCCTGACAAAAGTAGTCTTCGCCTGCGCAAAGCTCTGGTGATGACGCCGTCTTGGGCTCCACAGTGAGCTCCATCTCGTAGTCCTCCTGGTCTTGGTCTCGTTGCACCGAACTGGCAACCTTTGCCTGATGCCTCAGTACTCCGTGGTTGTGCTTCCCCCTTTGCACGAAAGAGGAAGGGAGGACACTGCGCGGGCTGGCACCCGCCTGGCGCCCTCGGGCGTCATGGCTTGCGTCACGGGCACCTCGTGTGGTACCCCGCCTTGATCTCTCCGCCTCCTCGTGAGCCAGCCTGACGAGGCCGCGCCTTAGGAAGCTCCACGTCGTCCGCCCCGCGAGGCTTGGCCCCTCGCGAGGGTCTTGGGTTTGTGTTGGTGAAGATGGGCCGCGCTGGGCCCCCTTTTGAGCCACGCCGCAGGCCGCAGGCAGGCAAGTCTGGGGAACCCCGTTCCCAGAACGCCGACACGCTCCCTTGAACTACTTCGACCGGCCACCAAGCGTACTCAGCTCGGCCTGACGCTTCTTCGCACCGCCTTGAGCGTCCAAGGCGGCGGAGGAACTCGCGCTTGGCTGGCCAGCTTTTGGCTGGCGACGCGGGGCGACTTCTCCCTCGGCCTCGTCAGGCCAGTGGGCGAAAGTGGCCGAAGGCCTGGAGCCTCCTGCTTCTCCTCCTCCTCCCTCGGCGTCGGCTTCCATGGCTGCCGCCCCCAAGTCGGGATCATCGACGTCGCTCTTTGCCCGATCAGGGACAAACTGACGAAGGGGGGACGAGAGGATTCTGATTCAAAACAAAAAAAACGGTCAGACTTGACAAGTCGGACTCGGCATCAAAAGAAGCAGAAGAAGAAGGAAGACGACTTACAATAGGCGGGGGGTTGGCGCGCGAATATGGCTCCTTGCCAAACCGCCAGTCCACCGAGAGACCGCAGTTCGCGATGTAGTTCACCGTGTTCGCCACCTCCGCGTGAGGCATGTCCTTGGAGCACATCCGACTCGGGTCCCGGTGACCGCTCATCTGGCAGATTAGGTGAGGTCGGCCTTGGAGTGGGAGTACTCGGCGCGCCACGAAGGCGGCCAGCAAGTCGGCCCCGGTCAGGCCCTCCGACTGCGTCAGCACTCGGAGTCGCGCGACGGCGGCGGCACCAGCGGGAGACAGGGTCCTGGCTCGGTGTGACCATTTGGGGAGCCTTCCAGCCGGCGCGCCGGCTTCGTAAGCTGGCAGGTTGACCCAGTCGCCTTCTGGGGCGACGTTCTTCACATAAAATTATGACCGCTGCCACATCTTCACCGACTTAATCAGTGCGATGGTGGGAAACGGATTGTCGGCCACTGATCTCCGCATCGCGATGAATGCACCGCACTGGGCAGGCACGCCGGCGACGTGTGTGCCGAGCTTGGACTGAAAGAACTCCCCCCCAGAGCTCGATTGTGGGGAGAACACCGAGGAAGCCTTCGCACAGGGTGGCGAAGGCAGCCAGCAGCACCACCGTGTTCGGAGTAAGGTGGTGCGGCTGGAGCCCGTGGAACTCCACGAAGGAGCGGAAGAAGCCGCTCGCCAGCAGTCCCAGGCCGCGCATGAGGTGCGAGCGGAATATGACCCTCTCGCCCTCCTCCGGCGCCGGCGATATCTCTCCCTCCGGCGCGAGGCGGACCTGCGCTAAGTCCCTGCCAGGCAGCTGCCGTGTCTGGCGGAGGATCTCGATGTCGTCGTCAACCCCAGAGCCATCCCACACTCCGGAGCAAACAGCAGGAGGCGCGGCGGCAGAGGAGGAGCTCATCGCTGCGGGCACAACGTGGTTCGGAGCAGCAGCAGCAAGAAGAAGAAGAAGCAAGAAGGAGCGAAAGGAAGTGGGGAGAATGGGCGTGTGTGCTTCGCTGCCCCCTCCCCCCACCTACTTGTAGGCTCGTGGGCTGAGATGTCGAGGGGGCGGACATGGGATTAACTGTGCCCGAGACCCCATGACCCCCACGATTAACCACACGAAGTTACCACGCGCAATAACCGTGCGGGAACGCCAACCGTCCGCGCGGCCGCAACGGATCCGTTCGCATGCCGAGGCGCGGTAGTGGCGGGCCCCGCCTGTAGGCCTGACCTGTAGCGCGTGTGGGCGATCAGACTAGCTCCGCCACGTGGCACCTCGCGACGGGTCTACCACGGGCGGCAACCCAGAAGCTTATCAGGCACGCCGCCTGAACTCCGCCGCAACGTTCAAACTTTTTTAGGGGCAAGTCGGACGTGAGCAAGTCCGACTCCAACTAGTCAGCTTGACAGAAGACGGCTAGCGAAGCCGGAGAGAAGAAATTGTTGAGGCTCCATGACATGTCGCCCTCGGAGCCTCACCAGCTTCGAGGACTACTGTCGGAGTAATGGGCCACGGGTAGGCTAACCCAGGCCCAGAACCATTCAAGACATTGAGGCAGACTGCGCCCCTCGAAACCCTAGGACGAAGAGTCGTCTTCTGAGAGTCGGCGGCGAGGCGGCTGGCTGCCCACTCACGGCTGAGTCCCGGGGACGACTTCAAGACGAGCCGACTCCTGACTGGCGATTTCCAGAGAAGCCGACCTTAGGGAGTCAGCCCGCGACGCCAACAACTCCCATGCCCTCATAAAGAGGGACGGGACGGGGAGTGGCCACAGTAAGGTCCGCTCCCACCCCTTTTCCAAGGGCAGGCGTGGCTACAGTACGCCGTACCCATAGAGATCTCCGCGCGGCGCGACACTGTTGCCATGCCGGCCCTGACATCAGCCCCAGGGGCGGAGCCCTGTGCCCACGACAGCCTGCTGGTACGACCCAGGGATGATGGGTCCCACCAGTCGGTGGGCATATGAAAGACGGCGAAAGCACCACCAGTCGGCCCGGATGGGAGTCGGCCACCAGAAGTCGGCCGGCCCCTCCCACGGGCCCCACGCGCCATTAATCAGACACAACAAGTAGTGGCCACAGTGATCGCTCGCCAGACGGCGGGGCTGTCACCACGACCTCATGACCGAGCCTGTGTCATTAGAGGCACGGCTACAGTAATCTGCAGCCGGCAAAGACCCGCCCATGGCGGACGCGGCCTGTCGGCTCCACACCAAGCCAGTCGGCGGGCCCCAGGAGTCGGCGGAGAAGAAGGCGGCCAGAGAGACTGACGGCTGGGCCCGTGCCCAGCCGGATTACCATTGTACCCCTGGGAGGTAGGCCTATATAAACCCCCCAGGGCATCCATGCAAAGGGTTGTAATCCATTGGCACTAGACCAGATCATATAGGAAGGAGAGAGCTAGCCTTGCCTTCTCCTACCTCCAGGAAACAGCTCGAGGAGCAACCGTGTAAACACTTTGCCATAGTGATCATGCGGAGACCCTGTAGAGCAGCAATAGGGGTATTATCTCCCCGGAGAGCCCTGAAGTTGGGTAAGATCTGCCGGCGTGCATGTCTTCGCCTTATCCCATTTCCAGGCACCGGCGACGTTCTACTCGCCCCCACCATGATAAGCCATCCTTTGGCATATGTCGCACCCAACCCCCGACACGCCTCCTGGTCGGGAAGGACCAGGGTTGCCCACCGGACAACCATCTGTCGCTATATCGCCGCCCGGATGGGGAAAATATCGCCATCGCCATGCCTTTCTTCAACGAGCGGGGGCTCGTCCCTCCGGTGCCTACCGGGCCTCCGGGCTCTTCAGTGACGTTGTCCTTCGGCAAGTCCGACCAGGAGGAGAGGTCGGACTTAGAGGTGACCCAGGAGGGTGCGGGGGAGACTTCTCCTCTGTGGCAGACGGATCTCCTCTGCACCCTCCCCGACGATGATGGCACCGGCGAGCATCCGGTGAGGGAGTCGTCATACTCCACCGGTGTCACCACGAGGTCTAAGGGCACCCCTCCAAAGAAGCTGAAGGCTGTGGTCCCAAAGAAGAGCAGATTGACACTGATCCCTCGAGGCGGTGCTTCCTCTTCCAATTCAGACTCGGGCACCGTGCCCTTGTCTGCCTCTGGGGCTCGCGTACTGGTACCCCAGCCCGCGAAGCCTGTGGGCATGGTGTGTCAGAAGAGGCTGAGGGAGTACGCCGCCGTGGACCAGTATGTGCTACGCCTCGATCTTTCGCTCCCTCTTCTTGCTGTAGTATCTTGATGCCTTCCTCTTGTACGGTTAGGCCAACGCCAGTGGTGAAGAAGAAGACGAAGAAGGAGATGGCCACAATCCCAGAGCGCCAACAGCCTGCCATGGCCGTGCCACCTCTGGTTCAGAAGGATGGTCGTGGCTCTCGCGTTTCTGTGGCTAGGTCACCCTCGCATGACTCGGAGGCCAAACCTCAAGAGAAGGCGGTCTGGGTGGCCAGGCCGGCTCCGGAGGTGCTTGCCCTCAGCTCGCCCGTTGAGGTCCCAAAGGCTCCGGAGCCCCCGGCCTCCTCCGCTGCTGGTAACTTGCCGATTCTGGCGCCGACGCAATCTCCTGCTTCACCTGGAACTCTGGAGGAGGCTCTTTCCGCGCTGACCCAACTTTGCGACGATATTCAAGGCACCGACCGTCGCCTGGCGTCGGGGCGCCTGGAGTTGATCACGGGGTGGCTGCAATCTGACACGTCCGTTAAGGCGTCATGGAGCCACACCTTAGCGGCCTTCGAGGAAGGTAAACAGGTTGCCGGCCTGGGCGCGGCCGCCCGCGACATGGCTTTGAAGGATGCTGAGGCCGCCAAGGAGCGCCGCCGGGTGGCAGAGGCCGAGCTAGAGACCCTGCGCAGTGAGCGTGCCACCAAGGTGAAGGAAATATGCCCTAGAGGCAATAATAAAGTTGTTATTTATATTTCCTTATATCATGTTAAATGTTTATTATTCATGCTAGAATTGTATTAACCAGAAACTTAGTACATGTGTGAATACATAGAAAAACGGAGTGTCCCTAGTATGCCTCTACTTGACTAGCTCGTTAATCAAAGATGGTTAAGTTTCCTAGCCATGGACATGTGTTTTAACTTGATGAATGGGATCACATCATTAGAGAATGATGTGATGGACTAGACCCATACGTTAGCTTAGCACTATGATCATTTAGTTTATTGCTATTGCTTTCTTCATGACTTATACATGTTCCTATGACTATAAGATTATGCAACTCCTGAATACCAGAGGAACACTTAGTGTGCTATCAAATGTCACAACGTAACTGAGTGATTATAAAGATGCTCTACAGGTGTCTCCGATGGTGTTTGTTCAGTTGGCATAGATCGAGATTAGGATTTGTCACTCCGATTGTTGGAGAGGTATCTCTGGGCCCTCTCGGTAATGCACATCACTATAAGCCTTGCATGCAATGTGACTAATGAGTTAGTTGCGGGATAATGCATTACGGAACGAGTAAAGAGACTTGCCGGTGACGAGATTGTACTAGGTATGATGATACCGACTATCGAATCTCAGGCAAGTAACATACGGATGACAAAGGGAACAACGTATGTTGTTATGCGATTTGAACAATAAAGATCTTCGTAGAATATGTAGGAGACAACATGAGAATCCAGGTTCCGCTATTGTTTATTGACCAGAGATGTGTCTCGATCATGTCTACATAGTTATTGAACCCATAGGGTCCGCACGCTTAACGTTCGATGATAATTTGTATTATGAGTTATGTAATTTATGACCGAAGTTTGTTTGGAGTCCCGGATGAGATCACAGACAAGACGAGGTGTCTCGAAATGGTTGAGAGGTAAAGATTCATATATTGGAAGGCTATATTCGGACATCGGAAAGGTTCCGAGTGATTCGGGTATTTTTTGGAGAACTGGGGAATTACAAGAATTCACCGGGGGCAGTATTGGGCCTTATTGGGCTTTAGTGGAAAGGAGAGAAGTGCCACAAGGGGGGGCAGCACACCCCCCATGGGCTGGTCCGAATTGGACCAGGAGGGGGCGGCACCCCCCCTCTTTCCTTCTCCCTCTCCCTCTCCTTCCTTCTTTTCCTACTTGCACTAGGAATCCCCCCTTGGGTGCGCCCCTTGAGGCCAGCCCTACTCCTCCCCTCCTTTATATATGGGGGAAGCAGGCACCCCATAGACACACAAGTTGATTTCTTGGCCGTGTGCGGTGCCCCCCTCCCCAGATTTCCACCTCGGTCATATTGTCGTAGTGCTTAGGCAAAGCCCTGCCTCGGTAACTTCATTATCACCGTCAACACGCCGTCATGCTGACGAAACTCTCCCTTGGCCTCAGGTGGATCTAGGGTTCGAGGGACGTCGCCAAGCTGAACGTGTGCAGATCGTGGAGGTGCCGTGCGTTTGGTTCTTGATCGGTTGGATCGCGAAGACGTTCGACTACATCAACCGCATTGCTCAACGCTTCCACATTCGGTCTACAAGGGTATGTAGACACACTCTTCCCACTCGTTGCTATGCATCTCCTAGATAGATCTCACATGATCGTAGGAATTTTTTTGAAATATTGCGTTCTCCAACAGTGGCATCCGAGCCAGGTCTATGCGTAAATGTTATATGCAGGAGTAGAACACAAATGAGTTGTGGGCGTGGGTATATACATATTGCTTGCTGTCACTAGTTGTTTCTTGATTCGGCGGTATTGTTGGATGAAGTAGATCGGACCGACATTACATGACCGCGTTCATGAGACTGGTTCTACCGACGTGCTTTGCACAAAGGTGGTTGGCGGGTGTCTGTTTCTCCAACTTTAGTTGAATCGGATTCAATGAACAAGGTTCTTTCTGAAGATCAAACAGCAATCACTATACCATGTTGTGGTTTTGATGCGTAGGTAAGAACAGTTCTTGCTAAAGGCCATAGCAGCCACGTAGAACTTGCAACAACAAAGTAGAGGATGTCTAACTTGTTTTTGCAGGGCATGTTGTGATGTGATATGGTCAAAACATGATTATATAAATTGTTGTATGAGATGATCATGTTTTGTAACACCGTTATCGGCAACTGGCAGGAGCCATATGGTTGTCGCTTTATTGTATGAATTGCAATCGCCATGTAATTCTTTTAGTTTATCACTAAGCGGTAGTGATAGTCATGGAAGCAATAGTTGGCGAGACGACAATGATGCTACGATGGAGATCAAGGTGTCAAGCCGGTGACAATGGTGATCATGACGGTGCTTTGGAGATGGAGATCAAAGGCACAAGATGATGATGGCCATATCATATCACTTATATTGATTGCATGTGATATTTATCCTTTATGCATCTAATTTTTCTTAGTACGGCGGCAGCGTTATAAGATGATCTCTCACTAAATTTCAAGGTATAAGTGTTCTCCCTGAGTTTGCACCGCTGCTACAGTTCGTCATGCCGAGACACCACGTGATGATCAGGTGTGATAAGCAGTACGTTCACATACAATAGGTGCAAGCAAGTTTTGCACAAGCAGAATACTCGGGTTAAACTTGACGAGCCTAGCATATGTAGATATGGCCTCGGAACACTGAGACTGAAAGGTCGAGTGTGAATCATATAGTAGATATGATCAACATAGTGATGTTCATCATTGAAAACTACTCCATCTCACGTGATGATTGGACATGGTTCAGTTGATATGGATCACGTGATCATTTAGTTGACTAGAGGGATGTCTATCTAAGTGGGAGTTCTTAAGTAATATGATTAATTGAACTTAAATTTATCATGAACTTAGTCCTGATAGTATTTGCATACCTATGTTGTAGATCAATTGCTCGCTTATAGCTTCCCCGTTTTATTTATGATATGTTCCTAGAGAAAACTATGTTGAAAGATGTTAGTAGCAATGATGCGTACTAGCTCCGTGATCTGAGGATTATCCTCATTGCTGCACAAAAGAATTATGTCCTTGATGCACCGCTAGGTGACGAACCTTTTGCAGGAGCAGATGCAGACGTTATGAACGTTTGACAAGCTCGGTATGAAGACTACTTGATAGTTTAGTGCGCCATACTTTACGGCTTAGAATTGGGACTTCAAACATGTTTTGAACTCCATGGAGCATATGAGATGTTCCAAGAGCTGAAATTTGTATTTTCAGACTCATACCCGTGTTAAGAGGTATGAGACCTCTGACAAGTACTTTGCCTACAAGATGGAGGAGAATATCTTATCTAGTGAGCATGTGCTCAGAATGTCTGAGTACTACAATCACTTGAATCAAGTGGGAGTTAATCTTCCATATAATATAGTGATTGACAGAGTTTTCGAGTCACTATCACCAAGTTAATAGAACTTCGTGATGCACTATAATATGCAAGGAATAACGGAAATGATTCCCAAGCTCTTCGTGATGCTGAAATTGGTGAAGGTAGAAATCAAGAAAAAGCATCAAGTGTTGATGGTTGACAAGACCACTAGTTTCAAGTAAAAGGGAAAGAAAGGGAACTTCAAGAAGAATGGCAAGCAAGTTGCCACTCTCGTGAAGAAGCCCAAAGCTAGACCTAAGCCTGAAACTGAGTGCTTCTACTGCAAAGGGAATGGTCACCACAAGACGAACTACCCCCAATACTTGGCGGATAAGAATGATGGCAAAGTGAACAAAGGTATATTTGATATACATGTTATTGATGTGTACTTTACTAGTGTTCATAGTAACCCCAGGGTATTTGATACCGGTTCAATTGCTAAGATTAGTAACTCAAAACAGGAGTTGCAAAATGAACATAGACTAGTTAAGGGCAAGGTGACGATGTGTGTTGGAAATGATTCCAAGGTTGATAAGATCACAATCGCACACTCCTTTTACCTTCAGGGTTAGTGTTGAACCTAAAATAAATGTTATTTGGTGTTTGTGTTGAGCATGAATATGATTGGATCATGTTTATTGGAATACGATTATTCATTTAAGTCAAAGAATAATTGTTGTTCTGTTTACATGAATAAAACCTTCTATGGTCATACACTTAATATAAATGGTTTATTGAATCTCGATCGTAGTGATACACATATTCATAATATTGATGCCAAAAGATGCAAAGTTGATAATGATAGTGCAACATACTTGTGGCACTACCGTTTAGGTCATATTGGTATAAAGCGCACGAAGAAACTCCATGCGGATGAACTTTTGGAATCACTTGGTTATGAATCATTTGATGCTTGTGAACCATGCCTCATGGGCAATACGAATAAGACTCTATTCTCTGGAACAATGGAGCGAGCCACTGACTTATTGGAAATAATACATACCGATGTATGCAGTCCGATGAGTGTTGAGGCTCGTGACGGGTATCGTTATTTTCTGACCTTCACAGATGATTTGAGCAAATATGAGTATATCTACTTAATGAAACACAAGTCAGAAACGTTTGAGAAGTTCAAAGAATTTCACAGTGAAGTCGAGAATCATCGTAAAAAGAAAATGAAGTTTCTACGATCTAATCACGGAGACGAAATATTTGAGTTACGAATTTGGCCTTCAGTTGAAACAATGTCGAATTATTTTGCTACTCACGCCACCTGGAACACCACAGTGTAGGTGTGTCCGAACATAATAACTGTAGTTTATTAGGTATGGTGCGACATATGATGTCTCTTACTGATTTACCTTTATCGTTTCGGGGTTATGCATTAGAGACAGCTGCATTCACATTAAATAGGGCACCGTCTAAAAATCCTTTGAGAGGACACCATATGAACTGTGGTTTCGCAAGAAACCTAAGTTGTCGTTTCTTAAAGTTTGGGGTTGCGATGCTTATGTGAATAAATTTCAGCCTGATAAGCTCAAACCCAAATCGGAGAAGTGTGTCTTCATAGGATACCCAAAAGAAACTGTTGGGTACACCTTCTGTCACAGATCCGAAGGCAGGATCTTCATTGCTAAGAGTGGATCCTTTCTAGAGAAGGAGTTTTTCTCAAAATAAGTGAGTGGGAGGAAAGTAGAACTTGATGAGGTAACTGTACCTTCTCCCGAATTGGAAAGTACTTCATCACATAAATCGGTTCCAGTGATGCCTACACCAATTAGTGAGGAAGCTAATGATGATGATCATGAAACTTCTGATCAAGTTACTACCGAACCTCGTAGGTCCACCAGAGTACGATCCGCACCACAGTGGTACGGTAATCCTATTCTGGAGGTCATGTTACTTGACCATGACGAACCTACGAACTATGAGGAAGCGACGATGAGCCCAGATTCCACGAAATGGCTTAAGGCCATGAAATCTGAGATGGGATCCATGTATGAGAACAAAGTATGGACTTTGATTGACTTGCCCGATGAACGGTGAGCCATTCAGAATAAATGGATCTTCAAGTGGAAGACGGACGTTAATAGTAGTGTTACTATCTACAAAGCTCGAATTGTCACAAAAGGTTTTCGACAAGTTCAAGGTGTTGACTACAATGAGATTTTCTCACTCGTATTGATGCTTAAAAGTCTGTCCGATTCATATTAGCAGTTGCCGCATTTTATGAAATCTGGCTAATGGATATCAAAACTACATTCCTTAACGGATTTATTAAAAAAGAGTTGTATATGATGCAACCAGAAGGTTTTGTCAATCCTAAAGCTGTTAACAAAGTGTGCAAGCTCCAGTGATCCATCTATGGACTGGTGCAAGCATCTCGGAGTTGGAATATACTCTTTGATGAGTTGATCAAAGGATATTTTTTTATACAGACTTGCGGTGAAGCCTGTATTTACAAGAATGTGAGTGGGAGCACTACAGCCTTTTTGATAAGTATATGTGAATGACATATTGTTGATCGGAAATGATGTAGAATTTTCTGGAAAGCATAAAGGAGAATTTGAAAGGAGTTTTTCAAAGAAAGAATTATCTGTAAAGCTACTTACATATTAGGCATAAAGATCTATGAAGATAAATCAAGACGCTTGATAAGACTTTCGATGAGTAGATACCTTGATAAGATTTTGAAGGAGTTCAAAATGGATCAATCAAAGAAGGAGTTCTTGCCTGAGTTGTAAGGTGTGAAATTGAGTAAAGACTCAAAACCCGGCCATGACAGAAATTAGAAAGAGAATGAAAAGTCATTTCCTATGCCTTGGTCATAGGTTCTATAAAATATGATATGCTGTGTAGCAGACCTATTGTATACCTTAGCATGTTTTTGGCAAGGGAGTACAATAGTGATCTAGGAGTAGATCACTGGACAACGGTCAAAATTATCCTTAGAGGAGTAAGGAAATATTTCTCGGTTATGGAGGTGATAAAAGAGTTCGTCGTAAAGAGTTACATAGATGCAACCTTTTACACCGATCTAGATGACTCTAAGTCTCGATCTAGATGTAGAGTATTGTAGACATAGAAATTTGCAAAATACATACAGATCTAAATGCTGTAGACCCGTAGACTAAACTTCTCTCACAAGCAAAACATGATCACTCATTGGGTGTTAATCACATAGCGATGTGAACTAGATTTTTGACTCTAGTATACCCTTTGGGTGTTAATCACATAAACATGTGAACTATTGGTGTGAAATCACATGACGATGTGAACTGAATTATTGACTCTAGTGCGAGTGGGAGAGTGAAGGAAATATTCCCTAGAGGCAATAATAAAGTTGTTATTTATATTCCTTATATCATGATAAATGTTTATTATTCATGCTAGAATTGTATTAACCGGAAACTTAGTACATGTGTGAATACATAGACAAACAGAGTGTCTCTAGTATGCCTCTACTTGACTATCTCGTTAATCAAAGATGGTTAAGTTTCCTAGCCATGGACATGTGTTGTCATTTAATGAACGAGATCACATCATTAGAGAATGATGTGATAGACTAGGCCCATCAATTAGCTTAGCACTATGATCAGTTAGTTTATTGCTATTGCTTTCTTCATGGCTTATACATGTTCCTATGACTATGAGATTATGAAACTCCCCAATAACGGAGGAACACTTAGTGTGCTATCAAACATCACAATGTAACTAATTGATTATAAAGACGCTCTACAGGTGTCTCCGATGGTGTTTGTTGAGTTGGCATAGATCGAGATTAGGATTTGTCACTCCGATTGTCGAAGAGGTATCTCTGGGCCCTCTCGGTAATGCACATCACTATAAGCCTTGCAAGCAATGTGACTAATGAGTTAGTTGCGGGATGATTCATTACGGAACGACTAAAGAGACTTGCCGATGATGAGATTGAACTAGGTATGATGATACCGACGATCCAATCTCGGGCAAGCAACATACCGATGACAAAGGGAACAATGTATGTTGTTATGCGGTTTGAGCGATAAAGATCTTCGTAGAATATGTAGGAGCCAATATGAGCATCCAAGTTCCGCTATTTGTTATTGACCGGAGATGTGTCTTAGTCATGTCTACATAGTTCTCTAACCCATAGGGTTCGCACGTTTAACGTTCGATGATGATTATGAGTTATGTAATTTTATGACCAAAGTTTGTTCGGAGCCCCAGATGAGATCACGGACATGACGAGGAGTCTCGAAATGGTCGAGAGGTAAAGATTCATATATTGGAAGGCTATATTCGGACTTCAGAAAGGTTCCGAGTGATTCGGGTATTTTTCGGAGAACCAGGGAGTTACGAGAATTCACCGGGGAAGTATTGGGCCTTATTGGGCTTTCGTGGAAAGGAGAGAAGGGACAAAAGGGGAGGCAGCGCGCCCCCCATGGGCTTGTCCGAGTTGGACTAGTAGGGGGCGGCGCCCCCCTCTTTCCTTCTGCCTCTCCCTCTCCTTCCTTCTTCTCCTACTTGGACTAGGAAAGGGGGAAACCTAGTCCTACTAGTAGTAGGAATTCCCCCTTGGGCGCGCCCCTTGAGGCCGGCCCTCCTCCCCCTCCCCTCCTTTATATATGGGGGAAGGGGCACCCCATAGACACCCAAGTTGATTTCTTAGACGTGTGTGGTGCCCCCCTCCACAGATTTCCACCTCGGTCATATTGTCGTAGTGCTTAGGCGAAGCCCGGCGTCAGTAACTTCATTATCACCGTCAACACACCATCGTGCTGACGAAACTGTCCCTCGGCCTCAGCTGGATCTTGAGTTCGAGGGACGTCACCGAGCTGAAAGTTTGTAGATCGCGTAGGTCCCGTGCATTCGGTACTCGATCGGTTGGATCGTGAAGACGTTCAACTACATCAACCACATTACTGAACACTTCCGCTTTTGGTCTACAAGGGTACATAGACACACTCTTCCCACTCATTCTATGCATCTCCTAGATAGATCTTGTGTGACCGTAGGAATTTTTTTGAAATACTGCGTTCCCCAACACGAGGCTCGTCAGCGCAAGGCGCGGGAGGAGGAGCTAAAGGCTCGAGAAGACGCGGTCGCCGGTCGTGACATAGAGGTGGAGCAGTCAGCGCGGGAACAGGCCGTAGAGCGCGATCGCATGGAGAAGCTGAAGAAGGACGCGGAGGAGGAGAAGGTCCAACTGGAGGCCATGGCGAAAATCTTGTGGAGAGGTCCCGCAAGGCATTGCGGGAACTCTACGGGAGGCGGTTGAAGGAGCCATTGGTGACTGCTGGGGAAGGCCCTGCCGAGCTGCTCCCTTAGCTTGTCACGGTGCTCGAGGACGTTGTTGATGGAGTCGGCCCCATGGTGGAGAGGGAAGCCCGCGCGCTCTCCGCTTCGGCTATGACGCGCGTCTTCAGCCACATCCATCTTCGCGACCCCAGCA
This sequence comes from Triticum urartu, assembly GCF_056163025.1. NCBI lineage: Eukaryota > Viridiplantae > Streptophyta > Magnoliopsida > Poales > Poaceae > Triticum > Triticum urartu. The sequence continues at coordinate 308,990,009 of NC_141878.1, forward strand.
CGGACTTCAGAGCCCTTCTTGAGCTAGTGGATAACGAGCACTGCACCGCGGCTGCCGAAGCCGTGAAGGACCAAGTGGAGGCCCTGCTGCAGAAGTTCCTTGCCATCGACCCCGCACCTATAGGTGATGATGCCGCTTAACCTGCAGCCTCGGCTGAAGGCACAAGCGACGGCGATCTCGTCGACGACGGCACCCTCCTTGCGTACGACAGCGATGCTAAAGGCTGAAGAAGAAGCTCATTGGTGGCGTTCTCCTTTATCTTGTCTTCTGCAACATGCACCGTGCCTCGTGGAGGCATTAAAACTTATGTGTTATGTACCTTTTAAGAGACAGTGTTTCTTGTAATAATTTGCTAGGATTTGTGATTTCCTTCCCGCTTGCTTGATGTTCTACGTCGGCAGGGACCGACCCCGCGCATACCTCAGCCGCCGTTGGGTCATCCGGATCACCAGGACGAGACCAAGGGGTGAGGGGCTACGTGGCCAGTTAGGCTCTTGAGTCGCGATGCTCAGGAGTACCCCTTGACGTACAAACAACCCGCGGGAAGGAGATGCAAGAGTAGGCCTTTGCGTTCTGCATCAGTAGGGCCCGGCCTCACGTGTACCTTAGCAGTCGTTGGGTCGTCCGAATAACCAGGACGAGAGCAAGGGGTGAGGCGCTACGTGACCAGTTAGGCTCCTAAGTCGCGATGCTCAAGAGTCCCCCTTGACGTACAAATAGGCCTCCATACCTTTTCTCACCGAGGTCCCTCAGGGGGGCGACGACTAGGTCCGAGGGACGTGGCAGGGTGGTGTACGCTAGGCGTGACCTGAGCGTAGCCCCTGTGTCCAGCCCCCTTGCTCGACACTCTAGAGGGGAAGTGTTGCGACGAGGCTAGACACTGAGCCTGGCGGCTCCCTAAGGTTGATGCGGCCATGGGGCCGCCCTCAGTTGTTTATCACCAGCGCAGAACACGGTGCTTCCGCACTTGCACAGGCATAGCCGCTCCTCGACCATGTCGACTGCCAGCGCGGAGCATGGTGCTTTCCAGTGGTGCGTGGTGAGTGCTCCCTCTAAGTGGAGCCCCAGGGGGCGTGTACAGCCCCGCCCTGACACGTGGCTTGCACGGCAGGGCTAGACAAGGTGTGTCTGGTCACTCGTGAGCCAGCACGGGACTCATGAGGCCCTACCTCAAGGCGGGTTGCACCTGAATTTGATTCTTGACAGTTGTGATGGCCCTGCGAGATGGTTAGACAACCTGCGCCGAATGAATCTACTGAGGTGATCACATGAGAAGGTCAAACACCAATTACCCCAGGAGGTGACGTGAACGGGGCCGGCCCGGTAGACAGAGCTCACTCATTGGTTTTATCGATGCTGCAGGGAAGGACCTGAGCACAGATGCCGTGCCCAGTCTCCTCATGCGAAAATCCTAAAGAAAGACAACGGGCGCGTGGCTCCTGTGGTGGTGAGGCACCGGGTCGCGTGCCCTGGTTCGTCCGCCCGCGATTAGCTCATGCGAGAACAAGGCACCAAGGGACATGGGAGGTGACTTACATGGGAGCTGTCCCGCGAGCCAGAGCTTAGCCTCTTGGGTTTAGCGACGCTGTAGGGACGGACCCGAGCACAGATGTCGTGCCAGTCCTTAATCATGAGGTGGTCGTGGTTGGGCTTGCAAGGGCTTACGAGGTTCATGGGATCGAAGTACTGGACAGGCATATAACAATCATAAAGTAACTCATGGAAGTAGGTAAGGCTACTCTACATAGATGCAAGAACGATACATGCCGCAGGGATGGACCCATGAGGCCTGGGGATGATGCAGCCCGAGGGGCGCCCCCAGCAAAACGACTGGAAGATGCAAGAACGATACATGCCGTAGGGACAGGCCCATGCGATCTGGGGATGATGCGGCCCGTGCGGCGCCCTCAATAGAGTAAACCGAAGAATGTCACCTGGCACTGTTGCTGAAGAGATGTTGAAGTAGCTAAAGATGTGTGCTGAAGAGGTTGCTCCTCACGAGCTGCCTAGGTTCTAAACCTCGGGAGGCTTTGGAGGCTCGGGAGGCTCGTGAAGAACCGTCGCCATCTCCACCAGGACCGTGTGGTGCCTGGCCTCCTGAGCAGGCATGATGCTCCGCACGCGGCCGTGGAAGGTAACAGCTGCGTTCAGCAAGCCGAAAGGCATGGGAACGTAGCTGTGAAGTGGACCCTCGCACCGGCCAACGCGCGAAGGCAAGAAGCATTCCTGGGATTCAGCTCTGTTAAGCCCTGGAATGTTGACACAGACGCGCAGCTCATTGTCCTCGCCAGGACAAGGAGCTGCGCCATGTCAGGGTAATTGACCATGGGTACCTCGGAGACGGCAAGACAATATTTCAAGACATCAGGGCTAGCAAAGCCCCTCAGTCCGACTGCTAAGGCCACCCCAGACAGCCCCCTGTTCGACTGCCCGGCCGACTCGCCACCCGGCCCGCTCTCCGTCCGGCTGCTCTAGCCGGCCTGCTGCGCGGAGAAAATCACTGCTTCGACTCGACACCGTCAAAACACCGACAAGATAGTCGTACCGCGACGTCATCTACAGTGCACCTTGTCCCCTGGGCATTGATTTATAAAATTCCCCAGGGGACAAGGATCGCTTAGCTCCCAAGCTACCCATAGCTTGAGATGTAAGCTACTCACTGTAGCTTACATCTCAAGCACCACCATGCCCACTTGCCCCCCACACCACTACCTAGATTAGGAAGTAAGCTACCCCAAGCCTATATATATGGGCATATATCCATCCATCCACGGCCAAGCACACACTCATTCGGCCAGAGCCACGGCCACCATGACGCACACTAGCTAGCTAGCTCATTGCTAGTGCTCTCAATCCAATACAGCTCCAGGAGCACTTTGTACTGCAAATATACCACATATATTCATACATGTAGGAGTATGGGTATCATCTCTCCGGAGAGCCCTGAACCTGGGTAAACTAGCGTGTGCTACTCGCATACCCGTCCCCAGATATTCCACGACACTCTTGCCCTCACCTCAAGCCACCCTGTGGCATCTGTCGACTCGCGGTATCCCCTGCCAACTGACACGAGAATAGTCCGACAGTTGGCGCCTACCGTGGGCCAAGCTGCCGCTGGAACTGCAGTCCGGGCGGGACCCCTTTTCGTCATCATCACCGCGGCGTCACTGTCATCTCTCCGGTATCGCTCGGGGGCTCGATGCTGACACGCCCCCGGTGTGACCGCGTGGGGCAGCGCGCCCTTGTCGTTGGCCTCGCCACCGCCGCAACGTCATTGCCGTCTCTCTGGCCGCGCCCGATGGCTCAACATCAACATGCCATCAGGGCGGCCGCACGGGACGATGCGTCCTCGCCGTTGGCCTCAGCACCGAGGCCATCGCCATGCTCGCAGAAACTACGGTCTCTCCCTGTTTGCAAAATATCCATGCTCTTCCCTCTCTGAAGAATTTGTGCATATCAACCAATGGACAAACAATCCCCATATAAGCCTCAACTACAAGCCGTATAAGCCTCATATTATACGCATCCTAGATGCAAGCCAGTCAATGGCCAGACACGTCACAGATATTGCTCGTACGCAGCGTGCACACTAACTGGACGGTAGTCAGACATTGGCCAGATACAAGAAGTACACTGCCCGCCCCTTCCGCCAGGGCCGTCCAGTACCGCCTCGGCTACGCCCCTGCACTACCCGCGAGGCTCCTCCGGAGGCCACTGCCTCGGCACATGGAGGCCCTGCGTGCGAGCTCTCCCTCACGAGCCCCGCAGCGCGTCGTGCCTCCGCTCCCCTCGCGTGCCTCCCTGCACGCGTCGGCTGCTGCCACAGTGGCCGGCTTCCGCTCCCGTCGCCGTAGCATCCCGCTCGTCCGGCTGGCCGCCACTGCCGGGTTTGCGCCTGCCGCTCCCACCCCTGGTCGGCTCGACGGCTCCGGCCGCCTACAAGCCTGGACGCCTCTCCCGTCTGTCGCTCCCTGCTCCGATCCCCTCCGTACCGTCTACGTGCTTGCTCCACACTCATCGGCTTTGGCCGCCTCCCGCAGCTGTCCCGCGCCGACAGTTGGCCCAGAGCCGCCTACCCATCCGCCAGCCCCCGTTGGCCACGCCCGCGGCCCCCCGCGCCAGGCCGCCCCTGGCCCTCCTCCTCGTGGGCTCCTCATCGGCGGCCGGCCATCCGCGCTGGCGGCGGCCCCGCCCCGCTCCGGCCTCGCTGCCGCTTCGCGGGTCACGGCCCCTCTGCCTCCGGTCCTCTCCTCCTTCCGGCACCCGGCCATCGCGTCGTCGCCCGCCTCCCGAGTGCTGACAGGTCCCCGCGGCCGGCTCGCCGCCAGTCGACTGGCCCTCAAACCTCCGGCTCGCCTCATCCCCGCGCTGGCTGTGCCCCGCAGCCGGCTCGCTGCTAGCCGGCTCCGCCATCCCCGCGGCCCCGCTCCGGCTCACGGCCCGCTTTGGATCACCGCCTGTTGGGCCACAGTAGCCGGCTATTCTCCTCCTCCGGCTGCCATGTCGGCTGCCCACGTGGGGACAGAAAAGAAAGAAAGGGAAGGAGAATCCGACTAAAAAGTCAAGGGCCGAGTGCCCAAAAAAAGAAGAGCATCCGTGTAGAGAAAGATTCTGGCTGCTACAGCCAACTGAAAGAAAGAGTACACCACGGCTAGAAAAAAAGAGATGTCAGGTGCTAAGAAAAAAGGAAGAGAGAAAGGCCAGCTTGGTCAACACAAGGGCCGGCTGGAAAAAAATTGCCGGCTGCCCACCCGGCTGGACAGAAAGAAAGAGAGTCTGGCTGTTGGGTCGATTAAAAAAGAAAAAATTTGTGGCCGGCTATGCCAAGCCGGCTCGGCTACGTCCTGCTCCGCCGTCTAGACGGTCGGGCCTGACGGCCGGCCTCCCCTTCGAGCATCCGAAGGCTCGAGGGCTACACCCAGGGGGTGTGCCACCGCACTTCATGAGCGCCAAGCCGCGCTGGCTGTCTTCGTCAACCTCCGCCTTGTCTGGGTCAAACAAATGTGAGCTCCTCACCCGCATATATTTGCACCACGCAAACACGGATAACCTCGAGCGATGCTCAGGAGGCTACCTCCAAATTTTATTATAGATGCACCACTGTTCGCCCCGGCGCCAGCCAGAGTTGGCCCGAAGGCTGCCCGCTTGGCCCGAGATGTTTGTTCCCACAAACGGCTAAGTAGCATGCACGGTACCAATGGCTCACTCTTAGCAATAGACCATAGAGCGGCTGTCCGGCTAGAAAGAGCAATTGCTGGAGGCCACCCACGCGAAAAACATCTCGGGAGAAAAACGGTTTGGGTGACCCGTCCGTTTGCTTTATGATTATCTGCTCGGTTAAATCCGCTCCTAGAGTCTGAGTACTGTACACTCCACCCTACGGCCCACTCTCAGCCACAGACCGTAGAGCGGTTGTCCGGTTAGCGAGAGCGCAAGCCAAAGAACGGAGGGGGCACGAAAAAGATTAAAGGGGGCTTGGACGAAACTGAGTCGGCACACTCTGCATAAACTTGCAATGCTAAAAGCAAACATTTGATATATCTATGTGGACTAACTTTGTCTTTTGCATGATCATTTCCGTGGGGAACCCCCCTCCTCACTCGGAGGCTCGGAGGCTACACCAAGTGGGAGAGCTGGCGCGCCCCCACTAGAAGCAAGCCGTGCCGGCTACAGCCCATAGCCGGCTGTCAACAACAGCATCACTCGGCGGACTCCGCGTCCGAGCCCGACAGCATCAGTCGGCGGGCCCCGCGTCCGCGCCCGATAGCACCAGCCGGCGGACTTCATATCCACGCCTGGCACCCTCGACGCCATCTTCTGCACCAACAACCGCAAAAAGCCTCCACCCAACTTTTCCAAGTTGCTCGGAGGCTCAGAGGCTACACCCGGTGGGTGCGCTGGTGCGCCCCCGCCGAAAGCAAGCCAGGCCGGTTGCGGTCCGCAGCCGGTCGTCATCGACATCTTCTACATCAACGTCCACTAAAAAACCTCTGCCCAACTTTGCCAAGTTGCCCGGAGGCTTGGAGGCTACTGTCGGGGTAATTGAGCATGGGTACCCTGAAGACGGCTAGACAATATTTCAAGACATCAGGGCTAGCAAAGCCCCTCTGTCTGACTGCTTAGGATGCCCCTGACGCCCCCCCCTGTCCGACTGCCCGGGACGACTCGCCACCCAGCCTGCTCTTTGTCCTGCTGCTCCAGCCGGCCTGCTGCGCGGAGTCAACCACTGCTCTGACCCGACACCAACAGAACACTGACAAGACGGCCATACTGTGACATCATCTAAAGTGTACCTTGTCCCCTGGGCATTGATTTATAAAATGCCCCAGGGGACAAGCATAGCTTAGCTCCCAAGCTACCCATAGCTTGAGATATAAGCTACTCATTGTAGTAGACCTTAGGAACAAGTGGGTTCTCATCGATGCCTCGTGCTCATACCCTCGGCTGGCACTGCCGATTGGGATGCCAGCACCTCACGAGGGATGGAATCATGAGAAGCTCAATCCCCGGGTAGAGTAGTTGATGGAGAAGATGGTGGCAGACCTGAAGCCTGACGGCCCGAAGGCGGAGACCCTGACGGGTGCCATGATCATCATGGAATTCCTGACGCAGCGCCTGGCTCCGCTCCAGGCACGCTCACACCCCTTGTGGAAGCTCGCGGGCGAGGGAGGCATACTCCGCCTATGGCCGGATGATCTGCTCGAAGAGGAGCTGAACAAGGTCCTGCGCCTCCTGGTCGGGAAGGACCAGGGTTGCCCACTGGACAACCATCTGTCGCTATATCGCCGCCCGGATAGGGAAAAGATCGCCACCGCCATGCCTTCCTTCAACGAGCACGGGCTCGTCTCTCCGGTGCCTACCGGGCCTCCGGGCTCTTCAGTGATGTTGTCCTCCGGCAAGTCCAACCAGGAGGAGAGGTCAGACTTAGAGGTGACCCAGGAGGGTGCGGGGGAGACTTCTCCTCCGCAGCAGACAGATCTCCTCCGCACCCTCCCCGACGATGATGAAATTGGCGAGCATCCGGTGAGGGAGTCGTCGTACTCCACTGGGGTCACCACGAGGCCTAAGGGCACCCCTCCGAGGAAGCCGAAGGTGGTTGTCCCAAAGAAGAGCAGATTGACGCTGATCCCCCGAGGCGGTGCTTCCGCTTCCACTGCAGACTCGGGCGCCGTGCCCTTGTCTGCCTCTGGGGCTCGTGCACCGGTACCCTAGCCCGCGAAGCCTGTGGGCATGGTGCTTTAGAAGAGGGTGAGGGAGTATGCCGCCGTGGACCAGTATGTGCTCCGCCTCGATCTTTCACTCCATCTTCTTGCTGCAGTATCTTGATGCCTTCCTCTTGTACGGTTAGGCCAACGCCGGTGGTGAAGAAGAAGAAGAAGGAGACAGCCACAATCCCAGAGCCCCAACAGCCTGCCATGGCCGCGCCACCTCTGGTTCAGAAGGATGGTGGTGGCTCTCGCGTTTCTGCGGCTGGGTCATCCTCGCATGACTAGGAGGCCAAACCTCAGGAGAAGGCGGTTTGGGTGGCCAGGCCGGCTCCGGAGGTGCTTGCCCTCAGCCCGCCCGGTGAGGTCCCGAAGGCTCAGAAGCCCTCGGGCCCCTCCGCTGCTACTAACTTGCCAATCCTGGCGCCGATGCAATCTACTTCTTCACCTGGTACTTTGGAGGAGGCTCTTTCTGCGCTGACCCAACTTTGCCACGATCTTCAAGGCACCGACCGTCACCTGGCGTCGGGCGCCTGGAGTTGATTACGGGGTGGCTGCAATCCGACACGTCCGTTAATGCGTCATGGGGCCACAACTTAGCGGCCTTCGAGGAAGGTAAACAGGTTGCCGGCCTGGGTGCGGCCGCCCGCGACATGGCTTTGAAGGATGTTGAGGCCGCCAAGGAGCGCCGCTGGGTGGCAGAGGCCGAGCTAGAGACCCTGCGCAGTGAGCGTGCCACCAAGGTGAAGGAAATATGCCCTAGAGGCAATAATAAAGTTGTTATTTATATTTCCTTATATCATGTTAAATGTTTATTATTCATGCTAGAATTGTATTAACCGAAACTTAGTACATGTGAAAAAAACTTGAAAGCAATATGAGGCAATGGATATCGTTTTGTACCCAAAGGAGGGACATTCCCTACCGAAAACCATCATGCTTGTTGTGAGAAGCTCCAGTTTGTGAGTAGCATATACCCAAACCTGCCCCAAATGGGACAAAATTTGTACCACGGCATGGTCATGCCGCTCCATGATAGCATGCCAAGTTTCATGAATTTCAGACGAGTTTTGGATTTACTAGAATTGAAAAACTAGGCATCTCACTGTTTTGCCAGCAATCAACGGTGCCCTGGTGTTTGAAATTCATTATCATTTCTTGCATGGGGACCTAAGCATGCACCTAAGGATACATATTTGATTTTTCAACGAATTTATATGCACTGGAGCATGTGCATGCAATTCAAATTTGAATTATGCACGTAAATGCATTGAAAACTGAGTTAATGCATAAAAATGTCCAAACGAACCCCCAAAAATCACAAAATTTCACACAACACTCATGGATTTCACACGAGTTTTTGATTTACTAGAATTTAAAACCAAGCATCTTAATGTTTTGCCAGCAACCAATGGTGCCCTGGTGTTTGAAATTTATTCCCATTTCTTGCATGGGACCTAAGCATGCTCCCAAGGACACATATTTAATTTTCAACGAATTTATATGCACTGGAGCATGTGCATGCAATTAAAATTTGAATTATGCACATAAATGCATTGAAAAGAGAGTTAATGCAAAAAAATGTCCAAACGAACCCCGAAAACTCACAAAAATTCACAGAACACTCCTGTTGTTTTATGTTGACATGAGAAAAAAACATGAAAGCAATAAGAGGCAATGGATATCGTCTCGTCCCCAAAGGTGGGACGTTCCCTACCGAAAACCATCATGCTTGTTGTGAGAAGCTCCGGTTTTTGAGAAGCATATACCCAAACCTGCCCCAAATGGGACAAAATTTGTACCATGGCATGTTGATGCCGCTCCATGATAGCATGCCAAGTTTCATGAATTTTATAGGAGTTTTGGATTTACTAAAATTTCAAAAACCAGGCATCTCACTATTTTGCCGGCAATCAACGGTGCCCTGGTGTTTGAAATTCATTCCCATTTCTTGCATGGGACCTAAGCATGCACCCAAGGACACATATTTGATTTTTTAAAGAATTTATATGCATTGGAGCATCCGCATGTAGTTCAAATTTGAATTATGCACATAAATGCATTGAAAACTCAGTTAATTCATAAACGAACCCCAAAAAATCACAGAAATTCACACAACACTCATGTTGTTCAATGTTGACACGAGAAAAAAACTTGAAAGAACTAAGAGGCAATGGATATCGTTTCGTCCCGAAAGGTGGGACGTTCCCTACCGAAAACCATCATGCTTGTTCTGAGAAGCTCTGGTTTTTGAGAAGCAAATACCCAAACCTGCCCCAAATGGGACAAAATTTGTACCACGACAGGTTAATGCCGCTCAATGATAGCATGCCAAGTTTCATGAATTTCAAACGAGTTTTGGATTTACTAGAATTTAAAACCAGGCATCTCATTGTTTTGCCGGCAATCAACGGTGCCCTAGTATTTGAAATTCATTCACATTTCTTGCATGGGACCTAAGCATGCACCCAAGGACACAGATTTGATTTTCCAATGAATTTATATGCACATTAGTATCTGCATATAGTTCAAATTTGAATTATGCACATAAATGCATTGAAAACTTAGGTATTGCATAAAAATGTCCAAACGAACGCCGAAAAATCAAAAAAATTCACACAACACTCCTGTTGTTCTATGTTGACACGTGAAAAAAACTGGAAAGAAATAAGAGGCAATGAATATCGTTTCGTCCCCAAAGGTGGGACATTCCCTACCGAAAACCATCATGCTTGTTGTGAGAAGCTCCGGTTTTTGAGAAGCATATACCCAAACCTGCCCCAAATGGGACAAAATTGGTACCATGGCATGTTAATGCCGCTCCATGATAGCATGCCAAGTTTCATGAATTTCAGACGAGTTTTGGATTTATAGAATTGAAAAACCAAGCATCTCACTGTTTTGCCAGCAATCAACGGTGCCCTGGTGTTTGAAATTCATTATCATTTCTTGCATGGGGACCTAAGCATGCACCTAAGGATACATATTTGATTTTTCAATGAATTTATATGCACTGGAGCATGTGCATGCAATTCAAATTTGAATTATGCACATAAATGCATTGAAAACTGAGTTAATGCATAAAAATGTCCAAACGAACCCCGAAAAATCACAAAACTTCACACAACACTCCTGTTGTTCAATGTTGACATGAGAAAAAAACTTGAAAGCAATAAGAGGCAATGGATATCATTTCGTCCCCAAAGGTGGGACGTTCCCTACCGAAAACCATCATGCTTGTTGTGCGAAGCTCAAGTTTGTGAGAAGCATATACCCATACCTGCCCCAAATGGGACGAAATATGTACCATGGCATATTGATGCCGCTCCATGATAGCATGCCAAGTTTCATGAATTTTAGACGAGTTTTGGATTTACTAGAATTTAGAAACCAGGCCTTTCACTATTTTGACGGCAATCAACGGTGCCCTGGTGCTTGGAATTCATTCCATTTCTTGCATGGGACCTAAGCATGCACCCAAGGACGCATATTTGATTTTTCAACGAATTTATATGCACTGGAGCATCCGCATGTAGTTCAAATTGGAATTGTGCACATAAATGTATTGAAAACTAAGTTAATGCATAAAAATGTCCAAACGAACGCCGAAAAATCACAAAAATTCACACAACACTCGTGTTGTTCTATGCTGACACGAGAAAAAAACTTGAAAGAAATAAGAGGCAATGGATATCGTTTCGTCCCCAAAGGTGGGATGTTCCCTACCGAAAACCATCATGCTTGTTGTGAGAAGCTCTGGTTTTTCAGAAGCATATACCCAAACCTACCCCAAATGGGACAAAATTTGTACCACGACATGTTAATGCCGCTCCATGACAGCATGCTAAGTTTCATGAATTTCAGATGAGTTTCGGTTTTACTAGAATTTAAAAACCAGGCATCTCACTATTTTGCCGGCAAGCAACGGTGCCCTGGTGTTTGAAATTCATTCCCATTTCTTGCATGGGACCTAAGCATGCACCCAAGGACACAGATTTGATTTTTGAACGAATTTATATGCACTGGAGCATCCGCATGTAGTTCAGATTTGAATTATGCACATAAATGCATTGAAACTCAGTTAATGCATAAAAATGTCCAAACGAACCCCTAAAAAGAACAAAAATTCACACAACACTTTTATTGTTCTATGTTGACACGAGAAAAAAACTTGAAAGAAATAAGAGGCAATGGATATCGTTTCGTCCCCAAAGGTGGGACGTTCCCTACCGAAAACCATCATGCTTGTTGTGAGAAGCATATACCCAAACCTGCCCCAAATGCGACAAAATTTGTACCACGACATGTTAATGCCGCTCCATGATAGCATGCCAAGTTTCAAGAATTTTATAGGAGTTTTGGATTTACTAAAATTTAAAAACCAGGCATCTCACCGTTTTGCCGGCAGTCAACTTTGCCCAGGTGTTTGAAATTCATTCCCATTTATTGCATGGGACCTAAGCATGCACCTAAGGACACATATTTGATTTTTCACCGAATTTATATGCACTGGAGAATGTGCATGCAATTCAAATTTGAATTATGCACATAAATACATTGAAACTGAGTTAATGCATCAAAATGTCCAAACGAACCCCGAAAAATCACAAAAATTCACACAACACTCTTGTTGCTCTATGTTGACATGATAAAAAAATATTGAAAGCAATAAGAGGCAATGGATATCGTTTCGTCCCCAAAGGTGGGAAGTTCCCTACCGAAAAACATCATGCTTGTTGTGAGAAGCTCCGGTTTGTGAGAAGCATATACCCAAACCTGCCCCAAATGGGACAAAATTTGTACCATCGCATGTTGATGCCGCTCCATGATAGCATGCCAAGTTTCATGAATTTCAGACGAGTTTTGGATTTACTAGAATTTAAAAACCAGGCATCTCACTATTTTGCCGGCAATCAACGGTGCCCTGGTATTTGAAATTCATCCCAATTTTTGCGTGGGACCTAAGCATGCACCCAAGGACACAGATTTTATTTTTCAACGAATTGATATGCACTGGAGCATCCGCATGTAGTTCAAATTTGAATTATGCACATAAATGCATTGAAAACTCAGTTAATGCATAAACAATCTCCAAACGAACCCCGAAAAATCACAAAAATTCACACAACACTCCTGTTGTTCTATGTTGACATGAGAAAAAAAAACTTGAAAGAAATAAGAGGCAATGGATATCGTTTCGTCCCCAAAGGTGGGACGTTCCCTACCGAAAACATCATGCTTGTTGTGAGAAGCTCCGGTTTTTGAGAAGCATATACCCAAACCTGCCCCAAATGGGACAAAATTTGTACCACAACATGTTAATGCCGCTCCATGATAGCATGCCAAGTTTCACGAATTTTAGATGAGTTTCGGATTTAATAGAATTTAAAAACCAGGCATCTCACTATTTTGCCGGCAATCAACGGTGCACTGGTGTTTGAAATTCATTCCCATTTCTTGCATGGGACCTAAGCATGCACCCAAGGACACATATTTGATTTTTTAAAGAATTTATATGCATTGGAGCATCCGCATGTAGTTCAAATTTGAATTATGCACATAAATGCATTGAAAACTCAGTTAATGCATAAAAATATCCAAACGAACCCCGAAATATCACAGAAATTCACACAACACTCATGTTGTTCAATGTTGACACGAGAAAAAAACTTGAAAGAACTAAGAGGCAATGGATATCGTTTCGTCCCCAAAGGTGGGACGTTCCCTACCGAAAACCATCATGCTTGTTGTGAGAAGCTCTAGTTTTTGAGAAGCATATACCCAAACCTAGCCCAAATTGGACAAAATTTGTACCATGACATGTTAACCGCTCCATGATAGCATGCCAAGTCTCATGATTTTAGACGAGTTTTGTATTTACTAGAATTTAAAAACCAGACATCTCACTGTTTTGCTGGCAATCAACCGTGCCCTGGTGTTTGAAATTCATTCCCATTTCTTGCATGGGACCTAAGCATGCACCTAAGGACACATATTTAATTTTCAACGAATTTATTTGCACTGGAGCATGTCCATGGAATTCAAATTTGAATTATGCACATAAATACATTGAAACTGAGTTAATGCATCAAAATGTCCAAACGAACCCCGAAAAATCACAAAAATTCACACAACACTCCTGTTGCTCTATGTTGACATGATAAAAAAATATTGAAAGCAATAAGAGGCAATGGATATCGTTTCGTCCCCAAAGGTGGGAAGTTCCCTACCGAAAAATAGCATGCTTGTTGTGAGAAGCTCCGGTTTGTGAGAAGCATATACCCAAACCTGCCCCAAATGGGACAAAATTTGTACCATCGCATGTTGATGCCGCTCCATGATAGCATGCCAAGTTTCATGAATTTCACACGAGTTTTGGATTTACTAGAATTTAGAAACCAGGCCTTTCACTGTTTTGCCGGCAATCAACGGTGCCCTGCTGCTTGAACTTCATTCCCATTTCTTGCATGGGACCTAAGCATGCACCCAAGGACACATATTTGATTTTTCAACGAATTTATATGCACTAGAGCATCCGTATGTAGTTCAAATTGGAATTATACACATAAATGTATTGAAAACTAAGTTAATGCACAAAAATGTCCAAACGAACCCTGAAAAATCACGAAACTTCACACAAGACTCCTGTTGTTCAATGTTGACATGAGAAAAAAACTTGAAAGCAATAAGAGGCAATGGATATTCTTTCGTCCCCAAAGGTGGTACTTTCCCTACCGAAAACCATCATGCTTGTTCTGCGAAGCTCCCGTTTGTGAGAAGCATATACCCATACCTGCCCCAAATGGGACGAAATATGTACCATGGCATGTTGATGCCGCTCCATGATAGCATGCCAAGTTTCATGAATTTCAGACGAGTTTTGGATTTACTAGAATTTAGAAACCAGGCCTTTCACTGTTTTGTCGGCAATCAACGGTGCCCTGCTACTTGAACTTCATTCCCATTTCTTGCATGGGACCTAAGCATGCACCCAAGGACACATATTTCATTTTTCAACGAATTTATATGCACTAGAGCATCCGTATGTAGTTCAAATTGGAATTATGGACATAAATGTATTGAAAACTAAGTTAATGCACAAAAATGTCCAAACGAACCCCGAAAAATCACAAAAATTCACACAACAGTCCTGTTGTTCTGTGTTCACAGGAGAAAAAAACTTGAAAGCAATAAGAGGCAATGGATATCGTTTCGTCCCCAAAGGCGGGACGTTCCCTACCGAAAACCATCATGCTTGTTGTGCGAAGCTCCGGTTTGTGAGAAGCATATACCCAATCCTGCCCAAAATAGGACGAAATTTGTACCATGGCATGTTGATGCCGCTCGATGATAGCATGCCAAGTTTCACGAATTTCAGACAAGTTTTGATTTACTATAATTTAGAAACCAGGCCTCTCACTGTTTTGCCGGCAATCAACGGTGCCCTGGTGTTTGAAATTCATTCCCATTTCTTGCATGGCACCTAAGCATGCACCCAAGGACATATATTTGATTTTTCAACGAATTTATATGCACTGGAGCATCCTCATGTTGTTCAAATTTGAATTATGCACATAAATGTATTGAAAACTAAGTTAATTCATAAAAATGTCCATACGAATCCCGAAAAATCACAAAAATTCATACAACACTCCTGTTGTTCTATGTTGACACGAGAAAAAAACTTGAAAGAAATAAGAGGCAATGGATATCGTTTCGTCCCCAAAGGTGGGATGTTCCCTACCGAAAACCATCATGCTTGTTGTGAGAAGCTCTAGTTTTTCAGAAGCATATACCCAAACCTACCCCAAATGGGACAAAATTTGTACCACGACATGTTAATGCCGCTCCATGACAGCATGCCAAGTTTCATGAATTTCAGATGAGTTTTGGATTTACTAGAATTTAAAAACCAGGCATCTCACTATTTTGCCGGCAAGCAACGGTGCCCTGGTGTTTGAAATTCATTCCCATTTCTTGCATGGGACCTAAGCATGCACCCAAGGACACAGATTTGAATTTTCAACGAATTTATATGCACTGGAGCATCCGCATATAGTTCAGATTTGAATTATGCACATAAATGCATTGAAACTCAGTTAATGCATAAAAATGTCCAAACGAACCCCGAAAAAGAACAAAAATTCACACAACACTCCTATTGTTCTATGTTGACACGAGAAAAAATCTTGAAAGAAATAAGAGGCAATGGATATTGTTTCATCCCCAAAGGTGGGACGTTCCCTACCGAAAACCATCATGCTTGTTGTGAGAAGCATATACCCAAACCTGCCCCAAATGCGACAAAATTTGTACCACGACATGTTAATGCCGCTCCATGATAGCATGCCAAGTTTCATGAATTTTATAGGAGTTTTGGATTTACTAAAATTTAAAAACCAGGCATCTCACTGTTTTGCCGGCAGTCAACTTTGCCCAGGTGTTTGAAATTCATTCCCATTTCTTGCATGGGACCTAAGCATGCACCTAAGGACACATATTTGATTTTTCACCGAATTTATGTGCACTGGAGCATGTGCATGCAATTCAAATTTGAATTATGCACATAAATACATTGAAACTGAGTTAATGCATCAAAATGTCCAAACGAACCCCGAAAAATCGAAAAAAATTCACACAACACTCCTGTTGCTCTATGTTGACATGATAAAAAAATATTGAAAGCAATAAGAGGCAATGGATATCGTTTTGTCCCGAAAGGTGGGAAGTTCCCTACCGAAAAACATCATGCTTGTTGTGAGAAGCTCCGGTTTGTGAGAAGCATATACCCAAACCTGCCCCAAATGGGAAAAAATTTGTACCATCGCATGTTGATGCCGCTCCATGATAGCATGCCAAGTTTCATGAATTTCAGACGTGTTTTGGATTTACTAGAATTTAAAAACCAGGCATCTCACTGTTTTGCCGGCAATCAACGGTGCCCTGGTGTTTGAAATTCATCCCAATTTTTGCATGGGACCTAAGCATGCACCCAAGGACACAGATTTTATTTTTCAACGAATTGATATGCACTGGAGCATCCGCATGTAGTTCAAATTTGAATTATGCACATAAATGCATTGAAAACTCAGTTAATGCATAAAATATCTCCAAACGAACCCCGAAAAATCACAAAAATTCACACAACACTCCTGTTGTTTTATGTTGACATGAGAAAAAAAAACTTGAAAGAAATAAGAGGCAATGGATATCGTTTCGTCCCCAAAGGTGGGACGTTCCCTACCGAAAACCATCATGCTTGTTGTGAGAAGCTCCGGTTTTTGAGAAGCATATACCCAAACCTGCCCCAAATGGGACAAAATTTGTACCACGACATGTTAATGCCGCTCCATGATAGCATGCCAAGTTTCATGAATTTTAGACGAGTTTTGGATTTAATAGAATTTAAAAACCAGGCATCTCACTGTTTTGCCGGCAATCAACGGTGCCCTGGTGTTTGAAATTCATTCCCATTTCTTGCATGGGACCTAAGCATGCACCCAAGGACAAAGATTTGGTTTTTCAATGAATTTATATGCACTGGAGCATCCGCATGTCGTTCAAATTTGGATTATGCACATAAATGCATTGAAAACATAGTTAATGGATAAAAATGTCTAAACAAAACCCGAAAAAGCACAAAAATTCACAGAACACTACTGTTGTTCCATGTTGACACGAGGAAAAAACATGAAAGAAATAAGAGGCAATGGATATCGTTTCGTCCCCAAAGGTGGGACGTTCCTTATCGAAAACCATCATGCTTGTTGTGAGAAGCTCCGGTTTTTGAGAAGCATATACCCAAACCTGCCCCAAATGGGACAAAATTTGTACCACGACATGTTAATGCCGCTCCATGATAGCATGCCAAGTCTCATGAATTTTAGACGAGTTTTGTATTTACTAGAATTTAAAAACCAGACATCTCACTGTTTTGCTGGCAATCAACCGTGCCCTGGTGTTTGAAATTCATTCCCATTTCTTGCATGAGACCTAAGCATGCACCTAAGGACACATATTTAATTTTCAACGAATTTATATGCACTGGAGCATGTGCATGCAATTCAAATTTGAATTATGCACATAAATGCATTAAAAACTGAGTTAATGCATAAAAATGTCGAAACAAACACCGAAAAATCACAAAAATTCACACAACACTCCTGTTGCTCTATGTTGACATGAGAAAAAAACTTGAAAGCAATAAGAGGCAATGGATAAGATTTCGTCTCCAAAGGTGGGACGTTCCCTACCGAAAACCATCATGCTTGTTGTGAGAAGCTCCGGTTTGTGAGAAGCATATAGCCAAACCTGCCGCAAATGGGACAAAATTTGTAGCATGGCATGTTCATGCCGCTCCATGATAGCATGCCAACTTTCATGAATTTCAGACGAGTTTTCGATTTACTAGAATTTAAAAACCAGGCATCTCACTATTTTGTCGGCAATCAACGGTGCCCTGGTGTTTGGAATTCATTCCCATTTCTTGCATGGGACCTAAGCATGCACCCAAGGACACAGATTTTATTTTTCAACGAATTGATATGCACTGGAGCATCCGCATGTAGTTCAAATTTGAATTATGCACATAAATGCATTGAAAACTCAGTTAATGCATAAACAATCTCCAAACGAACCCCGAAAAATCACAAAAATTCACACAACACTCCTGTTGTTCTATGTTGACATGAGAAAAAAAAACTTGAAAGAAATAAGAGGCAATGGATATCGTTTCGTCCCCAAAGGTGGGACGTTCCCTACCGAAAACATCATGCTTGTTGTGAGAAGCTCCGGTTTTTGAGAAGCATATACCCAAACCTGCCCCAAATGGGACAAAATTTGTACCACAACATGTTAATGCCGCTCCATGATAGCATGCCAAGTTTCACGAATTTTAGATGAGTTTCGGATTTAATAGAATTTAAAAACCAGGCATCTCACTATTTTGCCGGCAATCAACGGTGCACTGGTGTTTGAAATTCATTCCCATTTCTTGCATGGGACCTAAGCATGCACCCAAGGACACATATTTGATTTTTTAAAGAATTTATATGCATTGGAGCATCCGCATGTAGTTCAAATTTGAATTATGCACATAAATGCATTGAAAACTCAGTTAATGCATAAAAATATCCAAACGAACCCCGAAATATCACAGAAATTCACACAACACTCATGTTGTTCAATGTTGACACGAGAAAAAAACTTGAAAGA
Organism: Triticum urartu; assembly: GCF_056163025.1. Taxonomy (NCBI): domain Eukaryota; kingdom Viridiplantae; phylum Streptophyta; class Magnoliopsida; order Poales; family Poaceae; genus Triticum; species Triticum urartu. Next base: position 309,008,428 of record NC_141878.1, read on the forward strand.
ACTAAGAGGCAATGGATATCGTTTCGTCCCCAAAGGTGGGACGTTCCCTACCGAAAACCATCATGCTTGTTGTGAGAAGCTCTAGTTTTTGAGAAGCATATACCCAAACCTAGCCCAAATTGGACAAAATTTGTACCATGACATGTTAACCGCTCCATGATAGCATGCCAAGTCTCATGATTTTAGACGAGTTTTGTATTTACTAGAATTTAAAAACCAGACATCTCACTGTTTTGCTGGCAATCAACCGTGCCCTGGTGTTTGAAATTCATTCCCATTTCTTGCATGGGACCTAAGCATGCACCTAAGGACACATATTTAATTTTCAACGAATTTATTTGCACTGGAGCATGTCCATGGAATTCAAATTTGAATTATGCACATAAATACATTGAAACTGAGTTAATGCATCAAAATGTCCAAACGAACCCCGAAAAATCACAAAAATTCACACAACACTCCTGTTGCTCTATGTTGACATGATAAAAAAATATTGAAAGCAATAAGAGGCAATGGATATCGTTTCGTCCCCAAAGGTGGGAAGTTCCCTACCGAAAAATAGCATGCTTGTTGTGAGAAGCTCCGGTTTGTGAGAAGCATATACCCAAACCTGCCCCAAATGGGACAAAATTTGTACCATCGCATGTTGATGCCGCTCCATGATAGCATGCCAAGTTTCATGAATTTCACACGAGTTTTGGATTTACTAGAATTTAGAAACCAGGCCTTTCACTGTTTTGCCGGCAATCAACGGTGCCCTGCTGCTTGAACTTCATTCCCATTTCTTGCATGGGACCTAAGCATGCACCCAAGGACACATATTTGATTTTTCAACGAATTTATATGCACTAGAGCATCCGTATGTAGTTCAAATTGGAATTATACACATAAATGTATTGAAAACTAAGTTAATGCACAAAAATGTCCAAACGAACCCTGAAAAATCACGAAACTTCACACAAGACTCCTGTTGTTCAATGTTGACATGAGAAAAAAACTTGAAAGCAATAAGAGGCAATGGATATTCTTTCGTCCCCAAAGGTGGTACTTTCCCTACCGAAAACCATCATGCTTGTTCTGCGAAGCTCCCGTTTGTGAGAAGCATATACCCATACCTGCCCCAAATGGGACGAAATATGTACCATGGCATGTTGATGCCGCTCCATGATAGCATGCCAAGTTTCATGAATTTCAGACGAGTTTTGGATTTACTAGAATTTAGAAACCAGGCCTTTCACTGTTTTGTCGGCAATCAACGGTGCCCTGCTACTTGAACTTCATTCCCATTTCTTGCATGGGACCTAAGCATGCACCCAAGGACACATATTTCATTTTTCAACGAATTTATATGCACTAGAGCATCCGTATGTAGTTCAAATTGGAATTATGGACATAAATGTATTGAAAACTAAGTTAATGCACAAAAATGTCCAAACGAACCCCGAAAAATCACAAAAATTCACACAACAGTCCTGTTGTTCTGTGTTCACAGGAGAAAAAAACTTGAAAGCAATAAGAGGCAATGGATATCGTTTCGTCCCCAAAGGCGGGACGTTCCCTACCGAAAACCATCATGCTTGTTGTGCGAAGCTCCGGTTTGTGAGAAGCATATACCCAATCCTGCCCAAAATAGGACGAAATTTGTACCATGGCATGTTGATGCCGCTCGATGATAGCATGCCAAGTTTCACGAATTTCAGACAAGTTTTGATTTACTATAATTTAGAAACCAGGCCTCTCACTGTTTTGCCGGCAATCAACGGTGCCCTGGTGTTTGAAATTCATTCCCATTTCTTGCATGGCACCTAAGCATGCACCCAAGGACATATATTTGATTTTTCAACGAATTTATATGCACTGGAGCATCCTCATGTTGTTCAAATTTGAATTATGCACATAAATGTATTGAAAACTAAGTTAATTCATAAAAATGTCCATACGAATCCCGAAAAATCACAAAAATTCATACAACACTCCTGTTGTTCTATGTTGACACGAGAAAAAAACTTGAAAGAAATAAGAGGCAATGGATATCGTTTCGTCCCCAAAGGTGGGATGTTCCCTACCGAAAACCATCATGCTTGTTGTGAGAAGCTCTAGTTTTTCAGAAGCATATACCCAAACCTACCCCAAATGGGACAAAATTTGTACCACGACATGTTAATGCCGCTCCATGACAGCATGCCAAGTTTCATGAATTTCAGATGAGTTTTGGATTTACTAGAATTTAAAAACCAGGCATCTCACTATTTTGCCGGCAAGCAACGGTGCCCTGGTGTTTGAAATTCATTCCCATTTCTTGCATGGGACCTAAGCATGCACCCAAGGACACAGATTTGAATTTTCAACGAATTTATATGCACTGGAGCATCCGCATATAGTTCAGATTTGAATTATGCACATAAATGCATTGAAACTCAGTTAATGCATAAAAATGTCCAAACGAACCCCGAAAAAGAACAAAATTCACACAACACTCCTATTGTTCTATGTTGACACGAGAAAAAATCTTGAAAGAAATAAGAGGCAATGGATATTGTTTCATCCCCAAAGGTGGGACGTTCCCTACCGAAAACCATCATGCTTGTTGTGAGAAGCATATACCCAAACCTGCCCCAAATGCGACAAAATTTGTACCACGACATGTTAATGCCGCTCCATGATAGCATGCCAAGTTTCATGAATTTTATAGGAGTTTTGGATTTACTAAAATTTAAAAACCAGGCATCTCACTGTTTTGCCGGCAGTCAACTTTGCCCAGGTGTTTGAAATTCATTCCCATTTCTTGCATGGGACCTAAGCATGCACCTAAGGACACATATTTGATTTTTCACCGAATTTATGTGCACTGGAGCATGTGCATGCAATTCAAATTTGAATTATGCACATAAATACATTGAAACTGAGTTAATGCATCAAAATGTCCAAACGAACCCCGAAAAATCGAAAAAAATTCACACAACACTCCTGTTGCTCTATGTTGACATGATAAAAAAATATTGAAAGCAATAAGAGGCAATGGATATCGTTTTGTCCCGAAAGGTGGGAAGTTCCCTACCGAAAAACATCATGCTTGTTGTGAGAAGCTCCGGTTTGTGAGAAGCATATACCCAAACCTGCCCCAAATGGGAAAAAATTTGTACCATCGCATGTTGATGCCGCTCCATGATAGCATGCCAAGTTTCATGAATTTCAGACGTGTTTTGGATTTACTAGAATTTAAAAACCAGGCATCTCACTGTTTTGCCGGCAATCAACGGTGCCCTGGTGTTTGAAATTCATCCCAATTTTTGCATGGGACCTAAGCATGCACCCAAGGACACAGATTTTATTTTTCAACGAATTGATATGCACTGGAGCATCCGCATGTAGTTCAAATTTGAATTATGCACATAAATGCATTGAAAACTCAGTTAATGCATAAAATATCTCCAAACGAACCCCGAAAAATCACAAAAATTCACACAACACTCCTGTTGTTTTATGTTGACATGAGAAAAAAAAACTTGAAAGAAATAAGAGGCAATGGATATCGTTTCGTCCCCAAAGGTGGGACGTTCCCTACCGAAAACCATCATGCTTGTTGTGAGAAGCTCCGGTTTTTGAGAAGCATATACCCAAACCTGCCCCAAATGGGACAAAATTTGTACCACGACATGTTAATGCCGCTCCATGATAGCATGCCAAGTTTCATGAATTTTAGACGAGTTTTGGATTTAATAGAATTTAAAAACCAGGCATCTCACTGTTTTGCCGGCAATCAACGGTGCCCTGGTGTTTGAAATTCATTCCCATTTCTTGCATGGGACCTAAGCATGCACCCAAGGACAAAGATTTGGTTTTTCAATGAATTTATATGCACTGGAGCATCCGCATGTCGTTCAAATTTGGATTATGCACATAAATGCATTGAAAACTTAGTTAATGGATAAAAATGTCTAAACAAAACCCGAAAAAGCACAAAAATTCACAGAACACTACTGTTGTTCCATGTTGACACGAGGAAAAAACATGAAAGAAATAAGAGGCAATGGATATCGTTTCGTCCCCAAAGGTGGGACGTTCCTTATCGAAAACCATCATGCTTGTTGTGAGAAGCTCCGGTTTTTGAGAAGCATATACCCAAACCTGCCCCAAATGGGACAAAATTTGTACCACGACATGTTAATGCCGCTCCATGATAGCATGCCAAGTCTCATGAATTTTAGACGAGTTTTGTATTTACTAGAATTTAAAAACCAGACATCTCACTGTTTTGCTGGCAATCAACCGTGCCCTGGTGTTTGAAATTCATTCCCATTTCTTGCATGAGACCTAAGCATGCACCTAAGGACACATATTTAATTTTCAACGAATTTATATGCACTGGAGCATGTGCATGCAATTCAAATTTGAATTATGCACATAAATGCATTAAAAACTGAGTTAATGCATAAAAATGTCGAAACAAACACCGAAAAATCACAAAAATTCACACAACACTCCTGTTGCTCTATGTTGACATGAGAAAAAAACTTGAAAGCAATAAGAGGCAATGGATAAGATTTCGTCTCCAAAGGTGGGACGTTCCCTACCGAAAACCATCATGCTTGTTGTGAGAAGCTCCGGTTTGTGAGAAGCATATAGCCAAACCTGCCGCAAATGGGACAAAATTTGTAGCATGGCATGTTCATGCCGCTCCATGATAGCATGCCAACTTTCATGAATTTCAGACGAGTTTTCGATTTACTAGAATTTAAAAACCAGGCATCTCACTATTTTGTCGGCAATCAACGGTGCCCTGGTGTTTGGAATTCATTCCCATTTCTTGCATGGGACCTAAGCATGCACCCAAGGACACAGATTTGATTTTTCAACGAATTGATATGCACTGGAGCATCCGCATGTAGTTCAACTTTGAATTATGCACATAAATGCATTGAAAACTCATTAATACATAAACAATCTCCAAACGAACCCCGAAAAATCACAAAAATTCACACAACACTCCTGTTGTTCTATATTGACATGAGAAAAAAACTTGAAAGAAATAAGAGGCAATGGATATCGTTTCGTCCCCAAAGGTGGGACGGTCCCTACCGAAAACATCATGCTTGTTGTGAGAAGCTCCGGTTTTTGAGAAGTATATACCCAAACCTGCCCCAAATGGGACAAATTCTGTACCACGACATGTTCATGCCGCTCCATGATAGCATGCCAAGTTTCATGAATTTTAGACGAGTTTTGGATTTAATAGAATTTAGAAACCAGGCATCTCACTGTTTTGCCGGCTATCAACGGTGCCCTGGTGTTTGAAATTCACTCCTATTTCTTGCATGGGACCTAAGCATGCACCCAAGGACACAGATTTGATTTTTCAATGAATTTATATGCACTGGAGCATCCGCATCTAGTTCAAATTTGAATTATGCACATAAATGCATTGAAAACTGAGTTAATGCATAAAAATGTCCAAACGAACCCCGAAAAATCACAAAAATTCACACAACACTCATGTTGTTTATATTGACACGAGAAAAAAACTTGAAAGAAATAAGAGGCAATGGATATTGTTTCGTCCCCAAAGGTGGGACGTTCCCTACCGAAAACCATCATGCTTGTTGTGAGAAGCTCTGGTTTTTGAGAAGCACATACCCAAACCTACCCCAAATGGGACAAAATTTGTACCACGACATCTTAATGCTGCTCCATGATAGCATGCCAAGTTTCGTGAATTTCAGACGAGTTTTGGATTTACTAGAATTTAAAAACCAGACATCTCACTGTTTTGCCGGCAATCAACGATGCCCTGCAGTTTGAAATTCGTTCCCATTTCTTGCATGGGACCTAAGCATGCACCCAAGGACACATATTTGATTTTTCAACGAATTTATATGCACTGGAGCATCCACATGTCGTTCAAATTTGAATTATGCACATAAATGCAGTGAAAACTTAGTTAATGTATAAAAATGTCCAAACAAAACCCGAAAAAGCACAAAAATTCACACAACACTCCTGTTGTTCTATGTTGACACGAGAAAAAAACTTGAAAGAAATAAGAGGCAATGGATATCGTTTTGTCCCCAAAGGTGGGACGTTCCTTATCAAAAACCATCATGCTTGTTGTGAGAAGCTCCGGTTTTTGAGAAGCATATACCCAAACCTGCCCCAAATGGGACAAAATTTGTACCATGACATGTTAATGCCGCTCCATGATAGCATGCCAAGTCTCATGTATTTTAGACGAGTTTTGTATTCACTAGAATTTAAAAACCAGACATCTCACTGTTTTGCTGGCAATCAACCGTGCCCTGGTGTTTGAAATTCATTCCCATTTCTTGCATGAGACCTAAGCAGGCACCTAAGGACACATATTTAATTTTCAACGAATTTATATACACTGGAGCATGTGCATGCAATTCAAATTTGAATTATGCACATAAATGCATTAAAAACTGAGTTAATGCATAAAAATGTCGAAACAAACACCGAAAAATCACAAAAATTCACACAACACTCCTGTTGCTCTATGTTGACATGGGAAAAAAACTTGAAAGCAATAAGAGGCAATGGATATCGTTTCGTCTCCAAAGGTGGGACGTTCCCTACCGAAAACCATCATGCTTGTTGTGAGAAGCTCCGGTTTGTGAGAAGCATATAGCCAAACCTGCCGCAAATGGGACAAAATTTGTAGCATGGCATGTTCATGCCGCTCCATGATAGCATGCCAACTTTCATGAATTTCAGACGAGTTTTGGATTTACTAGAATTTAAAAACCAGGCATCTCACTGTTTTGTCGGCAATCAACGGTGCCCTGGTGTTTGGAATTCATTCCCATTTCTTGCATGGGACCTAAGCATGCACCCAAGGACACATATTTGATTTTTCAACGAATTGATATGCACGGGAGCATCCGCATGTAGTTCAAATTTGAATTATGCACATAAATGCATTGAAAACTCAGTTAATACATAAACAATCTCCAAACGAACCCCGAAAAATCACAAAAATTCACACAACACTCCTGTTGTTCTATGTTGACATGAGAAAAAAACTTGAAAGAAATAAGAGGCAATGGATATCGTTTCGTCCCCAAAGGTGGGACGGTCCCTACCGAAAACATCATGCTTGTTGTGAGAAGCTATGGTTTTTGAGAAGTATATACCCAAACCTGCCCCAAATGGGACAAAATTTGTACCACGACATGTTCATGCCGCTCCATGATAGCATGCCAAGTTTCATGAATTTTAGACGAGTTTTGGATTTAATAGAATTTAAAAACCAGGCATCTCACTGTTTTGCCGGCAATCAACGGTGCCCTGGTGTTTGAAATTCACTCCTATTTCTTGCATGGGACCTAAGCATGCACCCAAGGACACAGATTTGATTTTTCAATGAATTTATATGCACTGGAGCATCCGCATCTAGTTCAAATTTGAATTATGCACATAAATGCATTGAAACTGAGTTAATGCATAAAAATGTCCAAACGAACCCCGAAAAATCACAAAAATTCACACAACACTCCTGTTGTTCTATATTGACACGAGAAAAAAACTTGAAAGAAATAAGAGGCAATGGATATTGTTTCGTCCCCAAAGGTGGGACGTTCCCTACCGAAAACCATCATGCTTGTTGTGAGAAGCTCTGGTTTTTGAGAAGCACATACCCAAACCTACCCCAAATGGGACAAAATTTGTACCATGACATCTCAATGCTGCTCCATGATAGCATGCCAAGTTTCGTGAATTTCAGACGAGTTTTGGATTTACTAGAATTTAAAAACCAGACATCTCACTGTTTTGCCGGCAATCAACGATGCCCTGCAGTTTGAAATTCGTTCCCATTTCTTGCATGGGACCTAAGCATGCACCCAAGGACACATATTTGATTTTTCAACGAATTTATATGCACTGGAGCATCCACATGTCGTTCAAATTTGAATTATGCACATAAATGCAGTGAAAACTTAGTTAATGTATAAAAATGTCCAAACGGAACCCGAAAAAGCACAAAAATTCACAGAACACTACTGTTGTTCCATGTTGACACGAGGAAAAAACATGAAAGAAATAAGAGGCAATGGATATCGTTTCGTCCCCAAAGGTGGGACGTTCCTTATCGAAAACCATCATGCTTGTTGTGAGAAGCTCCGGTTTTTGAGAAGCATATACCCAAACCTGCCCCAAATGGGACAAAATTTGTACCACGACATGTTAATGCCGCTCCATGATAGCATGCCAAGTCTCATGAATTTTAGACGAGTTTTGTATTTACTAGAATTTAAAAACCAGACATCTCACTGTTTTGCTGGCAATCAACCGTGCCCTGGTGTTTGAAATTCATTCCCATTTCTTGCATGAGACCTAAGCATGCACCTAAGGACACATATTTAATTTTCAACGAATTTATATGCACTGGAGCATGTGCATGCAATTCAAATTTGAATTATGCACATAAATGCATTAAAAACTGAGTTAATGCATAAAAATGTCGAAACAAACACTGAAAAATCACAAAAATTCACACAACACTCCTGTTGCTCTATGTTGACATGGGAAAAAAACTTGAAAGCAATAAGAGGCAATGGATATCGTTTCGTCTCCAAAGGTGGGACGTTCCCTACCGAAAACTATCATGCTTGTTGTGAGAAGCTCCGGTTTGTGAGAAGCATATAGCCAAACCTGCCGCAAATGGGACAAAATTTGTAGCATGGCATGTTCATGCCGCTCCATGATAGCATGCCAACTTTCATGAATTTCAGACGAGTTTTGGGTTTACTAGAATTTAAAAACCAGGCATCTCACTGTTTTGTCGGCAATCAACGGTGCCCTGGTGTTTGGAATTCATTCCCATTTCTTGCATGGGACCTAAGCATGCACCCAAGGACACAGATTTGATTTTTCAACGAATTGATATGCACTGGAGCATCTGCATGTAGTTCAAATTTGAATTATGCACATAAATGCATTGAAAACTCAGTTAATACATAAACAATCTCCAAACGAACCCCGAAAAATCAGAAAAAATCACACAACACTCCTGTTGTTCTATGTTGACATGAAAAAAAAACTTGAAAGAAATAAGAGGCAATGGATATCGTTTCGTCCCCAAAGGTGGGACGGTCCCTACCGAAAACATCATGCTTGTTGTGAGAAGCTCCGGTTTTTGAGAAGTATATACCCAAACCTGCCCCAAATGGGACAAAATTTGTACCACGACATGTTCATGCCGCTCCATGATAGCATGCCAAGTTTCATGAATTTTAGACGAGTTTTGGATTTAATAGAATTTTAAAACCAGGCATCTCACTGTTTTGCCGGCAATCAACGGTGCCCTGGTGTTTGAAATTCACTCCTATTTCTTGCATGGGACCTAAGCATGCACCCAAGGACACAGATTTGATTTTTCAATGAATTTATATGCACTGGAGCATCCGCATCTAGTTCAAATTTGAATTATGCACATAAATGCATTGAAAACTGAGTTAATGCATAAAAATGTCCAAACGAACCCCGAAAAATCACAGAAATTCACACAACACTCCTGTTGTTCTATATTGACACGAGAAAAAAACTTTAAAGAAATAAGAGGCAATGGATATTGTTTCGTCCCCAAAGGTGGGACGTTCCCTACCGAAAACCATCATGCTTGTTGTGAGAAGCTCTGGTTTTTGAGAAGCACATACCCAAACCTACCCCAAATGGGACAAAATTTGTACCACGACATCTTAATGCTGCTCCATGATAGCATGCCAAGTTTCGTGAATTTCAGACGAGTTTTGGATTTACTAGAATTTAAAAACCAGACATCTCACTGTTTTGCCGGCAATCAACGATGCCCTGCAGTTTGAAATTCGTTCCCATTTCTTGCATGGGACCTAAGCATGCACCCAAGGACACATATTTGATTTTTCAACGAATTTATATGCACTGGAGCATCCACATGTCGTTCACATTTGAATTATGCACATAAATGCAGTGAAAACTTAGTTAATGCATAAAAATGTCCAAACGAAACCCGAAAAAGCACAAAAATTCACACAACACTCCTGTTGTTCTATGTTGACACGAGAAAAAAACTTGAAAGAAATAAGAGGCAATGGATATCGTTTCGTCCCCAAAGGTGTGATGTTCCTTACCGAAAACCATCATGCTTGTTGTGAGAAGCTCCAGTTTTTGGGAAGCATATGCCCAAAACTGCCCCAAATGGGACAAAATTTGTACCACGACATGTTAATGCCGCTCCATGATAGCTTTCCAAGTTTCATGAATTTTAGACGAGTTTTGGATTTACTAGAATTTAAAAACCAGGCATCTCACCATTTTGCCGGCAATCAACGGTGCCCTGTTGTTTGAAATTCATTCCCATTTCTTGCATGGGATCTAAGCATGCACCTAAGGACACATATTTGATTTTTCAACGGATTTATATGCACTGGAGCATCCTCATGTAGTTCAAATTTGAATTATGCACATAAATGTATTGAAAACTGAGTTAATTCCTAAAAATGTCCATACGAATCCTGAAAAATCACAAAAATTCATACAACACTCCTGTTGTTCTATGTTGACACGAGAAAAAAACTTGAAAGAAATAAGAGGCAATGGATATCGTTTCGTCCCCAAAGGTGGGATGTTCCCTACCGAAAATCATCATGCTTGTTGTGAGAAGCTCTAGTTTTTCAGAAGCATATACCCAAACCTACCCCAAATGGGACAAAATTTGTACCACGACATGTTAATGCCGGTCCATGACAGCATGCCAAGTTTCATGAATTTCAGATGAGTTTTGGATTTACTAGAATTTAAAAACCAGGCATCTCACTATTTTGCCGGCAAGCAACGGTGCCCTGGTGTTTGAAATTCATTCCCATTTCTTGCATGGGACCTAAGCATGCACCCAAGGACACAGATTTGAATTTTCAACGAATTTATATGCACTGGAGCATCCGCATATAGTTCAGATTTGAATTATGCACATAAATGCATTGAAACTCAGTTAATGCATAAAAATGTCCAAACGAACCCCGAAAAAGAACAAAAATTCACACAACACTCCTATTGTTCTATGTTGACACGAGAAAAAATCTTGAAAGAAATAAGAGGCAATGGATATTGTTTCATCCCCAAAGGTGGGACGTTCCCTACCGAAAACCATCATGCTTGTTGTGAGAAGCATATACCCAAACTTGCCCCAAATGCGACAAAATTTGTACCACGACATGTTAATGCCGCTCCATGATAGCATGCCAAGTTTCATGAATTTTAGACGAATTTTGGATTTACTAAAATTTAAAAACCAGGCATCTCACTGTTTTGCCGGCAGTCAACTTTGCCCAGGTGTTTAAAATTCGTTCCCATTTCTTGCATGGGACCTAAGCATGCACCTAAGGACACATATTTGATTTTTCACCGAATTTATATGCACTGGAGCATGTGCATGCAATTCAAATTTGAATTATGCACATAAATACATTGAAACTGAGTTAATGCATCAAAATGTCCAAACGAACCCCGAAAAATCGCAAAAAATTCACACAACACTCCTGTTGCTCTATGTTGACATGATAAAAAAATATTGAAAGCAATAAGAGGCAATGGATATCGTTTTGTCCCGAAAGGTGGGAAGTTCCCTACTGAAAAACATCATGCTTGTTGTGAGAAGCTCCGGTTTGTGAGAAGCATATACCCAAACCTGCCCCAAATGGGACAAAATTTGTACCATCGCATGTTGATGCCGCTCCATGATAGCATGCCAAGTTTCATGAATTTCAGACGTGTTTTGGATTTACTAGAATTTAAAAACCAGGCATCTCACTGTTTTGCCGGCAATCAACGGTGCCCTGGTGTTTGAAATTCATCCCAATTTTTGCATGGGACCTAAGCATGCACCCAAGGACACAGATTTTATTTTTCAACGAATTGATATGCACTGGAGCATCCGCATGTAGTTCAAATTTGAATTATGCACATAAATGCATTGAAAACTCAGTTAATGCATAAAATATCTCCAAACGAACCCCGAAAAATCACAAAAATTCACACAACACTCCTGTTGTTTTATGTTGACATGAGAAAAAAAACTTGAAAGAAATAAGAGGCAATGGATATCGTTTCGTCCCCAAAGGTGGGACGTTCCCTACCGAAAACATCATGCTTGTTGTGAGAAGCTCCAGTTTTTGAGAAGCATATACCCAAACCTGCCCCAAATGGGACAAAATTTGTACCACGACATGTTAATGCCGCTCCATGATAGCATGCCAAGTTTCATGAATTTTAGACGAGTTTTGGATTTAATAGAATTTAAAAACCAGGCATCTCACTGTTTTGCCGGCAATCAACGGTGCCCTGGTGTTTGAAATTCATTCCCATTTCTTGCATGGGACCTAAGCATACACCCAAGGACAAAGATTTGGTTTTTCAACGAATTTATATGCACTGGAGCATCCGCATGTCGTTCAAATTTGGATTATGCACATAAATGCATTGAAAACTTAGTTAATGGATAAAAATGTCTAAACGAAACCCGAAAAAGCACAAAAATTCACAGAACACTCCTGTTGTTCCATGTTAACACGAGGAAAAAACATGAACGAAATAAGAGGCAATGGATATCGTTTCGTCCCCAAAGGTGGGACGTTCCTTATCGAAAACCATCATGCTTGTTGTGAGAAGCTCCGGTTTTTGAGAAGCATATACCCAAACCTGCCCCAAATGGGACAAAATTTGTACCACGACATGTTAATGCCGCTCCATGATAGCATGCCAAGTCTCATGAATTTTAGACGAGTTTTGTATTTACTAGAATTTAAAAACCAGACATCTCACTGTTTTGCTGGCAATCAACCATGCCCTGGTGTTTGAAATTCATTCCCATTTCTTGCATGAGACCTAAGCATGCACCTAAGGACACATATTTACTTTTCAACGAATTTATATGCACTGGAGCATGTGCATGCAATTCAAATTTGAATTATGCACATAAATGCATTAAAAACTGAGTTAATGCATAAAAATGTCGAAACAAACACCGAAAAATCACAAAAATTCACACAACACTCCTGTTGCTCTATGTTGACATGAGAAAAAAACTTGAAAGCAATAAGAGGCAATGGATATCGTTTCGTCTCCAAAGGTGGGACGTTCCCTACCGAAAACCATCATGCTTGTTGTGAGAAGCTCCGGTTTGTGAGAAGCATATAGCCAAACCTGCCGCAAATGGGACAAAATTTGTAGCATGGCATGTTCATGCCGCTCCATGATAGCATGCCAACTTTCATGAATTTCAGACGAGTTTTCGATTTACTAGAATTTAAAAACCAGGCATCTCACTATTTTGTCGGCAATCAACGGTGCCCTGGTGTTTGGAATTCATTCCCATTTCTTGCATGGGACATAAGCATGCACCCAAGGACACAGATTTGATTTTTCAACGAATTGATATGCACTGGAGCATTCGCATGTAGTTCACCTTTAATTATGCACATAAATGCATTGAAAACTCATTAATACATAAACAATCTCCAAACGAACCCCGAAAAATCACAAAAATTCACACAACACTCCTATTGTTCTATGTTGACATGAAAAAAAAACTTGAAAGAAATAAGAGGCAATGGATATCGTTTCGTCCCCAAAGGTGGGACGGTCCCTACCGAAAACATCATGCTTGTTGTGAGAAGCTCCGGTTTTTGAGAAGTATATACCCAAACCTGCCCCAAATGGGACAAAATTTGTACCACGACATGTTCATGCCGCTCCATGATAGCATGCCAAGTTTCATGAATTTTAGACGAGTTTTGGATTTAATAGAATTTTAAAACCAGGCATCTCACTGTTTTGCCGGCAATCAACGGTGCCCTGGTGTTTGAAATTCACTCCTATTTCTTGCATGGGACCTAAGCATGCACCCAAGGACACAGATTTGATTTTTCAATGAATTTATATGCACTGGAGCATCCGCATCTAGTTCAAATTTGAATTATGCACATAAATGCATTGAAAACTGAGTTAATGCATAAAAATGTCCAAACGAACCCCGAAAAATCACAGAAATTCACACAACACTCCTGTTGTTCTATATTGACACGAGAAAAAAACTTTAAAGAAATAAGAGGCAATGGATATTGTTTCGTCCCCAAAGGTGGGACGTTCCCTACCGAAAACCATCATGCTTGTTGTGAGAAGCTCTGGTTTTTGAGAAGCACATACCCAAACCTACCCCAAATGGGACAAAATTTGTACCACGACATCTTAATGCTGCTCCATGATAGCATGCCAAGTTTCGTGAATTTCAGACGAGTTTTGGATTTACTAGAATTTAAAAACCAGACATCTCACTGTTTTGCCGGCAATCAACGATGCCGTGCAGTTTGAAATTCGTTCCCATTTCTTGCATGGGACCTAAGCATGCACCCAAGGACACATATTTGATTTTTCAACGAATTTATATGCACTGGAGCATCCACATGTCGTTCACATTTGAATTATGCACATAAATGCAGTGAAAACTTAGTTAATGCATAAAAATGTCCAAACAAAACCCGAAAAAGCACAAAAATTCACACAACACTCCTGTTGTTCTATGTTGACACGAGAAAAAAACTTGAAAGAAATAAGAGGCAATGGATATCGTTTCGTCCCCAAAGGTGTGATGTTCCTTACCGAAAACCATCATCCTTGTTGTGAGAAGCTCCAGTTTTTGGGAAGCATATGCCCAAACCTGCCCCAAATGGGACAAAATTTGTACCATGACATGTTGATGCCGCTCGATGATAGCTTTCCAAGTTTCATGAATTTTAGACGAGTTTTGGATTTACTAGAATTTAAAAACCAGGCATCTCACCATTTTGCCGGCAATCAACGGTGCCCTGGTGTTTGAAATTCATTCCCATTTCTTGCATGGGATCTAAGCATGCACCTAAGGACACATATTTGATTTTTCAACGGATTTATATGCACTAGAGCATCCTCATGTAGTTCAAATTTGAATTATGCACATAAATGTATTGAAAACTGAGTTAATTCATAAAAATGTCCATACGAATCCCGAAAAACCACAAAAATTCATACAACACTCCTGTTGTTCTATGTTGACACGAGAAAAAAACTTGAAAGAAATAAGAGGCAATGGATATCGTTTCGTCCCCAAAGGTGGGATGTTCCCTACCGAAAACCATCATGCTTGTTCTGAGAAGCTCTAGTTTTTCAGAAGCATATACCCAAACCTACCCCAAATGGGACAAAATTTGTACCACGACATGTTAATGCCGGTCCATGACAGCATGCCAAGTTTCATGAATTTCATATGAGTTTTGGATTTACTAGAATTTAAAAACCAGGCATCTCACTATTTTGCCGGCAAGCAACGGTGCCCTGGTGTTTGAAATTCATTCCCATTTCTTGCATGGGACCTAAGCATGCACCCAAGGACACAGATTTGAATTTTCAACGAATTTATATGCACTGGAGCATCCGCATATAGTTCAGATTTGAATTATGCACATAAATGCATTGAAACTCAGTTAATGCATAAAAATGTCCAAACGAACCCCGAAAAAGAACAAAAATTCACACAACACTCCTATTGTTCTATGTTGACACGAGAAAAAATCTTGAAAGAAATAAGAGGCAATGGATATTGTTTCATCCCCAAAGGTGGGACGTTCCCTACCGAAAACCATCATGCTTGTTGTGAGAAGCATATACCCAAACCTGCCCCAAATGTGAAAAAATTTGTACCACGACATGTTAATGCCGCTCCATGATAGCATGCCAAGTTTCATGAATTTTATAGGAGTTTTGGATTTACTAAAATTTAAAAACCAGGCATCTCACTGTTTTGCCGGCAGTCAACTTTGCCCAGGTGTTTGAAATTCATTCCCATTTCTTGCATGGGACCTAAGCATGCACCTAAGGACACATATTTGATTTTTCACCGAATTTATATGCACTGGAGCATGTGCATGCAATTCAAATTTGAATTATGCACATAAATACATTGAAACTGAGTTAATGCATCAAAATGTCCAAACGAACCCCGAAAAATCGAAAAAAATTCACACAACACTCCTGTTGCTCTATGTTGACATGATAAAAAAATATTGAAAGCAATAAGAGGCAATGGATATCGTTTTGTCCCGAAAGGTGGGAAGTTCCCTACCGAAAAACATCATGCTTGTTGTGAGAAGCTCCGGTTTGTGAGAAGCATATACCCAAACCTGCCCCAAATGGGACAAAATTTGTACCATCGCATGTTGATGCCGCTCCATGATAGCATGCCAAGTTTCATGAATTTCAGACGTGTTTTGGATTTACTAGAATTTAAAAACCAGGCATCTCACTGTTTTGCCGGCAATCAACGGTGCCCTGGTGTTTGAAATTCATCCCAATTTTTGCATGGGACCTAAGCATGCACCCAAGGACACAGATTTGATTTTTCAACGAATTGATATGCACTGGAGAATCCGCATGTAGTTCAAATTTGAATTATGCACATAAATGCATTGAAAACTCAGTTAATGCATAAAATATCTCCAAACGAACCCCGAAAAATCACAAAAGTTCACACAACACTCCTGTTGTTTTATGTTGACATGAGAAAAAAAACTTGAAAGAAATAAGAGGCAATGGATATCGTTTCGTCCCCAAAGGTGGGACGGTCCCTACCGAAAACATCATGCTTGTTGTGAGAAGCTCCGGTTTTTGAGAAGCATATACCCAAACCTGCCCCAAATGGGACAAAATTTGTACCACGACATGTTAATGCCGCTCCATGATAGCATGCCAAGTTTCATGAATTTTGGACGAGTTTTGGATTTAATAGAATTTAAAAACCAGGCATCTCACTGTTTTGCCGGCAATCAACGGTGCCCTGGTGTTTGAAATTCATTCCCATTTCTTGCATGGGACCTAAGCATGCACCCAAGGACAAAGATTTGGTTTTTCAACGAACTTATATGCACTGGAGCATCCGCATGTCGTTCAAATTTGGATTATGCACATAAATGCATTGAAAACTTAGTTAAAGGATAAAAATGTCTAAACGAAACCCGAAAAAGCACAAAAATTCACAGAACACTCCTGTTGTTCCATGTTGACACGAGGAAAAAACATGAAAGAAATAAGAGGCAATGGATATCATTTCGTCCCCAAAGGTGGGACGTTCCTTATCGAAAACCATCATGCTTGTTGTGAGAAGCTCCGGTTTTTGAGAAGCATATACCCAAACCTGCCCCAAATGGGACAAAATTTGTACCACGACATGTTAATGCCGCTCCATGATAGCATGCCAAGTCTCATGAATTTTAGACGAGTTTTGTATTTACTAGAATTTAAAAACCAGACATCTCACTGTTTTGCTGGCAATCAACCGTGCCCTGGTGTTTGAAATTCATTCCCATTTCTTGCATGAGACCTAAGCATGCACCTAAGGACACATATTTAATTTTCAACGAATTTATATGCACTGGAGCATGTGCATGCAACTCAAATTTGAATTATGCACATAAATGCATTAAAAACTGAGTTAATGCATAAAAATGTCGAAACAAACACCGAAAAATCACAAAAATTCACACAACACTCCCGTTGCTCTATGTTGACATGAGAAAAAAACTTGAAAGCAATAAGAGGCAATGGATATCGTTTCGTCTCCAAAGGTGGGACGTTCCCTACCGAAAAACATCATGCTTGTTGTGAGAAGCTCCGGTTTGTGAGAAGCATATAGCCAAACCTGCCGCAAATGGGACAAAATTTGTAGCATGGCATGTTCATGCCGCTCCATGATAGCATGCCAACTTTCATGAATTTCAGACGAGTTTTCGATTTACTAGAATTTAAAAACCAGGCATCTCACTATTTTGTCGGCAATCAACGGTGCCCTGGTGTTTGGAATTCATTCCCATTTCTTGCATGGGACCTAAGCATGCACCCAAGGACACAGATTTGATTTTTCAACGAATTGATATGCACTGGAGCATCCGCATGTAGTTCAACTTTGAATTATGCACATAAATGCATTGAAAACTCATTAATACATAAACAATCTCCAAACGAACCCCGAAAAATCACAAAAATTCACACAACACTCCTGTTGTTCTATGTTGACATGAGAAAAAAACTTGAATTCAATAAGAGGCAATGGATATCGTTTCGTCCCCAAAGGTGGGACGGTCCCTACCGAAAACATCATGCTTGTTGTGAGAAGCTCCGGTTTTTGAGAAGTATATACCCAAACCTGCCCCAAATGGGACAAATTTTGTACCACGACATGTTCATGCCGCTCGATGATAGCATGCCAAGTTTCATGAATTTTAGACGAGTTTTGGATTTAATAGAATTTAAAAACCAGGCATCTCACTGTTTTGCCGGCTATCAACGGTGCCCTGGTGTTTGAAATTCACTCCTATTTCTTGCATGGGACCTAAGCATGCACCCAAGGACACAGATTTGATTTTTCAATGAATTTATATGCACTGGAGCATCCGCATCTAGTTCAAATTTGAATTATGCACATAAATGCATTGAAAACTGAGTTAATGCATAAAAATGTCCAAACGAACCCCGAAAAATCACAAAAATTCACACAACACTCCTGTTGTTTATATTGACACGAGAAAAAAACTTGAAAGAAATAAGAGGCAATGGATATTATTTCGTCCCCAAAGGTGGGACGTTCCCTACCGAAAACCATCATGCTTGTTGTGAGAAGCTCTGGTTTTTGAGAAGCACATACCCAAACCTACCCCAAATGGGACAAAATTTGTACCACGACATCTTAATGCTGCTCCATGATAGCATGCCAAGTTTCGTGAATTTCAGACGAGTTTTGGATTTACTAGAATTTAAAAACCAGACATCTCACTGTTTTGCCGGCAATCAACGATGCCCTGCAGTTTGAAATTCGTTCCCATTTCTTGCATGGGACCTAAGCATGCACCCAAGGACACATATTTGATTTTTCAACGAATTTATATGCACTGGAGCATCCACATGTCGTTCAAATTTGAATTATGCACATAAATGCAGTGAAAACTTAGTTAATGTATAAAAATGTCCAAACAAAACCTGAAAAAGCACAAAAATTCACACAACACTCATGTTGTTCTATGTTGACACGAGAAAAAAACTTGAAAGAAATAAGAGGCAATGGATATCGTTTCGTCCCCAAAGGTGGGACGTTCCTTATCGAAAACCATCATGCTTGTTGTGAGAAGCTCCGGTTTTTGAGAAGCATATACCCAAACCTGCCCCAAATGGGACAAAATTTGTACCATGACATGTTAATGCCGCTCCATGATAGCATGCCAAGTCTCATGTATTTTAGACGAGTTTTGTATTCACTAGAATTTGAAAACCAGACATCTCACTGTTTTGCTGGCAATCAACCGTGCCCTGGTGTTTGAAATTCATTCCCATTTCTTGCATGAGACCTAAGCAGGCACCTAAGGACACATATTTAATTTTCAACGAATTTATATGCACTGGAGCATGTGCATGCAATTCAAATTTGAATTATGCACATAAATGCATTAAAAACTGAGTTAATGCATAAAAATGTCGAAACAAACACCGAAAAATCACAAAAATTCACACAACACTCCTGTTGCTCTAGGTTGACATGGGAAAAAAACTTGAAAGCAATAAGAGGCAATGGATATCGTTTCGTCTCCAAAGGTGGGACGTTCCCTACCGAAAACCATCATGCTTGTTGTGAGAAGCTCCGGTTTGTGAGAAGCATATAGCCAAACCTGCCGCAAATGGGACAAAATTTGTAGCATGGCATGTTCATGCCGCTCCATGATAGCATGCCAACTTTCATGAATTTCAGACGAGTTTTGGATTTACTAGAATTTAAAAACCAGGCATCTCACTGTTTTGTCGGCAATCAACGGTGCCCTGGTGTTTGGAATTCATTCCCATTTCTTGCATGGGACCTAAGCATGCACCCAAGGACACAGATTTGATTTTTCAATGAATTGATATGCACGGGAGCATCCGCATGTAGTTCAAATTTGAATTATGCACATAAATGCATTGAAAACTCAGTTAATAAATAAACAATCTCCAAACGAACCCCGAAAAATCACAAAAATTCACACAACACTCCTGTTGTTCTATGTTGACATGAGAAAAAAACTTGAAAGAAATAAGAGGCAATGGATATCGTTTCGTCCCCAAAGGTGGGACGGCCCCTACCGAAAACATCATGCTTGTTGTGAGAAGCTCCGGTTTTTGAGAAGTATATACCCAAACCTGCCCCAAATGGGACAAAATTTGTACCACGACATGTTCATGCCGCTCCATGATAGCATGCCAAGTTTCATGAATTTTAGACGAGTTTTGGATTTAATAGAATTTAAAAACCAGGCATCTCACTGTTTTGCCGGCAATCAACGGTGCCCTGGTGTTTGAAATTCACTCCTATTTCTTGCATGGGACCTAAGCATGCACCCAAGGACACAGATTTGATTTTTCAATGAATTTATATGCACTGGAACATCCGCATCTAGTTCAAATTTGAATTATGCACATAAATGCATTGAAAACTGAGTTAATGCATAAAAATGTCCAAACGAACCCCGAAAAATCACAAAAATTCACACAACACTCCTGTTGTTCTATATTGACACGAGAAAAAAACTTGAAAGAAATAAGAGGCAATGGATATTGTTTCGTCCCCAAAGGTGGGACGTTCCCTACCGAAAACCATCATGCTTGTTGTGAGAAGCTCTGGTTTTTGAGAAGCACATACCCAAACCTACCCCAAATGGGACAAAATTTGTACCACGACATCTTAATGCTGCTCCATGATAGCATGTCAAGTTTCGTGAATTTCAGACGAGTTTTGGATTTACTAGAATTTAAAAACCAGACATCTCACTGTTTTGCCGGCAATCAACGATGCCCTGCAGTTTGAAATTCGTTCCCATTTCTTGCATGGGACCTAAGCATGCACCCAAGGACACATATTTGATTTTTCAACGAATTTATATGCACTGGAGCATCCACATGTCGTTCAAATTTGAATTATGCACATAAATGCAGTGAAAACTAAGTTAATGTATAAAAATGTCCAAACGGAACCCGAAAAAGCACAAAAATTCACACAACACTCCTGTTGTTCTATGTTGACACGAGAAAAAAACTTGAAAGAAATAAGAGGCAATGGATATCGTTTCGTCCCCAAAGGTGGGACGTTCCTTATCGAAAACCATCATGCTTGTTGTGAGAAGCTCCGGTTTTTGAGAAGCATATACCCAAACCTGCCCCAAATGGGACAAAATTTGTACCATGACATGTTAATGCCGCTCCATGATAGCATGCCAAGTCTCATGAATTTTAGACGAGTTTTGTATTTACTAGAATTTAAAAACCAGACATCTCACTGTTTTGCTGGCAATCAACCGTGCCCTGGTGTTTGAAATTCATTCCCATTTCTTGCATGAGACCTATGCATGCACCTAAGGACACATATTTAATTTTCAACGAATTTATATGCACTCGAGCATGTGCATGCAATTCAAATTTGAATTATGCACATAAATGCATTAAAAACTGAGTTAATGCATAAAAATGTCGAAACAAACACCGAAAAATCACAAAAATTCACACAACACTCCTGTTGCTCTATGTTGACATGGGAAAAAAACTTGAAAGCAATAAGAGGCAATGGATATCGTTTCGTCTCCAAAGGTGGGACGTTCCCTACCGAAAACCATCATGCTCGTTGTGAGAAGCTCCGGTTTGTGAGAAGCATATAGCCAAACCTGCCGCAAATGGGACAAAATTTGTAGCATGGCATGTTCATGCCGCTCCATGATAGCATGCCAACTTTCATGAATTTCAGACGAGTTTTCGATTTACTAGAATTTAAAAACCAGGCATCTCACTATTTTGTCGGCAATCAACGGTGCCCTGGTGTTTGGAATTCATTCCCATTTCTTGCATGGGACCTAAGCATGCACCCAAGGACACAGATTTGATTTTTCAACGAATTGATATGCACTAGAGCATCCGCATGTAGTTCAACTTTGAATTATGCACATAAATGCATTGAAAACTCATTAATACATAAACAATCTCCAAACGAACCCCGAAAAATCACAAAAATTCACACAACACTCCTGTTGTTCTATGTTGACATGAGAAAAAAACTTGAAAGAAATAAGAGGCAATGGATATCGTTTCGTCCCCAAAGGTGGGACGGTCCCTACCGAAAAGATCATGCTTGTTGTGAGAAGCTCCGGTTTTTGAGAAGTATATACCCAAACCTGCCCCAAATGGGACAAATTTTGTACCACGACATGTTCATGCCGCTCCATGATAGCATGCCAAGTTTCATGAATTTTAGACGAGTTTTGGATTTAATAGAATTTAAAAACCAGGCATCTCACTGTTTTGCCGGCTATCAACGGTGCCCTGGTGTTTGAAATTCACTCCTATTTCTTGCATGGCACCTAAGCATGCACCCAAGGACACAGATTTGATTTTTCAATGAACTTATATGCACTGGAGCATCCGCATCTAGTTCAAATTTGAATTATGCACATAAATGCATTGAAAACTGAGTTAATGCATAAAAATGTCCAAACGAACCCCGAAAAATCACAAAAATTCACACAACACTCCTGTTGTTTATATTGACACGAGAAAAAAACTTGAAAGAAATAAGAGGCAATGGATATTGTTTCGTCCCCAAAGGTGGGACGTTCCCTACCGAAAACCATCATGCTTGTTGTGAGAAGCTCTGGTTTTTGAGAAGCACATACCCAAACCTACCCCAAATGGGACAAAATTTGTACCACGACATCTTAATGCTGCTCCATGATAGCATGCCAAGTTTCATGAATTTCAGACGATTTTTGGATTTACTAGAATTTAAAAACCAGACATCTCACTGTTTTGCCGGCAATCAACGATGCCCTGCAGTTTGAAATTCGTTCCCATTTCTTGCATGGGACCTAAGCATGCACCCAAGGACACATATTTGATTTTTCAATGAATTTATATGCACTGGAGCATCCACATGTCGTTCACATTTGAATTATGCACATAAATGCAGTGAAAACTTAGTTAATGCACAAAAATGTCCAAACGAAACCCGAAACAGCACAAAAATTCACACAACACTCCTGTTGTTCTATGTTGACACGAGAAAAAAACTTGAAAGAAATAAGAGGCAATGGATATCGTTTCGTCCCCAAAGGTGTGATGTTCCTTACCGAAAACCATCATGCTTGTTGTGAGAAGCTCCAGTTTTTGGGAAGCATATGCCCAAACCTGCCCCAAATGGGACAAAATTTGTACCATGACATGTTAATGCTGCTCCATGATAGCTTTCCAAGTTTCATGAATTTTAGACGAGTTTTGGATTTACTAGAATTTAAAAACCAGGCATCTCACCATTTTGCCGGCAATCAACGGTGCCCTGGTGTTTGAAATTCATTCCCATTTCTTGCATGGGATCTAAGCATGCACCTAAGGACACATATTTGATTTTTCAACGGATTTATATGCACTGGAGCATGTGAATGCAATTCAAATTTGAATTATGCATAAATGCATTGAAAACTGAGTTAATGCATAAAGATGTCCAAACGAACCCCGAAAAATCAAAAAAATTCACACAACACTCCTGTTGCACTATGTTGACATGAGAAAAAATTTGAAAGCAATAAGAGGCAATGGATATCGTTTCGTCCCCGAAGGTGGGATGTTCCTACCGAAAACCATCATGCTTGTTTTGAGAAGCTCCGGTTTGTGAGAAGCATATACACAAACCTGCCCCAAATGGGGCATGTAGATGCCGCTCCATGATAGCATGGCAAGTTTCATGAATTTCAGACGAGTTTTGGATTTACTAGAATTTATAAACCAGTTGTCTCACTGTTTTGCCGGCAATCAATGGTTCCCTGGTGTTTCAAATACATTCCCATTTCTTGCATGGGATCTAAGCATGCACCCAAGGACACATATTTGATTTTTCAACGAATTGATATGCACTGGAGCATCCGCATGTAGTTCAAATTTGAATTATGCACAAAACTCAGTTAATTTAAAAAATGTCCAAACGAGCCCCAAAAAAGCACAAAAATTCACACAACACTCCTGTTGTTCTATATTGACACGAGAAAAAAACTTGAAAGAAATAAGAGGCAATGGATATCGTTTCGTCCGCAAAGGTGGGACGTTCCCTACCGAAAACCATCATGCTTGTTGTGAGAAGCTTCGGTTTTTGAGAAGCATATACCCAAACCTGCCAAAAATGGGACAAAATTTGTGCCACGACATGTTAATGCCGCTCCATGATAGCATGCCAAGTTTCATGAATTTCAGACGAGTTTTGTATTTACTAGAATTTAAAAACCAGGCATCTCACTGTTTTGTCGGCAATCAACGGTGCCCTGGTGTTTGAAATTCATTCCCATTTCTTGCATGGGACCTAAGCATGCACCCAAGGACACATATTTGATTTTTCAACGAATTTATATGCACTGGAGCATGAGCATGCAATTCAAATTTGAATTATGCACATAAGTACATTGAAAACTGAGTTAATGCATTGAAATGTCCAAACGAACCCCGAAAAATCACAAAAATTCACACAACACTCATGTTGCTCTATGTTGACATGTGAAAAATACTTGAAACCAATAAGAGGCAATGGATATTGTTTCGTCCCCGAAGGTGGGATGTTCCCTACCGACAACCATCATGCTAGTTGTGAGAAACTCCGGTTTGTGAGAAGCATATTTCCAAACCTGCCCCAAATGGGACAAAATTTGTACCATGGCATGTTGATGCCGCACCATGATAGCATGCCAGGTTTCATGAATTTTCAGACAAGTTTTGTATTTACTAGAATTTAAAACCAGGCATCTCACTATTTTGCCGGCAATCAACGGTGCCCTGGTGTTTGAAATTCATTCCCATTTCTTGCATGGGACCTAAGCATGCACCCAAGGATACAAATTTGATTTTTCAACGAATTGATATGCACTGGAGCATCCGTATGTAGTTCAAATTTGAATTATGCACATAAATGCATTGAAAACTCAGTTAATGCATAAAAATGTCCAAACGAACCCCAAAAAATCACAAAAAATTCACACAACCCTCCTGTTGTTCTATGTTCACACGAGAAAAAAACTTGAAAGAAATAAGAGGTAATGAATATCGTTTCGTCCCCAAAGGTGGGACGTTCCCCACCGAAAACCATCATGCTTGTTGTGAGAAGCTCCGGTTTTTGAGAAGCATATACCCAAACCTGCCCCAAATGGGACAAAATTTGTACCACGACATGTTAAGGCCGCTCCATGATAGCATGCCAAGTTTCATGAATTTTAGACGAGTTTTGGATTTAATAGAATTTAAAAACCAGGCATCCACTACAAGAAATGTGTTAATCCATGACGGATTCGTACTGTCACACATGTGTGCAAATCTGTCATGGTAGGTCGTCCTTGACGGATTTGAAATCCGTCATGTATATCGTGTCATAATTTGACCACCGTGCACTCCATGACGGATCTCCAAAGCCGTCATGGATCCGTGACGGTTCTTGACCGTCACAATTTACTATCAGATAACAGCGTTAATCATGCATTCCGCGTCATCATCTGACATGGCGGCCAACATGGACCTGACATGGCAGCCCATGTAGTAGTTGGCGTAATCAGAGTTTTGGCCCACTAAATTTCACCTCTATCTAAGACCATCGGCCCATCATAAGAATTTTGGCCCATTAAATTTCCGATCCGTCCAAGGCCCACTAATTTTAATTGAGACATTAGCCAATCCATTTGTTTCTCTTGGTCCATGGAAACTTTAGTCATTCAGATTTTTTTATTATATATGCTCATTGCCTTATAGATAAAAAGGAAAATTTCATAAACATACCAGATAACTAAATTTTATTTTTACCAAAAGGAAGAAATAAACAACCAAAAACTTGGAATTACAGTTTTTTCCCCTAGATCTGGCCTACTATTTTGCCCGGAGATATTCTGCAGCCACCGCATCAAGCGCCGCCCAGCCTTCGCGGGACATCAATCGGAGTTCAACACCATTGTTTTTCACGCACAGATCTGGCAAACTTCTTTAAAAAAATTACAAGAAAAAGCACCACCAGAGACGCCCATAGCGAGGCGTTTGTTGCTGCTGCTCATGTGGGGAGGCGCCGATGTGGGGGCGTCTCCTCCAGGAGGAAGTCGCTAGCCAGCGGTGGCGTTGGATCCCGCAAGCGGTATCACATCGTCGAGGTGGCCGACGACCCAAGCGAGGCGCGGAAGTAGGAACGGGGCGCTGGCGTCCGGATCTAGCCGGATCCCGACGAATTCAAAGGAGAGCGACTGCTAGGAGGTGAGCTCGGGCGATGCCATGGGTGGTCGGCCTCCATTGCTGCAAGGAGGAGAGAGATTAGAGAGAGAGAGAGAGAGAGGCGGTGCAAGGCACGGCTCACCGGCGTGCTGTGGTGGGAGGTGCAGGCGGCGGCCCTTCGCGCGGATGGCGGTGTCCGACGGCTGCGAGCTGTGGATTTCCTCGGGCGTGGCTGCTGCTGGCATGGTTCTCTCGTTTGTGTGGCTATGTGAGAGGATAAGAATCAGGGAAAGCACAGATAGAGAGTAGAAGGAGCAGGGACCGTTGGATCAGCTAAGGATGGACGGTGGAGAGGCGTGATCCGTGGGAGGTCTGGTTCAGCCAATCAGAAGGCAGCAGGCTAGAAAATATCTTCTACTACTATAAAAAGGCCAGTGTGTGTTTAGATTAAAATTGTATCTTAATACATTGGTTTTGTGGCGTTAGAAATGTAAATGAGGTCCTTGTTCAAATCCAACGTACGTACTACTATTTTTATGGCTTTCTTTTTTCCCCCTTATTTTAGCTTTATTTTACTAAATTTAATTCGTTCTTGGACATGGATAAATGAAGTGGAATCTATTTCTTTTGTACTTTATTTGAAGACAAACGTCTTAACATTTTTTCCAACATGAATTTCATGCTTTTCGGAGTTCGTTTGCATTTCAAAATTTTAAAATAAAACTCCATGTTTGAGACGTACGAGATTTGGCTCGCAAAGAAATATCCATAAATAATACGAAAAATCATCCAATATGACAAGGTAATAATTATAATCGGAAATGCTAACAACTGCAGATGTCCATAAATCACAGTGGACTAATTGAAAAGGAGCGGTGGCGAAGCATGTAGAGGTGGGGAAGGGGAGGCGAGTATGTTTGCCAAGTTGGCATGCAGTACAAAGCATGGAGTCATGGACATCTTTATTACATGAGTCTAAGAAATCAAGGGGAAAATGAGCTAAAGTAGATGAGCTGGGGTGGCCAAGTCCGCGACAAGTTGGACAGCTCGACGGTGAGGACCATCGGGGAGGAGCGACAATTACTGCTTGAAAACGGATAGAGATCACCTCCACTATTGCACCTAAGAGAAGGGCCTTGCTGACCAGATCCTTCACGAAAAAACCAGAGGGTCAAAATTCACAGAAACAAGGTTTTCATGAGTAAATTGTCGGACTAAAATAAGGTTCTTAACGATATTTGGCAAGAGAAGGATTTTAGAAAGATGAAACGGGCGAGAGGGGAGGAGAGCGCTACCGATGGCAACAACAGGAAGGCAGGCCCCATTACCGACTGTTATGGAACGAGAATCAAACGCTAATGGGTAACGAGACAAGGTGAGGCTACCTGAGTCCCCGGTGACGTGAGACGCAACTCATGTGTCCACTATCCACTTTAGCGCCGGGGGAAACACGACGTATGGAGGGGCGGCATACGAAGGGGCAGCGTACGGAGCAGGCGGCGTGCCAGAGTACATAACCGGGTACGCCTGCGTTGTGGCACCAAGTTGGGGACCCGAGGATGCCTGCAGAGTTTGGGGGCACCCAGGGCGCACGAGGGGGTGGGAACGACACACCCCATATGGGGTCGAAGTACCCAACCCAAGGGTGCTGGCCAGGACCGTCGGACGCCTCGTCGCGCCCACCGCCGTTTCGGCCACGTCCGCCGTGGCCACTGCCACCACGGCGACAATGCACATTGAGTTCGGGGTTGAGTCTTGGCTATAAAATGAAATCATTTGTTAACATTTTAGTATTAAATTAATTTCTAGCTATAATAGTTAATTTCCTAATCTTACCAATAATTTGCATCTCTTTTATTTAAATCAATTTGTGCACTTTATTTATTGAAAAAGATTTCCATTCAATTAATTCCCAGGCCAAGCTCACGGTTTTTGTTTTGCTCCAGAAAAACTCAAGTTTTTCTTTGTGTTTCTATTATTGGTTTTATGTGTTGCACATTTTTCATCATTTTTTTGGTTTTTGTTTCTGTTCATTTACTATTTTAATCTTTTATTCAATTTCATTTTATTTTAGAAAAATACATGTGTACTTTGTCCAATAGACGTTGTACATTTTTTGTATGCACAAGCAACATTTTTATACATGTTTAACACTTTTTAAATACATGACGTTTTTTTAAAATAGATGTCTGAATTTATTTCTCAAAAAAATGTTAACCATTTTTTTAAATACAAGTTTCCAAGTTCGAAGGTGCTAACCGCTTAAAATTTATGTGTCAGGTTCGAGTACCATTAATGTGGTGTTCTCGTTTTAATTAAAATATGTGGCATACCCCTATAAAATTGTCACATGTACTATAATACATACATTTTCTTTTGTAGGAGTTTAAAAAAAATTAGATGATTTAAATTTTCTATGGTTTAAATGAATTTATGTGTGCTTACTGGAGGTAGTGCAATTTGTTGTATATGTAAGTCAAATAAGGTTTAAACATTTCAAAAAAGATATTGAAGGAATTACGTTTTATTTTAGCTCATATCCAAGAAATAGATGAAAATGTCAAAAGATACTTAGGGATAACTTCACTTCTAGTTGCAACCTATTAGAAAAATTGATAATAATATCAAAATATGGTAGACAATTCTTCCAAATGGGCATGGAACAATGTTATTGATTCATAAGATGGGCACAATTTTTTTAGGAGATTTCGCGAATGTTTGCTATGCATTGACGTTAAGTCGTACAGTACATAACTATTGTTGTCTTTTCGCAAAATAAAAAAACATATTGCTGCCTACACGTGAAAAGTACTACAAAAATCTTGAAAAAAAAACATGGCTCGTTGTATGTAAGAACTTGGCTTGTTGGAACGTAGAGATTAGTGCTACGTGGTTCAAATCCCCGTTCAATCACCTTTTTTTATACTAAACAACTTGGCTAGTTTTATCTGTAAGTAAGACTTTAAAAAGGCATTTAACAGAAACATAGATAATACCCTAGCGGTAGCGACCTAGGTATATAAGCGTGAGGTCTCCCAGTTCAATGCCTTCTGGCAGTTTTTCCTTTTTTAATTTAAAGATAAAGGTTTATTAAAGAAACCACACAATTTTTCTCTCTGTAAAAATATACTTAGCGCGGCCCAACGTCGGGACGACACAGCAGCAGTAGTCCTTTCCCGTGTAAAAAGAGAGCGCCAATTAGGAGAAGCGACGCTTGCTATAGCGCGACCAGGGCTAGCCCACGAAGGGGCACCGCACAAAATGAGTGACAAAAATGCGTGAAAAACATTCCAAAAATTACGTTACAGCGACAATTCAAACTCGCGACCTGCACTACCTACATTTGTTCAGCTAACCACTAGGGCATGTCTATGCAACTGACAAAATGCAGCGCTAACACTTGAAAAAACTTCCATAGCCACTCATATATGATTTTATTTAAGAAAAATCAAAGTTCACAAATTTCGGAAAAGGTGCATGAACATGCAAAAAACATTGCCCTATTCAAGAAAATTTCAATGATTTTGAAAAAAGTTCATCAATTTTTTTTAAAGAAGTGCACAAAAAATTAAAAAATGTTCATCTAAAATTTGAAGAAAATTTCACCAATTCAAAAAAAGTTCCTCATTTTTTTAAAATAAAAAAACTTAAAAAAGTTCATCATTTTTTGAAAAAGGTCATCCAATTTAAGAAAATTTCATCCAATTTCAAAAATGTTCATTGAATTTGAAAACAATTCATAGACTTTGAAAAAAGTTCATCAAATTTGAAAAATGGTCATCGAATTTGAAACAACATCATCAATTTATAAAAGTAGTTCAGGAAAAAAAGTTCATAGATTTTGAAAAGAAAAGTTCATCAAACTTGAAAAACTACATCATCGATTTTGAAAATGTTCATGTATTTTAGAAAAGAAGAAACAGATAACGAAAATGGAAAAATGAAAAATGAAAAAAAGGAAAAGGAAATAATAATTGAAAGAAAAAGTTGAAGCTTATTAGATCCTGCTGTGTGGCAGGATGGTAATACTATCGAGCCTCGGTGCGGGAGGTCTCTGGTTCGTGTCAGGATGGCACGCTTATTTTTTGTGGAATAAAGTACACAGCGGGACGGCCCAGTGTGGTGCGCTGCAAGCGCCCGTTTACATAATACACATTAACGGGCGTCTTAAATGATGTGCTCTGTATGTATAATCAAGCCATGTCTTGCAAATATAATACCTAATCAAAATCTCAAAAAAATAATGAATAATTAACCATTAAAAATGTATAATTCCTCATCGAACAATGGCAGCCCAACCTCGAGACAACACTACAGCAACAATCCTTTTACCCCCCCTTAAAAAAGCCACGTCGAGACATGCAGCAACATCAGCACTCCGTTTTCCTAAAAACACCAAAAGGCCGCCGATGATTCAACAACTTTAAAAAAACTAAGGATTATATATGTGGGTCGAACACGCGTGACACATCAGCATGAGCCATCCATGACGGTACGTTTGGTGTACTACTGGTCGACTCGTGACGGTATCCGTGACGGCTCATCATAAGGGAGCTATTGTCGCTGGTTTTGTTCTCGTCACATTAATCTCTGACAGATTTCATGACGAAGAAGAAGAATCCGTCATCGATCATGACGGTTCCGGAGAACGTCATGAGA
Source organism: Triticum urartu (assembly GCF_056163025.1). Lineage (NCBI taxonomy): Eukaryota > Viridiplantae > Streptophyta > Magnoliopsida > Poales > Poaceae > Triticum > Triticum urartu. Next base: position 309,039,394 of record NC_141878.1, read on the forward strand.
AATCCGTCATAGATTAACACATTTCTTGTAGTGATCTCACTGTTTTGCCGGCAATCAATGGTGGCCTGGTGTTTGAAATTCAATCCCATTTCTTGCATGGGACCTAAGCATGCACCCAAGGACACATATTTGATTTTTCAACGAATTTATATGCACTGGAGCATGTGCATGCAATTCAAATTTGAATTATGCACATAAATGCATTCAAAACTGAGTTAATGCATAAAAATGTCCAAACGAATCCCGAAAAATCACAAAAATTCACACAACACTCCTGTTGCTCTATGTTGACATGAGAAAAAAAACTTGAAACCAATAAGAGGCAATGGATATTGTTTCATCCCCAAAGGTGGGATGTTCCCTACCAAAAACCATCATGCTTGTTGTGAGAAGCTCCGGTTTCTGAGAAGCATATAGCCAAACCTGTCCCAAATGGGACAAAATTTGTACCATGGCATGTTGATGCCGCTCCATGATAGCATGCCAAGTTTCATGAATTTCAGACGAGTTTTGGATTTACTAGAATTTAAAAACCAGGCATCTCACTGTTTTTCGGCAATCAACGGTGCCCTGTTGTTTGAAATTCATTCCCATTTCTTGCATGGGACCTAAGCATGCACCCAGGGACACAGATTTGATTTTTCAACGAATTCATATGCACTGGGGCATCCGCATGTAGTTCAAATTTGAATTATGCACATAAATGCATTGAAAACTCAGTTAATGCATAAAAATGTCCAAACAAACCCCGAAAAATCACAAAAATTCACACAACCCTACTGTTGTTCTATGTTGACACGAGAAAAAAAATTTGAAAGAAATAAGAGGCAATGGATATTGTTTCGTCCCCAAAAGGTGGGACGTTCCCTACCGAAAACCATCATGCTTGTTGTGAGAAGCTCCGGTTTTTGAGAAGCATATACCCAAACCTGCCCCAAATGGGACAAAATTTGTACCAGGACATGTTAATGCCGCTCCATGATAGCATGCTAAGTTTCATGAATTTTAGACGAGTTTTTGATTTACTAGAATTTAAAAACCAGGCATCTCACTATTTTGCCGGCAATCAACAGTGCCCTGGTGTTCGAAATTCATTCCCATTTCTTGCATGGGAACTAAGCATGCACACAAGGACATAGATTTGATTTTTCAACGAATTTATATGCACTGGAGCATGCACATGTAGTTCAAATTTGAATTATGCACATAAATGCATTGAAAACTCAATTAATGCATAAAAATGTCAAAACGAACCCCGAAAAATCACAAAAATTCACACAACACTCCTGTTGTTCTATGTTGACACGAGAAAAAAAAGTTGAAAGCAATAAGCGGCAATGGATATCGTTTCGTCCCCAAAGGTGGGACGTTCCTTACCAAAAACCGTCATGCTTGTTGTGAGAACCTCCGGTTTGTGAGAAGCATATACCCAAACCTGCCCCAAATGGGACAAAATTTGTACCATGGCATGTTGATGCCGCTCCATGATAGCATGCCAAGTTTCATGAAATTCCGATGAGTTTTGGATTTACTAGAATTTAAAAACCAGGCGTCTCACTATTTTGTCGGGAATCAACGGTGCCCTGGTGTTTGAAATTCATTCCCATTTCTTGCATGGGACCTAAGCATGCACCCAAAGACACATATTTGATTTTTCAACGAATTTGTATGCACTGGAGCATGCGAATGCCATTCAAATTTGAATTATGCACATAAATGCATTGAAAACTTAGATAATGCATAAAAATGTCCAAACAAACCTCAAAAAATCACAAAAATTCACACAACACTCCTGTTGTTTTATGTTGACATGAGAAAAAAATATGAAAGAAATAAGAGGCAATGGATATCGTTTCGTCCCCAAAGGTGGTTCGTTCCCTACCGAAAACCATCATGCTTGTTGTGAGAAGCTCCAGTTTGTGAGAAGCATATACCAAAACCTGCCCCAAATGGGGCAAAATTTGTACCATGACATGTTAATGCCGCTCCATGATAGCATGCCGAGTTTCATGAATTTCAGACACTAGAATTTAAAAACCAGGCATATCATTGTTTTTCCGGCAATCAAGGGTGCCCTGGTGTTTGAAATTCATTCCCATTTCTTGCATGGGACCTAAGCATGCACCCAAGGACATAGATTTGATTTTTCAACGAATTTATATGCACTGGAGCATGCACATGTAGTTCAAATTTGAATTATGCACATAAATGCATTGAAAACTCAACTAATGAATAAAAATGTCCAAATGAACCTCAAAAAATCACAAAAATTCACACAACCCTCTTGTTGTTCTATGATGACACGAGAAAAAATCTTGAAAGAAATTAGAGGCAATGGATATCGTTTCGTCCCCAAAGGTGGGCCGTTCCCTACCGAAAACTATCATGCTTGTTGTGACAAGCTCCGGTTTTTGAGAAGCATATACCCAAACCTGCCCCAAATGGGACAAAATTTGTACCATGACATGTTAATGCCGCTCCATGATAGCATGCCGAGTTTCATGAATTTCAGACGAGTTTTGGATTTACTAGAATTTAAAAACCAGGCATCTCACTGTTTTGCCGGCAATCGGCGGTGCCCTGTTGTTCTTAATTCATTCCCATTTCTTGCATGGGACATAAGCATCCACCTAAGGACACATATTTGATTTTTCAACCAATTTATATGCACTGGAGCATGTGCATGCAATACAAATTAGAATTATGCACATAAATGCATTGAAAACTCAGTTAATGCATAAAAATGTCCAAACGAACCCCGAAAATTCACAAAAATTCACACAACACTCTTATTGCTCTATATTGACATGAGAAAAAAACTTGAAAGCAATAAGAGGCAATGGATATTGTTTCGTCCCCAAAGGTGGGATGTTCCCTACCAAAAACCATCATGCTTGTTGTGAGAAGCTCCGGTTTGTGAGAAGCATATACCCAAACCTGCATCAAATGGGAAAAAATTTGTACCATGGCATTTTGATGCCGCTCCATGATAGCATGCCAAGTTTCATGAAATTCAGATGAGTTTTGGATTTACTAGAATTTAAAAACCAGGCGTCTCACTATTTTTCCGGGAATCAACGGTGCCCTGGTGTTGAAATTCATTCCCATTTCTTGCATGGGACCTAAGCATGCACCCAAGGACACATATTTGATTTTTCAACGAATTGATATAATTTGGAGCATCCGCATGTAGTTCAAATTTGAATTATGCACATAAATGCATTGAAAACTTACATAATGCATAAAAATGTCCAAACAAACCCCGAAAAATCACAAAAATTCACAAACACTCATGTTGTTCTATGTTGACACGAGAAGAAAACTTGAAAGAAATAAGAGGCAATGGATATCGTTTCGTCCCCAAAGGTGGGACGTTCCCTACCTAAAACCATCATGCTTGTTGTGAGAAGCTCCGGTTTTTGAGAAGCATATACCCAAACCTGCCCCAAATGGGGCAAAATTTGTACCATGACATGTTAATGCCGCTCCATGATAGCATGCCGAGTTTCATGAATTTCAGACGAGTTTTGGATTTACTAGAATTTAGAAACCAGGCATATCATTGTTTTTCCGGCAATCATCGGTGCCCTGGTGTTTGAAATTCAACTCATTTCTTGCATGGGACCTAAGCATGCACCCAATGACACATATTTGACTTTTCAACAAATTTATATGCACTAGAGCATCCGCATGTAGTTCAAATTTGAATTGTGCACATAAATGCATTAAAAACTCAGTTAATGCATAAAAATGTCCAAACGAACCCCGAAAAAGCACAAAAATTCATACAACACTCTTGTTGTTCTATGTTGACACGAGAAAAAAAACTTGAAAGAAATAAGAGGCAATGGATATCGTTTCGTCCCCAAAGGTGGTTCGTTCCCTACCGAAAACCATCATGCTTGTTGTGAGAAGCTCCAGTTTGTGAGAAGCATATACCAAAACCTGCCCCAAATGGGGCAAAATTTGTACCATGACATGTTAATGCCGCTCCATGATAGCATGCCGAGTTTCATGAATTTCAGACACTAGAATTTAAAAACCAGGCATATCATTGTTTTTCCGGCAATCATCGGTGCCCTGGTGTTTGAAATTCAACTCATTTCTTGCATGGGACCTAAGCATGCACGCAATGACACATATTTGATTTTTCAACGAATTATATGCACTGGAGCATGCGCATGCCATTCAAATTTGAATTATGCACATAAATGCATTGAAAACAGAGTTAATGCATGAAAATGTCCAAACGAAGCCCGAAAAATCACAAAAGTTCACACAACACTCTTGTTGTTCTATGTTGACATGAGAAAAAACTAGAAACCAATAAGAGGCAATGGATATCATTTCGTCCCCAAAGGTGGGACGTTCCCTACCGAAAACCATCATGCTTGTTGTGAGAAGCTCCGGTTTGTAAGAAGCATATACCCAAACCTGCCCCAAATGGGACAAAATTTGTACCATGGCATGTTGATGCTGCTCCATGATAGCATGCCAAGTTTCACGAATTTCATACGAGTTTTGGATTTACTAGAATTTAAAAACCAGGCATATCACTGTTTTGCCGGCAATCAATGGTGCCCTGGTGTGTGAAATTCATTCCCATTTCTTGCATGGGACCTAAGCATGCAACCAAGAACACATATTTGATTTTTCAACAAATTTATATGTGCTGGAGCATGCGCATGCCATTCAAATTTGAATTATGCACATAAATGCATTGAAAACTGAGTTAATGCATAAAAATTTCCAAACGAACCTCGAAAAATCACAAAAATTCACACAACACTCCTGTTGTTCTATGTTAACATCAGAAAATAATTGGTAACCAATAAGAGGCAATGGATATCGTTTTGTCCCGAAAGGTGGGAAGTTCCCTACCGAAAAACATCATGCTTGTTGCGAGAAGCTCCGGTTTGTGAGAAGCATATACCCAAACCTGCCCCAAATGGGACAAAATTTGTACCATGGCATGTTGATGCCGCTCCATGATAGCATGCCAAGTTTCATGAATTCCAGACTAGTTTTGGATTTACCAGAATTTCAAAACCAGGCATATCAGTGTTTTGCCGGCAATCAACGGTGCCCTGGTTTGTGAAATTCATTCCCATTTCTTGCATGCGACCTAAGCATGCACCCAAGGACATAGATTTGATTTTTCAACGAGTTTATATGCACTGGAGCATGCACATGTAGTTCAAATTTGAATTATGCACATAAATGCATTGAAAACTCAATTAATGCATAAAAATGTCAAAACGAACCGCGAAAAATCACAAAAATCCACACAACCCTCCTGGTGTTCTATGTTGACACGAGAAAAAAAACTTGAAAGCAATAAGCAGCAATGGATATTGTTTCGTCCCCAAAGGTGGGATGTTCCCTACCAAAAACCATCATGCTTGTTGTGAGAAGCTCCGGTTTGTGAGAAGCATATACCCAAACCTGCCCCAAATGGGACAAAATTTGTACCATGGCATGTTGATGTCGCTCCATGATAGAATGCCAAGTTTCATGAATTTCAGACGAGTTCTGGATTTACTAGAATTTAAAAACCAGGCATCTCACTATTTTGCCGGCAATCAACAGTGCCCTGGTGTTCGAAATTCATTCCCATTTCTTGCATGGGAACTAAGCATGCACACAAGGACATAGATTTGATTTTTTAAACGAATTAATATGCATTGGAGCACGCACAAGTGGTTCAAATTTTAATTATGCACATAAATGCATTGAAAATCAGTTAATGCATAAAAATGTCCAAACGAACCCCAAAAAATCACAAATACTCACACAACACTCCTGTTGTTCTATGTAGACAAAAGAAAAAAACTTGTAAGCAATAAGCGGCAATGGATATCATTTCGTCCCCAAAGGTGGGACGTTCCATACCGAAAACCATCATGCTTGTTGTGAGAAGGTCCGGTTTGTGAGAAGCATATACCCAAACCTGCCCAAAATGGGACAAAATTTGTACCATGGCATGTTGATGCCGCTCCCTGATAGCATGCCAAGTTTCATGAATTTTAGACGAGTTTTGGATTTACTAGAATTTAAAAACCAGGCATATCACTGTTTTGCCAGCAATCAACGATGCCCTAGTGTTTGAAATTTATTCCCATTTCTGGCATGGGACCTAAGCATGCACCCAAGGACACAGATTTGATTTTTCAACGAATTTATATGCACTGGAGCATCCGCATGTAGTTCAAATTTGAATTATGCACATAAATGGATTTAAAACACAATTAATGCATAAAAATGTCCAAACGAACCCCGAAATATCACAAAAATTCACACAACACTCCTGTTGTTCTATGTTCACACGAGAAAAAAACTTGAAAGAAATAAGAGGCAATGGATATCGTTTCGTCCCCAAAGGTGGGACGTTCCCTACCGAAAACCATCATGCTTGTTGTGACCAGCTCCGGTTTTTGAGAAGCATATACCCAAACCTGCCCCAAATGGGACAAAATTTGTACCACGACATGTTAATGCCGCTCCTTGATAGCATGCCAAGTTTCATGAATTTCAGACAAGTTTTGCATTTACTAGAATTTAAAAACCTGGCATATCACTGTTTTGCCGGCAATCCACGGTGGCCTGGTGTTTGAAATTCATTCCCATTTCTTGCATGGGACCTAAGCATGCACCCGAGGACACAGATTTGATTTTCAATGAATTTATATGCACTGGAGCGTGCGCATGTAGTTCAAATTTGAATTATGCACATAAATGCATTGAAAACTCAATTAATGCATAAAATGTCCAAACAAACCCCGAAAAATCACAAAAATTCACACAACACTCCTGTTGTACTATGTTGACACGAGAAAAAAAACATGAAAGCAATAAGCGGGAATGGATATCGTTTCGTCCCCAAAGGTGGGACGTTCCCTACCAAAAACCATCATGCTTGTTTTGAGAAGCTCCGGTTTGTGAGAATCATATACCCAAACCTGCCCCAAATGGGACTAAATTTGTACCATGGCATGTTGATGTCGCTCCATCATAGCATGCCATGTTTCATGAATTTCAAACGAGTTTTGGATTTACTAGAATTTAAAAACCAGGTATCTCACTGTTTTGTCGGCAATCAACGGTGCCCTGGTGTTTGAAACTCATTCTCATTTCTTGCATGGGACCTAAGCATGCACCCAAGGGCACATATTTGATTTTTCAACGAATTTATATGCACTGGAGCATGCGCATGTAGTTCAAATTTGAATTATGCATATAAATGCATTGAAAAGTTAGTTAATCCATAAAATATCCAAACGAACCCCGAAAAATCAAAAAAATTCACACAATGCTCCTGTTGTTATATATTGACACGAGATAAAAAACATGAATGAAATAAGAGGCAATGGATATCGTTTCGTCCCCAAAGGTGGGACGTTCCCTACCGAAAACCATCATGCTTGTTGTGAGAAGCTCCGGTTTTTGACAAGCATATACCCAAACCTGCCCCAAATGGGCAAAATTTGTACCATGACATGTTAATGCCGCTCGATGATAGAATGCCAAGTTTCATGACTTACACACGAGTTTTGTATTTACTAGAAGTTAAAAGCCAGGCATCTCACTATTTTGCCGGCAATCTACGGTACCCTGGTGTTTGAAATTCATTCCCATTTCTTGCATGGCACCTAAGAATGCACCCAAGGATACAGATTTGATTTTTCAACGAATTTATATGCACTAGAGCATGCGCATGTAATTCAAATTTGAATTATGCACATAAATGCATTGAAAACTTAGTTAATGCATAAAAATGTCCAAACGAACACCGAAAAATCACAAAAATTCACACAACACTCCTGGTGTTCTACTTTGACACGAGAAAAAAAACTTGTCAGCAATAAGCGGCAATGGATATCGTTTCGTCCCCAAAGGTGGGACGTTCCCTACCAAAAACCATCATGCTTGTTGTGAGAAGCTCCGGTTTGTGAGAAGCATATACCCAAACCTGCCCCAAATGGGAAAAAATTTGTACCATGGCATGTTGATGTCGCTCCATGATTGCATGCCAAGTTTCATGAATTTCATACGAGTTTTGGATTAACTAGAATTTAAAAACCAGGCATCTCACTGTTTTGCCGGCAATCAACGGTGCCCTGGTGTATGAAATTCATTCCCATTTCTTGCGTGGGACCTAAGCATGCACCCAAGGACACCGATTTGATTTTTCAACGAATTGATATGCACTGGAGCATGCACATGTAGTTCAAATCTGAATTATGCACATAAATGCATTGAAAACTCAGTAATTCATAAAAATGTGCAAACCAACCCCAAAAAATCACAAAACTTCACACAACACTCCTGTTGTTATATATTGACACGAGAAAAAACATGAAAGAAATAATGAGGCAATGGATATCGTTTCGTCCCCAAAGGTGGGACGTTCCCTACCGAAAACCATCATGCTTGTTGTGAGAAGCTCTGGTTTTTGAGAAGCATATACCCAAACCTGCCCTAAATGGGACAAAATTTGTACCACAACATGTCAATGCCGTTCCATGATAGCATGCCAAGTTTCATGAATTTCAGACGAGTTTTGGATTTACTAGAATTTAAAAGCCAAGCATCTCACTGCTTTGCCGGCAATCAACGGTGCCCTGGTGTTTGAAAGTCATTCCCATTTCTTGCATGGGACCTAAGCATGCACCCAAGAACACATATTTGGTTTTTCAATGAATTTATATGCACTGGAGCATGCGCATGTAATTCAAATTTGAATTATGCACATAAATGCACTGAAAACTTAATTAATGCATAAAAATGTCCAAACGAACCCCAAAAAATCACAAATATTCACACAACACTCCTGTTCTATGTTGACACAAGAAAAAAACTTGAAAGCAATAAGAGGCAATGGATATCGTTTCGTCCCCAGAGGTGGGACGTTGCCTACCGAAAACCAACATGCTTGTTGTGAGATGCTCCGGATTGTGAGAAGCATATACCCATACCTGCCCCAAATGGGACAAAATTTGTACCACGGCATGTTGATGCCGCTCCATGATAGCATGCCAAGTTTCATGAATTTCATACGAGTTTTGGATTTACTAGAATTTAAAAACCAGGCATCTCACTATTTTGCCGGCAATCAACAGTGCCCTGGTGTTTGAAATTCATTCCCATTTCTTGCATGGGACCTAAGCATGCACCCGACGACACATATTTGATTTTTTTAATGAATTTATACGTACTGGAGCATGCACATGTAGTTCAAATTTGAATTATGCACATAAAATGCATTGAAAACTCAGTTAATGCATAAAAATGTCCAAACGAACACCGAAAAATCACAAAAATTCATACAACACTCCTGTTGTTCTATGTTGACATGAGAGAAAAAACTTGAAAGCAATAAGAGGCAATGGATATCGTTTCGTCCCCAAAAGGTGGGACGTTCCCTACCGAAAACCATAACGCTTGTTGTGAGAAGCTCCGGTTTTTGAGAAGCATATACCCAAACCTGGCCCAAATGGGACAAAATTTGTACCACGGCATGTTGATGCCGCTCCATGATAGCATGCCAAGTTTCATTAATTTCAGACGAGTTTTGGATTTACTAGAATTTAAACACCAGGCATCTCACTATTTTGCCGGCAATCAACGGTGCCCTAGTGTTTGAAATTCATTCCCATTTCTTGCATGGGACCTAAGGATGAACCCAAGGACAAAGATTTGATTTTTCAACAAATTTATATGCACTAGAGCATGCACATGTAATTCAAATTTGAAATATGCACATAAATGCATTGAAAACTTAGTTAATGCATAAAAATGTCCAAACGAACCTCGAAAAATCACAAAAATTCGCACAACACTCCTGTTGTTCTATGTTGACACGAGAAAAAAAAACTTGAAAGCAATAAGAGGCAATGGATATCGTTCCGTCCCCAAAGGTGGGACATTCCCTATGAAAAACCATCATGCTTATTGTGAGAAGCTCCGGTTTGTGAGAAGCATATACCCAAACCTGCCCCAAATGGGACAAAATTTGTACCATGGCATGTTGATGTCGCTCCATGATTGCATGCCAAGTTTCATGAATTTCAGACGAGTTTTGGATTTACTAGAATTTAAAAACCAAGCATCTCACTATTTTGCCGGCAATCAACGGTGCCCTGGTGTATGAAATTCATTCCCATTTCTTGCATGGGACCTAAGCATGCACCCAAGGACACCGATTTGATTTTTCAACGAATTGATATGCACTGGAGCATGCGCATGTAGTTCAAATTTGAATTATGCACATAAATGCATTGAAAACTCAGTTAATTCATAAAAATGTGCAAGCCAGCCCCGAAAAATCACAAAACTTCACACAACACTCCTGTTGTTATATATTGACACGAGAAAAAACATGAAAGAAATAAAGAGGCAATGGATATCATTTCGTCCCCAAAGGTGGGACGTTCCCTACAAAAACCATCATGCTTGTTGTGAGAAGCTCTGGTTTTTGAGAAGCATATACCCAAACCTGCCCCAAATGGGACAAAATTTGTACCACAACATTTCAATGCCGTTCCATGATAGCATGCCAAGTTTCACGAATTTCAGACGAGTTTTGGATTTACTAGAATTTAAAAGCCAGGCATCTCACTATTTTGCCGGCAATCAACGGTGCCCTGGTGTTTGAAAGTCATTCCCATTTCTTGCATGGGACCTAAGCATGTACCCAAGAACACATAATTGATTTTTCAATGAATTTATATGCACTGGAGCATACGCATGTAATTCAAATTTGAATTATGCACATAAATGCACTGAAAACTTAGTTAATGCATAAAAATGTCCAAACGAACCCCAAAAAATCACAAATATTCACACAACACTCCTGTTGTTCTATGTTGACACGAGAAAAAAACTCGAAAGCAATAAGAGGCAATGGATATCGTTTCGTCCCCAAAGGTGGGACGTTGCCTACCGAAAACCAACATGCTTGTTGTGAGAAGTTCCGTTTGGTGAGAAGCATATACCCAAACCTGCCCCAAATGGGACAAAATTTGTAACACGGCATGTTGATGCCGCTCCATGATAGCATGCCAAGTTTCATGAATTTCAGACGAGTTTTGGATTTACTAGAATTTAAAAACCAGGCATCTCACTGTTTTGCCGGCAATCAACGGTGCCCTGGTGTTTGAAATTCATTCCCATTTCTTGCATCGGACCTAAGCATGCACCCAAGGACACATATTTGATTTTTTCAATGAATTTATATGTACTGGAGCATGCACATGTAGTTCAAATTTGAATTATGCACATAAATGCATTGAAAACTCAGTTAATGCATAAAAATGTCCAAACGAACCCTGAAAAATCACAAAAATTCACACAACACTCCTGTTGTTCTATGTTAACATGAGAAGAAAACTTGAAAGCAATAAGAGGCAATGGATATCGTTTCGTCCCCAAAAGGTGGGACGTTCCCTACCGAAAACCATAACGCTTGTTGTGAGAAGCTCCGGTTTGTGAGAAGCATATACCCAAACCTGCCCCAAATGGGACAAAATTTGTACCACGGCATGTTGATGCCGCTCCATGATAGCATGCCAAGTTTCATTAATTTCAGACGAGTTTTGGATTTACTAGAATTTAAACACCAGGCATCTCACTATTTTGCCGGGAATCAACGGTGCCCTAGTGTTTGAAATTCATTCCCATTTCTTGCATGGGACCTAAGGATGAACCCAAGGACAAAGATTTGATTTTTCAACAAATTTATATGCACTAGAGCTTGTGCATGTAGTTCAAATTTGAATTCTGCACATAAATGCATTGAAAACTCACTTAATGTATAAAAATGTCCAAACGAACCCTGAATAATTCCAATTCTTTTATGATCACTACGGATAAAAGGTCTAGCAATTCAAACACCGTCCATGGCCGCTGTGACCTCATTATGTAATTCAAATCAAGACCAAAAATCTAGTACATCCCACACAGTTTATTATAACTAACCATGTGAGATGCAGCACAAAATATCTTCGAACCGTGTCTGATGACACTTTGCGTGCCAGTTTTTTTGGCTGAAGCGATTCCAAATGTTCAGCTTTCGCAGAAATATCTACCTCCCCGCCCCCTCCCCCTTACCAAAATCCACATTTCCTCCCCTTTCCGCCTTCCTTTCCAAGTTGAAACCTTCACTCCTTGCTTGTAGCGCCACCGCCTCCTCGCCCGCGACCCTCCTTCACGCTGCTCGGCCTTGCCTATCAAGGCAGGTAATCCACACCCGACCCCATCCTCCTTCTCCTTCCAAAACCCACATGCCCCGACCGCCGGCGCGAGCACGACACCTTCCACCCAAATCACCGACCCATCCACCAAATAAGCGCTGGCCTAAGCCATGGTGCACACTTTATAGCCAAGAACTCAAGGAGCAGTTTGCAGCGGAGAAGCAAATCGCGGCCACACGCACGGATGAGGTCGCGATGGCTGCCATTTGTGCTGACCCCCAATCTTGGAGGAGCACCTTGCCATCGTGGCCACCGTAGACGCCTCGCGTGTCGACGCCATGATGTGGTTGGCTGCTTTAAACGATAGTTCGTGGTGTTTTCTCGAGGCCACCATCGGTGCCTTCGACGAAGACTACGAGGTGTTTTCTCAGCGTGCACGTGCTTACCTCATCTCGAGAGCCAGCAGGTTGGTGCCCGGAGCGGCTCAGGCAACTCACCACTACAACGAGGGCACCCATGATGCAGAGGCCTCACCCTCTTCCATGTCCAAGGAGCCAATTGTCATCGATATCTCTGACAATGAGGAGTAGCTTGTCTTATTAGCTCACTTTTAAGTACCCATGTTCAGTTTGCTAGCTACTGCCTTTCCTTAACAAATTCTAGTGAATTGTGCTATCTACTTTTACCATGTAATCTTCTTCTATAGTGTATATGTTCTATATGTCATGCAATGTGGTGTTCAATTAACTGCTTGGTTCAATTATGCAAATGTGATGTTCAATTCATCAGGGTCCAATATTTCCAAGTAGTTAAGCATGCTTGGTTTGGTTAACTGTCTGATATTCTTCTAGGAGTATGTTATATTATTTAATTGGGGTTTACTTAACTTCTTAGTTCATTTGTTTTGGCTTGGTTCACTTGTTGTGGTGTTTAGTTAACTGCTTGGTTCAATTCTGCAATGCGATGTTCAATTGTTGTGGCTGCATTCTGTTATTGTATACCATGTGAGGAATAAATCGAATTTGCATGTACTAAATACATGAGAAACAAATACAATTGCTATATTTCCAAGTTGTTAAGCATGCTTGGTTTGGTTAATTGTCTGATATTCTATTAGGGGTATCTTATATTGTGCAATGTGGTGCTCAGTTAACGTTTGGTTCATTTGTTGTGGTGTTTAGTTAACTGCTTGGTTCAATTCTGCAATGCGATGTTCAATTGTTGTGGCTGCATTATGTTATTGTATACCATGTGAGGAATAAATCGAATTTGGCTGCACATAATACATGAGAAACATATACAAGTGCTATATTTCATAGTTCTTAATCATGCTTGGTTTGGATAAATGGGTTTTCCATGTGGCTTGAATTAATCTGGTGAATCTGCAATGTGCTTATTTATCATCAACATATTTTACTGATAGCATGCGAACCCTTACTTAACCTGATGACTAACTACCTTATATGTGTTGCAGGGAAACAATGGGAAGCACTGAGGTTTACAAGATGGTACTAACTATTATACCTTTCCTTTTTGTATCCCTTTGCCCCATTTCCAATATAGAGAATATATTTATGCACATCATTGTTTTCAAGCTTCACTGATGATTACCTCATAAACCACCTCTGTGGTCAGGAGGCGAGGAAAGTTTTCATACAACACCCACGGTTCAATATTGAAGTGTTCCTGAAGAGGTCGAAGGATGGACGGTCAATCATCCACATGCATTGGCCTCAAGTGCAAAGACCTTCAATATGAATGAAGGCTCAATATTCGCCTTCCGCTTCAGCAGTTTTCCAGATGAGATGCATCTCTCTATGTACCTTCTAAGATGCTAATTTCGAAAGGTTCTAGATGTTGCATGTGAAACTTGCTGCTGGTGCAGTTGTGTAATGGGATAGCTGAGTGCTGAAGCTATATCATGTTGTACTCTGATGTATTTCAATTATGAAATCCTGCTTTCTTAATATGGAAATGGAATATATTATGTGCTTAATATGAATGTCAATTAGATTAGTAAATGGATTACTAATAATAGGGATATTAGCCCGCTAAATGGCCAATTAGCTTACTAATTGGGTTTTCATATTGCAAACGGTTAATGAGAAACCACCATGGGCGATGACCTTAGGCAACGCACACAGTTTCTAGGAATAAACCGTGTTGTATCAATGAATAATCACACACAACATTCTCTTCAAAACTGTTTGCGTTACGCCACCTTGTGCAAATGTTTTCCTTGGAGTGACTGTGTGGGATGTACATATGAATGGAAACATTTAGCGGGGACTGACTATGTGGGATGTACTTGAGACCGGAAAGAATTTCGCCGTATAATTGTATTTTTTAGCTATAATGTACATATTTCCGTATTTGCACGCTCGCCGGTCGCACACGACCTCTTTTTGCCAAACGTGTGTGCGAGGAGGGCATATCCCCGATGGTTTCTGGGTCGTGTGGGAAGGACCCCCCTATCGCCCACACTAACTTGGCGACGGTTCCAGATGCCATCGTAGAAAGGGGTTAAAAACCGTTTGTTTAGGACCGACGCGCACCAGTGATGCTATGCTCATGATATCCTTATGGATGCATGCAATTTGTCGGGGGCCACTGGCGCTTCATTTATTTCTCTATTTCTCAGGGTCTACGCCTAGCTTTGAACAAGGGGTTATATGCAATAGAGGCAAAGCCTGTACAAAAGGGTGGCTCCCGGACAGGGCCCGACAGTGGCGCCTTACGGGTAGAACTTGCGGAGATGCCTAATGTTCCATGAGTTTTGCAACTGAATGCCATCTCCGGTCCCTAGATGGACTGGGCTAGGTCTGGTGACTCGTACTACCCGGTAAGGGCCTTCCCACTTTGGCGTCAACATGTTTGTACCCTTGGCGGACTAAACGCGCCTAAGGACAAGGTCGCCTTCCTCAAAACTTTGGGCATGAACCACGCGGATATGATAGCGACGCAGGGCTTGCTAGTAGTGTGCAACACGTGTACCAGCCCAGAGACGGTTCTCCTCATGTAGCACAGCGTCGTCACCCCGGTGCTGTTCCTGCGCTACTTCATCATAGGGAAGCACTCGAGGTGACCCATAAATGAGTTACGTGGGGATAAATGCTTCTACCCCATACACCAGGGAGAAGGGAGTCTGCCTGGTAGCTCGATTTGGTGTCGTTCTGAGGGTCCAAGGAACCACCGGCAGCTCGTCGATCCTCCGCCTGCCAAACTTCTGCAGCTTATCAAATGGTCTCGTCTTGTGTCCTCGCAACACTTCAGCGTTCGCCCTCTCATCTTGCCCGTTGCTCCATGGATGAGCAACGGAGGCGAATGAGATCTTGCTTCCGACGACATGAACGCATTGCATGAAGGTGTGGCTCGTGAATTGGGTTCCGTTGTCGGTGATGATTCGAGCAGGGACTTGATACGTCTCCAATGTATCTATAATTTTTAATTGTTCCATGCTATTATATTATCTATTTTGGATGTTTTATATGCATTAATATGCTATTTTATATTATTTTTGGGACTGACCTATTAACCTAGAGCCCAGTGCCAGTTTCTGCTTTTTCCTTGTTTTTGAGCTTCGCAGAAAAGGAACACCAAACGGAATAAAACCTTCGCAATGATTTTTCTTGGACCAGAAGATACCCAGGAGACTTGCAGATCAAGTCGGAAGAGCTACAAGGCAGCCACAAGGGGGGAGGGCGCGTCCAGGGGATAGGGCGTGTTTCGGCATCCTGGTAACGGAGGTCCCTAGACTTCCCTGCCTGCGGCCCATGGCGTGGCTCCACCAGCGGCCCTGTACGGCCCATCTTCATCAGCGAACACTCAAGACCCTCGTGAGGGTCCAAGCCTCACGAGGCAGACGATGCAAGACCTCCTCAGGGGCGGCCTCACCAGGCTCGCTCACGAGGGGCGGAGAGATTAAGCCGAGGGGCACGTCGTGATAATCCCCAAGTGCAAGGAATCATCGTAGCAATTCCCAAAGGTGGAAGTGATAAGTATGGAGTGTCGAACCCACAAGGAGCTAAAGGTAAGATCAATATTCTCTGAAGCCCTATCTGCCACTGATATGACTCTACGTACACTGAACGTTTGCTTCCAACTAGAAACAAGAAATAAAACTACGTTGTGGGTATGAAGAGGATAACTTTGCATGATATCGGAGAGCTAAAACATATTAGTAGGTGCTGTTATCATAAAGTTAGAATATATTACTAAGTATTATAAATAGCGACTGTGGAATAATGATGGGTCGTTGTGCAAGCTAACATACTTTCTCTTCTTGGATCATATGCACTTTCTCTTCTTGGATCATACAAGGCATAAGCTAACATACTTTCTCTTCTTGGATCATATGCACTTATGATTGGAACTCTAGCAAGCATCTGCAACTACTAAAGATCATTAAGGTAAAACCCAAGCATAGCATTAAAGCATCAAGTCCTCGTTATCCCATACGCTACAACCCCCTTAATTGGGTTTATGCTTCTGTCACTCAAGCAACCCACTATAAGAGAATCATGAATGTATTGCAACACCGTACAGCGGGAATCCCTCACGCTTGTGCGACACGGAGGGCACAATAGGACATCACCAAAATAAAACATACAGCTCATACCAATCTAGATCATCAATCAACCCAAAGACAAAGGATATCTACTCAAAACATCATAGGATGGCAACACATCATTGGATCATAATTTGTGGCATAAAGCACCATGTTCAAGTAGGGATTACAATGGGGTGCGGGAGAGTGGATCGCGTAAAAGAGATGAGTATGGTGATGTTGATGAAGACGATCACCGGGGCGATGATTCCCCTCCCGATGGCACTCCGGCGCCACCGAGAGAGAGGAGGAGAGGTTCTCTCCCTTGTGCTTCCTCCTCCATGGCGTCCCCTTGGATGGGAAGAGGTTCTCCCTATGGTCCTTGGCCTTCATGGTGACGATGGCCCCTCCGAGATCCTCCGCCATAGCCTCCGGGGATGATGGCCCCCTCCGGTAGGGTGCCAGAGAGGGCCTAGATTGATTTCTCATGGCTACAGAGGCTTGCGGCGTCGGAACTTCTGATCTAGGTTAATTTCTGGAGGTTTCTGTATATATAAGAGGTCTTGGCGTCGAAAACAAGTCAGGGGGGTCTCCGGGCTGTCCACGAGGTAGGGGGGTGCGCCCAGGGGGTGGGCACCTTCCACCCTCGTGGGCAGCCCGGGACTCTTCTGGCCCAACTCTTTTACTCCATGGCCCTCTACTGGTCCAAAAATAAGCTCTGTTAAGTTTGAGGTCAATTTGACTCCGTTTGGTTTTCCTTTTCTGCGATACTCTAGAACAAGGAAAAAACAGAATCTGGCACTGGGCTCTAGGTTAATAGGTTAGTCCCAAAAACCATATAAAATAGCATATAAATGCATATAAAACATCCAAGGTTGATAATATAATAGCATGAATACTTCATAAATTATAGATACGTTGGAGACGTATCAGCATCCCCAAGCTTAATTCTTGCTCGTCCCCGAGTAGGTAAATGATAAAAGAAATAATTTATGAAGTGTGAATGCTAGCAAGTGCATAAGTTTCATCAATGATAGTTCCAAACACTTCTTCTAGCATCATTATATATCATAACAGTAGCTCGTCTTCATAAAAAATTTCATGATCAAGTAACAAGCTATTCACACATTAAAGTATAGATCATAAACTTTCTTGAAACTAACAAACTATATTCTCAGTCATCAAACAATTGCAATTCATCTTATTTTCAGGAAGGGTCTATGTCAGAGCTTTGATTTAGCAAACTCCACATACTCAACTATCATTTAATCTTTCACAATTGCTAACACTCACATGATATTTATGGGTTCAAAGTTTTAATCGGACACAGAGAAAGATAGGGGCTTATAGATTCGCCTCCCAACCTTTTACCTCAAGGGTAATGCCAACAATAATAGTTCATGATAACTTACATCCAATTGGATATATATCAGGATCTTTCCAACACAATGTGCTTGCCAAAGGATAAAATGTAAAAAGGAAAGGTGAAGATCACCATAACTCTTGCATAAGGGTATAAGATAAAAGTAAAAGATAGGCCCTTCGCAAAGGAAAGCAGAGGTTGTCATGCGCTTTTATGGTTGGATGCACAAAATCTTAATGCAAAATAACATCAGTTTATAATGCCACTTGTGATATGGACCTTCATTATGCAGTCCGTCGCTTTTATTTCTTCCACATCACAAGATCGTATAAAGCTTATTTTCTCCACATTAATAGATCATACATATTTAGAAGGCAATTTGTATTGCATGCACCGATGACAACTTACTTGAAGGATCTTACTCAATCCATAGGTAGGTATGGTGGACTCTCATGGCAAAACTGGTTTAAGGAATGTTTGGAAGCACAAGTAGTATCTCTACTTGGTGCAAAGAATTTGGCTAGCATGAGGGGGAAAAGCAAGTGCAACATGTTGGATGATCCAAAACAATATACTTTATTTTGAATATAAGAAAACATTACCCATTACGTTATCTTACTTGTCCGACATCAACCTTTTAGCATGTCATATTTTAATGAGTGCTCACAATTACAAAAGATATCCAAGATAGTATATTTATATGTGAAATCTCTCTTCCTTCAATATTCTTTCATGAATTGTTCAAGTGACCAATTCTATGTTTGCTAACTTTCAATAAATTTACTACCTATACTTATTCTGTGTGAAGTCATTACTCCCCATGGTATAAGCATATGAAACATATATAAATTCAGATTTATGATACTCAATTATTCAACCATTTACTCATAGGATATACGTGAAGCATGTGAGTAAATGATAAACTACTCCAAAAAGATATAAGTGAAGGACACTGAGTAGTCAAATAATTAACTAGCCATGGGAGGATTCTTTTTCATAAAGATTTCAGATCCAATGTTTTTATTCAAACAGCAAGTAAAATTGAAAATATGCTCTAAGCAAAACACATATCATGTGACGAATAAAAATATAGCTCCGAGTAAGGTATACCGATAATTTTGAAGACGAAAGAGGGGATGCCTTCCGGGGCATCCCCAAGCTTAGGCGCTTGAGTCTTCCTTGAATATTACCTTGGGGTGCCTTGGGCATCCCCAAGCATAGGGTCTTTCCACTCCTTATTCTCCTCATATCGATATCTCACCCAAAGCTTGAAAACTTCAAAAACACAAAACTTAACGGAACTTCGTGAGATAGGTTAGTATGATAAAGAGTAAACCATTCACTTTGGTACTATCAAAGACAAGGATCATAATTGTTCTCACACAATACCTACTGTACCATATCATTTCTATAATTTATATTGAGAAATATAAGCCATAGAAACTTGAAAACAAGCAAACTATGCAATGAAAACAGAATATGTCAGAAACAGAACAGTCTGTAATGATGTGAACACCAACCATACTTATGCTACTCCAAAAATTCTGAAATAAATTGGTGGAAGTGAGTAATTTGTCTATTAATATTTTGAAAAAAGAATCAACTCAATCTCACACTTCGGCAAAAAAAATTCAGCTAATCTCGTGAGCGCAAAGTTTCTATTTTTTACAGCAAGATCACATTAACTTTCACCCAAGTCTTCCCAAAGGTCTTACATGGAACTTCATTGAAACAAAAGCTATAGTACATGATGAAGAAGCTATAGTACATGATGAATACAGTAGCTTAATCATGAGAATAGACAAAAATAGTAAGGGTAAATATTGGGTTGTCTCCCAACAAGCGCTTTTCTTTAATGCCTTTTTAGCTAGGCATGATGATTTCAATGATGCTCACATAAAAGATAAGAATTGAAACATAAAGAGAGCATCATGAAGAATATGACTAGCACATTTGTATCTAACCAACTTCCTACGCCTAGGGATTTTGTGAACACATAATTCATAGGAACAAGAATCAACTAGCAGAGGAAGGCAAAACAAGTATAACTTCAAAACTTTAAGCACATAGAGAGGAAACTTGATATTATTGCAACTCCTACAAGCATATATTCCTCCCACATAATAATTTTCAGTAGCATCATGAATGAATTCAACAATATAACCATCACATAAAGCATTCTTTTCATGATCTACAAGCATAGAAATTTTTCTACTCTCCACATAAGCAAAATTCTCCTCATTCGGAATAGCGGGATCACTAGTTCCTAAAGTTGACACTCATCCAAACCCGCTTTAGATGATAGTATTATTCATACTCCAAAATATATAAGTGAAGTTCATGGAGCATTCTGCAATTAATATAGACTAACAATATCCAAGCTCAAAATGTATAAGTGAAGCACACGAATCATTCTATAAAGCCATACTCAAAAGATTTAAGTGAAGCTCAAAGAGCAATTCTATAAGATCATACTTAGAAGATATAAGTCAAGCACATGAAGTATAATATAAATTGAGGAAGTTACATCTCATACTATCATGGTTCTTAAATAAAAAGATAAACACAAAGGACACAAATCATGTGAACAAAACAAAAACCGAGGTATACCGATAATTGTTGAAGAAGAAAGATGGGATGCCAACCGGGGCATCACCAAGCTTAGATTCTTGAGTATCCTTGAATATTTACTTGGGGTGCCTTGGTCATCCCCAAGCTTGAGCTCTTGCCTCTCTTTATTCTTATCACATTGGTAACTCCTCGTTCTTCGAATACTTCATCCACACAAAACTTAACAAAAACTTTGTGAGATCCATTAGTATAATAAAGCAAATCACTACCTTTAGGTACTGTTTCAAACTCATTACGATTTCATATTAGAAATATATCTACTATATTCCAACTTCTCTATGTTTCATACCCTCCGATACTAGCCATAGATGCTTCAAAACAAGCAAACAACGCACGAAAAACAGAATCTGTCTAAAACAGGACAGTCTGTAGTAATCTGGAGGTTTAGTAAACTTATGTAACTCCAAACATTATGAAATAAATTTTAAAATTTGAAAAATTTGTACAGAAGTAATTTGCAAAAAGTTTCAGACCCATTTGACTTTCCAGTAAAAAAATTAAAATCACGCGCTACAGCCAAAGTTTCTGTTTTTGTACTGCGCATAGTAAACAGGCAATCTAATCATCCTAAAACCAAAGATTGGCACATTATTTTTATAATACAATGGATATATATAAGGGGATAATTATTTACATAGAAACTTCCATGAAAAATTCTGCATTGTTTCCATGAGAATGAACATGAGTGCTCAAGGTCGACCCTCACTTCTTCAATGCATAACTTTCCAATCACTTCTCTTTTTGAAAAACTTTTTAGGCGTGAAAGGCAAGTAAATTTTTTTATTGTATTTTCATTCTTTTATTTTTTTTATGTTTCACCCACAACTAAACATAAACAGAAAGGAAAAACAAAATCTACTTAGTGAAGAAAGCAAACAAGAACACACGAGAATATCAACCCCACGCTATTGCTCCCCGGCAACGGCGCTAGAAAAGAGCTTGATAATCCCCAAGTGCAGGGAATCATCATAGAAATTCCCAAAGGTGGAAGTGATCATTATGGAGTGTTGAACCCACAAGGAGCTAAAGGCAATATCAATATTCTCTCAAGCCCTATCTACCACTGATACGACTCTACGTACATCGAACGTTTGCTTCCAACTAGAAACGAGAAATAAAACTACGTTGTGGGTACGAAGAGGATAACTTTGCATGATATCGGAGAGCTAAAACATAGAAGTAGGTGTTGTTATCATAAAATTAAAATATATTACTAAATATTATAAATATCGAGTGTGGAATAATGATGGGTCGGTGTGCGGAATTGTCTTAGGCAATTGTTAACAAGACCGATAGTCATCATTGCAATTTCATATGAGGGAGAGGCATAAGCTAACATACTTTCTCTTCTTGGATCATATGAACTTATGATGGGAACTCTAGCAAGCATCCGGAACTACTAAAGATCATTAAGGTAAAATCCAACCATAGCATTAAAGCATCAAGTCCCCTTTATCCAACCATACGCTACAACCCCCTTACTCGGGTTTATGCTTTTGTCACTCAAGCAACCCACTATAAGCGAATCATGAACGTATTGCAACACCCTACAGTGGAATCCCTCATGCTTGCGTGACACGGAGGGCACAATAGGACAGCACCAAAATAAAACATACAACTCGTACCAATCTAGATCATCAATCAACCCAAAGACAAAGGATATCTACTCAAAACATCATAGGATAGCAACACATCATTGGATCATAATATGTGGCATAAAGCACCATGTTCAAGTAGGGATTACAGCGGGGTGTGGGAGAGTGGACCGCGTAGGATGGTGATGATGATGGTGATGTTGATGAAGACGATCACCACGGCGATGATTCCCCTCCCGATGGCACTCCGGTGCCACCGAGAGAGAGGAGGAGAGGTTCTCCCCCTTGTGCTTCCTCCCCCATGGCCTCCCCCTAGATGGGAAGAGGTTCTCCCTCTGGTCCTTGGCCTTCATGGTGACCATGGCCCCATCGGGATCCTCCTCCATAGCCTCCGATTTTGATGCCCCCTCCAGCAGGGTGCCAGAGAGGGCCTAGATTGATTTCTCGTGGCTACAGAGGCTTGCGGCGGCGGAACTTCTAATCTAGGTTAATTTCTGGATGTTTCTGTATATATAAGAGGTTTTGGCATCGAGAACAAGTCAGCGGGGTCTCAGGACTGTCCACGAGGTAGGGGGAGCGCCCGGGGGGGTGGGCGCGCCTCCCACCCTCGTCGGCAGCCCGTGACTCTTCTGGCCCAACTCTTTTACTCCATGGCCTTCTTCTGGTCCAAAAATAAGCTCCGTCAAGTTTCAGGTCAATTGGACTCCGTTTGGTTTTCCTTTTCTGTGATTCTCTAAAACAAGGAAAAAACATAAACTAGCACTAGGCTCTAGGTTAATAGGTTAGTCCCAAAAAGATATAAAATATCATATAAATGCATATAAAACATCCAAGGTTGATAATATAATAGCGTGAATAGTTCATAAATTATAGATACGTTGGAGACGTATCACCTCGCGAGGTCCCTGTGACGTAGGCCATGACGACCAAGGTCAGGCGTGTGCCAGCGCGTAGTGTACTCATTTCCTCTTTGTTGCTAAGGAGGCAGGCGCCTATCGGATCACAGGTTCCGGCAAAACCCTCAAGGTTCGAGCACTAGGGTGCGCACGAATATCTCCTCCTACCGATCCACGTCCTAGCTTTGCTGAGATCCTACGGCCTAACTCGACGGACTCGCAACACAAAGGACACAAGATTTATACTGGTTCGGGCCACCGTTGTGGTGTAATACCCTACTCCAGTGTGTGGTGGTGGATTGCCTCTTGGGCTGAGGATGAATAGTTCAAGGGGAAGAACAGCCTCCTGAGGAGAGGTGTTCTTGTGCTCGGTGAACTTGCAGTTGTCCTGGTCTCTCTCGATCTCACCCGCTTAGCTATGGTGGTGGCTAGTCCTATTTATAGAGGCCCTGGTCCTCTCCCCAAATATTGAGCGGGAAGGGAGCCAACAGCGGCCAATTGCAAAGGGGACAACTAGTACAACTTATCCTGACAAAAGCAGTCTTCACCTGCCAAAGGCTCTAGTGGTGACGCCGTCTTGGGCTCCATGGTGACCTCCATATTGTAGTCCTTCTGGTCTTGGTCTCGTTGCACCGATATGGAAACCTTTGCTTGGCGCCTCGGTATTATGTGTGTGTGCTTGCTTCCTTACCACTAAAGAGGAAACAGGGACACTGTGCGCGCTGGCGCCCACCTGACCTCGATCGTCATGCCTCACTCCATCGGAACCTCGCAAGGTTTGTCTTGCTTTGAACTCTCCGCCCCTCACGAGCCAGCCTAGTGAGGCCGCTCCTGAGGAGGTCTCGTGTCGCCCGCCTCGTGAGGCTTGGCCCCTCGCGATGGTCTTGAGTCCTTTATGGTGAAGATGGGCCGTACGGGCCCGCTGGCAGAGCCATGCCATGGGTCGCAAGCAGGCAAGTCTGGGGACCCCTATTCCCAGAACGCCGACAGTAGCCCCCGGGCCCAAGGCGCGCTCGGGCTTGGCTTCAAGGCGACGCCAAAGGGGCAAGTGGGGAGCGCCGAAGGCCGCAATGGCCTGTGGCCTTGGTCGATGCGTGGCAGTTGATTGGACGTTGGCGTCTCCGCTTCCCCATGCTGCCTCGGCAACCGCCCGACTTGACAAGTCCCTGTTGCAAGCAAGGAAAAACCATCATTATTACCATCGATCGTGGAGGCCGGCGGCTGGCCTCCCCTTGGCTATAAATGGGAGGGGGGCGGATCCCCCATCGCTCATCTCTTCCCATTCCGCTTGCTTCTTGCTCTTTGCTCCATCGCCAGTTGTAACACCAATGGCGCCGTCAAAGAGGTTCTCCGCCACAGAGAAAGGGAAGGCCCCTCGTGTAATACCCTGGATGTAACTTACCATATTTGTACTCCAACTGTTGCCATTTTCGGCTCTAAGTTATGATTTTCCCTTCATGGTTGGGTCTTGTCTTCGTTTTGCATTTTGTTCATGTCATGCATTTCATATCATGCCATCATGTGCATCTCATTTGCATACGTTTTCGTCTCTTGCATCCGAGCATTTTCCCCGTTGTTTGTTTTGCATTCCGACACTCCTACGTCCTCTGGCGCCCCCTTTTGTCTCTTTTCATTTGCGGGTGTCAAAAGTTCTCGGAATGGACCAATATTTTCCAAGTGGCCTTGGTACACCACCGGTAGACCGCCTGTCAAGTTTCGTGCCATTTGGAGTCCGTTTGATACTCCAACGGTTAACCGGCGAACCGTAAAGGCCTCGTGTGTGTTGCAGCCCAACACCCATCCAAAGTGGACCAATAACCCATCCAAACCTCTCCCATGTCCTTCGCTATCGGATCACGATCGCATGGCCGAAAACTACACCTCATTTGGACACTCCCACCTTCTTCTATGTATAAATATGTGCCCCCCCTAAAAAATTCACGGACGAAACCCTAACTCTCCCTCTCCTCGCGCCGCCGGACACATACGTCCGGGTCGGACGCGTCCGCCCCGCCGCGTGAGCCACTCCCACGCCGCCACGTCACCACCGCCGTTCTGCGCGCCGCCGAGGCCCGCCGGCCCAGATCCAGCCGCCGCCGGGCCCGAACCGGGCCGCGCCCGTGCGCCGCCGTCCGCTCGCGGCTCCCCCGCACCGCGCCGCCTCCGCCGATGCGCCGCCGCCTCGCTGCGCTCCAGCACGCCGCTCTCTCCTCTCCGACCGGGGCTCCCCGCGCCCGAGGACGCGGCCGACCGCGCAAGGTGCCCACGCCAGGCGACCGCACCAGATCCGGCCTCCCCGTCCCGCCTCTGGCCATCCTCTTCTTCCCCAGTCAACCTGGAAGACCGCGCCCGAAGCCCCAGATCCAGATCTGCAAGACTAGGGTTGACCTCGTTTTCCCACTGTCATTTTATTTTTGCATTCTGAAGCCCTGTTAAACATGACATAACTCCTCATCCGTAGATCCGTTTTGCGTGCATGATATATCAAAATGTTCATCATGATGTGCTCTTCATTTTGTTCCATTGTGACATGCTTGTTTGAGTCCATCTTGATGCCCAAATCATTGATGAAAGAGTGCTATAAAATGTTAGGTGCTGATTCTTAGCAGAGTATGAGCATTTGTCATTTTTGCTACAATTGTTGTGTGCTGCCTATGGGCATGAGCTCTACATGTGTTTTGAGCTATGCCATGCCATCTTTACAAGAGTGTATGCCATGTATTTTGGTGATCTTTTTGGTGACTAGCACATGCATGCAAAGTAGCTCTCGTGATATTGCTGATTTCAGAGACTTAGAATTTCACCAAGTCATTGCTCTGCTGTTATTTTTATGCCATGTATTCATGTTGCTACAGTGAGATCCATGCTTTATTTGAGTTGCTTCAGTAAGGATGATTTGGACATATAGTTATGCTCTATCTATCCATGCCCCTGTTTGCAATTATGGAGTGCCCTAGCATGACTTAATCTTGCTCTACTTTTGCTATAAAATGTTCCTAGTAGATTGTTTACGTGTTAATCAATTTTGCCATGGTTGTTGTAGTTGATCTATGCATGCTATAAACTTGTTCTTGCCATGGTTAGCTTCTTGAACATGCCATATTGCTGATGCTATGCTTATCTTGTCTTGCAATGCCTTGTGTTGAGTGAATCAAGCTCGCAAAGATGCCTTCATAACTCTGTTTTGCCATGCTCAGTTTTCTGCTAAGTCTAAATCTGTTAACGAAACTTGCTATGTTTACATGGGTGCCATAATATCTTCTTATCCTTTTTGGCTTATGGGCAGTAAGGGACTTCTGTGACATGATTTGAGTAGATTCATGCCAGGCCTTGTATTGCTATGATCTGATCCTGTAGCATGTTGTTTGCTTGCTCTAAACATGGCTTCCTAATGTTAATTCCTGACATGTTAGTATTTTCCCTAAGTCTGTGGTGTTGATATCTTTTGCACTTTTTCCATGCTTGTTTGAACCTGCTCTTGTGTGATTTAGCCGTAGCTCAGTGTTCATCTTTTGTCAATAGTTGTCACACCCTAGCTAGTTCAAGCATTAGAATGTGCATCATGTTTAAATTCCTCTTAAATTTGAATTGGGGAAGACAGAACCCCCAACACACCCCCCCTTGGAAACAACTAGGGTTTACTAAAAATATTTTCAATGAACCTGAAATGCCCTTCTAAAAAGTTCACCCTCTTTGTCTTAGGTTAGAACCTCTGGCAAAATTGGTGCACAATTTTCTAGGTCAACAGAAGGTCATTGAATTAAATCATAAGTATTTGAATTTGGGCATTTAAATGCTATAAAATAATCTAAATGCTCAAATAATTCTGGGAATAAATGTTTCCTGTTGGAAATAATCTAAACAGAGGCCACATTTATTTTCAGGATTTTTGGAAATGTTTTAGTATTTTATTTAAAGCTAAACAGTTGCAGTTAAATAGAAAACAGAAACTAAATAAAAAAAGAGGAGAAAGAAGCCCACCTGGGCCTTACCTGTGCTGGCCCAGCCACCTGGCTCGGCCCAGCCTGCTGGCGCTGCCAGTCGTCGTCCTGCTCGCGCCAGAAGGACGCGGAGCGCG
The DNA here is from genome assembly GCF_056163025.1 of Triticum urartu. Taxonomy (NCBI): domain Eukaryota; kingdom Viridiplantae; phylum Streptophyta; class Magnoliopsida; order Poales; family Poaceae; genus Triticum; species Triticum urartu. The sequence continues at coordinate 309,066,694 of NC_141878.1, forward strand.
TGGCCGGCGCCCGCGGCCACACGCCGGCCACCTCCTGCTTCCGCCGACGCCCGGGAGACGCCCTGAAGTGCCACGCGACCCCCCACGTCTCCCTCTCGCACTCGCTCACTCTCCCCCTCGTCTCCCTCTCTCTCTCCCGCGACGGCCGAGCGCGTACCTCGCCGCCGATCGCCGTAGTTGCCACCACAGACACCCCCTCGCCCCTCTGACGAGCCCATTAGCTCCGCCTCGACTCCCTCGTCCTCCCCATCGAGCCACGCATCGCCGGAGGCCCTGCATCGCCGCCTTCGCCCTCGTCTTCAACCTCGGGCACCCGAGCCATCTCCGGTCGAATTTGCCGCCGCCAGGACCTCCCCGAGCCCGCTGACCCCCTCTCCGACTCCGCTGTGAGCTCCTCTTCCTTTCCCCCTAGTTCCCGTGCTCGATTACGCCTCGTAGCCACCGCCCCCTCCGAGCCCGAGCGCTCCTCGCCGCCGGCCATGCCGCCGTCGTGGCTACGGCCGTGCAAGCACGCGTCCGAGCGCCTCAACGTGCTCAGCGCAGCACCAGGGACCCGTAGCCACCACCAGTTCTTCCTCCCATGCACCGTAGCCTCGAAACCGACCTCGCCCGAACTCCGGCCGCCGCCACGAGCTCGATTCCGGCGAGCTCGCTCCACCCCAGCTCCTCCTACTTGCCCCACTAGATGCGCACGAGCCCCAGTTACGCGTAGCACGTCTCCGCCGTCGATTTGGTCACCGGAGGACCAAATCCGAAGCCCTCCGCCGTCTCGGGCCTCGCCGGCGTCGAGCCGCCGGCGAGTTGACCCAGTTTGACCCCTGGGTGGGCCCAGGAAGACCCCCCCTGAGTCTATGACAGGTGGGGCCGGTCGGCTAACTAAATTAGGATTAGTCTTAATTAATTTTAATTAAATCAGTCACTGACATGTGGGCCCAGGCCCCACTGACAACTAATTAGTGTTAATCTAATTTTGCTAATTAGCTGAGAGGCTGACAGAAGGGGCCCACCAGTCAGGTTTGACCTGGGCTGGCGCCTTTGACCTGCTGACGTCACCCTGACGCAATGCTGACGCAGTAATTGATTTTCTGGATTTATTCTTATTCAGGAAATTCCAGAAAATAGTTCAAACTTCAAAAATTCATAGAAATTCAACCATAGCTCCAAATGAGATAAATTATATATGAAAAATTATCAGAAAAATTCAATGTATCCAACTGTAATGGTTTCATGCATGACAAAACAAGTTACCTTGCTGTTTAGGAAGAATAAGGAAAAGCACTATTAAGGCCATGTTTAATGAGCTAATATTTCAATCTTTGATTCAAATGAGTTCATTCATTTCTAATATAACTTGCATTAGGCCAAGACACATTCATATTGCCATGTCATAGCATGCATCATATTGTTGCATATCTCATGTGTTGATTGTATTACGATGTGTTCTTCGTGCTAGGTTCTGCCTCCGAGGATATCCACGAGTATCCAACTGAAGGGCAGTATCCCACTACCACTCCATCAGGCAAGCAACCATTGATCATTCCGATACAAACCCATGTTCTCACTTCTGCTCTTGTTTACTGCATTAAGACAACGCGATTCAAACTGCTGTGTGCTACGGTAGTTGAAACCTTATCCTCTGCATGACCTGTCATTGCCACAGTAACTAGATGAAACCCACTAGCATGTGTAGGAGTTGATTGAGCCATGTATGTGATTCTTACCTTGCTATGCCTGCTATGCTCAGAGTTGTGTCAGGTCTGGTTCATCTGGGAGATGGGCTAGAGTGAAATGCTTATGCCGGTAATGTGAGGGATGCGTTGAACATGTTTTGGTAAAGGTATCGATGAGAGGCCATGTAGGAGTACATGGTGGGTTGTTTCATTGAGGCCGTCCCTAAGCACTGAGATCTGTATGCGTGATTTAAGATTCAGCTACTACCACACATTGGGCCCTGAAATATGACCCCGCTCGACTTACTGGCCCCTCTCGCCTCTGTCCAGGAGTTGCAACTAGTTTCTGGTGTTTGTAGGACACGTGTTGGCGGCCGTGCGTAGCGCTGGCCCTAGGGGTGGGCTATGTTGCGGTAGATACACCGTGGCACGGTGTACCGAGTCACCCGTTTGGTGTTGCGGGAACCCTGTTCACATCGTTTGGGGCCGTTGAGGACACCCCGGCCGGATTTCCTTGCGGATGGAACCTGAATAGGCGATAAACCTGGACTAGAGACTTGTGAGGTTAGTCTGGTCGTGGTCTACACCCACGTCGGTTTTTGCTTGAAGTCTGCCGAGCACATGTCGTGTGCAGACGCTAAGTGGTGGAAACATGTGTGACGAAGTACACCCCTGCAGGGTATAAAACTATTCGAATAGCCGCGTCCGCGGTAAAGGACTACTTGGTTGCATATACAGTTCATAGACAAGTTAATGGATACTACTAAAAGACTCAAGATAAAGTGTGAGTACCGAGGATGGCCCTCTCGTAGGATGACGAGGGAGGATCCCCGGTGGAGTATTGTGTTGGTGAGTAGTGGACTCGTGTGCGAAAACTATTTTACTGGTGAAGTTCCGTAGGATAGCTTAGCCAAGAGTCAAAGCTGGCTTGCTGCATCAACCCCACCGCCTTCTTGAGAATAAGCATGTATAGTAGGTTCTGATGTAAGACTTACTGAGTACCTTTGTACTCATGTTTTGCTTATTTATTGTTTTCAGACGACAACACTGCCCCCTCCGATGGGTTCTATGTAGACCTTGACGCCGACGAGTGACTAGCCACCCAGGTGGTGACCCTGGCCATGGAGGGCCTATGTAGATAGACAGGCTTCGAGATGCCTTCTTTCTTTCTAGAGTCTGTACCCAGACTAGTTGCTTCCGCATGTGCTTGTATGTTTGTATGACTTGAGTGTCGGGTCATGTGACCCCTATCTGTATGAACATGTTATGTATGACTCTCTGGAGCCTTTAAATAAAGTACTTGAGTTGTAGAGTTTTGTTGTGATGCCATGTTGTATGTACTCATATCAGGCATATTGTGTGTATGATTGAAATGCTTGGTATGAGTGGGATCCGACAATCTAGTTGTTTATCCTTGACAGCCTTTCTTATGGGGAAATGTAGTCTAGTGTTCCTCGAGCCATAGTAGTCCGCTACAGCCCGGTTCACCGGAGTCCTGCTAGCCCAGCACTACTGCTCAGGACACTTGACTGACCGGCATGTGTTTCACTTCATCCCTATGTCTGTCCCTTCGGGGAAATGTCACACGGTGACTTCCAGAGTCCTTCCTAGCCTGCTACAGCCCGGGGTTCCCCGGAGTCCTGTTAGCCCAGTGCTACAGCCCGGAATCACTCGTTGATGACCGACATGTTCGATGTGATTCATGTATGCCTGTCTCCATAGGTCTGTGCCGCTTTGGGTTCACGACTAGCCATGTCGGCCCGGGTTCTCTGTCATATGGATGCTAGCGACACTATCATATACGTGAGCCAAAAGGCGCAAACGGTCCCGGGCCATGGTAAGGCGTCACCCGTGGGATACCGTGCGTGAGGCCGCAAAGTGATATGAGGTGTTACCGGCTAGATCGATGTGACTTGGAATCGGGGTCCTGACAGCGTTGGTATCAGAGTCGGACTGCCTGTAGGTTCGTTGAGCCAAACTGGTCGATGTCGAGTGTAGAAATGCTCTAGTTATATGTAGGGGAATTGATTGTGGGAGGGAACGTAAGGTTCTTTTACTCCTTTACCTATGCCTCTGATCTGAGTCATTCTCTTCTCATTCAACGTGGGTTAAGGACTAGGCTCTCTTCTTCTATTAGGTTCACGTGTTACTAATCCGTAGTAGCTTATAGGATTGTTGTTACAAGCCCCAGTTCAGTTCTACTACTTTAGTATGTTGCTAATTGGATCAGAATCTTGATATGATGTTGTTGAGTGGTATTGCGAACTGTTGTGGATGACTCAAATCTTTTTCTGAGCATTTACAGCTGTTATGCTGTCCAATTTTCCCTAGAAATTCTGATGCCTTTGCATTGTGGTTGTGCTTTCAGATGGCCAACCATGTTCAAAATCAAGTGGTTCGCCTGACCCGGTGCCTCGACGTGCCCGGTCATACTGCTATGTTAGTCCAGGTAATGATTGAGACGGGCTACCGTTGGTATCCCGAATACACCGTCGAAGAGCAGTTCCGCGACTTTAATCAAAGCCAATATCTCTGCACCGTCAGGATATTTCCTTCTTATCCTGGATCTACCGAGCCCCTTCACTGTTCCTATGGACTCGGGGTTACTGTTGAGATGGCTGTGTAGGATGCTGCCTATTCCATGATGACCATCTTGCGAGTCCGGACTGGCCTGCTTCGGAACACCGACTTCCGTTACATGACAGCTTCACTTCCGGGAGCGCAAGGGTATCTTCAGGCTATCTATGCTGACTCCACTCAGGAGGACTCATTAACTCGTACCACTGCCGAGATGCTCGAAGATAAGGACCGAGAGAATCAGGCCTTGAGGTTGGAGCTTTTTAATACCCGTGCTGATCATTGGGCCACATTGACTCGGTTTGCACCTGCGGTGCAAGCTGGATGTATGGATACAAGGGATCTATATCCTGTGAGATCAGCTCTGCCAGACATGGTGGATTGGCGTGATGTGGGAGGCATCACCCCACCCCGTGGTCCCCGCAGGCCACCGTTTGTTGGTCCAAGACCTCATCCTAGCCCCTTTGGTCCACAGGCTCCTCAGGACTGTCTGTTCCCGGATGGTCATGTTGAACTTCCAGGCTACGGAGGCGACTTCTATGAGAACTACTATGGAGCTGTCTGAGTTAGTAGTAGTACCACTAGTATTGTAGTAGTTGTATCTCCACTGTCCTGTGTGACTTGTGGAATATGACTTTGTGTGTAATCAATTCCGGAGGTGTAGACAAATAATGTGTAGGAGCTTGGAATGCCTCTGATGAGATGTAATGTCTTTCATCATAGTTGTACTGTAGCCTGGGCTTGTACTGAGCTATGTATGATGTGTATGACCGTTGGTATATATATGGCAGTTTTATATTACCATGACATACGGATGAACATCTCGGCATTCTGTGTTATCCATTACATTCTGCACTTCCTTGCTAAGTTTGAGCCATCCTTGTCTAAACCGTTGTCTTGTTTCCTCTTAGGATGGTCAACACCCGCAGCAACCCTGCTGCCCCGGAGCAGGGGGAAGCCAGTGCAGCTAGAGGTGAGAATCTGCCTCACCCGCCTTCTCTGGCCGAAGTGATGCTAGAGGCGGAAAGAAACAAGCATGAGACTAACCGCCTGCTAGAGCGGATTGAGCAGAACACTGCATGCCACCCGCGAAATGACTTGGTGTCAATCAATGACTTTATCAAGCTATACCCGCCAAAGTTTAATCACTCCATCGAGCCCCTCGACGCGGATGACTGGCTTCGCAGCATCACCCACAAGCTACGTTCTGCCAACGTAGCCGAAGCCAACAAGGTTACCTATGCTGCCTATCCCCTCGAAGGCCCTGCTAGCCTTTGGTGGGAAAACTTCGAAGCTATGCGCCCGGTCGGCCGAATCACTTCTTGGGCTGAATTCAGTGAGGCTTTCCGTGAGCATCACATTCCGGAAGGTCTCATGGATCGCAAGAGGGAGGAGTTCTGCAACTTCACCCAAGGAAGACTAACTGTGGATGCATATAGTCGTGAATTTGGGAATCTGGCACGCTATGCCCCTGAAGAGGTTTCTACTGACGCTAAGAAGCAGGCAAGGTTCCACAAGGGACTTAGCCCTGAGCTTCGCCGCGATCTCCGTCTGCACGAGTGCACATCTTTTCAAAAGCTGGTCAATAAAGCCATCGGCGCTGAGACAGGCCAGACCGATTATGACGCTTCACGCAAGCACTCCCGTGATTTTGGCTCTTCATACGGCTCGGGAGCTCAGAAGCGCCGGGTGTGGATCCCAAGCACGGCACTGCCACCCAGGTTCATCCCGAGGCCATCCTTTGAGGCGCCTCGTCCCAACCAGCAATTTGCACCGCCCAAGCCCTATGGTGGCCCCGCTGCTAATGCTGCTCCACGCCCCAATGTGGTGACATGCTTTAAGTGTGGAGAGCCGGGTCACTATAGCCGAGAGTGTCCCCAGAAAAACAACTCCAATCAAACTGGGAAGTCCGTTGGCCGTGGTAAGCCAGCGGGGAAAAAACATTTTACGCCAAGCCGGCCACCACTGCACGTGGCCATGTCAACTATGTTTCAGCCGAGGAGGCTCATGAGGATCCCAACATCGTCCTTGGTACGCTCCTTGTTAACTGCCATCCGGCATCCGTTCTTTTTGATACTGGAGCATCTCATTCATTCATATCCGAGAGCTATGCTCGATTGCATAACACGACATTCTGTGACATGCCCACTTCCATGGTAATTCAAACCCCGGGTTCCAAATGGCAAACTTCTAGAGTAAGCCATGGGAACGAAATTCTTGTCGACAGACTTGTCTTCCTTGCATCCTTAATAGTCTCAAGTCCTCCGACATAAATATCATCTTGGGTATGGACTGGATGTCAGCTCATTATGCTAAGATCGATTGTGCCACTAGAACCGTTCAACTTACTCACCCATCGGGCAAGACAGTCAATGTCTTAACTCGAGTGGCCAAGCGCCAGCTTTACTCTCTAAATGCTAACCCTCTTCCAGACCTTGAGGATGTTCCGGTAGTCCGAGACTTTCCGGATGTTTTTCCAGAAGAACTGCCAGGTGTTCCACCTGACAGGGATGTTGAGTTCGTGATAGACCTTGTCCCAGGAACCGTTCCAATCTCTAGAAGACCCTACAAGATGGCACCCTTAGAACTAGCCGAGCTTAAGAACCAACTCGATGAGTCCTTGAAAAAGGGTTTCATCCGTCCTAGTTCCTCTCCTTGGGCTTGCCCCGTCCTCTTCGTCAAGAAGAAGGATGGAACGGATCGAATGGTTGTGGATTACCGACCTGTCAATTTGGTCACCATCAAGAAAAATTACCCGCTTCCCAGGATCAACGATCTGTATGATCAGCTCACTGGATCCTCAGTCTTTTCCAAGATGGATTTGAGGTTGGGCTACCATCAAATCAAAATCAGAAACGGGGACATTCCCAAAATGGCCTTTGTTACTCGTTATGGCCAATACGAGTACACCGTGATGTCCTTCGGTTTAACCAATGCCCCGGCCACCTTTTCCCGGTTAATGAACTCGGTTTTCATGGAGTACTTGGACAAATTTGTCGTAGTATACCTCAATGACATACTCATCTACTCCAAGAATGAAGAAGAACATGCCGAACATCTAAGGCTGGTATTGATGAAACTTCGCGAGCATCGCCTTTATGCCAAATTCTCCAAGTGTGAATTTTGGTTGCCAGAAGTGACCTATCTAGGCCATGTAATTTCTGGTAAGGGTATTGCTGTCAATCCCGAGCGAGTTCAAGCCGTCCTTGATTGGACTCCACCTGAGACGGTTAAGCAAGTTCGGAGCTTCCTTGGCTTAGCGAGCTATTGCCGCCGCTTTGTCAAAAATTTCTCCAAGGTTGCTAAACCTCTAACTGAACTCCTCAAGAAGGATAAAAAGTTCGAGTGGACTCCACAGTGCGAGTTCAGTTTTCAGGAACTGAAAAGACGCCTGACATCTGCTCCCGTACTGGTACCACCAGATTTCTCCAAGGACTTTATTATCTATTGCGACGCCTCGCGACAAGGACTAGGTTGCATACTCATGCAAGATCGTCAGGTAATTGCCTATGCTTCACGGCAATTACACCCACATGAGGAAAATTATCCCACACATGATCTAGAGCTTGCAGCTGTAGACCATGCACTTAAAACCTGGCGACATTACCTTCTCGGTAATCGTTGCGAGATCTTCACCGATCACCAAAGTTTGAAATATATCTTCACCCAACCAGATTTGAATCTCAGGCAAAGACGTTGGGTCGAGTTGATCTCGGATTACGACTTAGGAATAACTTACACCCCAGGCAAAGCCAATGTCATGGCTGATGTGCTAAGCCGTAAGTCCTATTGTAACAACCTGATGTTACAACAAAGTCAACCACTTCTCCATGAGGAATTTCATAAGCTTACTCTTCACATTGTTCCTCGAGGATTCCTATCCACCCTGGTGGCGAAACCTACCCTTATGGATCAAATCATAGCTGCCCAGAAGCGTGATAAGGGCATATCCCGGATTAAGGAAAACATCGCTAGCGGAGTTGCTAAATGTTTCTCCATGGATGAGCGAGGTGCTGTCTTTTTCGAGAACCGTTTGGTGGTTCCCAAGAAACAACATCTACGCCAGTTGATCCTTAAGGAAGCTCATGAATCCCCTCTCACCATTCATCCCGGTAGTACTAAAATGTATCAAGACCTACGCCAGAGGTTTTGGTGGACTAGGATGAAGAGAGAAATCGCTCAATACATTGCTAGTTGCGACGTCTGTCGTCGTGTTAAAGAAGAGCATCAACGGCCTGCTGGCACCCTTCAACCTTTGGCTATTCCTGAATGGAAATGGGATAAAATCAGTATGGATTTCATCACTGGGTTTCCCAGGACCAAGAGAGGGAATAATGCCATCTTCGTTGTGATCGACCGACTTTCCAAAGTAGCCCACTTTCTACCTGTTCGTGAGAGTATCACTACTAGCCAGCTAGCTGATCTATACATCTCCCAAATAGTATCTCTTCATGGTGTTCCATTGGAAATTAACTCATATCGTGGGAGTCTCTTCACCTCTTGATTTTGGGTAAGCTTCCAAAATACTATGGGAACTCGTCTCTCTTTTAGTACCGCCTTCCATCCTCAATCAAGTGGTCAAGTAGAGCGAGTCAATCAAATTCTGGAAGATATGCTCCGAGCTTCTGTTATCTCGTTCGGAATGAGTTGGGAGAAATGCCTTCCATTCGCGGAGTTTGCCTATAACAATAGTTATCAAGCTAGTTTGGGGAAAGCTCCTTTCGAAGTTCTCTATGGACGAAAATGTCGAACGCCTCTTAACTGGTCAGAAACCGGGGAAAGACAGCTCTTTGGCCCGGATATGATTCAAGAAGCAGAAGAGCAGGTTCGCGTTATTCGTGAGAAATTGAAAACAGCCCAATCTCGTCAAAAGAGTCAATATGATCGTAAACATAAACCTATGACTTATGAAGTCGACGAGAAGGCCTACCTTCGGGTTACTCCGTTAAAGGGAACCCATCGTTTCGGTATCAAAGGCAAATTGGCTCCTCGTTATATTGGACCCTTTCGCATTCTTGCCAAACGAGGAGAAGTTGCCTACCAATTGGAACTACCTCCGCATCTTTCCAGAGTTCATGATGTCTTCCATGTTTCACAACTCAGGCGTTGCTTCGCGGATCCTATCCGTGGAGTGGATCACGAAACGCTTGATCTACAAGATAACCTTTCTTATCGGTAATATCCCGTTCGTATCCTTGATCAAGCCGAGCGTACCACTCGATGTCATAATATCAAGTTTCTCAAGGTTCAATGGTCACACCATTCCGAGGAAGAAGCCACTTGGGAAAGGGAGGATCGTCTTCGACTTGAGTACCCCACCTTCTTCCCGGAGGATCCTAAATCTCGGGACGAGATTCTTTTGAGTGGGGGTGAGTTGTCACACCCTAGCTAGTTCAAGCATTAGAATGTGCATCATGTTTAAATTCCTCTTAAATTTGAATTGGGAAAGACAGAACCCCCAACACACCCCCCCTTGGAAACAACTAGGGTTTACTAAAAATATTTTCAATGAACCTGAAATGCCCTTCTAAAAAGTTCACCCTCTTTGTCTTAGGTTAGAACCTCTGGCAAAATTGGTGCACAATTTTCTAGGTCAACAGAAGGTCATTGAATTAAATCATAAGTATTTGAATTTGGCATTTAAATGCTATAAAATAATCTAAATGCTCAAATAATTCTGGGAATAAATGTTTCCTGTTGGAAATAATCTAAACAGAGGCCACATTTATTTTCAGGATTTTTGGAAATGTTTTAGTATTTTATTTAAAGCTAAACTGTTGCAGTTAAATAGAAAACAGAAACTAAATAAAAAAAGAGGAGAAAGAAGCCCACCTGGGCCTTACCTGTGCTGGCCCAGCCACCTGGCTCGGCCCAGCCTGCTGGCGCTGCCAGTCGTCGTCCTGCTCGCGCCAGAAGGACGCGGAGCGCGTGGCCGGCACCCGCGGCCACACGCCGGCCACCTCCTGCTTCCGCCGACGCCCGGGAGACGCCCTGAAGTGCCACGCGACCCCCCACGTCTCCCTCTCGCACTCGCTCACTCTCCCCCTCGTCTCCCTCTCTCTCTCCCGCGACGGCCGAGCGCGTACCTCGCCGCCGGTCGCCGTAGTTGCCACCACAGACACCCCCTCGCCCCTCCGACGAGCCCATTAGCTCCGCCTCGACTCCCTCGTCCTCCCCACCAAGCCACGCATCGCCGGAGGCCCTGCATCGCCGCCTTCGCCCTCGTCTTCAACCTCGGGCACCCGAGCCATCTCCGGTCGAATTCGCCACCGCCAGGACCTCCCCGAGCCCGCTGACCCCCTCTCCGACTCCGCTGTGAGCTCCTCTTCCTTTCCCCCTAGTTCCCGTGCTCGATTACGCCTCGTAGCCACCGCCCCCTCCGAGCCCGAGCGCTCCTCGCCGCCGGCCATGCCGCCGTCGTGGCTACGGCCGTGCAAGCACGCGTCCGAGCGCCTCAACGTGCTCAGCGCAGCACCAGGGACCCGTAGCCACCACCAGTTCTTCCTCCCATGCACCGTAGCCTCGAAACCGACCTCGCCCGAACTCCGGCCGCCGCCACGAGCTCGATTCCGGCGAGCTCGCTCCACCCCAGCTCCTCCCACTTGCCCCACTAGATGCGCACGAGCCCCAGCTACGCGTAGCACGTCTCCGCCGTCGATTTGGTCACCGGAGGACCAAATCCGAAGCCCTCCACCGTCTCGGGCCTCGCCGGCGTCGAGCCGCCGGCGAGTTGACCCAGTTTGACCCCTGGGTGGGCCCAGGAAGACCCCCCCTGAGTCTATGACAGGTGGGGCCGGTCGGCTAACTAAATTAGGATTAGTCTTAATTAATTTTAATTAAATCAGTCACTGACATGTGGGCCCAGGCCCCACTGACAACTAATTAGTGTTAATCTAATTTTGCTAATTAGCTGAGAGGCTGACAGAAGGGGCCCACCAGTCAGGTTTGACCTGGGCTGGCGCCTTTGACCTGCTGACGTCAACCTGACGCAGTAATTGATTTTCTGGATTTATTCTTATTCAGGAAATTCCAGAAAATAGTTCAAACTTCAAAAATTCATAGAAATTCAACCATAGCTCCAAATGAGATAAATTATATATGAAAAATTATCAGAAAAATTCAATGTATCCAACTGTAATGGTTTCATGCATGACAAAACAAGTTACCTTGCTGTTTAGGCAGAATAAGGAAAAGCACTATTAAGGCCATGTTTAATGAGCTAATATTTCAATCTTTGATTCAAATGAGTTCATTCATTTCTAATATAACTTGCATTAGGCCAAGACACATTCATATTGCCATGTCATAGCATGCATCATATTGTTGCATATCGTCATGTGTTGATTGTATTACGATGTGTTCTTCGTGGTAGGTTCTGCCTCCGAGGATATCCACGAGTATCCAACTGAAGGGCAGTATCCCACTACCACTCCATCAGGCAAGCAACCATTGATCATTCCGATACAAACCCATGTTCTCGCTTCTGCTCTTGTTTACTGCATTAAGACAACGCGATTCAAACTGCTGTGTGCTACGGTAGTTGAAACCTTATCCTCTGCATGACCTGTCATTGCCACAGTAACTAGATGAAACCCACTAGCATGTGTAGGATTTGATTGAGCCATGTATGTGATTCTTACCGTGCTATGCCTACTATGCTTAGAGTTGTGTCAGGTCTGGTTCATCTGGGAGATGGGCTAGAGTGAAATGCTTATGCCGGTAATGTGAGGGGTGCGTTGAACATGTTTTGGTAAAGGTATCGATGAGAGGCCATGTAGGAGTACATGGTGGGTTGTTTCATTGAGGCCGTCCCTAAGCACTGAGATCTGTATGCGTGATTTAAGATTCAGCTACTACCACACATTGGGCCCTGAAATATGACCCCGCTCGACTTACTGACCCCTCTCGCCTCTGTCCAGGAGTTGCAACTAGTTTCTGGTGTTTGTAGGACACGTGTTGGCGGCCGTGCGTAGCGCTGACCCTAGGGGTGGGCTATGTTGCGGTAGATACACCGTGGCACGGTGTACCGAGTCACCCGTTTGGTGTCGCGGGAACCCTGTTCACATCGTTTGGGGCCGTTGAGGACACCCCGGCCGGATTTCCTTGCGGATGGAACCTGAATAGGCGATAAACCTGGACTAGAGACTTGTGAGGTTAGTCAGGTCGTGGTCTACACCCACGTCGGTTTTCGCTTGAAGTCTGCCGACAACATGTCGTGTGCAGACGCTAAGTGGTGGAAACATGTGTGACGAAGTACACCCCTGCAGGGTATAAAAATATTCGAATAGCCGCGTCCGCGGTGAAGGACTACTTGGTTGCATATACAGTTCATAGACAAGTTAATGGATACTACTAAAAGACTCAAGATAAAGTGTGAGTACCGAGGATGGCCCTCTCGTAGGATGACGAGGGAGGATCCCCGGTGGAGTATTGTGTTGGTGAGTAGTGGACTCGTGTGCGAAAACTATTTTACTGGTGAAGTTCCGTAGGATAGCTTAGCCAAGAGTCAAAGCTGGCTTGCTGCATCAACCCCACCGCCTTCTTGAGAATAAGCATGTATAGTAGGTTCTGATGTAAGACTTACTGAGTACCTTTGTACTCATGTTTTGCTTATTTATTGTTTTCAGACAACAACACTGCCCCCTCCGATGGGTTCTATGTAGACCTTGACGTCGATGAGTGACTAGCCACCCAGGTAGTGACCCTGGCCATGGAGGGCCTATGTAGATAGACAGGCTTCGAGATGCCTTCTTTCTTTCTAGAGTCTGTACCCATACTAGTTGCTTCCGCATGTGCTTGTATGTTTGTATGAATTGAGTGTCGGGTCATGTGACCCCTATCTGTATGAACATGTTATGTATGGCTCTCTGGAGCCTTTAAATAAAGTACTTGAGTTGTAGAGTTTTGTTGTGATGCCATGTTGTATGTACTCATATCAGGCATATTGTGTGTATGATTGAAATGCTTGGTATGAGTGGGATCCGACAATCTAGTTGTTTATCCTTGACAGCCTTTCTTATGGGGAAATGTAGTCTAGTGTTCCTCGAGCCATAGTAGTCCGCTATAGCCCGGTTCACCGGAGTCCTGCTAGCCCAGCACTACTGCTCAGGACACTTGACTGGCCGGCATGTGTTTCACTTTGTCCCTATGTCTGTCCCTTCGGGGAAATTTCACACGGTGACTTCCGGAGTCCTGCCTAACCTGCTACAGCCCGGGGTTCCCCGGAGTCCTGTTAGCCCAGTGCTACAGCCCGGAATCACTCATTGATGACCGACATGTTCGATGTGATTCATGTATGCCTGTCTCCATAGGTCTATGCCACTTTAGGTTCACGACTAGCCATGTCGGCCCGGGTTCTCTGTCATATGGATGCTAGTGACACTATCATATACATGAGCCAAAAGGCGCAAACGGTCCCGGGCCATGGTAAGGCGTCACCCGTGGGATACCGTGCGTGAGGCCGCAAAGTGATATGAGGTGTTACCGGCTAGATCGATGTGACTTGGAATCGGGGTCCTGACAATAATCTTGAGTAGATCACTACCACGTGCTTTGTTGTTATCTTGGAGTGCAGTAGCTTAGTTTCTTATTGCATTCTAGATGGCATCGTGCTGTTAATCGCAGAATTGTGCCATTCTTGTTTTGCTTGCCATTTGCAAACCGTGCATCCGATTCTGGTGATCTTTATATCGATTTCAACCGAAATCAATTCATCTTTCCAGCACCACACTTGGTTTGCCAAGTTGAGGCCTGGTTCAATCTTTCCCTTCCGAAGCATGCATATGCATTGCATATCACATCCCGCGTGTCATGGCATGTTTTGCATCATGTTGCTTGCACATTGCACCATGGTTGATTGTTGGGTCCTTTGCTTGTCTTCTTGATTTGGTTAGAGCCGGGAGACGAGTATGTGATCAAGGAACCCGTTGAGTACGCTTACGAGGATCAAGTTTTCGTCAACTCAGAGAACTTTGCAGGCAAGATGACCATACCCTCGAAAACACTTCTATCTTTGCTTGCTAGTTGCTCGCTCTATTGCTATGCCGCGATACCTACCACTTTCTATATCATTCCTCCCATATTGCCATGTCAAGACTCTAACCCACCTTTCCTAGCAAACCGTTGTTTGGCTATCTTACCACTTTGCTCAGCCCCTCTTATAGCGTTGCTAGTTGTAGGTGAAGATGGAGTTTGTTCCATGATGGAACATGGTTATTGTTGGGATATCATTACTATTATATCTTGTTTACGTTAATGCACCTATATACTTGGTAAAGGGTGGAAGGCTCAGCCTTATGCCTGGTGTTTTGTTCCACTCTTGCCGCCCTAGTTTCCGTCATACCGGTGTTATGTTCCTTGATTTTGCATTCCTTACGCGGTTGGGTGTCATGGGAACCCCTTGATAGTTCTCCTTGAATAAAACTGTCCAGCAAGGCCCATCCTTGGTTTTACCATTTGCCACCTAAGCTTTTTGCCCTTGGGCTCCGCGGACTCAAGGGTTATCTTTATTTTAAACCCCCGGACCAATGCTCCTCTTAGTGTTGGTCCAAAACAGAGCCACTTGTAGCGCCACCTCGGGGAAACTTGGGGGTTTGTTTTAGTTGTACATAGTGTTCATCCGGTGTGCCCCAGGAACCAGATATGTGCGGCTCCTCTCGGCATTTGTCGGCACATTGGGCGACTTCGCTGGTCTTTTTTACCATTGTCAAAATGTCTTGTAACCGGGATTCCAGTCTGATCGGGTCATCCTGGGAGAAGGAATATCCTTCGTTGACCGTGAGAGCTTGTGATGGGATAAGTTGGGACACCCCTGCAGGGTTTTGAACTTTCGAAAGTCGTGCCCGCGGTTATGGGCAGATGGGAATTTGTTAATATCCGGTTGTAGAAAACTTGACACTTAACTTAATTAAAATGAATCAACTGCTTGTGTAGCCGTGATGGTCTCTTTTCGGCGGAGTCCGGGAAGAGAACACAGTCTCGTGTTATGCTTGAACGTAAGTAGTTTCAGGATCACTTCTTGATCTTTATAGCTTCTCGACCGTGCTTTGCTTCTCTTCTCGCTCTCTTTTGCGTAAGTTAGCCACCATACATGCTAGTGCTTGCTGCAGCTCCACCTCTCTACCTTTTCCTCCCTTTAATCTTAAATAGTCTTGATCGCGAGGGTGTGAGATTGCTGAGTCCCCATGACTCACAGATACTTCCAAATAGATCCAGGTGCCGATGATGCTAGTGCAACGGATGCTACCGAACTCAAGTGGGAGTTCGATGAGGATTCGACTCATTATTATGTTTCTTTTCCGGATGATCAGTGGAGGAGCCCAGTTGGGGCGATCGGGGATCTAGCATTTGGGGTTGTCTTTCTTTATTTTGGTTCTGTAGTTGGACCTTGATTGTATTCTGGATGATGTATGCTATATTTATGTATTGTGTGAAGTGGCGATTGTAAGCCAACTCTTTACCCCTTCCTTATTCAGTACATGGGATGTGTAAAGATTACCCCTCTTGTGACATGCCTACCATGCGGTTATGCCTCTAAGTCGTGCCCCGACACGTGAGAGATATAGCCGCATTGTGGGTGTTACAACTCGCGAGGGGACTAGCTCTCCGGCGCCCAAGCGTGGACGTGGCCGTCCCCGCAAGCACACCGCGACCCCCGCCGCGGCCCCGCGTATCCGGGGCGGTGCCGCTTCGCGTGGTAGGGGCCGCTCCGGTCATGGCGGTCCTGTCGATGAAGGGAGACGTGCCGTGGTCGCACGGCCTCCCCGGTCATGCTTCCACTCGGCCGAGGTGCTGCCGGAGTTCGTCATGTGGTGGGAGAACCCGGCCGACAACTGGCTTCAGCTCCCGCGTTTCTTTGTCGACGAGCTGCCAGCCTCTGGTCAAGGTGGGCTCTCACTGCAGGCGAACGGCTGCTGCAGCAGGGCTTCCTGGGTCACGGTCGAGGTCTTTGTTGCAGGCAACATAGCCCTTGCCCGTGGCTGGCAGAAGTTTGCCTGCACGCGCGGCCTAGGAAGGCGGTGCACCCTCCACTTCAAGTATGACGGTGATGCGACCCTCTACGTGAGGGTGTTTGGGGAAGATGGTCATCGCGCCGGGTGCTGCCCTGAGGTCAACGACGGTGAGGAGGTGCTCGGACTTGGCGATGGTCGTGATGAGGATGAGGGCGAACCCGCCCTTGGGGCCAACCACGTCTCATCGAGCTACAGCGGCTCTTCCTCCAACGACAGCCCCAGCAACGGCGGTTACGACTAGCATCCACGCCACCGCGCCCGCTTTGAGTTCGGCAGTGGGTCGTCTTGTTGCCGCGCCTCCGTGAAGCGCGAGGAGGGGTCCGGCTAAGCTCAGGACGACGCCGGGAGCCTGCCCCCGTGAACTGTTGTAGGGGCAGATGCCGCTTTTATTTTGTTCTTCCTTTCCTTCCTGCATCAAAAAGAAACCAGAATGGGCCCCAGAGGGGCGTGTATCGAACTATGATCTCAATAACTATGCTATGTTTGTTGCTCCTGTGCTGTGTCGCAACATCATCGTTTTGTGTAGGGATAACTTAGCTTGACTTGCTCGGAGTAGCCTCCTCCTCACGAGGCGCTTTCTTGCTCCCTGGTGCCTGTCGAGGTTTCCTTGACCTGATACGCACTTAGGAACTGCAAAAAATTCGTCAAGAGGTTTATCGTTCTCCCGAGGCTTGGTCGCAGCGCCGCTGGCCATGCCCAGCGCTTCGTATCATGGTACCCGAGGGGCACGGATTGAGAGAGAGGGGCGCCAGCTTGTGGGCTTGAATGAGGGTACCTCACGAAAAACAGAAGAAGGAAGCTCACGAAGGTACCTGTTCAGCCCCCTCGCAAGGAACGCGCGAAAGAGTATAGGTCGATTAAAGAAATGAAGGCTGAAACAAAGGTGGAAAGAGAAAAGCCGGGACCAGCAAGAGATACCGGAAAGAAAATTTCAATTAAAGAGAGGCAAGCCAACTTCGGAAAGCAAATGAAAAGGCACGTCCGGCACCTAGTCTAGTCTTCGACGTCTTCCCACCAGCGCGGAGCTAAGTGCTGCCACTAAGACGTGGGAGTGAGCCCCCGAGGCCTAAGGGCGGCACTCCTGAGACTCCGGGGCGTGTACAGCCCCACGTGTTATTACGTGAGAGTGTCATGGGCGGCGATCTTCACAGGCGCTGGGCCTTTCTTCACAGGCATCGGGCCTTCTACACAGGCCCTGGGCCTTTCTTCAGGCGTAGAACTTCCAGAGGTGCTGAATGTTCCAGGCATTCTGGATAGGTACCCCGTCCCATGCCTCCAGGCACGCGACACCAGGCCTGGAGACATGGACGACCTTGAACGGGCCTCCCACATAGGTGAGAGCTTATGCAGTCCTTCCCTAGAGAGGTCCCGCCTCAGGACGAGGTCACCCACCTCGAGCATCCTGGAGCGAACGTTGCGGCAGTGGTACCGCCACAGCGCCTGCTGGTATCTTGCTGCCCGTAGTGCTGTTTCGCGGCGACGTTCCTCCCGCAGCACGAGGTCCATCCCCCGCCTGGCGTCCTGATGCATTTCATCAAACGCCAGGACCAGTGCGGAGTGATGTCTGACCTCGTGAGGGAGGACTGCTTCTGCTTTGTAGACGAGGAAGACGGGGTCTTGCCCGTCGGCTTGGTGGCAGTGGTGCGGATGGACCACAACCCGGACTGGAGCTCGTCGTGCCAGCCCCTGCCGCAGGCCTCGAGCTTCTTCTTGAAGGTCCTGGTCTTGAGGCCTCTCAGGACCTCCGCGTTGGCATGTTCAGCCTGGCCATTGCTCATGGGGTGCGCTACCAAAGCGTAACAGATCTGTGTTCCAAGGTTAGCACAATATGACTTGAAAAGATTACTAGTGAACTGTGAGCCATTATCGGTGATGATGCGGTTGGGGAACCCAAAACGGCTCACGAGGCCCTTGATGAACTTGACCGCAGAGCCAACTGGGATGGTGCGGACGGCTTAGACCTCCGCCCACTTAGTGAACTTGTCGATGGCGACATAGAGGTATCGATAGCCCCCCGGCGCCCGAGAGAACGGGCCCAGCATATCTAGCCCCCATACTACGAACGGCCACGAGGGTGGAATGGTCTGAAGGCCCTGGGCTGGCTGATGGATCTGCTTGGCGTGGAATTGGCAGGCCTCGTAGGACTTCACCAGCTCAGCTGTGTCATTGAGCGCCATAGGCCAGTAGAATCCGATGCGGAATGCCTTGCCGACGAGGATTTGCGACGACGAATGGTGCCCACAGTCCCCGCCGTGTGTGTCAGCTATCAGCTCTTTCCCCTGTTCCCTGGAGATACAACACAGTGAAACGTCATTTGGGGGCTTCCTGTATAACTCACCATCCCGAATGCAGTATGATGTGGCCTGCCAGGCCTTGCGCTCCGTGTCCTCCTCCTTCTCCGGCAACATCCCTTGCATCAGGTATTCCTTGAATTCCTTGGTCCAGTATCCCTCCTGGGGCTCAAGCGCCAAGGGTAGGCGTGCTCCCGAGGTCGGGCCACAGGCCGGGGCTCCTGTGGAAGGCGGCTGCGGGAGTTCCTCCCGAGGCTGAGCTGTTCTTGAAAGTGGTGGTGTTGCTGATGGCTTGAAGAGCCGCTCCTCGAAGACACCAGGCTCTTGGGGCTGTAGCTTGGATGCTCTTCTGGCGATGTCGTCAGCTTCCTTGTTGGTTCCACAGGGCACGTGATGCAACTCCAGGCCCAGGAATTGCTTCTCCATCTTGCGCACCTCCGCGAGGTATGCTTCCATGTCCTCGTCCTTCGGCTCGTACACCTTGTTGGAGAAGTTGACGAGGAGCTGCGAGTCACCCCTAACGGTGAGGCGCTTCACCCCCAGAGATGTCGCAGCTTTCAGGACAGCTATGAGGCCTTCATATTCTGCAATGTTGCTGGAGACCTTCTCGCCCTACAGAAAGCAGAGCTGCACAGTGTAGTAGAGCTTGTCTTGAGTGGGTGAGATGAGCACCGCTCCAGGCCCCGCGCCCTGATGTGCGAAGGCACCATCTAAATACATGACCCAGCCGTCAGGCGCCTCACTTCCCGGCGAGAGGGACCGATCTTCACCTACTTCAAGCGTCGGGGCGTCTACCCATTCTGCCACGAAATCAACGAGTGCGGCTCCCTTGATGACCCTGGTAGTGCTGAACTCCAACTGGAATGCTTGCAACTCGATGTTCCACTCAGCGACCCTTCTAGTAGAGTTGGGGCTCCTGAGCACTCTCTCCAATGGGTAGGCTGAGACGACCTTGATGTGGTGGCCTTGAAAGTAGTGCCGCAGCTTTCGTGAGGCCACCAGGAGCGTGAGCAGGAGCTTCCGGGGCGTGTACAGCCCCACTTGTTATTACGTGAGAGTGTCATGGGCGGCGATCTTCACAGGCGCTGGGCCTTTCTTCACAGGCATCGGGCCTTCTTCACAGGCCCTGGGCCTTTCTTCAGGCGTAGAACTTCCAGAGGTGCTGAATGTTCCAGGCATTCTGGATAGGTACCCCGTCCCATGCCTCCAGGCACGCGACACCAGGCCTGGAGACATGGACGACCTTGAACGGGCCTCCCACATAGGTGAGAGCTTATGCAGTCCTTCCCTAGAGAGGTCCCGCCTCAGGACGAGGTCACCCACCTCGAGCATCCTGGAGCGAACGTTGCGGCAGTGGTACCGCCACAGCGCCTGCTGGTATCTTGCTGCCCGTAGTGCTGTTTCGCGGCGACGTTCCTCCCGCAGCACGAGGTCCATCCCCCGCCTGGCGTCCTGATGCATTTCATCAAACGCCAGGACCAGTGCGGAGTGATGTCTGACCTCGTGACGGAGGACTGCTTCTGCTTTGTAGACGAGGAAGACGGGGTCTTGCCCGTCGGCTTGGTGGCAGTGGTGCGGATGGACCACAACCCGGACTGGAGCTCGTCGTGCCAGCCCCTGCCGCAGGCCTCGAGCTTCTTCTTGAAGGTCCTGGTCTTGAGGCCTCTCAGGACCTCCGCGTTGGCATGTTCAGCCTGGCCATTGCTCATGGGGTGCGCTACCAAAGCGTAACAGATCTGTGTTCCAAGGTTAGCACAATATGACTTGAAAAGATTACTAGTGAACTGTGAGCCATTATCGGTGATGATGCGGTTGGGGAACCCAAAACGGCTCACGAGGCCCTTGATGAACTTGACCGCAGAGCCAACTGGGATGGTGCGGACGGCTTAGACCTCCGCCCACTTAGTGAACTTGTCGATGGCGACATAGAGGTATCGATAGCCCCCCGGCGCCCGAGAGAACGGGCCCAGCATATCTAGCCCCCATACTACGAACGGCCACGAGGGTGGAATGGTCTGAAGGCCCTGGGCTGGCTGATGGATCTGCTTGGCGTGGAATTGGCAGGCCTCGTAGGACTTCACCAGCTCAGCTGTGTCATTGAGCGCCATAGGCCAGTAGAATCCGATGCGGAATGCCTTGCCGACGAGGATTTGCGACGACGAATGGTGCCCACAGTCCCCGCCGTGTATGTCAGCTATCAGCTCTTTCCCCTGTTCCCTGGAGATACAACACAGTGAAACGTCATTTGGGGGCTTCCTGTATAACTCACCATCCCGAATGCAGTATGATGTGGCCTGCCAGGCCTTGCGCTCCGTGTCCTCCTCCTTCTCCGGCAACATCCCTTGCATCAGGTATTCCTTGAATTCCTTGGTCCAGTATCCCTCCTGGGGCTCAAGCGCCAAGGGTAGGCGTGCTCCCGAGGCCGGGCCACAGGCCGGGGCTCCTGTGGAAGGCGGCTGCGGGAGTTCCTCCCGAGGCTGAGCTGTTCTTGAAAGTGGTGGTGTTGCTGATGGCTTGAAGAGCCGCTCCTCGAAGACACCAGGCTCTTGGGGCTGTAGCTTGGATGCTCTTCTGGCGATGTCGTCAGCTTCCTTGTTGGTTCCACAGGGCACGTGATGCAACTCCAGGCCCAGGAATTGCTTCTCCATCTTGCGCACCTCCGCGAGGTATGCTTCCATGTCCTCGTCCTTCGGCTCGTACACCTTGTTGGAGAAGTTGACGAGGAGCTGCGAGTCACCCCTAACGGTGAGGCGCTTCACCCCCAGAGATGTCGCAGCTTTCAGGACAGCTATGAGGCCTTCATATTCTGCAATGTTGCTGGAGACCTTCTCGCCCTACAGAAAGCAGAGCTGCACAGTGTAGTAGAGCTTGTCTTGAGTGGGTGAGATGAGCACCGCTCCAGGCCCCGCGCCCTGATGTGCGAAGGCACCATCTAAATACATGACCCAGCCGTCAGGCGCCTCACTTCCCGGCGAGAGGGACCGATCTTCACCTACTTCAAGCGTCGGGGCGTCTACCCATTCTGCCACGAAATCAACGAGTGCGGCTCCCTTGATGACCCTGGTAGTGCTGAACTCCAACTGGAATGCTTGCAACTCGATGTTCCACTCAGCGACCCTTCTAGTAGAGTTGGGGCTCCTGAGCACTCTCTCCAATGGGTAGGCTGAGACGACCTTGATGTGGTGGCCTTGAAAGTAGTGCCGCAGCTTTCGTGAGGCCACCAGGAGCGCGAGCAGGAGCTTCCGGGGCGTGTACAGCCCCACTTGTTATTACGTGAGAGTGTCATGGGCGGCGATCTTCACAGGCGCTGGGCCTTTCTTCACAGGCATCGGGCCTTCTTCACAGGCCCTGGGCCTTTCTTCAGGCGTAGAACTTCCAGAGGTGCTGAATGTTCCAGGCATTCTGGATAGGTACCCCGTCCCATGCCTCCAGGCACGCGACACCAGGCCTGGAGACATGGACGACCTTGAACGGGCCTCCCACATAGGTGAGAGCTTATGCAGTCCTTCCCTAGAGAGGTCCCGCCTCAGGACGAGGTCACCCACCTCGAGCATCCTGGAGCGAACGTTGCGGCAGTGGTACCGCCACAGCGCCTGCTGGTATCTTGCTGCCCGTAGTGCTGTTTCGCGGCGACGTTCCTCCCGCAGCACGAGGTCCATCCCCCGCCTGGCGTCCTGATGCATTTCATCAAACGCCAGGACCAGTGCGGAGTGATGTCTGACCTCGTGAGGGAGGACTGCTTCTGCTTTGTAGACGAGGAAGACGGGGTCTTGCCCGTCGGCTTGGTGGCAGTGGTGCGGATGGACCACAACCCGGACTGGAGCTCGTCGTGCCAGCCCCTGCCGCAGGCCTCGAGCTTCTTCTTGAAGGTCCTGGTCTTGAGGCCTCTCAGGACCTCCGCGTTGGCATGTTCAGCCTGGCCATTGCTCATGGGGTGCGCTACCAAAGCGTAACAGATCTGTGTTCCAAGGTTAGCACAATATGACTTGAAAAGATTACTAGTGAACTGTGAGCCATTATCGGTGATGATGCGGTTGGGGAACCCAAAACGGCTCACGAGGCCCTTGATGAACTTGACCGCAGAGCCAACTGGGATGGTGCAGACGGCTTAGACCTCCGCCCACTTAGTGAACTTGTCGATGGCGACATAGAGGTATCGATAGCCCCCCGGCGCCCGAGAGAACGGGCCCAGCATATCTAGCCCCCATACTACGAACGGCCACGAGGGTGGAATGGTCTGAAGGCCCTGGGCTGGCTGATGGATCTGCTTGGCGTGGAATTGGCAGGCCTCGTAGGACTTCACCAGCTCAGCTGTGTCATTGAGCGCCATAGGCCAGTAGAATCCGATGCGGAATGCATTGCCGACGAGGATTTGCGACGACGAATGGTGCCCACAGTCCCCGCCGTGTATGTCAGCTATCAGCTCTTTCCCCTGTTCCCTGGAGATACAACACAGTGAAACGTCATTTGGGGGCTTCCTGTATAACTCACCATCCCGAATGCAGTATGATGTGGCCTGCCAGGCCTTGCGCTCCGTGTCCTCCTCCTTCTCCGGCAAAATCCCTTGCATCAGGTATTCCTTGAATTCCTTGGTCCAGTATCCCTCCTGGGGCTCAAGCGCCAAGGGTAGGCGTGCTCCCGAGGCCGGGCCACAGGCCGGGGCTCCTGTGGAAGGCGGCTGCGGGAGTTCCTCCCGAGGCTGAGCTGTTCTTGAAATTGGTGGTGTTGCTGATGGCTTGAAGAGCCGCTCCTCGAAGACACCAGGCTCTTGGGGCTGTAGCTTGGATGCTCTTCTGGCGATGTCGTCAGCTTCCTTGTTGGTTCCACAGGGCACGTGATGCAACTCCAGGCCCAGGAATTGCTTCTCCATCTTGCGCACCTCCGCGAGGTATGCTTCCATGTCCTCGTCCTTCGGCTCGTACACCTTGTTGGAGAAGTTGACGAGGAGCTGCGAGTCACCCCTAACGGTGAGGCGCTTCACCCCCAGAGATGTCGCAGCTTTCAGGACAGCTATGAGGCCTTCATATTCTGCAATGTTGCTGGAGACCTTCTCGCCCTACAGAAAGCAGAGCTGCACAGTGTAGTAGAGCTTGTCTTGAGTGGGTGAGATGAGCACCGCTCCAGGCCCCGCGCCCTGATGTGCGAAGGCACCATCTAAATACATGACCCAGCCGTCAGGCGCCTCACTTCCCGGCGAGAGGGACCGATCTTCACCTACTTCAAGCGTCGGGGCGTCTACCCATTCTGCCACGAAATCAACGAGTGCGGCTCCCTTGATGACCCTGGTAGTGCTGAACTCCAACTGGAATGCTTGCAACTCGATGTTCCACTCAGCGACCCTTCTAGTAGAGTTGGGGCTCCTGAGCACTCTCTCCAATGGGTAGGCTGAGACGACCTTGATGTGGTGGCCTTGAAAGTAGTGCCGCAGCTTTCGTGAGGCCACCAGGAGCGCGAGCAGGAGCTTCCGGGGCGTGTACAGCCCCACTTGTTATTACGTGAGAGTGTCATGGGCGGCGATCTGCACAGGCGCTGGGCCTTTCTTCACAGGCATCGGGCCTTCTTCACAGGCCCTGAGCCTTTCTTCAGGCGTAGAACTTCCAGAGGTGCTGAATGTTCCAGGCATTCTGGATAGGTACCCCGTCCCATGCCTCCAGGCACGCGACACCAGGCCTGGAGACATGGACGACCTTGAACGGGCCTCCCACATAGGTGAGAGCTTATGCAGTCCTTCCCTAGAGAGGTCCCGCCTCAGGACGAGGTCACCCACCTCGAGCATCCTGGAGCGAACGTTGCGGCAGTGGTACCGCCACAGCGCCTGCTGGTATCTTGCTGCCCGTAGTGCTGTTTCGCGGCGACGTTCCTCCCGCAGCACGAGGTCCATCCCCCGCCTGGCGTCCTGATGCATTTCATCAAACGCCAGGACCAGTGCGGAGTGATGTCTGACCTCGTGAGGGAGGACTGCTTCTGCTTTGTAGACGAGGAAGACGGGGTCTTGCCCGTCGGCTTGGTGGCAGTGGTGCGGATGGACCACAACCCGGACTGGAGCTCGTCGTGCCAGCCCCTGCCGCAGGCCTCGAGCTTCTTCTTGAAGGTCCTGGTCTTGAGGCCTCTCAGGACCTCCGCGTTGGCATGTTCAGCCTGGCCATTGCTCATGGGGTGCGCTACCAAAGCGTAACAGATCTGTGTTCCAAGGTTAGCACAATATGACTTGAAAAGATTACTAGTGAACTGTGAGCCATTATCGGTGATGATGCGGTTGGGGAACCCAAAACGGCTCACGGGGCCCTTGATGAACTTGACCGCAGAGCCAACTGGGATGGTGCGGACGGCTTAGACCTCCGCCCACTTAGTGAACTTGTCGATGGCGACATAGAGGTATCGATAGCCCCCCGGCGCCCGAGAGAACGGGCCCAGCATATCTAGCCCCCATACTACGAACGGCCACGAGGGTGGAATGGTCTGAAGGCCCTGGGCTGGCTGATGGATCTGCTTGGCGTGGAATTGGCAGGCCTCGTAGGACTTCACCAGCTCAGCTGTGTCATTGAGCGCCATAGGCCAGTAGAATCCGATGCGGAATGCCTTGCCGACGAGGATTTGCGACGACGAATGGTGCCCACAGTCCCCGCCGTGTATGTCAGCTATCAGCTCTTTCCCCTGTTCCCTGGAGATACAACACAGTGAAACGTCATTTGGGGGCTTCCTGTATAACTCACCATCCCGAATGCAGTATGATGTGGCCTGCCAGGCCTTGCGCTCCGTGTCCTCCTCATTCTCCGGCAACATCCCTTGCATCAGGTATTCCTTGAATTCCTTGGTCCAGTATCCCTCCTGGGGCTCAAGCGCCAAGGGTAGGCGTGCTCCCGAGGCCGGGCCACAGGCCGGGGCTCCTGTGGAAGGCGGCTGCGGGAGTTCCTCCCGAGGCTGAGCTGTTCTTGAAAGTGGTGGTGTTGCTGATGGCTTGAAGAGCCGCTCCTCGAAGACACCAGGCTCTTGGGGCTGTAGCTTGGATGCTCTTCTGGCGATGTCGTCAGCTTCCTTGTTGGTTCCACAGGGCACGTGATGCAACTCCAGGCCCAGGAATTGCTTCTCCATCTTGCGCACCTCCGCGAGGTATGCTTCCATGTCCTCGTCCTTCGGCTCGTACACCTTGTTGGAGAAGTTGACGAGGAGCTGCGAGTCACCCCTAACGGTGAGGCGCTTCACCCCCAGAGATGTCGCAGCTTTCAGGACAGCTATGAGGCCTTCATATTCTGCAATGTTGCTGGAGACCTTCTCGCCCTACAGAAAGCAGAGCTGCACAGTGTAGTAGAGCTTGTCTTGAGTGGGTGAGATGAGCACCGCTCCAGGCCCCGCGCCCTGATGTGCGAAGGCACCATCTAAATACATGACCCAGCCGTCAGGCGCCTCACTTCCCGGCGAGAGGGACCGATCTTCACCTACTTCAAGCGTCGGGGCGTCTACCCATTCTGCCACGAAATCAGCGAGTGCGGCTCCCTTGATGACCCTGGTAGTGCTGAACTCCAACTGGAATGCTTGCAACTCGATGTTCCACTCAGCGACCCTTCTAGTAGAGTTGGGGCTCTTGAGCACTCTCTCCAATGGGTAGGCTGAGACGACCTTGATGTGGTGGCCTTGAAAGTAGTGCCGCAGCTTTCGTGAGGCCACCAGGAGCGCGAGCAGGAGCTTCTGAGACATGGGGTACCATGCTCTGGCATCCCGCAATACCGTGCATGAGCCGCTGGAAGGTTGCGCCCGTCTTGCGCAGTCCGAAAGGCATGCAAGTGTAGCAGTACACCCCACACGGGGTTAGGAAGGCCGTCTTCTCCACATCTTCTACCACCATCTCAATTTGGTAATATCCTGAGAACGCATCCAGGAAGCACAACAAGTCGCACTCCACAGTGGAGTCGACGATCTGGTCGATGCGTGGAAGCGGGAACGGATCTTGGGGGCATGCCTTGTTGAGGTTGGTGAAGTCGACACACATCCGCTCCTTCCCGCCTTTCTTGGGGACGACGCCGGGGTTTGCCAGCAACTCGGGGTACCGAACCTCGCGAATGACACCCGCAGCCTCCAGCTTGCGGGTTTCTTGGACGATGAAATCTTGCTTCTCCGTGGACTGCTGCCTCGCCTTCTGCTTCACGGGGCGTACATTGGGCACACCTTCAGGTAGTGCTCTATCACCTCTCTTGGGACCCCCACCAGCTAATCGGGCTCCCAAGCGAACACTTCCTTGTTTGCGCGCAAGAATTTCACCAACGCCTCCTCCTGACTAGGCTCGAGGTTGGCGCCTATGGTAAAGGTCGCCCCTGAGGACCCGTCCTCCTTGACTAGCACTCGCTTGGCTTCTGCCTTGTCCTGAGTGAAAAACTGCTTCTTCTTGGTTGGTGCGGGTCCCTTGGCCTTGGAGGTGTCCGAGTCGGAGGCTAGGCTGCTGCGGCGGTCTTGAGGGAAAGCTTAAGCATCATCATCAAGCCTTCCTTGGCGTCCCCCTTGATGGTGAGGACACCCTCGCTCCCCGGCATCTTCATGAGGTTGTAAGCCGGATGGGTTGCTGCCATGAACTGGGCTAGAGCTAGGTACCCAAGGATGCCGTTGTACGGGAGGCCGATGTGGGCGATGTCGAAGTCGATTAGCTCGGTGCGGTAGTTGTCGCGCGTGCCGAAGGTCACGGGGAGGCGGATCTGCCCCAAGGAGCGGGCGGAGCCTCCACCAACCCCCGAGAAAGGCTTGCTAGGGCGGAGCCACTCGAGTGGTACGTGAAGAAGGCTGAAGGCCTCGACGGAGATCACGTTGAGGCCGGCACCGCCGTCGACGAGCGCCTTGGTGATGGATACGTGGCAGATGGTGGGCGTGCAAAGCATTGGGAGCACACCCGAGCCGGTGGTGGAGGCAGGATGATCCCCTGAGTCAAAGGTGAGGTCGACCTCGGGCGCGGCCCAGCCCGCTGGAGCCCCCGGGCGCTTGGAAGCGGCGCCTACTTGGCGAAAGAACGACTTGACGTGATGGTCCGAGGGTGGTGCTTGCGAGATGCCGCCGAGGGCCACAACCGCGTGGTGCGCCGGCGCCCCGTAGCATGCGGCGAAGAGGCCGCGTAGCTCCTCCCAAGATGCCACCGTGGATCCGGGGAGGTTGGCCAGCTAGGCGCGTGGTGCGCCAGCGAGAGCCATGGGAAGCCAGTTGGCCATGACTTTGTCTTCACCCCCGGCCTTAAGGACGGCCTCCTCATATGCCAGCAGGAAAGTCGTCGGGTCCGCCGGGCCGTCGTAGGGCGGCGACATCTCTGGCTTGAACTTGGGTGGCCACTTCACCCGCCGCAGGGCGGGAGCAAGGGCCTGGAGCCCCCGAGCATCACTCTGGGCACCCGTAGATCCAGCCGGCAGGGCGGCGCCAGCCATCAAGAACGGGGGTGAAGATGGTGGAGCGCAAATCGACGGAAGGAAAACTCCGGCGCACCCCTACCTGGCGCGCCAAATGTCGGATTACGGGTTTCGGCAAAACCCTCAAGGTTCGAACACGGGTGTGCACGCGAATATCTCCTCCTACCGATCCACGTCCTAGCTTTGCTAAGATCTTACGGGCTAACTCGACGGACTCGCAACAAGGACACAAGATTTATACTGGTTCAGGCCACCGTTGTGGTGTAATACCCTACTCTAGTGTGTGGTGGTGGATTGCCTCTTGGGCTGAGGATGAACAGTACAAGGGGAAGAACAACCTCTTGAGGAGAGGTGTTCTTGTGCTCGGTGAACTTGCGGTTGTCCTGGTCTCTCTGGATCTCACCCCCTTAGCTATGGTGGTGGCTAGTCCTATTTATAGAGGCTCTGGTCATCTCCCCAAATATTGAGCGGGAAGGGAGCCAACAATGGCCAATTTGAAAGGGGGCAACTAGTACGGCTTATCCTGACAAAAGCAGTCTTCCCTGCCAAAGGCTCTGGTGGTGACGCCGTCTTGGGCTCCACGGTGACCTCCGTCTTGCCGTCCTTCTGGTCTTGGTCTCGTTGCCCCGATATGGAAGCCTTTGCTTGACGCCTTGGTACTCTTCGTCTGCACTTGCTTCCTTAGCACTAAAGAGGAAACAAGGACACTGTGCGCGCTGGCGCCTGCCTGGCGCCCACCTGACCTCGATCGTCATGGCTCACGTCATAAGAACCTCGCAAGGTTTGTCTTTCTTTGAACTCTCCGCCCCTCGCGAGCCAGCCTGGTGAGGCCGCTCCTGAGGAGGTCTCGTGCTGTCCGCCTCATGAGGCTTGGCCCCTCGCGAGGGTCTTGAGTCCTTGCTGGTGAAGATGGGCCATACGGGCCCGCGCACAGAGCCACGCCATGGGCCACAGGTAGGCAAGTCTGGGGACCCCCATTCCTAGAATGCCGACAGCTCAGGCGAGGAGTCCTGAGGCACCAGGCAAAGGTTTCCATATCGGTGCAACAAGACCAAGACCAGTAGGACGGCAGGACGAAGGTCACAGTGGAGCCCAGGATGGCGTCACCACCAGAGCCTTTGGCAGGCGAAGACCACCTTTTGTCAGGATAACTTGTACTAGTTGTCTCCCTTCAAATTTGGTCGTTGTGTGATCCCTTTCCACCTACATTTGGGAAGAGGACCAGGGCCTCTATAAATAGGACTAGCCACCACCGTAGTCGAGGATCGGCTCATCTTGGATTGGATCCACTCCACCAAGGCCATCTCACCAGCTCATCGGGCTCAAGGACACTTCTCCTCAGGAGGCCGTTCTTCCCTTGTACTCGTTCATCCTCAGCCCAAGAGGCAATCCACCACACCACACTGGAGTAGGGTATTACACCATAACGGTGGCCCGAACCAGTATAAAACCCATGTCCTTTGTTATGTGAGTTGGTGTGCTGAGCTTTGAGATCGTGGTGAGAGTATGAGCTGGGGGAGAGATCTTTGTGCGCACCCCAGCGTTCGAACCTCAAGGGTTTTGCAGGAACCTGAAATCCGACATTTGGCATGCCAGGTAGGGGTGCGTTAAAGCTTTCCTTCCATTGATCCGCGTTCCACCACTCAACCACATCGATGGCAGACGCGCGTCAAGCCTGCGCCGAACGCCGGGCCGCTCTCGCCGCCCGTGTCGCTCAGACGGCCCCTGTCGGCGGGCCTCCCCATCGTTCTCCATCTCCTGTTGCCAACGCAGCTACTGGCCCGATAGCAAACGGGCAACAAGCATCATCACTGCACCCCTCCGTGCGGCGGGATGGCCACACCGCCACCCCATCGCTGACTCCGGCCGGCTCATCGTCTCACGTTCGTCGCGCAACCACGGACGCACATGCCGAGCTCCTCATGGCATGCGAGCTCCTGCGCTACCGCCCGGTCGACGACCTCTACAAGGACTGGTTAGACCGCATCGCCGAGCTCGTCAGCGCCGCTAGGGGCTCTCCTACACCACCCCCTCTCGCTGCCTCGCCCACCTCCAGCCACGGGCGACGGAGCTCACGGAGCGCCTCCGCCGCCCCCGCATCAAGGCAGCGCCCTTGCGACGAGGCACGCAGCTCACGGAGCGCCACTGCCTCCTCCGCGTCAAGACGATGTCCTCGCCCCAAGACGCGCGGTCCTGCAGCGTGATCCACCACGGCATGTGCCCGCGCACGAAGAAGGAAGCTGCTAGGAGGTCCCTCGGCCGCGGGAAAATGCTCCAGTGCTCCCGGCACCACCTCGACAAGACCGCGTGCCGCCTGCAGCTGCGGTGCGCGGACATCAAGGGTAGGCTCCGCCTCTACAGAGGGCCCCGGTGGTCATAGCAGGTTGCCGCACCTTCACTCCCGAGCTGCGCACCGTCGTTTGGCCAGGCAAGTTCAAGCCGGATTTGCCTCCGCACTACGACGACACCCCTGAGCCCGCGGAGTTCCTGCAGCTCTACGAACTGAGCATCGAGGCCGCCAACGGCGACGAAAAGGTCATGGCGAACTGGTTTCCCATGGCTCTCAAGGATGGCGCCCGCTCGTGGCTCCTGAACCTGCCCACAAGATCAATCTCCTCCTCGGGTGAGATGCGCAACCGGTTCATTGCCAACTTCCAGGGCACTCGTGACCACCCTTTGTCCGCGGGTGCCTGCCCCACATCAAGCAATAGCCGGTAGAGACCCTGCAGAAGTACATCCAGCACTTCAATAGCGTCTGCCTCAAGATCCCCAAGGTGATGGACGAGGTCATCATCTCAGTGTTTTCCGATGGCGTCCGCGACGTCAAGATGAAGGAGGAGCTCGCCATCCACGAAGAGCTATGCACTCTGGAGCTGTTCAACATAGCAACCAAGTGTGCAAGAGCTGAGGAGGGGCGTCTCTCCCTCCTTGAGCTCCCTGCTGCCGACCCACGAGAGAAGAAAGCCAAGGTCAAGGACGTGAAGCGCAAGGGAGTAGCCGTACTCGCAGCGGAGCCAGACACAAAAGCGCGGCCAGGACCACCCCGAGTCATCCAAGAGCAGCCGTCCGTTCTGCGCCTTCCACAACGTACATAGCCACAACACCAACGATTGTCAAGATCTCAGGGCCATCCGAGATGGGCGCTTCAGTCGATGCCCCGAGCGCAACGACCGGGGATATGGCCAAGGAGGAGGACGAGGTGGAGGATGCTGGGACGACCGCAGCCCCCGCCAGGAGTGGCATGACCGACCTCGTGAGGACCACTGGCAGGAGCAGCCTCGTGAGGGTGCCTGGCATGACCTGCCTCGCGAGGACCGTCCTCAGGGCAATCCTGGCCTCCCTCCACTGCTGCCACCACCAAGAAGGAACGATGACCACCATCAGGACGAGGGGGCTGGGGGCTTCCAGGAGCCACGCGCCGTTGCTTGCATCATAGGCGGTGCTCAGTCCCCGGCTTCCTAGCGCATCTTCAAGCAGTTCTCTCGCGAGGTGAATGCAACCCTCCCTAGGCACGAGGCCACGCACCCACTCAGGTGATCCAAGTACGCCATCACCTTCAGCTCGGTGGACCAGCTCAAATGTGCGGCAACCGCCGGCGTCCTCTTGATGCTCTGTTCACCCATCATCAGCAATGTCCAAGTCACCAAGACCCTCATCGACGGCGGCACAGGGCTCAATGTCCTGTCCGTCGGGACGTTCGACAGCCTTCAAGTAACCTATGATCAGCTGCAGCCTACTAAGCCCTTCTCAGGAGTGACCGACGGCTCCACCACCCCGATAGGGAAAGTTTGTCTCCCTGTGACCTTCGGCTAGCGCGACAACTACCACACCGAGCTCATCGACTTTGACGTCACCCACATCCGTCTGCCGTACAATGCCATCCTCGGGTACCCAGCATTAGCCAAGTTCATGGCATTGACCCACCATGGCTACAACGTCCTCAAGATGCCAGGAAGTGGCGGAATCATCATAGTCCCCTGCGAAGAAAGAGATGCGGTGTGTTCCCCGGAGCGTGCCTTCCAGGCTGCAGCAATCGAAGACACTAACAGTGAGGGCACGCAGTATCCTCCTGAGGCCATCCCCAAGAAGAAGTAGCTGCTCCACACAGGGCCTCAAGGGGGCGGTATCTCTAGCGGCGCCGCCTCAGGATCAGCGCCGGCACCTGGGACGCCTCCCTCCCTCGCATAGGAAGGCATGCCTGGCGCCCTCCTCGGGCGAGGCTCGCGGGCTCTCTTCTGGAGGGCCTCAGACCTGGCCAACATCACGAGGGAGGCACTCGGGCACCACGTGGAGGCGTGCTTTGCGGCACGTTTCCCTTAGGAGGGCACCAGGCGAGGAGCGCCCGGCGCTCAGGAGTTCATCGTCAAGGTCACCCAGGAGCTTCTGGAAGCTAGGGCTATGCGCGGCGACCGCCGCCCACCTGGTGCAGCTCCCCATCCATGTGAGGGTGGCGAGCTGCGTGTCTGCATCGACATCCCAGGGCTCAACAAGTCCACATCTCAGGAGCGCTTCTGGCCTTCGCACGTTGGGCGGTGCGAGGGTCCACCTCATAGCTATGTTTGCATGCCGTTTGGCCTGCCGAGTGTGGCAGCCGCCTTCCAGCACAACCTACAGAGCATCCTGGCAACCCAGGAGGCTAGGCATCACGCGGTCCTGGAGGAGATGGAGACGGTCCTTGTTGGATGTGGTGTTCCGGCAAACCCTTAAGGTTCGAACACTGGGGTGCGCGCGAAGTCTTTCCCTCCTACCAATCTACGCCCTAGCTCACTAAGATCTCGTGGACGAACTCGACGAACTCGCAACACAGAAAGACACAAGGTTTATACTAGTTCGGTCCACTGTTGTGGTGTAATACCATACTCCAATGTGTTGGTGGTGGATTGCCTCTAGGGCTGATGATGAACAGTACAAGGGAAGAACAGCCTCCTGAGGTTGAGGTGTTCTTGAGCTCGGTGAGCTTGTGCGTGTGTGGATGGTCTGAATGATCCGTCCTCCACTAAGGTGGTGGCTAGTCCTATTTATATTGGCCCTGGTCCTATCCCCAAATATCGAGCGGGAAGGGAGCCAACAATGGCGGGCCAATTTGAAGAGGGACAGCCAGTACAACCTATCCTGACAAAAGTGGTCTTCGCCTGCCAAAGGCTCTGGTGGTGACGCCGTCTTGGGCTCCATGATGACCTCCATCTTGCCGTCCTCCTGGTCTTGGTCTCGTTGTACCTATATGGCAACCTTTGCCCGATGCTTCGATACTCTTCGCCTGCACCTGCCTCCTTAGCACCAAAGAGGAAACAAGGACGCTACGCGCGTTGGCGCCTGCCTGGTGCCATGCGTCATGGATCACGTCACGAGGGCCTCGTGTGGTTTGCCCCGACTTGATATCTTCGCTCCTCGCGAGCCTGCCTGGCTAGGCTACTCCAGAGGAGGCCTTGCATCATCCGCCTCGCGAGGCTTGGACCCTCGCGAGGGTCTT
Source organism: Triticum urartu (assembly GCF_056163025.1). Lineage (NCBI taxonomy): Eukaryota > Viridiplantae > Streptophyta > Magnoliopsida > Poales > Poaceae > Triticum > Triticum urartu. The sequence continues at coordinate 309,100,093 of NC_141878.1, forward strand.
GGATGCTTTGCTGGTGAAGATGGGCCGTACAGCCTACTGGCTCAGCCACGCCGTGGGCCGCGGGCATGCAAGTCTGGGGACCCCCATTCCCAGGACGCCGGCAGTAGCCCCCGGGCCCAAGGTGCACTCGGGCTGGGCTTCGCGGTGAAGCCAAGGGCCAAGTACGGAGCACTGCGGGCCCCAAAAGTTTGTGGCCTCGATTGATGCATGGTGGATGATTGGACGTGGGCATCTCTGCTTCCCCATGTTGCCTCGGCAACTGCTCGGCTTGTCAGGTCCCCGCGACATGCAAGGAAAACCATCATTACATGTGATCATGGGAGGCGCCGGTTGGCCTTCCCTTGCTATAAATGGTGAGGGGGGCGGAGCCCCCGTTGCCCATCTCTTCCTTGCTTGCTGGCTCCTTCCTCCTTGTTCCATCACTTGCAGTGACACCCATGCACCACGAAGGAAGTTCTCCGCCGCCGAGAAGGGGAAAGCCCCTCGCGAGGGACCCGGCTCCCCGGCACCCAAGCGCGGCCGCGGCTGCCCATGTAAAGATGCCGCGACCCCCGTCGTGGCCCATTGTCGAGACAGCGCCATGGCACGCGGAGTGGGTCATCCCAGCCATGGCGGTCCAGTTGATGAGGGGAGGTGTGCCATGGTAGCGCGGCCTCCTCGTCCGTGCTTCCACGCGGCGGAGGTGTCGCCGGAGTTCATCGTCTGGTCAGAGAACCCGGACGGCAACTGGCTCCAACTCCCGCGCTTCTTCGCCGGCAAACTGCCAGCCTCTGGTCTAGGCAGACTCTGGCTGCAGGCAGATGGCTGTTGCAGCAAGGCCTCTTGGGTTGCGGTCGAGACTTCCGCCGCGGGCAACATAGCCTTGCCCCGCGGCTGGCAGACATTCGCACGCACGTGCGGCCTGGGCAGGCGGTGCACCCTCCACTTCAGGTACGATGGTGGGTCGACCCTTTATGTGATAGTGTTTCGGGAAGATGGTCGCCGCGCCGGGTGCTGCCCGGAGGCGAACGACGGTGAGGAGGTACTCGGCCTTGGGGACGGTCGCGACGAGGACGAGGGCGAGCCCGCCATCGCCGGCGATCGTGTCTCATCCAGCTACGGCGGCTCTTCGTCCGACTACAGCTCCAGCAGTGGCGGCTATGCCCAGCCGCCGCGCCTGTTTTGAAGGCGGCAGTGGGTCGTCTCGTCGCCACACCTCCATGAAGCGCGAGGAAGGATCTGGCTAGGCTCGGGGTAGTGCTAGGTGCGTGTCCTCGCGGATCGCTGCAACGCTACTTTTGTTTTTCTCTTTTCCTGCATCAAGAATGAAACCAGCATGGGCCCAGGGGGGCGTGTATCGAACTATGGTTCCTTGGTTATATCAGTATGCGTGCTGTGTCGTTATTTTGCGCAAAGATAACTTAACCTGGTATACTCAGGACGTCCTCTTCCTTGCGAAGCGTTTATTTCCTCGCATTCACCTTGCCTCGGTGGCCTGCATTCGCTCAGGAAGTGCGAAAAACTCGTTAGGAAGTGCGTCAAAAGATTTGATGTTCATCCTGGCCCTGACCAGTCGCTTTGTGTGGCAGTACCCGAGGGGCACGGACTAGGAGAAGTGCGCTAGCTTTTGGGCTCGAACGTGGGTGGCTCGCGAGAAGGCATTAAGGAGAAAACATGCTCGCGAGGGCACCTGCCTAGCCCCCTCGCGAGGCATGCGAGAGAGAGAACACGAGCAAATTTGATCTGGAAAAAACGCAGTGAGAGGCGAGGGAATCAAATCGGCAAGGAACGCCAAAGGCAAACTTTGATTGATGAAAAGCGAGTCAACTACGGAAAGCAAATGAAAAGTCGGGTCCGGCACCTAATCTAGTCTTCAAGTCTTCTCACCAGCGCGGAGCTAAGTGTTATCCACTAGGCATGGGAGGGAGCCCCAGGGCCTGAAGCCGGCGCTCCTGAGACTCCGGGGCGTGTACAGCCCCACTCATTATTACGTGAGAGTGTCACGGGCGGCGATTCTTCACAGGCACCTGGCCTTCTTCACAGGCTCTGGGCCTTTCTTCTAAGGCTCTGGGCCTTGCTTCTCAGGCTCTGGGCCTTGCTTCATGGATTCAACTTCCGGAGATGCTGGATGTTCCAGGCATTCTAGATAAGTGTCCCATCCTGCGTCTCCAGGCGCGCTGCACCCGACCTGGAGACACGGACGACCCTGAACGGGCCCTTGTAGGATCTAGAAGTAGATGTGTCTAGACGGGGGTGATTAGACACTTAGTGCTAAAGTTGCAATTTTTAAGCTTTTACGGTTTAAGTGGAGTTTAGGCACAATTTCAATACACACAATACATATCAAGCAAGCATGCAAAGAGTATATGAGCAGCGGAATGTAAAGCATGCAACTTGCAAGAATGTAAAGGGAAGGGTTTGGAGAGATCAAACGCAATTGGAGACACGGATGTTTTTCCCGTGGTTCGGATAGGTGGTGCTATCCTACATCCACGTTGATGGAGACTTCAACCCACGAAGGGTAACGGTTGCGCGAGTCCACACAGGGCTCCACCCAAGGGCAACGGTTGCACGAGTCCACACAGGGCTCCACCCACGAAGGGTCCACGAAGAAGCAACCACCCACAAAGGGTCCACGAAGAAGCAACCTTGTCTATCCCACCATGGCCATCGCCCACAAAGGACTTGCCTCACTAGCGGTAGATCTTCACGAAGTAGGCGATCTCCTTGCCCTTACAAACTCCTTGGTTCAACTCCACAATCTTGTCGGAGGCTCCCAAGTGACACCTGGCCAATCTAGGAGACACCACTCTCCAAGAAGTAACAAATGGTGTGTTGATGATGAACTCCTTGCTCTTGTGCTTCAAATGATAGTCTCCCCAACACTCAACTCTCTCTCATAGGATTTGGATTTGGTGGAAAGAAGATTTGAGTGGAAAGCAACCTGGGAAGTCTAGAGATCAAGATTCATATGGTAGGAATGGAATGTCTTGGTCTCAACACATGAGTAGGTGGTTCTCTCTCAGAACAAATGAGTTGGAATGGTGTGTGTGTTCTGATGGCTCTCTCTTGGAATGAGAAGGAGGTGGAGGGGTATATATAGCCTCCACACAAAATCCAACCGTTACACGGTTTTCCAATCTCGGTGGGACCGAATCAATAAACTCGGTCGGACCGAAAATGTAAACCTAGTGACCGTTAGTGATTTCGGTGGGACCGACTGGATCAACTCGGTGGGACCGATGTGCTAGGGTTAGGGTAAATCCAAAACTCGGTTTGACCGATTACTCAAACTCGGTGGGACCGATTTGGGTAATAAGTGAAACTGAGATTTGGTCAAGCAAACTCAGTGGGACCGATTGCATATCTCGGTGGTACCGAGAATATTGCAATGGGTAACAGAGAGTTTGCAAGCCCATCTCGGTGAGACCGAGATCCCATCGGTGAGACCGAACTGATTAGGGTTTGGCATTTGCTTATGACAAGTGAAACTCGATGGCGCCGGATAGGAAGAATCGGTAGGACCGAGTTTGGCTTAGGGTTTAGGTCATATGTGGAAGTGGGAAAGTAGTTGAGGATTTTGGAGCATATCATTAAGCACATGAAGCAAGAGGCTCATTAAGCAACACCTCATCCCTCCTTGATAGTATTGGCTTTTCCTATGGACTCAATGTGATCTTGGATCACTAAAATGTAAAAGTGAAGAGTCTTGAGCTTGAAGCTTTAGCCAATCCCTTGTCCTTAGCATCTTGAAGGAGTTCCCACAACCTTTAGTCCATGCCACTCCATTATTGAACTTATCTGAAACATGCTAGATAGAAGTGTTAGTCCAACAAGAGATATGTTGTCATCAATTATCAAAACCACCTAGGGAGCACTTGTGCTTTCTATCTCCCCCTTTTTGGTAATTGATGGCAACATACATCAAAGCTTTAGATAAAGATATAAAGAACAGCAAGTAAAGCTTTGGAAGAACATGTAGCAAGCATAGGCTCCCCCTACATGTATGCACTCATGTAAATATGAAATATAGAGGCATGTGAGAGCATAATCATGACAGAGTAGGCAATGTGTTACATGTATCTTGGCCATATGCATCAGAGCAAAAAATTATCAAGAAAAATACCTTCATGCTCATGAGTCCTTGCAAACAGTATGTACATAAGCAAGAACTCCTCATACTCATGATTTTGATGCATATACTTACCTTGTGGTCTCGAGTTGGCTTAGGATGGAATGAACCTGCACAAACAAGGTTAGATAACACAGATACGTCCACTAGCCAGAGCAAACAAAAGAAACCACAAGAATGCCAAGACTGGGATGACATGTAGAGAGTGAGTACAAGGTACCACATTGGATTCAACATGTCCCCAAGAATAAAGATATGCAATGAATTTGGCTGATTTCTTTTCCCTTAGGTGTCTTGCTCCCCCTGAATCTTACATGGGATATTGGGAGAAGATAGGAAACAGAAAATCAGAGCTGAAGGATATGAATAGAACTTAATTCAAATGAGTTCATATGAACATGTCTTTCCCCCCAACAAGACATGTGGCATCTCTCCTCTTGAACATCAAGCATCTGGGATCCTTGAGACTTTCTCTCCCCCTTGAGGTCTCTCTCTCCCCCTTAATACTTTCTCTCTTGTAGGTTTGGTCCTTGAGACTGTTTCTCTCCCTGATGTGATCTCTTTATCCTACAAGCTTTGATGTGATCTCTCTCTCCCCCTTTGACATCAATTTCCAAGAAGGTTTTTCCTGGAATCCATCGAATAGGTTTGGTCCTTGAGATTCAGCACAAGGTAGAGGATAAAATTGTGATGCTTGTGGAGGACAAGATTCATTGAGTGGAGCTGGATCAGAAGAAATGTAGAACAAGTGGCAAACTGTTTTTCTGATTGCAAAGTCGGTGGCACCGAGTGGCATATTTCGGTGGTACCGAAAAGATTCGGTTGGACCGAGATTTGCAAGTCGGTGAAACCGAGTTTACACAAAGAAAAACACTTGTCACCTCAGCTCACTAGTCAAGAAGATCTCGCAAAGATTTGCAATGAATTTGATGCAGAAATATGCAGAACAAGAACAAAAAGGAAAAGAGTGAAGGTTTCTAGATGAAGTTTTTTTTTGTTTGAGAAAATAAGGAAACAAATATGCAAGGGACCAATGCAATAACTCAGAAAAGAACACAAGAGAACTTCATCTAGAATTGGGCGGTGACATAGTCACCTATGTTAGAGTACATTGACTTAGGAGTCAAGTGAGGACACTTGATCATAGGTCATACTCATCGTTTAAGCTCAAAATGGGGTTACCATTTTTCGTTTAAGCATCTTGATGTATTCACATCTTGTTGAGTTGCTTTGACTCATGTCTTGGAGTAAAGCTTCTCTAAGATGGAATAACATACCTTGGATAGTGATGTAGTTCTTGCTCATGTAGTTGAACTTGTGTGGGTGCTCAAAGTTGATGTAGTTCATCAAGAGTTGGGAGCACCACTTGGAGTTCGAGTTCATCTACCTACATGGGTTAGTTCTTGCAAGGAAGAGCACTTGTGTATCCAAAAATGACAATTATGAAGCTTAATATAGAATTTGTCAAAGGATATGTTTGAATGGTTTTGTGCTTCCTTGTCTTCAACCACTATTGTGTAGAGTCTTAGTCTTGTAGAGATTGCTCAAGATGTGAGTGAGTCGCAATCTCATGGAATTAGATTCAACCAAGCACCTACATGGGTTAGACAACATGCAAGGTGCAAATATATCCAAGACATAAGATAGTTATCATAAGAGATACATCATGGATTAGTCATAAGCTCATGTCTTGCATGTATCCAATGGAGTTTCTACTCCAAGTTCGAAGCATCAATGATGTTCAATTCTCCTCTCAACCTGCAAAACACTTTCTCATCAAGCGGTTTAGTGAATATATCCGCTAATTGCTTATCGGTGCGAACATGCTTAAGATTGATGTCACCCTCAGCAACATGATCTCGAATGAAATGATGACGAACTTCAATATGCTTAGTTAGAGAATGTTGTACAGGATTATGACCAATTTTGATAGCACTTTCATTGTCACAAAGCAGTGGAACATGTTTCACATAAATCCCATAATCTTTAAGAGTTTGGGTCATCCAAAGTAATTGAGCACAACATGAACCAGCGGCAATGTATTCCGCTTCGGCGGTGGATAAGGATACCGAGTTTTGTTTCTTGGAAGACCAAGACACAAGAGATCTACCAAGAAATTGACAAGTACCCGAAGTGGACTTTCTATCAACCTTGTCTCCGGCATAATCCGAGTCGGAATAGCCAACAAGATCAAAAGAAGACCTCTTAGGATACCAAATGCCAAAATTTGGTGTATGGATTAAATATCTCACTATCCTTTTCACAGCCTTAAGATGACAATCTTTAGGAGCAGCTTGATATCGTGCACACATGCACACACTTAGCATAATATCGGGACGTGAAGCACATAGGTATAACAATGAACCAATCATAGAGCGATAAACCTTTTGATCAACAGGTTCACCATCTTTGGTCAAATCATTATGTCCACTAGTAGGCATGGGTGTAGACATACCTTTGCATTCTTGCATATTGAACTTCTTGAATAAGTCCTTGGTGTACTTTGTTTGAGAGACAAATGTACCTTCCTTAGTTTGCTTGATTTGCAACCCGAGAAAGAATTTGAGTTCACTCATCATAGACATCTCAAACTTCTCTGACATTAGCTTTCCAAACTTTTCACTAAAGAGGGGGTTAGTTGAACCAAATATGATGTCATCAACATAAATTTGGCATACAAATAGTTCTCCATTAACCCTTTTAGTAAAAAAGAGTAGAATCAATTTTACCAATCTCAAAACCACTTGTAGTAAGGAACTTGGTCAAGCATTTATACCATGCTCTAGGAGCTTGTTTAAGACCATAAAGAGCTTTGTGAAGTTTGTAAACATGATTTGGTTTCTTAGGATTGACAAAGCCGGGAGGTTGTTTGACATAAACTTCCTCCTCTATTTATCCATTTAGAAAAGCACTTTTAATGTCCATTTGGTACAAGGTGATATTGTGGTGATTAGCATAGGCAAGTAAGATGCGAATGGACTCAAGTCTAGCAACGGGAGCATACGTCTCACCATAGTCCATACCTTCGACTTGTGTGTATCCTTGGGCGACGAGACGTGCTTTGTTGCGGACCACTCGTCCATCTTCATCTTGCTTGTTGCGAAACACCCATTTGGTACCAATGATGTTGTGGTTGTTGTCGGGCTTCTCAACCAATGTCCAAACTTGGTTTCTCTCAAAATTATGTAGCTCTTCATGCATAGCATTTATCCAATCCGGATCTTCCAATGCTTCTTCAACCTTCATTGGTTCAATGCTAGAGATGAATGAATAGTTTTCACAAAAGTTAGCTAAACGAGTTTTTGAGCGAGTGATTCTCCCGGTTTGTATATCATTGAGGATTTGCTCGACGGGATGATCTTTGGCAATTCTTGCTCTAACTCGTGAGAGGTTTTGCTTGGGTCTTTGTTGAACATCTTCTTCATCTTGTTCTTCTTATTGGCCTTCTTCATTGTTGACGTTGTCGTTCTCTTGTCGTGGTGGAGAAGGAGGTTGTTGATGTTCATCTTGACGTACTTCCTCGTTTTCTTCATCTTGGTGTGTCCCACTTGTGGATGCTTCCATGTCGATTCTTGGTTCACCTTGTTGTGAAGTAGAAGCTTCCACTTGAACGGATGAAGTACTCTCCTTCACCTCCGTTGGACGAATTTTGCCAATGGACAAGTCTTGAATTGCTTCTGAAGGGTCTTTGTCTCCTACATCAATTGGCAATTGCTCTACTTGCGAGCCATTAGATTCATCAAACTTCACATCTACCGTCTCTTCAACCTTTCGGGTGAAATTGTTGTAGACACGGTAAGCATGAGAGTTTGATCCATAACCAAGTAGAAAACCTTCATGAGATTTAGGAGCAAACTTTGAACGACGATGCTTATCAAGAATGTAGCACTTTGAGCCGAATACTCGAAAGTATCCAACTTGAGGCTTGTTACCGGTGAGGAGCTCGTATGCCGTCTTGCCGAGTAGCTTGTGAAGATATAAGCGATTTGTTGCGTGACAAGCTGTCTCAACTGCTTCTGCCCAAAAGTGCTTTGGCGTCTTGTATTCATCAAGCATTGTTCTTGCCATTTCGATGAGCGTCCGGTTCTTCCTCTCAACAACTCCATTTTGTTGAGGTGTGTATGTAGCCGAGAACTCGTGTGAAATCCCTTCTTCGTCAAGAAAGGTGTCCACATTTGCATTCTTGAATTCCGTTCCGTTGTCACTCCGAACCTTCTTGATCTTCACATCAAACTGATTTTGGGCTTTCCTAGCGAAGTTTCTGAAGATCTTCTGGACCTGCGACTTGTCATTAAGAAAGAACACCCACGTAAATCTTGAAAAATCATCAACTATAACTAGACCAAAAGAATTTCCACCGAGACTCTTGTAGGCATTGGGACCAAAAAGATCCATGTGAAGCAGCTCGAGTGGCCTCCTTGTGGTCATAATGTTCTTCACAGGATGTCTTCCTCCAACCTATTTACCTGCTTGACAAGCACTGCAAAGTCTATCCTTATCAAATATGACATCGTTAACTCCAAGGATATGATTTCCTTTAATAAGCTTGTCAAGGTTTCTCATGCCAACGTGACCTAGTCGTCTATGCCACAACCAACCTTTTGAGGATTTAGCAACAAAGCAAGTTTAAAGTTGTGCCTTTTTAGAAAAATCGACAATGTAAAGATCACCTCTACGCATACCCGTAAAGACCATTTTATGATTGTCTCGACGAAATACTTGGCAATCTACCTCAGTAAATAGGACATTCAAACCGAAACCAGCAAGTCTAGATACTGAAAGTAAGTTGTAGCCAAGAGATTCGACGAGCATGAAATTTTGAATGGAACTATCATGTGAGATGGCCACCTTACCAAGGCCAACCACTTTACCCTTTGAATTATCACCAAAGGTGACATATTTTCGAGGGCCGTTGTTTTCAGCAAGCTCACGAAACATCTCTTCATCTCCGGTCATATGATCAGTGCATCCACTATCAAGAACCCATTCCTTTCCTCCTGATTCATATCCCCGAAGATTTGCCATAAGGCCAAAATGTCTCATTGCATCATCAAGATCGGAGTCACTATCATCATCATCATAATATTCGTGTTCATCATGATCTTGTGACTCATCATTTCCTAGAGAGGGTAATTCATTAGATAAATGATCAAAGTGGTTACTTTTATGAATTATTATAGCTTTGAGTATGATATCATTAATGATTCCAACATCTCCTTTAGCATGCTTAAGATTGGCAAGTTCAAGAAGACATTTACCAAAACTAGGATCACTAGAGTTCATCTTACTCAAGGCAATAGATTTATGGAGAATTTCATCCAAAGTTTTCAAGGAATGATTGGGAAACCGTTCCTCAAGAAATTTCCATATAGTATAGGCGCAATTTTGAGTAGGCAAACTAGCAATCAAATCTTTGGGCAATCCTCTAATGATGAGCTCAATGGTTCTAAGATTGCGAATCATGTCAATATCTTCATCTAGGGTAGGATGCAAGGGATCAATATGGGGTGCACAAGGGCTAGCAATATACTTGTTCAAATGATATTGATTGAAGATTACAAGCATCTCATTTTTCCACTCATGAAAATACTTTCCATCAAGAATAGGCACTCTATGTCTAAGACTCCCTAGAGTAGACACATCCATCTTCCTCCAATGGTGATTAAACCAAGGCAATGGAGACCAAGGCTCTGATACCACTTGTAGGATCTAGAAGTAGATGTGTCTAGAGGGGGGTGATTAGACACTTAGTGCTAAAGTTGCAATTTTTAAGCTTCTACGGTTTAAGTGGAGTTTAGGCACAATTTCAATACACACAATACATATCAAGCAAGCATGCAAAGAGTATATGAGCAGCGGAATGTAAAGCATGCAACTTGCAAGAATGTAAAGGGAAGGGTTTGGAGAGATCAAACGCAATTGGAGACACGGATGTTTTTCCCGTGGTTCGGATAGGTGGTGCTATCCTACATCCACGTTGATGGAGACTTCAACCCACGAAGGGTAACGGTTGCGCGAGTCCACACAGGGCTCCACCCAAGGGCAACGGTTGCGCGAGTCCACACAGGGCTCCACCCACGAAGGGTCCACGAAGAAGCAACCACCCACAAAGGGTCCACGAAGAAGCAACCTTGTCTATCCCACCATGGCCATCGCCCACGAAGGACTTGCCTCACTAGCGGTAGATCTTCATGAAGTAGGTGATCTCCTTGCCCTTACAAACTCCTTGGTTCAACTCCACAATCTTGTCGGAGGCTCCCAAGTGACACCTAGCCAATCTAGGAGACACCACTCTCCAAGAAGTAACAAATGGTGTGTTGATGATGAACTCCTTGCTCTTGTGCTTCAAATGATAGTCTCCCCAACACTCAACTCTCTCTCATAGGATTTGGATTTGGTGGAAAGAAGATTTGAGTGGAAAGCAACCTGGGAAGTCTAGAGATCAAGATTCATATGGTAGGAATGGAATGTCTTGGTCTCAACACATGAGTAGGTGGTTCTCTCTCAGAACAAATGAGTTGGAATGGTGTGTGTGTTCTGATGGCTCTCTCTTGGAATGAGAAGGAGGTGGAGGGGTATATATAGCCTCCACACAAAATCCAACCGTTACACGGTTTTCCAATCTCGGTGGGACCGAATCAATAAACTCGGTCGGACCGAAAATGTAAACCTAGTGACCGTTAGTGATTTCGGTGGGACCGACTGGATCAACTCGGTGGGACCGATGTGCTAGGGTTAGGGTAAATCCAAAACTCGGTTTGACCGATTACTCAAACTCGGTGGGACCGATTTGGGTAATAAGTGAAACTGAGATTTGGTCAAGCAAACTCGGTGGGACCGATTTCATATCTCGGTGGTACCGAGAATATTGCAATGGGTAACAGAGAGTTTGCAAGACCATCTCGGTGAGACCGAGATCCCATCGGTGAGACCGAACTGATTAGGGTTTGGCAGTGGCTTATGACAAGTGAAACTCGATGGCGCCGGATAGGAAGAATCGGTAGGACCGAGTTTGGCTTAGGGTTTAGGTCATATGTGGAAGTGGGAAAGTAGTTGAGGATTTTGGAGCATATCATTAAGCACATGAAGCAAGAGGCTCATTAAGCAACACCTCATCCCTCCTTGATAGTATTGGCTTTTCCTATGGACTCAATGTGATCTTGGATCACTAAAATGTAAAAGTGAAGAGTCTTGAGCTTGAAGCTTTAGCCAATCCCTTGTCCTTAGCATCTTGAAGGAGTTCCCACAACCTTTAGTCCATGCCACTCCATTATTGAACTTATCTGAAACATGCTAGATAGAAGTGTTAGTCCAACAAGAGATATGTTGTCATCAATTATCAAAACCACCTAGGGAGCACTTGTGCTTTCTATCTCCCCCTTTTTGGTAATTGATGGCAACATACATCAAAGCTTTAGATAAAGATATAAAGAACAGCAAGTAAAGCTTTGGAAGAACATGTAGCAAGCATAGGCTCCCCCTACATGTATGCACTCATGTAAATATGAAATATAGAGGCATGTGAGAGCATAATCATGACAGAGTAGGCAATGTGTTACATGTATCTTGGCCATATGCATCAGAGCAAAAAATTATTAAGAAAAATACCTTCATGCTCATGAGTCCTTCTTGCAAACAGTATGTACATAAGCAAGAACTCCTCATACTCATGATTTTGATGCATATACTTACCTTGTGGTCTCGAGTTGGCTTAGGATGGAATGAACCTGCACAAACAAGGTTAGATAACACAGATACGTCCACTAGCCAGAGCAAACAAAAGAAACCACAAGAATGCCAAGACTGGGATGACATGTAGAGAGTGAGTACAAGGTACCACATTGGATTCAACATGTCCCCAAGAATAAAGATATGCAATGAATTTGGCTGATTTCTTTTCCCTTAGGTTTCTTGCTCCCCCTGAATCTTACATGGGATATTGGGAGAAGATAGGAAACAGAAAATCAGAGCTGAAGGATATGAATAGAACTTAATTCAAATGAGTTCATATGAACATGTCTTTCCCCCCAACAAGACATGTGGCATCTCTCCTCTTGAACATCAAGCATCTGGGATCCTTGAGACTTTCTCTCCCCCTTGAGGTCTCTCTCTCCCCCTTAATACTTTCTCTCTTGTAGGTTTGGTCCTTGAGACTGTTTCTCTCCCTGATGTGATCTCTTTATCCTACAAGCTTTGATGTGATCTCTCTCTCCCCCTTTGACATCAATTTCCAAGAAGGTTTTTCCTGGAATCCATCGAATAGGTTTGGTCCTTGAGATTCAGCACAAGGTAGAGGATAAAATTGTGATGCTTGTGGAGGACAAGATTCATTGAGTGGAGCTGGATGAGAAGAAATGTAGAACAAGTGGCAAACTGTTTTTCTGATTGCAAAGTCGGTGGCACCGAGTGGCATATTTCGGTGGTACCGAAAAGATTTGGTTGGACCGAGATTTGCAAGTCGGTGAAACCGAGTTTACACAGAGAAAAACACTTGTCACCTCAGCTCACTAGTCAAGAAGATCTCGCAAAGATTTGCAATGAATTTGATGCAGAAATATGCAGAACAAGAACAAAAAGGAAAAGAGTGAAGGTTTCTAGATGAAGTTTTTTTTTGTTTGAGAAAATAAGGAAACAAATATGCAAGGGACCAATGCAATAACTCAGAAAAGAACACAAGAGAACTTCATCTAGAATTGAGCGGTGACATAGTCACCTATGTTAGAGTACATTGACTTAGGAGTCAAGTGAGGACACTTGATCATAGGTCATACTCATCGTTTAAGCTCAAAATGGGGTTACCATTTTTCGTTTAAGCATCTTGATGTATTCACATCTTGTTGAGTTGCTTTGACTCATGTCTTGGAGTAAAGCTTCTCTAAGATGGAATAACATACCTTGGATAGTGATGTAGTTCTTGCTCATGTAGTTGAACTTGTGTGGGTGCTCAAAGTTGATGTAGTTCATCAAGAGTTGGGAGCACCACTTGATGTTTTCCAATCTCGGTGGGACCGAATCAATAAACTCGGTCGGACCGAAAATGTAAACCTAGTGACCGTTAGTGATTTCGGTGGGACCGACTGGATCAACTCGGTGGGACCGATGTGCTAGGGTTAGGGTAAATCCAAAACTCGGTTTGACCGATTACTCAAACTCGGTGGGACCGATTTGGGTAATAAGTGAAACTGAGATTTGGTCAAGCAAACTCGGTGGGACCGATTGCATATCTCGGTGGTACCGAGAATATTGCAATGGGTAACAGAGAGTTTGCAAGCCCATCTCGGTGAGACCGAGATCCCATCGGTGAGACCAAACTGATTAGGGTTTGGCAGTGGCTTATGACAAGTGAAACTCGGTGGCGTCGGATAGGAAGAATCGGTAGGACCGAGTTTGGCTTAGGGTTTAGGTCATATGTGGAAGTGGGAAAGTAGTTGAGGATTTTGGAGCATATCATTAAGCACATGAAGCAAGAGGCTCATTAAGCAACACCTCATCCCTCCTTGATAGTATTGGCTTTTCCTATGGACTCAATGTGATCTTGGATCACTAAAATGTAAAAGTGAAGAGTCTTGAGCTTGAAGCTTTAGCCAATCCCTTGTCCTTAGCATCTTGAAGGAGTTCCCACAACCTTTAGTCCATGCCACTCCATTGTTGAACTTATCTGAAACATGCTAGATAGAAGTGTTAGTCCAACAAGAGATATGTTGTCATCAATTATCAAAACCACCTAGGGAGCACTTGTGCTTTCAGCCCTCCCACATGGGCGAAAGCTTGTGCAACCCTTCCCTGGAGAGGACCCGCCTCAGGACGAGGTCGCCCACCTCGAGCGTCCTGGAGCGGATGTTGCGGCAGTGGTATAGCCGCAACGCTTGTTGGTACCTTGCTGCCCTCAATGCGGCTTCGCGACGGCGTTCCTCCCGCAGCATGGTATCCATCCCCCGCATGGCGTCCTGCTGCGTTTTGTCGATCGCTAGGACCCGTGCAAAGCGATGCTTGACCTCGTGAGGAAGGACTGCTTCAACTCCGTAGACGCTGAAAAATGGAGTCTCACCTGTTGGCTTGGTGGCGGTAGTTCGGATGGACCACAACATGGACTGGAGCTCGTCGTGCCAGCCCCTGCCATAGGCCTCCAACTTCTTCTTGAAGGTCCTGGTCTTGAGGCCCCTCAGGACCTCCGCATTAGTGTGCTCGGCATGACCGTTACTCCTGGGGTGGGCCACCGAAGCGTAGCAGATCTGCGTTCCAAGGTTAGCACAGTAGGTTTTGAAGAGGTTGCTAGTAAACCGCGGACCGTTATCTGTGATGATGCGGTTGGGGACCCCGAAGCGGCTCACGAGGCCCTTGATGAACTTGACAGCAGAGCCGGCTGGAATGGTACGGACGGCTTCCACTTCCGCCCACTTGGTGAACTTGTCGATGACGATGTAGAGATAGCGGTAGCCCCCTGGAGCTCGGGGAAACGACCCTAGGATGTCCAGCCCCCAGACCGTAAACGGCCATGTGAGCGGGATGGTTTGGAGGCCCTGAGCAGGCTGATGGATTTGCTTGGCGTGGAATTGGCAAGCTTCACAGGACTTCACCAGCTCAGCCGCGTTGTTGACTGATGTAGGCCTATAGAATCCACTGCGGAACACCTTGCCGACGAGGTTCCGTGACGACGAGTGATATCCGCAGTCACCGCCGTGTATGTCAATCAGGAACTCCCTTCCTTGATCGCTGAGATGCAGCGCAGCGTGACATTGTTCGGTCGTTTCCTGTATAACTCGCCGTCTTGGTTACATTATGTCGTGGCCTGCCAGGCCACGTGCTCCGCATCCTCTTCCTTCTCCGGCAGCGTCCTGTGCATCAGGTACTCCTTGAATTCCCTGATCCAGCACTCCTCCTTGGGCTCGAGCGCCAAGAGCAGCCGAGCTCACGAGGGTCATGTGTCGCGAAGCACGCTTCCAAGTGGTGCCCAAGCGCCTCCCTCATGACGTTGGCAAGGTCTGAGGCCCTCCAGAAGAGAGCCCCCGAGCCCTGCCTAAGGAGGGCGTCGGGCGCGCCTTCCTATGCGACAAAGGGAGGCGCCCCTGGAGCGAGCGCTCGTCCTGACGTGGCTTCTGCCGCGACGCCGTCCTCTTGAGGTCCTGCATGGCGCGGCTGCTTCTTCTTGGGGATGACCTCCAGAGGGCCTTCATTTCTGCTGTTGGGGTCGTCGATTGCTGCGGCTTGAAAGGCACGCTCGAGGGAGCACACCGCATCCCTTTCTTCACACGGGACCGTGATGATTCCTCCACTTCCTGACATCTTGAGAACGTTGTAGCCGTGATGAGTGACTGCCATGAACTTGGCCAGGGCTGGTTACCTGAGGATGGCATTGTACGGCAGGCGGATGTGCGCGACGTCGAAGTCGATGAGCTTGGTGCGGTAGTTCT
Source organism: Triticum urartu (assembly GCF_056163025.1). Lineage (NCBI taxonomy): Eukaryota > Viridiplantae > Streptophyta > Magnoliopsida > Poales > Poaceae > Triticum > Triticum urartu. Next base: position 309,115,615 of record NC_141878.1, read on the forward strand.
TGCGCTCCCCGAAGGTGACAAGCAGGCGGACCTGCCCTATCGGGGTGGTGGAGCCATCGGTCACTCCTCAGAAAGGCTTGGTGGGCAGGAGCTGCTCATATGGCACTTGGAGGTTGTCGAACATGTCGATGGACAGGACGTTGAGCCCTGCGCTGCCGTCGATGAGGGTCTTGGTGACATGCACATTGCTGATGACTGGGGAACACAGCATAGGGAGGGTGCCAGCGGTGGCTGTGCACTTGAGCTGATCTACCGTGTTGAAAGTGATGGCGCATTGGGACCACCTAAGCGGGGGCGTGGCCTCGAGCTTGGGGAGCGCTGCGTTCACCTCGCGAGCAAACTGCTTGAAGATGCGCTGAGAGGCTGGGGCATGGGCGCCGCCCAAGATGCAAGCGATCGCACGCGGCTCCTGGAAGCTCCCAGCCCCCTTGTATTGGTGGTGGTCGTCGTTCCTTCTTGGTGGCGGCAGCGGGGGAAGACCAGCGTTACCCTGGGGGTGATCCTCACGCGGCGGGTCCCTCCAGGCGCCCTCGCGAGGTTGGTCCTGCCAGCGGTCCTCACGAGGTCGGTCGCGCCACTCCTCACACGGGCCACGGTCGTCCCAGCGTCCGCCTCCACGTCCTCCTCCGCGATCGTAGCCCCGGTCATTGCGCTCGGGGCATCGACCGTAGCGTCCTTCTCGTAAGGCTCTGAGCTCTTGACAGTCGCTGGTGTTGTGGGTGTTTAGGTTGTGGAAGGCACAGAACGGTCGGCCGTTCTCGGATGACTAGGGCTGATCTCTGCCTCGCTTGATGTCGGGCTCCGCTGCGAGCACAACTACCTCCTTGCGCTTCACGTCCTTGGCCTTGGCCTTCTTCTCCTCCACGCCTATGGCTGGCGGCTCAACGAGAGAGAGGCGCCCCTCCTCAGCTCTTGCGCACTTGGTCGCCAGGTTGAACAGCTCCTGAGATGTGCAGAGCTCCTTGTGGATGGCGAGCTCTTCCTTCATCTTGACGTCACGGACGCCGTCGGAGAACGCAGAGATGATGGCCTCGTCCGTGACCTTGGGGATCTTGAGGCGGGTGTTGTTGAAGCGCTGGCTGTACTTCTGGAGGGTCTCTCCTGGCTGCTGCCTGATGCGGCGTAGATCACCTGCGGCCGGAGGATGGTCGCGAGTGCCCTGGAAGTTGGCGACGAAGCGGTCGCGCATCTCGTCCCAGGTGGAGATCGAGCCATGATGCAGGTTTAGGAGCCAGGAGCGAGCTCCATCCTTGAGAGCCATGGGGAACCAGTTTGCCATGACCCTTTCGTCGCTCTTGGCCGCTTTGATGCTCAACTCATAGAGCTGCAGGAACTCCGCGGGGTCGGCAGTACCGTCATAGTGAGGAGGCAGATCCGGCTTGAACTTGCCCGATCAGGCGACGCTACGCAACTCGGGGGTGAAGGCGAGACAGCCAGCCGTGGTTGCCGGGGACCGCTTCGGAGGTGGAGCTTGGTCTTGACGAGGTCCGCACTGCACCACTGCGGGCGGTGCACGGTCTTGACGAGGTGGCGCGAGGAGCGCAGGTGCAGCTTCTCGCGGCCGCGGAATTTCCTGACGGCTTCTCTCTTGGCTTCGATCAGGCGACGTCTTGGGGCTGAGGTGGTGGAGGCGCGGCATGAGCCCCGTCGCCCGCGACTGGTTGAGGTGGAGGCAGAGAGTGGGACGGTGCCGGAGAGCCCCCGCGGCGCGGACGAGCTCGGCGACGCATTCGAGCCACTCCTCGTAGAGGTCGTCGACGGGGCGGTAGCGCGGGAGCTCGTTCGCTGCGAGGAGCGCGGCCCGTGCCTCCATGGGAGCGTCGGGAGCGTGAGACGAAGAACCAGAAGGGGTCATCGATGGAGTGGTGGTGCAGCCGTCCTGCCACACCGAAGGATGCAGCAAGGACGCCTGTTGCTCATTCCCCTCCGGGCCAGTGGCAGCGTTGGCGGCAGGAGACGGGGAACGGCGATGTGTCCCGCCGACGGGAGCCGTCTGAGCGACGCGTGCGGTCAGGGCAGCCCGAAGCTCAGCTCGAGCACGGCGAGTGTCCCCCATGGAGACGACGGAGCGACGAACTAATGGAAGGGAGGCTACGGCGCACCCCTACCTTGCGCGCCAAATATCAGATGTGGGGTTTCGGCAAACCCATAAGGTTCAAACACTAGGGTGCGCGCGAATTCTTTCCCTCCTACCAATCTACGCCCTAGCTCACTAAGATCTCGCGGACGAACTCGACAAACTCGCAACACAGAAAGACAGAAGGTTTATACTGGTTCAGGCCACCGTTGTGGTGTAATACCATACTCCAGTGTGTTGGTGGTGGATTGCCTCTAGGGCTGATGATGAACAGTACAAGGGAAGAACAGCCTCCTGAGGTTGAGGTGTTCTTGAGCTCGGTGAGCTTGTGCGTGTGTGGATGGTCTGAATGATCCGTCCTCCACTAAGGTGGTGGCTGTCACACCCTAGCTAGTTCATGCATTAGAGTGTTGCATCATGTCTACTTTTACAGAAACTTGAAATGGGGATGACAGAACCCCCAGCAACCCCCCTGGAAACAACTAGGGTTTACTAAAATTATTTTCAATGAACCCAAAATGCCCTTCACAAAATGTTCATCATTTCTGGATTGGGTTAAAACCCCTGGCAAAAATGGTGCACTCTTTTCTAGGACATTCTGGATTCTTTGAATTAAATCATAAGTATTTGAATTTGGGAATTTAAATGCTATAAAATATTTTAATTGCCCAAATAATTCTGGAGTTAAGTGAGGGCTGTTAGGAATAATCCCAACAGAGCCCACAATTATTTTCAGCATTTTAGTAAGTGCCTAAGTATCTTTAATAAAGCCCTAAAGTTACAAAAAAAATAGAAAAAGAAAACAAACAGGAAAAGAGAGAAAGAGAAAGCTTACCTGGCGCCCACCCCAGCAGGCCCACCTGCCGGCCCAGCCCAGCCAACGCTCAAGCGAGCTGCTTGGCTTGGCCAGGCAAGCAAGCAGCTGCTCGACGGCAAGCACAGCATGCACGCCACGCAACTGCCCGCCGCCTCGCCGCTCCCCTCGCCGAGCTGTCGACGTGGGACGACCCCCCTCTCTCTCCCCAACCTCCCAGACATTCGCTCTTCCCTCTGGTTCCTCTCTCTCGCCCTCCCCGACGTCGCCCAAGACGTCACCGTCGTTGCCGCTCGCCGCAGCCACGTCCAACGCCATCCCCGCGCCCTCTCACCGTGTCCGGACGGTTCGCTGTCATCGACTATGTCAACTAGCCAAGCCGCACGACGCCGGAGCCCCTGCATCGTCCCCGCCGCCGTCGTCTTCAACCACGGGGCGCCGAGATCCCCGTCGCCATTCCGACCGCACCGAGCCTTCCCCGGGCATGCTGACCTTCTCTGCGGCTTCCCAGTGAGCTATTGCTCCTCCCCCTTCTCTCCGCTTCATCATTAGAGCTCTGTAGCCGCCGTGCCTTTTCCGTCCGAATGCACCGCCGCCTGACCACGTCGCCGGCGATGCTCCGATGACCTTTTGGTCACGGGCTTGTGCCCATCACACTCATTGCATCGCGTAGATGTTGTAGGTGCAAGCGCCACGCCGCCTAGGCCACTGCAGCTACGCGCATGAGCTGACACGAGCTTCGGCCTCCGCCAAGCTCATCGCCGGTGATGCTCCGGCCACTCCCCGGCCAAGCCATCACCACGGCTGGATGCGGACGAGCACCAGCTGCCCGTAGCTGCTCTCCGCGCAGCAAATGATGCCCTGTGGGCAAATCCCGTAGCGCGCCGCCGCGTCTGGCCTCGCCGGCGGCTAAACGCCGGCAGGCTTTGACCCGCGGACCGGCAAGTTGACCAAGCCTGGCCTGTGTGGGCCCAGGTTGACTCCCCCCTGAGCCTATGACAGGTGGGGCCGGCCTGTTAATTAGTTTAGGATTAGTGCTAACTAATTATAATTAGTTTAGGTCATTGACATGTGGGCCCAGGCCCCACTGACAGTTAGTTAGTATTAACTTAATCCTGTTAGTTAGCTGAGACACTGACAGACAGGGCCCACCAGTCAGGTTTGACTGGCCCTGGCGCCTTTGACTCGCTGACGTCATAGTGACGTAGTGCTGACGCAATTATTCATTTTCTGGATTTATTTTTATATAGGAAATTCCAGAAAATAGCCAAAACTTCTAAAATCATAGAAATTAATCCGTAACTCCAAATGAAAAGATTTATATATGAATTTTGATCAGAAAAATTCAATCTATCCATGACAAAACAAGATAACCTTGCTGTTTAAGCAAAATAAGATAATGCACTAATATGGCTATGTTAAATGAACTAACATTTGAATCTTTGATTCAAATGGGTTCATTCCTTTCTATTTTAGCTTGCATTAGCCCAAGACACATTCATCTTGCCATGTCATAGCATGCATCATATTGTTGCATATTGTCATGTGTTGATTATGTTCGGTGTGTCTTTCGTGGTAGGTTCTGCCTCCGAGGATAACCCCGAATATCCGTCTGAAGGGCAGTACCCTACTACCACTACATCAGGCAAGCAGCCCCATTGATCATATTGATACAAATCCCATGTTCTCGCCTCTGCTCTCATTTACTGCATTAAGACAACAACGTTTCAAACTGCTGTGTGCTACGCTAGTTGAACCCTTATCCTCTGCATGACCTGTCATTGCCACAGTAACTAGATGAAACCCACTAGCATGTGTAGGAGTTGATTGAGCCTTGTATGTGCTTCCTACCTTGCTATGCTTAGAGTTGTGTCAGGTCTGGTTCATCTGGGTGATGGGCTAGAGTGAAATGATTATGTCAGTAATGTGAGGGATGTGTTGAACATGATTTGGTAAAGGTATCGATGAGAGGACATGTAGGAGTACATGGTGGGTTGTTTCATTGAGGCCGTCCCTAAGAACTGAGATCTGTATGTGTGATTTTAAGAATCAGCTACTACCATGCATTGGGATCCTTAATTGACCCTCTTGGCTTCTTAATCACCCTAGTACTCTGTCCAGGAGTTGCAATTAGTTTCTGGTGTTTGTAGGTTATGTGTTGGCGGCCGTGCGTAGCGCGGACCCTAGGGGTGGGCTATGTTGCGGTAGATACACCGTGGCATGGTGTACCGAGTCACCCGTTTGGTGTCTCGGGAACCCTGTTCACATCGTTCGGGGCCGTATGTGGAAACCTCGGCCGGACTCCCTATGGATGGAACCTGGATAGGCGATAAACCTGGACTAGAGGCTTGAGTGTTTAGGTAGGGCGTGGCCGACACCCTCGTTGGGCTTCCGCTTGAAGGTTGCCGAGTACATGTCGTGTAAACGCTAGTAAGTGGTGAGAGCATGTATGAAGGAGTACACCCCTGCAGGGTTAACATCATCTATTCAAATTGTCGTGTCCGCGGTAAAGGACTACTTGGTTTCCTATACAGTTCATAGACAAGTTAATGGATACTACTAAAAGACTCAAGATAAGTGTGAGTACCGAGGATGGCCCTCTCGTAGGATGACGAGGGAGGATCCCCGGTGGTGTATTGTTTTGGTGATTAGTGGACTCGTGTGCGAAAACTATTTTACTAAGTGGTGTCCCATAGGATAGCTTAGCCAAGAGTCAAAGCTGGCTTGCTGCAATAACTCCACCACCTTCTTAAGAATGAGCATGTATAGTAGGTTCTGATGTAAGACTTGCTGAGTACCTTTGTACTCATGTTTGTTTAATTACTGTTTTCAGACGACAACACTGCCCCCTCCGATGGGTTTTATGTAGATCTCGACGTCGATGAGTGACTTGCCACCCAGGTGGTGATCCTGGCCATGGAGGGCCCTATGTAGATAGACAGGCTTCGAGAAGCCTTCTTTCTTTCTAGTGTCTGTACTCAGACTATTTGCTTCCGCATGTGCTTGTATGCTTGTATGACTTGAGTGTCGGGTCATGTGACCCCTACCTGTATGAACATGTTATGTATGGCTCTCTGGAGCCTTTAAATGAAGTACTTGAGTTGTAGAGTTTTGTTGTGATGCCATGTTGTATTTACACATATCGAGCATATTGTGTGTATGATTGAAATGCTTGGTATGTGTGGGATCCGACAATCTAGTTGTTTATCCTTGGCAGCCTTTCTTATGGGGAAATGCAGTCTAGTGTTCCTCGAGCCATAGTAGTCCGCTACAGCCCGGTTCACCGGAGTCCTGCTAGCCCAGCACTACTGTTCAGGACACTTGACTGGCCGGCATGTGTTCCACTTTGTTCCTATGTCTGTCCCTTCGGGGAAATGTCACGCGGTGACATCCGGAGTCCTGCCTAGCCTGCTACAGCCCGGGTTCCCCGGAGTCCTGTTAGCCCAGTGCTACAGCCCGGATTCACTCGCGGATGACCGACATGCTCGATGTGATTCATGTATTCCTGTCCCCATAGGTCTGTGCCGCTTTGGGTTCTCGACTAGCCATGTCGGCCCGGGTTCTCTGTCATATGGATGCTAGCGACACTATCATATACGTGAGCCAAAAGGCGCAAACGATCCTGGGCCATGGTAAGGCGACACCCGTGGGGATACCGTGCGTGAGGCTGCAATGTGATATGAGGTGTTACCGGCTAGATCGATGTGACTTGGAATCGGGGTCCTGACAGCGTTGGCATCAGAGCTGGACTGCCTGTAGGTTCGTTGAGCCAAACTGGTCTATGTCGAGTCTAGAAATGCTTTGGTTATATGTAGGGGAATTGATTGTGGGAGGGAACGTAAGGCTCTTTTTACTCCTTTACCTTATGCTCTCTGATCTGAGTCATTCTCTTCTCATTCAACGTGGGTTAAGGACTAGGCTCTCTTCTTCTGTCAGGTTCACGTGTTGCTAATCCGTAGTAACTTATAGGATTGTTGGTTACCAGCCTCAGTTCAGTTTCTACCAGTTTGAGTATGTTGCCAGTTGAATCAGAACCTTTATATGATGTTGTTGAGTGGTCTTGCAAACTGTTGTGGATGTCTCAAATCTTTTTCTGAGCATTTACAGCTGTTATGTTGTCCAATTTTCCCTAGAAATTCTAATGTCTTTGCATTGTGGTTGTGCTTTCAGATGGCCACTCGTGCTCAAAACCAAGTGGTTCGCCTGACCCGGTGCCAAGATGTGCCCGGTCATACTGCTATGTTAGTCCTGGTAATGATCGAGACGGGTTACGGTTGGTATCCCGAATACATTGTCGAAGAGCAATTCCGAGACTTTAATCAAAGCCAATATTTCTACACCGTCAGGATATTTCCTTCTTATCCTGGATCTACCGAGCCCCTCCATTGTTCCTATGGACTTGGGGTTACTGTTGAGATGGCTGTGCAGGATGCTGCCTATTCCATGATGACCATCATGCGAGTCCGGACTGGCCTGCTTCGAAACATCAACTTCCGTTATATGCCAGCTTCACTCCTGGGAGCACAAGGGTATCTCCAGGATATCTATGCTGACTCCACACGTGAGGACTCACTAACTCGCACCACTGCCGAGATGCTCGAGGATAAGGACCGAGAGAATCGGGCATTGAGACTGGAGCTTTTCAACACCCGTGCTGATCATTGGGCCACTTTGACTCGGTTTGCACCTGCTGTGCAAGCTGGATGTATGGATACGAGGGATCTGTATCCTGTGAGATCTTCTCTGCCAGACATGGTGGATTGGCATGATGTGGGAGGCATCACCCCACCCCGTGGTCCCTGCAGGCCACCGTTTGTTGGTCCAAGACCTCATCCTAGCCCTTTTGGTCCCGGATGATCATGTTGAACTTCCAAGCTATGGAGGTGACTTCTATGAGGACTACTACAGAGCTGTCTGAGTTAGTAGTAGTATCACTAGTATTGTAATAGTCGTATCTCCACTATCCTGCGTGACTTGTGGAATATGACTTAGTGTGTAATCAATTCCGGAGGTGTAGACAAATAATGTATAGGAGCTTGGAATGCCTCCGATGAGATGTAATGTCTTTCATCATAGTTGTACTGTAGCCTGGGCTTGTACTAAACTATGTATGGTCTGTATGACCGTTGGTATATATATGGCAGTTCTATATTACCATGACATACGGATGAACATCTCTGCATTCCGTGTTATCCATCACATTCTGCACTTCCTTGCTAAGTTGTGCCATCCTTATCTAAACCGTTGTCTTGTTTTCTCCTAGGATGGTCAACACCCGCAGCAACCCTGCTGCCCCGGAGCAGGGGGAAGCCAGTGCAGTTAGGGGTGAAAATCTGCCTCACCCGCCTTCTCTGGCCGAAGTGATGCTGGAGGCGGAAAGAAACAAGCGTGAGACTAACCGCTTGCTGGAGTGGATTAAGCAGAACACTGCACGCCATCAGCGAAATGACTTGGTGTCAATCAATGACTTCATCAAGTTGTACCCACCAAAGTTTAACCATTCTGTCGAGCCCCTCGACGCGGATGACTGGCTTCGCAGCATCACCCACAAGCTACGTTCTGCCAATGTAGCCGAAGCTGATAAGGTTACTTATGCTTCCTATCACCTCGAATGCCCTGCTAGTCTTTGGTGGGAAAATTTTGAAGCTATGCGCCCGGTCGGCCAAATCACTACTTGGGCTGAATTCAGTGAGGCTTTCCGTGAGCATCACATCCCGGAAGGTCTCATAGATCGCAAGAGGGAAGAGTTCTGCAATTTCACCCAAGGAAGACTGACTGTGGATGCATATAGTCGTGAATTTGGGAATCTGGCACGATATGCTCCTGAAGAAGTATCTACCGACACTAAGAAGCAGGCAAGGTTCCGCAAGGGACTTAGCCCTGAGCTTCGCCGCGATCTTCGTCTGCACAAGTGCACCTCCTTTCAGAAGTTGGTCAATAAAGCCATCAGTGCTGAGACAGGCCAGTCTGACTATGACGCTTCATGCAAGCACTCCCGTGATTTTGGCTCTTCATCGGCTTTGGATCTCAGAAGCGCCGGGTGTGGATTCCAAGCACGACACTGCCACCCAGGTTCATTCCGAGGCCATCCTTTGAGGCGCCTCGTCCCAACCAGCAGTTTGCACCGTCCAAGCCCTATGGTGGCCCCGCTGCTAATGCTGCCCCACACCCCAATGTTGTGACATGTTTCAAGTGTGGAGAGCCGGGTCACTATAGTCGAGAGTGTCCCCAGAACAACAACCCCATTCAGTCTGGAAAGTCCGTTGGCCGTGGTAAGCCAGCGGGAAAGACATTCTAAGCCAAGCCGGTCACCACTGCACGTGGCCATGTCAACTATGTCTTAGCCGAGGATGCTCATGAGGATCCTAACGTCATCCTTGGTACGCTCCTTGTTAATGGCCATCCAGCATCTGTTCTTTTCGATACTGGAGCATCTCATTCATTCATATCCGAGAACTATGCTCAATTGCATAACACGACATTCTGTGACATGCCCACTTCCATGGTAATTCAAACTCCGGGTTCCAAATGGCAAACTTCTAGATTAAGCCATGGGAACGAAATTCTTGTCGATAGACTTGTCTTCCTTGCATCCTTAATAGCTCTCAAGTCCTCGGACATAAACATCATCTTGGGTATGGACTGGATGTCAGCTCATTACACTAAGATTGATTGTGCCACTAGAACCGTTCAACTTACTCACCCATCGGGCAAGACAGTCAATGTCTTAACTCGAGTGGCCAAGCGCCAGCTTTACTCCCTAAATGCCAACCCCCTTCCAGACCTTGAAGATATTCCGGTAGTCCGGGACTTTCCGATGTCTTTCCAGAAGAACTGCCAGGTGTTCCACCTGACAGGGATGTCGAGTTTGTGATAGGCCTTGTTCCAGGAACCGTTCCAATTTCTAGAAGACCCTATAAGATGGCACCCTTAGAACTAGCCGAGCTTAAGAACCAACTCGATGAGTGCTTGAAAAAGGGTTTCATCCGTCCTAGTTCCTCTCCTTGGGCTTGCCCCGTCCTCTTCGTTAAGAAGAAGGATGGAACGGATCGGATGGTTGTAGATTACTGACCTGTCAACTTGGTCATTATAAAGAATAAGTATCCGCTTCCCAGGATCAACGATCTGTATGACCAGCTCGCTGGATCCTCAGTCTTTTCCAAGATGGATTTGAGGTTGGGCTCCCATCAAATCAAAATCAGAAACGGGGACATTCCCAAAATGGCCTTTGTTACTCGTTATGGCCAATACGAGTACACCGTTATGTCCTTCGGTTTAACCAATGCCCCAGGCACCTTCTCTCGGTTAATGAACTCGGTCTTCATCGAGTATTTGGATAAATTCGTCGTAGTATACCTCGATGACATACTCATCTACTCCAAGAATGAAGAGGAACATGCTTAACATCTAAGGCTGGTATTGACAAAACTTCGAGAGCATCGCCTTTATGCCAAATTCTCCAAGTGTGAATTTTGGTTGCCAGAAGTGACCTATCTAGGCCATGTAATCTCTGGTAAGGGTATTGCTGTCAATCCCGAGCGAGTTCAAGCCGTCCTTGATTGGACTCCACCTGAGATGGTCAAGCAAGTTCGGAGCTTCCTTGGCTTAGCGAGCTATTGCCGCCGCTTCATCGAGAATTTCTCCAAGGTTGATAAACCTCTAACTGAACTCCTCAAGAAAGATAGAAAGTTCGAGTGGACCCCACAGTGCGAGTTCAGCTTTCAGGAACTGAAAAGACGCCTGACATCTGCTCCCGTACTGGTTCCACCAGATTTCTCCAAGGACTTTATTATCTATTGCGATGCCTCGCGACAAGGACTAGGTTGCATACTCATGCAAGATCGTCAGGTAATTGCCTATGCTTCACGGCAATTACACCCACATGAGGAAAATTATCCCACACATGATCTAGAGCTTGCAGATGTAGTCCATGCACTTAAAACTTGGCGACATTACCTTCTCGGTAATCGTTGCGAGATCTTCACCGATCACCAAAGTTCGAAATATATCTTCACCAAACCGGATTTGAATCTCAGACAACGACGTTGGGTCGAGTTGATCTCGGATTACGGCTTAGGAATAACTTACACCCCGGGCAAAGCCAATGTCATGGCTGATGCGCTAAGTCATAAATCTTATTGTAACAACCTGATGTTACAACAAAGTCAACCACTTCTCCATGAGGAATTTTGTAAGCTTAATCTTCACATTGTTCCTCAAGGTTTCCTATCCACCCTGGTGGCGAAGCCTAACCTTATGGATCAGATCATAACCACCCAGCGGTATGATAAGGACATATCCCGGATTAAGGAGAACATCACTAGCGGAGTTGCTAAATGTTTTTCCATGGATGAGCGAGGTGTTGTCTTCTTCGAGAACCGCTTGGTGGTTCCCAAGAAACAACATTTACGCCAGTTGATTCTTAAGGAAGCTCATGAATCCCCTCTCACCATTCATCCCCGTAGTACCAAAATGTATCAAGACCTACGCCAGAAGTTTTGGTGGACTAGGATGAAGAGAGAAATTGCTCAATACATTGCTAGTTGCGACGTCTGTCGTCGTGTTAAAGCAGAGCACCAACGGCCTACTGGCACCCTTCAACCTTTGGCTATTCCTGAGTGGAAATGGGATAAAATCAGTATGGATTTCATTACTGGGTTTCCCAGGACCAAGAGAGGGAATAATGCCATCTTTGTCGTGATCGACCGTCTTTCCAAAGTAGCCCATTTCCTACCTGTTCGTGAGAGTATGACCCTAGCCAGCTAGCCGAATTATACATCTCCCGAATAGTGTCGCTTCATGGTGTCCCATTGGAAATTAACTCAGACCATGGGAGTCTCTTCACCTCTTGATTTTGGGAAAGTTTCCAAAAGGCTATGGGAACTCGTCTCTCTTTTAGCACCGCCTTGCATCCTCAATCAAGTGGTCAAGTAGAGCGAGTCAATCAAATTTTGGAAGATATGCTCCGAGCTTCTGTCATCTCATTTGGAATGGGTTGGGAGAAATGCCTTCCATTCGCGGAGTTTGCTTATAATAATAGTTATCAAGCTAGCTTGGGCAAAGCTCCTTTCGAAGTTCTCTATGGACGAAAATGCCGAACGCCTCTTAACTGGTTAGAAACCGGGGAAAGACAACTCTTTGGCCCAGATATGATTCAGGAAGCAGAGGAGCAGGTTCGTGTTATTCATGAGAAATTGAAAACAGCCCAGTCTCGTCAAAAGAGCCAATATGATCGTAAACATAAGCTCATGACTTATGAAGTCGGCGAGAAGGCTTACCTTCGGGTTACTCCATTAAAGGGAACCCATCGATTCGGTATCAAGGGCAAGTTGGCTCCTTGTTACATTGGACCCTTTCGCATTCTTGCCAAACGACGGGAAGTTGCCTACCAATTGGAACTACCTTCGCACTTTCCAGAGTTCACGATGTCTTCCACGTTTCTCAACTCAGGCGTTGCTTCGTGGATCCTATCCATGGAGTGGACCACGAAACGCTTGATCTAAAAGATAACCTCTCATACTGGGAATTTCCCATTCATATCCTTGATCAAGCCGAGCGTACCATTCGACAACATAATATCAAGTTTCTCAAGGTTCAATGGTCACACCATTCCGAGAAAGAAGCCACTTGGGAAAGGGAGGATCATCTTCGACTCGAGTACCCCACTTTCTTCCCGGAGGATCCTAAATCTCGGGACGAGATTCTTTTGAGTGGGGGTGAGTTGTCACACCCTAGCTAGTTCATGCATTAGAGTATTGCATCATGTCTACTTTTACAGAAACTTGAAATGGGGATGACAGAACCCCCAGCAACCCCCTTGGAAACAACTAGGGTTTACTAAAATTATTTTCAATGAACCCAAAATGCCCTTCACAAAATGTTCATCATTTCTGGATTGGGTTAAAACCCCTGGCAAAAATGGTGCACTCTTTTCTAGGACATTCTGGATTCTTTGAATTAAATCATAAGTATTTGAATTTGGGCATTTAAATGCTATAAAATATTTTAAATGCCCAAGTAATTCTGGAGTTAAGTGAGGGCTGTTAGGAATAATCCCAACAGAGCCCACAATTATTTTCAGGATTTTAGTAAGTGCCTAAGTATCTTTAATAAAGCCCTAAAGTTATAGAAAAATAGAAAAAGAAAACAAACAGGAAAAGAGATAAAGAGAAAGCTTACCTGGCGCCCACCCCAACAGGCCCACCTGCCGGCCCAGCCCAGCCAACGCTCCAGCGAGCTGCTTGGCTTGGCCAGGCAGGCAAGCAGCTGCTCGATGGCGAGCACAGCATGCGCGCCACGTAGCTGCCCGCCGCCTCGCCGCTCCCCTCGTCGAACTGTCGACGTGGGATGCCCCCCTCTCTCTCCCCGACCTCGCAGACATTCGCTCTTCCCTCTGGTTCCTCTCTCTCGCCCTCCCGGACGTCGCCCGAGACGTCACCATTGCCGCCGCTCGCCGCAGCCACGTCCAACGCCGTCCCCACGCCCTCTCACCGTGTCCGGATGGTTTGCCGTCGTCGACTACAGCGACTAGCCAAGCCGCACGATGCCGGAGCCCCTGCATCGTCCCCGCCGCCGTCGTCTTCAACCTCGGGCCGCCGAGATCCCCGTCGCCATTCCGACCGAACCGAGCCTTCCTCGAGCACGTTGACCTTCTCTGCGGCTTCCCAGTGAGCTACTACTCCTCCCACTTCTCTCCGCTTCGTCGCTAGAGCTCTGTAGCCGCCGTGCCTTTTCCGTCCGAACGCACCGCCGCCTGACCACGTCGCCGGCGATGCTCCGGTGACCTTTTGGTCACGGGCTTGTGCCCATCACACTCACTGCATCGCGTAGATGTTGTAGGTGCAAGCGCCATGCCGCCTAGGCCACTTCAGCCACGCGCACGAGCTGACCCGAGCTTTGGCCTCCGCCAAGCTCGTCGTCGGCGATGCTCTGGCCACTCCCCGGCCAAGCCATCACCACGGCTGGATGCGGGCGAGCACCAGCTGCCCGTAGCTGCTCTCCGCACAGCAAATGATGCCCTGTGGGCAAATCCCGCAGCGCGCCACCGCGTCTGGCCGCACCGGCGGCTAAACACCGGCAGGCTTTGACCCGCTGACCGGCGAGTTGACCACGCCTGACCCGTGTGGGCCCAGGTTGACTCCCCCCCTGAGCCTATGACAGGTGGGGCCGGCCTGTTAATTAGTTTAGGATTAGTGCTAACTAATTATAATTAGTTTAGGTCATTGACATGTGGGCCTAGGCCCCACTGACAGTTAGTTACTATTAACTTAATCATGTTAGTTAGCTGAGACACTGACAGACAGGGCCCACCAGTCAGGTTTGACTGGCCCTGGCGCCTTTGACTCGCTGACGTCACAGCGACGCAGTGCTGATGCAATTATTCATTTTCTGGATTTATTTTTATATAGGAAATTAAAGAAAATAGCCAAAACTTCTAAAAATCATAGAAATTAATCTGTAACTCCAAATGAAAAGATTTATATATGAATTTTGATCAGAAATATTCAATCTATCCATTGGTAATGGTTTCATGCATGAAAAAACAAGATAACCCTGTTGTTTAAGCAAAATAAGATAATGCACTAATATGGCTATGTTAAATGAACTAACATTTGAATCTTTGATTCAAATGGGTTCATTCCTTTATTTTTTAGCTTGCATTAGGCCAAGACACATTCATCTTGCCATGTCATAGCATGCATCATATTTTTGCATATTGTCATGTGTTGATTATGTTCGGTGTGTCTTTCGTGATAGGTTCTGCCTCCAAGGATAACACCGAATATCCGTCTGAAGGGGAGTACCCTACTACCACTACATCAGGCAAACAGCCCCATTGATCATATCGATACAATTCCATGTTCTCGCCTCTGCTCTCATTTACTGCATTAAGACAACAACGTTTCAAACTGCTGTGTGCCACGGTAGTTGAACCCTTATCCTCTGCATGACCTGTCATTGCCACAGTAACTAGATGAAACCCACTAGCATGTGTAGGAGTTGATTGAGCCTTGTATGTGCTTCCTACCTTGCAATGCCTTCTATGCTTAGAGTTGTGTCAGGTCTGGTTCATCTGGGTGATGGGCTAGAGTGAAATGATTATGTCGGCAATGTGAGGGATGTGTTGAACATGATTTGGTAAAGGTATCGATGAGAGGCCATGTAGGAGTACATGGTGGGTTGTTTCATTGAGGCCGCCCCTAAGAACTGAGATCTGTATGTGTGATTTTAAGAATCAGCTACTACCATGCATTGGGATCCTTAATTGACCCTCTCGGCTTCTTAATCACCCTAGTACTCTGTCCAGGAGTTGCAATTAGTTTCTGGTGTTTGTAGGTTATGTGTTGGCGGCCGTGCGTAGCACTGACCCTAGGGGTGGGCTATGTTGCGGTAGATACACCGTGGCACGGTGTACCGAGTCACCCATTTGGTGTCTCGGGAACCCTGTTCACATCGTTGGGGGCCATATGTGGAAACCTCGGCCGGACTCCCTACGGATGGAACCTGGATAGGCGATAAACCTGGACTAGAGGCTTGAGTGTTTAGGTAGGCCGTGGCCGACACCCTCGTTGGGCTTCCGCTTGAAGGTTGCCGAGTACATGTCATGTAAACGACGGTAAGTGGTGAGAGCATGTATGAAGGAGTACAACCCTGCAGGGTTAACATCATCTATTCGAATAGCCGCGTCCGCGGTAAAGGACTACTTGGTTGCCTATGCAGTTCATAGACAAGTTAATGGATACTACTAAAAGACTCAAGATAAGTGTGAGTACCGAGGATGGCCCTCTCGTAGGATGACGAGGGAGGATCCCCGGTGGTGTATTGTGTTGGTGATTAGTTGACTCGTGTGCGAAAACTATTTTACTAAGTGGTGTCCTGTAGGATAGCTTAGCCAAGAGTCAAAGCTGGCTTGCTGCAATAACTCCACCACCTTCTTGAGAATGAGCATGTATAGTAGGTTCTGATGTAAGACTTGCTGAGTACCTTTGTACTCATGTTTGTTTAATTACTATTTTTAGACGACAACACCGCCCCCTCCGATGGGTTTTATGTAGATGTCGACGTCGATGAGTGACTTGCCACCCAGTTGGTGATCCTGGCCATGGAGGGCCCTATGTAGATAGATAGGCTTCGAGAAGCCTTCTTTCTTTCTACTGTTCGTACTCAGACTATTTGCTTCCGCATGTTCTTGTATGCTTGTATGACTTGAGTGTCGGATCATGTGACCCCTACCTGTATGAACATGTTATGTATGGCTCTCTGGAGCCTTTAAATAAAGTACTTGAGTTGTAGAGTTTTGTTGTGATGCCATGTTGTATTTACACATATCGAGCATATTGTGTGTATGATTGAAATGCTTGGTATGTGTGGGATCCGACAATCTATTTGTTTATCCTTGGCAGCCTTTCTTATGGGGAAATGTAGTCTAGTGTTCCTCGAGCCATAGTAGTCCGCTACAGCTCGGTTCACCGGAGTCCTGCTAGCCCAGCACTACTGCTCAGGACACTTGACTGGTCGGCATGTGTTTCACTTCGTTCCTATGTCTGTCCCTTCGGGGAAATGTCACGCGGTGACATCCGGAGTCCTTCCTAGCCTGCTATAGCCCGAGTTCCCCGGAGTCCTGTTAGCCCAGTGCTACAGCTTGGATTCACTCGCTGCTGACCGACATGCTCGATGTGATTCATGTATGCATGTCCCCATAGGTCTGTGCCGCTTTGGGTTCTCGACTAGCCATGTCGGCCCGGGTTCTCTGTCATATGGATGCTAGCGACACTATCATATACGTGAGCCAAAAGGCGCAAACGGTCCCGGGCCATGGTAAGGCGACACCCGTGGGGATACCGTGCGTGAGGCCGCAATGTGATATGAGGTGTTACCGGCTAGATCGATGTGACTTGGAATCGGGGTCCTGGCAGTGGCTAGTCCTATTTATATTGGCACTGGTCCTCTCCCCAAATATCGAGCGGGAAGGGAGCCAACAATGGCGGGCCAATTTGAAGGGGGACAGCTACTACAAGCTATCCTAACAGAAGTGGTCTTCCCCTGCCAAAGGCTCTGGTGGTGACGTCGTCTTGGGCTCCACGATGACCTCTGTCTTGCCGTCCTCCTGGTCTTGGTCTCGTTGAACCAATATGGCAACCTTTGCCCGATGCCTTGGTACACTTCGCCTGCGCTTGCCTCCTTAGCACCAAAGAGGAAATAAGGAAGTTGCGCGCGCTGGTGCCCGCCTGGTGCCGTGCATCATGGCTCACGTCATGAGGGCCTCGTGAGGTTTGCCCCGCCTTGATATCTCCGCCCCTCGCGAGCCTGCCCGGCTAGGCTACTCCAGAGGAGGCCTTGCGCCGTCTGCCTCGCGAGGGTCTTGGATGCTTTGCTGGTGAAGATGGGCCGTACAGCCTGCTGGCTCAGCCACGCCGTGGGCCGCAGGCAGGCAAGTCTGGGGACCCCCATTCCCAAGACGCCGACAGTCCTCAAGGAGCCACATGAGCTTCCAGAGCCTCCCGAGGCTCAGGGTCTTGGCCGATCGTGAGGAGCGACTTCTTCAGCGCACGCCTTCAGCTACCCCAACAATCCTTCGGCAACAAAACCAGGTGACAGTTTCCAAAACTTATTCAGCT
Organism: Triticum urartu; assembly: GCF_056163025.1. Taxonomy (NCBI): domain Eukaryota; kingdom Viridiplantae; phylum Streptophyta; class Magnoliopsida; order Poales; family Poaceae; genus Triticum; species Triticum urartu. The sequence goes on from NC_141878.1 coordinate 309,133,124, forward strand.
GGGAGCGCCCCTTGGGCTCCATTATTCCTAGGTCGCATGGGCCTGTCCCTGCGGCATGTATCCTCTTGCATCTCTAGCTTACCCTACTGGGGGTGCCCCTCGGGTTGCATCATCCCAGGCTGCTCGGGTCCGTCCCAGTGGCATGTATTGTTCTCGCATCTATCTAAGCTAGATGGTTCCCGTGCATGATTTATTTATATACATCCCCTGTTTTATTGTCACCCACCACGGGAGCCGTGCACCGATCGTTTTTCATCAGGATCCTTTGCATGAGAAGACTACGCACGGCACCTATGCTCGTGTTCGTCCCTGCAGCGTCGATAAACCCAACGGCTGAGCTCTGTCTAGCGGGCCGGCCCCGTTCACGTCACCTCCTGGGGTCATTGGTGCTTGGCCTCCTCATGTGATGGCCTCAGGAGATTCGCTTGGCGCAGGTTCCTAACCATCTTGCAGGACGACCACAGTCATCAAGAGCCAAGACTAGGCGCAACCCGCCTTGAGGTAGGGTCTCGGGAGTCCCGCGCTGGCTCACAAGTGCCCAGACACACCTCGTCTAGCCCTGCCGTGCAAGCCACGTGTCAGGGCGGGGTTGTACATGTGATGGGGGCTCCACTCAGAGGGAGCCCTCACCCACGCACCAGTGGAAGCACCATGCTCCGCGCTGGCAGTCGACACGGCCGACGAGCAGTTATGCCCGTGCAAGTGAGGAAGCGCTATGCTCCGCGCTGGTGATAAACAACTAAGGCCAGCCCCATGGCCGTATCAACCTCAGGGAGCCTCCGAGCTCAATGTCTGGCCTCATCGTGCAAGCGTATACCACCCTGCCAGGTCCCTCGGACCTGGTCGTCGCGCACCCCTCCCGAGCGGAGCCTTAGCGAGGGAAAAGGTATGAAGGTCGTTTGGACGTCAAGGGGGGCTCCTGAGAATCGCGACTCAGGAGCCTAACTGGCCACATAGCCCCTCACTCCTTGGTCTCATCCTGGTGATCCGGACGACCCAACAGCGGATGAGGTATGCGCGCGGTCGGGCCCTGCCGATGTAGAACAATAGGCCAACTCCTGCATCTCCTTTCTGTAAGTTGTTTGCGCGTCAAGGGGGGCTCCTGAGCATCGCGGCTCAGGAGCCTAACTGGCTACATAGCCCCTCGCTCCTTGGTACGTCCTGGTGATCCGGACGGCCCAATGGCGGCTGAGGTATGCGCGGGGTCGGGCCCTGCCGACGCAGAACACCAAAGCAAACGGAAAGGAAATCGCGGAACTCAAACAAATATTACAAGACATACTGTTTCTTGAATATCAAATACAAGTTTAAACGCCTCCACGAGGCATGGTTCGTGTTGCGAAAGCAAAGTAGGAAAAGGACCCGCCAGCAAGTCATCTCGTCATCCGTGGACACCGCCATTACTCACAGAAGGCTCCCCTTTGACGTTTCCCTTGCCAGCGCCGCCCGCCGAAGTGGCAAGTTCGGCAGTACCACCAGTTTAGGGCGCAGGGTCGAAGGTGCGGAACTTCTTCAGCAAAGCCTCCACCCGGCCCTTCATGGCTTCGGCAGCAGCTGTGCAGTGCTTGTCATCCTCAGGCTCCAGCAGCTCGTCAAGATTGGTGTCAGGATCACGAACATGGAGATGGCTGAAGACGCGCGTCAGCGCGGCCGAGGAAAGTGTGCAGGCTTCCCCCTCCACCAAAGGGACGATCCCGTCCACGACATCCTCAAGCGCGGTGACCAGATGAGGAAGTAGGTGGGTGGGGCCCTCGTTGGCTGTCACCAGTGGCTCCTCCAAGCCCTTCTCTTAGAGTGCCCGCAGCGCCACACGAGACCTCTGCACAAGGGACTTGAAGGCCACGTGGTCCTCAGCCAGGGCCTTCGCCTTGACTTCCATCCTGGCCTTCTCTGCCTTCATCTTCTGCTCCAGCTTCCCCAGCCGGCTGTGCTCCATGGCCTGCGCCTTCGCCAGCCGCTCCAGCTCAGCGTCGTGACCCCTGACAGCATCCTATCGTGCCTTCATCTTCTCCTCCTCCGCCTTACGGTCACGAGCTTCGGTCGCACGCTCGTTGCGCACGGTCTCCAGCGACCGACAGCGATCCTGGGTGGCCCCGGCGTCCTTCAGCACCACCTCATGAGCAGCCGTGGCTTGGGTAATGACCTCCTTGTCCTTCTTGGAGGCCGCAGCAGCCTGGCTCAATGCTGCCCGGACAGGCACATTGGAGTGAAGCCAGCCAGAGATTAGCTCTAGGCGCCCGGCCGCCAGGTGATGGTCAGTGCCTTGAAGATCCTCTCACAGCAGTGTCAGCGCAGAGAGAGCATGCTCCAGGACGTTAGGGGAGGCGAAAGGATCCAGGGTCAACAGTGCGGCGGAAGGAGGAGGAGACAATGTCGTCACCATAGCCGGAGAGGCTAGGAGCTACTGAACTTGGGGGACCCCAGCAACCAAGCCGGACGTCGGCACCTCCAGAGCCAGCGAGGCTACAGGGGCTGCCTCCTCCAGAGGACGCTCCCCCAAGCCTCGCGAGGATGATCGGGCCGGGGAAGCGCGAGCGCTCTCATTGCCCTTCCCGGCAGAGGAGGGTGCGGCCGATGCAAGTGATTTGGTCCCGAGCAGTACCACCGCTTCCTCCTTCCTCTTCTTCGCCGCGGGCATCGGCCTAATTACGCAACAAAGATGCGTCAAGAATCAGCAGCAGAAGCAAGAACAAGGCAGGACAAGAATACTTACTGGTCCACTGTGGCATAGTCTCTCCGCTTCCTAAGCTTGAAACCTGAGAGCCTCGCAGCCTGAGGTGCGGGCGCGTGGCCTCCAGGCGCTGAAGAGGGGGTAGCAGATAGGCTAGAAGTAGCTGGAGGAAGCGTCAAAACGGGGGTGTCGTCTTGGGAGATCAGCGCCGACCTTCCCCTCGTCGGGACCTCGGCCGGTGACCTCCTCCTGGGACTGACCTTGGACCTCGTGGATCCCCCTGCTGTGCGCAGCTCCCCCCTTTCCAGGAGGACATCAACCTCATCATCGTCATTAGGCAGGGTGTGGAGGATGCCGTCCTTGCGCAAAGGGGAGGTCTCCCCCACCCCTTCGCGGGTCGCCTCTGAGTCGCGCTCCTCCTCCTCCTCTTCTTCCTTCTCTTCCTCCACCCGAGACTCGTCGAAAGACACGTCCACTAGAGTCATCATCACCGGGACGTTCGAGGGCGCAGGAGGCACGAGCCCACGCCCGTCAAAAACAGGCAGGGCGGCGACCACCTTCGCCCCATCCGGAGGGCGATACAAGGGAACGAAGATGTTCGGCGGGTACCCCTGGTCGTCCCCGACCAAGGAGCGAAGGGCCGCGCTCAGCTCCGCGTCAGACAAGGCCTCCGGGTGCAGGGGGAGGTCGTCGCCCCCGTCCCCGAGCCTCCACAAGGGGCGTGGGCACGACTGGAGGGGAGCCACGTGCTGCTTCATGAATTATTTGACGATCATGGCCCCCGGCAGCTTCACCCCCTTGAATCACCAGGCCTCAGGTCGGCGTTCATCCTCTCCAACACCTGCATCGCCCTGGAGTTGGTGAGCTTCGCGCGAAGCCACCACTCTTGGGACATAGGCATCTCCGTCGGCAGCACCAGCCGGGGGTGGGCGTGCTTGGCGTCCATCAAAACCCACTTTCCCCTGAAGACCTCGGCCTTCTTCCCGGCCTTCGAGATGGGGTTCATCTTGTTGGCCGTGTCGAAGCCAACACACCCAGAGCAGTGGCCCTCCTTGATCTAGAGGAAGAAGAAGTGGCACAACAGCACCACAGACGACATCACTCCAACATACGCCTCGCGGTAGAAGGTGAAGATCGATAGGATAAGGATGGAGTTGGGATGAAGATGAAGAGAGTGGATCTTGTAATGGCCAAGGACGGCGTAGAAGAAGTCAGAGAAAGGGGGAATCATCCCGGCGCCGATGCTGCTCATAAAGAAGGGGTAGAAGGTGCTACCTGAGGCCTTCGGCTCGGCGGAGCCAGCCCGGAGCACAGTCTTCCTCTTCTCATCACCCTCCGCTGTCATCAGGAGCACGGCGACAACGTTCTTCTCTGAAACGCTCGGTGCTTTGAGCTCCGGCTCGTACCAAGACGACGAGGGAGTGGCCCGGGCTTTCTTGGGCGCCATTGGCGGCAGGCTTGAAGGAGGATTCAGGCGGATCTGGAGTTTCTGGAAGCAAGGAGCGAGAAAGGCGATCTGGAGCAAGGCGATGGAAAGCAATGAAAGCAAATGCAGCCCGCACCAACCTTTTGTCAGGCGGCCAGTTGCCGAGGCAGCATGGGGAAGCGGAGACGCCCATGTCCCATCAATCGCCATGCGTCAACCGAGGCCACAAGCTGTTGGGGCCCGCGGTGCTCCGCACTGGCCCATTGGCTTCGCCTCGAAGCCAAGTCCGAGCACGCCTTTGGCCCGGGGCCTACTATCGGCGTCCTGGGAATGGGGGTCCCCAGACTTGCCTACCTGCAGCCCACGACGTAGCTCCACCAGCGGCCCTGTACGGCCTATCTTCATCAGCGAACACTCAAGACACTCGCGAGGGGCCAAGCCTCGCGAGGCGGATGACGCAAGACCTCCTCGGGGGCGGCCTCACCAGGATGGCTTGTGAGGGGCTGAGAGATCAAGGCAAGGGGCACCACGTGAGGTCCCTGTGACGTAGGCCATGACGACCAAGGCCATGCGGGTGTCAGGCGGGTGCCAGCGCATGAAGTGTGCTCGTTTTCTCTTTGGTGCTAAGGAGGCAAGCGCAGGCGAGGATTCCCGAGGCATCATGCAAAGGTTTCCATATCGGTGCAACAAGACCAAGACCAGCAAGATGGTAGGACGAAGGTCACCGTGGAGCCCAGGACAGCGTCACCACCAGAGCCTTTGGCAGGCGAAGACCACCTTTTGTTAGGATAACTTGTACTAGTTGTTTCCCTTCAAATCTGGCCATTGTGGGATCCCTTCCCGCCTACATTTGGGAAGAGGACCAGAGCCTCTATAAATAGGACTAGCCACCACCGTAGTTGAGGATCGGCTCATCTTGGATTGGATTTACTCCACCAAAGCCATCTCACTAGCTCATCGAGCTCAAGGACACCTCTCCTTAGGAGGCTGTTCTTCCCTTGTACTCGTTCATCCCCAGCCCAAGAGGCAATCCACCACACCACACTCGAGTAGGGTATTACACCACAACAGTGGCCCAAACCAGTATAAACCCTGTGTCCTTTGTTCTGCGAGCTTGGCGTGCCAAGCTTTGAGACCATGGTGAGAGCGTGAGCTAGCAGGGGATTCGATCATGGAGGGCTTCTACATCAACTCTATTGCCTTTCCGATGAAGCGTGAGTAGTTTACCATAGACCTACGGGTCCATAGGTAGTAGCTAGATGGATTCTTCTCTCTCTTTGATTCTCAATACCATGTTCTCCTCGATGTTCTTGGAGATCTAACTGATGTAATCCTCTTTTTGCAGTGTGTTTGTCGAGATTCAATGAATTGTGGATTTATGATCAGATTATCTATGAATATTATTTGAACCTTCTCTGAATTCTTTTATTCATGATTTGACATCTTTGTAATTCTCTTCAAACTATCGGTTTGGTTTGGTCAACTAGATTGGTTTTTCTTGCAATGGGAGAAGTGCTTAGCTTTGGGTTCAATCTGGCGGTGTCCTTTCCTAGTGGCAGTATAGGAAGCAAGAAACGTATTGTATTGTTCCCATCGAGGATAAAAAGATGGGGTTGACATCATATTGCTTGAGTTTATTCCTCTACATCATGTGATCTTACTTAATGTGTTACTCTGTTCTTCATCAACTTAATACTCTAGATGCAGGTAGGAGTCGGTCAATGTGTGCAGTAATAGTAGTAGATGCAGAATCATTTCGGTCTACTTCACATGGACATGATGCCTATATTTCATAATAATGGCCTTAGATATCGTCATAACATTGCGCTATTCTATCAATTGCTCGATAGTAATTTGTTCACCCATTGTATTATTTGCTATCTTGAGAGAAGCCTCTAGTGAAACCTATAGCCTCCAGGTCTATTTTCCATCATATAAGTTTCCGATCTACTATTTTCCATCATATTAGTTTCCGATCTACTATTTTACAATTTTTTTTCTTTCCGATCTATAAAACAAAAAAACCAAAAATATTTACTTTATCATTTGTTCAGTTTCATCTGTCTCTATCAGCACTTTTGCAAGTAACCGTGAAGGGATTGACAACCCCTTTATTGCGTTGGGTGCAAGTTGTTTGATTGTTTGTGCAGGTATTGGTGATTTGTACGTTGTCTCCTATTAGATTGATACCTTTGTTCTCTAACTGAGGGGAATACTTATCTCTACTTTGGTGCATAACCCTTTTCTCTTCAAGGGAAAAACCAACGCAAGCTCAAGATGTAGCAGGAAGAATTTCTGGTGTCGTTGTCGGGGAGAGCTACGCCAAGTCAAGACATACCAAGTACCCATTCATAAAATTCTCATCTCTTACATTACATTATTAATCATTTGCCTCCCGTTTTCCTCTCTCCCACTTCTAAAATTATTTTTGAAAAGATTTGCCTTTTTCTTCGACCCTCTTCCGTTCGTCTTCTTTGTTTGCTTTTTGTGTGCTTGTGTGTTGGTGTGCTTGCCTGTCTTTATGGCTCAACCAAGGAGCATTGATCCTCACTTTAGGAGGTTGGAAGAAATTGAAAATAATGTTAGGAGCTTCATGTCTTTACAATTTGAGCATAATGGTTTTTTTAGAAACGAGCTTAAGGAGCTGAAAAGTTTTATGGAGTACATGAATAAAGAGCTTGATGATATGTCTAAGGAATTTTATGGTTTGAAATCTCTGTTTGCTCATCTTCAAAATTTAGTAGGCCAAATTTCTGATAAACAAGCTACCCTAGTAAATAAGATGGCCACTAAACCGGAGTCTTTAAATAATGATCTTAAAGTGATTGATGTGACTCCTATTGAATCTTTTTTTTCCAATATAAATCTTGATAAAGATGGGACTGGAGAAGAGTTAACTTTAGTTAAAAAGGTGTCCCAATGATTAGGAGTTTTTTGATCTTGATGCAAAAATTGATAAAAGTGGGAGTGGAGAGGTCAAAACTTTAAGTAGCAGTGAACCCACTCTTTTGGATTTCAAGGAATTTAATTATGATAATTGTTCTTTAATAGATTGTATTTCCTGGTTGCAATCCATGCTTAATTATCCTCATGCTTATAATCAAAACAAAGCTTTTACTGAACATATCGTTGATGATATGATGCAACCTTTTGAAAAAAAACTTGAATTGGAAGTTTCTATCCCTAGAAAACTTTATGATGAGTGGGAACCTACTATTAAGATTGAGATTAAAGATTATGAGTGTCATGCTTTGTGTGATTTGGGATTCTAGCGTTTCCACAATTCCAAAAAATTTATGTGATGTGCTACGTTTCCATGAATTTTATGATTGTTTTTCAAATTTGCATCTTGCGGATTGCACTATTAAGAAACCTATGGGAAGGATTAATGATGTTCTTATTGTTGCAAATAGGAATTATGTGCCCGTAGATTTCATAGTTCTTGACATAGATTACAATCCTTTCTCCGGCAGGTGCATTAGCCAAGACCTAACATTTCGCTTGAGTGCCAAAGGGAAGTAGTTGCGAAGTCCTTCTCATCTCTTCTCCTGGCAGCTTGATCAGCGATGGTGTAAATGCTCAAGAACTCTGTCGGGTTCAATCTCCTGTCATACTTCTCTGGTATCTTCGGCTTGAACGTACGAGTGGATGGCCAACGGACTTGCCGCAACTCAGGGGTGAAGGCAGGGCACCCAGCCTCAAAAGGCAAGAACCCGCCTACGGCGAATGCGGGCTCGTTAACTTTGGGGCGATCGTGCCTAACGCACTAGGGGTGGGTGTCGCGGCGTCGCTCGATGGCGACATGCGCGCCTTCCCTTTTCCTATCCTCCAGGACTCGCCATTGGCCTTGACGCGCTCGAGGGTCGGACGAAGCCATCGAGACGACGTCGGGTTCTTAATCACGCAGCTCCCATGCTGGTTGCCGCGGAGGGGATTGCACCATAGGGGTGGCCCCTTCCGCCCGACCAGCAGCGTGGGCTATTGTCGTTGCCTGAGGAGGCCATGGCGGGCCAGCCCGCTATGATCCTCCCGCCTCAGCGAAACCAATCAGTCTCTGAATGGTAGCTCTCCACTCATCCATCTGATCGGCTGCCGGCGGAAATCTCAACAGCAGTTGGGCCCGCGTCATGGCCTCTGAACCGGTGCTTGGCATGGATGTCGATGAATATCGTAACGTCTCCCAGCTCCTGATAGTGCCGGTAGTGGTCGCGATGTGCTCTCGTTGTCGTGAGCCAGTCACCAAGATGGCGTGGTGATGAGCTGGAGGCGCTTGTGGACCGGCGGCTCCGTTTGGTGCATTGGCTGGGCCAGCTTGCTCCGGGGGTGGTTCATGCACTTACGTCCCGCTCGCAGCGGGGGCGGCCGAAGGATTGCGATTCTCCCTAGAGAGAGCGCCACCGTTGTGGCTATGCCCTTCGGCCAGGCGGATAGGCGAAACGGAATGATCTTTCCACCCATACCTCGTAGAGTGTGGCCTCTAGGATGTTGTTGGTGTTGTCCTTCTCTGGTGCCTCCTGCTCTTGTTTCAGCCATAGGGGAGGTGGGGACGATGCCGCCTGTGTCGACCACATCCCCCGCAGCGTCCACATCCCCAGGCGTCTCCGCAGCCCCCGCGATGTCGGTGGTTGCATGCGGTGGGGCCTTCAAGGAGGACGGCTGGGCGGCAGCACTGGGCTTCTTTTTGGGCGCCATGGACGATGGAGCCATTGATGAATAGAACGATGATGAAGATGACACGCTACGTATGCTTCTTGGGTTCGCGCAAGCGCTACCCCCCTACCTTGGCACGCCAAAGATGTCGTGGGAAATCACGACCACCTATGGGGCCATGTGCCCTTTGTGGCTTGGTAGGGGTGAACACGTTGCACAAAGAGCAGAGAGCGTCATGCAGCACGACAAAGATCACGCCGGCGATTTTACCCAGGTTTTGGCCACCGCGAGCCACCGTGGATTGATGGTGGATTGTGGTGGAAACGCGGCGCTCTAGCCCGGCAGGATTTCCTCGGGACAAGAGCAGCTACGTGCATATGATTGTACAAGGTTTTGAATCTTTTCTATGGTTTCCATGGGCCTCCTTTTATAGATCAAGGGGTCACCATAGTATCAAATCAGTCATTGTATATTGATTAGATAGCAAACATTGCTATCATACCTAACTCTATAGAAAGGGCAGAGCGCATTAAATGTGTTGCTTAGTGTCACATCATGGCCTGCCCGACAAGCCTTGCCGGGCTGTTCGGCCACCTTTTCTCCTGTCTGCATGAAACGTCGCTAGGCGGTTGTCATTTGGAGGTGATTTCCATAGAAAGTGGCTGCCATGTGGCAAGAAAGAACCACTTAGTCACTTGGGGGCTTGACACAGCACCAATCGATGACTTGCGTTGCTGTGAGGTCATGCGGTGGAGTCTTGGCTGGGTGGTTTGCCTTCGTAGGCCCTGACAGGCCTGACGGGGCAGTCTGGAGGTTTGCTTCTGGGGTAACCTTGACCTTGCCAGGCTCTCCTGCCCGGCAAGGGAGGTCTTCCCTTAGTGGTATCTTGCTTCTTTAATCTTGACTTGGTCTTCTTGATACGTACTCTAGTTCTTCAAAGAGCTGATCCCTTGTGCATGGTATGGTCTTGGATGTAGTGATCTTGATCTTAAGCCTGTACACGGTCTGGGCAACAGATCCAGGGTTTGTTGCACCTACATGCAAGATGCTGCCAACGCGACACTACAATTAGAGACCCTTCGAAAAAACTGTGTGTGATGCATAAATCACAAATCATGGTGAAGAAAACCATAAAAAATGATACAAACTGTTTGTTATGTTGGAGTCATCAAACACGATTTAGATTCGAGTTGTGTGTGCGATATGTGGCATACAATTCATCCATACAAACTATTTGCGATGAGCCAGAACAATAGAAACGGTCAGCCATTTCAAGGTGTATGCGATATATGACATACAATTCACTCGGGTGAACTATTTGGGATTAGGGAATGCAACAAAAATGGTCAACTAAATCAAGGTGTGTGCGATAGACGACATACAATTCACTATGATGATCCCAAACAAGAGAAACGGTTAGCCGGATCAAGGTGTGTGCGATCAATGCCATAGAGTTCACATAGATGAACTTTTTGCGATCAGCCGAAAGAACAAAAACATTTTTTGTAAACAAGACATGTGTGATATGTGGCAAACAGGCCACTCGGATGAACTATTTGTGAGATGGTTACTACAGTTATTTCGTGTGTGATTATATGTGCAGAAAAACTTTGAATATAAAAACTAGTTGCTTGCGATGGCTAGAAGTACCGCACACGATGAATGGTGCAAGTACTCATGTGCGATGGTTATTTAATTAGACACACATTTCCTTATGTTAACACATGTCTGATAACACGTGACACCACAGATGGTTGTGTGATCCACTTAGTCTTCCCACGCTCAACAGGGTGAATTGTAAAATCCCCAATTCCCTAGCCAGCTGCTAGCTATAAATAACAACAACAATGGACGATGGCAGCGACTCGCTACTAATCCACTTGCTAGCTACACTACTGCAGGATGGTCCAAGCATGACAGTACAATTAGAGACCCTTCGACAAAACTGTTTGTGATGCATTAATCACAAACGGTGGTGTAAGAAAATCGTCAAAAATGATATGAACTTTTTGTGATGGCATGGACATCAAACACGATTCAGAGTAGAGCTGCATGTGCGATGCGTGGCATACGGTTAATCTATACGAACTGTTTGTGATGATCTAGGACAACAGAAATGGTCAACCAGATGAAGGTGTGTGCGATATACGGTATACAGTTTACTAGGATGAACTGTGTGTGATTAAGCTGCACAAAAGAAACGGCCGGCCAGATAAAGCTTTGTTCAATGGAGGGCATACAGTTCACTCAGATGAACTATTTGTGATGAGCCAAGACAATAGAAACAGTTCAAGTGAACAAAATGTGTGTGATAGACGGCAAGCAGGTCCGTAATCAGAAATGTTTACGAAGACCGATAATAACACATATGATTGCTACTAATAAGCTATGTGATTTGCTCTGCCTATAGAAGAACAACACACACACACACACACACATATATATATAACTAAAATACACGTCCAATTACATAAGTGACTATACGAATCATTTGCACACACCTCAATAAACAATTTCGTGCATTCTAAACTAGGAGGAACGATCATCTAGTCATCTACTTATTGTGACACTCCTGCCACTGCTCTGTGGTTCGATCCCTCGTCTGGGGTAGGACGAAGGCACTTCCTCATGTCAACGATCCACCTATACATCTCGGAGCTTGTGTACGTGTCCTTGGCCACGTACTTGATGTGTTCTTCATCCAGTCTCTGATCCCATGCGCTATGCCAGACGTTCTTGTCCTTCGTGCTCTCATCTTTCATCTTCATAAAGTAGGGGTCGACCAGGGAGTTCTGTTTGGTCTTGGTGCTGCCCCAAACCTTGTAGTGGTCACGAATGTTGACAAGATTCTGGTAGGTCAAGCCCAAAACAAAGAGCGCTTTTAGATCATTGGTGGTGTCCACCATAGTGAAACTATAGTCGGGGCTGTTGATAGACCCGGAGAAACGCTCGCAAGGCCTTGTGGCCAGGTGGTAGTGGTAGACGAGGATGTCATGTCACATGCACAACTGGGCAACGACAACTTTCTGATCTTTCCCCGCACGACCGCTGGTGAACTCGAGGTCGAAACTGACCACTTGGTACTTGTCCTCAGCAAGCAACTGTTCCATAGTTTGGATGGAGCTCTCCATCGAGACCGGCTCGTTCATGTACACCACCGAGAGGTCCTTCCCCCTCACGTTAGTGTCCACTATGTGAAGCATGGTGAAATGCCCCCGTTGTCGTCGGTGGCTGCTGGGAGTGCCATAGGAACCGCTGGATGTCCTCTATGTATGTGTTGTCGTGGTGTGCTTATTGTGTCATGTGGCGCGAGACATGAAGGTAAATGGCCACGGGAATAATTGGGGGCCGGGCGGCCTGGATCCTTAGCACGTCCTCTTGGGAGTTTTTGCTGCGGGTAACTGCATCGTGGCACCGCGCCAGGCGCAACCACATGCATAATGGCGGCACGAACATACATGATCATGCGCCGGCCCCAAACACTAGCAATGCGCATGGAGGGACGGGCAGAGCATGCAGAGGGACGCGAGAGCAGAGCGGGCGCGGCGGGACACGAGCAGAGCGTGCCACGGCCACCTCAACAGCGAGAAACCACAAACATAGAGCAGTTGAACATGCACGCTATCACAGACGGGGATAGTATGTAATTAAGTCGCAACGTTTTTTATTAACTGTATGTGTACATGTCGTTTCGTATTTTATTAGTTAAATCTCCAATCAAAATTTGGCACGAAAATACAAAGACGACATATAAACCAGGATGGGGATAGTAGGTAATTAAGCCTCAAATGTTTTTTATTAACTGTATGTGTACATGTCGTTTCGTCCTCCTCTTGCATGTCTTGTCACCCTGCTATCACAGACGGCTTCGAGCGCAATCTTGAGCAACGCGCAGGGGTATTCTTTCGGCCAAACGGTGGCTCGAAGTAGCAGTAATGAATCGTCGGTGAGCCCGTTTGTATGCAACCACACAGTTTCCCATGCATAGCCGCACAAGCTTCTCTCCTGACTCAGCGAAATTCCCCAAAATCCCAATGCTTACTGGCCTACTATATAAACCCTCACAGCCGGCAAGTCCTGCGTCGCATTTTCCCCTCCCTCTGTGTAGCTTATCTCGTCTGCTTCTGCCACAATCGCCAATGGCACCGGTCTACCATCGTATCTCAACCACTCCGCCGTCATCAGAGGACAGCTCCAACTGAGAGGCTAGACCATGACGGTAGCGCAGTCCCCTGTGTAGTGTAGTGTGTGTGGCATCCTTTCTGGGCGTGCGCGCAACACCCACCGCACGCTCTACCACCGGTGCCCGTCGGCAGCTGTTGCCGACCATTGTTTCTGCCATCCCACTGTTTGCCGCCATGGCCGCATCACCACTGTTGGAATCTAGGGCCATCACCCGCTCCGCCACCGCATCCCGAAGGCGGGAGGTGGCCATCGTGCACGCAACCCCACTGTTGGCCACCGTGGCCATCACCCACTCTGCCACCGTGGCCCGAAGGCAGGAGGTGGCGGTCGTGGCCACCACCCCACCATCCCTTGCTGTGCTCACCAGCCCACGGTCGACCATCGAGGTCATCACCCACTCCGCCACGCCGCCGACCGAGGGCAGGAGGTGGAGCTAGAGCCACGCATGTGCGTCAACGACCATGCACGCTACATCGAGTTCCTGTGGAAGGAGGAGCAGCCCCTCGTCGAGCACGCAAAGAGTCTTACCGCCGTCTGATATGTCTCCAACGTATCTATAATTTTTTTCTTGTTCCATGCTATTATATTATCATTCTTGGAAGTTTAACAATCATTTTATAGCAACTTTATATCATCTTTCGGGACTAACTTATTGACATACTGCCCAGTGCCAATTGTTGTTTTTTGCTTTTTTTACTGCATAGAAAATCAATAACAAACGGAGTCCAAACGCAGCGTAACTTTATGGAGAATTTTTATGGGCCAGAAGACACTCGATGGGCCAAAGAAGTACCTGAGGGGGCTCTGAGGGGAGCACAACCCACCAGGGCGCGCTTGGAGGCCCAGGCGTGCCCAGGTGGATTGTGCCCACCTCGGTGGCCTCCCGCACCGCCTCTTCACCCTATAAATCCCTAAATAATCTAGAAATCCTAGGGGAGTTGACGAAACACAATTCCAGCCGCCGCAAGTTGCAAAACCATAAGATCCAATCTAAACACCATCATGGAGGGGTTCATCATCCTCATTGGTTCCTCTCCGATGATGCGTGAGTAGTTCATCATAGACCTACGGGTCCGTAGGCAGTAGCTAGATGTCTTCCTCTCTCTCTTTAGATTGTTAATACAATGATCTCTTGGAGATTTGTTTGATGTAACTCTCTTTGCGTCATGTTTGTTGGGATTCGATGAACTTTGAGTTTAAGATCAGATCTATATCCATGAATATTATTTGAGTCTTCTTTCAATCGCTTATATGCATGCTTATTTATAGCCTAATATTTCTTCTTCGAATCTTTGGCTTAGTTAGGCCAACTAGATTGATTTTTCTTGCCATGGGAAGAGGTGCTTTGTGATGGGTTCGATCATGCGGTGTTCTTTCCCAGTGACAGAAGGGGCAGCAAGACACGCATGTATCGTTGCTATTAAGGATAGCAAGATGGGGGCTATTCCTACATGAATAGAGCCTGTGTACATCATGTCATCGTTCTTATTGCATTACTCCATTTCTCCATGAACTTAATACACTAGATGCATGTTGGATAGCGGTCGATGTGTGGTGTAATAATAGTAGATGCAGGCATGATTCGGTCTACTAATCTTGGGCATGATGCCTATATATTCATCATTGCCTTGGATATTATCATAACTATTCGATCTTCTATCAATTTCCCAACAATAATTTGTTTACCCACCGTGTGCCATTTCTTGAGAGAAGCCACTAGTGAAATCTACGGCCCCCGGGTCTATTCTTTATCATATTTGCTTTCCGATCTATTATTTGCCACTTTTTTTAGATCTATTATTACAAAAACCCAAAATTATCTTGCTGCAATTTTTATTTTCATATTTTATTTCATGTTTTATCGAGATCTATTTATCTAATCTATCACAATTTTTATCCGTCAACTTGACAATTTCTGGCGCCGTTACCTGAAAAGGGATTGACAACCCTTATAAGCGTCGGGTTGCAAGTGTTTGTTCTTTGTGCACAGGTACCGTTTACATAGTGTTTCTTGGTTCTCCTACTGGATTGATACCTTGGTTTCATAACTGAGGGAAATACCTACCATAGTTGTGCTGCATCATTCCTTCCTCTTTGGGGAAATACTGACATAGTTCAAGCAACATGAAAAAGAATTCTGGCACCGTTGCCCGGGAGACATCATCAACATCTATCAGGTTCCTAATCACAAATATCATCTCCTTGCAATTTACATTATTTTTCATTTGCCTCTCGTTTTCATCTTCCCCACTTCAGAAAAATTTGCCGTTTTATTCGCCCTCTTTTTGGTTCACCGTTTCCTCGTCAGATCTGCTTTTGTTTGCAACCTTGTTTGGGTAGTTGCGATGTCATAAGAAAATAGCAAGTTGTGTGATTTTTCAAGTACTAATAATAATGATTTTAGTAGCACTCTAATTGCTCCTCCCGCCACTAGGCGGAGTCTTGTGAAAGAGCAATTTTCTGGTAATCCTAATGAGGATGCCACGTCCCATCTGAACACATTCGTAGAATTGTATGTTATGCAAAATAAAAAGATGTGGACAATGATATTGTGAAGTGGAAATTATTTCCATTCTCTTTGCGGGATCGTGCAAAAATTTGGTTTTGTTCTTTGCCTCGCAATAGTATCGATTCTTAGGATAAGTGCAAAGATGCTTTTATTACTAGGTATTTTCCGCCCACAAAAATTATTTCCCTTAGAACTCAAATCATGAATTTTAAGCAACTTGATCATGAAAATGTTGCATAATCTTGGGATAGAATGAAATTGATGCTAAGAACTTGTCCTACTCATGGTTTAAGTCTTTCGATGATTATACGATTTTTTTTGCGGGATTGAATTTTGTTTCTAGAAATCTTTTTGATTCCGACGGGTGGTACTTTTATCGAAATTACTTTGGGTGAAGCGACTAATTGCTAGATAATATTATGGAAAATTATTCACAATGGCATACCAAAAGAGCACCTGCTAGTAAAAAGTTAATTCGATTGAAGAAATTTCTACTTTGAGTGAAAAAGTTGATTCTCCTATGAAATTGGTTTCTAATAAAATTGCTCCTATTGATCTTAATTATGTGCCTTTGTCTACTTTGATTGAGAAAAATAGTGATTCCGTAGATGTGAATTTTATCTCGCAAAACAATTTTAATAACAATGCTTATAGAGGTAATTTTAATCCTAGGCCGTTCCCTGGAAATTCCTCTAATAATTATGGTAATCCTTCTTACAATAATATCATAGGAACACCTCTAATATTGAGAATAATATTAAATAATTCATCAATTCTCAAAAACTTTTCAATACTATGATAGAAGAAAAGTTGAATAAGATTGATGATATGTCTACAAGCATTGATAGAATTTCTCAAGTCGTTGAAAATCTCAAGTTGAAATCTTTTGTACCCAAGTTGAGGAATCAATTAAAGCTTTTTATGTGTCTATGGATGAAAGTAAGAAAAGAACCGCTATGCTTAGAGTTAACAGAGAATTTTTAGAAAGAGCATTTTCCACCGATTGCTTCAATAATGAAGATCTTAAAATGATTGGTGTTTCTTCTATTGGTTCCTTGTTTAGTAAAATTAAAGTTGATGATAAAGGGACTGAAGAAGAGTCAACTTTAGCTAGAAGTCGTCCCGATAATTTGGAGGGTGAAAATCCCGATGCGAAAATTGATAAAAGTGGGTTTGGAGAGGTGAAAACTTTAACTAGTGATGTGCCCACTCTTTTGGATTACAAAGAATTTAATTACGATAATTGCTCTGTGATTGATTGTATTTCTTTTTTGCAATACATGATAAATTCACGCCATGCTTATGAACAAAATAAAGCTTTTACTAAACATATCGTGGATGCTATGATGAAAGCTTTAGAAGAAAAGTTGGAATTAGAGATTTAAATTCCTAGAAAATTACATGATGAATGGGAACCTACTATCAAAGTCAAGTTTGAAAATTATGAGAGCTTTGCTTTATGTGAATTGGGCGCTAGTTTTCCACAATTTCAAAATCTTTATGTGATGTGCTTGGTCTTACCGATATTGAACAATGTTCTCTTAATTTGCACTTGGCGGATTCTACTATTAAAAAGCCTATGGACAGAATTAATGATGTTCTTATTCTCAAAAATAGGAATTATGTGCCCATAGATTTTATTGGTCTTGATATTAATTGCAATCCATCTTGTCCAATTATACTTGGTAGACTGTTTTTACGCACTATAGGTGTCGTGATTGATATGAAAGAAGGCAATATTAAATTTCAATTTCCGCTAAGGAAGGGTATAGAAAACTTCCCTGGAACAAGAATTAGGCTATCATATGAATCAATCATGAGGGCATCCTATGGATCCAAAACAAAAGATGACAATACTTGAATCTATGCATTAAGCCTAGCTATGGGCATAAAATGATAGCGCTTGTTGGGAGGCAACCCAATGAATAAATTTTATTTTTTTTACTTTTTCTTTCTGTTCTTGAGTGTTTGCACAATTATTCTACTGTTATGATTGTGTTTTTTATGTTTTAGTTAGTGTTCGTGCCAAGTAAAGCCTTTGGGATCATGTTGGGTGATAGTTTATTTGCTCTTGTTGGAAAACATAAACTTTTGCATCCAGTAGAAGAATTTTAAAAACTCGCAGAAGCGATGAAAAATTCTGAATTTTTTTACACAATATTGATATACAAATTTACTACGTTGTCCTAATGTTTCGGAATTTTTCAAGTTACATAAGTATACGAAGTTTTTAGATTACTACAGACCGTTCTATTTTTGACAGATTCTGTTTTCTTTGCGTTGTGTGCTTATTTTGATGAATCTATGGATTGTATCGGGGGTTATAAGCCATGGTAAAGTTAGAATATAGTAGATATAATGCAAACAGTACTTAGAGTGGTTATTTGCTTTCTTATACTAATGGATCTCACGAAGGTTTTGTTGAGTTTTGTGTGATTGTAGTTTTCAAGTTTTGTGTGAGATCACGATGGACGAAGGAATAAGGAGTGAGAAGAGCCTAAGCTTGGGGATGACCCATGGCACCCCAAGCTATTATACAAAGAAAAATAAGCAACTGAGCATGGGGCTGCCCCGGAAGGCATCCCCGCTTTCTTCTAATGACCATCGGTATTTTACTTGGACCTATATTTTTATTCATCACATATCACGAGTTTTGCTTAGAGCGTCTTATATTATTTGAGTCTTTGCTTGTTTTGCTTTTTAGTTTGTATCATCTATCCTTGCTGGACACACCTATTTGAGAGAGCCAAAATTATGTATGATTTGTTAGAATTGTTCTTTATGCTTCACTTAAATTTTTGGAGCTATGGAATTGCTCTAGTGCTTCACTTATATCTTTTTCAGCACGGTGTGCTTTAATATTTTTGAAGATCTACTCTCATCCTTAACTTAGATTTATTTGGGAGTTAGTAAATTTTTGAAGAAATCCTCTCATGCTTCCCTTAGATTTATTTGAGCGTTAGCAAATTTTTGAAGAAATGCTCTCATTCTTCACTTATATTATTTTGAGAGATCAAAAATTTTATGCTCATGTTCTTCACTTAGATTTGTTTGAGCTTGTCAAAAGGAACATATGAAATTAGTCCCAAAGTGATAGATATTGAAGAGGGATATAATAGAAACTTTCATGAATATCATTGGAGAAAATAAACTTGATTCCTTGTAATAATTTCTGATATGAAGATAATGATATGTGAGTCATGTTGGTGAGTAATTATGCTTTACTAAGAATATTGGTGCTAAGGTTTGTGATTCCCTATGCAACCACGAAAGACAATAGTTATGCAATAAAATTACATCCTACTTGTGGTGCATTATTCAGTGTTAGTTATGCTTAATGTTCTCTTATGTGATTTTTCGTTTCTTGGCTGGTTGCTTCTCCATCTATTTGCTAGCCTCCACTTGTACTAAGTAGAAATACTACTTGTACATCCAAAATCTTTAAACCTAGTTTTGCCATATGAGTCCATCATACCTACCTATATGTGGTATTCCCGTGTCGTTCTAAGCAAATTTCTATGTGCCATCTCTAATTTTCAAAATATTTTTTCCTTTTTGTGTGCTCGTACCACTCATGAAGCGGGAGGGGGTGGCCAAAATTTTCCATGCTAGATGTGTTATTCTCAAGATGAGTGTTTATTCACTTGTCATTGCCCGAGAGTATGGCTGTAATAGGGATTCCCAGTCCTGAAATGAAAAATAAATTTACTTTGTATTTTCAAATAATAAATTTCTTAGAAAGTGTTGGTATGGAAGGCACCTGTGGATACAGCTAGCCATGGATTGTGAAAGAATGGTGGAAAAAGGAATAAACTTTATTTTCTGTTTGGGAACCACCTATGATATATCTAGCAAGGAAAGTGTTGGGAATCAATCGGTCATTTTCATTGACGAGAAAAGTATGCCTCTCAAAAAAATTATCCCTCAGTTTAAGCTCTGAGCTCTGGCACCTCTACAAATCCCTACTTCCCTTCGGGAAGGGACTATCTATTTAATTTATGCAATTTTTATTTTTATTTGAGTCTCCATCTTCACTTATAAAGCACTACCTAAGGGGCACTGTGATCATACTTGAGCATTAGATGTAGCTAATATGCTAGTGTGTTTCATGAATGGATCAATGATTAAGCATGATGGGCTAGGGATAACTTTCCTTAGTGTTGATATTTTGAAAGACATGGTTGCTTATTGATATGCTTGAGTATTGAAACCTCGTGTCAGAACTAGACTATTGCTTTGAACCATACCAAATTCCAAATGTCCATGCTATAAAAGAAAAGAATATGTGATAAACATGTTAGGCAGCATTCCACATCAAAAATTCTATTTTTATCATTTACCTACTCGAGGACGAGTATGAGTTAAGCTTGGGGATGCTGATACATCTCCAACATATCTATAATTTTTGCTTGTTCCATGTAGTTATATTATCATTCTTGGATGTTTTACAATCATTCTATAGCAACTTTATATCATTTTTTGGGACTAACCTATTAACATAGTGCCAAGTGCCAGTTGCTGTTTTTTGCTTGTTTTTTACTTCGTAGAAAATCAATACCAAACGGAGTCCAAACACAGCAAAACTTTTTAGAGAATTTTTCTGGGCCACAAGACACCTGATGGGCCAAAGAAGTACCAGAGGGGGACTACGAGGGGATCACAACCCACCAGTGCGCGCCTGGAGGCCCAGGCGCGCCCAGGTGGGTTGTGCCCACCTCGGTGGCCTCCTGCACCACCTCTTCACCCTATAAATCCCCAAGTGTTCCAGAAACCCTAGGGGAGTCGACGAAACACAATTCCAGCCGGCGCAAGTTGCAAAACCACGAGATCCAATCTAAACACCATCACGGAGGGGTTTATCATCCTCATTGGTGTCTCTCTGATGATGCATTAGTAGTTCATCATAGACCTACGAGTCCATAGGAAGTAGCTAGATGGCTTCCTCTCTCTCTTTAGATTCTCAATAGAATGGTCTCTTGGAGATCTATTTGATGTAACTCTTTTTGTGATGTGTTTGTTAGGATCCAATGAACTTTGAGTTTATGATCAGATCTATATCCATGAATATTATTTGAGTCTTCTTCTGATCTCTTATATGCATGATTATTTATAGCCTCATATTTTGCCTTCGAATCTTTGGTTTAGTTAGGCCAACTAGATCAATGTTTCTTTCCATGGGAATATGTGCTTTGTGATGGGTTCGATCGTGCGATGTTCTTTCCCAGTGACAGAAGGGGCAGCAAGACATGCATGTATCATTGCTATTAAGGATAACAAGATAGGGGCTATTCCTACATGAATAAATCTGGCCTACATCATGTCATCGTTCTTATTGCATTGCTCCGTTTCTCCATGAACTTAATACACTAGGTGCATGTTGGATAGCGGTCAATGTGTGGAGTGATAGTAGTAGATGCAGGAAGGAGTCGGTCTACTAATCTTGGATGTGATGCCTGTATATTGATCATTGCCTTGGATGTCGTCATAATTATTCAATCTTCAATCAATTGCCCAACAGTAATTTGTTTACCCACCGGATGCTATTTCTCGAGAGAATTCACTAGTGAAATCTACGGCCCCCGGGTCTATTCTTTATCATATTTTCTTTCCGGTCTATTATTTTCCACATTTATTTTCAGATCTATTATTCCAAAAACCCAAAATTACCTTGTTGCACTTTTTATTTGCATCTTTTATTTCACGTTTTATCGAGATCTATTGTCGGTGCAACAAACCCTAGGTCCGTTTCCCAGACTGACAAGTTTGTAGCGCCCAAGATCAAACCAAGCACGAAGGGATTAGCTCTTTGAAGAATCAGAGAGCTGGTCGAGAAGACCAAGTCAAGCCAGAGAGACAAGATGTCACTAAGGGAAAAACCACCCTTGTCGGACAGGCGAGCCTGGTAGGGTTGGGGTTACCCCTGAAGAGCGCCTCCAGATCGTCCTGGCAGGCCTGTCGGGGCTTCCGGAGTCAAACTACTCGACCACACCACCTCACAACGACGCACGTCATCAATCAGTGCGGTGTCAAGTTCCTAAGTGACTAAGTGACTTCTTCCTGCCACATGACAGCCACTTCCTACAGAAAACACCTCCAAATGACACCCGTCCTGAGACGTGTCAAGCAAGTAGGCATGAAGCTTGCCTTGCCGGGCATGCTGTGATGTGACACTGGGCGGCGCATTTAATGCGCGCTGTCCGCCTACGGAGTTAGGTATGATAGAACTATTTGTTATCTAATCAGTATGTAAAGACTGATTTGCCACTGTGGTGACTGCTTTATATATAAAAGGAGGCCCATGGCAACCGTAGAGAGGATTCGGACCCTCACACATTCATACGCCTGTGGCTACTCTCGCGCTGAGGCAACCCTGCCTGGCAAGAGGGTCGCATTCTCCACCATTATCCACCATATTTACACCAAAGCAGGAGTACGGTTTTACGCCTCATGGCGGCCCGAACCTGTGTAAAATTGCCCATGTGATCTCTGCCATGATGTGTTACGCTTCTCCGCTCTTTGTGCAACGTGCCCATCTCCCCGATGAAACAAAAGGGGCACATGGCCCCATAGGTGATTGTGGTTTCCCACAACATCTTTGGCATGCCTGTTGGGGAACACAGTAATTTCAAAAAAAATCCTACGCACACGCAAGATCCACCTAGGTGATGCATAGCAACAAGAGGGGATAGAGTTTTGTCCACATACCCTCGTAGCCCGTAAGCGGAAGCTTTATGACAATGCGGTTGATGTAGTCGTACATCTTCATGATCCGACCGATCCTAGCATCGGAGGTACGACACCTCCGCGATCTGCACACGTTCACCTCGGTGACGTGCCACAAACTATAGATCCAGCTGAGTGTCGAGGGAGAGCTTCGTCCCCATGATGGCGTGATGACGGTGATGATGAAGTTACTGACGCAGGGCTTCCCCTAAGCTCTACAATGATATGACCGAGGTGGAAATCTGTGGAGGGGGTACTGCACATGGCTAAAACAATCAACTTGTGTGTCTATGGGGTGCCCCCTCCCCCATATATAAAAGAGGGGAGGAGGAGGCCGGCCGGCCCTAGAGGGCGCGCCAAGGGAGGACGAACCCTCCACCTAATAGGACTAGGGTTCCTCCTTTTGATAGTCCTATTAGGAGGGGAAGGAAGGAGAGGGGGGAGAGGGAAAGAGCGGCCGCGCCCCCCTCCCCTAGTCCAATTCGGACTCCCTAGGGGGGGCCACCTCCTGACTGTTTCCCTCTCTCTCCCCTAAAGCCCACTAAGGGCCCAATAACTTCCCGGGGGGGTTCCGGTAACCCCCCCGGTACTCCGGTTTTACCCTAAACCTCCCGGAACACTTTCGGTGTCCGAACATAGTCGTCCAATATATCAATATTTATGTATTGACCATTCCGAGACTCCTCGTCATGTCTGTGATCACATCCGAGACTCCAAAGTACCTTCGGTACATCAAAACACATAAACTGATAATACCGATCGTCACCGAACGTTAAGCGTGCGGACCCTACAGGTTCGAGAACTATGTAGACATGACCGAGACTCATCTCTGGTCAATAACAAATAGCGGAACCTAGATGCTCATATTGGTTCCTACATATTCCACCAAAATCTTTATCGGTGAAACCACATAACAACATACGTTGTTCCCTTTGTCATCGGTATGTTACTTGCCCGAGATTCGATCGTTGGTATCTCAATACCTAGTTCAATCTCGTTACCGGCAATTCTCTTTACTCGTTCCGTAATGCAAAATCCCGTAACTAACTCATTAGTCACATTGCTTGCAAGGATTATAGTGATGTGCATTACCGAGAGCGCCCAGAGATACCTCTCCGATACAAGGAGTGACAAATCCTAATCTCGATTTGTGCCAACTCAGCAAACACCATCGGAGACACATGTAGAGCATCTTTATAGTCACCCAGTTACGTTGTGACGTTTGATAGCACACTAAGTGTTCCTCCGGTATTCGGGAGTTGTATAATCTCATAGTCATAGGAACATGTATAAGTTATGGAGAAAGCAATAGCAATAAACTAAATGATCATAGTGCTAAGATAACGGATGGGTCAAGTCAATCACATCATTCTCGAATGATGTGATCCCGTTCATCAAATGACAACTCATGTCTATGGTTAGGAAACCTAACCATCTTTGATTAACAAGCTAGTCAAGTAGAGGCATACTAGTGACACTATGTTTGTCTATGTATTCACACATGTACTAAGTTTCCGATTAATACAATTCTAGCATGAACAATAAACATTTATCATGATATAAGGAAATATAAATAACAACTTTTTTATTGCCTCTAGGGCATATTTCCTTCAGTCTCCCACTTGCACAAGAGTCAATAATCTAGATTACATTGTAATGATTCTAACACCCATGGAGTCTTGGTGCTGATCATGTTTTGCTCGTGGGAGAGGCTTAGTCAATGGGTCTGCAACATTCAGATCCGTATGTATCTTGCAAATCTCTATGTCTCCCTCCTTGATTTGATCGCGGATGGAATTGAAGTGTCTTTTGATGTGCTTGGTTTTCTTGTGAAATCTGGATTCCTTTGCCAAGGCAATTGCACCAGTGTTGTCACAAAAGATTTTCATTGGACCCGATGCACTAGGTATTACACCTAGATCGGATGTGAACTCCTTCATCCAGACTCCTTCATTTGTTGCTTTTGAACCAGCTATGTACTCCGCTTCACACGTAGATCAAGCCACGACGCTCTGCTTGGAACTGCACCAACTTATACCTCCACCATTCAATAAAAATACGTATCCGGTTTGTGACTTAGAGTCATCCGGATCAGTGTCAAAGCTTGCATCCACGTAACCGTTTACGACAAGCTCTTTTTCACCTCCCTAAACGAGAAACATATCCTTAGTCCTTTTCAGGTATTTCAGGATGTTCTTGACTGTTGTCCAGTGATCCACTCCTGGATTACTTTGGTACCACCCTGCTAAACTAATAGCAAGGCACACATCAGGTCTGGTACACATCATTGCATACATGATAGAACCTATGGCTGAAGCATAGGGAATGACTTTCATTTTCTCTCTATCTTCTGCAGTGGTTGGGCATTGAGTCTGACTCAACTTCACACCTTGTAACACAGGCAAGAACCCTTTCTTTGCTTGATCCATTTTGAACTTCTTCCAAACTTTATCAAGGTATGTGCTTTGTGAAAGTCCAATTAAGTGTCTTGATCTATCTCTATATCTTGATGCCCAATATATATGCAGCTTCACCGAGGTCTTTCATTGAAAAATTCTTATTCAAGTATCCTTTTATGCTATTCAGAAATTCAGTATCATTTCCGATCAGCAATATGTCATCCACATATAATATCAGAAATGCTACAGAGCTCCCACTCACTTTCTTGTAAATACAGGCTTCCCCAAAAGTCCGTATTAAACCATATGCTTTGATCACACTATCAAACCGTATATTCCAACTCTGAGAGGCTTGCACCAGTCCGTAAATGGATCGCTGGAGCTTGAACACTTTGTTAGCACCTTTTGGATCGACAAAACCTTCTGGTTGCATCATATACAACTCTTCTTTAAGATATCCATTAAGGAATGCAGTTTTGACATCCATTTGCCAAATTTCATAATCATAAAATGCGGCAATTGCTAACATGATCCGGACGGACTTAAGCATCGCTACAGGTGAGAAGGTATCATCGTAGTCAACTCCTTGAACTTGTTGAAAACCTTTTACAACAAGTTGAGCTTTGTAGACAGTAACATTACCGTCAGTGTCAGTCTTCTTCTTAAAGATCCATTTATTCTCTATGGCTTGCTGATCATCGGGCAAGTCAACCAAAGTCCACACTTTGTTCTCATACATGGATCCCATCTCAGAATTCATGGCCTCAAGCCATTTTGCGGAATCTGTGCTCATCATCACTTCCTCATACTTCGTAGGTTCCTCATGGTCAAGTAACATGACCTCCAGAACAAGATTACCATACCACTGTGGTGCGGATCTTACTCTGGTTGACCTACGAGGTTTGGTAGTAACTTAATCAAAAGTTTCATGATCATCATCATTAGCTTCCTCACTTACTGGTGTAGGAATCACTGGAATTGATTTCTGCGATGAACTACTTTCCAATAAGGGAGCAGGTACAGGTACCTCATCAAGTTCTACATTCCTCCCACTCACTTCTTTCAAGAGAAACTCCTTCTCTAGAAAGGATCCATTCTTAGCAACAAATATCTTGCCATCGGATCTATGATAGAAGGTGTACCCAACTATCTCCTTTGGGTATCCTATGAAGACACATTTCTCCGATTTGGGTTCGAGCTTATCAGGTTGAAGCTTTTTCACATAAGCATTGCAGCCCCAAACTTTAAGAAATGACAACTTGGGTTTCTTGCCAAACCATAGTTCATAAGGTGTCGTCTCAACGGATTTCGATGGTACCCTATTTAACATGAATGCAACCGTCTCTAAAGCATAACCCAAAAATGATAGCGGTAAATTAGTTAGAGACATCATAAATCGCACCATATCTAATAAAGTGCGGTTACGACGTTCGGACACACCATTACATTGTGGTGTTCCAGGTGGCGTGAGTTTCGAAACTATTCCGCATTGTTTCAAATGAAGACCAAACTCATAACTCAAATATTCACCTCCATGATCAGATCGTAGAAACTTAATTTTCTTGTTATGATGATTTTCCACTTCACTCTAAAATTCTTTGAACTTTTCGAAAGTTTCAGACTTATGTTTCATCAAGTAGATATACCCACATCTGCTCAAATGATCTGTGAAGGTAAGAAAATAACGATACCCGCCGCGAGCATCAACACTCATCAGACAGCATACATCAGTATGTATTATTTCCAGCAAGTCTATTGCTCGCTCCATTGTTTCGGAGAACGAAGTCTTAGTCATCTTGCCCATGAGTCATGGTTCGCAAGCATCAAGTGATTCATGATCAAGTGATTCCGAAAGCCCATCGGCATGGAGTTTCTTCATGTGCTTTACACCAATATGACCTAAATGGTAGTGCCACAAATAAGTTGCACTATCATTATTAAACTTATATATTTTGGCTTCAATACTATGAATATGTGTATCACTACTATCAAGATTTAGTAAAGATAGACCACTCATCAAGGGTGCATGACCATAAAAGATATTACTCATATAAATAGAACAACCATTATTCTCTGATCTAAATGAATAACCGTCTCGCATCAAACAAGATCCAATTATAATGTTCATGCTCAATGCTGGCACCAAATAACAATTATTTAGGTCTAAAACTAATCCCAAAGGTAGATGTAGACGTAGCGTGCCGACGACGATCACATCGACTTTGGAACCATTTCCCACGCGCATTGTCACGTCGTCCTTAGCCAATCTTTGCTTAATCCGTAGCCCCTATTTCGAGTTGCAAATATTAGCAACAGAACCAGTATCAAATACACAGGTACTACTGTGAGCATTAGTAAGGTACACATCAATAATATGTATTTCAAATATACCTTTCACTTTGCCATCCTTCTTATCCGCCAAATACTTGGGGCAGTTCCGCTTCCAGTGACCAGTCCCTTTGTAGTAGAAGCACTCAGTCTTAGGCTTAGGTCCAGACTTGGGCTTCTTCACTTCAGCAGCAACTTGCTTGCCGTTCTTCTTGAAGTTCCCCTTCTTCCCTTTACCCTTTTTCCTGAAACTAGTGGTCTTGTTCACCATCAACACTTGATGCTCCTTCTTGATTTCTACCTCCGCAGCCTTTAGCATTGCGAAGAGCTTGGGAATTGTCTTATCCATCCCTTGCATATTATAGTTCATCACGAAGCTCTTATAGCTTGGTGGCAGTGATTGAAGAACTCTGTCAATGACACTATCATCAGGAATATTAACTCCCAACTGAGTCAAGTGGTTGTGGTACCCAGACATTCTGAGTATATGTTCACTGACAGAACTTTTCTCCTCCATTTTGCAGCTGTAGAACTTATTGGAGACTTCATATCTCTAAATCTGGGCATTTGCTTGAAATATTAACTTCAACTCTTGGAACATCTCATATGCTCCATGACGTTCTAAACATCGTTGAAGTCCCAGTTCTAAGCTGTAAAGCACGGCACACTGAACTATCGAGTAGTCATTAGCTTTGCTCTGCCAGACATTCATAACATCAGGTATTGCTCCTGCAGCGGGTTTGTCACCTAGTGGTGCTTCCAGGACGTAATTCTTCTGTGTAGCAATGAGGATAATCCTCAAGTTACGAACCCAGTCCATGTACTTGCTACCATCATATTTCAACCTAGCTTTCTCTAGGAATGCATTAAAATTCAACGGAACAATAGCACGGGCCATCTATCTACAACGACATAGACATGAAAAATACTATCAGGTACTAAGTTCATGATAAATTAGAGTTCAATTAATCATATTACTTAAGAACTCCCACTTAGATAGGCATCCCTCTAATCATCTAAGTGATCACGTGAACCATATGAACTAAACCATGTCTGATAATCACGTGAGATGGAGTAGTTTTCAATGGTGAACATCACTATGTTGATCATATCTACTTACATGATTCACGCTCGACCTTTCGGTCTTAGTGTTCCGAGGCCATATCTGCATATGCTAGGCTCGTCAAGTTTAACCCGAGTATTCTGTGTGTCCAAAACTGGCTTGCAACCGTTGTATGTGAACGTAGAGCTTATCACACGCGATCATCACGTGGTGTCTCGGCACGACGAACTGTAGCAATGGTGCACACTCAGGGAGAACACTTGTACCTTGAAATTTAGTGAGAGATCATCTTATAATGCTACCGCCGAACTAAGCAAAATAAGATGCATAAAGGATAAACATCACATGCAATCAATATAAGTGATATGATATGGCCATCATCATATTGTGCCTTTGATCTCCATCTCCAAAGCACCGTCATGATCACCATCGTCACCGGCTTGACACCTTGATCTCCATCGAAGCATCGTTGTCGTCTCACCAACTATTGCTTCTATGACTATCGCTACCGCTTAGTGATAAAGTAAAGCAATTACATGGCGATTGCATTTCATACAATAAAGCGACAACCATATGGCTCCTGCCAGTTGCCTATAACTCTGTTACAAAACATGATCATCTCATACAATAAAATTTAGCATCATGTCTTGACCATATCACATCACAACATGCCCTGCAAAAACAAGTTAGACATCCTCTACTTTGTTGTTGCAAGTTTTACGTGGCTGCTACGGGCTTAGCAAGAACTGTTCTTACCTACGCATCAAAAACCACAATGCAGTATAGTGATTACTTTTTGATCTTCAGAAAGAACCCTGTTCATTGAATCTGATTCAACAAAAGTTGGAGAAACTGACACCCACTAGCCACCTGTGTGCGAAGCACGTCGGTAGACCAATCTTGCGTAAGCGTACGCGTAATGTCGATCTGAGCCGCTTCATCCAACAATACCGCTGAATCAAGAATCAACTAGTGACGGCAAGCAATATGTATATACCCATGCCCACAAATCCTTTGTGTTCTACTCGTGCATATAACATCTACGCATAGGCCTAGCTCTGATACCACTGTTGGGCAACGCAGTAATTTCAAAAAAAATCCTACACACACGCAAGATCCATCTAGGTGATGCATAGCAACAAGAGGGGATAGAGTGTTGTCCACGTACCCTCGTAGACAGTAAGTGGAAGCGTTATGACAACGCGGTTGATGTAGTCGTACGTCTTCATGATCTGACCGATCCTAGCACCAAAGGTATGGCACCTCCGCGATCTGCACACGTTCAGCTCGGTGACGTCCCATGAACTCTAAATCCAGCTAAGTGTCGAGGGAGAGCTTCGTCAGCACGACGGCATGATGACGGGATGATGAAGTTACCGACGTAGGGCTTCACCTAAGCTCTATAACGATATGACTGAGGTGGAAATCTGTGGAGGGGGGCACCGCACACGGCTAAAACAATCAACTTGTGTGTCTATGGGGTGCCCCCCTCCTCTGTATATAAAGGAGGGGAGGAGGAGGCCGGGCGTCCCTAGAGGGCGCGCCAAGTGGGAGGAATCCTCCTCCTAGTAGGAGTAGGATTCCTCCTTTCCTAGTCCTACTAGGAGGGGGAAGGAAGGAGAGGGAAAGAGGGGCCGCGCCCCCCTCCCCTAGTCCAATTCGGACTCCCTTGGGGGGGCACCTCCTGGCTGCTGCACTCTCTCTCCCCTAAAGCCCAATAAGGGCCCTGTCGGTGTCAAAACCGGCGGATCTCGGGTAGGGGGTCCCGAACTGTGCGTCTAAGGCGGATGGTAACAGGAGGCAGGGTACACGATGTTTTACACAGGTTCGGGCCCTCTTGATAGAGGTAAAACCCTATGTCCTGCTTGATTAATATTGATGATGTGGGTAGTACAAGAGTAGATCTACCACGAGATCAGAGAGGCTAAACCCTAGAAGCTAGCCTATGGTATGATTGTCTGTTGTAGTTATTGTGTCCTACGGACTAAAACTCTCCAGTTTATATAGACACTGGAGAGGGCTAGGGTTACACAGAGTCGGTTACAATGGGAGGAGATCTACATATCCGTATTGCCAAGCTTGCCTTCCACGCCAAGGAAAGTCCCATCCGGACACGGGATGAAGTCTTCAATCTTGTATCTTCATAGTCCAAGAGTCCGGCCAAAGCTTATAGTCCGGCTATCCGGACACCCCCTAATCCAGGACTCCCTCAGGCCCAATAACTTCCCGGGGGGGGGGGTCCGGTAACCCTCCGACTCTCCAGTTTTATCTGAAACTTCCTGGAACACTTCAGGTGTCCGAACATAGTCGCCCAATATATCAATCTTTATGTCTCAACCATTCCGAGACTCCTCGTCATGTCCATGATCACATCCGGGACTCTGAACTACCTTCAGTACATCAAAACACATAAACTAATATTACCGATCGTCACGGAACGTTAAGCGTGCGGACCCTACGGGTTCGAGAACTATGTAGACATGACCGAGACTCATCTCTAGTCAATAACCAATAGCCAAACCTGGATGCTCATATTGGATCCTACATATTCTATGAAGATCTTTATCGGTCAAACCGCATAACAACATACGTTGTTCCCTTTGTCATCGATATGTTACTTGCCCGAGATTCGATCGTCGGTATCTCAGTACCTAGTTCAATCTCATTACCGGCAAGTCTCTTTACTCGTTCCGTAATGCAACATCCCATAACTAACTCATTAATCACATTGCTTGCAAGGCTTATAGTGATGTGCATTACCGAGAGGGCCCAGAGATACCTCTCCAATACACGGAATGACAAATCCAATTCCTGATATATGCCAACTCAACAAACACCATCGGAGACACCTGTAGAGCATCTTTATAGTCACCCAGTTACGTTGTAACGTTTGATAGCACACTAAGTGTTCCTCTGGGATTCGGGAGTTGTATAATCTCATAGTCATAGGAACATGTATAAGTTATGGAGAAAGCAATATCAATAAACTAAACGATCATGGTGCTAAGCTAACGGATGGGTCAAGTCAATCACATCATTCTCTAATGATGTGGTCCCGTTCATCAAATGACAACTCATGTCTATGGTTAGGAAACTTAACCATCTTTGATTAACGAGCTAGTCAAGTAGAGGCATACTAGTGACACTCTGTTTGTCTATTTATTCACACATGTACTAAGTTTCCGGTTAATACAATTCTAGCATGAATAATAAACATTTATCATGATATAAGGAAATATAAATAACAACTTTATTATTGCCTCTAGGGCATATTTCCTTCAGTGCCAGGTAGAGGGATCACTTGCACGAACCCAAGAGTGTAAGCAGCGTGTTATCTTCATCGCCATTTTCATCATTGACGGCTCCATCAACTATGGTGCCCAAGAAGAAGTGCGGTGCTGCAGCCCACCCGTCCACCTCAAAGGCCCCGTCGCCCGGGACCACCGATGTCGCGAGGACTATGGGGACACATGGAAGTGTGGACGCTACGGGGGACATGGGCGATGCAGGCAGTGTTGTTAGCGCCTCCCCTGCGGTCAGGGCAGGAGCGGGAGGCATCGGAGAAGGATAGCACCAACAACATCCTGGCGACGCTTCGCAAGGTACGGGTAGAGAGATTGTTCCGTCTGTCCCTCCCTTCCTAGCCGAGGGGCATAGCCACAGCGGTGACGATCACCCTAAGGCGAATCACAATCCTCCGGCCGCCCCCGCCGCGGGCGCGGTCACAGGACATGCACCGCCCCCAGAGCAAACTGGCCTAGCCAATGCTCCGATCTAGGTCATCGGTACACACAAGCCTCCACCTTGTCACCCCACCATCCAAGCGATTGGCTCCCGGCGGCTGGAGCCCGGCGCCGCCACTGCCGGCACCGTCAGGAGCCAGGTGATGCTGCGATCTACATCATCCTCACCTATGCCAAGTACCGCCTCAGAGGCCATGGCGCGGGCCCATCTATTGTTGAGATTTCCACCGGCAGCTGATCAGATGGATGAGTAGAGAGCCACCATTCAAAGCCTGATTGGCTTTGCTGAGGCTGGAGGCTCATAGCGAGCTGGCCTGCCTCGGCCTACCTAGACGACAACGGCGGTCCACACTGCTGGCCGTGCGGAAGGGGCCACCCCCAAGGTGCAATCCCCACCACGCCAACCAACATGAGGGCCACGCTACCAAGAGCTTGATGATGTCTCGATGGCTTCATCCGATCCTCGAGCACGTCAAGGCCGGCGGTGAACCTTGGAGGACAGGCAGATGGAGGGCACGCATGTCACCATGGAGCTACGTCGTGATAACAACCACCAGTCAAATGGGTGCGATGGCCCCAACATCGACGAGCCTCCGCTCGGTGGAGGCGGGTACCTGCTTCGAGCCTAGGTGCCCTACCTTCACCCGTGAGCTGCGGCAACTCCATTGGTCGTCCGCTCGCATGTTCAAGACAAAGATACGAGACAAGTATGATGGGAGACTGAACCTGGCAGAGTTCTCGAGCATCTGTACCATCGTTGTTCAAGCTGCCGGGGGAAGGGATGAGAAGGTTTTTGCCAACTACTTCCCTTTGGCACTCAAGCCAAACGTGAGGTCTTGGCTGATGCACCTTCCGGAGAACTCCATCTCGACCTTGGCTGACCTGTGCCATGAGTTTGTTGGCGCCTTCACGGGCAGCCATCAAGAACCAGGGTGGCCCAGTGATTTGCAGCATCTCCTGTAGAAGGAAGGAGAGACTCTGCGGAAGTACATGCAGAGGTTTAGCTGAGTCCACAGAAATATTCTAGATATCCACCTGGCAGCTGTGACAGCTACATTCCATTCCAACGTGCGCAACCATCGGATACGTTCCAAGATGAACATTTGGTTGCCCAAGACTGTGAAGGAGCTTTACACCATGGTGGACAAGTGTGCTCGGGTGGAGGAGGGGAGGAAACTCCCTAGAGAAGAAGATGGCTTCGACATCGACCCAGAGGATGATGACGAGGCCACCAGTCAGAAGAAGAAGAACAAGAAGCACAACAAGAGGCGCAAAGATAAGGCTGTGATGACCGTTGAGGAATCGGGCACGCCTAGTACCGGCAAGAAGGCTAAGGTTGAAGCTCCTTGCAAGAAAGTTTGCACGTGCACTAATTGTCAGGAGGCTGCAGCTGCCGAGAAGGCTGGGAAAGGTGATGGGCTGTACTACAAGATTCGTCGGACCAAGGGCCACGATCTCCAGGAATGTCATTAGGTTGAACAGCTCGTCAAGAAGCAGGGGGCTAGGTCCCAGTACTCTGGTGTGCAAAAGTTGATTTTCGCCCTGGTCATGGCCTCAAGGAAACTGCGCCACTACTTCCAAGCCCACGAGATCATGGTTGTCACCCGCTTCCCTTTGCAAAGGATACTCCGAAACCCTGAGGCTACCGACAGAATAGTGGAGTGGGCATTGGAGTTATCTAGATTTGGCCTGAAGTTTGAAAGCACATCAACAATTCAGAGCAGGACACTAGCAGATTTATTGCAGAATGGACACCAACCCCTGATGAAGAGGTAGTGGAGACAGTTATTCCTGGCAAGGAAGCACCCCAAGAATGGATCATGTATTTTGATGGTGCCTTCCCCCTACAAGGTGCGGGGGCTGGCGTGCTTCTCCTTGCTCCCACTTGAGAGCCCTTGAAGTACGTTGTCCAGATGCATTTTCCTTGGGAGAGGCGACCAACAATAGTGCAGAGTATGAGGGGCTCCTCGTCGGGCTCAAAATTGCAACAAAATTGGGGATCGAGAAGCTGATCATTTGAGGAGATTCATAACTTGTGGTGAGACAAGTCAATAAGGATTACCAAACACCATCGATGGAGGCCTACATTGAGGAAGTGAGAAGTCTGGAGGATCGCTTTGACGGATTACAAACAAAGCTCGTACCCCGTGCAGAAAACAACATTGTTGATCATCTCTCAAAGTGCGTTGCATAGAAGCTTCCTATGGAACCAGGAACTTTTGTTCTCCATCTTACTCAGCCCTCCGTATCCCCGGCAACAATGGCCCGAAAAAGGAGGAAATTGGACTCCGGCAAGCCTCTCCCCGTAGAGCCACACGGGGCTCCCGGCAGAGAGCTTGATGGGAACAACTCCCATTCAGCTGCTGAGCTACCCCCTCCCACAAGACCACCGGTCCTCATGGTCGCGGGGTGCGCTCCCACGAAGGAGGAGGTGCTGCTAGTCCTCGTTGCCGAGCCCCAGGCTCCAACTTGGGCAAGGCACATAGTCCATTTCCTTGAAACCGGAGGACTTCCCGAAGAGCAAGAAGAAGCTGAAAGAGTAGCCCGGAGGGCCAGTATGTATCAGTTCATCGATGGCACACTATACAGAAGAAG
This sequence comes from Triticum urartu, assembly GCF_056163025.1. Classification (NCBI taxonomy): domain Eukaryota; kingdom Viridiplantae; phylum Streptophyta; class Magnoliopsida; order Poales; family Poaceae; genus Triticum; species Triticum urartu. Next base: position 309,167,416 of record NC_141878.1, read on the forward strand.
GCCCAACAGTGTGAAATTGAAGTGCATTTGCCGGGCGGACGGAAAGGAACTACTGGCAGAAATACACAAAGGCATGCGCGGCTCCCACATTGGATCAAGGGCTTTGGTTGGGAAAGCATTCCTACAATGATTTTATTGGCCCACAGCCCTCCAAGATGTGGTCGAGCTAGTCACCAAATGTGAAGCCTTCCAGTTCCATTCCAAGAAGATCCATCTGCCTTCCCAAGCTCTTCAGACAATCCCTTTGTCATGGCCGTTTTCGGTCTGGGGGCTCGATATCCTCGGCCATTTCCCCCGAACTGCCGGGGGCTTTGAATTCTTGATCATTGCAATCAACAAGTTTACAACATGGCTGGAAGTAGAAGCCGTGAGGAAGGTGACTGCTCAGTCAGCTATCAAGTTCTTGAAAGGATTGGTGTGCCGCTTCGAGGTCCCTGCCCGGATCATCACTGACAACGGCATCCAATCACGAGCCGCGCCTTCATGCAATATGTTCATGCCCTCGAAAGCAAGATCTCATTTTCTTTTGTCGCACATCCCAGAAGCAATGGACAAGCTGAGAGGGTGAATGCTAAAGTGTTGCGAGGACTCAAGACAAGAACATTTGATAAGCTGCAGAAGTGCGGCAGGCGATGGATCGACGAGATGCCGGTGGTTCTTTGGTCCGTTAGAACGACACCAAATCGAGCTACCAGACAGACTCCCTTCACCCTAGTCTATGGGGCAGAAGTAGTTATCCCCACGAAACTCATTTACAGGTCACCTCGAGTGCTTGCCTACAATGAAGTATCGCAGGAACAACACCGGGGTGACGATGTTGTCCTTCTTGAGGAGGACCATCTCCGGGCTGCTACGCGTGCTGCATGCTACCAACAAGCCATGCGTCACTATCATAGCCACAGGGTTCATGCCCCATGGTTTGCGGAAGGCGACCTTGTCCTTAGGCGCGTTCAGTCCGCCAAGGGTACAAACAAGTTGACGCCAAAGCGGGAAGGCCCTTACCAGGTAGTACGAGTCACCAGACCTGGCGCAGTCCATCTGTAGACTGGAGATGGCATTTTATTGCAAAACTCATAGAATATTGAGCATCTCTGCAAGTTCTACCCGCAAGGCGCGGCTGCCGGGCCCTGCCCGACAGCCACCCTTTTGTACAGGCCTTGCCTTAGTTGCATGTAACCCCTTGTACAAAGCCAGGCGCAGACCCTGAGCAACAGAGAAATAAATGAAGCGCTCGGGGCCCGAAAAGTTGCATGCATGCATAAGCATATCATGAGCATCGCATGTTCATGTAGATAACATCGCATCTGGCATGATTTTCATCTGCATAAACTGTAGGCTCCTGCCGTGGACTTGGTCCCCAAGAGGAGATGAGAAGACGAGCCTACACAGCGGTCTCCAACAAACCAAATAGATAAGTTATTTGTCTTATCCATATGTGTTCTGTAAGTAAGGACTTGTGCATGAGAAAGCCTTGCCGCCTTTCGAAACTTAGGTGCTCCCATCCTTTGACTCGAACGTTGCTTCGGTCAGGATGGTTGCAGTGGACTCTGACAAAAAAGGACTGGTGGGGGGCTGGCCCCTCTTCACGATTTGTGCCCGTAGGCCTAACTCCGTGGCGATAAGACTGAGCGGACTAGCAGGATAGCTTGTCGGGGGAAACTTGTTTACTTAAACTATAGAAGCATCCCACCTCTGCATGGACATATTACATGCACGAGTCCCCAGCAAGATTTATCTTTTTCATTAATATGCTAAACAAACAAGTACAGACCTTACAGGACACACACATGGAGTAAAAGAAATTACATAATTTGAACTAAAATTTGTCCAGTGCCTACAAATTTAAGATTGAAAAAAGATAATTGCCCTGTGATGCCCTTTATTGTCCCTCTCCTCCTAGGAACTTGGCAGGAGGTGAAGAGGGCAAAAGGAGAGCCTGGGCAGAAGCCCAGCCTGACCCTGTCGGGCTCTAGGAGAGGTAGCCCGGCAGGAGTAGGAGGGCATGGATGAAGGCGATGGCGAAGAGATCTGCGGAGGCAACCCGTCAACCACCACCACTAGAGCTAGCGGTATGCGGCAGGGGCGAACGAAGCTGCAGCTCATGAGGAAGCCTGCCGGGGTCTAGCTGGAAGGCTGCTGGAGGAGCCGGAAGCACCACCTCCACCCCTGCTCCCAACTCCCTGGCGAATCACCTTGCCGGATAGGAGGTGCAGATGCAGATGGTGCTGCCGCCGCCTAACGGTGAAGGTGTGGCTAATGCTCAGCTAGAGTCAGAGTCGTCGCCCTCCCGGTCGACACCGTCATCATCGCCGTCACTGTCCTCCTCGTCACTCTCTGTAACGCCCAAGATGCGGCTATATCTCCCAAGTGTCAAGGCACGACTTAGAGGCATAATCGCATTTTGGTTTTGTCGCAAGAAGGGTCATCTTCACACAATCCCATGTACAAGAACAAGGATAAATAGATAGTTGGCTTACAATCGCCACGTCACACAATGATCAAATAATTCATACATCATTTAGAGTACACACATAGTCTGACTACGGACGGATCCATATGAAAAGAAGACAACCCCAAATGCTAAATCCTGATCGTCCCAACTGGGCGCCACTACTGATCATTAGAAAACGAAACATAGTAACGACCAAGGTCCTCGTTGAACTCCCACTTGAGCTCGATTGCATCACCTGCATCGGTATCAACGGCACCTGCAACTGTTTGGTAGTATCTATGAGTCACAAGGACTAAGCAATCTCAAAACCCGCGACATCAAGGCTGTTTAAGCTTATCGGTAGGATGTGGTTATGAGGTGGAGCTGCAGCAAGCGCTAAGCAAATATGGTGGCTAACTTACGAGTACAAGAGTAAGATGAGGAACTAGGCAAGGGTCGTGAACTATAAGTGATCAAGAAGTGATTGTGAACTACTTACGTTCAAACATAACTCCACTGTGTTCTCTTCCCGAACCTTGTTGAAAAGAGACCATCACGGCTACACACGCGGTTGGTGTCTTTTAGTTAAGTCAAGTGTCAAGTTCTCTACAACCGGATATTAACAAATTCCCAAATGCCACATAACCGCGGGCATGGCTCTCGAAAGTTTATACCCTGCAGGGGTGTCCCAACTTAGCCCATCACAAGCTCTCGCGATCAACAAAGGATATTCCTTCTCCCGGAACAACCAGATCAGACTCGGAATCCTGGTTAGAAGACATTTCGACAATGGTAAAACAAGTCCAGCAAGACCTCCTGATGCACCGACCTAGCCTGATAGGAGTAGCGTGATCTCGATCTTAGGGTACACTTGATGAGCTACGCGTACAGGTATATACCAAATACCCCAAGTTTCCTTGGGGCGGCCCCGCACAGTACTCTAGTTTGGACCAACACTCAAGAGGAGCACTGCCCAGGGGTTTTTTAATTCCACGGGGTCCGGAAAGTCCCTATGAAAGGTTTTAATTGTTACTAGGCAAATGGTAAAACCAAGGTGGGGACTTGCTAGAGGAGTTTTATTCAAGGCAAACTGTCAAGGGGGCCCATAAGCCCAACCGCGTAAGGAACGCAAAATCAAGGAACATAACATCAGCATGACGGAAACTATGGCGGTAAGAGTGGAACAAAACATTGAGCAAAAGGCTTGCTCCTCGTAAACATACTCAACAGGTTCCTCGTTCACGAACTTGTCTCCGGCTCTACCCAAAGCAAGAACACAAGCAATGGAACAACAATCAATCACGCTACAATGCACAAGCAACATGATGCAAGACATGGCATGAAATGCAAGGTATGATGTGCAATGCATATGCGTACTCCATAAGGGAAAGGATGATCAAGGCATCAACTTGGCAAACCAAGCATGCCGCTGGAAAGATGGAGTGATTTCGGTCAAAATCGATATAAGGATCACCAGAAACAAATGCACGGTTTGCAAATGATGAGCAAAACAAGAATGATGCAAAACTGCGCTTAACTGCATCATAGCACTTAGGATGCAACAAGAAACTATGCTACAACACTCCAACATAGCAACAAAGCACATGGCAGTGAAGTACAAGTGAAGCTCTCCAAATCATGAACACTGAGCTCCTGCTAGAACTCACTAGAACAAGCCTAAAATAGCATGGCAAAATTGCAAATGACAATCAGGTTTCAGACATGTCATAGACAACATCAGGAAGCAATGTTTAGAGGTAGTAAACTACATGATACAGGAACATATCGTGGCAAACAAAGGCATGACATGCTAGTACTAAAGGTAAAGAACAAAACTCCCTTACTGAACTATAGCCAAAAATGCATAAGCAAGAGGGTAGCACCCATTCAAACCTGGCAAGTGATATGATCAGTTTCAAACTTAGAAGAAAAACATAGCTTGTCAGAAATAGATTCATGATAACAACTTTGCAAGTTCATGCCACTCACTACAAATCATTTCATGGCATCACAAGGTAACCAATAGTAAGAAGACACAATTATGAAGCTAAACATGGCAAGAGCAAGCTCATAGGGTGCATGGATCACTAGCAAAACGCATGGCAAAAATGAACTTCATGTTAGCAATCTGCCAGCAACAATATTTAGCATCAACCAATCCATGGCAAAAATGGCGACTCCACCCACCCTCTACCCCCACCCATGGCGACTCCCATGATCCCACCCTCCACACCCAAATCCAACCAGCCAAATCTGTTTCTCCTCCAATGGATCCATTCAATGATCCACTTTCCATTGCTCATCAACTGGATTTTCCATTTGGACACCATTTCAGATCTCAGGTTCGTGATCTATTTGCCTTGGCAGTCAACCCGGTCTCCCCCTCATCTAGTTTCATCTTGGTGGTTTCTTTTGGAAGATCAAAGTTTACACTTGACCCATTGAATGTAAGTCTTGCTATCTCATCATGTACTGGTGCTACCTACGATGCTATTAATGTCACACACATCATTGGCAACATATTTAGTTTCAAGGTTTGTTCAAAGGCAGTGGGTTTTCATCTTGTCCGTTTGAAATATTTCTCATGCAATATGTTCAAATGTTTCTTTCACCTATGGAGCGGTTGAGGCCCAAATTGGATTTATGAAGAGAAAGTTTGGATCAAAGAACAAGAGGCAAAATGGACTCGTGTGAGTTATAAAAGGAAGCCTCCTTCTAGACACGTCTCAGTCAACAAAGTTTATCAAAGAATTCTTAATGACATACCATCTGTGCGTCAGCCCAATCAAGGTATCATATCCAATGGCATTAATACTATTCGGCTTCTTGCTAGTGCCAACTCTACACCGATTGGCAATTCTGAAATCCCATCAGTGGAGTTGGATGATCGTAACAATCGGCCGAACGAGGTACGTAGCTCAACTAATCCCATGCATAGCGGATTGTTAGTTGCTGGGCCCAACGGTTTTTCAAATTGCCGCATTGACTTGGGCCCTAGTGACCCAACTATGGAGCCAAATAGCGCCAATGCAATCCAGCCCACTTGCGAGCCCATAAGGGAGTCGATTCACATTTCAAATATCTCGCCTGAACTTATTTTCTGCACGAAATGCTTGGGATATGGTCATTATCCATCGAGTTATTGTAACAGTATCAGATGCAAAAAATGGTATGGTTATAATCAGATCGCCAGATTTTGTCTCAACAAGAAAAACCACACGCTGATATATCGGATAAAAAAGTCTGCACATGTTGAGCGCAATAAATCCCAAGAGACCCACCCTACCTCCTCGCATTCTACACCCCTGCCTAGCCTCCATGCTCCACCAGTCACCATCATCGCCACCTCCAACGCCATGGCCTGCTACCCATGCGACCCATACGCTCACCTCCCCGAAGGCACCACGATCATTGCTCCGGGCCCTGAACGGGCGCAGCGAGGCTACGTCGTCCTCGATGGTGAGCTCCCTATGGTCTGCGATGAGTGGGCAATCTCTACTTTGGTTCCTACTGTCCCCCTGAAGATTTCCCTGCCGCCAATGCAATGATCTTCGAGTACCTTGAAGCCAAGGGATGGAGGATCAACTACACCTCCAGATGTGGTATGGGTACTGCTCTGATCCAATTTACAACTGCCTGTTTGAGAGATTTTGCTATAAGTAATAGTCCCTGTGAGATTGGGGACTCTGTTCTTCGCATCACCAAGCATGATAGGAGTTTGAACTACCGTAGCATCAGTTTTACCCATGATGTTTGGCTCATGTTGATGAACTACCTGCTGGAATGCTGGGATGTAGGAGTTGTTAGCCGCACAGTCTCCCAATACGGTAGATTTCTGATCTGGAATAAGGACCCGAGAGACAAAACTAGGATTATTGTTAAGGTTAGAGTTATGAATGTGGACACTTTACTTGTCAGCATTGTTGTTCTGCGCAATCTGGACGATGTTGGGTATGGAGATTCATGGACTTGTCCCACATATACACTGTCTCGTGATTCATGGACACTTTACCTGCCAACTTGGTGGTGATGAGGATCTTCTACCCCCCGATGGAGAAAATCCACATCCTCTCCTGCATGTTCAGGAGGGTTTTTGGCACGATAAAGTACTTGGTAACATCCCCATGGAGCAGATTGTTATCAACCCACACAATGAGCATCTTGGAGCTCCTTATGAGGATGTTCACGCACATGCTACTATTGGCAAAGTCAACAATGATCTGTATGAGGTGTCTCCCACTACTGTCGTGCTCACTCCTATGCAGGTTGATTCTGCAGCACAGACACTCAATGATGAGGTGCAGGAGGATCAGATGGACTTCATTCATTTGGCTGATGATGGCCCACAGGATATCCAAGCCAACAGTCCAGCTTTTGTTCCTACTAATATGTCCATGGACTATGAGGATGCACATTTTACTTGGAATGTTGAACCAAACAACTATATGTCTGACAACATCTCTGTTCTTCAGGACCTCATTGGCAACACTATGTCCAATGCCCATGACATCTTGCCCAAACTGGGTGGCTCTAAAATTCTCAATGCCAAATGTAACATTGTCGATGCTGAAGGCACTCAGTGTTTCAGCAAGAAGTGTTATCTGCAAATAATGACTGTCCAAGACCAGCCTGCACCTGTCAGCTCTGCTATTCTCACTGAGATTACTGAAGAGGCATTTGCTGAGGTTTGCAAACCATCTGGGAGCAACAAGAGAAAGAAGAAAGCAATTGTTGATGAGGCCTTTTGCAGAAGGAGCAATAGAATTGCACAAATCAAGATGGGCCTCAAAGACAAATATGATGCTGTAGCTGCAATAGGCAAGGCTGGCACCTCCAACATGCAGGCAATCAAGCAGATCAAAGAACCTGAGAAAAAGGGGAAAAAATCAGAGGCTGCTATCAATCTTGGGTCAAGATTTGAGGCTGTTGTGGTGGACAAAAATGCTCCTCCACCTCCTGTGCTACCATTGGAAACTATCCAGGCTATTGGGACAGGTCCTTGCAAGATGGCACCTCATGAAGTGTCATCCTCAGCCCTGAACTATGATAGTTCTGATGATTAGTAGGCCTGCTCTGCTATGGGGTTTTGACAACTCCCCCAACTCCTGTCTTCTTTGGTTTAATTCCTGTTATCATCAAACTTCCTACTTTATGATCTACTATGTTATGTGCCTGTGTGCACCTTTTCTTATTTTGGGCTGTAATAAGTACTTTGGCATGTGGTTATGTACCTCTTCAGATAGACCATCTTATGTGATCTGTAATGCCAGTTATGCCTGCTATTATGTTGTTTCTTGCTTCACCTACCTGTTGATTTATATGCCACCTCATATGTGTACTTACCTCCCAATGAAGATAACAAAAGAAGTAATCCCCCCATGTCATGCTATCCATGCCATGTCTTATGATCTTCTACACATGCATAATGAGTAGAAGCCGGAATATTCTAAATTGGAATGTCAGAGGTATTAACTCAAATGATAGATGGGATGATATTGGGCTGAAAATTGATGAAAGCTCATGTTGTGTTATGACTTTCCAAGAAATTAAGAGAACAATTTGACCTGGCATATATTAGGAATTTCTTTTCTAAAAGGTTCAACCAATACAGTTTCATGCCCTCTGCTGGTAATTCAGGTGGTCTGATTACCATCTGGAATGGTAATCTTTTCAAAGGCAGAGAAATATCCAAAGATTTTTTTTTCAGATTACTGTGGAGCTCACATTAAAACTGGATAATGTTGTTTACTTAATAACTAATGTTTATGGGCCAAACTCTGTGGATGGCAAAACTGAATTTTCTAATTGGCTACTCAATGTTAATATCCAACCTATGCAGTTGTGGCTCATTCTTGGAGATTTTAATTATATCAGAGGGCCTGTGTGACGCCCCCGATTTGACCGTACACTAATCATACACGCAAACGTGTACGATCAAGATCAGGGACTCACGGGAAGATATCACAACACAACTCTACAAATAAAATAAGTCATACAAGCATCATATTACAAGCCAGGGGCCTCGAAGGCTTGAATACAAGAGCTCGATCATAGACGAGTCAGCGGAAGCAACAATATCTGAGTACACACATAAGTTAAACAAGTTTGCCTTAAGAAGGCTAACACAAACTGGGATACAGATCGAAAGAGGCGCAGGCCTCCTGCCTGGGATCCTCCTAAACTACTCCTGGTCGCCGTCAGCGGGCTGCACGTAGTAGTAGGCACCTCCCGAGTAGTAGTAGTCATCATCAACGGTGGCGTCTAGCTCCTGGACTCCAGCATCTAGTTGCGACAACCAGAAAGAAAGGAAAAGGGGAAAAGGGGGAGAAAGCAACCGTGAGTACTCATCCAAAGTACTCGCAAGCAAGGATCTACACTACATATGCATGGGTATCAAATGGAATAAGGGTATCATATGTGGACTGAACTACAGAATGCCAGAATAAGAGGGGGATAACTAATCCTGTCGAAGACTACGCTTCTGGCCACCTCCATCTTGCAGCATGTAGGAGAGAGTAGATGGTAAGTTCACCAAGTAGCATCAAGTAGCATCGTATAGCATAATCCTAACCGATGATCCTTCCCTCGTCGCCCTGTGAGAGAGCGATCACCGGTTATATCTGGCACTTGGAACGGTGTGTTTTATTAAGTATCCGGTTCTAGTTGTCATAAGGTCAAGGTACAACTCCAAGTCGTCCTGTTACCGAAGATCACGGCTATTCGAATAGATTAACTTCCCTGCAGGGGTGCACCACATATCCCAACACGCTCGATCCCATTTGGCCGGACACACTTTCCTGGGTCATGCCCGGCCTCGGAAGATCAACACGTCGCAGCTCTACCTAGGCACAACAGAGAGGTCAGCACGCCGGTCTAAATCCTATGGCGCAGGGGTCTGGGCCCATCGCCCATTGCACACCTGCATGTTGCGTACGCGGCCGGAAGCAGAACTAGCCCCCTTAATACAAGAGCAGGCTTACGGTCCAATCCGGCGCGCGCCACTCAGTCGCTGACGTCACGAAGGCTTCGGCTGATACCACGACGTCGAGTGCCCATAACTGTCCCCGCATAGATGGTTAGTGCATATAGGCTAGTATCCACACTCAGATCAAATACCAAGATCTCGTTAAGCGTGTTATGTATCCGCGAACGTCGACCAGGGCCAGTCCCACCTCTCTCCTAGGTGGTCTCAACCTGCCCTGCCGCTCCGCCTCAAAGTAACAGCCGGGGTTCGTCGGGAACTCAGGCCCACCACTACCTGGATGGAGCCACCTGCCCCTTCAGCATCCATCTCCAAACAGTATCACCGGTAATGTAACAGTGTAAAGTATATAGTATATGCCCGTGATCACCTCCCGAAGTGATCACGGCCCAGTAGTATAGCATGGCAGACGGACAAGAGTGTAGGGCCACTGATGATAATCTAGCATCCTATACTAAGCGTTTAGGATTGCAGGTAAGGTATCAACAGTTGTAGCAACAATGACAGGCTATGCATGAGAATTGGATTAACGGAAAGCAGTAACATACTACACTACTCTAATGCAAGCAGTATAGAGGAGAGTAGGCGATATCTGGTGATCAAGGGGGGGGGCTTGCCTGGTTGCTCTGGCAAGAGAGATGGGTCGTCAACACCGTAGTCGTGCTGGGTAGCAGCGGCGTCGGTCTCGGTGTCTAGCGAGAGAAGAGGGGGAAGAAACAATAAATATAATGCAAACAAATGCATGACGATGCATGACATGACAAAGCGTGATGCTAGGTGTGCCCTAACGCGGTATGAGGTGGTACCGGTGAAGGGGAGGAACATCCGGGAAAGTATCCCCAGTGTTTCGCGTTATTGGACAGACGAACCGGAGGGGGGAAAGTTGTGTGTTTGCTATGCTAGGGATGCGTGGCGGACGAACGGGCTGCGTATTCGGATTCATTGGATTTTTCTGAGCAACTTTCATGTAGAAAACATTTTCATCTGACTTACGGTTTAATTTATATGATTTTTCAAAGTTTTATTAATATACTAAAATTGTTTTAATTATTTATTTCGAATTTAAATAATGTTGATTTTTTATACCCTGACCGGGCCAGCCACAGTCAATGACATGTGGGGCCAGTCAAAGCCCAGCCAACAGGTCAACAGTCAAAGTTGACCTTGGTCAATGTGTGAACAGTGCTAGTGGGTCCTACTTGTCATGGACATTGTGTCTATTAAGTCAATTAATTAGAGATAACCAACAGGGTGGTCCACATGTCATTTGCTATTAAAGTAAATTAGCACTAATTTAACACTAACTAATCTAGTCCTAATTAAACAAGGGCCCGGCCGTACTGGACAATGGCCCAGCCGGCCACACACGCAACACACACACCACACGCAACACGCAACACACAAATCTGTTTTCTGTTAACAAAAGATAGCATTTTGTAATTTTCGTAGGATTTATTCCATGCATCAAATGGATTTGTTCCAATGGGATAAAATGAAGTTTGTCATGTATAGTTTCTACTCATATTATTTTTACTAATGTTAATAACCGTTTAGACTTTGCTTACGGGCTGTATAGAGGGTTAGTCATTGTAAAAAGAGAAAAGCTAGCTAGTAGCATCTTCAGTAGCTAGCAGTGCAGAGTACAGTTAGCAGCGGTAGTAGTAGATGCAGCAGCAGTGCCATGGTAGCAACTAGCAAGAAGTAGCAGGCGAGCACGGGTGGGGTGGAGGCAAGGCGCGGCGAGGGTAGCAGCCGGCGCGGTCAGGCGCGGCCAGGCGCGCGCGAAGTAGGCGTGGGGCGGCTACAGGGTGCAGTCCAAGGACGTGGCCACGGCGGGCGCGAGCAGAGACAGGGCGCGGTGGGCGGCAACGCAGGGAGCGGCGATGCATGGGGTTCGCGTGCGTGTGAGGACCACGGCAGGGGCGCATGACCGCGCGCGGGAGCGGAGCTCCGGCCATGGCGTCCACAACGCCGGCCGGCGATGAGCAGCGGCAGCAGGACGGTGGGCTCGGCGGAGGCACCGCCACGCGCGGGCGAGCATGCACGGGGACGCGGTCGGGTGCAGCCGGTCATGGCCAGAGGCCAACGAAGCACGGGCGAGGGAGTCGTGCTAGCGGCCGTAGGCTACGGCAACGAGCGGAAGATGCGCTAATGGACCGAATCCAACGAGGAAGAGGAGGAGAAGGAGTAGAGGCTCACGGTGTGGCACACGAAAGGCCGGCGACGAATTAGTAGTAGCAGGACGGTCGCAGCAGACAGAGCTCGTCGGCGGCCGTAGGTGCGGGGAAGAACCCGATCCCGATGGTCGAGGGGGTCCGAGCTCGATCTTGTGGACGGGGAGGACGCAGACGGACAGGTTGGAGAGGCACGGGGGAGATGGTCGCCGCAGTGGTGGCCAACGACGGCGACGTAAGCGCTCCGATGAGCCGAGACGACGACGAGGGAGAGAGAGAAGATGGATCTAGGAGGGAGGGCGCCAAGGAGGAGTGAGGCGAGTGTGAAGAAGATATCTGGGGGGAGGGGCGCCTCGGTGGAGGCCTTATCCTCCCATGGCATGGCCGGCGAGGTGGTTCGACGGGGACGCGATGCTGTTCGGGCACGGTCGTGAACAGGAGAAGACGACCGGGGGTTAGGTGGGCTGACTTGGGTGAGCTCCAGTGGGGGCACGTGCTCTCTCTTCCTTTTCTTCTTCTCAGTTTTCTTTTTATTATTCTGTTTTCTTTTAACAGCCTCCATTTGCATTTAAATAAGCCACCAAATGACTTTGCAAAAAAATGTGGAGTTGGACAAAACAAATACTAGGAAACATTGAGCACTGCCACAAAAATCTTGACACCTAAAAAATTTAGTTTAATATTTTATAATTTGTAAAAGGCATTTAATTATTATTTTTAGCCACTGATATATATATATATACTTAGGAGCAATTAAAGACTTTAAAAAAATGTTGTCTCACCACCATAAATAATTATGGAATATTTGCAACACTTTGAACATTTTATTTTGCATGTTTGAGAAATTTGAATTTTGCACTTTAGTTTGAACTTGAATTTGGATTGCGATTTCTATCAACCGCGGATTAGTAACAGTAAAGTGATGACATGGCACCATTAACGAGGGTTTAATGTAGTTTAATTATCCGGGCGTCACAATTCTCCTCCACTACAAGAAATCTCGTCCCGAGATTTAGGAGGGGAGTACGGGGGAAAGACTAGGTTGCGAAATTCTAATGGGTCTTCTCGGTCTTTGTTGCACTTCCCGAAGTAGTTGATCCTTTACGTTGATGTCTCCATTTCTCTGCTTCAAGTCATCATGATGAAGTCGGCATCCTTTCTTCGGGATCTTCATCGTATTTACGAATAGGTAACGGGGCAGATCGGCAACGACAGAATGCTATAAGGGTAATAATCTGGGATTAACCCATGAATGAGCATATGAGTACCTCTCGAGTTGAACAAATAAAACACACCGAGAGTAAAGTTGGAAGGTACAATAAGAAGTTTCAAGCAGCCAGGCAATCGTTCAATGCCTAGACAGAAGGTGAAAGGGGTTCCAAAGCAACGGAATAATTATTGTGGCCGATATCAGAATAGATCACTAGGAATGGGGCTCGTGAATTGCATACGAAGCCAAGCGCGAGAATTAACTTTGGAAACAGGGTGTACAGGAGAGTCAGATTTTGATCCTGTGGCAATGTGGGTTATGGGCCCACCATGTTGTTAAAGTAAGAGGGCACTGTCATCTTACACGGTCATGATAGCAAGGCATCATGATAGCCAGGCATGCCAGAGAAGAGTCTGTCGGTTATGTTGGCAACAACGTTGGTACCAAGGGCGAGGGACGAAGAGAACCATTTTCCTGCTCGTTAATTCGAGGCGGACCAATAGACAAAGTTCTCGTCCATCGATGGTTACCTGAATGTCATCAACAATAGTAACAGGGTCTTACCGACACGATTGTGCACCTAGGTGTTTACATAAGCAGAAGAATATTGCTGCTTAGATCATATAGATCACCGGAAAGGTTAAACAAACCAATGTAAAGGAAATGTGAGCATCAGATTAACAGAACAATGGAAAGGAAAATGTGTTTAAACACATATTTCAAGGGTATATCCTTCCCAAGGACAAGCAGAGCATGATATCCTTGACAGGATATAATGTAGAAAACTCTTTAGGTAAGGAGAGAGAAATTTCATGACTTTACCCATACAGCGGTGTTTGGATAATTGAGCAGGAAACATTTAACATTAGGCTTTAAATGTTCTTGTTGATAATTGGAGTAAAATATATATGCTTCGAGATAGCATTGACATGGTCTTCAGGCAAAGGTCAAACTTTGGAAACACAAAGGATCCATCAGGAATAACTTGTAGAATAAGTCTTATAATTTCCTCATGGAAGAATGGATAACCTTGCTGAAAAGGAATCTATAACCAATAGGGCCTCCGGCCGGGTGTGCTAAGCACGACATCCTGGGTATAAAAGATGGTAATACTCCAAGGTAAAGAAGAACAAATGTTGGATAGCCAGGAACTCAAGGTATAACACAAAACAGGAACAAGTTTTGTGTTGGAGGGAATGCAATAATGTTGTCGATGATAACCCAATTCATCGAGGGCAAAGGAAGCTATTTTTCACCAAGAATTTGATAGATATTTTGGAAGACCTTAGAATGTTGATGATGATCACGACACATTTGTCGAGAGGTTTCGAGAAGATATAACTGATCGGCGATGAGATCAAGTCAACGGAATGATGAAGCAAAAAGTTAATGGAACCATGGGTACTACAAAAACTCGAAATCAAGCTTGCTGTTCAAGGACAAACGATATGACAAGGGAGATCGATTGTAAGATTAGCTCACCGTCGAAATTTGTGCTCCGGGAAGAAGGACCAGGTAGCACAGTTAAGAGCATCATGATAAGGATATAGCCGATCAAGCTAGGAATGACTTGAAGGATTATTTAAACTCGTAAGCAATGGAAATTATTTAGGGTTATTGAATCGGAGTGCGGACTCGATTCACTATTTGATGTTCTCGATTGACGACAACCCAGAACCTAGGAACAATTGGATCCGGTGAGTAATAATAGTTGATGAAGAACCCATAAGAAGTTATGATGTCCCCTGATATCTCGAGATACCATGGGGTAATACTCGACGAAAGACCAAAGTGGAGGTTGGATTGGGATATTGCTCTGCAGAAGACGAATGCTTAAACTTGCACGAGTAATGGTATTGAAAGGAGAACATGGTCGGAACCACGTCCACAGATACAAGGTGAACTTATAATAAGGGAATAATTATTTTAAAAGAAGCTTCCGTGATAAGGTATACATCGTGCCCATGGGCATGAACACAGGGTTCAAGGTCGACTCCCACTTCTCCAATGTATAACCTTTCATTCACTTCTCTTTTTCGAAGAAGTTGTAGTGTTGAATTATCTGGCAAAATACCAGACGAGTATGACTCGTGAAAACTTTCGAGTTCACACATAATATGGGAGGCATAGGTTCAACCCATCGAGGCATCTTAGGAGCACAAACCACAATTTCAGGAATAAATAACACAAGCTCAATAGTAGAGCATGCTGGAGAAAGCAGAGGATACAATTTACCAAAGGCATTGTGTAGCCGAGGAAATGCTCACAAGCTTATAGAATATGAAGGACGATGTCGGATAAAATCCAACAAAGGATCTGGTGGTCCACAAGGGGTCTGATGTGAGCATCGGTACTCAACCAGAGGAAGAAGGAACGCAAGGAGATCAGTTTATGGAAACAACTGACTAACTCAAATCTCCAATGCAAAGGAATTATGAATTCCAAGATAAGGGATCAGAAGCAATGCTCTAATTAGGGATGGATAAGCTGAATAGTCTTAGGGGTACAATCGATGGAAATTTGATTGGTCGATATCCAACTCATGTCCGGAATGACGTCTGAATCAGAATGATAAATTCCAGGGAACAACTGATGATTGTGTGCATTCACACACATGTTGAATCAAGAGGATCAGAATGACAATCACAAAGGTTTTTTTAAGTAAATAGCTAGACAAATGGAATTAACCGGAATGCAAGTATGCAAGAATTCCAAGAAAAACAAGCTGTTGAGGATTTTCGAAAGACCAAATAGTATTTCGAAGTCCTTTGTGGAACACAAGAACAACTGGGGAGAAACAAATCCTCGGTATGTGTGAGGATTAAGTTGTAGGTGTATTTAGGTGACAAGGAACTGCAAGGAAGCAGGCACAAGGATTCTAGGAACAACGACGAGTATTTCGGGGTATCTTGTACTAACAAGAGCAACTGGGGACTAGTGTAAGAATGGCAAGTGCATGTAGTTATCTATAGGGGGTGACGGTGGAAGGGAATTGCAAATGCAATGAGCAACAGTTCTCGGGATAACATCGGAGAGTATCTTCGGAATCCTTCGGCGCACCATGCAATCATCTGGAGTGAGGGGCTCTCCGGGAGGAAGTAATTACGAGAACCTAGAGTCAGAGTTCGTAAAATCATTTAACCCAAATAGAAGAGAGATTAGAGTCCCAGAGCATAGACGAGAAATAAAGGATCCTAATACCACCCAATGGCGACGTGGGCCCGTAAGACACACAGCCATGTTAGTAAAAGTTTTGTAATGACTAGACTCGACTTTGGCTAAGGAGTGTGGAAGGGGGATTCCTACAGGCAGTCGGCTCTGATACCAACTTGTGACGCCCCCGATTTGACCCTACACTAATCATACACGCAAACGTGTACGATCAAGATCAGGGACTCACGGAAAGATATCACAACACAACTCTACAAATAAAATAAGTCATACAAGCATCATATTACAAGCCAGGGGCCTCGAAGGCTCGAATACAAGAGCTCGATCATAGATGAGTCAGCGGAAGCAACAATATCTAAGTACAGACATAAGTTAAACAAGTTTGCCTTAAGAAGGCTAACACAAACTGGGATACAGATCGAAAGAGGCACATGCCTCCTGCCTAGGATCCTCCTAAACTACTCCTGGTCGCCGTCAGCGGGCTGCACGTAGTAGTAGGCACCTCCCGAGTAGTAGTAGTCGCCATCAACGGTGGCGTCTGGCTCCTGGACTCCAGCATCTGGTTGCGACAACCAGAAAGAAAGGAAAAGGGGAAAAGGGGGAGAAAGCAACCGTGAGTACTCATCCAAAGTACTCGCAAGCAAGGAGCTACACTACATATGCATGGGTATCAAATGGAATAAGGGTATCATATGTGGACTGAACTGCAGAATGCCAGAATAAGAGGGGGATAACTAATCCTGTCGAAGACTACGCTTCTGGCCACCTCCATCTTGCAGCATGTAGGAGAGAGTAGATGGTAGGTTCACCAAGTAGCATCAAGTAGCATTGTATAGCATAATCCTAACCGATGATCCTCCCCTCGTCGCCCTGTGAGAGAGCGATCACTGGTTGTATCTGGCACTTGGAAGGGTGTGTTTTATTAAGTATCCGGTTCTAGTTGTCATAAGGTCAAGGTACAACTCCAAGTCGTCCTGTTACCGAAGATCACGGTTATTCGAATAGATTAACTTCCCTGCAGGGGTGCACCACATATCCCAACACGCTCGATCCCATTTGGCCGGACACACTTTCCTGGGTCATGCCCGGCCTCGGAAGATCAACACGTCGCATCCCTACCTTGGCACAACAGAGAGGTCAGCACACCGGTCTAAATCCTATGGCGCTGGGGTCTGGGCCCATCGCCCATTGCACACCTGCACGTTGCGTACGCGGCCGGAAGCAGAACTAGCCCCCTTAATACAAGAGCAGGCTTACGGTCCAATCCGGCGCGCGCCACTCAGTCGCTGACGTCACGAAGGCTTCGGCTGATACCACGATGTCGAGTGCCCATAACTGTCCCTGCGTAGATAGTTAGTGCGTATAGGCCAGTAGCCAGACTCAGATCAAATACCAAGATCTCGTTAAGCGTGTTATGTATCCGCGAACGCCGACCAGGGCCAGGCCCACCTCTCTCCTAGGTGGTCTCAACCTGCCCTGTCGCTCCGCCTCAAAGTAACAGCCCGGGGCCGTCGGGAACTCAGGCCCACCACTACCTGGATGGAGCCACCTGCCCCTTCAGCCCCCATCTCCAAACCTATCACCGGTAATGTAACAGTGTAAAGTATATAGTATATGCCCATGATCACCTCCCGAGTGATCACGGCCCAGTAGTATAGCATGGCAGACGGACAAGAGTGTAGGGCCACTGATGATAATCTAGCATCCTATACTAAGCGTTTAGGATTGCAGGTAAGGTATCAACAATTGTAGCAACAATGACAGGCTATGCATGAGAATTGGATTAACGAAAAGCAGTAACATACTACACTACTCTAATGCAAGCAGTATAGAGGAGAGTAGGCGATATCTGGTGATCAAGGGGGGGGGGGCTTGCCTGGTTGCTCTGGCAAGAGAGAGGGGTCGTCAACACCGTAGTCGTACTGGGTAGCAGTGGCGTCGGTCTCGATGTCTAGCGAGAGAAGAGGGGGAAGAAACAATAAATATAATGCAAACAAATGCATGACAATGCATGACATGACAAAGCGTGATGCTAGGTGTGCCCTAACACAGTATGAGGTGGTACCGGTGAAGGGGAGGAACATCCGGGAAAGTATCCCCGGTGTTTCGCGTTTTCGGACAGACGAACCGGAGGGGGGAAAGTTGCGTGTTTGCTATGCTAGGGATGCGTGGCGGACGAACGGGCTGCGTATCCGGATTCGTTGGATTTTTCTGAGCAACTTTCATGTAGAAAACATTTTCATCTGACTTACAGTTTAATTTATATGATTTTTCAAAGTTTTATTAATATACTGAAATTGTTTTAATTATTTATTTCGAATTTAAATAATGTTGATTTTTTTATACCCTGACCGGGCCAGACACAGTCAATGACATGTGGGGCCGGTCAAAGCCCAGCCAACAGGTCAACAGTCAAAGTTGACCTTGGTCAATGTGTGAACAGTGCTAGTGGGTCCTACTTGTCATGGACATTGTGTCTATTAAGTCAATTAATTAGAGATAACCAACAGGGTGGTCCACATGTCATTTGCTATTAAAGTAAATTAGCACTAATTTAACACTAACTAATCTAGTCCTAATTAAACAAGGGCCCGGCCGTACTGGACAATGGCCCAGCCGGCGACACACGCAACACACACACCACACGCAGCACGCAACACACAAATCTGTTTTCTGTTAACAAAAGATAGCATTTTGTAATTTTCGTAGGATTTATTCCATGCATCAAATGGATTTGTTCCAATGGGATAAAATGAAGTTTGTCATGTATAGTTTCTACTCATATTATTTTTACTAATGTTAATAACCGTTTAGACTTTGCTTACGGGCTGTATAGAGGGTTAGTCATTGTAAAAAGAGAAAAGCTAGCTAGTAGCATCTTCAGTAGCTAGCAGTGCAGAGTACAGTTAGCAGCGGTAGTAGTAGATGCAGCAGCAGTGCCATGGTAGCAACTAGCAAGAAGTAGCAGGCGAGCACGGGTGGGGTGGAGGCAAGGCGCGGCGAGGGTAGCAGCCGGCGCGGTCAGGCGCGGCCAGGCGCGCGCGAAGTAGGCGTGGGGCGGCTACAGGGTGCAGTCCAAGGACGTGGCCACGGCGGGCGCGAGCAGAGACAGGGCGCGGTGGGCGGCAACGCAGGGAGCGGCGATGCATGGGGTTCGCGTGCGTGTGAGGACCACGGCAGGGGCGCATGACCGCGCGCGGGAGCGGAGCTCCGGCCATGGCGTCCGCAACGCCGGCCGGCGATGAGCAGCGACAGCAGGACAGTGGGCTTGGCGGAGGCACCGCCACGCGCGGGCGAGCACGCACGGGGACGCGGTCGGGTGCAGCCGGTCATGGCCAGAGGCCAACGGAGCACGGGCGAGGGAGTCGTGCTAGCGGCCGTAGGCTACGGCAACGAGCGGAAGATGCGCTAATGGACCGAATCCAACGGGGAAGAGGAGGAGAAGGAGTAGAGGCTCACGGTGTGGCACACGAAAGGCCGGCGACGAATTAGTAGTAGCAGGACGGTCGCAGCGGACGGAGCTCGTCGGCGGCCGTAGGTGCGGGGAAGAACCCGATCCCGATGGTCGAGGGGGTCCGAGCTCGATCTTGTGGACGGGGAGGACGCAGTCGACGACGTTGGTGCAGACGGACAGGTTGGAGAGGCACGTGGGAGACGGTCGCCGCGGTGGTGGCCAACGACGGCGACGTAGGCGCTCGGGTGAGCCGAGAGGATGACGAGGGAGAGAGAGAAGATGGATCTGGGAGGGAGGGCGCCGAGGAGGAGTGAGGCGAGTGTGAAGAAGATATCTGGGGGGAGGGGCGCCTCGGTGGAGGCCTTATCCTCCCACGGCATGGCCGGCGAGGTGGTTCGACGGGGACGCGATCCTGTTCGGGCACGGTCGTGAACAGGAGAAGACAACCGGGGGTTAGGTGGGCTGACTTGGATGAGCTCCAGTGGGGGCACGTGCTCTCTCTTCCTTTTCTTCTTCTCAGTTTTCTTTTTATTATTCTGTTTTCTTTTAACAGCCTCCATTTGCATTTAAATAAGCCACCAAATGACTTTGCAAAAAATGTGGAGTTGGACAAAACAAATACTAGGAAACATTGAGCACTGCCACAAAAAGCTTGACACCTAAAAAATTTAGTTTAATATTTTATAATTTATAAAAGGCATTTAATTATTATTTTTAGCCACTGATATATATATATATATACTTAGGAGCAATTAAAGACTTTAAAAAAATGTTGGCTCACCACCATAAATAATTATGGAATATTTGCAACACTTTGAACATTTTATTTTGCATGTTTGAGAAATTTGAATTTTGCACTTTAGTTTGAACTTGAATTTGGATTGTGATTTCTATCAACCGCGGATTAGTAATAGTAAAGTGATGACATGGCACCATTAACGAGGGTTTACTGTAGTTTAATTATCCGGGCGTCACAGCCTGAGAATAGGAATAGAGGAAGAGGTGACCACAATGACATGATGCATTTCAACAATA
This sequence comes from Triticum urartu, assembly GCF_056163025.1. NCBI lineage: Eukaryota > Viridiplantae > Streptophyta > Magnoliopsida > Poales > Poaceae > Triticum > Triticum urartu. The sequence continues at coordinate 309,187,873 of NC_141878.1, forward strand.
TCATTATCAATCTTGATCTAGTTGAGATCCCACGGAAAGGCAGGCAGTTCACCTGGAGTAATATGCAGGATACTCCTCTCCTGGAAAAGCTTGATTGGATTTTCACCAGTGCTGACTGGACCAGCAAGTTCCCAAACACTCTTGCAACCCCCATGGCCCAACTCTCCTCTGATCATGTCCCCATAAATATTCAGATTGACAGCATTATCCCCAAGTGCCACATATTCAGGTTTGAGGGATTTTGGTTGGACTTTGAAGGTTTTATTGACACTGTCTCTAACTGTTGGAGTAATTGCATTTGCTATGCTGACTCAGCAAAGAATTTGGTGGCTAGGTTTAAATCCATTAGAAAAGGACTGAAGATCTGGAGCAAGCAGCTCTCACAGCTCAATAAAACCATTGAAAACTGCTGCTTCTATGTTAAGCTCCTAGATGGTATTGAAGATCAAAGAGATCTCTTTCAACATGATAAGAACATCAGGAAGTTATTGATCAAACACACTAATAAACTTCTTGAGGCCAAAAGAAAATATTGGAGAATTAGAGCCAATATTAGATGGGCACAGCTGGGTGATGAAAACCCCAAATTTTTCCATGCTATTGCCACACATGTTTTCAGAAGTAATTATATTACTTTCCTACTCAATACTGATAACCTGATTGTTAATGATCATGAGTAGAAAGCAGCTATTTTGTGGAACTCATTCAAAAACAGGATTGGCACTGCTGGCACATCCCAGATGAACTTCAACATTGATCACCTATCCGTATCAATTAATTAAGAGGAGTTGGAACAACCTTTCTGTAAGAAAGAAGTGGATGATGTCATCAATTCTTTGCCTAATGACAAATGCCCTGGACCTAATGGTTTTAGTGGCATTTTCATGAAGAAATGCTGGCATATTATTAAAGAGAGTATCTATAAATTTCTTCAGGATTTCCAATCAGAGAGTGTGGATCTTGCTCCAATTAATACTGCTTATATTGCCCCGATCCCTAAGAAAGAAAACCCAGAAACTCCCATTGACTTCAGGCCCATCTCCTTGGTAAGTATGCCTATCAAAATCCTTACTGACCTTCTTGCAAACAAAGTCCAAAAATGCATCATTCCTGTGATAAGCAAGAATCAATATGGTTTAATCAAAACCAGGAACATTCAAGGTTGTCTAGCATGGTCTTTTGAGTACATCCATATGTGCCACAAGTCTAAGAAAGAAATTGTCATTTTGAAAGTGTACGTTGAGAAAGCATTTGACAAAATCAACTATGGGGCCATTCTTTTCATGCTCAAGCACCTGGGATTTGGAGACAAATGGATTAGATGGATCAATAACATCCTATAGACTGCCTCTGCTTCTGTAATTTTAAATGGTGTCCCAGGGATGAAAATCAAATGCAAATGTGGAGTAAGACAAGGGGACCCTCTCTCCCCTCTTTTATTTGTTATTGCTGCTGAATTGCTACAGATCCTGATTAACCAAGCTTGGCATAATGGCCACATCAATACTTCCATTGAGCAACCTGCTTCCATGTCATACCCTATTGTCCAATATGATAATGACACCTTAATTATTATGCCAGTTGTGCCTCATCATATTTCACATGTTGTGGAGACTTTAAAGATATTTTCAGATTTCACTGGACTTCAGGTGAATTTCAACAAATCTTATCTTGTACCCATTAACATCTCTGATGAAAAAGCCACTCAACTTGCTAGTATTTTGGGCTGTAAAAAAGAAAGTATGCCTTTCACTTACCTGGGACTGCCAATGGGGTCCACCAGACCAAGAGTTGAGGAGTTCATGCCAATGTTTTCTAGATTAGATAAAAGTTTATCTGGGATTGCAACAATGATGTCATATTCAGGTAGGCTCACTCACCTCAAGGCTATTATCACTGCACTACCTATATTTGCCATGTGTTGTATCAGGGTGCCCTTCACCATCTTGGATCATTTTGAAAAATCTAGCAAAAGTTTTCTTTGGTATGGTAAGGACATCAATACATTTGGCAAATGCCTTGTCAAATGGGAACAAGTTTGCTTACCCAAGGATGCTGGTGGCCTTGGTGTTCTAGATCTTAGAGCACACAACAAAGCACTATTGACCAAATTCTTACACAAGTTCTTCAATAAAATGGATATCCCATGGGTGCAACTTATTTGGAGAAAGTACTATGGAAATGGTGAACTACCACACTTCCCAATTAGGATTGGCTCATTCTGGTAGAGAGATTGCTGCTCTATTCTTGACAAATACAAAAACCTCACAACTTGTATTGCTGGTAATGGTGACACCGTTTCTTTATGGCAGGACAAATGGAATGACAACCCAATGAAAGACAGTTTCCCACACCTATACTCCTATGCCATAAACAAAGACATCTCACTCCAGAAGGATTGCATTGAAAGTGAGAATGACTTATATAGCATGTTCCACCTACCTATGTCTTCTGTGGCTGTCCAACAAAGCACAAAGCTCATGGCCCTCATTAATGGTGTGATGAGTAACAGTGAACCTGATATCTGGAAGTTTAAATGGGCCTCTGGACATTACAATGCTAAGAAGGTATACTTTGAATATTTGGGATGCCCTGAGAAAGCTCCCACGCCCTTCCAATGGATTTGGAAGTCTGGTTGCCTTCCTAAACAAAAATTCTTTTTCTAGATCCTTCTCCTGGACAGATTAAACACCACAGATCTTCTCACCAGGAAAAACTTCTACATTGAGAGTTCCATCTGTGTGTTATGTGATGATGAGCCTAATGAATACATGAAACATCTCATTTTCTCATGTGATTTCAGCCAAAACTTTTGGTTATCAATTGGCTTTGAATGGAACACTGATTTGAACTGCAATGATATGCTTATTGAAGCCAGAAACAGAAATCAGATTCAGCCCTTTAAACAATGACTAATTGCTGGTTGTTGGACAATCTGGAAACACAGAAACAACATCATTTTTGATAACAAAGTAAGGGATTTGAGCTACTGTATTTCATGTTTCAAGGAACATTTTGGCACCATCATGAAAAGAGTCAGACCTAGTTTAAAGGAGGGAATGCAAAGATGGTTGGACTATTTGTAAACTTTTCTTTTTTTATGCTCCTCACCTTGTTGTAATCCATCTGTGTATAACACCCCCAATATCAATGAAAATAGAGTTACAGTAGGGTTTTTACCCTACTGTGTTTGCTCAAAAAAACAATATTAACCCTACTGTGTTTGCTCAAAAAAACAATATTTAGCAAAAGTAGAGCATGGTAATGACAATCTACAATACTCTATAATTACAACCAGATGCATGGAAGGAATGAGCATAACCATATCATCAAAACACCCTTACTGAAGTTCGTCAAAATATGCATGGATCTACTCGTGGCAACAATACAACATAGCAACATAATGTAACTGGAAAAGACTGCAAAACTACTAAGTGCCTAAAATCAACAACATCATGTGGCCTACTCTGCATGCTTATGCTAGTCACCACAAATCTCATAAAAATACAAGGCTTGCACCAGTGTAAAGATGGCATGGAGATGCTCCTAAAACATGTAGACATGATGCTCAAAGGATGCACACACAAAATGCTATGAAAATGACAAATCAACAAGTTATGATGAATTCCAGCAGACAACATCATATAGCACTTCTGCAACAAAGATTAAGGCATCAATATGAATAGTAACATGCATGCAAATAACACTAACATGAAGAGCATCACGAGGCGATCATTTCGATAGATCATATGCACAAATCGAAGCTACGGGCATGGAGATACGACATGATGAAGTAGCACATATGAGATGGATATACGGGGACTTAGAAGAAATTCAACCTCGAGGGAAAAGTCAACGGCGTCCAGATTGGGACGGAGAGATCTAGGCACGTGGAGACCGTTTGGATGCGGGGATGGGTGGATCTGATCCACCCTTCCTTGGATCCGGCGAGGATGCCTCCGGCGAGGGATGGCGACGGCGGTGAATCGCCGGTGTGGCGTGGAGACGGCGGGGCGTGCGATGGCGCGACGGAGGCGGCGGCCGGGCGGCGCGGTGAGGCGCGGTGCGGCGCGGCGGAGAGGCACGGTAGGCAGCGATGAACTCGGCGCATTACAAGAAACCTGTTAATCCATGACGGATTCCTGATGACGTTCCTTGGAACCGTCATAGAAACCATCACGGATCCGCAAGGGGAGGTTAGGTCCCAAAACGATAGCCCACTTATGACAGACCCAAAGGAACTGTCACAGAAACTGTCACGAATCAAGGAGCTGGGTCTAGCCTTTCTTTTAATATATATAATGTCCGAACCATCATGGATGACTCGTGCTGATTTGTCTTGTGTTCCTCTTGTATGGCCAATATGTCAGTCTGATGTGGTAATAATAAATAAATAAAAATAAAAAGAATGCATTAATAAAAATAAATTTTAAAAATAAAAAAAACCCTTAATCTCGGCCGTAAGTTATGTGCATATACTTAAGGTAAAATGGTTCGATTCGGACTGACATATGTACTATACAAGGGGAACACAAGACACGTCATGAGAATTTTAAAAAGAAATTTTAGAAGGAAAAAAAAGAACCTCCCGAATCTAACCATTTTTCCTTAAGTATATACACATAATTTTGCCTCGAAAAATACACATAACTGCCTGCTTGTGGCTAGACTGACACTGTGACTCACACGGGAGTTATTTACATATAATCACACATATTAACACAAGTCTCTACAACCCAGCCCTTGGCATTTCAGCGCACAGTATAAGTGTAGCAGGAGAGAAAATTACTAATATTTAGGTACAGAGAAAATACATGTTATTTTTTAGGGACGGTAGCAGGAGATTTTTTTGGTGTAGCAGGATATTTAGGTACAGAGAAAATACATATAGGTCACACATGTTAATATATGACAGAGAGAAAATAATTTCAATTTTTTTGGTGTAGCAGGAGATTCGAGTCTAAGATGTACTCCCTACTACCAAAATTACTAATATTTAGGTACATAGATAATACATGTTATTTTTTAGGGACGGTACATGTCATGTTAGAGCCGTGCAAGCTAACAAACCAACTAGCAGTAGGGCAGCGCTATTTCTCGTTGTTCAGCGAGTCGCATATACTCGCTAAAGCCAGCGAGCGTATGGGCCAGCCCACGTGCGCATGTAAGCAGCTGTTGTTTCCTCTTTCTTTTTTGCATGTTTTTCTTTTTTGCTTTATTTCTTACTTTTGTTTATACTTTAAAATATTCTAAATACATATATTGCAAAAACACTCTCCCAAAAAACACACTAGAAATGTTGAACAAGAATTTGAATATTTTTTTGAATAACTATTAGACATCTTGTACACATATTTAAAAAATGTTGAATAAGTACTAAAAATATTGAACAGGTACATGAAATTTTTGAAAAAGTACTTAAAAATGTTAAACGAGTATTTGGAAAATGTTCACGTATTTGGAAAAATGTAGAACAAATATTTGAAAATATGTTGAACAAAGTATTTTTTTAAATGTTCATCATATATAAAAAAGTGTTGAACAAGTATTTTTTAAAAAATAAAATTGGTGTGTATTTTTTATATTTCATTATATTTTAGCTTGAAGAGGTAAACATGAACTCTTTGTAAATTTGTGAGGATTTGAAAAAAAATGAAATATAAAAGTAATTATGTATCTTTATTCCGGACCACAAGCACGCACAATTATTGTGTATCATGATTGTATTTCTAAACTACAAACTATTATAAAAACGATAACATGTGCAGTGTGTTTTTATTAAATGGCTACATTTTTTGCCCAATTATATGATCAACTACTGGTTTTCCTACAATTCGTTTTCAAATTCATTTTCTTTTTCTTTTGGCTTTTCCCATTGAAAAATAAATGTAAGAGAAGTTCAAAATAATTGCTAATACACAAATATTGTGTATTTGAGTACTTATTATATTTCATTATATAGTTATCTTGAAGAGCTAAACAAAACTGTTTAAAAACTTCTGTAAATTTTGAAAGTTACATATATTCACTCATGCCACAAGCACCCACAATTATTGTGTATATTCATTGTATTTTTTAAAAACAAATACACAATTATTGAAAAATAGTTTGCATATAAAATATTGTTTGTAATAATAATAATTTTTAGAAATGTATTAAAAATATTTGAACATTTTCTAGAAGCACATTGAATTTTTTGGAAATACACGTTGTCAATTATTTGAAAGCATGATTTTATTTTCAAAAGTAAGCCCACAATTTTCTAAAACACGTGATTTTTCCAAAATCATTTTTGAATTCTTTTTTCAAATGCACGAACGCTTTTTTGGTTGTCTTAGTTAAATGTTGTGGCCTAGCTCTTGTTGAACTAAAAAAGGCTACCAGTCCAGACTCGATCCCTCGACCTCGCATGTCCGAAACTAGGTGCTTACCATTTTGATATAGCTCAAATGTTATTTATATATGTTTTTCTCCTTACTAAAAATGGTAACGAAGTCTGGAAAACATGAAACTTGGCATGGTGCCCTCATACGACACATGGAGGTCGTGGTGAAAATTTGAGAGGTTTTCACAAAAGTTGTGACGTATGGTGCTTAGAAACCGGACAATCTTCGGAAAATAATTTAGGTTCAAAGAGATAACGGGTGAGGTTTGGAGGCAAAGAAACCGCTGCATCATCAGTTGGCCTTGAATTTTTTCTGTACTCAGCATACACCATTACATGATCCATGTCAAAAATTTAGCATTTTTCAGTGTAAGTTTTCTCTATGTAAGTCAATTAGTGCATTTGTAGGCATTTAATGAATAGAATTCAATTTTCAAATACAATTGAATGAAAAAGTTGGTGCCAATTATTTGAAAAATCATATTTGTGTTCTTGAGTCTATGTTTTGGCCCAATCCCAGAAAATGAAGGAATTCGAAACACGAGGGTGCCACGTCTTAACCCTGAACATGGAGTTTATTGTTTTCATAATTTTGGAAAATACAAATGAAGTCTGAAAAATATTGGGCATGGTGCCCTCATTCATATAACCTCCAGAGTTTGTAGTAAAATGTTGAGAAGGTTTCATAAAAATTATGACATGCACTACATGAAAGCCGAAACATCTTTGATGAAAACGCATGGTTTCGACAAGGAACGATTTGGGTTTGATGGCAAAGTATTAGTTGCTTCCTTGTTTGTCAATAAATTTTTTTCTACACTCAAATATAAACCACTAAGAATATATCATTTCTACAGGAAAATGGCCCAGCAATGTTTTCAACCTTACTTGATATATATGTAGGTCAAACTGGAATTAATTTCAATGGACACACGGAAATTCATTTTATGGAATATCCTAGAAAACAACTTGCATGTAGAATCTTACAGTAAAATTTTATTGTGATATATATTATAATTCTTTTTCCAAGTTACTCAACAAGGTTCCCTTATTTGGTTATTTGAATAATAAAAAGAACTGAATTCTGCACTGGCCTCACTATCAATAGAGGCCCACTTAGGTTTGCAGCCGAAGTGGCAATCCAGCGTGAGGCCAAAGCTGCGCTGTGATTGGTTGATCTAAGCGTCCCACGGATCGCAGATCCATGCCGTCTATACCCCTGAGATCCAACGGCAAGGAAACCTCCCCCTCTTTCTTGTGTTTCCTTCCGTCCACCCACGAGACGCACTCTTCTATTCCACTTGGAGGAAGTGGATCTCGGTTAGCCTCTTCCAGATCCCCCATCCTCCACTCTCCCCATCCATGGTCGCCGCCACTGCACGAAAAAGGCTGGCGGCCACCGCAACGTCGCCATCCACGGCCATCTGCCGCCGCAACCACGGCCATCCACTCTCCCCATCCATGGTCGCCGCCACTGCACGAAAAAGGCTGGCGGCCACCGCAACGTCGCCATCCACGGCCATCTGCCGCCGCAACAATAGTCTCATCCCTTAGGCGGGGACTGCCCTGAAGGCGGACCTTTGTGCAGCGTCGCCTCTGTGGATGGTGGCCATCTTGTTGCAAGGGGATAACAGGTCCCTCGTGTGTGTTCCAAAGCTGGATGGGCCTGGCGCAATGAGTACGGACGTGCTCGAGGTGGAGTTTCGCCGCATCGGACGGGCGGGATCTCATCCTCTCTTGTTTTGAGGGAGATCTCATCCTCGATGCACTGTGTGGAGGCCAGGGGCTGCGTGCCTGCGAAGATCTACTAACGGGCCCATGCATCTGGGCTGCTATGCCATACTAAGCCTGGTGCCATCCATTTGTCTCCACTGGTGACACTTCCGTCGCCTTGTCATATTCACCGACCTCGGCAGGCTGTGAGCCACATGTACCACCAGGTCCCTCTCCCACTGTTGCTTTTGATTTTGCCATCACATTCTTTTCTGATATTCCAAGACATTCTTATGGTTTCTCGACACGCAGGTAGTTTATGTTCCATGGAGTCTTCATCAATACAGAGAAGTTGACGTTCAGGAGCATTGGTCTTGGTGATATGGTTGCGAAAATGGTCTCTCCCTCTAATGACTTTGGTGTGTACGGCCAGATCTATGGCCACAAAGGAACGGGGATGAACCTGTTTGATGTATGACGAGCGCCACCAGTGCTTGAGGAGTTGGAGAGTAGCTTAGTGTTTCGTCCGATGTTTGTAATTTCTAAGTTTTTAGCGATCTTTTTTAGCATTCTAGACAGACCACAGTTGCCGGCCAAAATTCTACACAGTAGCATCCGGTTGGATTAGCTATCGGGCGAGTGTTGTTCAGCCGAACATCGTCCATAAGTACTTTTGATCTTTTTTTCTGTACATGTGTATTTCCCGGGGCTTTTATGTAACAATTATTTATTTAATAAATAAAGATACATTTTTTGACAAAACATATCGCTTGGAGTGAATTAGTGGGCCTTAGATGGACCATAATTTAATGGGCCAAACTTTTAATTGGGCTGATACTATATGGGACCCCACTACTAGACCTAGTTGAAATTTAGTGGGTCAAGATTTTAAATGGGCTAATTACTACATGGATTGCCATGTCAGATCCATGTCAAATGATGACATGGCAAACATGTTAACGCCGTTAACAAGCCTGTTCATTAAGCACGACGGAAGTAAATCCATGACAGCCAAGGATCGTCAATGATGGTACCAGGTCAAATTATGCTGCGATATAGATGACGGATTTCATGTCCGTCATGAACGATCATGCATGACAGTGTTTCACCGCTCCATGACAGATTAGAACCGTCATGTATCAGCAGATTTCTTGTAGTGGCGGCGGCGGTGCGGCGAGCGGGCGGCGGCGGAGTCGGGCGGGGAGGCGTGGGCGGCGCGGCCCAACTACGGGCCGAGGCGGGCCGGCCTCGGGCCCCGGCGGGCCTGGCGGCGGTGCGGGACAGGTGGCGGATGCTAATTCGTCGGGGCGGCAACGGCGGACATGTCCGGACGTCGCGGACATGTTCGGATGTCGCGGACGCGTATGGCGGCGACGAGAGAGGGTGGAACTAGGGTTTCGCCTGAAAATGGGGCAGAAGGGGCCTTTTTATAGGTAGAAGGAATTAGGAGAGTCCAAATGAGGTGCACTTTTCGCCCACACGATCGTGATCCAACCACGGAGAGCATGGAGGGGGTTTAGATGGGCTAGTGGGCTGTTGTGGAGGGGTGTTGGGCTGCAAAGAGAGAGGGGTTTTTACGGTTACCTAGTTAAGCGTTGGGGCATCAAACGACCTCCAAATGGAGCGAAATTTGACAGGCGGCCTACTGGTGATGTACCAAGGCCACTCGACAAATCTCGGCCCATTCTAAGAACGTTTTTCTCCCGCTCGCGAAACAAGATATGAGGGGTGCAACGGGTGCATGTGTGAGTGTCGGATTCCGAAACGGACAACAGGGAAAATGACTGGATGCATGAGACGAACACGAATGCAAATAGAGTTACAATTAAGGAAAGTTACATCTGGGGCGTTACACTATCATTCGTGGAGGAGTTTTCATCGTCAGTCGAGCTCTCCGTGCAACACCCTAAGCGAGCACCAGAGCTCCGAAAAAACTTGATGGAAAGGAAACCGTCCTCCATTAACTTAAAATGGAGGACGTGCCCTTTCGACAAGCTATGGGCACGAGCAAAAGTCTTCCATCCTCGACGGAAGTACATGACATGCATGAGGGGCGGGGAAATCTACATCCACTGGAATGTTGCCATTCCCACAGCCCCTTATGTGCAGTTTCAACGCCCGCAGCTGCTTGAGCCTCATCGCCCTTGAAAATGTGGTGGGGAGATGGAGACGGTCGTGCGGGGGCTTGTACAGCCTGATGATGAACTCCAGGGGCTTGTCCCCAAAGTGGCCTTCCATCAGGGGAGGAGGGAGGCGCTGTCGATGACCTCGGCCACATCCCCTTGTGCCTCCTGTCACCATGGGCACAACCCACGCATCGTCAGAAGGAGGAGGGAGGCGCTGTCGAGCAGAAGTTCTTGTCGCCACTGGATCAACACCAGATCACCGCCCTCTCGCCATGATAATCAGAGGCTATGGTAAGAATGGGGGGAGGAGGATGTGGGGGAAAGCGACTCACCCCGCGTCCCTTTTATAGGCGGGCGACGGAAGGGGCTAGGTTTTTCCATGGAGATCGCCGCCCCATTTGACCAATCCGGCTCCTCCTCACCATTAACGGCTTGAAGAATCAAGGCTGATCCTCTGCTCTAATCCACGACGCCTGGCTTTCTGGCATGGCACCTATTCCTGTACCCTCCGCATCCGCCACCAACCCTACGCAATGCATGCAGTACACGTGGCGGAAGCGCTTGAAGCGGAAAGAATAGTGGGATGGCAATTACCGCTCCGCAAGGTGTGGCCGATTATATAGCCTACTACAATTGGTGTTACACGACGCGCGGGATAACCGAAAAGTGAGATCGGCTCATGTCAATGAATAAGCAAAGAAGATCTCAAAAGGGCAAGCCACCACTATGCTCCTGCCTGTGCACTGGTTAGGGCCTACCCCGACGACGCTCGGCGGCGCGTTCAGGCCAGGCCCGGGGGCTCCAATCGGTGCAACAAACCCTGGGTCTGTTGCCTAGACCATGCACATGCCTAAGGACAAGTTTGTAGCACCCAAGATCAAACCAAGCACGAAGGGATCGGCTCTTTGAAGAATCAGAGAGCCGGTCGAGAAGATCAAGTCAAGCCATGGAGACAAGATGTCACTGAGGGAAAAACCTCCCTTGTCGGGTAGCCGAGCCTAACGGGGTTGGGATTACCCTAGAAGCAAGCCTCCAGATCATCCCGGTAGGCCTGCTGGGGCTTGCGGAGGCAAACTACTCTACCGCACCACCTCGAAGCGATGCACGTCATCGGTGAGTGCGGTGTCAAGCCCCTAGGTGACTAAGTGGCTGCTTCCTGCCACATGGCAGCCACTTCCTACAAAAAACACCTCCAAATGACACCCGTCCTGAGACGTGTCAAGCAAGCAAGCGCGAAGCTGGCAAAACAACCCGGCAAGGCTTTCTGGGCACACTGTGATGTGACACTAGGTGGCGCATTTAATGCGCTCTGTCCGCCTGCAGAGTTAGGTATGATAGCACAGTTTGCTATCTAATCAGTATGTAAAGACTGATTTGCTACTGTGGTGACCCCTTTATCTATAAAAGGAGGCCCATGGCAACCGTAGATAGGATTTGGACCCTCACACTTTCATACGCGCATGGCTACTCTCGCCCCGAGGCAACCCTGCCGGGCAAGAGCGCCGCGTCTCCACCATCAATCCACCAAAGAAGGAGTAGGGTTCTACGCCTCGCAGCGGCCTGAACCTGGGTAAAACTGCCTGTGTTATCTCTGTCGTGCTGTGTTACGCTTCTCCCCTCTTTGTGAAACGTTACCACCCCCCCGCCAAACCAAAAGGGGCTCATGGCCCCATAGGTGGTCGTGGTTTTCCATGACATCTATTTATCCAATCAATCACAATTTTTATCCCGTCAACTTTACAATTTCTGGCGCCGTTACCCGAAAAGGGATTGCCAACCCCTTATAAGCGTCGGATTGCAAGTATTTGTTCTTTGTGTGCAGGTACCGTTTACATAGTGTTGCTTGGTTCTCCTACTGGATTGATACCTTGGTTTTCATAACTGATGGAAATACCTACCGTAGCTGTGCTGCATCATCCCTTCCTCTTTGGGGAAATACCGACGTAGTTCAAGTGACATCACCACTGTGGCCGCAGCACACGCCACCGCAGAGGCGAGGAATGAGGAGATCTACGAGGAGTCCCTCCGATTCGAGAGGGGTCATGTGGAGCGGTAGAGGATGTTCAAGGTGAGCGCTGCTAAAGGTGCAGCAGCGGTAGGCACTGGATTCCAGTTGTCCAGCTCGTCGGTAGGCTCCTCTTCCTCTGCCTCTTGCTGAGCGCGCTCGGCAGAGGAGAGGCTGCTGGAAGTAGTACAAAGCCCCTCCATAGTAGTAGTATTTAGGGCCCATTTTGTTCATTTCATCTAATTATAGATGTGGTTGAACTGTATAATGTACTTAAAATTAGCTAGTATATATATAGTGGAACTGGCTATTTCAGTACGTGGTTGGCAACAATGGGGGAAAATTTTGGTCGGTTCAGCTATCGAGTTGAACTATTTGTATAAAGAATGACTGCTTAAGCTATGAATGAAATCTGTGCTTACTAAATTTTAGTTGCAAAAATTAGATAGTGCTAGTGATTTTTAGCCATAAATTTTGACAAATGGCAGTGTTACAAGGTTGATAGAGGGCAATATTGCTAGATCAACAAATGTCAATCTTTCCAGTTTGACAAATGACAATATACCCAATATAACACCTGCAAATCTTACCCAATTGTCTGTACCTGGTTGCACACACGTCATCCGAAAAAATCATTTGCATTTAAGGGATGCAGAAATCCTGCGTGCCTGATTTTCTCTTGGCTTAGTGGTGAAGGAACCATAGCTCTCGCTTTGCATACCGTCTATAATATGAACTGTTTGCAATGAAGAGATGCACAAATATTGTGCCGCAAATTTTCCCTTGGCTTACTGGGGAAGGACCATAGCTCCCTTTGCATACGGGTGTTCTATCTAAAACATTTGCGATGAAGAGCTGCACAAATCCTGCGCAGCACATTTTCCCTTGTCTTACTGGGAAAGCTGTCGGTTTGCATACGAGTGTTCTATCTAAAATGTTTTCTATGAAGATCTCCACAATTCGAGCGCAACACATTTTCCCTTGGCTTACTCGGAAAGCTATCGGTTTGCATATGGGTGTTCTATCTAAAACGTTTGCGATGAGTGTTTTAAATTTAAAAACCATTGACGTTTTTAAAAAAGTTGTTTGATAAGTTTGTACATTTAGAGAGAAAAACAAAAGTTTGTTCAAACCATAGGTTTCATTCAGTCACACTAAGACTTTATATTCATACGATCGAGATACAATACTGAAACCAAAAAAACTAATTTTGGCAGCGGCGGAGGTGGCATGCCGCGCCGGTGTTGTTGTTGTCATCCTCCGGGACGCTGTTGTTGAAGTCTTCAAGGTAGCACAGAATGTTCTTCACTTGGAAATCAAACATCCTGTCATTGTGTGATCGACGAGCGGGGAGCAGCAAGACGACAACTCGCGGCGCTACAAGATAGCGGTTGATGGCGGCATCCCATGATGCTGAGGGGGCGCGCACACGGGCATGGGCAGGGCGGGTGCAGCCAAAAGCACGGGGACCGGCTACGCGGTGGGTGCAGGGGAACGCACGGGCACAGGCACGCTGGCATGTACACGAGCTCGTGCGGAGCCGCAGTGACCTTGCTGACGCCTGTGGCTTCCATCGTGGCGATAGTGCTCGGCGTCTAGCCCGTCAATGCTACGGGGATGGTCGCTGGCACGGGCGCGGGGATGGGAGCTGGGATGGGCGTGGGGGTAGCAACCGCTGTGGACAACTCGTCCAGGGCCATGTCCATGAGGCTCCATTCCTCCTTATTTTCTATCTCATCTAGCTCGGTATCGACTTCACTAAATTGGAAGACTACTAGCAGATGATACTTCTGCACCATGGCATTGGTGGAGGTATGCGGGAGGTGAATGGAGGCGAACAGTAAGGTTGTCCACATAAACAGCGGCTCGGGCGCCATTAATGGAGAGGATGCGAGCAAGGCGGGGGGCCATGGAAGTCAAAGGGCTCACCTCCCAGTGAGCCTGCGCAACATACAACTCGCACGCTTCCTAATGAGCCCGCGCATTGGAGGACATCTTGCACGCCTCCAGGTCAGCCTGCGTAGTGGACTGCGCTCGCATGCCTCCTGTCTACTCAACTAGTTGTCCGCATGGCACCTCCTAGTCATTATAAGTGTGATGTGTGGCATCACGTTAATGCTTAACAAAACGCCCATGATTTAAACTATAGAAACGTTTGAGATGATAAGGTGGCAACTATTTGTTTCATAATGCCTTTGTTGGTTGTTGATTTGAGTGCGCCTTCTCCCAAATTGGACACAAAAAATACCATAGCATGTCGGGTGCCATTCCATCATAGCATGCCAAGTTTCATAAATTTCAGACGAGTTTTAGATTTACGATAATTTCAAAACCAAGCATCTCAATGTTTGTGGTCGAGGCACGATGACGATGTGTTTGAAGTTCATTCCCGTTTCTTGCATGGGACCTAATCATGCATACAAGGACACACATATGGTTTTTAACCCAATTTGCTACACTGGAGCGTGTGCCTGTAGTTGAAATTTGAATTATGCACATAAAATGCCTAAAAAACTCAGTTAATGCATACAAATGTCCAAATGAACCCCGAATAATTCCAAAATTTAGAATAAAACTCTTGTTGCTCTATGTTGTATCTAGAAAAAAAATCAAGCCGAGAGGAGGCAACGAATGTCGTTGCGTCCAGAAAGGCGACACACGTTCCCTACCGAAACCATGAGGCTTCTTGGGAGAAGCTCTGGTTTGTGAGGAGTGTATACCAAAACCTGCCCCAAATGAGACATTTTTTTACCACAGCATGTTGGTACTATTCCATGATAGCATGCCAAGTTTCAAGAAATTTGGGTTTACTACGATTTTAAAACGAAGTATCTCAACATTTTGTCGGCAAGCAACGGTGCCCTGGTGTTTGAAATTCATTCCCATTTCTTGCATGGGACCTAAGCATGCACCCAATGACACACATTTGATTTTTCAAAACATTTTCTGCATTGGAGCATGTGCCTGTAGTTCAAATTTGAATTATGCACATACAATGCCTAGAAAACTCAGTTATGTATAAAAAAATCCAAATGAATCCCGAAAATTCCAAATTTTAACATGACACTCCTATTGCTCTATGTTGCCACTAGGAAAAAAATTGAAAGAAAGAAGAGGTAACGGATATTGTTTCATACACAAAGGAGGCACATTCCCTACCGAAAACATGAGGCTTGTTTTGAGAAGCTCTGGTTTGTGAGAAGGTTATACCCAAACCTGCCCCACATGGGACAATTTTTTACCACAGCATGTTGACGCCCTTCCATGATAGGATGCCAAGTTTCATGAATTGCAGACGAGTTTTGGATTTACTAGAATTTTAAAAATCATGTATCTCAATGTTTGCGGCCAAGCGATGGTGCCAAGGTGTTTGACATTCATTCCCATTTCTTGCATGGGACTTAAGCATCCAACCAAGGACACACATTTGATTTTTCAACCCACTTATATGCACTGGAGAATGTGCATCTAGTTCAAATTTGAATTATTCACATAAATGCATAGAAAAACTCAGTTAATGTATAAAAATGTCCAAATGAACCCAAAAAATTCTAGAAATTAAGACAACACTCCCGTTGTTCTATGTTGACACTAAAAAATTTGAAAGCAAGAACAGGCAACAACTGTTGTTTCATCCACAAAGGTGACACATTCCCTACCAGAACCATGTGGCTTGTTGTGAGAAGCTCTAGTTTGTGAGAAGCTTATACCCAAACCTACCCCAAATGGGATAATTTTTTTACCACAACATGTTGATGTCGTTCCATGATAGCATGCCAAGTTTCATGAATTTTAGACGAGTTTTGGATTTACTAGAATTTCAATACCAAGTATCTCAACATTTGCTGGCGAGCCACGGTGTCGAGGTGTTTGAAATTCATCCACATTTATTGCATGGGAGATAAGCATCAACCCATGGACATATATATGATTTTTACAACCCATTTTGGTGCATCGGAGCATGTGCATGTAGTTTAATTTTGAATTGCGCACCTAGAATGCCTAGGAAACCAAGTTAATGTATAAAAATGTGCAAATGAACCGTGAATAATTACAAAATTTTGACAACACACCTATAGTTGCATGTTCACTACAGATAAAAAGTTGTAGCAATTCAAGCACGCTCCTTTGTCATTGTGACCCCATTATGTGTTTCAAATAAAGAAAAAATCAAGTAGATCACACATAGTTTGTTATCACCAACCATGTGACATGCAGTACAACATATCTTGGAGCACCGTCGGAGTAGTACGTATATGGCTTACACAAGAAGGTGCGTCAGTTACACTCCACAGCCGGTGCGTCAAGCACACTAGCTTGCTCCCCAAATATCTTTTCACTATTCAATCGTCGCCGTTGAAAGATGGGGACATGGACCTGCGTCATGAGGGCAACTTCGGCGGCCCACTCTGGCACGAGCACGGCTGCAGCCGCCATGCACGAGCTAACAAGCTACGTGAGCGCAACCGTAATCCGCGACCGGGCGTCCAAGGCAGCCCAAACAGGCGTTGCTGCTGCTTAGGTGGCGACAATAACATCTTGACCGGGTTAGCAATTGGCGAGAGCGGCACAACAGCTGTCCGTTCGGCAGCGGTGGCCTTAGCCCTGATGGAGGCCGCCCACGCCCAGCTCATGGTGGTCACTGCACAAATCGAACGAAGCTTCTCTGATAACGGTCGGCAACCCATGTCCGAAGAGTTGGCAAACACCGAGAGCGTTCGAGCAGCCGTCGGTTCCTTCACGACATACCTTGCCACGACAGAGCCATCCGAGCCCAGACCACGGCTGCCCATGCCCAACTCGTGATGGCCTTTTCCAAAGAGATGGTGGATGCGGATGGCGAGATGCTTGCCGAGTATAGTGTGATGGATGTCATTTAGCCCCTTCCCGAGGAGTTTGTCGGGCGTGAGATGGACATGGAGGAGGTGGCGGAGATTGATGAGTGCCAACCAGAGTAATACTCTTTGTTTAGTTTGTTAGAGTAATGTTTTGGTCAGCTAACTCTGTTTAATTGCTGCAGTTGCTCGATTAAGAAGTGTGGGTGTGTCGTAGGCCCTTTTGTGTACCCAAATTATGCAATGACGTGGATGACCACTATAACCAGGGAAATTTCGACCAAAATTTGCACGTTCAAACTCATCACACATGGGGTAAGCTATATGAATCGTTTGTGATGTTCACATATCGTACATAGTCCCGAATAAGGGACCGTGCCTGATGACACTTTGCGCACCAATTTTTCGCTACACCGAGACAAAATTTTTGGCTTCCATGGAAATATCTACCTCCCGCCCCCTCCCCTTACCAAAAGCCACATTTCCCCTGATTCCTCCTTCCTTTCCAAGTTCAAACCTTCACTCCTTGCTTCCAGTGCCACCTCGTCGCCGGCAACCCTCCTTCATGCTGCTCGGCCTCGTCGATCTAGGCAGGTAATCCACACCTGACCCCCATCCTCCTCCATCTACATCCCACATGCCCCGACCGTCGGCGCGGCACCTTCCATCCAAATCATCGACCCCTACTCCAAATAAGCGCCTCCATAAGCCATGGTGCACGCAGTATAGCCATGAGCTCAAGGAGCATTTGGCAGCGGAGAAGCAAATCACGTCCGCACGTGCGGATGAGGTCGCGATGGCTGCCATTTGTGCCGACAACCAGATCTTGGAGGAGCACCTCGCTGTCGAGGCCACTGTAGATGCCTCACGCACCGATGCCGCAATGTGGTTGGTTGCTTTAAACGACAATCCATGGAATATTCTTGAGGCCACGGTCGGTGCCTTCGACGAAGACTACGAGGTGTTTTGTCAGCATGCCCATGCTTACCTCAACTCGAGAGGCAGCAAGTTGGTTCCCGGAGAGGATTAGGCAACTCACCACTATGAGGAGGGCACCCATGATGTGGAGGCCTCACCCTCTTCCTAGTCCAAGGAGCCAATCGTCATTGATATCTCCTACGTTGAGGAGTAGCTTGTCTTATTAGCTCACTATAAGGACCTATAGTTAGCTAGCTATGCTGGATAAGCATGTTCAGTTTACCTATTACATGTGTTGCTCCTGCCTTTCCTTAACATACTCTAGTGAATTGTCCTATGTACTTTTACCATCTAATCTGATCCTCTAGTGTATTTGTTTCATATGTCGTGCGATGTGGTGCTCACTTATTAACTATTTGGTTAATTTGTTGTCGTGTTCAGTTAACTGTTTGGTTCAATTCATCTAGGTGCAATTTTGTATTATCTTCCATGTGTCAAATAAATCGAACTTGGCTGTACAAAATACATGAGAAACAAATACAATTGCTATATTTCCAAATTGTCAAGCATGCTTGGTTTGGTTAACTATCTGATCTTCTAGTATGTTATATATTATGCAATGTGGTGCTCAGTTAATGTCTGGTTCATTTGTTGTGATGTTTAGTTAACTGTTTGGTTCAATTCTGCAATGCTATGTTCAATTGTTGTGGATGCATTTTTTTGTCTACCATGTGAAAAATAAATCAAATTTGGCTGTACTAAAAACACATGAGAAACAAAAACAATTGCTATATTTCCAAGTTGTTAAGCATGCTTGGTTTGGTTAACTATCCCATCTTCTATTAGGAGTATGTTATATTATGCAATGTGGTGCTCAATTATGTTTGGTTCATTTGTTGTGGTGTTTAGTTAAGTGCTTGGTTCAATTCTGCAATGCGATGTCCAATTGTTGTGCCCAAATACTAGAAAGTGCAGCTGCACTTTTCGGTGAAATCGAGTGGACACTCTTGGACAACACGATGGGATAAATTGATTCCAGATTTAGAAAACTGCCCACCTACCCATTCTCTGTATATGGAAAGATTCTTGAACTACAATATGTTAAATTTCCGACGATGACGTAAACATGCATTAATTCTTGTGCGAGAAAATTCAAAAGGCTATAACTTTCAAACCGTGTGTCGGAATTGTGATCCGTTTTCACCATTGGGTTCCTCGTGAAGAGCTCTTCAAAGCTAGATCCCATATGGACATGTTTTGATGATTTTTTCAAAAGAAACTTTGATGCTAGATGAGGCAAGTGTAGTGCAAGACATGAGCAACTTTGATGCTAGATGAGTTGAACCATGTGTATAAGTGAATTCGCCTTGTAGCCTTCTAATTAGTTATGTGTAGTAGTGTAATAGGTGTTTGCCATGGTTGCTAAGTTAGATAGATCAAAAACTCAGTTGTCGACAGTTTAGTTGCCTTCCATACTGTGAAAGTTGCTTACCTAAAAGTGAAAAGTTATAACATAGCTTCTAAGTTGTCTGCCTCAGAAACCAAGTAGCCTACTGGTACGTCTCCAACGTATCTATAATATTTTATTGTTCCATGCTATTATATTATATGTTTTGGATGTTTTATTTGCATTATTATTCTATTTTATATTATTTTTGGGACTAACTTATTAACCCATAGCCCAGTGCCAGTTTCTGATTTTTTCCTTGTTTTTGAGTTTTACAGAAAAGGAATATCAAACGGAGTCCAAATGGAGTAAAAACTTTATGATGATTTTTCTTGGACCAGAAGACACATGTATGACTTGGAGATGAAGTCAGAGGAGTCCCGAGGAGGCCACAAGCCACAGGGGCATGCCCCAGCAAGGCGCACCCTGAGGGCTTGTGGGCCCCTCGAAGCTCCTGCAACCCTAATTCTTGGCCTATAAATTCCCAAATATTCCCAAACCAACAGAAGCGTCCACCAAAAATACATTTCCGCCGCCGCAAGCCTCTGTTTCCGAGAGATCCCATCTTGGGCCTTTTCCGGCATCCTGTCGGAGGGGGGATTTGATCACGGAGGGCATCTACGTCAACTCTATTGCCCTACCAATGAAGCGTGAGTAGTATGCCATAGACCTACGGGTCCATAGCTAGTAGCTAGATGGCTTCTTCTCTCTCTTCGATCTTCAATACAATATTCATCTCGATGTTCTTGGAGATCTATCCGATGTAATCTTCTTTTGTGGTGTGTTTGTCGAGATCTGATGAATTGTGGATTTATGATTAGGTTATCTATGAATAGTATTTGAATCTTCTCTGAATTCTTATATGCATGATTTGATATCTTTGTATTTCTCTTCGAATTATCAGTTTGGTTTGTCCAACTAGATTGGATTTTCTTGCAATGGGAGAGGTGCTTAGTTTTGGGTTCAATCTTGCGGTGTCCTCACCTAGTGACAAAGTAGGGGTATCAAGGCACGTACTTGTATTATTGCCATCAAGGGTAAAAAGATGGGGTTTTCATCATATTCCTTGAGTTTATCCCTCTACATCATGTCATCTTACTTAAGGCGTTACTCCGTTCTTATGAACTTAATACTCTAGATGCATGCTGGATAGAGGTCGATGTGTGGAGTAATAGCAGTAGATTTAGGCAGGAGTCGGTCTACTTGACAAGGACATGATGCCAATATTCATATTCATTGCCTTGGATATTGTCATAACTTTGCGTTTTTCTATTGATTGCTCAACAGTAATTTTCTCACCCACCGTATTATTTTCCTTCAAGAGAGAAGCCTCTAGTGAAACCTATGGCCCCAGGGTCTATTTTCCATCATATATTTTCAGATCTATAAACCAAAAATACGTTGCTGCAATTTATTTAGTTTCATTTTGTTTTACATTTTAGTAATATTTTATATCTATCTCTATCAGATCTCACATTTGCAAGTGGCACTACAAAAAAATACACTTTTGTGATGATACATGTTTGTCACAGTAGGTCGCTTTTTTTGTCATGCATGTACATCCACGACAAATTTATGACAGAATCAAGATAGTCATACCTGTGCTGTCGTAGAAGTGTTCCATGACATTACCAAAATTATCATCACAGAAGTGTCCACTTCCATGATGATAAATCGCGCGTCACAAAAGTGCTTTCGTCAAGGGTCACCGGCACGTGGCATCCACCGTAACGGAACACCGTTAAGCTATCGGGTCGGGTTTTGGATCCGATAACCCATTAACAACCCCGACCAATGGGGATTTTCCACGTGTAAAATCATCATTGGCTGGAGGAAACACATGTTGGCTCATCGTTGGGACAGATGTCAACCA
The DNA here is from genome assembly GCF_056163025.1 of Triticum urartu. Lineage (NCBI taxonomy): Eukaryota > Viridiplantae > Streptophyta > Magnoliopsida > Poales > Poaceae > Triticum > Triticum urartu. The sequence continues at coordinate 309,209,175 of NC_141878.1, forward strand.
CTCATTGGACGGAAGGCGCCTATGATACGTCAACACGTGGCACGGCCCAACAGAGGCCCATTCCTGTGAAAAGGTCGGCCCGTTTGACTTGGTCAAAAGGTGGCGGGCCGGCCCATGGAAAGCTTGTTAATGACCTGTTCGCATATAGCCCATTTATAGCCCGCTAACCCAAGGCCCGTTACGCCCTATTCGAATTAGGCCCAGTATTGTCATCTGGGCCATGCAATATGATTCCAGCCCGTTTTCACTTCTGGCCCATGTATGGCCCATGACGTCTTTCGTCCCATATGAGGCCCTATGTAACTCTTGGCCTATTAATGGCCCGTGGTGAAACTGGCCCGTAATGAACAGTGTATCACTTTACACCCATTAACGGCCCGTGGTGAAACTGGCCCGTAATGAACAGTGTATCACTTTACACCCATTAACAGCCCGTGGTGAAACTGGCCCGTAATGAACAGTGTATCACTTTACACCCATTAACGGCCCGTTATTCCGTTGGGCTGTTTCCAGCCCATGTTATCTTTCGGCCTTCTCAGAGCTCATTTATTCTTGGGCTCATTTCCAGCATTCGTTTACTTACGGCCCGTTACTGTCATTTTCTGCTTGTGGGCTAAATTCATCCCGTGGTTACAGTCGGCCCGTTTGTGGTCCGTTAGTACGTTGGGCCGTTTTCATAGCGCCATCAAATACGACCTATTAATGATGGCCTGTTACGGTCGGCCCATGAACGGACGATTAAACTCTAGCCCATTTACGGCCATAATGCGGCCTATTATTGGCCCATGTTTGGCCAATCGATCATACGGCTCGTATAAGGCCCATTGATGATACAGCCCGTAGAAGGCCCATTGTTTCTACGACCCGTAGAAGGCCTACTGTTTCTACGGCCCGTAGAAGGCCCACTGTTTCTACGGCCCGTAGGAGGCCCAGTGTCACTACAGTAAATATTAGCCCATGGTTATTGTGGCCTAGTTTTAAAAAATAGGTTATTGCAGCCACTAGTTAACCACGGAAAAAGAACTGCAATGACTACAAGCAAACAAATAAACAAGACAACAAGGAAGTAAAAAAGCAAGCAATTAACGATAGGCTAACATGGCTATTACACATATTACATCCACTGGGCATCAAAGTTCGCCACCAGTGCAAATATAGGGAACAAAGCAGCATATCATATACACTGGCCGTCAAAATTGGCCACCAGTGCAAATAAACGCGGCAGCAAATTAGCTTTGTCCTGTTTGGCGCTAAAATCCTGGGTATCCACCATGCTGGCAATAAGCTTTGCAAGCTGATTAGCTTTGTCCTGTTTGGCGCTAAAATCCTCCAACGCTTGCTGTTGCACCAGAAAGTATGCATCTGAATGCTCTAGGGACTTCCACAGTCCTTCCGCTTCTTGTCGCAGCACAGCTGATCGATGTCTTTCAGCTTGTAGTCGAGACTCAACAAACCGAACTGATTCAGACAGTGAGTTTGAATAGCTTGTGCAAGCGGTAGTGGCCAGTAACTCCAACACTAAACCAAGACAGGATGTGTCACTATCCCGAACCTTATCTGCATTACTTCCTTTACCGTTGCTTAATAAGGCACTCTTCCCCAATATTCTGTCAGCATTCTAAAAGAAGAAACAAGCAGACACATAACAAGTTTAGCATGTACTAGTATATGAAACTCATTGCGGTGAACCAGTTCATTAGTAAGGTGGACAGGATTAAACTACCAAGTCTTCTATTGCCAAGTACTAGTACATAATAAAAGCATCAAACAAACATATATCTATGTCCTATGGTAGCAATGGAATCTTAAATTAGAACAATTGTTCTTCAGGTTTATGCACTTGTTCTACATGAATATAGTACAATAAGACGCAAGAATATAATACTTAAAAATAGAAAATGAGCTCATAGACCTTACCACATTCTTGGTTCGGGACCAGTACAGAACAAGGCATTCCCAGTCATCGTCCAGTAAATGTGTCTCAGGAGAACGTAAGGGAATTTGATGAGTTTCTTTGCCGGTGAAGTACGTTTTCTTCAGGTAATTCCGATACTGCCACCAAGCATTCTTGAAGATAGCATAGGTATTAGCACAGGTTACCTCATCCTGAGTTTCCAAATCGGTCCTTCTCTATAGAGAAAAATGGGAAAATTTGCTGTATTATAACCATCATGGAGGTAGGATGTATGGGACGAAGCAAAGTAATTGCCATGAATAACATTACTTACACATAACTCCTCGACAAACACCTACAACTGGCATTTTCCTTCATCTTCAATATAATATTTCCAAGATGGGAAGATACACACATACGATTTAACAACATCAAATGCGATAGATGCTAAACTACGACTAGCTGGTTGTGCTTCCTCCACAGGAATAGGCGTACTAACTGGTGGAGTTGGGGTTCGCCGTGATAGTACTGGCCCTATGGGCACTAGAGCTGCCTTACTAACTACTCTTGTTTGGGAGCTCTGTGGTGGAGATGGTGCTGTGTCAACAGGAACTGGGTTACTATCGGCTCGGGTTGGGGTTAGATTGGGTGAAGCTGGTTCTCTGTCCATTGTAGTTGGGGTACAATCTGCGAGAGTTTGGGTTATGTGTGGTAGGGCTGGTTCTTGTGCATGTACAACCGGGGTGCTATCTCCACCAAGAGGTAGCATTGTTTTATTTGAAGACCGTGTTTTTAGTCTGCTAGATACTGGCATCACTCGCTCCAATTCAAATGGTTGATAAATAGGAAACATAGTTGAATGTACAGACATTGTATGAGAGACAGATGCAATAGATAGTGTGGAAAAAAGAGGGCATGAAATAGTTGACATGTATATTGTTTAACTAAAACGGATATCATGACATAATTTCACATATATGATGTCTATCTAAACTGGATAGCATAGCATAACATAATTCAAAGATATGATGAATAACTAAACAGGATCACATGACATAATTCACCTACATGTTATCTAAGTAATCAGGATCGCATCATTTAATTCACATATGTGATTTATATGCTAAACAGAGGGCATTCGATATGATGTCTGAACTAAGAACATGGTGTTGAATATTGTGTATATGATGTCTAAACTATGCAATGCAAGATACCGTATGCATGATATGAGCAGTATAACCGTGCCAAGTTAGAGCGTACACCTCACTGGGGGAATAGGACTGGTCATCTGTCTCTGAATCCATCTCTGAGGAGCTATCGGGACCCAACAAGAGATCTGCTTCGACAGGTAGCACTGCCTTCTCTGAAGGCCTTGTTTTCACTCCAGATTTTCCCATCTCCCACCCAAATGGCTGATTCACAGGAAGAGTAGTTTAATGTACAAACATTGTCGACAAATGGAAATGTAAAGAAGAAAAGGATGGGCAAGATATCATTCAAATATATGATGCCTGGTTAAACATGATGGCATTGCACATTTCACATATATTATGGCTGGCTAAAATACATGAGACTGCATAATTCCCATATATGATAGAGAAACTAAACAGGTGGCATTACAGAACATGTCTAAAAAAAGCAGATGACATATATGATGTTAAAAGTAGGCACTGCAAGGCAACATATGCATGATATGACTAACATCATCATGCCAAGGTAGAGCAAACACCTTGGGGGGGGATAAATAGGAGTGGTCAGCGGCGTCCGAATCTGCCTCAGAACAGATATCTTCCTCTGGATTACAATCTGGAGAGGGGTGGGGAGGGTTTGCCATTGAACCCACCATGGAGCGATGTCTGCATGACATTGTATTGCCGCGCAAAACTCTTCTCTTTTTCTCTACATGTTCAGCATGACTGTGTACAATATCTGACATGCATACGAAAAAAATATGGTGAGATTATGTAAGGAGAGCATGCAGAAATTTAGAGTGATGGTAAAAACCAGTGGATCGATGTTTTTCCGTTGAACAAAAATAGCCCTAATGGATCGACGTGAATGTATAGTAATAAGTGATGCAACAAGTGTACAACCTCTTTGCCGTAGCCGTGTCGACCTCAGCATCATTGGGTTGGTCGCTGAAGCAGTTGAGGCAGAGGTGGCTTTCGGAGGTGTGGAGGAAGATCTGAGGAATCTGTAGACGACGTCCAGGGCACTGCTCTATTGTGACGGATCATTCTGTCGTTGGAGCAGCTTCGGTGAGCCGTAAGACGTCAAGGCTGAAGCAGCACAAGACAGACATCGTCAATCTCAAGTGGGATTCTAATAGCATCTCCAATAGATGATGTAAAATGGATGTAAAATTAACAGCACCAAAAACCACCTGACTACAACAGATGAGGTAAAAACTGTTGACTCTGAACTTAACTGTCGAAACTAAAATTTATTGTGGAATCTGAATGCTACTGTCGAAACTGAACAAAATGGTAGCAGAAAGGCACTTGACATGTAGTTTAGGGAGGGCCTGCAGTTCATCTTCAACCTGCACCCCCTGAGCCGCCAGCCACCACCAGCTGAACCGCCGGCCCCAGCGCCGCCTTGCTGCCCCGAAACAACTCGCCACCGCCACCCCGGCCAGCCCTCTAGGCCCCTCGCCCCCACCCTGAACCCTAAGATAGATAGGGGGTACCTCTCCGGCGAGCCCCCGTCCCCGCTGCGGGTGGTTCTTCCTTAACTCCGGCGAGCTCCCCCAACCGCTGAAAATCGACTGACCCAAAAGTCAATTCAGTCGACTGAAGTGTGGCTTAATCGGAGCAGAGCAGCAGCACGAGCAAGGGGGAGAGCAGCAGCATCAGCTGGGCGAGCGAGCGATCGAGCGAGAGCCGGAGCAGCAGCAGCAGATCCGGTTGGTATGGACGCCGCTGCCGAAGGGGCCTCACACTGGGGCAGAGCCGCCGTGGAGATGTCGCTCGCGACGCCGGCTTCAAGGTAGCCGCTCCATGGGGGTGCGGGATGGAGCACCGTCGGTGCCGGGAGGTCAAGTTAAGGAGAAGATGCGATGCGATGAGTGTACAACCTCTTTGGTGGCGCCGAGTAGGCCTCGGCTTCGTCCGAGGAGTCGGTGAGTATGCTGCGGTTCCGGTGGAGCGGATTAAGGCGGCGATGTGGGGATGGAGCAGCCGCGATAGACGAGGCGATCGTCGGACCAGCTCCTTGGAGGTGGAGGACGGGGCAGCTGAACCGGCGGGATGGCGAGATGGACGACGGATCCTCATCCGGGGAGGTGGACGAGGGACGTTGAGCTATTGCGCCGGACGACGTCGTCGGGGAAGAGGCTCCGGCTGGGCAGCGGTGACGTGGCGGACGGAGGAGGGTGGGGTTTCGCGGCTGGAGCGGAGAGGTTATGGCGGCCTGGGATTTCGAATGGCGAAAAGGGGGCGATGGGAGGGGGTGAAGCATGACTTAGGAATGCGCTTGTCCAAAATGTAGGGTGTGTTACAAAAGTACCCACCACCGATTTGAACTAGCGGCCCTTTCGGCTCAGCGTTAGAAGGGGGATTTCGCGTGTCGGGATTTGGCAGCTGGAGGGAGTTTTCACGCACGTTGTAATTTCGGGATAGCAAGGCGCGGGTTGTGAAGGCGCCAGTTTTGGGAGCACGATGTCTGAATTTTCGGGATATAACAAGACGCAGGTTGAATTTTAGGGACAAGCCTAACATGTAGTAATATTGTACTTGTACGTACCAAATCAATTCGCACTTCCCTCAACCAAAAAGAAAACGAAAAAAATAAAACTATTCACACCACACAAAAAGAGAGTCTTGCCCCGTTTTACTATACAAATGCTATTCAAAGCTACTCCCTCCTTCCATCTATATAGGGCCTAATGCATTTTTCGATGCTAACTTTGACCAAATATTAGAGCAATGATATATGACATGCAACTTACATAAAGCACACCGTTAAATTCGTTTGTGAAAGGTTCTTTCAATGATATAATTTTCACATTGTGCATGTCATGTAATATTAATCTTGTCAATAGTCAAAGGCGGTCTTAAAAATCTCATTACGCCCTATATAGATGGAAGGAGGGAGTATGAATCCATGTTATGTCCGATTAAATTTTTTCACTTGCTGTATAATGCATGTAACCTACTCATACCAACATTTTAGTGCATTCCAAATGTCTATACTACCGCTGCAATTCGAACTAAATTTGAATTCGTTTCTCCATTTCAATAAGAATCTAGAATCATGATTGTTGCCAACTTCAACCATCATAGTTTCCTTGCTATCCGCCAGATATAAATCAGACGGCCTATAATACAGGATGCCAGGCACACCATCATCAACAACTCCGTTTTTTATAAGAGTAGAGATAAAACATATTAAATGTAGTATACCATGTTCATAACCACACCATGTGTATCACCGTTATATATATATTCACACATCCGTCGGTTTGAAACACTATGATAAATTCTTCAAATATCCGAATTCGCTTTTTATAATGAAGTATATATGATCTCTATTCGTCTTTTACACCCACAAAACCCTCTTATCCTTGTAGCTAGCGCTAACTTTCTCTTGTGCATGCACACACCCGCATCCCTCTCACCCTCCCTCAGCATTCTCTAGCTCCATCACGCAAATTCGTCTTTTCACTTTAGGTCGTTCACCCACGGTGTGTGTAGGCCCCCCAGCTCCTTCTTTACGGCACACATCGATCGATATGCCTCTCTAGCCAGGTGTGCCTAGCACAAACACAAGCTTCCCCTCTTCTCTTGTCACCGTCCATGCCTCACTCCCACCACTCTTTTCATCGTTCTCGTACTCGCACACTCCTCTCCCTCGATATAGTATGCCTCTCATACCACCTCCTACATGCATCCCTCTCTCTCTATCCTTCTCCTCGTGCCTCATTTACTTCTAACACACACATGCATGTATACCGATCGATCTCCCAACATATACCTAGATCGACTTTAACTACCCCCCCCATCGATCGACGTACCTCACAAGTTATGTCTCTCCTTTATCTTACAAAGGGCGATTGATCTTCCTATGTAGTTACGTCTGCTTACCACAGCCACATCGTCCCCCCTCATCATTCGTGCATGCCTCTTGACCCGTCTCTCACACGCACGTGCACAGACAACAAGCAGCCATCTCCTCTCTTATTGATATTGCGGGCGTGCCCTCCGTTTGTCTAGCAAGCCTATCCCACCATTTGTTAGAAGCAACTCCACTACCACCCCCTCCAACACTCTAGCTCTGTCTCTCTCCCAACCTTATTCATCTCCTACACATATGCATGGATGCCGATCGATCTCCCTTAATACATGAGGCAGATCGATCTCCTTAATACATGAGGTAGGCCTCTCTCCTCCACACATATACCAACCATTGTACCTCTATAGTTAATTGGGCCTCCCTCTTCCCCCACCACACACCGATAGTAGAGCGCTGCAGGTAGGTATCCATGCCACAGAGACAAACTGCACATGTCCCATCTCACGTTCCAGTAGGCCAGCCACTCTATATCTTTGACGTGGGCACACACAAATTCGATGGCACTCTTTATCGATCGCGCGCGCGCACACACACACATCATCCCTCTCTTCGATTCTATGGACACCTCAAGCCGATGATACCTCCACTCTCTTCTTGTGGATCGCCCCCTCTATATATATGTTATATCCAGGACTCTATTTCACACACATTGCATATGTTAAATTTTTTGATTGACCCCCGCCCCCACAAAAAAAACTCTCAAGAACCCACACACTATATCTCTCTAGGTTTGTATCTCTCTCACACGACCCCACGTAGGTGGTGTACGTATACAAGAAGAGAATAGGTGCACCGTGCACGTACTCACGCTTCGTGCCCAGCCACACCCGCGTGGGTACACGGTGGAGCTCATTTCTCCGCAGAAGATGAATTTGTTTTTGAAACATCAAGTGGCCAGAGACTCGAAAACTTATTTGCCCATTAGTGACTAGTCAGGGTGGTGGATTTTAGTTTGTACGATAATGCTGCATCCACCTAAAGTAACGAAAGTTCTTACGTAAACTTCCTAGTAATTCCCTCTTCGTAGGTGCAACATTACTCCTAACATTTGTAATATCAGTTTGAAACTTGTAATATTGCCGTGTCCTATCCCTCACTATGTGCATTTAAAAACCGAACCAAAAAACCATACCGAAAATAAACCGAACCGAACCAATTTTATGGTTTTTATGGTTTCTGGTTTCGGTATGGTATGAACTTTTCATACCGATTTGAACTTGGTTTTTATGGTATATACCGGAAAACTGAACGGTTAATCGAATAAACCATAGTAAAAAATAAATTTATATTTCTTGAGATGAACAACCATACAAGTTGTCATTTTTCTTGTACATGAGTCAAATGCACTACTAAGCACGTAATTTTTTCTTGTAACATAGTCATTTTTCTATTTTTAAAATGCTAAGCACGTCCATAACCATCAACAGATGAATCAATGCATGCATATATACTTATATATAGTCATATACTATTTGTGTAGCATAGTATGTGTTTTGAGTCATAAATTTGCTAATTATTATTACGTCATTTCCAAATTCACGTCAACTTTGGTTCTTATGGTATATACCGAAACAATACTGAAATAATTTGGTATATGCCGAAACCGAACCCTATTTTAATTTCATACCATATTTACCGAAGTATTAATACCGTACAAACTAAAAAACCGTATAAATCGAACCATGTAAACCGAATAAACCAAACGCACAGGGTGACCTATTCCTGCGTTTTCAAAATCCTGCGAATCAAACATGTCCTGAGTTGGTGATGATGTTGTGCCTCCCATCTTTCACCAATAGCCGTCGGATCGAGATCTGACGCATACAATACAAGCTTCTCCATTTTTGCAAAAGGATGCCCGCACTTGTTCCCTATTTACAAACAACTCCTTGTCTCTCACAATTAGCCTGATCTCCTCCCCAACACATCTAGGAGTAGAAGGCCATGGAAAAATCTGGCGCGATGGCCGCTGCCGGAGCCGTCCACCCCCAATCTTGGTGTTCCGTGCAATGCACGGGCATCTACGCACACGAAATTATGTTGAACAACGCTAGTTTTAAGCAGGCTAGCTCTACAGCCATGATGATAGTGACTGCAGACGGTGAGGCTGACTATGGTATGCCGAACACGGCGCCTATACTCAGGTGTCATCTCCGGCGCAGGGTAGTACAGTGCTAGTACGTAATAATTTGACCAATGGATAGTATAGTGCTAGTACTCCTACTACTACATTGGTAGTACTACTACTTGTACTAGTAGCACCACCGTCTTGATTTAGGAGTACTACCACGTCCATTTGGATTTTAGTATTTGACTAGCAATATCTAGTAATGCATGTCACCAAAAATGTACTACTCCCTCTGTAAATAAATGCATGGTGTTTTATTCCTATCGGCGAGAGAACTTAATATTTTTTTGCTACTCCTAACTAGAGTACTAATAGGATTACATGCAATGAACTAAACACTGCATGTCATGTTTGGTAGTCTCAAGTCATTGAAAGCATGCACGGCCCACATCTCTCATTGGTTGATATGTCACAAAATAAGAAACAAGGAGGGAGTTAATGCACCGTGCCTAAGTATTTTGGGATTATTTGGCTTTCGTAAGGTGACTTAGACAACATTTTTTTACATGCATTAACATTTAATAGTTAAAATCAAAAGGTTAAAACTTGGCGCAAAATGCAAAGGGGGCCAATAAACCAGTAAACATCAAACTTCTCTCGTTTGGCCCCAACTAGAGGTCCTGTGAGATGACTATACTGCACCGGCACGGAGGGGGACATAGCTTCATTGACTTACGGCAACTGCCTTTGGGTGAATGACACGTGGCCCCAGGGGGTGGCTGGCCCACCTATCATACAGCCAAAGGCAGGTGCAGTAGAGGGCGAGGAGTAGTACGAAATCCTATGCACCTACGCACGCTAACCAAGGGTTGAGTGATCACTCGAATCACAAGATCAGTTGACTAGAAGCTACGCTAGACCCATGGAGGTGATGAGCGCGAGCATCAGCCGACTGTGCCAGATGGTCCACGACGCCGGCCTGTGGCCCGGCACCGAGGAATGTCTCCAGGTAGTATTGCTTGAGGCCGCCGGGGATAGGGGCTGCTTGGACGATAGCTTCGTCTCCTTGTTCGACCAGGTCCTCGTCGGTTTCCTCGACAAGTTCACCGTCGTCAAGAAGCTTGCGGACGACTTTGACGTAAGCCTCCAGCCGACGCGCCCAGGCTCTGCGATGGCCGCCACCCTCAACGGCCACTATGGTAACAACCTCTTCGACGCACTGGTGGCCCTGCGACTACCCGCCGTCGCGCCGGAGAATGTCCACCTCGAGGTCACGCTCGCCGCGCAACGCCTGGCGCAGCAAGACACCATCGACATAATCACCCACGTCTACGCACAAATCATCCACAAGGACTACTACATGCAAGAGGAGGACGATAGGACGCTGGCCTTCTTGGAGCACAGGGCAACCTTGGACGGCACTATTCAGAAGCACATTGAGCTCGCCGCCAACGCCGCTGCTCCTCACACGTCGGTTGGTGACCCGGCGCACTAGGGTGTGAGGATGTCATTGAACGTTGATGGATCCGTATGTAGTTTTATCTTTCCATCAAATCCATGTAGTAGTATATGATACTACAATAATTATCTTACCTTTCGCATCAACTTCATAATTTTTGTACGTACTCCATGCATGAACGGCGCCAGAACCAAACTTCTCATTACTCTAGGCAAAATCGTTATTTTCTATCTATCGGTCGCGCCATGGAGCAGAACCAAATTTTAAAAGTTACGAGTTCAAAAGTAAAAGCCTGCCGTGTTCGTGTCGCACCCCCACACGGTTGCTCCGGCACACCGCTCAAGAGGGAATGCGTGCGGTGTTGCATTTTCACTTACAAGTGGGACCACGGTTGAGCAAACCGACTATCGGCAAACCCCCACCCCGTCCACCCCGCGATGGCTGAGAAAACAGGAGGGAGAAGAGATGGCTATAGCACGACCTCTAAGAAAATTGGTGTCGGATGGGACTCGTGTGGGTGGCGTGTGCCGTACTGCTAGACGTGAATGCTACTGAGTTATGGCCCATGTCACCCCACTATATCGAGGTACGTAGAACAAATTTCCTGCAGTCCGTGCTCAGCCCTCCTCTATCTCTCTTCTCAGCCAGCTACTGGATGCGCGGAGCCCATCGTCTGTTTGCTCACATGCGGCCCCACATGTCAGTGAAAACGCAAGAGGACCCACTGAACCTGCACATCTTTCACCTCGACGTGCTGGTGATGAAAAACAAATCCAATAAAGATCTTCGGTGGCCGCTTTTGGAGTTACTCAAGAGTAGTAAGATTCTATTTACAGTTTAACCCAAGATGCAGATCTCGTGGATTCAACTACCACTCTATTTTCTTTCATGACACGACTTGGATGTTGGATGTCCCACGTGTCGGCAAAAGGAGGAAGAACCTGACCAAATCTTCAGTTCTGCTATCGGATGAAATTAGTGCACTTGTTGATACTCCTACTAGAATATAGGCTAGACATGAGACTAGATGCGAGGAAGCAACGTCTACTTCTTTACACTCGAAGAATAAAGAAGCACGCAAGATCGAGCCTCCGCACATCAACAATGAATGCATCGAGAAGGCACTAATCCAACTTACAGGAGTAGTAAAATGTATTCTTGTGGTTCTTGTTTTCTTTGGTCTTGCTTTTCTAGTGAAAATTATCGTTGGAGTTCGTGCAAAACGGAGGTCCGTTTGGGGTCGTGCGTTGGAGTTGGCCTTACAAGTGGGACCGCAGTTAAGGAAACCGACTATCGGCAAACCCCCACCTCCCCCGCCGCGCGATGGCTGAAGTTAGGCTGGTCATAGTGGGAGTAACTTAGCAAGTAACATAGCGCATTTCAAGACAAGTTTGCTTATGTGGCATATAGTTAATGAGGAGAGAAATGTTTGGAGTAACATAATATGTTACTATAACATAACGCAAACCAAAGCAAAATGAGTCTATAATGTAATAAATGCAATCATCTATGATACTACTTGTATGTTATTTTGCACTATAAGGTAGTAACAAAGACTAGTGTCATATGCATGACACTAGTCTAAGTTACTCCCCACTATAACCAGCCTTAGAGAAACGACGAGGTTGAAGAGATTGCTGTAGCACGGACTCCAAGAAATAATATGGTGTCAGATGGATGTCGTGGTGGTGGCGTGTGCCGTACTCCTGGACGTGAATGCTTGTTCTGGGCCATGCCACCCTACTACTCCTACTACTTACTCCTACTAGTATATAGTATACTAGTATCGAGGATTCATGGTGCTGGTTACGTACAACGAACACATTAACATATGGCTACAGTAAAAACACCCACCCAACGCGCGAAGCATCTGAAGCTAGTACAAATTTAGAGAAGAGACTCGAAAGCCATTCATAAGTTTAGTAAGTTTATCACAGGCATATCATTTTATTACATACAACAGGTCATCAACCCACATCGACAATGAGGATACATTATAAATACTAAAGTTTTCACCACACAACAAATAACAAGCCATGAAATGAACTTCAACTCAACCATTCCGCGGCGTTGGAAACGCTTGCTTTGAACCACAACTGATTCTCTGGGACGGGCCATCTGTTGTCGATTTGGAGACCAACGCAGGACCGATCATCCAGGCTGAAGCGGCCTACTATATCAGTACGAGGGTAGGGAACCACCCAAATGTCTGAGGTATAGACACAGTTGCTTCTCATAAATGTGTCAACAACAGTTGGATCGCCTTTCACCATCATCGGATAGTTTTGTCCAAGGAAGAGCGAGTTTTCTCCAAGACTATCAATTATGTGCCAGGGAGAAGGAGTTGGCGCTAGCACATTAGTATCCATCACGAATACCATGCAACGGGTGTTGGAATAGGTCCGAAGTGTGCAACCATGGGAGACACCTGCTTCCTTACCAGTAACATCATCAGTGCGTTGTATACACACAAGAAGAAGTGATCCATCGGAATTAGTTGCCAGGCGCCACAGAGTATATCGGCGCTGCTCGTCCTCATGCTCGTGATCATCACCATCGTCATCTCCCCCTTCGTTATAATTTTTTTCAAGTATAGGTGGTGGGATGTTCACAGGACATTGGAAACACAAGAAGAAGGTTAATTAGTAAAGGGAACTTGCTAACCCACATGCATGTGGATGAAACAATTATAATTACGGTGGAAGACAGACGTACCGAAACTACTAGGATGCCATGCAAAAACAGTGCCATGAGTGGTGGCAGCAAACACAAGGCCCTCATATTGAATTGCATCACAGTACTCATCCGTGTACAGAAACTGATTTTTGAGCAAAATCCATCGAGTCGAACCACGAAGGACGGCAACAAGCTTGTCGAGGATAGCAACAACTTGATAGTTGTTGTAATTCCAAGAGCGGTTGGGAACTCGACAAATTGCTATCTTCCGTAGAAGATAGTCACCATGATCATATTTGAACGTGCGTACATTACCGGTGTGCTCAACCTCTGGGCAGTGTGCTGAGATTTTTGGAAGTGGAACCCAGTGACAAGTGTACACATTCACAAGTTCCCACTCGTAGTTGGACCCAATGTAAACAACCCAATCTCCATTTGCGCCCGCCCAAGCCTTGCCCTCGAGCGATGGCATCTTAACATCATACGTATCATTATCAAGTGGCATCAAACTAGCACAGGGCGAGGCCTCCGTCGTGCCGGCGCTAGTAATCAGGGTCACGGTGAAGAAGATAGGGGAGATCAAACCGCTCCTTGACTCTTGGGTTCTTTGTAATGATGTTATTAGTTGAGTCGAGAATGGGCTTGAACGAACCTGCCATGCTAGCCAAGGTGATGACATCGCACCGATCAATGAGTTCCTCCACCACGTCATCTTTTAGATCGGTGCAAGAATAATGGGGTCGTTTCTGGCCTGTTCCCTCCATGGAGAAGACGATCGGACAATGGCAGAAGAAAGGGTGAAGGGCTGAAGGAAAATGGAGGAGGGAGAGGAAGAGCGTGCGACAATAGTTCCAAATCGAGAGGGAAAGGTGAAGAGTCGGTGGACGATTGCGAGTTTGCCACGGTTCACGAAGAGGCACCCCGGCCTACACATCCATTCGGAAATACTCCTACTACTCGCCGTCGTCTCACTGATATGTTGGAACGGGACCACATGTCAACGAAAAATGGTGTGTAATTTCTCGTGCAAAATTCAATCTGGCCGCGTTGGCCCGAGGTGCCGCATTAGTTATCGACCTTTATTTTTTTAATGGCGTGCCGATTAGTTTTGAAGCACGACTAACTAGTACTGTACGTGGAGAGGATGACAGCAGGGACCCGCCAAGCTCATGGCAGTACGCAAGCAAGTGCCTCCTTATTTGAAGCCAATAAAAAAATGGCTCCTCCTAGTGGATTTCTGACATCTGGGTCCCATGCCATTGTCAACGTAGTCAATAAACGAGAGAATTGCACAACGAGCGGCTGACACCAGGGACCCAGCAGCTCGCCTAGTTATTTTTGTTTTGGGTTAATTTGATAAATGCCACTCCAAATATGGAGTATCCGAGAAATGCCACTGCAATTTCCAAACTTTGAAAAATGCCATTTCATGCCATTTCTAGTGGCATTTTTCGAAGTCTGGAGTGGCGTTTTTCAAAGTTTGCAAACTGCAGTGGCGTTTTTCAAAGTTTGCAAAAATTGCAGTGGCATTTTTCAAATTTTGGAAATTGCAGTGGCATTTTTATGAATCGCCATAATTGGAGTGGAATTTATCTAATTTGTTTTTGAGACGGAAGCAGGGTGTCAACTGGGCTGTACGGGACACTCTGGCCTGTCCAGACAACCTTTTCTTTTATGTTTACCACAGACCAGCCCAGTAGTTTTTTTCTTTCTGAAAATAGCTAGCCCAGTTCTTTTGTGATTTGTCAAGTAAGTCGCTTTATCAGGCCTGCTGGGCTGCAAATCTTTCAAGACGAGGAGAGCTTCATTCGGCTGGCCGAGAAAATGGCCTATCAGTAATGAGAAATGGGTTGTACATTTTTAAAACACATCAAACCGACAATTAGTTTCAATTATCTTTTTTTCATTTCAAGATTTTAAATTACATTAATTTTTATGCGTGGAGAATTTGTTGGATTTTATATTGATATACATTTATTTTTAAAATCAGTTTGAATGTGAGTCGAAATTTCGGGATTAAAAACAGTTCGGACCGCACCGAAATATGCAAAATTTCGTATAATTTTTTAACCGTTGCCACAATATGGGCTGTAATGCTAACAAAAAGAATATGGGCTCCAAAAAAAACCCTTAAGAATTAGCAAATGGGCTGTAAATTATTAGAAATAATGGCAGATGGGTTGTATGCTGTTTTCCACAGATTTGAGGCTTTCCTAAAAAAAGGTTGACGCATAAGCACTGACTATTGGATGTCCATCTAATGGCCGTCGTGCTTCTTCAATCTCTGCTCTTCCTGCTCCAGCCGCTCAAACAAGCGCCGACGGGACTACCTGCTCCCTCCTCCTCGCGGCCGGCTGTGCTGCCGCGCAGCCCTCACCGCCCGATCGTACTCCCATCGCTGGCCTAGCCATCCCTCTACTCACCCACACCTACTGTTATTCCCTGGCGATGGCAGACGAACCAGTAAACCCTCGTACAGTCGTACTCCCATCCGCGTGGGAAACAACTGCCGAGTCTTCCCTGCCTCCGTGTCGTCCCCTTCCTAGGCCTCACCGTCGTCAACCGCCCTAGTGCTCTCGGTGCAGCGTGGTCAACATGGTCAAGGAACGGCTTCCATCGGACGTGGACTGTACGTGGAGAGGCTGACAGCTGGGTCCATGGCCGCAGCAAGGAAGTGCCTCCTTATTACGCGGAAAATGATGATTCCTCCACCTGATAGCTGGGACCCACCGGATGGGCCAATGTATTTCGCGAAAAAGTGTTTCCCCTGACTGCTAGGACCCACCAGCTACATCTTCGCACGCAAGGAAGTGCGTCCGGGCAAAAAAACGATTCACCCCCTGACTGCTGGGACCCACCAGCTACATCTTCGCACGCAAGGAAGTGCGCCCAGGCAAAAAAAACGATTCGCCCCCTGACAGTCGGGACCCACCTGGTCGAAGCGTACGTAGCATTGTCGTTCTGGTCGCGAACGTGTACGTACATATATACTCGTCGATGTAGAGGCGCGCACGTGTCGTAGTAGAGGCGCGCACGTAGCATGTACACATACGTACAGCGGCCAGGGTGCAAGAAAGAAAATACGGCCACGTATGTGCACATACGGGCGGGGTCTCGAACGCCTACTCGCGCATACGTAGGGCCAGGGCTCGTGTACATGGCTGGGTCGGAACGGAGAAACAACATCGTCATCGTGTTCATGGGGAGGCAACAGAATGCGTCGTGTTCATGGGGAGGCAACGAAATGCGTCATATTCATGGGGAGGCAACGGAATGCGTCGTGTTCATCGGGAGGGCTTGGACGGAACAGGCGATGGAAACGAGGCCTGGCGTACCGCAGGACGAAGGAAACGGCCTTGTGTTCGACCGGCCACGTTCGAAACGGGATCCTGTTGATCGGGAGGGGTCTGGCATACCGCAAAACGGAGGAAACGGACCTCCTACGGTCGAAACTGGGGTCCTGTTGATCGGGAGGGGTGTGGCGTACCGCAAAACGGATGAAATGGACTTGTGTTAGAGAGCTACGGTCAAAACGGGGGTCCTATTCATGGTGAGGGGTGTGGTGTACCGCAAAACGGGACTCCACGGGATACTGTTCATCTCCACCGTCGACCCCCTCCAGCCTCCACGAGCTACTGTTCATCCACCGTCGACCTCCTCCAGCCTCCACCTGCGACTGTTCATCCACGGGCTCCTATTCATCCAGCCTCCACCGCACGCTACTCCACCGACTACTGTTCAACCAGCCCTCTCCACGGGCTCCTGTTCAACCAGCCCTCTCCACGGGCTCCAGTTCAACCACCCCTCCACGGGATACTGTTCATCCTGCCCTCCACCATCTACTGTTCATCCAGCCCTCCACGGAGTGGTCCTATTCATCCAGCCCTCCATGGGGTCCTATTCATCCAGCCCCAACCGGCTCGATCAATCGGGGTCCTGTTCATCCAGAGGCAACACCACGGGGTCCTGTTCATCCACCCCCACTGGGAACTGTTCATCCAAACCCTCGCCCGCAACGCTCACTGTTCATCCAGAGGCAGCATTGATCGGCTTCAGTTAGCAGCAGTAGCGAAGGAATCGCTCAACCGGGTTCAGTTAACAGCCATCGATCGATCGCTCGGGTTCAGTAACGCGTAGCCTGCAGTGCAGTCGCTCGGGTTCAGTTAGAGCCCAACGCCTCGCTCAGGTTCAGTTAGAGCCAACGCCTCGCACACACGCGCGTACGTGTACGAGAGAAACGTGCATCGCTCGGCCCCCGACCTCCCACCATAACCGGGAACTCCCCGGAATTTTCCTCGCCCTCGCTTCTACCATGGTTTTTTCCGTCATGGAAGGCCCAAAGAATGTCATGCAGCTGCGTCTCCGGCCCGCCCAGGACGAAAAGCCCATTTTCTGTCATAGAAGTAGGAGCCCACCACATCTATAATGATATCGGGTTTTGTCACAATTATCGTCATAGAAGTGTCATATGTATGACAGAAAAAAATTTCGTTTGGCCCAAAATGTCACGGATGTGTTTTTTTTTTGTAGTGTGGGCGTGAAGGGATTGACAACACCTTTATCACGTTGGGTTCAAGTGTTTGATTGCTTGTGCTGGTGCATATATTGGAGATTTGCGTGTATCTGCTGCTAGATTGATACCTTGGTTCTTAACTGAGGGAAATACTCATCTCTACTTTGCTGCATCACGCTCTCCTCATCAAGGGACAAACCAACGCAAGCTCAAGAAGTAGTAGGAAGAATTTCTGGCACCTTTGCCGGGGAGATCTACATCAAGCCTACCAAGTACCCACCATAAACTCTCATCTCTTGCATTACATTATTTGCCATTTTCCTCTCGTTTTCCTCTCCCCCACTTCTAAAACGATTTCAAAAAAACACAAAAAGAGTTGCCTTTTTATCCGCCCTTCTTCTGTTCGTCTTTTCGTTTGCTTGTTTGCCCTTATGGCTCAACCCAAAAGCTTTGATCCCTACTATAGGAAGTTGGAAGAGACTGAAAATAATGCTAAAAGTTTCATGTCCTTACAATTTGAGCATAATAGTTTCTTTAGAAACGAGCTTAAAGAGCAAAAGACTATGATGGAGTATATTAATAGAGAGCTTGATGATGTTACTAAGGAATTTTATGGTCTTAAATCTCAATTTTCTCATCTTGAAAATTTATTAGGCCAAATTTCCGATAAGCAAACTACTTTGATAAATAAGATGGCCGCTAAACCTGAGCCATGTGAAAATAATGATGAAGATCTTAAAGTGATTGATGCGATTCCTATTGAATCTTTGTTTTCCAATATAAATCTTGATAAAGATGGGACTGGAGATGACTCAACTTCAGCTAGAAGGCATCCCAATGATTCGGTGTTTATAGATCTTAATGCAAGATAAAAGTGGGATTGGAGAGGACAAAACTTTAAGTAGCAATGAACTCACTCTTTTGGATTTCAAGGATTTTAATTATGATAATTGTTCTTTGATAGATTGTATTAAGTTGTTGCAATCCATGTTGAATTCTCCTCATGCTTATAATCAAAATAAAGCTTTTAATAAACATATCATTGATGCTATGATGAAATCTTTTGAAGAAAAGCTTGAGTTGGAAGTTTCTATCCCTAGAAAACTTTATGATGAGTGGGAACCTACTATTAAGATTAAGATTAAAGATTATGACTGCCATGATTTGTGTGATTTGGGTGCTAGCATTTCCACAATTTCAAAAACTTTATGTGATGTGTTAGGTTTCCGTGAATTTGATGATTGTTCTTTGAATTTGCATCTAGCGGATTCCACTATTAAGAAACCTATGGGAAGGATTAATGGTGTTCTTATTTTTGCAAATAGGAATTATGTGCCCATAGATTTCATTGTTCTTGATATAGAATGCAATCCTACATGTCCTATTATTCTTGGTAGACCTTTCCTTAGAACGATTGGTGCAATTATTGATATGAAAGAAGGACACATTAGAAAATTTTGTTAAGGAAGGGCATGGAACACTTTCCAAGAAAGAAATGAAGTTTCCATATAAATCTATTTTGAGGGCTACTTATGGTTTGCATACCAAAAAAGACAATACCTAGATCTATGTTTTATGCCTTGCTAGGGACGTTAAACAATAGCGCTTGTTGGGAGGCAACCCAATTTATTTTTATGTTTTCGGTTTTTGGTTCTGTTTTGAAATAAAGACACATTGTTACCTCTGTAATAAATGTGGTTTGGTGTTTTAGTTAGTGTTTGAGCCAAGCAAGACCTTTGGGATGATCTATGGTGATAGCTGATTTGATCTTGCTGAAAACAGAAACTTTTTGCCCACATTCACATAATTGTTAGAAATCACAGAAGTGAGGAAAACTCTGAATTGTTTACACAAGATTGATATACAAGTTGTCTTTTTTGTTCTAATTTTTCAGAATTTTTGGAGTTACAGAAGTATACGTAGTTTTCAGATTGCTACACACTGTTCTGTTTTTGGCAGATTGTATTTTCTATGTGTTGTTTGCTTATTTTGATGAATCTATGGGTAGTATCAGGGGGTATGAACCATGGAGAAGTTGGAATACAGTATCTATTACACCAATATAAATAAAGAATCACTACTATAGGATGGTCCAAACACGACACTACGACCAGAGACCCTTCGACGAGACTGTGTGCGATGCCATAATCGCAAACGGTGGTGTTAAAAAACCCGTGAAAAAGGTGCAAAACATTTGCGATGAGGGATGAATCAAACACGGTTAAAATTTTAGTTGCATGTGTGATGCAGGGCATACAGTTCAGTTCAATTAACTATTTGTGATGAGGAGGAACAAAAGAAACTAGCATCCAGATAAAGGTGTGTGCAATATACATCATACGGTTCACTAGGATGAACTATGTGTGATTAGGCAACACAACGGAAACGGTTCAACTGAACAAGATGTGTGTGATACGTGGCAAACTGGTCCGTAATCAGAAATGTGTGCGAAGACCAATAATAACACAGATGATTGCTGCTAATAAGCCTTGTGATTTGCTCCATCTACAGAAGAATAAAATGTATATATATAACTAAAGTAAACATCCAATTACATAAGTGACTATATAGATCATTCGCACACACCTCAATAAACAATCCCATGCATTCTAAAGTAGGAGAAATGATCATCTAGTCATCTACTTCTTGTGACGCTCCCGCCACTACTCTGTGTCTCGATCCCTCGTCTAGGGTAGGAAGAAGACACTTCCTCATGTCAATGGTCCGCCTGTACATTTCGTAGCTTGTGTACGCGTCCTTGGCCACGTACTTGACATGTTGTTCATCCAGTCTCTCATGCCACACATTGTTCTAGGCGTTCTTGTCCTTCTTGCTCTTATTCTTCATGTTCATGTAGTAGGGGTTGATGATGGCCAAGGCAAGGTCGACCAGGGAGTTAAGTTTTTTTTGTTGCTGCTCCAGACCTTGTAGTGGTGCTGGATATTGACAAGATTTGGGCATTTCAAGCCTGAAACCTTGAGTGCTTTTAGATCGTTGGTGGTGTCCACCATAGCAAAACTGTAGCCGGAGCTATTCATAAACCTGGAGAAACGCTCACAAGGCCTTGTGGAAAGGTGGTAGTGGTAGACGAGGGCGTCATGTCGCACGCACAACTGGGCGACGGCAACCTTCTGATCATGCTCGGCACCATCGATGGTGTACCGACCACTTGGTACTTGTCCTTGGCAAGAAACTGCTCCATATTTTGGATGGAGCTCTCCACCGAGACCAGATCGTTCGTGTACACCACCGAGAGGGCCTTCCCCCTCACATGGGTGTACACTACGTGATGCGTGGTGAACTACCCACGGTTGTCGTTGTTGGCCGTTGGGAGCGCCATGGAGCCACAGGGATCACCATTGGAACCGCTGGATGTCCTCTCTATATGTGTCGTCATGGGTGTGCTTATTGTGTCCTGTGACGCGAGAGATGAAGGTAAATGGTCTCATGAATAAATGGGGCCGAGTGGCCTGGATTCTCGGTGCGTCCGCATGGCAGTTTTTGCAGCGGGTAACTGCATTGTCGCGCCGCGCCCGGCGCAACCGCATGCACACGAACGTGCGTGATCATGCTCCGGCCCCAAACACTAGCAGCGCGTGTGGACGGACGAGGGTATAGCACCCAGAGGGATGCGAGAGCCGAGCACGCGCGGCGGGACGCGAGCAGAGCGCGCCGCGACCGGCTGAACCGCAAGCAACCACACGCATAGAGCAGTTGAACATGCAAGAACTGGTCTCCTACAAGCCATCCGATAGTTGCATCGCTACGTATGGAGCGGTCATGTGCTACTACCTCCGTCTTGGTCTACAGTCCCCTTTATATTCTATGCCATACTTTTCCCTCAAATATAACCAACAAAATGTTAATGCATGTTAACAAAATTATATAATTGGAAACTATGTTCAAAAACCATATAATATTTGGTGACATGCATTCGTATTTTATTAGTTAAATCATACTTGTAAACCATGAAGGTGGTATTGTAGGTAATTAAATCGCAAACGTTTGTTTTATTAACCGTAGGTGTACGCGGCCTTTCGTCCTCCTCTCGCACATCTTGTCACCTCACTGCCGGAGACGGCTTATGTCGGTGCAACAGACCTCGGTTATGTTGCCCAACTGTGCACAGGCACAAGATCAATATTGGAGCACCAGCTTAAGCCAGAGGTTGAAGAACCAAGAGACTTGAAGAACCAGCATGAAGCTCAGAGAGATCTAGATCGAGCTAAAGGGACAGGATATCAGCAAGCGAAGGGCCTCCCTCGCCGGGCAGACGAGCCCGGCAAGGGGCTAGGCCACCACCAGAAGCAAGCAGCCAAGACTCCCCGGCAACACCTGCCAGGGTTTGCGAGGCCTGAACCACCGCGGCAACCACTCAAGAACGAACCACGTCGTCAATCAGTGCGGTGTCAAGCCGCAAGGTGATTAAGTGGGAGCATTCGCCACATGGCAGCCAACTCCTATAGAAGAAACCCACAGGTGACACCAATCCAATGACATGTCAAGAGAACAGGTGCGAAGCAGGCAAGATAAGCCTGGCGGGCCTTGTCGGGTAGCTAGTGATGTGACACTGAGTGGTGCATTTAATGCACCCTGCCAGCCTGCAGAGCTAGGTATGGTAGCACTGTTTGCTATCATATTAGTGGGTAATGACAGTTTTGCCACTATGGTGACCCCTTAATCTATAAAAGGAGGCCCATGGCAATCATAGCAGGGGGTTAGAGTTTTGGAAATTTCCTGAGGCAGATCTTGCCGGGCCAGTGTACAACACACCACCACGTTCATTTCCACCATCAATCCACCAAAGCAGGAGTATGGTTTTATGCCTCACGGTGGCCCGAACCTGGGTAAATTGCTTGTGTGCTCTCTGCCGTGCTCCGCGCGCTGGTCTGCTCTTCGTGCAACGCGATGTCCCCCGCCGAACCAGCAAGGGGCCGCCCCGGTCCCATAGGTGGCCGCGGACATCCCGTGACATCTTTGGCGTGCCAAGTAGGGGGCTCGCTTGTGCGAACCTGAAAGTGTGTGTAGCGTGTCATCTTCATCGCCATCTTCGTCTTTGACGACGCCATCGACCACGACGTCCAAGAAGAAGAAGTCCAGCCTTTCGGCCCAGCCATCTACCTCGAAGGCTCCGACGCCTGTGGCCCAGATGCTGCCAGGGGTGCGAGGGCAAGTGAGGACGTGAGCGCTACTTGGGGTGTGGCAGGAGCAGGTGGCGCCATCGCCAGTCCCCCTACGGTAGGCATGGGGGCTGAAGGCGTCGGAGGAGAAAAACTTCAGCAGCATGTCGACGGTCAAGCTCCACAAGGTGTGGACGGGAGGGTGACTCCGCTTACATCCCCTCCTCCCACCGACGGAGCCGCGGACCCTCGAGTGCCATCACCATGCGACCCCGTTGCCCAGGTGGCCACCCCACCGCAGCGCGGGCACGCCACCGCCGCCACCGCCGTGGGCATCGTCAGGAGCCAGGTGACGGTGCGGTCGAGGTCAACAACTTCCATGTCAAGCACAACCACGGATGCTATGGCATGGGCCCAGCTGCTATTAAGGTTCCCGCCAGTAGCCGAGCAAATGGATGAATGTCGTGCCACCATCGAGAGTCTGCTTGGTTTCACTAAGGATGGGGGCTCGCAGCACGCCGGCCCGCCACGGCCTCCCCAAGTGACGTCGACTGCTCGTAATGCTGGCCGAACGGAGGCGGTTGTCCCTACCGTGTAGTCGCCTCCACGGCAGCAGGCGCGGGCGCAGCAAGAACAAGATCCCGACGACGTCTCGATGGCCTCTTCTGACCCTCGAGCACGTCCGGGCCAACGCCGAACCCCGGAAGATAGGCGGCGGGGAGACGCACGCGTCTTCATGGGATGACCTTGATGAGCCTGCGCTCGGTGTTGGCGGGTGCCTATGTTTCAAGGTCGGCTGCCTTGCCTTTACACATGAGCTGTGGCAAGTCCGCTGGCCGTCCGTCTGCATGTTCAAGCTGGAGATACCTGAGAAGTACGATGGGAGACTGAACCCGGCATAGTTACTGAGCATCTATACTATCGCTGTTCAGGCTACCGGGGGAAGAGACGAGAATGTGTTCACCAACTACTTCCCGTTGGCTCTCAAGTCCAACATGAGATCTTGGCTCATGCACCTGCCGGAGAACTCCATTTCATCCTGTGCAGACCTGTGCCACGGGTTCATCGGTGCCTTCACCGGTGGCCACTAGGAGCCCGACAGGCCCAGCAACTTGCAGCTTCTCCAGTAGAAGGAAGGATAAACTCTCCGTAAGTATTTACAAATATTCAGTAAAGTCCATAGGAATATTCCGAATATCCATCCTGTAGCTGTTATAGCAACCTTCCAGTCCAATGTGCGCAACCGTCGCATTCGTTCTAAGATGAATGTGTGGTTGCCTAAGACCGTGAAGGAGGTGTACACACTAGTGGCTAAGTGTCCTACGATGGAGGAAGGAAGGAAGTTGCCCGGAGAGGAGGATTGCATCAATGTTGATTCAGAGGAAGAAGATGAATCAACCAGTCAAAGAAAGAGCAAGAAGAGCAACAAGAAGCCAACAGATAAGACAGTGATGACTGTGGAAGGTTCTGGCATGCCTAGTACTAGTAAGAAGGCCAAGGCTGAGGCCCCCGGCAAAGAAGTTGCCACATGCACTGCCTACCGGGAAGCCGCTCCCATGGAGAAAATTGGGAAAGGTGAAGGACCGTACTGCAATATCCACCGGACCAAGGGCCATGACCTCCATGAATGTTTTCAAGTTGAGGATCTTGTCAAGAGACAGAGAGCAGAGTATGATAAGCGTGATAAGGAGAAAGGTCAGAATGCTGCTGGCGGAAAGGGCCGAGGCGGTGAAGCAAACCGTCCCGGCAAACCCTTTCAGAACCAAGGAAAGCCCACCAGGGGCCAAGAGAAGGAAGCATGTGATGATTTGAGTGATGGAGGAAATGGAGAGGAAACTAGTGAGCAGGAATTTTAGAAGGCCACTGACGCCCTATGCATTGATGGGGGTGCATCCTTGCACTGCTCCCATCACCAGCTCAAGCGATGGGAAAGAGAGGTCAATGCTGTGGAGCCAGCGCCAGAGGCACGGAAGCCACTCAAATGGTCCTGCGCGCCCATCATCTTTGATGAGGAGGACCACCCATGCCGCACCACCGCGATAGGGTGTTTTCTCTTGTTGGTCTCCCCAAGAATTCGCAACCTCAAGGTCACAAAGATGTTAGTGGATGGTGGGGCCGGGTTGAATCTGATTTCCCCAGCAGTTATTAACAAGCTTCAGATAGGACAGGAAGAGCTGGAGGTTACTGGCACGTTTCAAGGAGTCAATCCCGACAGGAGCCGTCCCAAGGGGAAGAATACGTTGCCGATGATGTTCGGGGGGGGGGGGGAGCTGAACTATAGGACTGACAAGGTTGTGTTTGATGTGGTTGAGCTCCCCCTGCCGTATAATGGGATTCTGGGACAACCGGCCTTGGCCAAGTTCATGGCAGCATCCCATTATGCTTACAACACCTTGAAGATGCCTGGGCCGTTGGGAGTCATCACCATCCCATCAGATGAGAAGAATGCAATCATCTGTGTGGACAGGATGTATCGGGATGCCATCGCAGCAGAGGCCGCGGGGGCAGCGATCCCCGCCAAGGAAAGCAAAGGAAAGAAGAGGGATTGTAGGACCTCCGGCAAGGAGTCTGGGAAGCGTGCCCCCTCCGAGTGCATGGCACCCGTTGACGACATGCCAGAGTGTTCCAATAGCAAGAGATCCAAGGTTTCAACACCCCAAGTGAAGAAGGTCCCGGCAGGGCTGGCTGGCGTTGATGGTACTTTCACCATCAGTGCCACCCTTGACGACAAATAGGAAAGCGCGCTCGTTGCCTTCCTGCGGGCGAATATCGATGTGTTTGCTTGGCAACCATGTGATATCCCCGGTGTTCCTAGGGAGGTAATCGAGCACCACGTTGTTGTCTGCCCACATGCCCGACCCATCAAGCAGAAAGTTAGGAAGCAAGCCTTGGAGCGGCAGCAGTTCATTACCAAGGAAATCAAGAAGTTAGAGGCAGCTGGATTGGTCAGAGGAGTACTGCACCCTATGTGATTAGCAAACCCAGTGGTAGTTCGGAAGGCGAATGGGAAATGCAGGCTTTGCATTGAGTTTATAGATCTCAATAAGGCTTCCCCGAAGGACCCATTCCCCTTGCCGTGCATCGATCAGATTATGGATTCTACTTCAGGGTGTGATACAGCCTTGCAAGATTTGAAGACTTACCTGTCATCTGTGCCTACCTTGGTTGCACCCAAACCTCAAGAGTCGTTACTGCTTTACTTGGCAGCAACCAACCAAGTGGTCAGTGCAGCCTTGGTAGCACAGCGAGAAGTGGATGAAGTAGAGAGCGGCCAGACCATGGCGGAGTCAAAAGAGGATCAGAACAGCAGTTAGCACGACGACGAGTGAAACCCTAAGGACGTGGCAAGGAAGAAAGTGGTGCAGCGCCCAGTGTACTTCGTCAACTCCTTGTTGCAGGGGGCTAGATCGAGGTACTTTGGTGTGCAAAAGTTGATCTTTGGCCTCATCATGGCCTGAAGGAAACTGCGCCACTACTTCCAAGCCCATGAGATCACGGTTGTTACTTGTTTCCCATTGCAGAGGATACTCCGAAACCCTGAGGCTACTGGTAGAATAGTGGAGTGGGCTCTGGAGTTATCCAGCATCGGTTTGAAGTTTGAGAGAACTTCAACCATTCAAAGTAGGGCACTAGCAGAGTTTATTGCAGAATGAATGCCAACCCCTGATGAGGAAACAATGGAAACAGCTCTCCCCGTCAAGGTATCACCCCAAGAATGGATGATGTATTTTGATGGTGCCTTTTCTCTACAAGGAGCAGGAGTTGGCGTGCTACTTGTTGCCCCCACCGGGGAGCACTTGAAGTACATCATCCAAATGCACTTTTCCCAGGAAGAAGCCACCAACAATACAGCTAAGTATGAAGGGCTCCATGCCGGGCTCAGGATTGCAGCAGAATTGGGAATCAAGAAGCTGATCATTCGAGGAGATTCACAGTTGGTGACGAGAAAAGTCAACAAGGATTACCAAAGCCCATTGTTGGAAGCATACGTTGAGGAAGTAAGGTGGTTGGAGGAGCGCTTTGACAGGTTGCAAACAGAGCACGTACCCCATGCGGAAAACAGCATAGCTGATCACGTGTCAAAGTGTGCTGCGCAGAAGCTTCCTATGGAACCAGGAACTTTTGTTCTCCACCTCTCTCAACCCTTCGTATCACCATCCACAATGGCCCAGAAAAGGAGAAAGTTGGACTACGGTAAGCTGTAACAGCCTGATTTTTGGCCCTTTCTTTTTCTTTTGTTTTTCTGAGGTTGTTTCCTGAGATTTCCTTTTTCTGTGGCTATGTGGTCTGGAAACTGAAGAAGATGCCCTATTCTTTGTTTCCAGAGTGGCTTGTCATTCCCAAATCCTTCCCTAAACCCTATCATTTTCATCCTAGCCCAAATCCCAATATTCTTTTTATTGGGAATATTCCTTTTCTATTAAAGGAATAACTCAAATTGCCCTAGGTTGTGAAGCAACCTTTATTTCCATCACTCCTAAAATTCCCAAATAATTCTCATGAATTGTTTGGGTCATATCTTTCTCAAATATGGAAAAATATTTCATTTTTCATGTTTATCATCATGCTCAAATAATTCATTTCCTATTCTGCCCTAAATGGCACATTGTGAAGCAAGTGCTATTTTACTTTTCCCACTTGACCTCAAACTCCTTGGACACTTTTTTACGTCCATATCATTGCCACATGCCAAAATGAAACCTCATTTTCCTAGTAATTATTTAATTATGATTTTCCAAAGTTTCTATCCAGAAAGAAGCTTTGTGAAGGAGGTGCAAGCTAGGCATATCCAAATGAGTTGCCATTTTGCATGGTCCCTCAGATCATCATATCATAGCCCTCCACCAATGTATAGCTCATGTCATGCCTCCATGTGAGCTCATCTTCAATTCTTTGATTCTGTCCAAAATTTCAGTTTGTGAAGCAAGTATATTTTATCTAGCTCCATTATGGCTGCCTATTTTTCTAGGCCTTCCATTATCCATATAACCTACCTCCACCCATTTTGGACATGATTCATCATGCCAATATTCCTCTAGAATTTTTGCATGTTTCTGTCCAAAGGAGATGTTTGTGAAGCAAGTACCAGTTTGTCTTAGCCAATTCGTATGAGACTTTTTGAGAATCTTCATAGGAACAAATGTCTGTGCCTTGCCCAATTCAAGCTCAATTTGACACTACATGTGAGTGCACCTTCCTGATCAAGTTTCTGGACCAGATTATGCAGTTGCAAAGCAAGTGCATTAAATCTTGGTCCCTTTCCTGCCAAACTCCCCAGTATGGTTGTTCTTCCTAAGCTAATCACCCCAGACAACTTGTTTGCCTCTAATCTCACCTCAGTTGACCGATGTTTCATGATCAAGTTTACTGTAGTAAACTTCAGAGCTCACTTACCATCTAACCACTACGTCTTTAACCAAGTTACCACCTCAGTTGCAACCTACCCAGGAAGGACTCCACCCCAAACATCGTTTGGCATCGCTTGTGACACTGTGTGCACCAGTGCGCACGGTGACCACCTCTTTGGCACGCCATGGACGCGAGATGGATGGTTTCTTGCTCGGGCCCCTCCCCCTCTCGTCAGCTTCGCGTGCGTGAGCGTGTCCAGCAGATAGCCCTCGTCGTCTCCCACTCCCTGGACCCCTCTCCCCCTCCGTCCGCTTGTGCACCGACACTCGCCGCCGCGTCACCACGGGCGAACAGTGGCCATTTGGTTCTGTTCCTCGCCGTCTTCTTCCTCCCCGTGCTCCGTGGGCTCCCTCTGCTCCGTGGGCTCCTCCCTGCGTCTCCCCGTCTCCTTCCCCCGAGCTCGAGCACGTGCACACGCATCCACGGCGCCGGCCACGCGCCCGCGGCGACGCCAGCGCGACACTCCCTCGCCCGGCTATAAATAGCCATCCACGGCCTCGTTCGAGCTCACCACCCACCTTGCCTCACTCCTCTAGTCCTCCCTAGTGCCTTGCCCGAGCTTGAGGAGCTCCCGTTCCACTCCTCTGTCCGCCATTGCCGCCATCGGGCCTCGCTCAAGTTTGAGCTAGGGAGAGCCCCTCCCCTCCTCTTTTCCACTCCAGAACTCCTCCTCCACTCCTGCAAGACCACCCTAACCCTCAGCTCATCGCTGGAGCGCCCGTGGGGCCATGCCCGACGCCAACCAGAGACGCTGTCCACCCCTTCTTCGGTTGTCGCCTCGCAGTCCCTCCTCGGCGTGCCTAACCGGTCCATGTGGGTGCGGCGCCTCCCCTTGGTCCCGCCGTTGCCCTTCCGTTGGCCGGAGTTGGCTGGAGCCACGAGGCCAGTGCCGGCGCCCCTCCCTCTGTTCTGCGCCCGCGTCGGGGGGAAGAAGAGGAGGAGCAGGAGGAGGGAGTTGACCGAGCACGTGGACCCCACGGCCCCACCAGTCAGTGACCTGGGGTGTTAACCCCACTAACGCTGACATGGCAAGCGAAGACGTATTCGGGTGTGTGCGTTTTCATCTGCAGAAAGCGTATCGCCTGAAGTGCGCTTCCTCTTTGGGTAAGCGTATTTCGTTTGTTCTTTGGGCACAAATGCGCTTTCCTCTCTGGAAAGCGTATTTTCAGAAATCTGCTTCTGCCTTATCCACTCAGGGGCTTGTTTGTGATGATATTTTTGCAGATTAGTCCCTGAACTTCCTAACCTCACAACTTTTTACTCGTAACTCGAAATGAGGTGAATCCAAAGCCCACCTCTTCGTTTCATCGAACCCATTCTGTTGGCCACACTTCCACCATGTGTTATTATTATGGAAATGACCTTTTTACCCTTTCACGTAAACAGCCCCTCCGAGAGAGAACGGTTCCCGGCAAATCTTTTTGCGGCTTCACCGCACTTATTCCCGGTGCCTTCTTCATCCCCAGGCAAGCCACAATACCCACTTGCATGATAGTCATGCAGTAGCCATGGTTTTCAACTTGAATATTTACTAAATGATTGCTTGTTCAAAATATGGTTATGGTTGTTTCGGTAATGCTTCTGGGTTAGTGCTTACTTACTTGCTATGTGGTTATGCACCTGGTTATCATGCCCTGCTAGTTGCTAGTATTACTTTTTGTAGGATTGGAAGTATGTCTAGAGGGGGGTGATTAGACTACTTGACCAAATAAAAATCTAGCCTTTTCCCAATTTTAGTTCTTGGCAGATTTTAGCTATCTTAGCACAAGTCAAGCAATCTCCACACAATTCAAGCAAGCATGCAAAAGAGTATATGAGCAGCGGAAAGTAAAGCATGCAACTTGGAAGAATGTAAAGGGAAGGGTTTGGAGGATTCAAACGCAATTGGAGACACGAATGTTTTTGTCGTGGTTCCGATAGGTTGTGCTATCGTACATCCACGTTGATGGAGACTTCAACCCACGAAGGGTAATGGTTGCACGAGTCCACGGAGGGCTCCACCCACGAAGGGTCCACGAAGAAGCAACCTTGTCTATTCCATCACGGCCGTCGCCCATGAAGGACTTGCCTCACTAGCGATAGATCTTCACGAAGTAGGCGATCTCCTTGCCCTTACAAACTCCTTGGTTCAACTCCACAATATTGTCGGAGGCTCCCAAGTGACACCTAGCCAATCTAGGAGACACCACTCTCCAAGAAGTAACAAATGGTGCGTTGATGATGAACTCCTTGCTCTTGTGCTTCAAATGATAGTCTCCCCAACACTCAACTCTCTCTCACAGGATTTGGATTTGGTGGAAAGAAGATTTGAGTGGAAAGCAACTTGGGGAAGGCTAGAGATCAAGATTCATATGGTTGGAATGGAATATCTTGACCTCAACACAAGTGTAGGTGGTTCTCTCTAAGAAAATGTGTATTGGAAGTGTAGGTATGTTCTGATGGCTGTCTCCACAAATGAAGAGTGGGTGGAGTGGTATATATAGCCTCCACACAAAATCTAACTGTTACACACAATTTGCCAAACTTGGTGGGACCGAATGGTTAAACTCGGTCGGACCGATTCAGCAAACCTATTGACCGTTAGGATTTTTGGTGGGACTGAGATGCAACTCGGTAGGACCGATATGGTTAGGGTTAGGGCATAACGTAATCTCGGTGTGACCGATTACACAAACTCGGTGGGACCGATTTTGGTAATAAGCTAACCAGAGAATTGGTCAGGTAAACTCGGTGGGACCGATTCGCTCATCTCGGTGAGACCGAAATGTTACAAAAGGGAAACAGAGAGTTTACATTGCAATCTTTGTGGGACCGATCGCTCATCTCGGTAAGACCGAAATGTTACGAAGGGAAACAGAGAGATTACAATCCCATCTCGGTGAGACCGAGATCCCTATCGGTGAGACCGATTTTCCTAGGGTTTGTGGCAGTGGCTATGACATTTGAAACTCGGTGGCGCCGGATAGGAAGAATCGTCGGGGCCGAGTTTGACTTCTGGTTTAGGACATATGTGGATGTGGGAAGGTAGTTGAGGGTTTTGGAGCATATCACTAAGAATTTTGAGCAAGCAAGCCATTAAGCAACACCTCATCCCTTCTTGATAGTATTGGCTTTTCCTATAGACTCAATGTGATCTTGGATCACTAAAATATAAAATGTAGAGTCTTGATCTTGAAGCTTGAGCCAAACTTTTTGTCCTTAGAATTTTGAGGGATCCACTTTCCTCATCCATGCCATGCCATTCATTAAGCTTTTCCTGAAATATTAATCTTGGAATAATGTTAGCTCAATGAGCTATATGTTGTTAGGAATTACCAAAACCACCCAGGGATAGTTGCACTTTCAATCTCCCCCTTTTTGGTAATTGATGACAATATATAGATCAAAGCTTCAACAAATGATAATAAGAGTGAAAGATATTGTCACTTTGAGAAGTATGTGAAAAGAAAGAGCTCCCCCTAAATTTGTGCATATCTTAAGATTTGCTTTGGACTGCAAATGCACAATTAGTTAGGATCATGGGTTACTCTTCCATGTCACATACATCTTGGTGGAGCGCTCAAAATGATAAGAATTAAATACATGCACTCATCACCAAGCAAAGTGAATGATCATATAAGGATAAGTAAGATGATATCATCTAACAAGCATAAGTGTAGCTTATGATCAACCACATGATCATCAATCTCTCACAAATAATAGCATAGTATCTCAAGCAATCAAAAGACAAACAAAGTTGAACCAAGAAGACAAGAGAGAACAAAAGAAAAATCTCTCTCTCGAAGCCTATGATCTATACATTTTTCTCCCCCTTTGGCAACAAGTTACCAAAAAGTTCATAGAAAATGCATAGCACTAAAACGTCTCTCAGGCTTGGTCTTCAGGTGGTGGTGTCCGGAGAACTGTAATGTTATCTCAATGAGCTATATGTTGTTAGGAATTACCAAAACCACCCAGGGTAGTTGCACTTTCACTTTCATATTGCCATGCTTGATAGTAGTACATGTTGGGTTGGTCATGTTCTTCGGTGCATGACTAACGTCGGTTACATAGTACTGTTAATATGCTTTGTTCCTTTGCTGTTAGTTGGTTAAGTGTTACTGGGTAATGTTATTGATGAGTTCTTGCATGGTATTTATGGTTTATGCTAGTGGTCATGTTATGCTATGAGTAATGTTGCACTTGTAATATTTATGCTCGTCATTATGCCATGTTCAGTTGGAGATTATTCATAGTGGATATGGTGGATAGTTATGTTGCATCCCGTGCTTATGTGGATATCATTCTCATGCTTTGTAAATGCATCATGTTATTTTATCATGGCTTAGCATATTTGCATTCAAGTTTAACCGGATTAAATTGAACTTGAACAACTGTTGGCTGAGTCATAGTGCCACCATATCAAACTGACCAGTGCAACCATGCTTACCTTTATGGGAAGGTCCTAATTGGGTCTATTGTCGTGCCTCTCGCGGGTGCCTCCAACTAGGGAAGGTTATGGGCGCGCGCTACCCTGATCAGGTAGGCGGACATAACCTTGTGTGCCCGTTGTTGTTATTATGGATTCGGTCCCCGTGAGGGACGTTGGCCACGATGGTGGTCATTGTGTCTTTGGTAGACACGGGGCCACCCAGGACTAGCCCAGTTGGGAGTGTGTCGGAGTGGCCGGGAGAGTGTCATGGCAGTAGATCGGTTTTGTCAGAACGTTGTAGGTCCACCCGAATGGGAGTGCGAGGCCATGGGTTCCGTAGTGTGGGTACAGTGTGCTAACCTCTGCAGAGTGTATATTAAATCTATCGATAGCCTCGCCCGTGGATAAGGGCCCAGTTCGTGTCGGTCACACCATGAGTCAACAATATTAATAATAACTTAACTAATGACAACCCCGGTTTGATGATGAGATAAGTTGGTTGTGATCGTCGGAAAGATCACCATTTGAGACCAAGTGTTGGTCATGGTTGTGATCGCCGGAATGATCACCGTGGTATCGGGGATACCGAGTTGTTGGATATCCGTGATGTTGTGCGAGAATCGTGGGTAAAAAACAAGCTCCTTGTGGTCATTTGATGATTACTACGGTATTGTTTATACCAAGCTTGATTTGATCCTAAGATGATCGTGTAATGTCCGAGGTTGGTAAGTGATGCATGTGATAGTTACGAGGTAACCCGAGCAGAATAAATGGTGCATGTAGTGTCATCATGTTGCATGCTAGTATCATCTGATTTATATGTTCTTGCCATGATCATATTGTTCTAGCAGTATTATGTTCATGTTGTTCATGTTATATTATCCTGATGATTTCATGATGATTCCTGCTTAACCTCTAATTGCCATGCTGTTGTTTATCTTGAATGCGTCTGGTTATTGTGAGCTTGCAAGTACATGCAATGTACTAACCTGGCGTGTCATGCCAGCTTGCAGGTCAGACCTGGATTGCTTGCTTGTTTGGTGTTGTTCCTATGTTTGCGAGCTAGGATAAGCGTTCCAGCCAGAGTCCATGTAGAGTGGAGTTCACCACCGTCGTCATTGTTCCGCTGCCAGTAGTTTTTCCGCTGTTTCGAGTTGTTCTGCTGCTTGCATAGAGCAACTGAGGATGGCGTAGTGCCGTCGTGCCGATGTTATTTATTGTAATATCGGAGACCTTGTATTCATATTCATGTAATAATAGTAAGCTTGTTTGTCCTATGCTAAGCAGTGACATATTCCAGAAGACTTCTCCTTGATCTCTAGGCTGGAATACAGGGCGTTACGGTTTTCTCTGAGCCGGGGTGCCATAGGCTTGGTAACAGAGCAGGTCTGGTTGTAGGACGCCTTAGCCCGCGTGAACGTTAGAAAGCGGTAGTATAGATCCCAGTTAGTTTGATGCACTTGATTGTTGCATTTGTTTGTCGCATAGCATGCAAATGGACTATTATTTTGTCACTAACGGTTAATCTTGCGAGTGTAGGTGGTATCGGTTCTGACTACCTATGCCCTCCTTCTTAGCATGCCTGCTCTTCGGTGTGATTCGACCACATCATCATCCATGCCCCTCCATCTCGTTCTTTTGGCAACCCTTGCTGATCTTTGTTATCAGAAAAGGGCAATGCCATTAAACCCTGTCTTCCACTGTTATCTTGCCTTTTCATTTCATTCTTTGGACGGGTACGATTCCCTTCGTATGCTTGATGATGAGGTGGTCGTGACTTTTGTGTCTCGCTACTTGATTGTCAAGTCCGTCCTCACCTATGTATCCATCCAGATCCAGCCACTGTTCAGCCAGTGCTTGGTGTAGCTTCGGTTACGCCAACTCCTTCCACACATGGATATAATTTTCGTGCACGCCGCCACAACATATTAGACCGTAATACCAGAGTTCCCATGCGATTTGTGTGCTTAGGTGTGCATGCATATTATGGTGATGATTACTTGATTAATTATATTAGTAGTATGCTTGTGTGCTTTTGTTTTAGTCTTTTCTTTTGTTTATTTCTTTGGGCCTTCAGTGTTACAAATTCTCCCCCTATTAAAGTTGCTCATCAGCCGACACCGGACTCGAAGAGTCAGCAAGAAATACATATATTTGGAAACTCAGCTAACCAGAATGGAATTTTCAGCAGACTGCAGTGAAATTGGAAATAGCTAGTCAGAATACAAAAGAAATCCTGGATGGAATGTCAATATAAAGTTTGCATTAACATGCACTCCTCACAACATTATGGAATTCTCAGTCTACTACATTCAGATTAGGGGATATCTGATCATGTTACTGAGTGTCAAGTCTCCCTCAACGTGCACTCCTCATAGCAAAAATGATCAAATCAGCAAGAAGATAAATTGTGTGCAAGGTTAACAGAATATTATCAAAGGTATGGCTCAGATACAAGTTTAATTTTTGTTGAGGATGATTTTGGAACCCGATGTACCTGGAAGCAAGCAAAAATATGGCATGTACTCAGAAAGGAGGATAGTCCTGCAAAACCCCATTTCATACAAGAAATCAATAGAATTTTTTTAAGATGGTTATATATGTGGAAATCGGTCCGCATATCACAATAAGAAGCTTCTGGTGTAAGCAAGCCAATCTTCCCTCGCAAGATACTTGAGAGGCTTCCAAGGCAAGATTCATCTATCTTCCTCAGTACGATACATGGATGATTTCCCGTACAAGCTACTCTGCCTTCTTCAGTAAGCAACCGCAAAAGCTTCCGACATAAGGTACTGAGTCTTTCCACAGCAAAGTCTTTAAGGGTGTAAGCTTCTGAAGCACGATACCCAGTCTTCTTCAGCAAGCTGTCCGATGAAAGTTTCGAGCATAAGCCAGCCAATCTTCCTCAGTAAGACATTGGTACAAGGTAGTACGCTGTGAATTGATAGCATATGGCAGTGAATCCCAAGAATCAGATCTGCAATGTTTTGGTCAGAAGCAAGAATCAGTCAGAATACACGTCTGCCTCAGGAACCAAATTCTCATATATATGCGGTGAACATACCACCAAAATCTTACAAGTCACTCGGATGAGGATCTGACAACCTCGTGAGGATGGTTAAGAGAAGAAAGCTAGTATACACCACAGCGTGACCAAGGATTATGAGGATTGAGTACATCAGTGAGCTCAATGCAAGTACATGTGAACCTGGAAAATGATCCTGATGAGCCCTTGTCCCCTTTTTCTCCAATGACGGCACCACGCCTGTGATCTAAGCTGTTTTTAGCTATCCGGGGTGGATGCCGATTTTTATTTCTCTCTTCAACGACTGTCACGAGTTCTGAGCTGCTTTTCGACCGTCTCGTACAGCTGTTGACTTTGTTTTTGTGATAGTAGCCCTATAGCTGCTTTTTGGCTATTTTAGGGAGCTACCACCTTCTTCTTATCAACCCGGTCTCATGTTCTGAGCTGCTTTTCGGCCGTCCTGAGCCGTGGTTGAGTTATTTCAGTAATGTCCCAGATCTGAGTTGTAAAGACCATTCTGGTGGCTACTGATTTATTTGCCGATTTATTGCAAAGGTTCGGATGATCATTTTCTTGCGGTCAGAACTTGAGGGGTGTTGAACCTGCCATTTAATGGGGCACCTTGTCAGAAAAATGAGGATAGGCTACGATTGCCGAAAAATTGTACCGACAGTACCTATGGTGATACGAAGAAGCAATATGACCCAGCTCTTTCAGCCAAGGATCCAGACCAATAAAACAATAATGAAGGAGCAAGACCAGTGATGCAGGTATGAAAATTGTTGCAAGACCCACGTGGTGCAGAACCACCGTCAGTCAAGTCTGCAGATATTATCATACAGGTCAAAATCTTATGCTAGCCATGACAGGCGACAATCAAATATTTGGTACAGATCCGATACTCAAGACAGTGGAACCAGTTAAGATGATTCAGAAACTTCCGCGATAAGCCAGAATCTGTCAAGAAAGTGGTTATGACCCAACTCACTGTTTGGAACCCAAAGGACCTGCATTTAGTGGAGAAACCCAATGCAAGGAGTTAGAGCTTTGGTGACCACTAGAAAAATCTGATCACCACTTCATGAAAGATTGTCAGTCCCGGATAACACACCCAGCGGAAATCACTCTTGGATTTGTGGGACCGACATATATTTCAGTCATGAGAATCAATCACAGTCAGCTAAGTCAGCAGATCTAAAAAGAAATTGGAGCCTGGATAAGCATGAACAAGCAAGGTAAGATCTGACAGAATATGGATATATTAAAGCAAACCACCCCAGGACCAGTCAGATAAAAATTTAGGGGGAACAAAAATAAGAAAAAGGATACCCGAGTTGGAAATGGTTTCCTTAAGTCAGTATCTTCATACTTGTTCCCTAAGCAACCAAATCTCGAGGACGAGATTTCTTTAAGGGGGTAAGGTTTTGTAACAGCCTGATTTTTGGCCCTTTCTTTTTCTTTTGTTTTTCTAAGGTTTTTGCCTGAGATTTCCTTTTTCCGTGGCTATGTGGTCTAGAAACTGAAGAAGATGCCCTATTCTTTGTTTCCAGAGCGGCTTGTCATTCCCAAATCCTTCCCTAGACCCTGTCATTTTCATCCTAGCCCAAATCCCAATATTCTTTTTATTGGGAATATTCCTTTTCTATTAAAGGAATAACTCAAATTGCCCTAGGTTGTGAAGCAACCTTTATTTCCATCACTCCTAAAATTCCCAAATAATTCTCATAAATTGTTTGGGTCATATCTTTCTCAAATATGGCAAAATATTTCATTTGTCATGTTTATCATCATGCTCAAATAATTCATTTCCTATTTTGCCCTAAATGGACATTGTGAAGCAAGTGCTATTTTACTTTTCCCAATTGACCTCAAACTCCTTGGACACTTTTTGCTGTCCGTATCATTGCCACAAGCCAAAATGCAACCTCATTTTCCTAGTAATTATTTAATTATGATTTTCCATAGTTTCTATCCAGAAAGAAGCTTTGTGAAGGAGGTGCAAGCTAGGCATATGCAAATGAGTTGCCATTTTGCATGGTCCCTCATATCATCATATCATAGCCCTCCACCAAAGTATAGCTCATGTCATGCCTCCATGTGAGCTCATCTTCAATTCTTTGATTCTGTCCAAAATTTCAGTTTGTGAAGCAAGTATATTTTATCTAGCTCCATTATGGCTGCCTATTTTTCTAGGTCTTCTATTATCCATATAACCTACCTCCACCCATTTTGGGCATGGTTCCTCATGCCAGTATTCCTCTAGAATTTTTGCAAGTTTCTGTCCGAAGGAGATGTTTGTGAAATAAGTACCAGTTTGGCTTAGCCAATTGGTATGAGACTTTTTGAGCATCTTCATAGGACCAAATGTCTCTGCCTTCCCCAATTCGAGCTCAATTTGACACTCCATGTGAGTGCACCTTCATGATCAAGTTTCTGGACCAGATTATACAGTTGGAAAGCAAGTGCATTAGATCTTGGTCCCTTTCCGGCCAAACTCCCCATTATGGCAGTTCTTCCTAAGCTAATCACCCCAGACAACTTGTTTGCCTCTAACCTCACCTCAGTTGATCACTGTTTCATGATCAACTTTACTGCAGTAAACTTTAGAGCTCACTTACCATCTAACTAGTACGTCTTTAACCAAGTTACCACCTCAGTTGCAACCAACCCAGGAAGGACTCCACCCCAGACATCCTTTGGCATCACTTGTGACACTGTGTGCACTAGTGCGCATGGTGACCACCTCTCTGGCATGCCATGGATGCGAGCTGGATGGTTTCTTGCTTGGGCCCCTCCCCCTCTTGTCGGCTTCGCGCGTGTGAGTGTGTCCAGCGGATAGCCCTCGTCGTCTCCCACTCCATGGACCCCTCTCCCCCTCCGTCCTCTTGCTCACCGATGCTCGCCGCCGCATGACCACGGGCGAACAGTGGCCATTTGGCTCTGTTCGTCGCCGTCTTCTTCCTCCCCGTGCTCCGTGGGCTCCTCCCCTGCATCTTCCCGCCGCCTTCCCCCGAGATCGAGCGCGCACACACGCGTCCGCGGCGCCGGCCACGCGTTCGCGGTGACGCTAGCGCGACACTCCCTCGCCCGGCTATAAATAGCCATCCCCGGCCTCGTTCGAGCTCACCACCCGCCTTGCCTCGCTCCTCTAGTCCTCCCTAGTGCCTTGCCTGAGCTCGAGGAGCTCCCGTTCCACTCCTCTGTCCGCCATTGCCTCCATCAGGACTCGCTCAAATTCAAGCTAGGCAGAGCCCCTCCCCTCCCCTTTTCCACTCCAGAACTCCTCCTCCACTCCTGCAAGACCACCCTGACCCTCAGCTCGTCGCCGGAGCGCCCGTGGGGCTGTGCCTGACACCAACCAGAGACGTCGTCCGCCCCGTCTTCGGCCGTCGCCTCGCAGTCCCTCCTCGGCGTCCCCAACCGATCCATGTGGGTGCGACGCCTCGCCTTGGTCCCATCGTTGTCCTCCCCTTGGCCGGAGTTGGCCGGAGCCGCGAGGCCAGTGCCGGCGCCGGCGCCCCTCCCTCTATTCTGCGCCCGCGTCGGGGGGAAGAAGAGGAGGAGCGGGAGGAGGGAGTTGACCGAGCACGTGTGTGACGCCCGGATAATCAAGCTACAGTAACCCTCTACTAACGATGCCACGTCACCTCCATTACGGTTACTAACCTCGCGTTAGTTCGAAACTGATTTAAATCCAAATTCAAAATCAAACAAATAATAGAAGTTTTCCAATCTTAAAACTAAAATGTTTGGAGAGAGCCAAATAATGCATAAGTAATATTGGTGAAGAAACCAACCTCTTTGAAAGTGTTTGATTCCTAAAGTAAATAAAATAGTAGCAAAACAATTAATCAAATGCTTTTTACAATTAATAAATTATTAAACTATTCTATCCAGTTGCCCAAAGTTATGTGGCCGTAGTATAATTATTTAGACCAAATTAGGGACTACTTTTATAAGTCATAAATCTAAAATAAAAGTGAAACTAAAAGTAACAGAAAATAAATAAAAGAATAAAAACAGAAGACAAAACAAATACAAAAAAAGAGAAAAGAAAACAGGACCCCCCCCGCTGGGCTAAGTGGCCCAGCTGGCCTCAGCCGCTCGAACGGGCCGGCCCACCCCGGTCCACCTCCCCTACTAACTTCCCACCCCTTAACCCTAACCCCCCCACTCGCCCCACTCCCTCACCCCGTCCCGATCCGATCTGGATCGGCGACGAAACCCCACTCCCCACACTCCTCGCTCCCCGATCCCCTTCTGGATCGGGGCAACAACCTCGGCGCCCGGCGCCCCGCTGCCTACCCCGCCATTCCCCCGTCGCGTGGCGCTCGCCGGACCCCGTCCGCGCCGTCCCGTCATCTCTTCCTCGCCCAAGGTCGCGCCCGAAGGCCGCAGACACCGCGGCCACCGCCGCCCTACTTGGACCTCGCCGGACGCCATCGCCGGACTGTCTCCCCGTCGTCCTCTTCGTCACCTACTCGTCCCCGTCTTCCTCCTCAACAGCTCCAACGAGCCTCGCCGCCCCTCGTCCGTGCAACGTGGGTGAGCCCCCGGGCTCCGGCCTCGCTCCTTCTATGCTTGTGCTGCGGCTATCGCCGCGCGCCGTCACCGTCGTGTCCTCCCCCCACCCCGCCGTGGCTCGCACCGCCAGCGCCAGCTACGCACCTGCCATGGCCGCCCGGCTCCCCCCTCCTGCTCCGGCTGCGCCACTTCGCACGAGGCCATGCCCCGGCCAAGCAACCTGCACCTCCCGACCGTGGTCCGCGTGCGCCACAACCGCGCCGGCCGCGTCGTCACTCCCCGTGCCGCCCGCTACCTCCCCCAGCTGCGCTCGACGCTCCCTGTCTGCCCTGGCCGACGCTCTCCTCCGCCCCGACCGGTGCTCGGGGCCAACCGGGGGATCACCCGCGCCCATTATCCCGTTACGGGGCGCCCAGCAGTGGCGTGTGTCACTGACCACTGGGGCCCGACCCCCTTTTAGAACGAAAAAGAAAAGAAGAAAAGGAATAAAATAAATAAATAATAATAAGATAATAATAATAATTAATTAGTTAATTAACTTAATTAATCTAGTTTAATTAATCCTGCTTAATTAAACCCTAATTAACATGTTAGTCTATGACAGGTGGGTCCCACTGGACCCACAAGCCAGGTTTGACTTTGGTCAGCTGGGTTTGACCTGCTGATGCCATGGTGATGTCATGCTGACATCACCTTTCACTGTTCTGGATAATGTTTGAGTTAATTAATTAAATAAATGTAAAAATGCATAAAACATTGATAAATCATAGAAAATAAACCGTAACTCGGATGCAAATACTTTATACATGAAAGTCGCTCAGAACGACAAGACAAATCTGGACACACAGCCCGTACGTCCGCCACACATCCCTATCATAGTGAACACGCAACTTTTCCCCCTCCGGTTCATCTGTCCAAAAACGCGAAACACCGGGAATACTTTCCTGGATGTTTTCCCCCTTCGCCGGTATCACCTACTACCACGTTAGGGCACACCTAGCACCGCTCATTGTCACGTCACGCATCATCATGCTTATGTTTGCATTGTGTTTATTGTTTCTTCCCCCTCTTCTCTTCGGTAGACTACGAGACCGACGCTGCTGCCGCCCCGTTCGACTACGGAGTTGACGACCCCTCCTTCTTGCCAGAGCAACCAGGCAAGTCCCCCCCCCTTGATCACCAGATATCGCCTATTCTCCTCTATACTGCTTGCATTAGA
This sequence comes from Triticum urartu, assembly GCF_056163025.1. Taxonomy (NCBI): domain Eukaryota; kingdom Viridiplantae; phylum Streptophyta; class Magnoliopsida; order Poales; family Poaceae; genus Triticum; species Triticum urartu. The sequence goes on from NC_141878.1 coordinate 309,250,566, forward strand.
GTAGTGTAGCATGTTACTAATTTTCGTTAATCCTATCCTAATGCATAGCCTGTCCTTCCTACTACTGTTATTACCTTTACCTGCAATCCTAATGCTTAGTATAGGATGCTAGATTATCATCAGTGGCCCTACACTCTTGTCCGTCTGCCATGCTATACTACTGGGCCGTGATCACTTCGGGGGTGATCACGGGCATATGATATATACTTATACTGTTACATTACTTATGATACTGTTCGGAGATGGGGGCTAAAGGGGCAGGTGGCTCCATCCCGGTAGAGGTGGGCCTGGGTTCCCGACGGCCCCCGACTGTTACTTCATGGCGGAGCGACAAGGCAGGTTGAGACCACCTAGGAGAGAGGTGGGCCTGGCCCTGGTCGGCGTTCGCGGATACATAACACGCTTAACGAGATCTTGGTATTTGATCTGAGTCTGGCTACTGGCCTATACGCACTAACCATCTACGCGGGGACAGTTATGGGCACTCGACGTCGTGGTATCAGCCGAAGCCTTCGTGACGTCAGCGACTGAGTGGCGCGCGCCGGGTTGGACCGCGTAACACAACTTCCTTTGTAATGGAGGTTGCTAGGTCTGCTCACCGGCCGCGTACGCAACATGCAGGTGTGCAATGGGCGATGGGCCCAGACCCCTGTGCCATAGGATTTAGACCAGTGTGCTGACCTCTTTGTTGTGCCTAGGTAGGGCTGCGATGTGTTGATCTTCCGAGGCCGGGCATGACCCAGGAAAGTGTGTCCGGCCAAATGGGATCGAGCGTGTTGGGATATGTGGTGCACCCCTGTAGGGAAGTTAATCTATTCGAATAGCCGTGATCTTCGGTAACAGGACGACTTGGAGTTGTACCTTGACCTTATGACAACTAGAACCGGATACTTAATAAAACACACCCTTCCAAGTGCCAGATACAACTGGTGATCGCTCTCTCACAGGGCGATGAGGGGAGGATCATCGGTTAGGGTTATGCTATGCGATGCTACTTGGAGGACTTCAGTCTACTCTCTTCTACATGCTGCAAGATGGAGGTGGCCAGAAGCGTAGTCTTCGACAGGATTAACTATCCCCCTCTTATTCTGGCTTTCTGCAGTTCAGTCCACCGATATGGTCCTTTACACTTTTACCCATGAATATGTAGTGTAGCTCCTTGCTTGCGAGTACTTTGGATGAGTACTCACGGTTGCTTTCTCCCTCTTTTCCCCCTATCCCTTCTACCTGGTTTCCGCAACCAGATGTTGGAGCCCAGGAGCCAGACGCCACCTTCGACGACGACTCCTACTACACCGGAGGTGCCTACTACTATGTGCTGCCCGTTGACGACGACCAGGAGTAGCTTAGGAGGATCCCAGGCAGGAGGCCTGCGCCTCTTTCGATCTGTATCCCCATTTGTGCTAGCCTTCTTAAGGCAAACTTGTTTAACTTATGTCTGTACTCAGATATTGTTGCTTCCGCTGACTCTTGTGCCTTCGAGCATTTGTATTCGAGCCTTCGAGGCCCCTGGCTTGTAATATAAAGCTTGTATTATTTTAATTTGTGTCTAGAGTTGTGTTGTGATATCTTCCCGTGAGTTCCTGATCTTGGTCGTACACATTTGCGTTCATGATTAGTGTACGGTCAAATCGGGGGCGTCACAACATGGACCCCGCGGCCCCACCAGTCAGTGACCCGGGGGGTTGAAACTGCTAATGCTGACGTGGCAAGCGGAGATGTATTCGGGCGTGTGCGTTTTCATCTGCACAAAGCGTATCGCCTGAAGTGCGCTTCCTCTTTGGGTAAGCGTGTTTCATTTGTTCTTCGGGCGCAAATGCGCTTTTCTCTCTGGAAAGCGTATTTTCCGAAATCTGCTTCTGCCTTATCCACTCAGGGGCTTGTTTGTGATGACATTTTTGCAGATTAGTCCCTGAACTTCCTCGCCTCACAACTTTTTACTCGTAACTCCAAATGAGGTGAATCCAAAGCCCACATCTTTGTTTTGTCGAGCCCATTATATTGGACACACTTCTACCATGTGTTAATATTCTAGAAATGACCTTTTTGGCCTTGCACGTAAACAGCCCCTCCGAGAGAGAACTGTTCCCGACAAATCTTTTCGCGGCTTCACCGCACTTCTTCCCGGTGCCTTCTTCATTCCCAGGCAAGCCACAATACCCACTTGCATGATAGTCATGCAGTAGCCATGGTTTTCATCTGGAATATTTATTAAATGATTGCTTGTTTAAAATATGGTTATGGTTGTTTCGGTAATGCTTCTGTGTTAGTGCTTACTTACTTGCTATGTGGTTATGCACCTGGTTATCATGCCCTACTATCGGCGTTCTGGGAACGGGGGTCCCCAGACTTGCCTGCCTGCGGCCTGCGGCGTGGCTCAAGTGGGGGCCCAGCGCGGCCCATCTTCATCAGCTCAAGCTCAAGACCCTCGCGAGGGGCCAAGCCTCGCGGGGCAGACGACCGGAAGCTTCCTTAGAGGCAGCCTCATCAGGCAGGCTCGCGAGGAGGCGGAGAGATCAAGGAAGGGGTACTTCATGAGGAGCCCGTGACGCAAGCCATGACGATTGAGACCAGGCGGGCACCGGCTGCGCAGTGTCCTTGTTTCCCCTTTGGTGCAAAGGGGGCAAGCACAGGCCAAGGCACCGGGCAAAGGTTACTATTCCAGTGCAACGAGACCAAGACCAACAGAGTGGCAGGACGGAGGTCACCGTGGAGCCCAAGACGGCGTCATCGCAAGTGCTTTTGGCAGCCGAAGACCACCTTTAGTCAGGATAACTTGTAGTAGATTTTCCCCTTCAAAATGGCCAATTGTTGGTGCCCTTCCCGCTCATTATTTGGGGAGAGGACCAGGGCCTCTATAAATAGAGCTAGCCACCACAGAGTAGAGGGCGGACAAGCAGGGATTGAAAAAGAGAGATATATATATAGAGAGAGAGGCGATTGAACTCACCCAGGCAGTTCATCACACCAGCTCAAGAACACCTCTCGCGAGGTTGTTCTTCCCTTGTACTGTTCATCATCAGCCCCTAAGGCAATCCACCACACCACACACTGGACTAGGGTATTACACCACAACGGTGGCCCGAACCAGTATAAACCTTGTGTCCCTTGTGTTGTTCGTTGTTTCTTGCTTAGATCATGCGAGGAGATTGGATGTAGATCGGTAGGGGAGAGATCTCCGTGCGCACCCTAGTGTTCGAACCTCAAGGGTCTGCCGGAACCCGAAATCCGACATTTGGCGCGCCAGGTAGGGGAGCGCCGGAATCTTTCTTCCGCTGTTCGCGTACGATCTCCTGTCGTGTCCATGGCTGACGCTCGCCGGGCTCGCGCCGAGCGCCGGGCTGCTCTCGCCACCCGCGTCGCCAGACGGCACCCGTCGGCGGACGCCCTCGTCGTTCCCCGTCGCCTGCCGCCAACGCCGCCACCAGCCCGGCGGGGAACGAGCAGTAGGCCTCGTCCCAGCATCCTTCCATGCGGCGGGAGGGCCGCACCGCCACACCGTCGCTGGCTCCAGCTGCTTCGTCGTCCCACGCCCATCACGCCCACACGGACGCGCACGCCGTGCTGCTCCTGGCATGAGAGCTCTTGCACTACTGCCCCGTCGACGACCTCTACGAGGACTGGCTCGCCCACATAACCGAGCTCGTCAGCGCCGCAGGGGCTCCCCCTTGTCGTCCCTCTCGCTGCCTCGCCCTCCATTTCGTGCGGGAGGCGGGGATCAGGAGGCGCCTCCACCACCTCCTCCCCAAGAAGGCGCCCTGGCACCAAGGCGCGCAGCCCCAGGGCGAGACCCTCCACGTTCGGCGGCTACGCAGCAAGAAAGGAGCTGCCAAGAGATCCCTCGTCCCCAAGAAGGTGCTCGCGCGCTCCCACCGCCGGCGCGCCAAGATCGCGTCCCTGCACCTCCACGCCAAGACCCCGTGCTACTCCAAGCGGTGGCGCGCGGTAATCCCCAGGAACAAGCCCAGCACCAGCAAAAGGCACCGATGGCCATGGCAGGCTACTGCGCTCTCAACCCCGAGCTACTTGGCGTCGCATGGCCAGGAAAATTCAAGCCTGACCTGCCCCCTCGCTACGATGGCACCACGGACCCCACGGAGTTCCTACAGCTCTACAAGCTATGCATCGAAGCCGCCAACGGACACGAAAGGGTCATGGCGAACTGGTTTCACATGGCGCTCAAGGACGGGGCCCGCACCTGGCTCCTGAACTTGGCTCCTGGCACAATCTCCCCCTGGGACGAGATGCACACTCGCTTCATCACCAACTTCCAGGGCACTCGCGACCGGCCCTCGGCCGTGAGCGATCTGCACCGCATCAAGCAGCAGCAAGGGGAAACCCTGTAGAAATACATCCAGCGCTTCAACAACACTCGCCTCAAGATCCCCAAGGTGACTGAAGAAGCCATCATCTCGGCCTTCTCCGACGGCGTACGCGACATCAAGATGAAGCAGGAGCTTGCAATCCATGAAGACCTGTGCACATCCCTGGAGCTGTTCAACTTAGCGACCAAGTGCGCCAAGGCTGAGGAAGGGCGCCTTTCCCTCCTCGAACTCCCGGCTACCGACCCATAAGAGAAGAAACCCAAGGCCAAGGACGTGAAGCGCAAGGGAGCTGTCGTGCTTGCAGCAGAACCAGACACCAAGCGAGGCAGAGATCAGCCTGAGTCATCCAAGGGCGGCCGGTACTGCGTGTACCCCGACCTCCACACCCACAACACCAACGAATGTCAAGAGCTCAAGGCCGTGAGAGATGGACGTGTCGGCCGACGCCCCGAACACAATGACAGGGGCTATGGCCGAGGAGGAGGAAGAGGTGGCGAACGATGGGAAGACCGTGGCCCTCGCCAAGGGTGGCGTGACCGACCTCGCGAGGATCGCTGGCAGGACCAACGTCGCGAGGGAGGCTGGAGAGATCAGCCTCATGAGGATCGCCCGTACGGCAACGCATGCCTTCCTCTTCTGCCCCCACCGCCAAGGAGGAACGAAGACCAACATCAAGACGAGGGGGCTGGCGGCTTCCAGGAGCCGCGCGCAATCGCTTGCATCTTGGGTGGCATGCAGGCCCCAGCCTCATAGCGCATCTTCAAGCAGTTTGCTCGTGAGGTGAATGCAGTCCTCCCCAAGCTTGAGGCCACGCGTCCTCTCAGGTGGTCTGCGTGCGCTATCACGTTCAGCTCAGCAGATCAGCTCAAGTGTGCAGCAATGGCCGGAGTCCTCCCAATGCTTTGCTCCCCAGTCACCAGCAATGTGCAGGTCACCAGGACCCTCATTGATGGCGGAGCAGGACTCAACGTCCTGTCCGTCAAGACGTTCGACAATCTCCAAGTGCCATACGATCAGCTCCAGCCAACCAAGCCCTTCTCAGGAGTCACTGATGGTTCCACTGTTCCCATAGGGCAGGTTCGCCTTCCAGTCATCTTCGGACAGCGCAACAACTACCGCACGGAGCTCATTGACTTTGACGTCGCCCACATCCGCCTGCCATACAATGCCATTCTATGGTACCCAGCCCTGGCCAAGTTCATGGCGGTGACTCACCATGGATACAATGTCCTCAAGATGGCAGGAAGTGGTGGAGTCATCACCTTACCCTATGAAGAAAGGGATGGAGTGTGTTCACTCGAGCGCGCGTTCCAAGCCGCAGCAATCGAAGACCCGGACCAAAGGAACGGAAGACCTCCCGAGACGACCCTTAAGAACAAGAAGGTTTCGCCTGGCCCAAGCCACAAGGAGGCAGGCACCTCCGGAGGTGTTGCGTCAGGGTCCGCGCCCAATCAGGGAGCGCCACCCTCTCTCGCATAGGAAGGCGCGCCCAGCGCCCTCCTCAGGCAGGGATCGGGGGCTCTTTTTTGGAGAGCCACCGACTTTGCCAAGGTCGCGAGGGAGGCGCTCGGGCACCACTTGGAGGGGTGCTTCCAGGAGCTAAAGGAGTCGAGAGTCATGCGCGGCAACCGCCGCTTGGCCACCGTAGCCCCACATCCATGCGAGGATGGTGGGCTGCGCATCTGCATCAATGTGCCAGGGCTCAACCGAGCCGCGTCTCAGGAGCGCCTCTGGCCTTCACGCGTGGGGCGTTGCGAGGGTCCACCTCACAGCTACGTTCGCATGCCTCTCGGCCTGCCGAACGCGGTCGCCGCTCATCAGCGCCTGCTGAGGAGTATTCTGGAGGCCCAAGAGGTCAGGCACTCTGCGGTCCTGGCGGAGATGGAGATGGCTCTCGAAGACCCACCTGTGCCCCCGGAGCCTCCCGAGGCTCCTGGGCCTAGGGGCTCGTGAGAGTCGACGTCTTCATCGCGCATCGCCCGCTTCTTCAACATCACTCCATCTTCAACGGCACCAGGTGACACCTTTCTAAGTTCCGTTCTTAGCTGGCAGCGCCCACAGGGCCGCATCATTCCCAGGCTGCGTGGGTCCATCCCTACGGCATGTATCCTTTTTGCTTATGCTCTTTACTTACCTTGTTGGGGGCGCCCCTTGGGCTGCATCATCCCTGAGCTGCTCGGGCCTGGCCCAGCGGCGTTTGCTTTTCCCACGTCTACTTAAAATGAATTTGCTCTTTCATGCTTAATTGTCACCTGCTGCTTATCGCAGACTTCTCCGCTTTCATGAAAAGCGCTTGCACATTTAAAGGGGGTACCTGAGCATCGCGACTCATGGGCTCCTACTGGCTCTCCAGCCCTCACCCCCTGGCCTTGACCCACGGCATCGCGACCTGTCATACCAGCGGCGGCTGAGCTAGCTCGAGCGCCAGGACCTGAGGACGTAGAGCATTTGCATTCTAACCACCCTGCAGGAACACACCATTGATAAAGGCCCAGAGCCAGGCGCAACCCGCCTCGAGGTAGGGCCTCATGAGTCCCGCGCTAGCTCACGAGTGCCCAGATACACCTCTCCTAGCCCTACTGTGCCGACCACGTGTTAGGGTGGGGCTGTACACGCCCCGGGCGCTCCTCCCGGAGGGGAGCCCCCTCCCACGTACCAGTGGAAGCACCATGCTCCGCGCTGGCTGACGACACTGCCGTGGAGCGGCTATGCCCGTACACATACGGAAGCGCTATGCTCCGTGTTGGTGATAAACAACTGAGGGCGGCCTATGATCGTACCAACCTCAGGGAGCCCAGAGCTCAGTGTCTGGCACCATCGCAACGCATCCCCTCGGGAGCGCCGCGCGAGGGGGCTGGACACGGGGGCTACGCCCGGGCCTCGCCCGAGCACACGACACCCAGCCAGGACCCTCGGACCTGCTTGTCACGCGCCCCTCCCCGAGCGGAGCCAAGGTATGGAAACCCGTTTGAACGTCAAAGGGGACTCCTGAGCATCATGACTCAGGAGCCTAACTTGCCCCGTAGCCCCTCGCTCCTTAGTCCCGTCCTGGTTTCCGGTCAGGGCTAACACTGGGTGAGGTATGCGCGGGGCCGGGCCCTGCCGACGCAGAACGATCAATCCACTCCTCGTCCCCTCCTTTTTTCCTACTTGTTGCTTGCGCGTCAAGGGGGACTCCTGAGCATCGCGACTCAGGAGCTTAACTTGCCACGTAGCCCCTCGCTCCTTAGTCCCGTCCTGGTTTCCGGTCGGGACTAACGCTGGGTGAGGTATGCGCGGCGCCGGGCCCTGCCGACGTAGAGCATGAGCAAGTAGGGGAGAAAAATGCAAATTCTAGGAAATTCAAAGCAAATATTACAAGCCATAGATTGTTTCATGATGCCAAGCACAGGTTTAAATGCCTCCGCGAGGCATGGTGCATGTTGCAGGAATAAAAACAGGATAGAAGCCGCGAAGGGATCACTCTCCAGTGGCGCCGCTGCCCGTTGTGGGCGACTCCGCCTCCCGGGGCCGCGGAGCTAGCGGCACCACTCCTAGGCAAGACGCTGAAGGAGCGGAACCTCCCCAGCAAAGCTTCGGCTCGGCCTTTCACGGCCACAGTGGCATCGGCGGCAAGGTCGCCGTTCACGGATTCCAGCAAGTTTTAAAATCGACATCGGGATAGCGCAGGTAGACGTGGCTAAGGACATGCGTCAGCGCCGTAGAAGACAGGGCACGCGCCTCGGCCTCAGCCGTGGGGCCAAGGCCGTATACGACATCTTCAAGCGCACGGACCAGGAAGGGAAGCAGCTTGGCGGGGCCGTCCTCCGCACCGGCCAACGGCTCCTCCAAACCGCTCTCGTAAAGCATCTTCAGCGCGGCACGAGCCCTCTTCTCCATCTTCGCGAAGGCCAAGCGATCCGCCGCCAGGACCTTCGCCTTGGCGTCTAGCTTGATCCTCTTCGCCTTCAGCGACCGCTCCAGCGTCTCCAATTCACCGTGGCGGTCATCAAGCTTGGCGTCCCGGTCCTTGACGGCGGCCTTCATCCCCTTCTCCTTCTCCTGGCGGCTGTGGACCTCCTTGGCGAGCTCGTCGCGCAGGCCTTGCAGCTCGGTCTCCAATGCCTCGCAGCGAGCCTTGGCAGCCGCAGCATCGCCCAGGGCAGCGTCACGAGTGGCCTTGGCATGGTTGGCGGCCTGCTTCTCCCCATCGGAGGCAGCCACGGCCTGGATCAGCGCTGTTCGGACGGAGGCAGGGGAACGGGCCCAGCCAGAAGCTAGCTCCAGGCGCCCGGCCGCTAGGCAAGGGTCCGCGCTCAGAATATCCTCCCGCAGCTGGCTCAGTTCAATGGCAACCTGGTCCAGGACGGTGGCAGGGGGAACAGAAGAAACGGGAACCGACGGAGTAGGCGAAGAGGACGGCAGCGTGTTCACGGTTTGGCAGGAAGGAACCCGCTGGACCTTGGTTGCCCCGGCTGCAACATCGAGCGCAGTCGACCCCAGGGTCAGCAGGGCCATGGGGGCTGACTCCTCGCCAAGGCATCCCGATCGGCCTCGCGAAGACGATCGGACCGGGGAGGCGCGAGCCTCGCCGTCTTTCCCCTCAGCGGACGAAGGCGCCATCCCAGCCGGTGGACTCACCCCGAGCAGGGCCACAGAAGCCCCTTTCAACCTCTTCGCCGTAGGCGCCAGCCTGACAAAGAATATGGACGTCAAGCCTCGACGGTAGAAACCAAGCAAAGCACGAATCGAGCACTTACGAGTCGTCGCTCGCGGACTCAAGCAACCTCCGGCCAAACTTGAATCCCGAGTGCCAGCAGCTGGGGTCAGCCTCGGGAGGCCTGGAAGTAGAGGGCATGTCAGGAGGGCTGGAGCTGGCCTTAGTCCGCCCAGGGACCAGAGCAGACCCTGGGGGAACTAGCCCCGACCTGCCCTTCTTGTGACCAAGGGAGAGTCCTCCCCTCCTCGCCTGGCGTCAGCCTCGTCGTCGTCCGGGATGGAGCGGAGGGCCTGGGACCTGCGCCGAGGGAAAGACTCCCTCGACTCCTCGCCAGTCGCCTCAGAGTCAGAATCTTCCTCCTCCGCATCTTCTTCCCCCTCGCTCTCGCTGTAGCTGTCGGAGGAAACGTTCACCATTGCCAGCGCCGCAAGACCCTCGGGAGCTTCTGCGGGCACCAGCCCCTCACCATTGAAGGTGGGCATGGCGTTCACCATCTGCTCCCAGTCGTCATGAAGGAACAGGGGGACTGGGGCGCCCACTGGCCTCGCCACGTCTCCCCCAACCAAGGAACGGAGGGTCGCGACCAGATCCTCGTCGGTCAGGGCCTCAGAGCTTAGGCGCAAGACGGCGTCCGCTTCCCCATGCCTCCACAATGGGAACGAGTGCTCCTGGAGTAGAGCCACCCGGAGCACCAAGAACCCCCGCAGGAGCGTGGCCCCGGTCAGCTTCGCTGCCCCCAAGTTGCTTGGCCTCAGGTCCGCGTTCATCCTCTTCAGCACCGCCCTCGCACGGGGATCGATGAGCTCCGCGTGGACCACGCATCGACAGCCTTGGGCTGCCCCGTAGGCAACACCCGATGGCGGTGGAGGCGCCCGGCGTCCACCATGACCCACTTGCTCCGGAAGCCTTCAATTCTCTTCCCAGGCTTCGAGATAGCATTGGAATTGGAGTATGCGATGAAGCTCGCACATGCGGAGATATGGCCACCAGAAACCCGGAGGGAAAAATAGCGACGCAACAAGGCCACCGAGGGCTTTACCCCGACGTGAGCCTCACGGTAGTAAGCAAAGATCGCCAGAAGAAGAACAGAGTTGGGGTGGAGATGCAGAGCCTGCAAGTTGTACTGGCGGAGAACAACAAAGAAGAACTCAGAGAAAGGAGGCACCAGACCGGCGACAATGGCGCTCACAAAGAGCGGATAGAAGGTGCCCCCCTGCCTTCAGGCTGGTCGGAGCCGGCCTTGAGCACAGTCGCCCCCTTGCTACCCTGCGCCACCGTCATCAGGCGCGTGAGGACAAGGTTCTTCTCTGACAGGTTTGGGGAATCCAGAGCCGGCGAGTACCAGGCCTCGGTCGAGGACTTGCGGGGTGCCATGGTGTGCCGGATGAGGAGGATTGAGACAGATCTGGAGGATTTCGGGAGCAAGATGGAGGAGAGCGAGAAAGGGGATCCGGGGGCGAGGCGAACAAGAACAAAGCAAGTAAGTCTGGCCCAGGAACCTCTTTTGTCAGATGGACAGTCATCGAGGCATCGTGGGGAAGCGCAGATGCCCACGTCCAATCAATCGCCACGTGGCTCCCAAGGCCGCAGGCTGTTGGGGGCCCGCGGCGCTTCGCGCTTGCCCCTTCGCTTCCCTGCTAGGCGAAGCCCGGGCGCGCATTGAGCCCGGGGGCTATTGTCGGTGTTCTGGGAATGGGGGTCCCCAGACTTGCCTGCCCGCGGCCTGCGGCGTGGCTCAAGTGGGGGCCCAGCGGGGCCCATCTTCATCAGCTCAAGCTCAAGACCCTCGCGAGGGGCCAAGCCTCGCGGGGCGGACGACCGGAAGCTTCCTCAGAGCCAGCCTCATCAGGCAGGCTCGCAAGGAGGCGGAGAGATCAAGGCAGGGGTACCTCACGAGGAGCCCGTGACGCAAGCCATGACGATCGAGACCAGGCGGGCGCCGGCCTGCGCAGTGTCCTTGTTTCCCCTTTGGTGCAAAGGGGGCAAGCACAGGCCAAGGCACCGGGCAAAGGTTACCATTCCGGTGCAACGAGACCAAGACCAACAGAGCGGCAGGACGGAGGTCACCGTGGAGCCCAAGACGGCGTCATCACCAGTGCTTTTGGCAGCCGAAGACCACCTTTAGTCAGGATAACTTGTACTAGATGTTCCCCTTCAAAATGGCCAATTGTTGGCGCCCTTCCCGCTCATTATTTGGGGAGAGGCCCAGGGCCTCTATAAATAGAGCTAGCCACCACAGAGGAGAGAGCGGACAAGCAGGGACCAAAAAAGAGAGATAGAGAGAGAGAGGCGATTGAACTCACCCAAGCAGTTCATCGCACCAGCTCAAGAACACCTATCGCGAGGCTGTTCTTCCCTTGTACTATTCATCATCAGCCCCTGAGGCAATCCACCACACCACACACTGGTGTAGGGTATTACACCACAACGGTGGCCCGAACCAGTATAAACCTTGTGTCCCTTGTGTTGTTCGTTGTTTCCTTCTTAGATCACGCGAGGAGATTGGACGTAGATCGGTAGGGGAGTGATCTCTGCGCGCACCCCAGTGTTCGAACCTCAAGGGTCTGCTGGAACCCGAAATCTGACACCTGCTAGTTGCTAATATTACTTTCATATTGCCATGCTTGATAGTAGTACATGTTGGCTTGGTCATGTTCTTCGGTGCATGACTAACGTCGGTTACAAAGTACTGTTAATATGCTTTGTTCCTTTGCTGTTAGTTGGTTAAGTCTTACGGGGTAAAGTTATTGATGAGTTCTTGCATGGTATTTATGGTAGATGCTAGTGGTCATGTTATGCTATGAGTAATGTTGCACTTGTAATAATTATGCTCGTCATTATGCCATGTTCAGTTGGAGATTATTCATAGTGGATATGGTGGATAGTTATGTTGCATCCCGTGCTTATGTGGATATCATGCTCATGCTTTGTAAATGCATCATGTTATTTTATCATGGCTCAGCATATACGCATTCAAGTTTAACCAGATTAAATTGAACTTGAACAACTGTTGGCTGAGTCATGGTGCCACCATATCAAACTGACCAGTGCAACGACGCTTACCTTTATGGGAAGGTCCTAATTGGGTCTATTGTCGTGCCTCTCGCCGGTGCCTCCAACTAGGGAAGGTTATGGGCATGCGCTACCCTGATCAGGTAGGAGGACATAACCTTGTGTGCCCGTTGTTGTTATTATGGATCCGGTCCCCGTGAGGGATGTTGGCCACGACGGTGGTTGTTGTGTCTTTGGTAGACACGGGGCCACCCAGGAGTAGCCAAGTTGGGAGTGTGTCAGAGTGGCCGGGAGAGTGTCATGGCAGCAGATCGGCTATGTCGGAACGCTGTTGGTCCACCCAAATGGGAGTGCGAGGCCATGGGTTCCGTAGTGTGGGTACAGTGTGCTAACCTCTGCAGAGTGTATATTAAATCTATCGATAGCCGTGCCCGCGGATAAGGGCCTAGTTCGTGTCGGTCACACCGTGAGTCAACAATATTAATAATAACTTGATTAATAATAACCCCGGTTCGATGATGAGATAAGTTGGTTGTGATCGCCGAAAAGATCACCGTTTGAGACCAAGTGTTGGTAATGGTTGTGATCGCCGGAATGATCACCGTGGTATCGAGGATACTGAGTTGTTGGATATCCGTGATGTTGTGCAACAATCGTGGGTAAAGATCAAGCTCCTTGTGGTCATTTCATGATTACTACGGTATTGTTTATACCAAGCTTGATTTGATCCTAAGATGATCGTGTAAGGTTCGAGGTTGGCAAGTGATGCATGTGATGGTTACGAGGTAACCCGAGCAGAATAAATGGTGCTTGCCATGATCATATTGTTCTAGCAGTATTATGTTCATGTTGTTCATGTTATGTTATCCTGATGATTTCATGATGATTCCTACTTAACCTATAATTGCCATGCTGTTGTTTGTCTTGAATGCGTCTGGTTATTGTGAGCTTGCAAGTACATTCAATGTACTGACCTGGCGTGTCATGCCAGCTTGCAGCTCATGCCTGGATTGCTTGCTTGTTTTGTGTTGTTCCTGTGTTTGCGAGTTAGGATAAGCATTCCAGCCAGAGTCCCCGCGGAGTGGAGTTCACCACCGTCGTCGTTGTTCCGCTGCCAGTAGTTTTTCTGCTGCTTCGAGTTTGTTCTGCTACTTGCATAGAGAAACTGAGGATGGCGTAGTGTCGCCGTGCCGATGTTATTTATTGTAATATCGGAGACCTTGTATTCATATTCATGTAATAATAGTAAGCTGGTTTGTTCTATGCTAAGCAGTGCCGTATTCAGAAGACTTCTCCTCGATCTCTGGGCTGGAATATGGGGCGTTCCGGTTTTCTCTGAGCCGGGGTGCCACATAAGCCTCTCCCGATCGAGCCATCCGCTCCCGGCAGAGACCCTGTTGGAAACAACTCCTCACAACCTGCCGGACCACCCCCTCCAGCTGGGCCTATGAACCCCGCAAATGAGGCTAGTGCTCCCGCAGCCGAGGAGGTGTCGCTAGTCCTCGTTGTGGAGCCTCAGGCTCCAACTTGGGCAAGGCACATCGTCCGCTTCCTCCAAACCGGAGAACTCCCGGAAGACCCAGATGAAGCTGAGCAAGTAGTCCAGAGGGCCACTATGTATCAGTTTGTCGATGACACTCTGTATAGAAGGAGGCCCAATGGCGTGAAATTGAAGTGTGTCTGTCGGGAGGATGAAAAGGAACTGCTGGCTGAGATTCACAAAGGAATGTGCGGCTCATGCATTGAATAAAAGGCATTAGTTGGGAAAGCATTCCGTCAAGGATTCTATTGGCCCACAGCCCTCGAAGACGCAGTTGAGCTTGTCACGACATGTGAAGCCTATCAATTCCATTCCTAGAAAACACACCTGCCTGCCCAAGCTCTTCAGACAATCCCTCTTTCATGGCCATTTTCAGTCTGGGGGCTCGATATCCTCGGCCCCTTCCCCCGAGCAATCAGGGGCTTTGAATTCTTGTTAGTTGCCATCAACAAGTTTACAAAGTGGACGGAAGTGACTGCCGTGAGGAAGGTGACTGCTCAGTTAGCTATCAAGTTCTTGAAAGAGTTGGTGTGTTGTTTCGGAGTTCTGGCAAGGATTATCAGTGATAATGACACCCAATTCTCGAGCCATGCCTTCATGCAATATGTTCAAACCCTCGGATGCAAGATCTCGTTTGCCTCTATGGCACACCCCCAGAGCAATGGACAAGCTGAGAGGGCGAACGTTGAAGTGCTTCATGGACTCAAGACATTGATTTTTGATACACTGCAGAAGCATGGCTGGCGGTGGATCGAGGAGCTGCCGGTAGTTCTCTGGTCCCTTAGAACGACACCTAATCGAGCTACCGGGCAGACTCCCTTCTCCCTGGTCTACAGGGCAGAAGCAGTTATCCCCACAGAACTCATTTACGGGTCTCCTCGGGTGCTTGCGTATGATGAAGTAGCGCAAGATCAGCACCGGCGTGACGAAGTTGTGCTACTTGAGGAGAACCGTCTCTGGGCCGCTACGCGTGCTGCACGCTATCAGCAAGCCCTGCATCGCTATGATAGCCGCAGGGTTCGTGCCCAGTGTCTTGAGGAAGGTGACCTTGTCCTTAGGCGCGTTCAGTCCGCCAAGGGTACACACAAGTTATCACCAAAGTGGGAAGGCCCTTACCGGGTGGTACGAGTCTCCAGACCTGGCGCGGTAAGTCGTTGCAAAACTCATGGAACATTCAACATCTCCGTAAGTTCTACCCGTGAGGCACAGAGGCTGCCGGGCCCTGCCCGACAGCCACCCTTTGTACATGGCATTGCCGAAGTTGCATGTAACCCCCTGTATAAGCCAGGGCGATGACCCCATGCAAGAAAAAATAAAGAAGCGCTGTAGGGGGGCCCCAACTAAGATTGCATGCATAAGCATTTGATGAGCATTTGCATATGCATATAGGTAGGAATGCATCCTACATTCATTCTCATCTACATGGAGTTGCAGGTTCTTGCCATGAACCTGGCTTCAACAAGAGACAAGAGGACTGCACGACATGGCAATCCTCGGCAAGCCAAACAGATAAGTTCACCTCTTGTCCATTAGTATTCTGTAAAGCTAGAACTTTGCATGGGAAAAATTTGCCTCCATCTTTGAAACTTAGATGCTCCCATCCATGACTAAAACGCTACTTCGCTCAGGGTGGTCGCAGTGGCCTTTGGGAAAAATAGGTTGGCGAGGGGGATGGCCCCTCCGTCTGTTCCCCGGCAGACAAAAAGGGTGCCAGCAGGATATCTTGTCGGGGAAAACTCATTTATTCTATTAAAGAGGCACTTTGCCTCTGCATGGACATACACATGCATGAGTTCCCGACAAGATTCATCTTTTTCATTCATATGCAGTTACAAGTACAAGCATTACAGGATACAAAGATGGACTTGAGGGATTACATTACTTGGATTAAAATTTGGCAATTGCAGGCTAATTTAAGATTGAAAAAAGATAAAATCCCTATAACCCCTCTTTTCCTTTCTCTGCTCCTTTTCCCAGGATGATTACACCCGAGGGAAAGGAGAATAAAAGAAGCGATTGGGGGAAGGCAGCAACGAAGGGACCGTCGGAGCAGTTATCCGCCAAGGTCCGCGGATGGCGTGCACCCAGGAGCTCCGCAAGCTGACGAGCAAGGCCCGTCACCCCTACACGAACGGAAAGAAGGAGAGGAGGAAAAGGGGG
Source organism: Triticum urartu (assembly GCF_056163025.1). Lineage (NCBI taxonomy): Eukaryota > Viridiplantae > Streptophyta > Magnoliopsida > Poales > Poaceae > Triticum > Triticum urartu. The sequence continues at coordinate 309,266,302 of NC_141878.1, forward strand.
AAGGGGCAGAGACGGTAGCGGCATCATCGCTCCAGCCAACCGGAAGGCACGCCCCTCATCAACAACGGCCCCAAGGCCTCCGGGAGGGGCAATGCTGGGATTACCAGTGATGTCTAGCTCCTCCTTCCGAATGAGCTTCAAAGAGACCAAGAAGTTCATCGCACCAAGGACCAGACTCACTCCCCGAGCATCAGCACCAACATGAGGCAGCAATTGCCCCAAACAGAAGCCAGGGGGCTGGCCCCGGGCCCTTTCCTCCGGCATCACCAAAAGAAGCAGAGAACCAGGAAAGAAGGAAGGGAGGGATGCAGAGGCAGACAACTTCTCCCTTCTTCGCCCCTCCTTTTATAGGCCAGACAGGGAAGGGTAGCCGCTCCGTCGACAGGCAATTGCTGCCCTCCTCCGCAAATTCAAGACGGATGGAGCCACTTCAAAATGCTCTTCTGCACCACGCGCCTCCGTTACCTACCCCGTGCTATGCATGCAGCATACGTGGCTGAGGATAAGAGTGCGCTGCGGGAAGAGTAATTTGGCGGTTTCTACCCTGTGTGTTAAAGTCGTTCACGGGCCATCACTGCCGCGCCCCCCCCACTGTTGGCTTTACACCATGCGCGGGGAAATCGGAAACCGCCCCCAAGATCAAAACTAGTGAAATAGCAATGGAAAACTTTGGAAGGGGCCAACCCCTTCAGCATCCCTGCCTATGCACTTATTAGGCCCTACCCCGCCGATGCTCAGCAGCAAGATCGGGGCGGGCCCGAGGGCTTCTGTCGGTGCAACAGACCCCGGGTATGTTGCCCAACTGTGCACAGGTGAAAGTGCGTTATATCAACTAGAGGGGGGTGAATAGGCGATTTTTATGAAAGTCTTCAAAACGTGAGAGTTATGAAGACAAACAGTGAAGATTATGCCTATTACTATGCAGCGGAAGTTAGATTACACTACGCCAGCCATGGTCATGTATTCAATAGAGTGAAAGCGCAATCACAACCAGCTTCAGTGTAATAAGGATCAGGTAGGAAGAAGTTATGAAGCCAAACAGATCATACATTCATGTTGTGAAGACAAAAGATAAAGCAAGCATGCAATGGCTTCACAATGAATAACTGTAAGTAAAAAGGAAGTGAAGATGAAACCAGTGACACGTTGAAGACAATGATTTGTTGGACCAGTTCCAGTTGCTGTGACAACTGTACGTCTGGTTGGAGCGGCTAGGTATTTAAACCAAAGGACACACAGTCCCGGACACCTAGTCAAGGACACTTAGTCCAAGACACCCAGTCCTCACCGTTTTCTCCTTGAGCTAAGGTCACACAGACCTCGCCCAATCACTCTGGTAAGTCTTCAAGGTAGACTGCCAAACCTTCACAGACTTCGTTCACCGGCAATCCACAATTTCTCTTGGATGCTCAGAACGCGACGCCTAACCGTCTGGAGGATGCACAGTCCTCAAGTGTAATAAGTCTTCAAATCACACAGACACGAAGACTTAAGTGATGCCCAATTTACTCTGGCTCTGGGTGGTTAGGGCTTTTCTCCTCACTGGGAATTTTTCTTTCAAAGGCTTCGAGGTGGGTTGCTCTCAAACGACAAAAGCCGTGCACTGAAATCTGAGCAGCCAACCATTTATGGTTGTGGGGGGTGGACTATTTATAGCCACTTGGCAACCCGACCTGATCTGTCCGAAATGACCCTGGGTCACTAAGGAACTGACATGTGTACCAACGGTCGAATTTTGAACTCACACGACAACTTTACTCGGGCTACAAGTAAAGCTGACTTGTCTGACTCTGGACAAGATTTTCTCTCAAAGTCTTCACTCGAAGACATAGGATTTGAATTAGGCATCACTTCAGTCATTCTGACTGGTTCTCTTCGACCCCACTTAACAGTACGGTGGTTCCTATGACACAACATGAATGAAATAAAACTACGAAGGATCTAGGTCTTCGAGTTCCAAAAGCTTCATAGGGAGTCTTCTCATGTCATTGTCTTCAATATGAATATCTTCATAAGCCACCATTGTCTTCAATGTCTTCGTACATTTTTAGGGGTCATCTCTGGTAGTAAAACCGAATCAATGAGAGACTTCTACCTGTGTTTTCCTTCAATTCTCACAAACACATTAGTCCCTCAGCTAGGTTTGTCGTCAATACTCCAAAACCAACTAGGGGTGGCACTAGATGCACTTACAATCTCCCCCTTTTTGGTGATTGATGACAAACTAGTTGAAGTTTTCAACGGGAAACATACTTTGTGAAATTGTAAAGGAATTGTCTTCATAAGTTGCAAGGGCTCCCCCTGAAGATGTGCATATAAGTAATTTGCCTTTTGAATGCAAATGCACATGGCAGGTTGTACTTGTGGAGATCCACTTCAACTTATGATGACAATCCACTATGCATGTGAAAGTATATGAAGATAATGACATGCATAATGGAAAATGGACGTCTGCAGTAAGAGATGAGTGCGGAATTTATCGTCGCACATGCGGAATTTATCTTCGCATAACGGAGTGACAAGCAGGTAGCAGACGGCCATCAAGGCTAAGTGTTACAACTCAAAGAAGCAAATGTAGCAAAAACGGGAGTTGTAAGCACGAAGCAAAATGTAGCAAAATATAGTGGCACCCGCCCAAAGTGACCCGCTTAAAGACTACCATCATATGCTTCTCCCCCTTTTGTCAGTGATGACCAAAAAGGTTTGAAGACATAGAGGTTTCTACGCGTTCCCAGGCGCAGGTGGCGGTGCAGACGAGCTTGGTGCAGATTCGACGTGTGTTGAAGCAGGTGGAGATGATGTCGCGTCGTCTTCTTCTTCAATAATCTGGGCAGACACGGTGGCAGCAGAAGAAGAGAACTCTGACTCTTCAAGTGATGGTGTGCTGCGCATCACCGCTCTTCTTGGAGGCGTGGAGTCAAATTTGAAGTGCTCTGTGAAGCCATCCTCATGCAGTTCAGCTTCAGGGCACATCATGGTGAGGCCCTTCCAAGTGCGGCGACAGGTCTCGTGTGTGACAAATGCATTCTTGGTTGCCATATTTCTGATGCGATTGACGTCTTGCATGATGCTTCTCATCTGCCTCTTGAGCCAGTCGTGATGCCTATCTTGCTTTTGGTGAAGAGCCACAAGAAGCTCTCTGTCATTGAGTGCACGAGCGCGCTTCTTGGGTCTCTTTGCAGCTGTGCTGTTGGTGGCTTCAGTTGATGCAGGGGCACGTGTGGTGCCAGCCATTGGATACACTCGGGAGAGAGCTTCAACACCTTCAATATTTTGAGTGAAGCTCTGGTGTTCTGCATTCTGAAGACTTAGTGGTTGCTTGGCCGGTTCTGGATATATTGCTTCAGCAGATGTGTCCACATCTGGCAAAAATATCCTATGATTGCGGGCTGAGGGTTGATAGGAGATTGCAGAGTGAAGCTTGATCAGCCTCATAACCCAAGGAGCATAAAACTTTAATCCAAATAGTTCTGAAGCAGACGCTGCAAATTGACGGATGAAGAGATCCTGTGTATTGAAGCATTTGCCGTGAAGAATGCAGAAGATGAGAGTCTTCATTGCACCATCAATCGTTGCATATCGAGAGTGACCCTTGACTGGCCAGAGAGTCCGCCTTATAATGTGGTATATTGTTCTGGGCAGGTACTCTAAGTCTTCAACGAAGAACCTAGTTGGATAGGGTGCATTTGGAGGAAATGGCTTCATCATTGAGAGCATCTGACTCATATCTGGCTCAGGACGCTGAAATATGCTCTCAATTGCTTCAGCATGGAGTTGGCACCCTTCTTCAAAGAATTCGCCAGGAGTGGGAAGGCCGGTAAGCTCAATTAGGTCGAAAGCGTTTGCTTCATGATGGATATTGCCTGTCATCCACTCCAGGATCCATGTCTTCGGATCTCTGTTATAGCCTTTGATATGCAAAGTGGCATAGAACTGGAGCAGAAGCTCTTCGTTCCAGTGCTCTTCGTCAGTGATAAATGGCAGCAAACCCACTTGCTTGAAGCAATCCAGTGCTTCTTCCAGACCAGGCAGACCTGCAACAGCTTCAACCTCAAGGCGCTTGTGAGGAAAGATGCGGCCTTGGTTGTAGAGGATGCATGAATAATAGCTGCGCTGTTGATGGCTCCAGAACCTGTCTGATACAATCCGTTCCCTTGAATAAGGGTTCTTGGAGCGGTCGAAAAACGTGTTATCTGCCCTGAAGCCGTTGATGTTGAAGGAACCAGGAGCTGATGCAGGACCTGGGAACCTTGGTAGTCGTGGGATCGGCTTCTGGACCTGGGGCCTGTGCGCAATATGATAGTTGAATTGTGGTCCGGCAGCAGACTCAGGCACAGAATGTTCAGGAGCAGTAGCTTCATTGTCTTCTGAAGCTATTGTTGGGTTGGGCTCCACATTTGCTTCGGCGTTGTTTGTGGCAGCCTCAAAATTTTCAGCTTCAGGCACGTTCTCCTTGAGAACTGCTTCTTGTTGGTCCGGTGGAGTTGGAGCTTGTGGTATTTCTGCTTGCTCTTCGGCTGATGCAGTCGGAATATCTTCAGCAGCCTGAGCCCTTGGCCCTTTGCGAAGCCTATGGAGTGTAGGCGCTGGTGTAGTTGCAGTGGGTTGGGGCTCATCTTCCTCCTGTGGGCGATCTGCCCACGACGCATCTTGTGTGATTGGCGTCAATGGACGACCAATACTGATCTGTTCTCTTGTCTCAAGCTGAGGAAGGGCTGCATCACCTTGCACATTGTCTTGGGGACCAATGTCTTCAGCAGCATTGGGGTTGGCTGCTGGAATGTCTTCAGCATGCGGAGCCTCTATGTAAGCAGGCTCATGCACTGTCAACTGACGATCTGCGTCAGGATAGCGGACGCAGAGGGGTTCAACTATCAGGGGCTCTGTGGGAGCAGCCCGAGATTTCTTGGTCTTGCGCTTCTTGATGATGGGTTCAGAAGGAGAGGCTTCAGAATGTTTTCTCTTCTTAGCTTCAGCCTCTGCAGTCCGTGTCTTCTTGTGCTGTGAGGCGGTTGATCGACTCTTTGGTTTCGAGCCAGTCGTTGCAGCGGGGAAGACAATCGGAGCATCAGGTTCTGACCTTGGCGCTTCAGGTTCGGGCACAGCCGCCTTCTTTTTCTTCTTCGCGGCCATCCTGGGGTCAATGCCGGATGCCCAAGTGCCTTGCGCTTTTCTGCCTCATTGTAGGCTTGCACGCAGCGATCAGCCAAAGTCTTCATGCGTTCTCGCGAGCCTTGAGCTTCGGCACGCGTCTTCAGGAAGTTTTCTTTCAGCTCGTGCAACATGATCTTGAAGTTTTTCACTTCTTGCACACTGAGCTTGGCCACGTGCTTCTTGAACTGAGCCTTTTCATGATTAATTTTCTGCTTCAGTTCTACAATTCGCTGGGCTATTGCAAGTTCTGAAGCGATTGCACCTTGAAAGGCAACGCTGAGGCCTATGGGTAGTTGCAGATCATTGAAGCTTATGTCTGGTGTGTCAAACCATTCATCGATGAAGTTGTGGATGATGGCGACATCAAACAGAGGCAGATTGTTGAAGATTTCAGCCTCCTCCTTGCTCTTGATGAGCTGCTCAAGAGCATCATCTCCAAGATCTTCATCGCTTGAGAGATCAATGGCTTCGCAGCGCAGAATGTCAGCAGCTGTGAGCTCTTTGCCTGTGTGTGGCTGAGGCTTCTTGGCTTCTTGGGGCTTGGACACTCGTGATAAGCCTTCTGACTGCACACTGGCTTCAGGAGGTGCAGTTGCTAAAGGCTTCACTCTTGTGATCTTGGGAGAAGCGGCTGGGTTTGAAGCTTTTGGAGCTTTTGGCTTCTTTTGCTTTGGCTTTGGAGCAGCAGGGGCATCATCTGACTCAGTATCTGCTGGAGGGTCATTCACAGCAGTCCCTTGGACTAGGATGCGAGTGATGAGGCCTGCAAGATTGGCATATGGCCCGATGATATTGGGATCGGCGTTGCGTGTGCCATCTGCCCTTGGTGAGGAGGGACCAGGGTTGAAGTCAAGCCCAAATTTCTTCTTGTTTATCTTCGCTGACTGTTGTGCAAACTGAAAGTTGCGCTTGAAGAGATTATCATCACGACACCAGAGAAGTGATGACGGATGTGCCTCAGCTGGCTGTGGTCCTCTCACCATGCATGGATAGAAGCCTTGAGCAATGGCTTCGTCTCTGGACCTGGGTACGAGATTTTTGTATAATACATCTCCCCACGGTCTCTTGATGGCGCACTTCTCCGCATATTCCTGAGTGACGAAGCGGTAGTGGAACCATTGCTCTGCCCAATATCTTCGAATCCATTGGATTCGTGTCTTGCGCTGACCATAGCTTTCTTCAGGATCAGTTTTGTACATCTCTGCCAATTCATCAGGCAGATCTTTGGACGTTTCACCACGTCGCTGTCTACCTCCCTTCCTTACTGCTGTTTCTAAAGCCATGAATAACTTGGAAGGCTTCAAGATGTTCAAAGGCTTCAAAGGCTTCCTTTTGCAAGAACTGGCTTCAGGCGAGTTGATGTGATGCTGCAAGTACTCTGCAAATGAATGCAGACTATGAGAACCAAAGGATTCTCCCATAGACATGTACTTGTGACAGCATTAAGGTGCGAGGGAAGGGGAAGAGGTCATATGCATTCTCAGAAGATTTTGAAGATAAATCGGTTTAGAAGACATTGACCTCATTATGCGAAGACATTCACTTATAGATAAGAAGTTGGTTCCAGATTTGTACGAACCCATAGATCAGTACAAGTGAGGAATCTAACTACTTTATGAAGCACAAGTGAATATACTAGGCATGTTATGAGATGCAGCGAGAGATTTAACTGGTGTGAAGAGAAACTTCTTATGGCAGAAAGTGACTGAACTGTAGGATCAAAAGAGGCTGTAAAAAGAGGTTTTATTTACCACACTTGGAACTGCTAGACGAAGTGAGAGTTGAGGCCGAGCAGTTCGATCCTCTGTGCCCTAACTTGGCGACGGAAGACACCTACGGCGACGGCGGAGAGAGCGATGTCCGCTGTCGGCGTGAAAACGGCGTCGGAGAGGTTGCGGCAGTGAAGCGCTTCGTCGTCGGCGTCGTCGAGTGCTAGCGGTGGCGCTAGGGTTCGTGCGAGGGTGAAAGAAGGAGATAATGACCGCAGTGAATTGTGTATTTATAGGGATAGAGGCGGCACTGCGCTATTACGCAGGTACCCCTGGCGGTTCGCATTTGAGGCACGCGTGGCCAGTTAGAGGAAGATTGGGATTTGTTCCATGTCCCACACACGCCTAAATTGTCGGGCGGTCGTTCCTTCTTCTCCGGATCTTATGTGGAGGAATGAGCATTAAAAACGGACTTTTATGGTTGTCACTATGTCTTCAGCTGACAAGGACACAGTGAAGACATTTGACAGTTTCAACAGAATGCATATGACTTGGAGAGATAGAGTTTGAGATAGAAAGCATAGAGAGGTTAGGGTCCGATCACATTCACTTAGTTCAAAAGATTCAACCAGGAAGACATAGCTATAAGTGAATGCTGTAGAGGACAGAACATCAGTACATATATATCCATATAATTAACGCAGTGAAGATAATCATGAAGACATATTGAGAATGAAACCAAACCAATTGTGAAGACATTGAGAGGTAACGCCATGAGAGAAACACTTCAAAATGGAACGTTTGGTGGTGGCGTTACCCACCGTATAGGAAGTATTAGACCCAGACACGACGCACAATTATCGTGGCGCTCCGGAGTCAAATTCCACATTAATGTATTCACACTTAGAATGTATGTCTTCATTGTTTGAAGATATATGCTACTTCGTGTGTTGCACATCTAAGTCATCAATATGCTTAAGTGTTAGGATGTGTGCCTGATCACAGGACATTTGAGGATTCCAAGATATTTAGCTCACACCGTAACTTGCAAAATCTCTTCTCATCCAAGGGCTTTGTGAAGATATCTGCCAATTGCTCTTCAGTGTTGACGTGTATGATATCAATGTCTTCCTTCACAACATGATCTCTGAGAAAGTGATGACGAATTTCAATGTGCTTTGTCTTCGAGTGCTGAACTGGGTTGTTGGCAATCTTGATGGCGCTTTCGTTGTCGCAGTAAACTGGCACTTGCTTCAGATGAATGCCATAATCCTTGAGTGTTTGCTTCATCCACAGAAGCTGAGCGCAGCAAGATCCAGCAGCAATGTATTCAGATTCAGCAGTGGAGAGTGATACACAGTTCTGCTTCTTTGAAGACCAACATACAAGTGATCGTCCCAGAAAGTGACATGTGCCTGATGTAGACTTGCGATCAACTTTGTCACCAGCATAATCAGCATCCGAAAATCCAACTAAATCAAACTCTGAGCCCTTTGGATACCATAATCCTAGAGTTGGGGTGTGAGCCAAATATCGAAGAATTCGCTTCACAGCTAAGTGATGCGACTCCTTTGGTGTCGCTTGAAATCGAGCACACATGCAAACACTAAGCATGATATCTAGCCTAGATGCACATAAATAAAGCAAAGACCCAATCATGGAGCGGTATACCTTTTGATCGAACTCTTTACCATTGTCGTCGGGACCCAGATGATGCTTGGCTGGCATTGGTGTTGTGAAGCCTTTGCAGTCTTGCATACCGAACTTCTTCAGGCACTCTTTAATATATTTCTCTTGAGATATGAAGATGCCGTTGCGTTGTTGCCGTATTTGAAGACCGAGAAAGAACTTCAGCTCCCCCATCATGGACATCTGATATTGCTCTTGCATCATGTATCCAAACTCTTCACTATACTTCTGATTGGTGCAGCCGAAGATAATGTCATCCACATATATTTGGCACACAAACAGTTCACCATCATATGTCTTCGTGAAAAGAGTGGGATCCAGGGAACCAGGTATGAAGCCTTTGCTTTTCAGAAAGTACTTGAGTGTATCATACCAGGCCCTAGGGGCTTGTTTGAGGCCATACAGTGCCTTGTTGAGCTTGTATACCATATCAGGATGTTTTGGATTTTCAAAGCCAGGTGGTTGTGCAACATACACTTCTTCTTCAATCTTGCCATTGAGAAAGGCACTTTTCACATCCATTTGATATAGAAGTATGTTATGATGATTTGCATAGGCCAGCAGTATGCGTATGGCTTCAAGCCTAGCCACAGGAGCAAATGTTTCATCGAAGTCAATGCCCTCCACTTGAGTATATCCTTGAGCAACTAGACGAGCTTTGTTTCTGACAACTTGACCATGCTCATCTTGCTTGTTGCGGTATATCCATTTGGTGCCTATTATGTTGTGCTTCCGTGGATCAGGACGCTTAACCAGTTCCCATACATTATTCAGCTCAAACTGTTGAAGCTCTTCTTGCATAGCTTGAATCCATTCAGGTTCCATGAAGGCTTCTTCAACTTTCTTGGGTTCTGATATTGAGACGAATGCGAAATGCCCACAGAAGTTTGTTAGCTGAGTTGCCCTTGAACGAGTGAGTGGACCAGGTGCATTGATGCTGTCCAGTATTTTGTCAATTTGTACTTCATTTGCAACACGAGGGTGTGTGGGGCAAAGACTTTGCTCTTGCTGATCTATGTGGTCATTTGAAGGTATATCTTCAGGCTGAGCATTGTCTTCATGTGGATCAGGTGCTGAGATGATAAGTTCTTCTTCAGGTTGAGCTTCAGAAGGTACAATTTCTCAAGTTCCCATAAGCTTGATTGATTCATTTGGTGGAACTTCATCTAGCACATTTGGCAATTGCTCTCTTTGTGATCCATTGGTTTCATCAAATCGCACATCCACTGTTTCAACCACTTTGTAGTGGAAGAGATTGAAGACTCTGTAGGAGTGCGAATCCTTTCCATATCCAAGCATGAAGCCCTCATGTGCTTTTGGTGCAAACTTTGAGGTGTGGTGTGGGTCCTTGATCCAGCATTTTGCGCCAAATACTCTGAAGTAACTGACATTTGGCTTCTTGCCAGTTAGGAGTTCATAAGATGTCTTGTTCAGAAGCTTGTGAAGATAAACACGATTGATTGTATGGCATGCAGTATCAATGGCTTCAGTCCAGAATTTTCTTGGAGTCTTGTATTCATCTAGCATTTTTCTGGCCATCTCAATGAGTGTTCTGTTCTTGCGTTCGACGACGCCATTCTGCTGTGGCGTGTATGGAGCTGAGAATTCATGTGTGATGCCCAAGGTATCCAGATATGTATCAAGGCCAGTATTCTTGAATTCAGTGCCATTGTCACTTCTGATGTGCTTTATCTTGGCGCAAAAATTGTTCATAGCTCGATTTGCGAAGCGTCTGAAGACATCCTGCACTTCAGTCTTGTAATGGATTATGTGCACCCAAGTATATATAGAATAATCATCAACAATTACGAAGCCATAGAGGCATGCAGAAGTAGTAAAAGTTGAGTAGTGAGTGGGACCGAAAAGATCCATGTGAAGCAGTTCGAAGGGTTGAGTAGTGGTCATGATTGTTTTCGAAGGATGTTTTGCCCTTGTCATCTTCCCTGCTTCATAGGCACCGCATAAGTGATCTTTCTTGAACTTGACGCCTTCGATGCCTATGATGTGCTTTTTCTTCGCAAGGGTGTGGAGGTTCCTCATGCCAGCATGCCCAAGCCTTCGATGCCAAAGCCAGCATTCTGAAGCTTTTGCAAGAAGACATACTGCAAGTTGTGGTCCTGCTGAGAAATCTACCACATACAAATCACCTTTCCTATACCCTTCAAACACTAGAGATTTGTCAGATTCCATTAGCACCAGGCAGCGATATTTGCCAAACATTACAATCATATTCAAATCGCAAAGCATTGAGACAGACATTAAGTTGAAGCCAAGGGATTCAACAAGCATGACTTTATCCATGTGTTGATCCTTTGAGATTGCAACTCTACCTAGACCCAATACCTTACTTTTACCAGTGTCAGCGAATGTAATGTGGCTCTTGTCGGATGGACGTAAGGTTGAGTCCATAAGAAGGCTTCTTCTGCCAGTCATGTGATTTGTACACCCACTGTCAATAATCCATTCTGAAGACTTTGAAGTCGCTGGTGTCGTACCCTACAGTGCAGTTAGGGGGATAGGCTTCACGAAGAGTGTTGTGAAGCATAAACATTTGACGAACCAGTGGGTTATGAAAACTTAGATCCAGATTAGGACTAATGGGGAGAATAGCATGCGATTCAGGAACGAAGTACATAATGATGCCATTTGGGTAGTTTATCTTGCGCCCCACAAGATTTTTATGGTCCCCAGCAATAGCATCAGAAGATTTTGTTTTTGTGCTGGAGACCTTTCCCTGCAAAGGAGAGTTAAGCTTTCTTAACCACCCACATCTTCAAGGGTGTCTTAGAAGCTATAAGTCTAAGTGTCTGAGAAGTTTGATGAACCACTCTCATATTCATATGCCTGAGTATGGTTCCCCTGCAAAACATTTTCGTTAGTGCGACTCAGGTGAGTCCTCTGTCTGTATGAAGCCTTTGAACCGAGGTTTGTCTTCTTCAAGTGAGGTGTCATGAAGACATTCACAGGAAGATTTTCCAGACATGTTTTCGGAACCCAGATCTTCTTCATAGGCGGTCCATTCCTGCAATTAGTACCAATGTACCTGGCAAACACTTCACCATTCTGATTCTTAAACAGTTTATAGTTTGCATCAAAAGATTCATCAATGATAATTGGGTTAGCACAAGTGAAGCCAGACAAATTGGATGGATCTGCTGAAAGTTCCTTTGCAGCAATCCATGTAATTTTGGGGTACTGCTCAGGTTTCCAGTAAGAGCCATCTGCATTGATTTTCCTCACGAACCCAACACCCTCTTTCCTAGGGTTTCGGTTCAGAATCTGCTTCTTAAGGACATCACATAATGTTTGATGCCCTTTCAGACTTTTGTACATACCTGTTTCAAGCAATGTCTTCAACCTAGCATTCTCATCAACAATAGCAGTGGTATCCTCAGCAGAGGGGTTAGTTGCCACATCAACAGTTGAAGATATTGGAACAGTAGTAGCAGTGGAACATTCAGCAACAGAATTAGCATTATTACGCTCAATGCATTTAAGACATGGTGGTTCAAATCCTTCCTGAGCGGGACTGATCTGTTCGGCGCGAAGTGACTCATTTTCCTTTTGAAGATCTTCATGAGCCACCCTCAATTTCTCAAGTTCTTGCTTCCTTTGAAGATAGTCATAGGAAAGCTTTTCATGAGTTGTTGAGAGAGTATCATGACGATCTTCAAGTTCCTGATACTTAACATGAAGGTTTTTTATGTCTTCAATTAAGGATTCAGATCGAGTCATTTCAGCACCCAACAGATCATCGCTTCTGTCTAACAGTTTTTGAATGTGTTCCATAGCTTTCTGTTGTTCAGTTGCAATTTTAACAAGTGTTTTGTAGCTAGGTTTTTAATCACATTCAGAGTCATCATCACTGGATGTTTCATAGCGAGTGGTGCGTGTGTTTACCTTGGCACCGCGTGCCATGAAGCAGTAGGTAGGAGTGGAGTCGTTCTTGTCATTTGCGTCGGTGTCGGTGATGCAATTATTGTCTTCAGTGTTGAAGATGGACTTGGCGACGTATGCTGTAGCCAGACTCGCAATGCCAGAATCAGACTCCTCCTCAGATTCCACCTCTGCCTCCTCAGATGCGGATTCCTCCTCTGAATCCATCTCCTTGCCTACAAACGCACACGCCTTGCCAGATGAGCTCTTCTTGTGTGATGAAGACTTTGATGAAGACTTGGAAGAAGACTTTGAGTTTTTCTTCTTTTTCTTGTCGTCAGAATCATATTCCTTGCTCTTCTTCTTCCTTCTATTCTCATTGTCCCACTGTGGACACTCAGAGATGAAGTGCCCAGTTTTCTTGCACTTGTGACATGTTTTCTTCTTGTAGTCATGAGCAGAAGCTTCATCATTCCTTGAGCTTGATCGTGAAGATTTTCTGAAGCCTTTCTTCTTGGTGAATTTTTGAAACTTCTTCACTAGCATTGCAAGTTCTCTTCCAATGTCTTCAGGATCATCAGAACTGCAGTCAGATTCTTCTTCAGATGAGGAGACAGCTTTTGCCTTCAAGGCACGAGTTCGCCCATAGTTTGGACCGTAGATATCTCTTTTCTCAGAAAGCTGAAACTCATGTGTGTTGAGCCTCTCAAGTATGTCAGACGGATCGAGTGTCTTGAAATCAGGACGTTCTTGAATCATCAGGGCCAGAATGTCAAACGAACTATCAAGTGATCTCAGCAGCGTCTTGACGATTTCATGTTTGGTGATCTCAGTAGCGCCGAGGGCTTGAAGCTCATTTGTGATGTCAGTCAGTCGATCAAAGGTGTGCTGGACATTCTCATTGTCATTTCGTTTGAAGCGGTTGAAGAGATTGCGAAGGACACTGATTCTTTGATCTCTCTGGGTTGATATGCCTTCATTAACTTTGGAGAGCCAATCCCAGACCAGCTTGGATGTCTTCAAAGCACTCACACGGCCATACTGTCCTTTGGTCAGATGACCACAGATGATGTTCTTGGCAGTAGAGTCCAGTTGAATGAATTTCTTGACATCAGCAGCAGTGACACCTTCTCCAGCCTTGGGAACGCCGTTCTCGACGACATACCATAGGTCGACGTCAATGGCTTCAAGATGCATGCGCATCTTATTCTTCCAGTAGGGATATTCAGTTCCATCGAAGACGGGGCAAGCAGCGGAGACTTTGATTATCCCTGCAGTCGACATAGCTAAAACTCCAAGTGGTTAAACCGAATCACACAGAACAAGGGAGCACCTTGCTCTGATACCAATTGAAAGTGCGTTATATCGACTAGAGGGGGGGTGAATAGGCGATTTTTATGAAAGTCTTCAAAACGTGAGAGTTATGAAGACAAACAGTGAAGATTATGCCTATTACTATGCAGCGGAAGTTAGATTACACTACGCCAGCCATGGTCATGTATTCAATAGAGTGAAAGCGCAATCACAACCAGCTTCAGTGTAATAAGGATCAGGTAGGAAGAAGTTATGAAGCCAAACAGATCATACATTCATGTTGTGAAGACAAAAGATAAAGCAAGCATGCAATGGCTTCACAATGAATAACTGTAAGTAAAAAGGAAGTGAAGATGAAACCAGTGACACGTTGAAGACAATGATTTGTTGGACCAGTTCCAGTTGCTGTGACAACTGTACGTCTGGTTGGAGCGGCTAGGTATTTAAACCAAAGGACACACAGTCCCGGACACCCAGTCAAGGACACTTAGTCCAAGACACCCAGTCCTCACCGTTTTCTCCTTGAGCTAAGGTCACACAGACCTCGCCCAATCACTCTGGTAAGTCTTCAAGGTAGACTCCCAAACCTTCACAGACTTCGTTCATCGGCAATCCACAATTTCTCTTGGATGCTCAGAACGCGACGCCTAACCGTCTGGAGGATGCACAGTCCTCAAGTGTAATAAGTCTTCAAATCACACAGACACGAAGACTTAAGTGATGCCCAATTTACTCTGGCTCTGGGTGGTTAGGGCTTTTCTCCTCACTGGGAATTTTTCTTTCAAAGGCTTCGAGGTGGGTTGCTCTCAAACGACAAAAGCCGTGCACTGAAATCTGAGCAGCCAACCATTTATGGTTGTGGGGGGTGGACTATTTATAGCCACTTGGCAACCCGACCTGATCTGTCCGAAATGACCCTGGGTCACTAAGGAACTGACACGTGTACCAACGGTCGAATTTTGAACTCACACGGCAACTTTACTCGGGCTACAAGTAAAGCTGACTTGTCTGACTCTGGACAAGATTTTCTCTCAAAGTCTTCACTCGAAGACATAGGATTTGAATTAGGCATCACTTCAGTCATTCTGACTGGTTCTCTTCGACCCCACTTAACAGTACGGTGGTTCCTATGACACAACATGAATGAAATAAAACTACGAAGGATCTAGGTCTTCGAGTTCCAAAAGCTTCATAGGGAGTCTTCTCATGTCATTGTCTTCAATATGAATATCTTCATAAGCCACCATTGTCTTCAATGTCTTCGTACATTTTTAGGGGTCATCTCTGGTAGTAAAACCGAATCAATGAGAGACTTCTACCTGTGTTTTCCTGCAATTCTCACAAACACATTAGTCCCTCAGCTAGGTTTGTCGTGAATACTCCAAAACCAACTAGGGGTGGCACTAGATGCACTTACAACAGGAAAAGCATCAAGATTGGAGCACCAACTTAAGCCAGAGGTTGAAGAACCAGCATGCAGCTCAGAGAGGTCAAGATCGAGCCAAAGGCACAGGATATCAGCAAGAGAAGGACCTCCCTTGTCGGGCAGGCAAGCCTAGAAAGGGGCCAGGCCATCACCAGAAGCAAGCAGCCAAGACTCCCCAGCAGCAATTTCCGGGGTTTGTGGGACCTGAACCACCCCGCCAACCACTCAGGAACGACCCACATTGTCAATCAGTGCAGTGTCAAGCCGCAAGGTGATTAAGTAGCAGCATTCGCCACATGGCAGCCAACTCCTATAGAAGAAACCCATAGGTGACACCCGTCCAACGACGTGTCAAGAGAACAAGTGCGAAGCTGGCAAGATAAGCCCAGCAGGCCTTACCGGGCAGCTAGTGATGTGACACTGAGCGATGCATTTAATGCACCCTGCCAGCCCATAGAGTTAGGTATGACAACACTGTTTGCTATCATATTAGTGGGTAATAACTGTTTTTCCACTATGGTGACCCCTTAATCTATAAAAGGAGGCCCATGGCAATAGTAGGATGCGGTTAAAGTTTTGGAAACTTGACAAAACCCAAGCCATCATATGCTTGTGGTCACCATAGCCCTGAGGCAGACCTTGCCGGGCTAGTGTACCACAGACCACCACGTTCGTTTCCACCATCAATCCACCAAAGCAGGAGTAGGGTTTTACGCCTCATGGTGGCTCGAACCTGGGTAAATTGCTTGTGTGCTCTCTGCTGTGCTGCCGTGATACGTCTCCAACGTATCTATAATTTTTGATTGTTCCATGCTATTATATTATCTGTTTTGGATGTTTATAATGGGATTTATTATACACTTTTATATTATTTTTGGGACTAACCTACTAACCCAAGGCCCAGTGCAAATTCCTGTTTTTTTTGCCTATTTCAGTGTTTCGCAGAAAAGGAATATCAAACTGAATCCAAATGGAATGAAACCTTCGGGAGAGTTATTTTTGGAACAAACGTGATCTAGGGGACTTGGAGTAGACGTCAAGAAAGGAGTGAGGAGGCCACGAGGCAGGGAGGCGCGCCTGCACTCCCTAGACGCGCCTGATAACCCGCAAGTATAGGGGATCGCAACAGTTTTCGAGGGTAAAGTATTCAACCCAATTTATCGATTCGACACAAGGGGAGCCAAAGAATACTCTCAAGTATTAGCAGCTGAGTTGTCAATTCAACCACACCTGGAAACTTAATATCTGCAGCAAAGTATTTAGTAGCAAAGTAATATGATAGTAGTGGTAACGGTAGCAAAAGGTAACAGTAGAAAAAGCAATGTTTTTGGTATTTTGTAGTGATGATAGCAATAGCAACGGGATGGTAAACAAGCGAAGAATAATATATGGAAAGCTCTTAGGCAATGGATATGGAGAATTATGTCGGATGCGGTTCATCATGTAACAGTCATAACCTTGGGTGACACAAAACTAGCTCCGGTTCATTGATATAATGTAGGCATGTATTCCAAACATAATCATACGTGCTTAGGGAAAAGAACTTGCATGACGTATTTTGTCCTACCCTCCCGTGGCAGCGGGGTATTTACGGAAAATAAGGGATATTAAGGCCTCCTTTTAATAGAGTACCGGAACAAAGCTTTAATACTTAGTGAATACATGAACTCCTCAAACTACGGTCATCACCGATAAGTATCCCGATTATTGTCACTTCGGGGTTAACGGATCATTACACATAATAGGTGACTATAGACTTGCAAGATAGGATCAAGAACTCTCATATATTGATGAAAACATAATAGGTTCAGATCTGAAATCATGGCACTCTGGCCCTAGTGACAAGCATTAAGCATAGCAAAGTCATACCAACATCAATCTCAGAACATAGTAGACACTAGGGATCAAACCCTAACAAAACTAACTCGATTACATGATAGATCCCATCCAACCCATCACCGTCCAGCAAGCCTACGATGGAATTACTCACGCACGGCGGGGAGCATCATGAAATTGGTGATGGAGGATGGTTGATGATGACGATGGCGACGGATTCCCCTCTCCGGAGCCCCGAACGGACTCCAGATCAGCCCTCCCGAGAGGTTTTAGGGCTTGGCAGTGGCTCCGTATTGTAAAACGCGATGATTTCTTCTCTCTGATTTATTTCTACCTGAAACTTAATATATGGAGTTGGAGTTGGAGTCGGAGAGGCAATAAGGGGCCCACGAGGTAGGGGGCGCGCCCCCACCCTCGTGGAGAGGTGGTGGGCCCCCTGGCCTTTATCTTTTGCAGGTATTTTTCTTATTTTCTGAAAAGTGGCTCCGTGAAGTTTCAGGTCATTCCGAGAATGTTTGCTCCTGCACATAAATAACACCATGGTAATACTGCTGAAAACAGCGTCAGTCCGGGTTAGTTCCATTCAAATCATGCAAGTTAGAGTCCAAAACAAGGGCAAAAGTGTTTGGAAAAGTAGATAAGTTGCAGACGTATCAACTCCCCCAAGCTTAAACCTTTGCTTGTCCTCAAGCAATTTAGTTGACAAACTGAAAGTGATAAAGAAAAACTTTTACAAACTCTGTTTGCTCTTGTTGTTGTAAATATGTAAAGCCAGCATTCAAGTTTTCAGCACAGATTATAACTAACCACATTCACAATAACGCATAGGTCTCAAGTTTACTCATATCAATAGCATAATCAACTAGTGAGCAATAATAATAAATCTCGGATGACAACACTTTCTCAAAACAATCATAATATGATATAACAAGGTGGTATCTCGCTAGCCCTTTCTGAGACCGCAAAACATAATTGCAGAGCACCTTTAAAGACCAAGGACTGACTAGACATTGTAATTCATGGTAAAAGAGATCCAGTCAAGTCATACTCAATGTAAACTAACAATAATGAATGCAAATGATAGCGGTGCTCTCCAACTAGTGCTTTTTAATAAGAGGATGATGACTCAGCATAAAAGTAAATAGATGGCCCTTCGCAGAGGGAATCAGGGATTTGTAGAGGTGCTAGAGCTCGGTTTTGAAACAGAGGTGAATAATGTTTTGAGCGGTATACTTTCATTGTCAACATAACAACCAAGAGATGGCGATATCTTCCATGCTACACATATTATAGGCGGTTCCCAAACAGAATGGTAAAGTTTATACTCCCCCTTCCACCAACAAGCATCAATCCATGGCTTGCTCGAAACAATGAGTTCCTCCAACTAACAAGAGTCCCAGGGGGAGTTTTGTTTGCAATTATTTTGATTTAGTTTGCATAAAGCATGGGACTAGGCATCCCGATGACCAGCCATTTATCTCGTGAGTGAGGAGCGGAGTCCACTCCTCTTGAGAATAACCTGCCTAACATGGAAGATATAGACAACCCTAGTTGATACATGAGCTACTCGAGCATACAAAACAGGATATTTATTTTAAGGTTTAGAGTTTGGCACATACAAATTTACTTGGAACGGCAGGTAGATACCGTATATAGGTAGGTATAGTGGACTCATATGGAATAACTCTGGGGTTTATGGAGTTTGGATGCACAAGCAGTATTCCCGCTTAGTACAGGTGAAGGCTAGCAAAAGACTAGGAAGCGACCAGCTAGAGAGCAACAACAGTCATGAACATGCATTAAAGTTAATCAACAACGAATGCAAGCATGAGTAGGATATAATCCACCATGAACATAAAAATCGTGAAGGCTATGTTGATTTTGTTTCAACTACATGCGTGAACATGCGCCAAGTCAAGTCACTTAAATCATTCAGAGGAGGATACCACCCTATCATACCACATCACAACCATCTCAATAGCATGTTGGCATGCAAGGTAAACCATTATAACTCATAGCTAATCAAGCATGGCACAAGAAAATATGATCTCTAATTGTCATTGCAAACATGTTTATTCATAGTAGGCCGAATCAGGAATGATGAACTAATCATATTTACAAAAACAAAAGAGGTCGAGTTCATACCAGCTTTTCTCATCTCAGCCAGTCCATCATATATCATCATAATTGCCTTTCACTTGCACGACCGAATTTTGTGAATAATAATAATGCACGTGCATTGGACTAAGATGGAATCTGCAAGCATTCAATAAACATGAGAAGACAAGGCAATATGGGCTCTTTTGTCAGATCAAAAATAATGCATATAAGAGCCACTTCAACAATTTAATGATGGTCTTCTCCTATCGACCCCCAAAGAATAGAAAAGAAATAAAACTATTTACACGGGAAAGCTCCCAACAAGCAAAAAAGAAGAAGAGGAAATATTTTTGGGTTTTCTTTTTAATTACTACTACAAGCATGGAAATTAAACTGACTAAAAGCTACAACTAAATTTTTTTGGTTTTTCTTAAGGTTTATTAAACACACAAGAAGAAAAGCATAAAAAAGTAAATTAAACTAGCATGGATGATACAATGAAAAAGTATGAGCACCGACATCTAGCACTGAGTGTGTGAACATGAATGTAATGTCGGTGGGAAATACGTACTCCCCCAAGCTTAGGCTTTTGGCCTAAGTTCGTCTATGGCCACGGCTGGCTTGGCGGATAACCATAATAGTAGTTGGGGTCATACTGAGAAGAAGAAGAGGAAGACTCCGATTGCCACTGGCTGACAATCATCTCCGGATCCCATTGGTAATTATACTGTCGTGAAGGATCAACTTGTGGTTCCGACTCTGGCTCCTCGGCTGGTGCAGGGTTCCGCTAGGCGTGAATAGCCTTCAACGGAACAAGGTACGTGCCTGAAGATAAATCAAACAAAGAAGGGGCATGCAGGGTAATAGTCTCAGGATGATGTTTATTAAAGAACAGTTGATATTTAAGCTCTCCTTCCCTATTCTTAACAATAAAATCATGTGCCACCATACTTTTATAATCTAGATAAACATGAGGCGACACCTTTTCTTCCTTCTCAAAATGCCTAATAGGTATGTTAAAATGTGCAGCTAGGCGTGAAGCATAGATGCCTCCAAAGATGGGGCCCTTAGTACGGTTCAGACTTAACCATTTAGCAATAATGCCGCCCATACTAAAAGTGTTATCACTATATAAACCGTGGAGCAGAATAATAATATCAGGGATACTAAGGTTTCCATAGTTTCCGCGACCAATTAAGCAACGATTAGCAAATAATGCAAAATAACATAAAAAAGGAAAATGTATGCTAGTGATTCGTGAATCGGAAACCTTCCTTGTTTCACCTACAGTGATAGTATCAATAAACCCCTCCCATCATCATGATGTGGTTCTTTTGTCTTGCCCTCAAAAGGGACTAAACAAATCCGACAAAAATCATAAAGTGACATCTCCTTATTGTAGCGACCAGACCTCAAACGGTCTGATCTCTGTGCTCCGGTGTCATCCCTGGATCAGTAATGCTGACACCACACAGTACTCGGAGGATTTATAGCAGAGTAGCAATCACACACTTATTACATCGAGTGTCTCAAAAGAGAACTTATTACAATAAATATGGCTTAAGGCCATCTAATAATGATAACAACGGAAGGCTTGGAAGATAAGTGAGTCCATCAACTCCAACAGCATCACTGAGTATAGAACCACGACCTAAGAACTCCTTAATCGTCTTCTGAAAAGTCTGCAACATTAATGTTGCAGCCCGAAAACGGGTCAGCACATGGAATATGCTGGCAAGGTAACACATAGAGAGTAATGGAATGAAACAGCTTTACTATATGCATATTTGGCTGGTGGAAAGCTCTATGATTACAGTTTTGCGTAAAGCCAATTTTTCCCTATTTCAAAGGAATAAAATTTATTTTTCTATCATGGTAGTTGTTAAACATTGAGAATGGTTGACAGCATTCTCAATCCCAATTAAGCATCATCATTAAACATAACCCAACAAAATTAATTTAGAGTAACATGTTGAGATTCACATGATAATCCAAGTACTAGATACTCAAGATGTCCATAACCGGGGACACGGCTAATCATGATTAGTTTATTACACTCTGCAAAGGTTTGCGCACTTTTCCCCACAAGACTCGATCGCCTCCTTTTGGTTTCTCGCACTACATGGTGTTTGAGAAGACGGATGACCGAGACATAGTCTTTCAGAAGCGCTAGCACCTTACGATCGGGTAGACTGTACCACCTACATCCCCTACATCTGCTAGTCTACCACTGTAAGAGTTCGCACAACTTAGTCAACTATGCTAGAGCCCATAATAGCTTGTGGCTGCACACGGAAGTTTCTAGTATGAATAGTCTCATGATCCCTTTGAGCCTGGGTGGCGGTCCAAAAGAAAACAGGCAAGTCCTGGAATACCCCGGTGCCTCAATCCACCCAGATGTGTGTTTAAGTTGCCACCTTAGATAAACCATTAGTTAACAATCTCACATCTGTCATGGATATCACTCACCCAATCCACGTCTACTAGCATAGCATGGCACAATAAGCAAACGCAGAAGTAACTCCCAAAGGTTTGATAATAACAGGTAATAGGTACTACCTCATCTACTTCCCATCCCACAATTTAGTTAGATCCTAATCATGCAATGTGTGAGGATTGATCTAATGCAATAAAACTGGGTAGGAGAAAAGGTATGATCAAAGTGTTACTTGCCTTGCTGATGATCCGGGAAACCTAACGATTCGAAGTAACAGGCGGCGCACTCCGGGTACTCTATCGCAGACAAACAAACAAGTATGCAATAAGTACTCATCTAATGCACAGGTAAAACTCAAATAAGAGATCTAACCAGAAGGTTCAACTTAAGAACTCCGGTTGGCAAAAAGAATCAAATCGAACGAAGCAACGAAAATCTAACGGCGAAAGAAAACACTTCGTTCTAGTAATCTG
The DNA here is from genome assembly GCF_056163025.1 of Triticum urartu. Taxonomy (NCBI): domain Eukaryota; kingdom Viridiplantae; phylum Streptophyta; class Magnoliopsida; order Poales; family Poaceae; genus Triticum; species Triticum urartu. Next base: position 309,288,316 of record NC_141878.1, read on the forward strand.
GATCTAAGGCAAATTTTACAGTAGAAAAATCTTGTTTAAGTTGGTTAAAAGATAGAGGGTTTCGATACGAAACTCTAGGCGCTTGAATCACCTGATTCCGATAAACGAGCGAAAAGTTATACTAAAACGAAAATCGGATCAGGAATCGCGATCAGAAAAATCGCGGATTTAATCCGAGAAAAAGAAAAACGACGAACGCTCGCTAGAACGAACGAACGGATGAACGCTCACTATTTAAATAAACCGGAAAACCGATCTATTTAAAAAAACCGAATCTAAAACACCGACGAAAACCGATCTATTTTTTTTTGAAAAAAAACCGATGGCACGGAAGTCGAGGCGCGGCAAACCTCGGCGGCGGCGACGGTGGCGCGGGGCGGCGGCGACGCGGCGCGACGGCGGGCGCAGGCGGCGGCAGCGGCGGCGGCGTCCGGGTGGCGGCGCGGCTTGGGGGCTGGGGCGGCTAGGGTTTCCCCGGGGCTGGGCCTCGGCTTATAAAGGCCCCCTCGGGCCGGAGTCCTAGTCGGACACGGCCCGTAGGTCGGTTCATTTTTTTAAATTATTCCGCTCGGAAGAAAAATAAAAAGAAATACTAAACGGACTCCGAAAATTCCGAAATAAATTTTCGCGGGCTTCTAAAATCAAGCCGCACAAGGTGAACATTTATTTGGGACCTAAATGCAATTTTGAAAAATGCACATTTTTCCTAAATTCAAACAAAACACCGAAAAACTCCAAAATAAAATCTTATTTGATTTTATTATTAAATCCTCAATATTTCTTTATTTTGAGAAAGTCATTTTATTCCCTCTCTCATATTTTTGTAATAGAAATAATTGATGATAAAATATATAAAATCAAATGATCCTATTCTCAAAATTTGAGAGAACTCAAATATGAAAATAACGAAATCCCCAACTCTCTCCGTGGGTCATTGAGTTGCGTAGAATTTCTAGGATCAACCAAATGCAAAAATAAAATATGATATGCATTGATGATCTAATGTATAACATTCCAAATTGAAAATTTGGGATGTTACAAACCCTCCCCCCTTAAGATGAATCTCGCCCTCGAGATTCGGGTTGGCTAGAAAATAGGTGAGGGTGGTCTTTGAGCAAGTCTTCCTCTCGTTCCCAGGTGGCTTCATCCTCTGTGTGGTGGCTCCACTGAACTTTGCAAAATTTGATAACCTTGCCGCAAGTGACTCGACTGGCAAACTCGAGAATCTTAATTGGTTTCTCCTCGTAGGTCAAATCGTTATCCAACTGAATAGTTTCCCATGGCACTGTGTCTCTCAAAGGTATGTTAGCCATCTCCGCGTGACATTTCTTTAACTGAGAAACGTGGAACACATCATGAACTCCTGACAATCATTCGGGCAATTCCAACTTGTAGGCACTTCTCCCATACGCTCCAAAACTTGATATGGTCCTACAAATCGTGGCGCTAACTTCCCTTTAACTCCAAAACGCCTTGTTCCCCGAAGTGGAGATACTCGAAGATAAGATCTATCTCCAACTTCGTAAACTGTCTCCTTACGTTTAGAATCTGCATAACTCTTCTGTCCGGACTGGGCTACCTTGAGCCTATCGCGAATCAACTTCACCTTCTGTTCAGACTCTTTAATCAAGTCAGGACCAAACAACTGACGGTCTCCAACTTCGTCCCATGACAACGGTGTCCAGCACCTTCTTCCATACAAGGCTACGAAAGGGGCCATCTTTAAACTGGTTTGATAACTGTTGTTGTAAGAGAACTCTGCATATGGCAAATTATCGTCCCAACTAGATCCATAATCTAGCGCACAAGCTCTCAGCATATCCTCCAAGATTTGATTGACTCTCTCGGTCTGTCCATCTATCTATGGATGAAAAGCTGTACTGAATTCTAGCCTGGTTCCCAAAGTTTCGTGCAACTGTTTCCAGAACTTTGAGGTAAACTGGGTTCCTCTATCTGATATGATACTCCTCGGAACTCCATGCAGACATACGATCCTAATCATGTATATCTTTGCCAACTTAGCACTGGTGTAAGTGGTCTTTACCGGGATGAAATGAGCTACTTTTGTCAATCGATCAACTACAACCCAAATTGAGTCATAGCCTGGATGAGTCCTGGGCAATCCCGTGATAAAATCCATGCCTAGCTTATCCCACTTCCATTCGGGTATCGGCAATGGTTGTAACAATCCTGCCGGCTTCTGATGCTCTGCCTTTACTCTCTGACATACATCACAAACTGCTACGTACTCCGCAATATCCTTCTTCATTCCGGTCCACCAGAAAATATCCTTCAAATCCAAATACATCTTGGTATTTCCTGGGTGAATCGAATACGGTGAGTCGTGTGCCTCTTGCAAAATCAACTTCCTGATCTCCGGGTCATTGGGCACGTAAACCCGGTCTTCAAACCATAGGGTGTCGTGCTCATCCTCACGAAATCCTTTAGCTTTTCCTTTGCTCAGTTTCTCCTTTATAGCGGCAATCTCTTTGTCAGCTTTCTGAGCTTCCCTGATTTTATCCATCAAAGTTGACTGAATCTCCGATGCTGCTACATAGCCTCTCGGAACTATTTCCAAACATAGTTCACGAAGATTTTCGGCTAACTCCCTTGCTATTTCTCCCGTCATTAATGTATTGACATGGCTCTTACGGCTTAATGCGTCAGCTACTACATTAGCCTTTCCAGGATGATAATGCAATTTCATATCATAATCCTTGATAAGCTCCAACCATCTCCTTTGTCTGAGATTTAACTCCTTTTGTGTGAAAATGAACTTCAAACTCTTATGATCCGTGTATACCTCACAATGATTTCCAATGAGGAAATGTCTCCATGTTTTCAATGCATGCACTACGGCTGCTAACTCCAAATCATGCGTGGCATAATTCAACTCATGGGGCTTCAGTTGTCTTGAGGCATATGAAACAACTCTCCCTTCCTGCATAAGCACTGCTCCAAGTCCTCGACGTGAAGCGTCGCAATACACCTCATAATCTTTGGTCTGGTCTGGCAAAATCAATACTGGTGAGGTAACCAAATGTTTCTTCAACTCATGGAAACTAGCCTCACATTCCTCTGTCCATATGAACTTGGTATCTTTCTTCAGCAACTCCGTCATAGGCTTCGCAATCTTTGAGAAATTCTCAATAAATCTCCAGTAGTACCCTGCGAGTCCATGAAAACTCTGGATCTCTCCAACTGTTGTTGGGGCTTCCCACTTGGTCACGGTTTCAACTTTAGCGGGATCTACTGCTATACCTTCTCCAGATATAACGTGTCCGTGGAATCCTACTTCCTTCAACCAAAACTCACATTTGCTGAACTTGGCATATAATTGATGTTCTCTGAGTTTTCCAAGTACCAAACGCAAATGCTCCTTATGTTCCTCTTCATTCTTCGAATAAACCAGGATATCATCAATGAACACTACGACGAACTTATCCAGAAACTCCATAAACACTTTGTTCATCATGTTCATAAAATAGGTAGGGGCGTTAGTCAGACCAAATGACATAACGGTATACTCATACAGCCCATACCTGGTGGTAAAAGCTGTCTTCGGAATATCCTATTCTCGAATCTTCAACTGGTGGTATCCTGATCGCAGATCGATCTTGGAAAATACCTTAGCTCCTTGCAATCGATCAAATAGATCATTGATCATTGGTAGTGGGTACTTTTTCTTGATCGTAACTTCATTCAATCCTTGATAATCAACAACCATCCTTAACGATCCGTCCTTCTTCTCCACCAGAAGTACTGGCGATCCCCAAGGCGAAGAACTTGGGTGAATATATCCTTTATCCAGTAACTCCTTAATCTACTTCTTAATTTCCACCAAATCCTTTGCTGGCATCCTATATGGTCTCTTTGATATTGGCCCTGTGCCTGGCAATAACTCAATCAAAAACTCAATATCTCTATCCGGTGGCATGCCTGGCAACTCCTCTGGAAATAGATCAGGGAAATCCCTTACCACTGGTACTTCCTCCTGCACAACTCCTATTAGGCAATTTACTTGAGTCCTCTTTGGCACATGCCGGGATACATACTTGATCCTTCTCCCTTCTGGGGTGGTAAGCAAAATTGACTTACTAGCACATTCAATATTCCCTTCATACTTTGATAACCAATCCATGCCTAATATCACATCCAATCCTTGAGATTCCAATACTATTAGGTCTGAGGGAAAAACATAGTTACCAATCCTTAATGGTAACCGATCACACCATAGACTAGCCACATACTCTTCTCCAGGCGAGGTTACTAACATGGGTGACCTAAGGGCTTGGGTTGGTAGGTTATACTTATCCACAAATCCCCTTGAGATGTATGAATGCGGTGCACCAGTATCAAAAAGAACGAGTGCGGTAAATGACTTAACCAAAAACTTACCTATTACTGCATCGGGCTGAGCTTCTACCTCCTCCACGCTAACGTGGTTCACCTGTCCCCTGTTGAAAGGGTTCGACTTCTTCCCAGAACTTCCATTGCCATTTTGGCCTTCAGGACATTCATTGGCATAATGTCCGGTATTCTGACACTTAAAACAAGTGACTTGGCTCAGGTCCTTCTTGGCTGGGGTTGAGGGGTTGGTGCGGTTCTGGCCGTTGCTTCCTCCATTGCCATTTCCATTCTTGGTGCCATTGTGATTGTGCGAGCTACCTCCTCCATGGGTATGCTGAAATGTCCTCCCGGTCTAGGGGTAAAACGTGGCTTCTGCTGAGCTCCTGAATTGTACCTCCCTTGTCCATACTTCCTCTTGCGATTTTCAATTTGCTGCTGCTTGCCTTCAATCATAAGAGCACGATCTACCAACTCCTGGTAGTTGTTGAAGGTTGCTACCATTAACTGCATGCTCAACTCATCATTCAGTCCTTCCAGAAACTTCTCCTACTTAGCTGCATCTGTAGCAACGTCATCTGGTGCATAACGTGCTCACTTACTAAAGTCCTCTACATACTGGCCAATTGTTCGTCCTCCTTGGCGCAAGTTGCGAAACTCACGCTTCTTCATGGCCATAGCTCCTGCTGAAACATGGGCAGTACGAAAAGTCTGCTGAAACTGGTCCCATGTGACAGTGTCAATTGGGAATGTGGCTATGAAATTCTCCCACCATGATGCTGCTGGTCCTTCTAGCTGATGTGCGGCAAACTTCACCTTCTCCGCATCTGTGCATCCTGCTGTGGCCAACTCCCTAGCTGTCTTGTGGAGCCAATCATCTACTACTATCGGCTCGGTGCTACTGGAAAACACCGGCGGATTCAGCCTAAGAAAACGGGCTAAGTGGTCAACAGGTGGTGGTGGGGGTGGGTTGTTGTTGTTGTTCCCTTGATTCTGATTCCGGACTAGCAACTGCATCAATGTGTTCTGCTGCTGGATCAACTGGGTGAGCTCCGGTGGAAAGGCAAATCCGGGGTCACATCTCGGAGGCATCTGAGGGTTTAGAAAAGATGAGATATAAGAATAGAGGGGGTCTAAAGAGAAAACACTACCCATATGCACATGAGGCAAAAGCAAACAATTCACTTCAATCAATCAAACCAGGGCATACAATCGATCTAACTATCGCAAAAGTGCTCGGACTACTATATTTACATGGTGGACTACTAATACTGATGAGGGAGTCTACTAGAAATATTCTTCGGTTGCAGACTCCATGATATCTGCTCCAGCTTCATCAACATAGTCATCATTGCTACTATCTGGTTCCGAGTCGGTGCCGTCGATGATGATGTAGTCTTCCGGGCTAATCTCCTTGGGTTCTTCGTCTTCATCTACTTGCGTAGGGCCTCCCATAAATATTCCAATCTTCTTGATCAGGTCGTCATTCTTCTCCACCAATACTTCAGTTTCTTCTTCATAATCTTCACGTGTAGCCTTGAGTTCTTCCTCTAGTTCCTTGATTCTAGTCTTAGCCTTCTTCAGATCTATCATGTCGGCGCACATCTGGTTCTCCTGTCGTCGAATGTGCTGATTTAACTCCTGGATAAAAGCTGCGATTGACCTATCCTTCCTGGTGCTAATCATCTCCCAGTGTTCATCTCGGCGTCCACAAATCTGGTAGATAGTATCCTTGAGATCCTTGTGGTAGACTTCTCCAATGCGTCCCATGGCGATGTGAGCTGCCATGCTCTTTCCTAGACTCCAAGTTGGTGCATCAAAAGAAAACTCTATGGGCTCAGTGACTGGCATGAACATCCTTCCTGGAACTTGAACTTGAATCATCTAGCGCTCTTCTTCAGGTAAAGTGGCGTTGTAGGTTCCCATGAAGCTTGGTACTCCTATGTTCAGGTATCTAGTGACTTCCTTCAAGTGTCGTCCAAAGGGTGTATCTTCATCCGGTTGTGTGAACTTGTTCCTTGCATCCGCCATCCTAAAGAGTAGAAAAGATGAGGAGTCAGAAGAGAAGAGAGTGAAAAGTGATCTAGGTCTTTTAGCTTAGTGGTCGTGTCCTATAGTCAGCGTGTGCTCTGATACCATCTCTGTAGCGACCAGACCTCAAACGGTCTGATCTCTGTGCTCCGGGACAATTCGCTTGGCCATCTGGAGCAGACTGAAAGTTACGCCCCTGGCCACCAGGTCAGGTTTGGAAGCTTAAAATACACAGCCAATATCCGTGGAGACTTGATCTTTGACGGATTCGAGCCTCTGCCTTGTGTGTCACGCGATCATGATGAGTACGATTTAGCTCTACCGTCGGACAGTGTTCAGGAGATCACACAGGCAGCCGCTCCGACCCTCAATTCGGAGATAGTTGCGCCGTCCATGGGCGGGTGGATGGACCCCGCCACGGAGGCCTTACCCTCAGCGGCGATCGAGCCAAACATCGACCTTACCTTACACGAGAGTCGTGTTGTTAAACTGCCGGAACCTTCTCCGGCCATGGACTCCGAACCGCCTGCGCCCGTTCCTATTGAATCCGATTGGGCGCCGATCATGGAGCTTACCTCCGCGGATATTTTTCAGCACTCGCCCTTTGGCGACATACTAAACTCATTAAGGTCTCTCTCCTTGTCAGGAGGATCCTGGCCGAACTATGTCCAGCAGGATTGGGATGCGGACGACGAAGAAATTTGCGGCCCACCCACCACCCACTTAGTAGCCACTGTCGATGACTTAACCGACATGCTCCACTTTGACTCCGAAGACATCGACGGTATGGACGACAATGCGGGAGACGAAGAGGAACCACTGCCCACAGGGCACTGGACAGCCACCTCATCATCGATATATACATGGTGGATACACCCAAAGAAGGCAATGGCGACGAGATAACGGAGGATGACCCCTCCAAGAAGCAACCCAAGCGCCGACATCAACGACGCTGCTCTAAGTCCCGCCAAAGAAAAAGTGGTGATACCGGCACAGGAGATAATAACACTCCGGATAGTGCCGAAGACAACAACAATCCCCTGCAGCAAGATTTAGAGCAGGAGGATGGAAGAGCCAGCCCTCCTGAGAGAGCGGCAGATGGAGAGGCGGAGGATGATAATTACATGCCCCCCTCCAAAGACGAGGCAAGCCTCGGCGACGACGAATTCGCCGTGCCAGAGGATCCCGTCGAACCAGAGCGCTTCAAACGCCGGCTTATAGCCAAGGTAATTAGCCTTAAGAAAAAGCAGCAGCAGCTTCAAGCTGACCAAGATCTGCTAGCTGATAGATGGACTGAAGTCCTCGCGGCCGAGGAATATAAACTCGAGCGCCCCTCCAAGAGTTACCCAAAATGCAGGTTGCCACCCCAATTGGAGGAAGAAGCGTATGACACGGCTGATCGGCCACCTCGCGGCCGCGATAGAGGCCTTGCAGCCAAAAACTCAGCCTGCACCCTGACGCCATTCAAATAAAAAGGCATGGGGAGATACGTCAGACCAGCGAGACATATTGGAGGACAAAGCAAAGCATTCAAGATCGATCTATGGATCACGAGGGCGCCACTATGCGAGACGATAAATGCCACGCCGGATACAGTCAAAGTAAATCCGGCCGGGCCGAACACAGCGGGCAAGACCCATTCGAGTTGCGTCGCGATATAGCCGAATACAGAGGCGCCGCACACCCCTTATGCTTCACAGACGAAGTAATGGATCATCAAATCCCAGAAGGTTTCAAACCTATGAATATTGAATCATACGACGGCACAACAGATCCTGCGGTATGGATCGAGGATTTCCTCCTCCACATCCACATGGCCCGCGGTGATGACCTACACGCCATCAAATACCTCCCACTAAAGCTCAAGGGACTAGCGCGGCATTGGCTTAACAGCTTGCCAACAGAGTCCATTAGTTGTTGGGAAGATCTAGAAGCCGCATTCCTCGACAACTTTCAGGGCACTTATGTGCAGCCACCAGATGCCGATGACTTTGGCCACATAATTCAGTAGCCAGAAGAATCGGCCAGGCAATATTGGACTCGGTTCCTAACAAAGAAAAATCAAATCATCGACTGTCCGGATGCAGAGGCCCTAGCGGCTTTCAAACACAACATCCGCGACGAATGGCTAGCCCGGCACCTTGATCAGGAAAAGCCGAAATCTATGGCAGCCCTCACGACACTCATGACCCGCTTTTGTGTGGGAGAAGACAGCTGGCTGGCTCACAGTAATAACATATCAAAGAACCATGGTACTTCGGATACCTAGGACGGCAATAGCAGGTCACGTCGTAACAAACATAAGCACCGCATTAACAACGATAATAACGAGGATACGGCAGTCAATGACGGATTCAAAGGCTCTAAACCCAGTCAGCGGAAAAAGCCATTCAAACAAAGTATGCCGGGTCCATACAGCTTGGACCGTATACTCGATCACTCGTGTCAAATACACGGCACCCCATAAAAGCTAGCCAATCACACCAACAGGGATTGTTGGGTGTTCAAGCAGGCCGGCAAGTTAATTGCCGAAAACAAGGACAAGGGGCCACATAGAGATGACGAGGAGGAGCGCAGCCACACACTGGAGCACAAAAGAGGTTTCCCCCACAAGTGCGGACGGTGAACATGATATACACAACCCACATCCCCAAGAGGGAGCGGAAGCGTGCGCTCAGGGACATATATGCATTGGAGCCAGTCGCCCCAAAGTTCAACCCATGGTCCTCCTATCCGATCACTTTCGATCGCATGGGACCATCCCACTAGTATCCGTCATGGCGGATTTGCCGCACTGGTTCTGGACCCAATCATTGATGGATTTCACATCACTCGAGTCCTTATGGATGGCGGCAGCAGCCTGAACCTGCTTTATCAGGACACAATGCGCAAAATGGCTATAGACACCTCAAGGACCAAACCCACAAAAACGACCTTTAAGGGCGTCATTCCAGGCGTAGAGGCCCATCGCACGGGCTCAATTACACTAGAAGTGGTCTTCGGATCCCCGGACAACTTCCAAAGCAAAGAGTTAACCTTCGACATAGTCCCGTTCCGCAGTGTTTATCTTGCACCGCTCGGGCGAACCGCATTTGCGAGATTCAATGCGGTACCGCATTATGCATACCTCAAGCTCAAGATGCCAGGACCTCGTGGGGTTATTACAGTCAATGGAAATAGAGAGCGCTCTCTCTGAACAGAGGAGCACACCACGACCCTCACAGCAGAAGCGCAAAGCCACCTCTCAAGGCAATCCACCAGTTCGGCGTTTCAAGACCCGGACACCTTCAAGCGCGCTCGGAGCAATCGACAACTAGACCGCCTGGCGCGATCTGAGCTCGCATAGCAATGCGGCCCCCACCCCAGTCCCAGCCGAACGGCGAAACTCGTTCCACGCGTACATAATAACGCATTAAAAATATCATGGGCACAGGTGGGGAGGGGGGACACACTGCGGAACGCCCCAAGACGCTTGGTTATTTTTCTCTTTTTCAGGACCTTAATCTATGGAAACCCTGTCCAGCAGCACTATCGCCGAACACATGATGCAACAACCAAGGAGGCAGAAAGCTATGTCACACCACGGAATTCCCAGGTGGATTACAATAACGAGCGAAATATTTGATTTAATACTGTTCCTCAGCTTGCCCTTGGAAGGGACATAGTCCTACTCTTTGCTTATCGCACCATCTATATCATTCTGCTTTAACGCACCTTTTTGAATAAACAATGCATAACATTACGACTATTATTACATTCTTGTTATATATATGTGTGTGTTCATTAAATGACCCCTTACAACCGTACACTTTGGTACGACAAATACACCAGGGGCTTACGTACCCCACAATGTGGTGTGAAAAGTCCGAACACTTTCACAAGTGCGGCACCACGAACTTATAGCATTATATGCATAGCTCTGAATCATGTCTTTGGTCAAATGTTGGGTTTGCCCGGCTCCTATGTTTTGGTACCTTATGTTCCGTTCTATCGGCTAAGGTAGCGCTAGGAGAACTACTGCGATTGTGCCCCGGTTCTGCTGGGCTAAAGCACCTCAGTAAAGAAAGCTAAAACTGACTGTCATGATAAGGTGAGAGACTGGTCGCTGTTCGGCGAGGTTTTCGAGTCCCTAAAGACTTATGCCGCTTAGAGCGAGGGGCCGGCCCTGTCCGGCTTAAAGGCGTGTATCGCGCCCCGAATTCGGCCTTCCGAATACCAGGGGCTTGGCCGAAATTTAAAATTATAGAATTCTATGGCTAAGTGAGAGTGATAAAGCATTATTAGTCGGGCTGCTTTGTTCGTTGTGCTGAGCACCTCCCTCGAAGGACCCAAACATGGGAACAAGAGTGCTCAGGTTTATCCCGAACACCCTAGTACTCGTGGCATGGGGGCAGAAGCCGAGGACTAGCCATCTCTCAGATTGGATAAATAGCCAAACATAAGGTAATATTTTAAATTCACACAAGCGTTGCATAGCGCATATGAAACAAGTTTTCATCATACAGGATCACACGAGAAAGTTCACTCAAATATTACATCCTTTGAACATTCGTCCGCTACAAGACGGGCACCCTTCAGGACACCCTCATAATAAATTTCGGGGGTGCGATGCTCCTTGCCCTGCGGCGGTCCTTCCTTGATCAGCTTCACGGCGTCTAGCTTGGCCCACTGCACCTTCACACGGGCGAAAGCCCGGCGTGCACCTTCGATGCAGACGGACCGCTTGACGACCTCCAGCCGTGTGTAGGCATCCACAAGTCGCCTCAGCAGGCCGAAGTAGCTATTCGGAAGGGCATCGCCAGGCCACAGCCGGACTATAAGGCCCTTCATGGCCTGTTCGGCCGCCTTGTGCAGCTCGACCAGCTGCTTTAGCTGGTCGCTCAGAGGCATTGGGTGTTCGGTCCCAGTATACTTAGACCAGAACAGCTTCTCCATTGAGCTTCCCTCCTCGGCCTGGTAAAACTGCGCAGCATCCGACACGCTGCGGGGCAAATCTGCGAATGCTCCTGGAGAGCTCCGGATTCTGGTAAGTAATCGGTAATTTACTTTCATATGATTGCTCTGCATATAGAATGCCTTACCCGCCGCTATCTTCTTCATTGTGTCGATCTCCTGGAGGGCCTTTTGGGCTTCGGCCTTGGCACTTTTTGCGCTCTCGAGGGCTGCGGCAAGCTCAGACTCACGCGTCTTCGAGTCAAGCTCCAACGCCTCGTGCTTCGTCAGGAGAGCCTGGAGCTCTTCTGCACCTCGCCCACACGAGCCTCTTGCTTTTCCCGCTTGGTGCGGTCCTTGGCCGCTTTATCTTCGGCCTTGGTTAGCACTTGCTTCAGGGTTGCCACCTCAGTCGTGGCCCCTGGCAAATATACAATGATCCTGTCATTTTGCAATCGCGTCTTCTTTTATATATACATATCTATAGATAGCGTATTACTTACCCTTGTTCTCCTCGAGCTGCCTCTTGGCAAGGCCGAGCTCTTTCTTGGACCCCTCGAGGTCCTGCTTCAGTACGACGACCTCCGCAGTCAGTGCGGCGGACGCCAGCAGCGAAGCCTACATACGCATATTGACATACTCATATTAGACTCCTGCGATATTGTTTGATCCTCTGTTCGGCTTTTCCTTGTGAACACCGAACAGAGCATCAGGGGCTACTGTCTATGCGGTAATATTTTCCTATATTTCAAACACTTACCTCAAAGCCTGTTAGAAGGCTGGCACATGCTTCAGTCAATCCGCTCTTGGCGGACTGAACCTTCTGGATCACCGCACTCATGATAGTGCGGTGCTCCTCGTCGATGGAAGCGCTGTGAAGCGCTTCTAGCAGATTGTCTGGCACCTCTGGATGGACAGAGGTCACCGGTACAGGCATCTAGCCCCTCTTAGAAGGAGGCCGCCTGCCCGAGCCCGGAACCACTGGAGGTTCCGGCGTGGTGTTCGGATGAGGGCCGAACTCGGAGCTCTCAGGGGCCTTGTCCCCTCGGCTCCCGGAGTCCGGGAAGCCGCCTTGAGGCGCCTCCGGGACTGTCTCCCCTCGACCTGGTGCCTCATGAGACAACACCTCGACATCGACATCAGGATGAGGGGAGGTGGAGGTCGGGACTGGATAGCTATCCATGTCCGACGAGCCCAGGGAGCTGTCCGATGATACATCGATACTGGCTCGTGGTGGCCTGCATAATCATGTTCGGCGTTAGGGAAAGCAGTGCAACAAAGGAATGCTATGAGTTACTCTGGTATCCGAATACTTACGATCTCCCCAGGGGCTTGGCCCTCGGCAACCACTCGTCTTCGCCTTCGTCGGCAGCGGTGGAACTGTCCGGAAGGAGAGTCCTTCCCTTCTTGGACCCTTCAGCCCCCCCAGTTGGGGCGGCCTTCCTTTTCTTATCTCCCCCAATAGGAGGGGGGCATCTTCTTATTCTTCCTTGTCTTCGGGGGAGGAGTGCACCGCAGAGTCATCGGACGGTGAGTCTGACGAAGCCTGGCGTCGGGAACTCTTTCGGGTTTCCTTGGCCTTCTTGGTCTTCTCCGGCACCTTGTAAGGAGCCGAAGTCAGCATCTCCGTCAGGAGAGCGCCCGCAGTGTCTTCGGGCAAGGGGGCCGGACAGTTAATCTTCCCTGACGTCTCCACCCAGTCCTGTCAAAGGCATGGAGATTAGACCCCGCACATGATTAAGCTAGGGGAAATAAATGTCCTATGGGACGTATTGAACTCACTGAATGCGCTAGGCGCTTTGCGCTTAGTCCGCGGTCCTCGGCGAGAGAAGGAGGGACCTCGGCGCCCTTGAATAGCACCTTCCAGACGTCCTTGTGCGTTGTATCGAAGAGCTCGCTCAGAGTCTGGTGATGGGCCGGGTCGAACTCCCACAAGTTAAAATCCCATTTTTGACATGGGAGGATCCGGCGGATGAGCATAACCTGGACTATGTTGACAAGCTTGAGCTTCTTGCTTGCTATACTCTGGATACATTTTCGGAGTCCATCCAGCTCCACCGATGAACCCCATGACAAGCCCTTCTCTTTCCAGGAAGTGAGCCGTGTAGGGAATCCGGATCGAAACTCGGGGGCCACCGCCCATTTGGCGTCGCACGGCTCGGTGATGTAGAACCACGCTGATTGCCATCCCTTTATGGTCTCCACAAAGGAGCCTTCAAGCCATATAACATTGGGCATCTTGCCCACCATGGCTCCGCCGCATTCTGCTTGTTGGCCTCCCACAACCTTCGGCTTGATATTGAAGGTCTTTAACCACAGGCCGAAGTGGGGCCGGATGTGGAGGAAAGCCTCACACACGACGATGAACGCCGAAATGTTGAGCACGAAGTTCGGGCCAGATCATGAAAGTCCAGCCCGTAGTAGAACATGAGACCACGGATGAATGGATGGAGGGGAGACCCCAGTCCGCGGAGGAAGTGGTGGAGGAAAACTATGCTCTCGTGAGGTTCCGGGGTAGGGACGATCTACCCCGCAGCAGGCAGCCGATGCGCGATATTCGCGGCTAAGTATCCGGCTCCGCGCAGCTTCTTGATATGTCCCTCCGCAATGGAGGAAGCCATCCATTTGCCTCCCGCTCCGGACATGTTTGGAGAAGGTTGAGGGAAGGGATGTGGACTTGGGTGTTGGAGCTCGAGTGTGCGAAAATGGATGAGCAAAGGAGGAAGAAGGCGTGGATGAAAAGGTGAATCCTTATCCCTTTATATAGGCGGACGAAACTAAGCGTCCACACTAGCTTGGTAAAACTCGCTTATCCCCCAAGCGCCGTAATCGATGGCGCGGTTGGGTTACCCACACCCGTATTGATGAGAATCCCGTGATAAGGGGACACGATCTCTGCTTTGACAAGACGTGTCAAAAAACCGCCTCGCGTTATGTGCGGGGCTAGTTAGAAGAAACGGTTCGAATAATCACCGGTCCGTGACATAATGTCGTGTTACCAAAACAAGTCAGCAAATTAGATTTGTAGAAATATTATTCTCTCTATTGTGGTATGTGGAACTTATTTTGCAGGGTCGGACATTATCCTCATATTCAAATTCTTCCATGGCATATTTGAAGGAGGAACCCGCCTTGCAATGCCGAAGACAATACTGCGCGCCGGACTCATCGTCATTGAAAGCCTGGTTCAGGGGCTACTGTGGGAGTCCTGGATTAGGGGGTCTCCGGACAGCCGGACTATCTCCTTTGGCCGGACAGTTGGACTATGAAGATACAAGATTGAAGACTTCATCTCATGTCCGGATGGGACTCTACTTGGCATGGAAGGCAAGCTAGGCAATACAGATATGTATATCTCCTCCTTTGTAACCGACCTTGTGTAACCCTAGCCCCCTTCGGTGTCTATATAAACCGGAGGGTTTTAGTCCGTAGGACAACATACAATCATACCATAGGCTAGCTTCGAGGGTTTAGCCTCTCCAATCTCGTGGTAGATCTACTCTTGTACTACCCATATCATCAATATTAATCAAGCAGGACGTAGGGTTTTACCTCCATCAAGAGGGCCCGATCCTGGGTAAAACATTGTGTCCCTTGCCTCCTGTTACCATCCGCCTTAGACGCACAATTTGGGACCCCCTACCCGAGATCCGCCGGTTTTGAGACCGACAGCGGGGATGGGAGCTGGGATGGGCGCGGGTGCAGCAACCGCTGCAGCCAACTCGTTTTGGGCCATCTCCATGAGGCCCCATTCCTCCTTATTTTCTATCTCCTCCGGCTCAGAGTCGACTTCACCAAACTTGAGCACTTGTGGCAGATGGTCCTTCTGCGCCATGGCGTTGGTGGAGGTCTGCGGGAGGGAGGGGAATGGGAGGCAAACAGTAAGGCCGCCCGTATTAGGCGTAGGCTCGGGCGCCATTAATCGATAGGAAGGCGGGCAACCATGGAAGTCAAAGGGATCGCTTCCCAGTGAGCTTGCCCAGCATACAGCTCACATGCTTCCCGGTGAGCCTGCGCATTAGAGGACAGATTGCACGCCTCTCGGTCGGCGTACGCACAGGACTGAGCTCGCACGCCTCTCGTTCAGTCAGGCAGCTGCCCGCACGGCACCTCCTATAGCCATTAAAACCAATACGCGTCGC
This sequence comes from Triticum urartu, assembly GCF_056163025.1. NCBI lineage: Eukaryota > Viridiplantae > Streptophyta > Magnoliopsida > Poales > Poaceae > Triticum > Triticum urartu. Next base: position 309,303,768 of record NC_141878.1, read on the forward strand.
ATCACGTGAATGGTTAACAGAACGCACACAGTTTTAATTATACAAACGTTTGAGATATTAAAGTGGCAGCTATGTTTTCAAAATGCCTTTGTTGGTTGTTATTCGAGTGTGCCTTCTCTCGAAATGGACACGAAAAATACCACAACATGTGAGGTGCCATTCCATGATAGCATGCCAAGTTTCATGAATTTCAGACGAGTTTTGGATTTACTAGAATTTAAAAACAAAGTATCTCAATGTTTTGCTGGCAATCAACGGAGCCCTAGTGTTTGAAGTTCATTCCCCTTTCTTGCATGGGACCTAAGAATGCACACAAGGCCAAAAATTTGATTTTTCAACCACTTTATATGCACTGGAGCATGTGCATGTAGTTCAAATTTGAATTATGCACATACATGCATTGAAAACTCAATTAATGCATAAAAATATCCAAACGAACCCCAAAAAATCCCAAAAATTGACACAACACTCCTGTTGTTCTATGTTGACACGAGATTTTTTTTGAAAGCAATAAGAGGCAATGGATATCATTTCGTCCCCAAAGATGGGACGTTCCCTATCGAAACCATGATGCTTGTTGTGAGAAGCATATACCCAAACCGGCCCCAAATGGGACAAAAATTTTACCACGGCATGTTGATGCCGCTCCATGATAGCATGCCAAGTTTCATGAAATTTAGACGAGTTTTGGATTTACTAGAATTTAAAAACCAGGTATCTGAATGTTTGTGGCCAAGTGATGGTGGCAGGGTGTTTGACATTCATTCCCATTTCCTGCATGGGACCTAAGCATGCAACCAAGGACACATATTTGAATTTTCAACCAATTTATATGCATTAGAGCATGTGCATTTAGTTCAAATTTGAATTATGCACATGAATGCATTGGCAACTCAGTTAATGCATAAAAATGTCCAAACGAACCCCGAAAAATCCCAAAAATTGACACAACACTCCTATTGTTTTATGTTGACACGAGATATTTTTGGAAAGCAATAAGAGGCAATGGATATTGTTTCGTCCCCAAAGGTGGGACATTCTCTACCGAAACCATCAGGCTTGTTGTGAGAAGCTCTGGTTTGTGAGAAGCATATACCCAAACCTGCCCCAAATGGGACAAAATTTTTACAACGGCATGTTGATGCTGCTCCCTAATAGCATGCCAAGTTTCTTGAATTTTTGACGAGTTTGTGATTTACTAGAATTTAAAAACCAGGTATCTCAATGTTTGCGGCCGAGTGACGGGGGCAGGGGACATTTATTCCCATTTCTTGTATGGGACCTAAGCATGCAAACAAGGACACGGATTTGAATTTTCAACCAATTTAAATGCATTAGAGCATGTGCATTTAGTTCAAATTTGAATTATGCACATCAATGCATTAAAAACTTAGTTGATGCATAAAAATGTCCAAACGAACCCCGAAAAACCCCAACAATTGACACAACACTCCTGTTGTTCTATGTTGACACGAGAAATTTTTTGAAAGCAATAAGAGGCAATGGATATTGATTTGTCCCCAAAGGTGGGACGTTCCCTACCGAAACCATCAGGCTTGTTGTGAGAAGCTCTGGTTTGTGATAAGCATATCCACAAACCTGCGCCAAATGGGACACAAAATTTACCATGGCATGTTGATGCCGCTCCATGACAGCATGCCAAATTTCATGAATTTCAGACGAGCTTTGGATTTACTAGAATTTAAAAAGCAGGTATCTCAATGTTTGCAGCCGAGTGACGGTGGCAAGGTGTTTGACATTCATTCCCATTTCCTGCATGGGACCTAAGCATGCAACCAAGGACACATGTTTGAATTTTCAACCAATTTATATGCATTAGAGCATGTTCCTGTAGTTCAAATTTGAATTATGGACATGAATGCATAGAAAACTCAGTTAATGTATAAAAATGTCCAAGCGAACCCCGAAAAATCCCGAAAATTGACACAACACTCCTGTTGTTCTATATTGATGCCAGAAAGGTGAAACGTTCCCTACCGAAACCATCAGGCTTGTTGTGAGAAGCTCTGGTTTGTGAGAAGCATATCCCTAAACCTACCCCAAATGGGACAAAAAATTAACACAGCATGTTGATGCCGCTCCAAGACAGCATGCCAAGTTTCATGAATTTCAGACGAGCTTTGGATTTACTAGAATTTAAAAACCAAGTGTCTCGATGCTTGCGACCGAGTGACGGGTGCCAGGGTGTTTGACATTCATTCTCATTTCTTGCATGGGACCTAAGCATGCAACCAAGGACACGGATATTTTCAACCAATTTATATGCACAAGGGCATGTGTATGTAGTTCAAATCTGAATTATGCACATGAATGCATAGAAAACTCAGATAATGTATAAAAATGTCCAAGCGAACCCCGAAAAATCCCAAAAATTGACACAACACTCATGTTGTTCTATGTTGACACTAGGAAAAAAATTGAAATCGAGAAGAGGCAACGGATATCATTTTGTTTAGAAAGGTGAAACGTTCCCTACCGAAACCATCACACTTGTTGTGAGAAGCTCTAGTTTATGAGAAGCTTATACCCAAACCTGCCCCAAATTGGACACAAATTTTATCACAACACGTTGATTCTGCTCCATGATAGCATGCCGAGTTTCATGAATTTCGGACGACATTTGGATTTACTAGAATTACAAAAGCAAGTATGTCGACGTTTGCCGGAGAGCCACACTGTTGTGGTGTTCGAAATTCATCCCCATATCTTGCATGGGACAAAAGTATAAACCCATGGACACATATATGATTTTACCACCCATGTTGGTGCACCGGAGCATGTGCATGTAGTTTAATTTTGAATTGTGCACCTGAAGTGGCTAGAAAAAAAATTAATGTATAAAATGTCCAAACAAACCCTGAATAATTCCAATTCTTTTACGACACACATATAGTTGCATGTTCACTTCAGATAAAAGTTCTAGCAATTGAATCACCTTCCACTTCCGCTGTGACCCCATCATGTAATTTAAATCAAGATGAAAAATCAAGTAGACCCCACACAGTTTATTATCACCAATCGTGTGAGATGCAGCACAAAATATCCTGGAGCACCATCGGTGTATAGTCCACCTATGGCTTATGCGAGAAGGTGTGTCGGCTACAGTCCACAGCCGGCGTGTCAAGCACACTAGCTCGCTCCCCAAATATCATTTCACTGTTCAATCGTCACCGGTGAAAGATGGGGACATGGACCTGTGTCGTGCGGGCAACTTCAGCGGCCCACTCCGGCGAGAGCGAGGCCGCAGCCGCCATGCGGGCGCTAACAAGGTGCATGAGCGCGGCCGCAATCTGCGACTGGGCAGCCAAGGTAGCCCAAACGGCCGTTGTTTCTTCTCAGATGGCGACAACAACATCTTCCTCAAGGATAGCAACTGGAGAGAGCGGCACAACAACTGTCCATTCCACAGCGATGGCCTTAGCCCTGATAGAGGCCGCCCACGACAATGTTGAGGCCGCCCATGCTTAGCTCATGGAGGTCACCGCACAAATCGAACGAAGCTTCTCCAACAACGGTCGGCAACCCACGGCCGAAGAGTTGGCAATCGCCGATAGCGTTCGAGCACCCATCCGTTCCTCGCTGCATACCTTGCGACGACGGAGCCCGTCCAAGCCCAAATTGCGGCCACCCACGCCCAGCTCATGGCGTCCTCTTCCGAAGATATGGCGGACAGGGATGGGGAGATGCTTGTCGATTATGGTGCGATGGATGCCATGGACCCCTTCCCTAGGAGACCGTAGGGCGCAAGCTGGACATGGAGGCGGTGGCGGAGATCGATGAGCACCAGCCGTAGTAATACTCTTTGTTTTGTTTAATTAGGAGCGCCGGTCTTTAATATGTTAGAGTAATGTTTAGGTCAGCTAGCTCTGTTTAATTGTTGAACTTGATCGATTAAGAAGTGTGGGTGTGCTGTAGTCTCCTTTCTGTACCCCAATTATACAATGACGTGGATGACCATTGTAACCAGGGAAATTCGAACCAAAATTTTTGACGTTCAAACTCATCACACACGGGTTAAGCTATCTGAATCGTTTGTGATGTTCACATATTGTACACAGTTCTGAATAAGGGACCATGTCTCATGACACTTTGCGCGCCAGTTTTTTCGCTTAAGTGATTCCAAATTTTCGGCTTCTACGGAAATATCTACCTCCCCACCCCCCCTTACCAAAAGCCACATTTCCCCCGTTTGCGCCTTCCTTCCCAAGTTGAAACCTTCACTCCTTGCTTGCAACGCCACCTCCTCACCGGCGACCCTCCTTCATGCTGCTCAGCCTCGTCTATCTAGGATGGTAATCCACACCTGACCCCCATCCTCCCCCTCCTTCCACATTGCTCATGCCCCGACCGCCGGCGCGAGACCTTCCACCCAAATCACCGACCCCTCCACCAAATAAGCGCTGCCCTAAGCCATGGTGCACGTAGTATAGCAAGGAGCTCAAGTAGCATTTGGCAGCGAAGAAGCAAATCGTGGCCGCACGCACGGATGAGGTTGTGATGGCTGCCATTCATGCCGACCCCCAGATCTTCCAGGAGCACCTTGCCATTTGCTAGCTACGACGTGCAATATGTTATTCTAGTGTATATGTTCTATATGTCGTGTAGTGTGCTTCTCACTTATTAACTGTTTGGTTAATTAGTTGTCGTCTTCAGTTAACTGTTTGGTTCAATTCTGCAAATGTGATGTTCAATTCTTCAGGCTGCAATTTTGTATTGTCTTCCATGTGAGAAGTAAATCGAATTTATCTTTAGAAAATACATGAGAAACGAATACAATTGCTATATATCCAAGTTGTCAAGCATGCTTGGTTTGGTTATACATTGTGCAATGTGGTGCTCAGTTAACGTTTGGTTCATTTGTGTTGTGGTGTTTAGTTAACTGTTAATTCAATTCTGCAATGCGATATTCAATAGTTGTGGGTGCATTCTGTTATTGTATACCATGTGAGGAATAAATTGAATTTGGCTATAGTAAATACATGAGAAACAAACACAATTGCTATATTTCCAAGTTGTTAAGCATGCTTGGTTTGGTTAACTGTCTGATCTTCTGTTAGGAGTATGTTATATTGTGCAATGTGGTGCTGAGTTAATCCTTGGTTCATTTGTTGTGGTGTTTAGTTAACTCCTTGGTTCAATTCTGCAATGGATATCCAATTGTCATGGGTAGAATTTTGTATTGTTGTGCATGTGAGGAATAAATCAAATTTTGCTGCACTTAATACATGATAAACATACACAAGTGCTATATTTCCTGGATCTTAATCATGCTTGGTTTGGATAAATGGGTTTTCCATGTGGCTTGAATTAATCTGATCAATATGCAATGTGCTTATTTTTCATCAACATATTTTACTGATAGCATGCGAACCATTACTTAACCTAATGACTAACTACCTCATATGTGTTGCAGGGAAACAATGGGAAGCACTGATGTTTACAATCGAGGTTAGCACGTGCAAGGTCCATTGTCTAGTAGCACATTATTGTGCAATTGCAGGAACCATTCTAATATTTGGGTTTTTTGATAATTTGGTCTTGCACATGTAGGTCCTGCTGTCAGAGGTATTGACCCACTGTTCGACCATTTTACATATGGGGAAATGAGTTGTCCATGCGTATCAATCAAGGCAAGAAACTCAGAAAGATTGTTAGGATAAATAAATTAGCGGCAAAAAACAACAAGATCTTTGTCTGCACAATGAAGAAGACATCAGTTCACTACAAGATGGTACTAACTATTATACCTTGCCTTATTTTATTCCTTTTCCCCATTTCCAATATAGAGAAGATATTTATGCACATCCTTGTTTTCAGGCCTTTCCAAAGTAGTTCGCTGATGATTACCTCTCAAGCCACCTCTATTGTCAGGAGGCGAGGAAGGTTTTCATACAACACCCACGGTTCAATATGGAAGTGTTCCTGAAGAGGACAAAGGACGGACGGTCAATCATCCATGGCCACTGGCCTAAAGTTGCAAAGACCTTCAACATGAATGAAGGCTCAATATTCACCTTCCGCTACAGCAGTTTTCCAGATGAGACGTATTTGTCTATATATCGTCTATGATGCTAATTTCGAAAGGTTCTACATGTTGCATGTGAAACTTGGTGCTGGTGCAGTTGTGTAATGGGGTAGCTGAGTGCTGAAGCTATACCATGTTGTACTCTGATGTATCTAAATTATGAAATCTTGCTACCTTAATATGGAAATGAAATACATTATGTGCTTAATGTGAATGCCAATTAGATTAATAAATGGATTATTAATAATAGGGCAATTAGCCTGCTAATGGCGAATTAGCCTGCTAATTGGGTTTTGCTATTGCAAATTGTTAATGAGAAAATACCGTGGGCGATGACTTCAGGCAATGCACACAGTTTCTAGGAATAAACTGTGTTGGATCAATGAACAATCACACACAACCTTCTCTTGAAAACTGTTTGCGTTAGGCCACCTTGCGCAAACGTTTACCACATAAAAACTGTGTGTGATGGACAACCTTTGCCACACAATTTCTTCTACGCACCCTGTGTGATGCATTAAGTAATGCAAACAATAAAATTGTTAATATTGTATCCAATGGCAACGCTATCACAAATGAATTAATAGGGAAAATTGTGTGTGATGTACCTGTGAACAGAAACATTTTCCTTGGAGCGACTGTGTGGGATGTACATACGAACGGAAACATTTAGTGGGGACTGACTGTGTGGGATGTACTTGCGACCGGAAACAATTTTGCCTATATAATTGTAAATTTTTAGCTCTATTGTATGCATTTCCGTATTTGAGCGCTCTCCGGTCACACACGAGCACATTTTGCCGAGTGTGTGTGCCAGGAGGGCATATCCCCGACGTTTCTAGGTCATGTGGGAAGGACCCCCCTATCACCCACACTCACTTGATGACGGTTCCAAATGCCATCGCAGAAAGGGGTTAAAAACCGTTTGTATAGCACCTCCCTGTACGAGTGAATGAGTTCCCAACAATACCGAAAAGTGGTGATTTATTTTCTTATATTAACGGATCTCATGAGTTTTCTTGTTGAGTTTTATGTTGTGAATTTTTTGAGTTTTGGGTAAAGATTTGATGGACAACGGAATAAGGAGTGGCAAGAGCCTAAGTTTGGGGATGCCCAAGGCACCCCAAGGTAATATTCAAGTACAACCAAGCATCTAAGCTTGTGGATGCCCAGGATGGCATCCCCTCTTTCTCATCGTCTATCGGTAAATTTACTAGAGGCTATATTTTTATTCACCACATGATATGTGTTTTGCTTGGAGCGTCTTGTATGATATGAGTCTTTGCCTTGTTGTTTACCACAATCATCCTTGTTGTACACACCTTTTGAGAGAGTCACACATGAATCGAGAATTTATTAGAATACTCTATGTGCTTCACTTATATTTTTTGAGCTAGGCAATTGCTCTAGTGCTTCACTTATATCTTTTTGTGCATGGCGATTAGAAATTATTGAACTCTCATGTTTCACTTATATTATTTTGAGAGTATCTCCAAACAGCATGGTAATTTGCTAGGGTTATGAATTTAGTCCTAATATGATGGGCATCCAAGAGGGATATAATAAAAACTTTCATATGAAGAGCGTTGAATACTATGTGAAGTTTGATTCCTTAAGATTGTTTTGAGATATAAATTAAAGATGGTGATATTAGAGTCATGCTAGTGAGTAATTGTGGATTTGTAGAAATACTTGTGTTAAAGTTTGTGATTCATGTAGCATGCGCGCATGGTGAACCGTTATGTGATAAAGTCAGCGCATGATTTATTTATTTATTGTCTTCCTTATGAGTGGCGGTCGGGAACGAACGATGGTTTTTTCCTACCAATCTATCCCCCTAGGAACAAGCGTGTAGTACTTTGTTTTGATGTCTAATAGATTTTTGCAATAAGTATATGAGTTCTTTATGACTAATGTTGAGTCCATGGATTATACGCCCTCTCACCCTTCCACCATTGCTAGCCTCTCTAGTGTCGCGCAACTTTCGCCGGTGCATTAAACTCACCATATACCCTTCCTCAAAACAGCCACCATACCTACCTATTATGGCATTTCCATAGCCACTCCAAGATATATTTCCATGCAACTTTCACCGTTCCATTTTACTATGGTAGGCACCATCATCCTCATATTGATTTGCATGATCGTAAGATAGCTAGCATGATGGTTTCCTCTACTACGCCAGATCATTGCACATCCCGGTACACCGCTGGAGGCATTCATATAGTCATATTTTGTTCTAAGCATCGAGTTGTAATTCTTGAGTTATAAGTAAATAAAAGTGTGATGACCATCATTATTAGAGCATTGTCCCATGTGAGGAAAGGATGATGGAATCTATGATTTCCTCACAAGTTGGGATGAGTCTCAGGACTTTAGGAAAAAATAAAAGAGGCTAAAGAACCCCACGAAAAAATAAAAGAGGCCAAAGAATCCCACCAAAAAAAGAGAAAAAATAGAGAAGGGACAATGTTATTATCCTTTTTCCACACTTGTGCTTCAAAGTAGCACCATGTTATTCATGATAGAGAGTCTCCTATGTTATCACTTTCATATACTAGTGGAAATTTTTCATTATATAACTTGGCTTGTATATTCCAATGATGGGATTCCTCAAATTGCCCTAGGTCTTTGTGATCAAGTGAGTTGGATACACACCCACTTAGTTTCTTTTTTAGATTTTATACACTTATAGCTCTAGTCCATCCGTTGCATGGCAATCCCTACTCACTCACATTGATATCTATTGATGGGCATCTCCATAGCCTGTTAATACACCTAGTTGATGTGAGACTATCTTCTTATTTTTGTCTTCTCCACAACCACCATATTCTTTTCCACCCATAGTGCTATATACATGGCTCACGCTCATGTATTGCGTGAAAGTTGAAAAAGTTTGAGAACATCAAAAGTATGTAAAGAATTGCTTGCCTTGTCATCGGGGTTCTGCATGATAAAGTAGTTTGTGTGATGAAGATGGAGCATAGCCAGACTATATGATTTTGTAGGGATAACTTTCTTTGGGCATGTTATTTTGAGAAGACATGATTGCTTTGTTAGTATGCTTGAAGTATTATTTTTTTTCTGTAATATTAAACTTTTGTTTTGAATCCTATGGATCTAAATATTCATGCTACGATAAAGAAAACTACATGGATAAATTTGTTAGGTAGTGTTCCACATCAAAAATTCTGTATTTATCATCTACCTGCTCGAGGACGAGCAGAAATTAAGCTTGGGGATGCTTGATACGTCTCCAACGTATCTATAATTTTTTATTGTTCCATGCTATTATATTATCTATTTTGGATGTTTTATATGTTATTTTATATTATTTTTGGGACTAACTTACTAACTGAGAGCCCATGCCAGTTTCTGTTTTTCCCTTGTTTTTTATTTTTACATAAAAGGAATATCAAATGGAGTCCAAAGGGAATAAAACTTTATGATGATTTTTCTTGGACAAGAAGACAGACGTAGGACTTGGAGATAAAGTTAGAGGAGTCCCGAGGAGTCGACAAGCCATAGGGGCGCGCCCTGAGGGCTTGCGGGCCCCTCGGAGCTCCTCCAACCCTAATTCTTAGCCTATAAATTCCCAAATATTCCCAAACCAACATATGCATCCACCAAAATACTTTTCCGCCGCCGCAAACCACTTTTTACGCGAGATCCCATCTTGGGGCCTTTTCTGGCATCCTGCCGGAGGGGTATTCGATCACGGAGGGCATCTACATCAACTATATTGCCCTACCGATGAAACATGTGAGTAGTTTAGCACAGACCTACGGGGCCATAGCTAGTAGCTAGATCTCTTCTTCTCTCTCTTTGATCTTCAATACAATGTTCTCCTCGATGTTCTTGGAGATCTATTCGATGTAATCATCTTTTGCGGTGTGTTTTTCGAGATCCGGTGAATTGTGGATTTATGATCAGATTATCTATGAATATTATTTGAATCTTCTCTGAATTCTTATGTGCATCATTTGATATCTTTGTATTTCTCTTCGAATTATCGGTTTGGTTTGGCCAACTAGATTGGCTTTTCTTGCAATGGTGGAGGCGCTTAGTTTTGGGTTCAATCTTGCGGTGTCCTCACCTAGTGACAAGGTAGGGGTAGCAAGGCACGTCTTTGTATTGTTGCCATCAAGGTTAATAAGATGGGGTTTTCATCATATTACTTGATTTTATCCTCTACATCATGTCATCTTACTTAAGGCGTTACTCCGTTGTTATGAACTTAATACTCTAGATGCATGTTTGCTAGCGGTCGTTGTGTGGACTAATAGTAGTAGATGCTGGCAGGAGTCTATCTACTTGACACAGACATGATGCCTATATTCATAATCATTGCCTTGGATATCATCATAACTTTGCGCTTTTCTATCAATTGCTCGACAGTAATTTGTTCACCCACCGTAATATTTTCACTCAAGAGAGAAGCCTCTAGTGAAACCTATGAATATATATATATATATTCAGATCTATATATATATATATTCAGATCTATAAACCAATAATACCAAAAACACCTTGCTGCAATTTATTTACTTTTTTACATTTTAGTAATCTTTTATATCTATCTGTATCAGATCTCACATTTGCAAGTGACTGTGAAGGGATTGACAACCCCTTTATCACGTTGGGTACAAGTGTTTGATTGTTTGTGCAAGTGCATATATTGGAGACTTGTGTGTATCTCCTACTTGATTGATACCTTGGTTCTTAACTGAGTGAAATACTTATCTCTAATTTGCTACATCACCCTTTCCTCTTCAAGGGAAAAAACCAACGCAAGCTGAAGAAGTAGCACCTACATCACTACGAACTTGTCTATGGGTATCCCTAGTTGTCTATAAAAATACTATGGAAGTTGTCCATCAAGGGACCTAAGTTGTCTATAATGTCAAAAAGTTTTTGTCGGATGTAAGCTGCTTATCATTATTCTAAATTCTGAAACTATGTGGGACTCGATGGTATGAGAGTCTTGTGCTTTCCTTTCCTAGGGTTGGGGGAGTCACCCGCCAATTCTACTAAGCGTGTGGATGTTAGTTGTCGCATAAGTCGATATAGACGAGAATTTACATGGGGTGATGAGAAGTTTCATAGGAGGGAGAATCAGATAAATGCCCACAAAACTACATGATTTTCACACTAGTTTCTGCCAAAATCGTTGAAATCTCTAGATATAATGATGGGAAAAATATGTGAGTTGTCTAGCCAGATTGCGACCATCTCTTCAAACTAAACCCCACATGGATATACATGGAATATAACAAAGTTTCCCACAACTAACCATATAGTTTCCTAAAACCATGTATCCCATTGCCCAATCCTCATGAACAGAAACATTACCCAGACCATGATTTGGCTAACATCTAAAGGTTTTAGATATGTTTCAATTAAGTTTATGGCATAGTGGTGTGTCAAGAATTTCTTCTATTCATGTGGGATCTCCTGGTATGATCATAAGCACTTAGAGATTGATCATAGAGGGTGGCGGGGTGGAGCTGGTCATGGGGACATAACTAAAACCATAAAGTTTTTTATGAGATTAAGTTTATCTATGAACCCCTAAAAAGCAAACATGTGTACGTTCTTTATCCCTTTTTCAAGTGTCATAGTTGCCCACAATCAGTTATACAGTTGCCTAGAACCATGTATCCATTTGCCCAATCCTCATGAATAGAAACATTACCAAGACCATAATTTGGCTTATATGTAAATGTTTTAAGATAACTTTCAATTAATATGCATCAAGAATTTCATCTCCTCGTGGTTGGATCCCTTGGTATGATTGTGAATACTAGGCGAATTATCATAGATGGGGAGAGGTGTGGAGCTAGACATGGGGACATAACTAAAACCACGAAGTATTTTTAGGGGATTAAGTTTATTTGTGACCCCCTCCAAAAATAAACATGTGTATGTCCTTTATCCCATTTTTATGTGTCATACACTACTGCAGGATGCTGCTAACGCGACACTACGATCAGAGACCCTTCGAAAAAACTGTGTGTGATGCAATAATCGCAAACGGTGGTGTAAAAGAACCGTCAAAAAAGGTGCAAAACGTTTGTGATGGTGGAGCCGTCAAACACGGTTTAGGTTTTAGTTGCATGTGCGATGCAGGGAGTACGGTTCAGTTGAATGAACTGTTTGCGATGAGGCAGAACAAAAGAAACGGGCAGCCAGATGAAGGCGTGTGCGATATACAGCATACGATTCACTCGAATGAACTGTTTGTGATGAGGAGGAACAATAGAAATGGGCAGCTAGATAAAGGTGTGTGCGATTGAGGGCATACACTTCAGAAGGATTAACTGTTTGCGATTATACAACAGAACAGAAACAGGTCAGCCAGATCAAAGTGTCTGCGATTGATGGCATACACTTCACACGGATGAACTGTTTGCGATTAGCCACAACAAACTGAAATAGTTAGATAGATCAATGTGTGTGCGATAGACGATCACACACATTCTATTTAAAAGAAGCATGCACCATGGTAATAACGAGCGCGGACGGTTATTGGAACAAGACGTGTGCTGACATTGCCTATTGCGGTGCACCCTATGGTGCAAACGCCACGTACACGGCCGAGAAGGCATACGTGCCCACAATATGCCTTCCGGCAATAGTGTTGCACTTATAACCGTCAGCAAATTTTGAGAATGCGTCCCGTCACATTCCAAATTGCAGACCTGTTCACACCGATCAAATTTTGAGCATGCGTCCCGTCACATTCCAAACGGTTTCCCACTTAGGAGTGTATTAGTACTCGGTTATAAATACTACTCCTCCAAGATGACTGCACATTCCTCCTCAACTCCTCATCCACAAAAACAAACAAGTCATTCATCATCATTCCCTTGCATCTGCCATGGCCAGTGTGAGTTCTGGGTCAAGAGATTGCCACCAGGGAGATGCGAGCATTGAAGCGGAAGCACGTGAGATGTCCCGCCTCGCCGCGAACGCAGCCAACATGTCCCTCCGCGCGGCCGTAGCAGCATAGAGGTCCCACCGTTCCGCCGAAGCAGCATGGAGGTCCCGCCGCACCGTCGATGCAGCAGACTGGTCCGGTCGCGCCGCGGAAGCAGAAGAGATGTCCCGCCACACCGTGAATGTAGCAGAGATGGCTTTCCGCATCGTGACGGCCTTGGAAAATGTATCACGGGTAGGCAAGGACTCTTACAGGTGCATGCATGCGATCGTCCATAGCCATATGGATCAGATCTCCAGCTGGGCGAGGTTGCAGGATGACATGAAAGCCTCTGTTGAACAGGCTACAGGCGTCATCCGACATCTAAATGAGATTATGCGAAGCTCCAGGACGAGCTGTAACACCCCAGATGTAACTTTCCCAATTTGTACTCCAACTCTTGCTGTTTCCGGCGTTAAGTTATTTTATTTTCTCGGGTTCGGGTCTTTGCCTCCGTGTGTTGCTATCGTTGTCATGCATCTCATATCATGTCATCATGTGCATTGCATTTACGTACGTGTTCATCTCATGCATTCGAGCATTTTCCCCGTTGTCCGTTTTGCATTCCGGCGCTTCGTTCTCCTCCGGTGGTCATTTCTACCTTTCTTTCGTGTGTGGGGATTAAACATTTCCGGATTGGACCGAGACTTGCCAAGCGGCCTTGGTTTACTACCGGTAGACCGCCTGTCAAGTTTCGTACCATTTGGACTTCGTTTGATACTCCAACGGTTAACCGAGGGACCGAAAAGGCCTCGTGTGTGTTGCAGCCCAACACCCCTCCAATTTGGCCCAAAACCCACCAAAACCTGCTCCATCATCTAGAGCATGCGATCACGATCGCGTGGCCGAAAACCGCACCTCATTTGGACTATCCTAGCTCCTCCTATGCCTATATATAGTCCCTTTCCGAAATTCGCGGATCCCCTCTACGAAAACCCTAGTCTCCTTCGTCTCCACGCGCCGCCGGACAATTTCCCGCGGGCCGGACGTGTCCGTCTCCACCCCGCCGCCACATGTCACGCCATCATTGGCCCGCGCCGCCGCCCCACTTCGTCGCCGCCGCCGGCCCGGGAGGCCCAGATTGGGCCCCCGAGGCCCATCCGCCGCCGCGCCGCGCCACCCGCTCCCCGCCGCCGCATCGCCGCCTCCCTCGCCAACTCCGGCGACCGGAGCTCCCTCCGCCCGCTCCGGCCACCGCGGCCAGCACCGCCCCGCCGCCACAGGCCCCGCCGCTCCTCGAAGCCCGCCGCCGCCGCCACCGTCAGAGCCGTCCGGGGAGAGGCCGGCCTCGCCTATCCTTCATCTCCCCGCCGACGAACCGACCTCGCCGGAGCCACCTCGGGTTGCATGCCCCCGAGAAACCCTAGATCCGTGGGTGGTGTTTTTTTCTTCTAAGTCCCTGTTTCCACAGATCCATATGCTCCTGTTCATTGCATCGTAACTCCTCATCCGTAACTCCGTTTTTGGCATATAGCATATCAAAATGTTCATCTCAGAGAGTACATCATTTTCATTTGAGTTCATCTTGACGCCCCAAATGCTGTTAGAATAGGGCTACTTGAGATAATTGTCAGATCTGCTACTCCATTTAGCTATTTGTCATTTTTGCCATGATTATTGTGTGCTTGATATGCCCTGATGCTCTACATATGTTTTGTTAAGGGTTTTGTCTTCTTTCCAGAGGTGCAACCCATGTATTTTTGTGATGTGTGTGGTGACTAGCACGAGCTTGCAAAGTGGTGCACTTGTTAATGCTGTTTTCAGGGACTTAGCATTTCCACTAAGTCCTTGATCTGTTTATCTCATGATGCCATATGTTCATGTTGTTTCCTAGTGATCCGTGCCTCTTTTGAGGATGATCAGTAAGGATGTTTTATTAATCTTGTAGTGATCTATCCATCCATGTCTTTGTTTACAATTATGGAGCATCCTAGCTTGAGTCAATTGAGCTCTACTTTTGCTACTTTGTGAATCTGGGCAGATTGTCTACTTGTTAGCGATTTTGCCGATGATGTTGTAGTTGATCCGTGCATGCTATGCTATTGTTCTTGCCATGTCTAGCTTGAATTTTGTGTGTTCTTGATAGATGTATGCTTAGCTTTTCATGACTTGCTCCGTATTGAGTGCACCGAGCTCGTAAACATGCCTACTTGATATCTGTTTCCAGCATGCTCCAGTTTTCATAAGTCTGGAAACTGATTATGTTTTTGCCATGTTCACATGCTTGCAATTGTATTTTCTGATCCCTTTTGGCTCAAGGTCACTAAGGGACTTTTGTTAAGCTCTTTGATTAGCTCCATGCCATGCTTTATTTTGCCATGTTCAGTTCCTCTAGCATATAGTTTTGTTGCTCCGAAGTGTGCTACCTGATCTGAAATTCCAGACAAGTGTAATTTCACAAAGTCTGAGATCTGTTTGCCATATGCATTTTTGCCATGCTTGTTTGAACCTGTTAATGGATGATTTGGCCGTAGCTCAGTGCTAGACTTTTGTTAAACATCTTGAATGCATCCCTGGCATGTATTTTGTTGTCATGTTTGGATGCTGTAGCATGTTCATTTCGTTGCATTTAGATGGCTACTTGCTGTAAATCACAGAACGTGGCCATATTTGAATCGCTTGCCATTTCCAAACCGTAACTCCGATTCCGGCGTTCTTTATATCGTTTTCAAGCGATTTCATCTCATATTTCCAGTGGCACACTTGGATTTCCAAGTTGAGGCCAGGTTCATGCATTCCTTGTCACATCTTGCATATGCATCCCGCATCGCATCCCCCATAGCATATCATCTTTGCATCATCTTGTTTGATCCTTGCACGTGGTTGATTGTGTCCTTGCTGCTTGTTTTTCTTGTTTGGGTAGAGCCAGGAGACGAGTTCGCTAACGAGGAGCCCGTTGAATTTGCTTTCGAGGATCCAGTCAACTCTGACAACTGTGCAGGCAAGATGATCATACCCTCGAAATCACTACTATCTTTGCTATGCTAGATTGCTCGCTCTTTTGCTATGCCAATGCTACGATGCCTACCACTTGCTTTCAAGCCTCCCAAATTGCCATGTCAAAACCTCTAACCCACCATGTCCTAGCAAACCGTTGATTGGCTATGTTACCGCTTTGCTCAGCCCCTCTTATAGCGTTGCTAGTTGCAGGTGAAGATTGGAGGCCGTTCCTTGTTGGAACATTTATTTACTTGATGGGATATCATTATATTATCTTGTTATCTTAATGCATCTATATACTTGGTAAAGGGTGGAAGGCTCGGCCTCTCGCCTAGTGTTTTGTTCCACTGTTGCCGCCCTAGTTTCCGTCATATCGGTGTTATGTTCCCGGATTTTGCGTTCCTTACGCGGTTGGGTTATAATGGGAACCCCTTGATAGTTCGCCTTGATTAAAGCTTTTCCAGCAATGCCCAACCTTGGTTTTACCATTTGCCACATAGCCTCTTTTTCCCTTGGGTTTCCGGAGCCCGAGGGTCATCTTATTTTAACCCCCCCGGGCCAATGCTCCTCTGAGTGTTGGTCCACCTCGTCAGCCGCCGGTGGCCACCAGGGGCAACTCTGGGCTAGCCTACCGGAAGTTTGGACAATCTGAGTGTGCCCTGAGAACGAGATATGTGCAGCTCCTATCGGGATTTGTCGGCACATTCGGGCGGTGTTGCTGGTCTTCTTTTAACCTGTCGAAGTGTCTTGAAGAACCGAGATACCGAGTCTGATCGGAACGTCTTGGGAGGAGGTCTATTCCTTCGTTGACCGTGAGAGCTTGTCATGGGCTAAGTTGGGACTCCCCTGCAGGGTTTTGATCTTTCGAAAGCCGTGCCCGCGGTTATGGGTAGATGGGAATTTGTTAATGTCCGGTTGTAGATAACTTGAACCTTAACTTAATTAAAATGAATCAACTGAGTGTGTTACCGTGATGGCCTCTTCTCGGTGGAGTCCGGGAAGTGGACACAGTGTTGGAGTAATGCTTGTGCAGGTTGTTCTCTAGTTTCTCGCTCGCGCTTTGCCTCCTCTTCTTGCTCTCTTTTGCGAACAGGATAGCCACCATATTTGCTAGTCGCTTGCTGCAGCTCCACATATTTACCTTGCCTTACCTATAAGCTTAAATAGTCTTGATCGCGAGGGTGCGAGATTGCTGAGTGCTTGTGGCTCACATATTACTATTACACCAGATGCAGGGCCTGATGATTCCGCTCCAGGTGACGCGCTCGAGCTCAAGTGGGAGTTCGACGAAGACTCTCAACGTTACTATGTTTCCTTTCCTGATGATCAGTAGTGGTGCCCAGTTGGGGGTTGATCGGGACCGTGTCGCATGTTGGGTTATCTTTTATTTTGGCGCCGTAATCGGGCCATGAGTGTTTGGATGATGTAATGTTATTTATGTACTTGATTGACGTGGCGAGTGTAAGCCAACTATGTTATCTCTCCTTTTATTATCTATATTACATGGGATGTTGTGAAGATTGCCTAACTTGCGTATGCCTTCAATGCGATTATGCCTCTAAGTCGTGCCTCGACACGTGGGAGATATAGTCGCATCGAGGGTGTTACAAGTTGGTATCAGAGCCTTCCCCGACGTTAGGAGCCCCATTGCTTGATCGTTTTTAGCGGCCGAGTTGTGTCTAGAAAAATGTTTTGAGTCAATTAGGAATTATATATCGGAGAGTTTAGGAATTCTTTTTACTTCCCAGTCTCCTCATCGCTCTGGTAAGGCATCCTGACGTAGAGTTTTGACTCTTCTCTTCTCAAATTTCTCAAAAAAAAATTTAGGATCATGCGGGTATATTGGAATCGTTCCGATGGTTTTATGATGAGAACATTGTCTTGGTGCCTCCTGTCAGGGGTTTTGTGGAAGTGTCCCGGGGAGTTGAGCTCTGAGGTGTTGTCGTCATAATTTTATCGTTGCAGTTCTGGAATACCTGAGTTTAGTACGCCGACATTGAAAATCTCTTTTATGCAGTTCGTTGGTGAGATAACCTCGACACCACCCAGTACTGGGGCGGGAGTTCGGGAGTATCGCCATAACTTGTATAACAGATGCTTTTCGAAGGTTGAGGTAGATGGTTTCCGAAGTTTTTCTTGGTTATGTGTTGAAGGATGGATACAGCTGGATGTAGGATTTGCTAGATTTGGGTGAGATATTATGCTTCCCCTGTATCCCCAACACCTGATTGCATAACCGAAAAGGTTCGGGAGTTTCATAGGTGGGAATTCTTGTAGCTCTAGTTCTTCTTCCACGAATATTTGGTTTGAGATTGGGATTTCTTACCGATTATTCGTTCTTGATCCGTACCTTGTTGATTTATTTCTCTACCTAAATTCTATGTGGCTTATCAATTTATGGATATGTGACCATTTCAAGAGGAATGCATTCGTTCATTTTGTTCGGATGTGAAGACTATATGTTGCAATTTTCATTCCGTTGGTTTCAGCTTCAATATTTGTCTATCAATGTGCTAATGGATGTAAACCTCTTTAGGATGGGTCCTCCAACGCGCACGACTCCGAATCCTGATCCGCCACCACCTCCACCTCCTCCGGAGGCATGGCAAGCTGTGATGGCCGCAACCAATGCAAACACACAGTTGATCATGCAAATTATTCAAGAGCGCAATCAAGGCAACCAAGGGAACCAAGGAAACAATCAGAATCACTTTGCTACACTCAACCAGTTCCTTGCTAATGGGCCAAAGACTTTCAGCAATTGTGTTGAGGCAACCGATGCTGACGATTGGCTTGTGGATCTGTGCAAGCATTTCTAGTGCAGTAACGTTAGGCCTAAGGACTTTGTTAAGTTCGCTTCTTTCCAACTCAAAGATCAAGCTGCAGAATGGTTCCAGAAGTACAAGGATTCCAGAGGTGGACGTGTTATTACTTGGGATGAATTCCGTCAAGATTTCGGAGCTCATCATATCCCTCAGAGCGTGGTTGAAAACAAGCGTGAGGAATTCCGCAACCTGAAGCAAGGCTCTTTGTCTGTCTATGACTACAACAAGTTGTTTCAGAAGCTCGCCCGCTTTGCTAAGCAGGACGTACCTGATGAGAAGAGCATGATATACCAGTTTAGGGGTGGTCTCAGAGAAGAAATTCAGCTAGCTCTTGTTCTCTTTGAGCCCTTGAGATACGATGAGTTCTACAACATGGCATTGAAGCAAGAGGCCGCTCAGTTGAGGTGTGATGCTTCCAAGAAGCGAGTCAGAGATGTTACTCCTTCTTCCTCTACTCAAGTGGCCAAGTAGCAGAAGTATTGGCTTCCTCCTCCTCCGTTCTGTCAGCCGTATCAGCAGAAGAGCAAAGATGGCAGTGGTTCTTCCCACCCACCCAACCCTGGTTTTCAGAACAAGACTTCGTCTCAAGCTCCAAGATCGAGTGCTCCGTATCACCGTCCTCTTTCAGAGGTCACGTGCAACAAGTGCCAACAGAAGGGTCACTATGCCAACAAGTGTTTCAACCAGAGGCGTCTTCCTCCTCCTCCTCCTGTGAGATCGGCAAGTACATCTGTGGTCAAGCATAACCCCAAGCACGCCAAGGTCAACTTGATGAATTCAGCTCAGGTGGATGATTCGTCAGATGTCATCATGGGTAACCTTCCTGTTAACGATGTTCCTGCAAAAGTTCTTTTTGACACTGGTGCATCGCATTGCTTCATCTCGAAACCTTTTGCATCTAAGCATGAGTTGACTTCCCAAGTTATGCATAAACCGTTGGCAGTTGTCTCTCCGGGTAAATGTTTGCTCGCTAATCACGAGATTCCGGATATTTCTATCATGATGGGTGATTTCAAGTTTCTGGCTTCTCCAATGGTTCTTGGTAACTCGGATATTGATCTTATTCTCGGAATGGATTGGCTTTCTAAGCACAAGGCTCAGCTTGATTGTGCAGCCAGGCAGATTCAATTGACTCATTCGTCTGAGGATGTAATTGTCTTTGCCGCTCGAGATAATACCATCCGTGTGTTTTCTGTCAATGAGAAGGGTGAACTCGATGCCATCTCGCAAATTCCAGTCGTTTGTGAATTTCGAGACGTCTTTCTAGAAGAGCTTCCAGGAATGCCTCCGCACCGACCAGTTGAATTCGTTATTGATCTTGATCCTGGCACGGAACCTGTGTGCAAACGTCCTTACAAGCTCGGACCAGAAGAGTTGAAGGAGCTGAAGAAGCAACTCGATATTCAAGAGAAAATGGGTATCATCCGGCCTAGTTCTTCTCCGTGGGGTTGTGGTGTTCTTTTTGTGAAGAAAAAGGATGGAACGGACCGACTTTGTGTTGATTACCGTCCATTGAACAAGAAAACCATCAAGAACAAATACCCACTTCCCAACATCAATGAGCTGTTCGAACAACTCAAAGGTGCCCAAGTATTCTCCAAGCTTGATCTCCGTATGGGTTATCATCAGATTCAAATCCGTGAGCAAGATATTCCCAAGACGGCTTTCAGGACAAGCTATGGTTCATACGAATACACTATCATGTCTTTTGGCCTCGTCAACGCTCCTCCGACTTTCTCTCGCATGATGAACTTCATCTTCAACGCCTACACCAATGACTTCTTTTTGGTCTATCTCGACGACATTCTGGTTTTCTCGAAGAACAAGGAAGATCATACCAAGCACTTGCGTTTGGTACTCGATAAGCTCAGGGAACATCAGTTCTACGCCAAGTTCTCCAAGTGTGAATTTTGGCTTGATGAGGTTCTTTATCTTGGTCATATCATCTCTGCCAAGGGCATTGCCGTGAATCCCGAGAAGGTGTCTGCAATTGTGAATTAGGAACCTCCTCAGAACGTGAAGCAACTCTGTAGCTTCCTCGGTCTCGCAAGCTATTGTCGAAGATTCGTTGAAAACTTTTCTAAGATCGCGAAGCCTCTCTCAAATCTTCTCCAGAAGCACGTCAAGTACGTTTGGTCTCCGGAGTGTGACTTTTCTTTCAACACTTTGAAAGAGAAATTGATCACTACTCCAGTTCTGACTCCGCCTGATGAATCCAAGCCGTACGAGGTCTTTTGTGATGCCTCTCTCCAAGGTCTTGGCGCAGTATTGATGCAAGAGAAGAAAGTTGTTGCTTATACCTCTCGCCAGTTGAAGCCCAATGAGAAGAACTACCCCACTCATGATCTCGAGTTGGCGGCATTTGTGCATGCTCTTTTGACTTGGAGACATCTTCTATTGGGAAGAAAAGTGGACATTTTCACTGATCACAAGAGTCTCAAGTACATTTTCACCCAGCCTAATCTCAACCTCAGGCAAACTCGATGGGTCGAAATGATTCAAGAGTATAATCCGAGTATCGAGTATACTCCAGGCAAGGTCAATGTGATTGCTGACGCATTGAGCAGAAAGGCTTACTGCAATAATCTTATTCTCAAGCCTTATCAACCCGAGCTTTGTGAAGCTTTCCGCAAACTTAATCTGCAAGTTGTTCCTCAAGGTTTCCTCGCCAACCTTCAAGTCTCTCCTACCTTGGAAGACCAGATTCGCCAAGCCCAGCTTCTTGATGCTATGGTGAAAAAGGTGAAGATTGGGATTGCCAAGAGTCAACCCAAGTACAAGTTCTACCGCCTTGATGACAAGGACACTCTCTTCTTCGAGGATCGTATTGTTGTGCCCAAAGGTGACCTCCGTAAAGTGATCACGAACGAGGCTCACAATTCTCTCCTCTCCATCCACCCTGGGAGCACGAAGATGTATTAGGACCTTAAGCAGGCTTATTGGTGGACTCGAATGAAGCGCGAGATTGCTCAATTCGTGAATGAATGTGATGTCTGCAGAAGAGTGAAGGCAGAACACCAAAGGCCAGCTGGTCTCCTCCAACCTCTTGCCATTCCAGAATGGAAGTTTGACCATATTGAGATGGACTTCGTGACTGGGTTTCCATAGTCCAAGCGTGGCGATGATGCTATATTCGTTGTCATCGACAAACTCACCAAAGTGGCTCACTTTCTGCCTATCAAAGAGTCAATCACTGTAGCTCAATTGGCGGAACTCTATACCTCTCGGATTGTCTCTCTGCACGGTATTCCTCAAGTGATCTCTTCAGACCGTGGCAGCATCTTTACCTCGAAGTTTTGGGATTCTTTTCAGAAGGCCATGGGCACCAACATCCACTTCAGCACAGCTTTCCATCCTCAAACTAGCGGTCAAGTCGAGCGTGTCAACCAGATTCTTGAAGATATGCTCAGGGCTTGTGTGATCTCCTTCGGCATGAAGTGGGAGGATTGTCTTCCTTATGCTGAATTCTCCTACAACAACAGTTTTCAAGCAAGTTCGGGCAAGGCCCCATTTGAAATTCTGTATGGCAGGAAGTGCCGTACCCCTCTCAACTGGTCTGAAACCGGTGAACGTCAGCTTTTGGGTAATGACTTAATCACAGAGGCAGAGGAAATGTGCAAAGTCATTCGTGATAACCTCAAAGCAGCCCAATCCCGCCAGAAGAGCTACTATGATAGTAGGCACCGTGATTTGGCTTTCAAGATCGGAGATCATGTTTACCTCCGCGTCTCTCCTATGAAAGGTACTCGTCGCTTTGGTATCAAAGGGAAGCTTGCCCCTAGATACGTGGGACCTTTCAAGATTGTCAGCAAGAGAGGCGACCTTGCCTATCAACACGAGCTTCCTTCAAACTTTTCAAATGTTCATGACCTGTTCCATGTCTCTCAGCTCCGAAAGTGCTTCAAGACTCCTGACCGCACCGTCAACTTCGAGGACATTGAGCTCCAAGAAGATCTCTCTTATCGTGAGCACCCAGTTTCTATTCTTGAGGAGACTGAACGCAAGACTCGCAACAAGTCAATCAAATTTCTCAAAGTCAAGTGGTCACACCATTCCGACCGGGAAGCTACCTGGGAACGCGAGGATCACCTCCGTTTTGAGTACCCGGCGTTCTTTCAGTCCTAGATCTCGGGACGAGATCCTTTCGTAGTGGTGGAGTGTTGTAACACCCCGGATGTAACTTTCCCAATTTGTACTCCAACTCTTGCCATTTCCGGCATTAAGTTATTTTATTTTCTCGAGTTTGGGTCTTTGCCTCCGTGTGTTGCTATCGTTGTCAAGCATCTCATATCATGTCATCATGTGCATTGCATTTACATACGTGTTCATCTCATGCATTCGAGCATTTTCCCCGTTGTCCGTTTTGCATTCCGGCGCTTCATTCTCCTCCGGTGGTCATTTCTACCTTTCTTTCGTGTGTGGGGATTAAACATTTCCGGATTGGACCGAGACTTGCCAAGCGGCCTTAGTTTACTACCGGTAGACCGCCTGTCAAGTTTCGTACCATTTGGACTTCGTTTGATACTCCAACGGTTAACCGAGGGACCAAAAAGGCCTCGTGTGTGTTGCAGCCCAACACCCCTCCAATTTGGCCCAAAACCCACCAAAACCTGCTCCATCATCTAGAGCGTTCGATCACGATCGCGTGGCCGAAAACCGCACCTCATTTGGACTCTCCTAGCTCCTCCTATGCCTATATGTAGTCCCTTCCCGAAATTCGCGGATCCCCTCTCCAAAAACCCTTGTCTCCTTCATCTCCATGCGCCGCCGGACAATTTCCCGCGGGCCGGACGTGTCCGTCTCCACCCCGCCGCCACGTGTCACGCCATCATTGGCCCGCGCCGCCGCCCCACTTCGTCGCCGCCGCCGGCCCGGGAGGCCCAGATCGGGCCCCCGAGGCCCATCCGCCGCTGCGCCGCGCCACCTGCTCCCCGCCGCCACATCGCCGCCTCCCTCGCCAACTCCGGCGACCGGAGCTCCCTCCGCCCGCTCCGGCCACCGCGGCCAGCACCGCCCCGCCGCCGCGGGCCCTACCGCTCCTCGAAGCCCGCCGCCGCCGCCGCCGTCAGAACCGGCCGGGGAGAGGCCGGCCTCGCCTCTCCTTCATCTCCCCGCCGACGAACCGACCTCGCCAGAGCGATCTGACCTCGCCGGAGCCACCTCGGGTTGCATGCCTGCGAGAAACCCTAGATCCATGGGTGGTGTTTTTTTTCTTCTAAGTCCCTGTTTCCACAGATCCATATGCTCCTGTTCATTGCATCGTAACTCCTCATCCGTAACTCCGTTTTTGGCATATAACATATCAACATGTTCATCTCAGAGAGTACATCATTTCATTCCATTGCATCATTTTCATTTGAGTTCATCTTGACGCCCGAAATGCTGTTAGAATAGGGCTACTTGAGATAATTGTCAGATCTGCTACTCCATTTAGCTATTTGTCATTTTTGCCATGATTATTGTGTGCTTGATATGCCCTGATGCTCTACATATGTTTTGTTAAGGGTTTTGTCTTCTTTCCAGAGGTGCAACCCATGTATTTTTGTGATGTGTGTGGTGACTAGCACGAGCTTGCAAAGTGGTGCACTTGTTAATGCTGTTTTCAGGGACTTAGCATTTCCACTAAGTCCTTGATCTGTTTATCTCATGATGCCATATGTTCATGTTGTTTCCTAGTGATTCATGCCTCTTTTGAGGATGATCAGTAAGGATGTTTTATTAATCTTGTAGTGATCTATCCATCCATGTCTTTGTTTGCAATTATGGAGCACCCTAGCTTGAGTCAGTCGAGCTCTACTTTTGCTACTTTGTGAATCTGGGCAGATTGTCTACTTGTTAGCGATTTTGCCGATGATGTTGTAGTTGATCCGTGCATGCTATGCTATTGTTCTTGCCATGTCTAGATTGAATTTTGTGTGTTCTTGATAGATGTATGCTTAGATTTTCATGACTTGCTCCATATTGAGTGCACCGAGCTCGTAAACATGCCTACTTGATATCTATTTCCAGCATGCTCCAGTTTTCACTAAGTCTGAAAACTGATTATGTTTTTGCCATGTTCACATACTTGCAATTGTATTTTCTGATCCCTTTTGGCTCAAGGTCACTAAGGGACTTTTGTTAAGCTCTTTGAGTAGCTCCATGCCACGCTTTATTTTGCCATGTTCAGGTCCTGTAGCATATAGTTTTGTTGCTCCGAACTGTGCTACCTGATCTGAAATTCCAGACAAGTGTAATTTCACTAAGTCTGAGATCTGTTTGCCATATGCATTTTTGCCATGCTTGTTTGAACCTGTTAATGGATGATTTTGGCCGTAGCTTAGTGCTAGACTTTTGTTAAGAATCTTGAATGCATCCCTGCCATGTATTTTTTTGTCATGTTTGGGTGCTGTAGCATGTTCATTTCGTTGCATTTAGATGGATACTTGCTGTAAATCGCAGAACGTGGCCATATTTGAATCGCTTGCCATTTCCAAACCGTAACTCCGATTCCGGCGTTCTTTATATCGTTTTCAAGCAATTTAATCTCATCTTTCCAGTGCCACACTTGGATTTCCAGGTTGAGGCCAGGTTCATGCATTCCTTGTCACATCTTGCATATGCATCCCGCATCGCATCCCCCATAGCATATCATCTTTGCATCATCTTGTTTGATCCTTGCACGTGGTTGATTGTGTCCTTGTTGCTTGTTTGTCTTATTTGGGTAGAGCCGGGAGACGAGTTCGCTAACGAGGATCCCGTTGAGTTTGCTTTCAAGGATCCAGTCAACTCTGACAACTGTGCAGGTAAGATGATCATACCCTCGAAATCACTACTATCTTTGCTATGCTAGATTGCTCGCTCTTTTGCTATGCCAATGCTACTATGCCTACCACTTGCTTTCAAGCCTCCCAAATTGCCATGTCAAAACCGCTAACCCACCATGTCCTAGCAAACCATTGATTGGCTATGTTACCGCTTTGCTCAGCCCCTCTTATAGCGTTGCTAGTTGCAGGTGAAGATTGGAGGCCGTTCCTTGTTGGAACATTTATTTACTTGATGGGATATCATTATATTATCTTGTTATCTTAATGCATCTATATACATGGTAAAGGGTGGAAGGCTCGGCCTCTCGCCTAGTGTTTTGTTCCACTCTTGCCGCCCTAGTTTCCGTCATATCGGTGTTATGTTCCCGGATTTTGCGTTCCTTACGCGGTTGGTTTATAATGGGAACCCCTTGATAGTTCGCCTTGATTAAAGCTTTTCCAGTAATGCCCAACCTTGGTTTTACCATTTTCCACCTAGCCTCTTTTTCCCTTGGGTTTCCAGAGCCCGAGGGTCATCTTATTTTAACCCCCCCCCGGGGCCAGTGCTCCTCTGAGTGTGGGTCCACCTCGTCAGCCGCCGGCGGCCACCAAGGGCAACTCTGGCCTGGCCTACCGGAAGTTTGGACAATCTGGGTGTGCCCTGAGAACGAGATATGTGCAGCTCCTATCGGGATTTGTCGGCACATTCGGGCGGTGTTGCTGGTCTTTTTTTAACCTGTCGAAGTGTCTTGAAGAACCGAGATACCGAGTCTTATCAGAACGTCTTGGGAGGAGGTCTATTCCTTCGTTTACCGTGAGAGCTTGTCATGGGCTAAGTTGGGACTCCCCTATAGGGTTTTGATCTTTCGAAAGCCGTGCCCGCGGTTATGGGCAGATGGGAATTTGTTAATGTCCGGTTGTAGATAACTTGAACCTTAACTTAATTAAAATGAATCAACTGAGTGTGTTACCGTGATGGCCTCTTCTCGGTGGAGTCCGAGAAGTGGACACAGTGTTGGAGTAATGCTTGTGCAGGTTGTTCTCTAGTTTCTCGCTCGCGCTTTGCCTCCTCTTCTTGCTCTCTTTTGCGAACAGGATAGCCACCATATTTGCTAGTCGCTTGCTGCAGCTCCACATATTTACCTTGCCTTACCTATAAGCTTAAATAGTCTTGATCGCGAGGGTGCGAGATTGCTGAGTGCTTGTGGCTCACATATTACTATTACACCAGATGCAGGGCCTGATGATTCCGCTCCAGGTGACGCGCTCGAGCTCAAGTGGGAGTTCGACGAAGACTCTCAACGTTACTATGTTTCCTTTCCTTATGATCAGTAGTGGTGCCCAGTTGGGGGTTGATCGGGACCGTGTCGCATGTTGGGTTATCTTTTATTTTGGCGCCATAGTCGGGCCATGAGTGTTTGGATGATGTAATGTTATTTATGTACTTGATTGACGTGGCGAGTGTAAGCCAACTATGTTATCTCCCCTTTTATTATCTATATTACATGGGATGTTGTGAAGATTGCCTAACTTGCGACATATGCCTTCAATGCGATTATGCCTCTAAGTCGTGCCTCGACACGTGGGAGATATAGTCGCATCGAGGGTGTTACACGAGCGCGACCTGCTGATGGCGAAGATCATCGGAAGTGCGGAGCAGCAGGAGGAGACCACTGCCTTGTTGAAGAGGACTGGCGTCATCGTCGAGGAACTTATGGACGAGAATGCCATGCTGCGCATCGAGCGCAGAAGGCTGGTGGAGGAATCCGTGGATGCTCTCAAGCAACATCATGAGGACAAGAAAGAGCTCATCGCCACTCGCCGCAGAGACTAGTTCTCGCGGCCTACAACAACGCATCAAGAAAGTAGAGATCAGTGAGCCAGATCATTGTCTTCCTTCTTATTTTGCCCTTGTGTATTTCAGGCATTGCTGCATGTGGCTTTTTTAATTATGTTCCTTTTTTGCAGGGATTTTAATTATGTTCCTAAATATGCAAGACAATTATTATCCACTGTCATCGTCCTTATATTCATCATGCTTACTATAAGTCAAAGTCCGTGCTATATAGGTCCATCGGATCTTACATCAAGATCTGTACTAAATTTCTTTTCAGATTTTCATTTTTCTCTCTTAAATCTTAGTCCAATGAGACATATAACCACGCCGTAGAACAGGGGCTCGGGCATCATTAATGGAGACGTTGGGAGGGAGGTGCACAGCGGGTAGAGGTCAAAGGGATCTCCTCCTGATGAACACGCATAGGGGTTTGATCGCACACCTCCCGTACTGAAATAGCTACCCCGCACAACACCTCCTAGCCAATAAAAAAAGAGAACGTGTAGCGGCACATAATTGGTAAGTAGAACGCCCACAGTTTAAATAATAATTGTGTTTCCAATTTTTAACGTGACATCACTTGTTCCAAAATGACTTTCTTGATTCTTAATGTGTGCCCCTTAGCAAATCGGACAGAAAAATTACCACAACATGTTGGTGCCATGTCATGACACCATGCCAAGTTTCATGATTTTTAGGCGTGTTTTGGATATACAGAAATTAAAAACCAAGTTTCTCAATCTTTCCGGCCGAGCCACGACACCTAGATGTTTGAATTTCATTCCCATTTCTTGCATGGGACCTAGAAATTTACCCAAGGACAGACATGTGATTTTTCAACCAACTTTGGTGCACTGGAGCATGTGCTTGTAGTTCAAATTTGAATTATGCACATTAAATACCCAGAAACTCAATTAATGTATAGAAAAGGCCAAACGAACCCGGAATAATTCCAAAATTTAGCACGTACATCTATTTAGTCTAATATGCCTGTGTAAAAAAATTAAGCCGGGAGAAGGCAGTGTACGTATGTCATTTCACACACAGAGGTGACACATTCCCTCTCGAAACCATGAGCCTTCATGAGGGAAGCTCCGGTTTGCAAGAAGCTTACACCAAAGCTTGTACCAATTCGGCCAAAAAAATTACCGCAACATGTTGGTGCCATGTCATGACACCATGCCAAGTTTCAGGATTTTCAGGGGTGCTTTGGATTTACAAGAATTAAAAACCAAGTTTCTCAATCTTTTCGGCCGAGCCACGACGCCCAGATGTTTGAATTTCATTCCCATTTCTTGCATGGGACCTAGAAATTCACCCAAGGACACACATGAGATTCTTCAGCCAACTTTGGTGCACTGGAGCATGTACTTGTAGTACAAATTTGAATTATGCACATTAAATGCCCAGATACTCAATCAATGTATAAAAAGGCCAAACGAACAGGGAATAATTCCAAAATTAAGCACGATACTTGTATTTGGTCTAATCTTCCTGTGTAAAAAAATTAAGGCGGGAGAAGGCAGTGTACGTATGTCGTTTCGCACACGGAGGTGACACGTTCCCTCTCGGAACCACAAGCTTTCCTGAGGGAAGCTCCGGTTTGCAAGAAGCTTACACCAAAGCTTGTCTCTATTTCACCAAAAAAATTACTGCATCATGTTGGTGCCATGTCATGACTCCATGGCAAGTTTCATGATTTTCGGGCGTGTTTCAGATTTGCAGGAATTAAAAAACAAAGTTTATCAATCTTCCCGACTGAGCCACGATGCCCAGATGTTTGAATTTCATTCCCATTTCATTGATGGGACCTATAAATTCACCCAAGGACACACATGTAGTTCAAATTTTTGCACACTAAATGCGCAGAAACTCAATTAATGTATAAAAAGGCCAAACGAACCTGAAATAATTCCGAAATTTAGCACGATACTTCTATTTGGTCTAATCTGCCTGTGTAAAAAAATTAAGGTGGGAAAAGGCAGTGTACGTATGTCGTTTCGCACACGGAGGTGACACGTTCCCTCACGGAACCATGACGCCTTCTAGAGGGAAGCACCGGTTTGCACAAAGCTTACACTAAAGCATGTCCCAATTCAGTCAAAAAATTTACCGCAACATGCTGGTGCCATGTCATGACACCATGCCAAGTTTCATGATTTTTAGGCATGTTTTGGATTTACAGGGATTACAAACCAAGTTTCTCAATCTTTTCGGCCGAGCCACGATGCCCAGATGTTTGAATTTCATTCCCATTTCTTGCATGGGACCTAGAAATTTACCCAAGGACAGACATGTGCTTCTTCAGCCAACTTTGGTGCACTGGAGCATGTGCTTGTTGTTCAAATTCGAATTATGCACATTAAATGCCCAAAAACTCAATTAATGTATAGAAAAGTCCAAATGAACCCAGAATAATTCCAAAATTTAGCATGATACTTTTATTTGGTGTAATTTGCCTGTGTTAAAAAATTAATGCGGGAGAAGGCAGAGTACGTATGTCGTTTCACACATGGAGGTGACACATTCCCTCTCGGAACCACGAGCCTTCTTGAGGGAAGGTCCGATTTGCAAGAATCATACACCAAAGCTTGTCCCAATTCGGCCAAAAAAATTACCGCAGCATGTTGGTGCCATGTCATGACACCATGCCAAGTTTCATGATTTTCAGGCGTGTTTTGGACTTACAATAATTAAAAACCAAGTTTCTCAATCTTACCGGCCGAGCCACGACGCCCAGATGTTTGAATTTCATTCCCATTTCTTCCATGGGACCTAGAAATTCACCCAAGGACACACATGTGATTTTTCAGCCAACTTTGGTGAACTGGAGCATGTACTTGTATTACAAATTTGAATTATGCACATTAAATGCCCAGATACTCAATCAATGTATAAAAAGGCCAAACGAACCGGGAATAATTCCAAAATTTAGCACGATACTTCTATTTGGTCTAATCTTCCCGTGTAAAAAATTAAGGCGGGAGAAGGCAGTGTACGTATGTTGTTTTGCACACGGAGGTGACGCGTTCCCTCTCGGAACCACAAGCTTTCCTGAGGGAAGCTCCGGTTTGCAAGAAGCTTACACCAAAGCTTGTCCCTATTTCACCAAAACAATTACTGCAGCATGTTGGTGCCATGTTATGACACCATGGCAAGTTTCATGATTTTCTGGTGTGTTTCAGATTTACAGGAACTAAAAAAAAAGTTTCTCAATCTTTCCGGCCGAGCCACGATGCCTAGATGTTTGAATTTCATTCCCATTTCTTTTGTGGGACCTATAAATTCACCCAAAGACACACATGTGATTTTTCAACCAACTATGGTGCACTGGAGCATGTGCTTGTAGTTCAAATTTGAAATATGCACATTAATGCCCAAAAACTCAATTAATGTATAGAAAAGGCCAAACGAACCCGGGATAATTCCAAATTTTAGCACGATACTTCTATTTGGTCTAATTTGCCTGTATAAAAAAATTAAGGCGGGAGAAGGCAGAGTACGTATGTCGTTTCACACATGGAGGTGACACATTCCCACTTGGAAACACGAGCCTTCTTGAGGGAAGGTCCGGTTTGCAATAATCTTACACCAAAGCTTGTCCCAATTCGGCCCAAAAAATTATCGTAGCATGTTGGTGCCATGTCATGACACCATGCCAAGTTTCATGATTTTCAGGCGTGTTTTGGATTTACAAGAATTAAAAACCAAGTTTCTCAATCTTTCCCACCGAGCCACGACGCCCAGATGTTTGAATTTCATTCCCATTTCTTGCATGGGACCTAGAAATTCACCAAAGGACACACATGTGATTTTTCAGCCAACTTTGGTGTACTGGAGCATGTACTTGTAGTACAAATTTGACTTATGCACATTAAATTCCCAAGTACTCAATTAATATATAAAAAGTCCAAACGAACCGGGAATAATTCCAAAATTTAGCACGATACTTCTATTTGGTCAAATCTGCCTCTATAAAAAAATTAAGGCGGGAGAAGGCAATGTACGTATGTCGTTTCGCACAAGGAGGTGACATGTTCCCTCTCGGAACCACAAGCTTTCCTGAGGGAAGCTCCGGTTTGCAAGAAGCTTACACCAAAGATTGTCCCTATTTCACCAAAAAATTACTTCAACATGTTGGTGCCTTGTCATGATACCATGGCAAGTTTCATGATTTTCAGGCATGTTTCGGATTTACAGGAATTAAAAAACAAAGTTTCTCAATCTTTCCGGTCGAGCCACGATGCCCAGATGTTTGAATTTCATTCCCATTTCTTTCATGGGAACTATAAATTCACCCAAAGACACACATGTGATTTTTCAACCAACTTTGGTGCACTGGAGCATGTGCTTGTAGTTCAAATTTGAATTATGCACATTAAATGCGCAGAAACTCAATTAATGTAAAAAAAGGCCAAACGAACCCGGAATAATTCCAAAATTTAGCACGATAATTCTATTTGGTCTAATCTGCCTGTGTAAAAAAATTAAGGTGGGAGAAGGCAGTGTACGTATGTCATTTCGCACACTGAGCTGACACGTTCCCTCGCGGAACCATGAGCCTTCTAGAGGGAAGCACCGGTTTGCACAAAGCTTACACTAAAGCTTGTCCCAATTCGGTCAAAAAATTTACCGCAACATGTTGGTGCCATGTCATGACACCATGCCAAGTTTCATGATTTTTAGGCGTGTTTTGGATTTATAGGATCTAAAAACCAAGTTTCTCAATCTTTCCGGACGAGCCACGACGCCCAGATGTTTGAATTTCATTCCCATTTCTTGCATGGGACCTAGAAATTTACCCAAGGACGGGAGCACGTGCTTGTAGTTCAAATTTGAATTACGCACATTAAATGCCCAGAAACTCAATTAATGTATAGAAAAGGCCAAACGAACCCGGAACAATTCCAAAATTTAGCATGATACTTCTATTTGGTCTAATTTGCTTGTGTAAAAAAATTAAGGCGGGAGAAGGCAGAGTACATATGTTGTTTCACACATGGAGGTGACACATTCCCTCTCGGAACCATGAGCCTTCTTGAGGGAAGGTCCGATTTGCAAGAAGCTTACACCATAGCTTGTCCCAATTCGGCCAAAAATTTTACCGTAGCATGTTGGTGCCATGTCATGACACCTTGCCAAGTTTCATGATTTTCAGGCATGTTTTGGATTTACAAGAATTAGAAACCAATTTTCTCAATCTTTCCGGCTGAGCCACGACACCCATATGTTTGAATTTCATTCCCATTTCTTTCATGGGACCTAGAAATTCACCCAAGGACACACATGTGATTTTTCAGCCAACTTTGGTGCACAGGAGCGTGTACTTATAGTAAAAATTTGAATTATGCATATTAAATGCCCAAAAACTCAATTAATGTATAAAAGGCCAAATAAACCAGGAATAATTCCAAAATTTATCACGATACTTCTATTTGGTCTAATCTGCCTGTGTAAAAAAATTAAGGCGGGAGAATGAAGTGTACGTATGTCGTTTCGTACACGGAGGCGACACGTTCCCTCTCGGAACCACAAGGCTTCCTGAGGGAAGCTCCGGTTTGCAAGAAGCTTACACCAAAGCTTGTCCCAATTCCGCCAAAAAATTTACCGCAATATGTTGGTACCATGTCATGACACCATGGCAAGCTTCATGATTTTCAAGTGTGTTTCAGATTTACAGGAATTAAAACACAAAGTTTCTCAATCTTTTCGGCCGAGCCACGACGCCTAGATGTTTGAATTTCATTCCCGTTTCTTTCATGGGACCTATAAATTCACCCAAAGACACACATGTGATTTTTCAACCAACTTTGGTGCACTGGAGCATGTGCTTGTAGTTCAAATTTGAATTATGCACATTAAATGCGTAGAAATTCAATTAATGTATTAAAAGGCCAAATGAACCCGGAATAATTCCAAAATTTAGCACGATACTTCTATTTGGTCTAATATGCATGTGTAAAAAAATTAAGGCAGGAAAAGGCAGTGTACGTATGTCGTTTCGCACACGGAGGTGACACGTTCCCTCGCGGAACCATGAGCCTTCTAGAGGGAAGCTCCGGTTTGCACAAAGCTTACATTAAAGCTTGTCCGAATTCGGTCAAAAAAATTACCGCAACATGTTGGTGACATTTCATGACACCATGCCAAGTTTCATGATTTTTAGGCGTGTTTTGGATTTACAGGAATTGAAAACCAAGTTTCTCAATCTTTCCGGTCGAGCCACGATGCCCATATGTTTGAATTTCATTCCCATTTCTTGCATGGGACCTAGAAATTCACCCAAGGACACACATGTGATTTTTCAGCCAACTATGGTGCACTGGAGCATGTACTTGTAGTACAAATTTGAATTATGCACATTAAATGCCTAGAAACTCAATTAATGTGTAAAAGGCCAAACGAACCGGGAATAATTCCAAAATTTAGCATGATACTTCTATTTGGTCTAATCTGCCTGTTTAAAAAAATTAAGGCGGGGGAAGGCAGTGTACGTATGTCGTTTCGCACACGGAGGTGACACGTTCCCTCTTGGAACCACAAGCCTTCCTGAGGGAAGCTCCGGTTTGCAAGAAGCATACACCAAAGCTTGTCCCTATTCTGCCAAAAAAATTACCGCAGCATGTTGGTGCCATGTCGTGACACCAGGGCAAGTTTCATGATTTTCAGGCGTGTTTCGGATTTATAGGAATTAAAAAACAAAGTTTCTCAATCTTTCCGGCCGAGCCACGACGCCCAGATGTTTGAATTTCATTCCCATTTCTTGCATGGGACCTATAAATTCACCCAAAGACACACATGTGATTTTTCAACCAACTTTAGTGCACTGCAGCATGTGCTTGTAGTTCAAATTTGAATTATGCACATTAAATACACAGAAACTCAATTAATGTATAAAAAGGCCAAACTAACCCGGAATAATTCCAAAATTTAGCACGATACTTCTATTTGGTCTAATCTGCCTGTGTGAAAAAATTAAGTCGAGAAAAGGCAGTGTACGTATGTCGTTTCACACATGGAGATGACACGTTCCCTCGCGGAACCACGAGCCTTCTAGAGGAAAGCTCTAGTTTGCACAAAGCTTACACTAAAGCTTGTCCCAATTCAGTCAAAAGATTTAGCTCAGCATGTTGGTGCCATGTCATGACACTATGCCAAGTTTCATGATTTTCAGGCGTGTTTTGGATTTACACGAATTAAAAAACCAAGTTTCTCAATCTTTCTGGCCGAACCATGATGCCCAGATGTTTGAATTTCATTCCCATTTCTTGCATGCGACCTATAAGTTCACCCAAAGACACACATGTGATTTTTCAACAAACTTTGGTGCACTGGACCATGTGCTTGTAGTTCAAATTTGAATTATGCACATTAAGTGCCCAGGAACTCAATTAATGCATAGCAATGCTGAACGAACCCAGAATAATTACTAGTTTAAACACGACACTTATGTACTAGTTGCATGTTCACTGTACGTAAATGTTCTAGCAATTCAAACACCATCCTTTCCCTCCATAACACCATTTTGTCTTTCAAAACATAATGAAAAAATCCTGTGGGATGCGATATAAAATATCTTGGCGCACCGTCTTGTCTGGATTATGCAGGAAGCTTCGTCGTCTACAGTCCACCGCCCCCGCTTGAACCACACTTGCGCGCCAGTTTCTTGCAGGATCGAGCGTATTTTTTTGCAACCGCGGAAATATCTATCTCCCCGCCCCCACCCTCCCACCAAACGACACATTTCCACTGTTCCTCCTTTCTTTCCAAGTTCAAACCTTCACTACTGCTTACTGATAGCTCAGCCTCCTCGCCAGCGACCCTTCTTCTTGGAGCGTCGCCTCCTCGCCGGCTACCCTTCTTCTTGCAGCGCCGCCTCCTCACCGGCGACCCTTCTTCTTGCAGCGCCACCTCCACGCCAGCAACCCTTCTTGTTGTTGTGCAGCCTCCTCGCCGCCGACCCTTCTTCTTGCTGCGCGGCCTCGTTGATATGGTCAGGTGATCCCCACACCATCCTCCTGCTTTCCCGTCCCACATGCCCCGATCGACGGCGTGACACCTTCCAATGAAATCACTATCCCCCTCCTCCAATTAAGGGCTGCCCGCAACCATTTTGCATGCAGTATAACGTGGAGCTCGACAACATGCGGCCGCATGCGCGCACGAGGTCGCTATGGCTACCATGCGTGCCGACCGCCAGATCTTGGAGGAGCACCTCGTCTTCGGGGCCACCGTTGACACTGCCACACAGTTGTCTGCTTTAAAATACAGTTCGTGCTGTTTTCTCGAGGCCACCGCTAGTGCCTTCTAATGATTTGTCCTCTGTAATGTTAATATGCAATCTGATGTTTAGTTAACAGTTTGGTCCTCTAAAATGTAATGTTCAGGTAACACTTTGGTCCAACAATTGACACATCGTAGTACTGTTCTCAAGCATTCTTTGTTTTGTTAAGTGTCTTATCTTCTAGTACATGTTTCTATTCTGCAATGTCGTGCTCAGTTAACTTTTTGGTTCATTTGGTCTGCTACTATTTAATTGTTTGGTTCAGTTCTGCAATTTGATTTTCATTTGCTGTGGGTACAATTTTGTATTGTTATGCATGTGACACCAATCCAATTTGGCTGTACTCAATACATATTCTACTGATAGTATGGCAACTCTCAGTTAACCTGATCAAGATCTTCCTTATGTGTGTTGTAGGGAAACAATGGGAGACACTAAGGTTTACCATCGAGGTTTGTTCAAGCATGGTCCTTTGGCTAATAGCAAATTATTGTGCAGTTGCAGGAATCATTCTAATATTTGGGTTTCTAACAATTTGGTCTTGCACATGTAGGTCCTGCTGTCAGAGGCTTAGACCCACTGTTCAATCCATTTTGCATATGGGGAAATGAGATGTCCATGAATATCACTCAAGTCAAGAAACTCAGAAAGATTGCTAGGATGAAGAAACTTGCGACGAATGACAGCAAGATCTTTGTTTGCACAATGAAGAAGAGATCAGTCAACTATAGGATGGTACTAACTCTTTTACCTTGTTTTTAGCCCTTGTGCCATTTCAAAATTTATAACAATGATTTATGCATATCTTTGTTTTCAGTACTTTTCAAAGCAGTTCACCGATGATTACCTCTCAAACCACCTGCATGGTCAAGAGGCGAGGAAGGTATTCATTAAAAACCCATGATACAATATTGAAGTCTTGCTGAAGAGGACGAAGGTTGGGCGGGCAATTATCCATAGCCACTGGCCTAAAGTTGCAAGGACATTCAACATCACTGAAGGCTCAATATTTGCCTTCCGATTCTATAGTTTCCTAGATAAGATTCATCTGTCTATTTACCGTGTATAATGCTAATATCCAAAGGTTTCTCATGTGGCATGTGAAACTTGGTGCTGTTGTGTAATGGCGTAACTGAGTGCCGAAGCTATCTGATGTAATTCGATTATGAAATCCTTGTTGATGTTATACGGATATGAAATATCTGGTGTGTTTTATAAGAAATTTCAATTTGATTAGTACATGGATTATCAATAATAGGCTAATTAACCTGCTTATTGGGGTTTTCTATTGCAGACGGTTACTCGGACAACACCGTGGGAGATGAACGCAAACAACCCACACGGTTTCTAGAAAGTAGGCATGTTCGATCAACTAACAATCACACACAGCTTCCGGCAGCGAACTGTTTGCGTTAGGCCACCTTGCACAAACGTTTCTGCAAAAAGAACTAGATATACATACCTATGGAAATGTTTTTCTAGGATTCACTGTGTGGGATGTACATACCTATAGAAATGATCAGGTTTCAATGCCTCGGCCAATCACACACGATCTCATTTGGTGTCCCCGGAGTGCCTATCCCTGATGGTTTCTGGGTCATGTGGGAAGGACCCCCCTATCACCCACACTCACTTGGCAACGGTTCCAAATGTCGTCGTGGAAAGGGGTTAAAAACCGTTTGTATAGCACGGCGTTGTACCAGTGATAGTTGCCTACAATCAACCATAATATTGCCTAAAACCATGTATCTAGTTGCCCACAATCAACCATAAATTGTCTAAAACCATGTATCCAGTTGCCCACAATCAACCATACAGTTAACTACAAAAAAGACACATCCGTAACATTTTGGGCGGAACGAAATTTTTTCGTGTCATGCTTATGACACTTCTATGACGATAATTGTGACAAAACCCGGTATCATCATAGATGTGGTGGGCTCCTACTTCTATGACAAAAAATGGGCTTTTTGTCTTGGGCCGGCCGGAGACGCACCTGCATGACATTCTTTGGGCCGTCCATGACGAAAAAAATCATGGTAGAAGCGAGGGCGAGGAATATTTTGAGGACTTCCTAGTTACGGTGGGTGGTCGGGGCCGAGCAATGCACAGAGGGATTGCGTGTTTCTCTCATACACGTACGTGCGTGTGTGCGAGGCATTGGGCTCTAACTAAACATGAGCGAGCTGTTCGCTTACTGAACCCGAGCGATTGCACTAGCTACGTTACTGAACCTGAGCGATCGATCCTGTTAATGGAAACCGAGCGATTCCTTCACTACTGCTGCTAACTGAAGTCGATTGAACCTGTCGCCTCTTGATGAACAATGAACGTGGGGGTTGGTTGAATGAGTCGAGACACACGTGGTTGGGGTTGGATGAACAGGACCCTGTGGTAGTAGTAGTAGTAGGTCGTTCCTGCTGGATGAACATGACCCCAAGAGGAGGCTACCATACCCGAGCTGGTTGGGGGTGGATGAACAATAGCTGGTTGAGGGCTGGATGAGTAGTAGCCCGTGGATGAACAGTAGCTGGTGGAGGCAGGAGGAAGACGCGATGGATGAACAGTACAGGTGGAGGCTAAAGGAAGTAGACGGTCAGTGAACAGTAGCCCGGGGAGTCCATTTTGCGGTATGCCACACCCCTCCAATGAACAGGACCCCCGTTTCGACCGTAGTGCTCCAACACAAGTCTGTTTCCTCCGTTTTGCGGTACGCCACACCCCTCCCGATGAACAGGACACCCGTTTCGACCGGAGCGCTCCAACACAAGTCCATTTCCTCCGTTTTACGGTAAGCCATACCCCTCCTGATGAATAGGACCCACCTTTCGACCATAGACGGTCGAATAGAAGGCCGTTTCCTCCGTAGTGTGGTATGCCAGACCCCGTTTCGGCTGTTCCATATTCGTGAGTAGGCATTCAAGACCCCGCTTATATGTATGTAGTAGCCGTATTTTTTGGCATCAGGCTGTACGTACGTGTACACGGTTCAGAAGGGACTGCCTAAACTGCTATGTCGGGGGCTCTACTACTACACGTGCCGCTGCTTGCTCGGCCATGATTCATCACTGTAGAGAGACTGATCGACCAATATGTACGTACACATTCGCGACCAGAGAGAAAACGCTACGTATACTTCGACCGGGTGGGTCCCAGTTGTCAGGGAGGATAAGGGTGCACTTCCTTGCATGTGAAGATATAGTTGGTGGGTCCCAATTGTTAGGGGGAAGAATCATTTTTTTGCCTGTAATATGGACGCACTTCCTTGCGTGCGAAGATATAGCTGGTGGGTCCCAGCTGTCAGGGGGAAGAATCATTTTTTCCCGTGATATGGACGCACTTCCTTCCATGCGAAGATGTAGCTGGTGGGTCCATTTGTCAGCCTCACCACACAGAGTCCTCTTCCGATGGCTGTTGTTCGTTCACCACGCTGACCACGCAGCGCGGACAACACCCAGGTGGTTTGACGACAGCGAGGCCTAGGAAGGGAACGACATGGAGCCAGGGAAGATGAGGGTTCACTCGTTCGGCTGCGGTTTGAGGTTGTCGTCGCCAGAGAATAATAGGAGGTGTTGTGAGTAGAGGAATGTCTTGGTCGGCGATGGGAGTAGGGTGGACCGGTGAGTCATGCGCGGCAGCACAACCGGCCACAGGAGGCGGTAGCAGGCGGTACCGCCGGTGGTGGTTTGGGAGGATGAAGAAAGAATAACCGAGATTGAAGAAGAAACATGACATCTGTTGGATGGACGTCCAACGGCCACTGCTGCTAGAACCATGTGTTGACTATAAGTTCACAAAGCCTTGCGTACGCGTCAAATTAGTAGGCACACAAGTGTGCGGCAGAGAACATATAGCCAGTTTGCGATTTGTAAGAATGAACATCCCATTTTTGAATTCTAATGGAATTTACTACAACCCATTTACATTTTGTTAAAATTACAGCCCATTTTCTAGCTATGACAAAGATTAATAATTTAAACCAACCGCTCAAAACAGAGTTCAATAAAGATTCCCACATTTTGTTGGGATCCAAAATATTTTTATCCCGAAATCCTATCAGCTTAAATATAATTTCAAAATAAATTTGTATTACATAAAAATCCAATGAAATATTTCACATGCAACAAGTAATGAAATTAAAATTTTCAAAAATTCAAAAATATTTTTTAACTAATTACGTGTTTGGTGCATTTTTTTAGAGTTACAGCCCGGTTTTTATAATTACATCCCATCTATTATTTCTTAAAGTCCATTTTCTTGTTAAGCTTGATGCATCCCTCCTAGGGAAGATTTTCAGCCCAGCGGGGCTGACAATAACAAGTTGACCTGGGCTGGGTATTCCTCAAAAAAAACTATAGCTGGGCTAGCCATTATCAGCTTGAAAAAAAAAATTTAATATCTAGGGTGGACATTTGGTCGACATAAAATAATAGCCTCGGCTAAACGGGCCATAGCCCACCCAGTTGATACCCTACTCATCTGAACAACAACAAAAACATCGGTCAAGAAAAACTCTACTCACACCTCAAAAACACAAATACTGCTCTAGCTGCTGGGTCCCAGCTGTCGGCCACTCCTTGTGCAATGCTCTCATTTATTGACTATATAGGTTGACAATGGTGTGGGACCGTGATGTCAGGACACCAGGAGGAAACAAAGAAAATAGTTGTATATAATAAGGAGGCTCTTGCGTACGTGCGGCTATGGCCCTAGTGGGTCCCCACTGTCATCCTCTCCAATTAAAGTCATCTCCTGATTCGTCATGCTCGTTGACCATGTTGACAACGCGAGACGGCAGCTCCACAGCGAGTACAACAACTGGAAGGACGATGGAGAGGGCCTCACGGGCCCTCTGGATGGTCTGATACATCGCCCCCTGCTCATTCAGGAAGCCAGGATCATAGGGCCACATGTTCGTGATGACATTGTCGTTCGCTTGTTCGCTGGCGATTCATCCTTCCGTGAGTCGTTGCTCGTTGAGGAGACGGAGGTTGCAGCACAGGTCCTCCAGCACTGGTAGCTCTTCCGCTATTAGGGCATCGAAGTGCGGCTGCACCTGCTTTATGGTGAACACGGCATGAACCAGCTTGGGCAGTCGCGCCGGCTCCTGGTCGGAAGCCACGTCCAACGTCTGATTGTCGTCGCTCAGCTCGGCGAGCTGGCTGGCAAGCCAGCACGTTCGGTTGCTGGACCGAATAGCTGCCAAGCACGAGTCTGAACGCCTTGGCCCACCCTGCTTTCCGCCTGAAACGTTCAGCACCGCCCGCCCTGCTTCTCGATGAAGGTGATTGCTCCGCGTTCAAAGTACACAAGTTTGTCTTGTCCGTCCATCTACCACCCACATTAATGATATGCGGTTGCCGAGGCGGCTACTCCGCGCCACCCGTCCACCCTCTGCTACCCACCATTGCCATATAAACTGCTACACTGGTAATAGCCGCAGTCATCCGCCTCCGTTCCCATTCTCCTGTCCACACCACTACTGCCCACCATGCCTTTCTCGCGCTCCAGCGCTCTTTGGGATGGGCAGATGACGGACCAGAAGGAGATGGCAGCCATTGCTACTGACTGGCTGGTCGGCAGGCAGCTGGACGACGATGACGTCCCAATGGATACTGTGGTAGTCGACGATCCAGCGGCAACCCCCTCCTCCGCGCCATCCTCGTCGGTACATTACACCATGACCATCGAGGAGGCCCGTGCCCAATACATGGACACGGTGAGGCAGAAGCATGAGGAGCAGTTCCGGGAGGCGTAGGCCAACGCCGCCTACAACCACCATCTCCTCCAGGAACACATGCATGCGGAGGAGCAGATAGCCACGGAGTGGGCGGAGCAGGAGGCACTACTCGAGTTGTACCGCTCCACCCGTGAGAGCCGCCTCAGATGGTGGCGGTACCGCATGCGGGTGGCGGATGTTGCGGTCGCCTACAAAGAGGACGATAGAGCGGGCGAGGCGCTGTTTGGCGAGACCGACGATGAGGGGGAGGACAACGCCGGCTCCACCGAAGACCCGACCCCGCCAACACTGAGGCGGGGGACTTTGCCGGCTTCGGCGAGGCCTTGCTCTGCCGAGGCCCCGCCCCGCCAACAACGAGGCAGAGGAAATTTCCGTCTCCGCCGAGGCCCTGCCCCGCTGGCACCGAGGCGGAGGACTTCGCCAGCTTCGGCGAGGCCCTGCTCTGCCGAGGCCCCGCCCCGCCAACAACGCGGCAGAGGACATCGTCGGCTCTGCCGAAGGCCCCGCCCCGCCGACAACGAGGGGGTGGATTTCCCTCGCTCGTCCGAGGCGCTGCCCCGCCGGCATCGAGACAGAGGACATCACCGGCTTCGTCGAGGCCCCACCCCGCTGCCTACGAGGCCACAACACACATAAAACGAGCAAGAGTGGAACACGGTAGGTCGCCGCTGCTCGGGTCCAGGTAAGGCCACCGCTGCTACCCTCTGGTTGAAGCCGAGCTTGGCGGGTTGAACATTGATGGCTGATTAGCTTCTTGGCGGTGACGTGGAGTCGGAGAGTTTGCCGGAGTAGAAGAAGCTTCTGTTCGGCTCAGCCGGACACGGCAGGGTAGCTTCGGTTAATTAATTATACCTCCAGCGCACCCCTTTTTAGTTCAAGAATGTATGAAATGTAATGAAATCCGGCATGTTTATATGAAATCCGACCGTGTATGAATGAATTTAGTTCAGTTAGTTCGAATTCTTGTATCACTGGGATTGGATAAACATGCAAAACAATACGTACTAGCATTATTCGTAGGGTGATCACCTCGTTTGCAGCAGTTTCACACATACTCGCTCCATTCCTTTTTAGTCTACATATAAGTTTTGTTTGAAGTCAAAGTATCTCTACTTTGACCAATCTTATAGAAAAATGTA
This sequence comes from Triticum urartu, assembly GCF_056163025.1. NCBI lineage: Eukaryota > Viridiplantae > Streptophyta > Magnoliopsida > Poales > Poaceae > Triticum > Triticum urartu. Next base: position 309,346,343 of record NC_141878.1, read on the forward strand.
TCAACATTCACAATGTAAAATCAACTGACTTGAAAGAAATCTAATATGCAAAGTAAAAAGGAACATAGAGAGTACAAAAAGTTGGAGTAGCTTTTTACCGTGCCTGTACATTGCAATCAAACATAGAGGACTGGCAATTCATAGAGAACATTCAAAACAATCGATGATTATCCATCTTAGCGATTCACATGTCGGAGCCAATATTTTACTTCCCAACTAAAGAATAAAGAAAAATTGATCGATGTTGCTGATAGCAAACGGTGTCCCATTCAATAATATCAAACACATGCCTTATTGCTAACATCAATGAGCAACATTTGACAAGGTTGTCCCATTCCAAAATGTCAAATGTGTGTCTTTTTGCATACATCAATGAGATAACTTTGCAAAGGTTTTCCCATTCCAAAATATCAAATGCGTACGATTTTGGAATGGGTAGGGTTTGCGATCAGTTCGGACATTGACATGGCACCTCGTGCTAAATAAACCAGCTGTTCTTTTTGTACCGTTCCACCAAAATCAACCAATTTCACGTATAGCTTGTATGATTTCGCCTTTATATGTTGTAACGCCTTGAACATATCGGCACCTCCTTTATTGGCTGGAAATGAATGATTAGAGAATATTCGATGTATTGTGCATGATTAAGTATAATGGGCTCAAACCATCAGAACATTTTGTGCAGTTCCCATTGAAATCAAGCTGAGCACCCATGTTTGCATAAATACAAAAAAGTGATTAGTAAAGCAAATTGTATTATGAATTTATAGTTTACACAGGCACCTACATGGTCCATGAAGAGCACACATTTGAAAATATGGAACTCACCAGAAAGAATCCTAGAACTACTTGCCCATCATAGCAAAAGAGATGGAAATTAGTGAGTCCTTCTGAGCTGAAGTTAGTTTGGTCTTGTGAGAAGTAATGTAACCATCCTTCAACTACTCCTTTTGATGAGAAGATAGACTGGGCTTCTTCATCCTGGCATAATAGGAACTAGGCACTTCACGTACTCCATATTCTTCTTCTCTAAAGGAGGATCCTATTGTGCAAAGCCAAGAGAAGAACTAAATGCTAGCATCCTGTTTTCTCGATAAAAAGGAAAGGAAATATTTAGAACAACCATTACATTAAGAAAGGGAGCAACTAATGAAATGTATAGTCACAAAGAGATGCATCCTCATTGTCCTCATAGGAAATGATATGATACCAAACACATCAGCTCAACTTGAACTGTATTATTACTTAATTTTATCAATGGCTATAACGGTGGAAAACCGGTGCATCAATTTATTTGCAGCCTTAGATTAACATGCGAAACAATATCACTTTCTCATGATAGTAGCTAAATAGTAGCACAACACCAATAGAGATAACAAAGCTCAATCATATGGATGAAATCTGTGGGCCAGTACCAACCTTTGTTAGGAGGCTTTTGTGTAGAGCATGTAGATGAAGCACTTCTCCGGAACCATCCGTTATTATCTACTGTGGTTGCCATGCTTACCGTAAACTCCTCGATTAGTTTAATGTTTTTAACATCTTCTTGTGCAGTTCCACTACAATATATGTTATCTTGAAAGAAGATCCCTGTTTGCACAAGTAGAGATAATTACATATTACATTAAGAGTGGCATCAAATCACAGTAGCAAAACAATTTTTCATTCCAGCCATAGCAATAAATTAAGATGCAAAACTATATCATTACTTGTGTCATCGCAGTTCTAGTGCTTCATTACCATCGGGAGTTAATTTTAGTTCTTCTTTCACTTGTTCTTCCCCTTCATCACTTGGTTCAATAATAGACAAGCTTCGCCTTCAATATAAGATTTCGCATGTCAATTAGGGAGCACAAGTATAGCACTAAACAACAACATTAATTTCCTGATGATAACAGAAAAAGGGACAATTACATTTGAGCCCCTAGGTGATGTTTTTTCGATCATTTTGATATCTTATTTGTATTTTTCTAAGTTAGTATGAATTTGTTATGAAGTTTTCAAAGTTGTGGTAAAATGGTCAAAGGGAAAAGGCATTAGAGGAGTAAACGAGCTTGGACAGAAACGAGGGTGTTTTGAATTTAGGGGCAAAACACCCGGGTGTGACACAACTAGGGGCTCAAATGTGATTGTCCCATAGAAAAATACAGGCCAATAGTTGTGAAATATCATTATCTTACCTCAATGGGATATTATGGTGCACATACAGATTGGAAGTCTGGTCTTCTTTTGTGTAGTTCACTAAAATCAAGCAACATTACCGTATAAGGAGCACAACATATGAATGCACACTACACAATCATGTGGAAGAAGGCCACTACTGACCTCTCATGATGCGGAATTCAAACAACTCAAAAGAAGAAGATCTGAAACAAATTTGCCAACACAGATAGGAAGTCAGATCTCCTCTTGTGCAATTCCACTAAGATCAACCAATCAAGCAACATTGTCGGTGTGACATTTTGGTTGAACAGCACAAAACACTCTTAAAGCAAAAGTGTTTTGTGTAGTGCAACAAAAGGTCGCAATAGCAACAAGGTGAAGAAGATAACCTTGTTTACACAGAGGTGCAAAGGAAGCAATTACTGGTCAATAACGGTGGATGACACAGAAGCCCACAAAAAGAAGCATCTTACTTATCTAAATGGGAAAGAAAGCAAGACAGTAGCATTTCTCAAATAGCGGCGTTCATTCATATTAACAGAGAGATTATATTAACAATAAAATTCATTAAGCATGTAATTTGCTTTTAACTATGGCATTGCTTCAATTTTCCAGCAACATTATTAGATTAACAACAACTAAAGAGTTGTACGGGGCAGTAGACACACCAACACCATGTGCATTTACCGATGTATAAAGGGGTGATGCATAGTCTGTTGCAACAAAGAACAAACAACCAAGGAGCATATTTGTGTTCATCGCAGTTTTGTTATCTTTAGACACCTTTCCCTATGTGAGGGAAGAAAATCTAGTCTTCCTCAAACTCTACAGCCTTGTCCCTCACCAATAGAAAGATCAGTTCATTACAGATGTGCGTACTATGTTTGTCATTGTTTTCCCTTTTCGACCAACATAGCTGCTGGATAGCCAATCTGTACTACTTTACCTCTTCCTTTCTTCTTTGAACCACGTCCTAGATTCATGTTATACAACTTTCCCCACTACTTTCCTGTTTGATCCAACACCTAGATTCGAGTGCAGAAGCGGAAAAAAATAATCCAAAGGTAGCTTGAGCAATGCATGCGGAATAAGTAAATTATACCTTAAGGTTCTCGGGGTGTGGCTCAGTGGGCAGCCGGAGGCCACACTATGTACGACAACGAGGAAGAAGGGGTCGGAGGCCCTCCTACGCTGACGCTGGGTGAAAGAGAATAGCTGCGCCAGTAGTGGATTCCCTCCCTCGCCAATGGCGACAGTGTTAAGCCTCCTTCCCTTCCTCGGCGAACGGATCCTGCCAGCTCTTTGACCAGCAGTGAGGAGAGAGAGAGAGAGGCCAACGAAGTCTTGTTTATATCTGGAGAGGGTGAGAGAGTGTGAAGAGAGCAACTACGAGTGCTGAGGCTCCAGTGTGTATATATATAGTGGAGAGAGTGTGTGAAGAGAGCAAACCCTAGAAAACAAGCGCCGAGGCTGCAGGGTATATAAATGGAGTGGTTTTCTTTTTCTATCCATAAAAATCATTTTAAATTGTGCACAAAACGAAACTCTTTATTTAATGTAGTGAAGAAAAATACAAGGGGCAAAGCTAATACGTGAAGAAAATTTAACGCTCAAAGGAGTCAACTCGCAATTAACGCTACATGCCTCCCAGACACACTTACTAACATTCATGTGTGGTACACGACCCTCCGAAGTGAACAACAACTGAACCACACATGGTTAAAATATCGGAAAGGTGGGATGCACCATCCTCCAATTTTAAATATTTTCAAGAAATTCAATTTTATTTACTTTGTATGTACACTTTGCTCTCTTCCAATAATGAGTGGGCACTTGTATTCGGCCTAAGTCACTGTGCCACCATATCTCATACTACTACCTCCGTCCAGGTTGTTCCGCCACGTCACATGCACTGGTTGGTTTCCTTTAACCCTTACATACATCAATTTAATGCACCTTGGAATGTGAGCATGTGGTGGAAAGAAGTGAAAATAAGACTGTGTAATATGGTAAAACAAAGAAAATGAGATTAGCCGGGAAGTAGTAAACAACTAATACAGTACATGCCAACAAAAAATAAATATTATTGGTGCATGCGTCACCTGTTGTTGGTGCATCGGTGCATCCTCTCATTTCTGGGCATCAGGTCGGGACAGCTGGTGTGTAGTACTTCTAACTACAAAGCCACGAGAGTCGGTGCATCCTCTCATTTCCGGGCGTCCAGTCGGGACAGCTTCCACGACCGCTCCTGACCACCCTGGCCGACCCAAGGCCACTCCATCACCCACGTGCTTCCCGCCCAAAACGGTCAGCACCGCTCCAGAGAATCGGTGCCACATTCATGCCCGGGCAGAGCGGACGCGGCCTCGCACTGGTGCATGTGTTGAAGGGAGATGTAGATTCAATGAAGAGTGATTGTTGCTTCGTCCATCCAACTTACTGCCAGGTCTATGTGATTTGACGGCCCATTGGTCATTATTACTGAGGTGGCACGACGGTGATGAGTCTCACTTTTCCTGTACACTTTACTTTGGTGCATGACACGTGCACCGGATGCTGGATGTCCCACATTTCGGCCAAAGGAGGTAGAGCGTCTGCACTCTTTACAATTTTCTCCACTCTCACAGTGGCGTGCAAGATCAGCGAAAACACGACAGCTCGGTGAAAACACAAAAGCAGCAAAAATATACAATGCTATGAAGCTTTCCGCTTCTGTTTCATGTATAATGCATCCAAGATTGCCCCATTACAACATTCCATCAAATACAAAGGAGACTAAAATGCATGATATTGTATCTCAATCATTCACAGATCATAGCTAATACGCCCTCCCTCCCAAAATAAGTGTCTCAACTTTATGCCAACTTTGCAAACTTTAGTGTACAAAGTTGTACTAAAGTTGACACTTATTTTGGAACAGAGGCAGCTAAAGAAAAAATGACCCATGTAGTCCCTAGGCCTTGAATACTAAACCCAAACAAGACTTTAATTTGGTGGTGATGTTGAACCTTCCGAAGGAATGAAGTTTGCAACCCTTTGACCATCAGATCATTTTGTGCAGTTTCACTAAAATTGAGCTGAGCATCCCTGTCACAAAGAAATTGAAGAAGCATGATTAGAATAAGACTAGTGCGACTAGTTGATGAGATATAAATATCACAAATACAGTAGAAGCCAATAGACCGATATGCGAGGCAAAGAAGTAGAGAAATATCCACTGGAGCGATGTGGGCAGTTGGGGCAGTGGTGCAAGCCGGCTGGCTGTAAAGGAAGTTGTACCTGACAGATGTCGGGATGTATCTAGATTAGAGGAGAGCAGCGGGAGGCAGCAATGGACCACATCGCAGCAGTGAGAAGGGACGAAGGCAACTGTACCGGCTTTGTGAGAGAGAACGGTGGGGACCCTTGATCGGGACGCGCCGACAGTGGGTTTTCACCGTCGGCAACGGGAATCGCATCTACACAAAGCATCTACCCCTTCCCCCGGCGGACGTGATGCACCCGGATGTTAGAGATGTGGTGAAAGGATCGAGAAGAGGTGTCTAGAGGGGGGTGATTAGACCCTCAACGAGCAAAAGTAGCAGTTTTAAGTTCTTCAAGTTGAAGTGGAGTTTTAGCACAAGTTTAAGCATTCACATTACATTTCAAGCAAGCATGGCAAGAGTATGAGCAACGGAAAGAGTAAAGCATGGAATTTGCAAGAATGTAAAGTGATAGGATTGGAGTGTGCAGACGCAATGAGGACACAGAGATTTTTGGCGTGGTTCCAATAGGTGGTGCTATCGTACGTCCACGTTGGTGGAGACTTCAATCCATGAAGGGTAATGGTTGCGCGAGTCCAAGGAGGGCTCCACCCATGAAGGGTCCACGAAGAAGCAACCTTGTCTATCCCACCATGGCCATCGCCCATGAAGGACTTGCCTCACTTGGGTAGATCTTCATGAAGTAGGCGATCTCCTTGCCCTTACAAACTCCTTGGTTCAACTCCACAATCTCGTCAGAGGCTCCCAAGTGACACCTAACCAATCTTGGAGACACCACTCTCCAAAAGGTAATAGATGGTGTGATGATGATGATGAACTCCTTGTTCTTGTGCTTTAAATGATAGTCTCCCCAACACGCGAGTCTACATATTTGGCTATGGTGGAAAGATGATTTGAGTGGAAAGCAACTTGGGGAAGGCTAGAGATCAAGATTCCCTATGGTTGGATTGGAATGTCTTGTTCTCAACACATGAGTAGGTGGTTCTCTCTCAGAAAATGAGTAGTGGAAGTGTAGGCACGTTCTAATGGCTCTCTCTTGAATAGAGAAGCGGGTGGAGGGGTATAGATATCCTCCAGACAAAATCTAACCATTACAGACATTTTACCCAACTCGGTCAGACCGAATAGGAGAAATTGGCGAGACAGATTTAGTTCAAAATGTCAATGTTAGGATTCTCGGTGGGACCGGCATAATCAACTCGATGGTACCGATGTGCTAGGGTTAGGGCAAAACCTCATCTCGGTGTGACAGATTGCATGAACTCGGTGAGACCGATTTCAGCAATTAGCAAACCAGAGAGTTGGTCAGGCAAACTCAGTTGGACCGATTGCATATTTCGGTGAGACCAAAATAATTGCAACATGCAACAGAGAGTTTGCAGGTCATCTAGGTGAGACTGAGATCCCAATCGGTGATACTGAATTGATTAGGGTTTTTGGCAGTGGCTATGTCAAAGGAACAAAGTGGCGCTGGATAAATCAAATAGGTGGGGCCGAGTTGAGTTTTAGGTTTTGGACATATTTCGAATTGAGAAAGTGGTTGAGGGCTTTTGTCGAGGGATATCTGCGGCCACCTATGGGACTGGGCGGCCCCCTGCTGGTTCGGCGGGGGACGTCGCGTTGCACAAAGAGCAGACCAGCGCGTGACAGCACGGCAGAGAGCACACAAGCAATTTACCGAGGTTCGGGCCGCCGCGAGGCATAAGACCCTACTCATGCTTTAGTGGATCGATGGTGGAAATGAACGTGGTGGTGTGTGGTACAATTGCCCGGCAAGGTCTGCCTAAGGGCTACGGTGACCACAAGCGTATGGTGGCTTGGGTTTGTCAAGTTTCCAACCCTCCAACCCCCTCCTATGATTGCCATGGGCCTCCTTTTATAGATTAAGGGGTCAGCACACTGGCAAAACAGTCATTACCCACTGATATAATAGGAAACAGTGCTATCATACCTAAATCTATGTGCTGGTAGGGTGCATTAAATGCACCGCTCAGTGTCACATCACTAGCTGTCCGGCAAGGCCTACCGGGCTTATCTTGCCAGCTTCACACCTGTTCTCTTGACACGTCACTGGACGGGTGTCGCCTATGGGTTTCTTCTGTAGGAGTTGGCTTCCATGTGGCAAATGCTGCCACTTAATCACCTTCCGGCTTGACACCACACTGATTAATGACGTGGGTCGTTCTTGGGTGGTTGGCAGGGTGGTTCCGGCCCCGCAAGCCCCGACAGGTGCGGTAGGGGAGTCTTGGCTGATTGCTTCTGGTGGTGGCCTGGCCCCTTGCCAGGCTCGCCTGCCCAGCGAGGGAGGCCCTTCTCTTGCAGACATCATGTTCCTTTGGCTCGATCTTTATCTCTCTGAGCTGCATGTTGGTTCTTCAATATCAGACTTAAGCTGGTGCTCCAATCTTGATCTTGTGCATGTGCACAGTTGGGCAACATACCCGGGGTCTCTTGCAGCGATAGAAGCCTCCGGGCCTGCCCGATCGTGCCGCAGAGCGTCGGCGGGGTAGGGCCTAATAAGTGCACAGGCAGGGCTACTGAAGGGGTTGGCCCCTTTGAAGTTTTCCATTGCTCCTTCATTAGTCTTGATCTTGGGGGCAGTTTCCGATTTCCCCATGCGTGGTGTAAAGCCATCAATGGTGGGGCCGCGACAGTGATGGCCCATGAATGACTTTAACGCACGTGGTAGAAACCGCCAAATTACACTTCTTACAATGCGCTCTTATCCTTAGCCATGTACGTCGCATGCATAGTGTGGGGTAGGTAACGGAGGCGCGTAGTGTGGAAGAGCATCTTGAAGTGGGTCCGCCCGTCTTGAATTGGCGGAGGAGGGTGGCGATTGCTTGTCGATGGAGCAGCTACCCTTCCTCGTCGGGCCTACAAAAGGAGGGTCGAAGGACAGCGAAGCCATCCGCCTCTGCATCCCTCTCTTCGTTCTTTCCTGGTTCTCTACTTCTTCTGGTAATGCTGAAGAGAAAGGCCCGGGGCCAGCCCCCGGGCATCTCTTCGGGGCAATTGCTGCCTCATGTTGGTGCTGATGCTCGGGGAGTGAGTTTGGTCCTTGGTGCGGTGAACTTCTTGGTATCTTTGAACCTTGGCCGGGAGGCAGGGCTGGAGATCACTGGTAATCCTAGTATTGCCCCTCCCGGAGGCCTTGGGGCCATTGTCAATTGGAGGTGTGCCTTCCTGCCCACGAAGGTGGGGTGGGATCCTGCTTGAGTGCTCCTTTTCTCGTCTTTTCCTCCTTCCACTGTAGTGCATGAAGGAGGGAAAACGAAAACAGGGGATCACGGGGCACTTATATTTTTTCAATATTAAATCTGCCAGCAATCACCAAATTTTAATTCAAATAATGTAATCTCTCAAGTCCATCTTTGTATACTGTAATGCTTGTACTTGCAACTGCATATGAATGAAAAAGATTAGTCTTGTCGGGAACTCGTGCATGTGTATGTCCATGCAGAGGAAAAGTGCCTCTTTAATAGAATAAACAAGTTTTCCCCGGCGAGATATCCTATCGGCACCCTCTTTGTCTACCGGAGAACTTCGTCTGCTAGGGAACAAACAGAGGGGCCAGCCCCCCGCCAACCCCTTCTTTCCAAAGGCCACTTCAACCACCCTAACTAAAGCAGCGTTCGAGTCATGGATGGGAGCACCTAAGTTTCAAATAGGGAGGCGAGGTTTTCTGATGCAAAGTAGCTTTACAGAATACTAATGGACAAGAGGTGAACTTATCTGTTTGGCTTGCCGGGGATCGCCATGCCGTGCAATCTTCTCGTCTCTTGTCGAAGCCAGGTTCACGGCAAGAACCTGCAACTCCATGTAGATGAGAATTAATGCAGGATGCAATCCTATCTATATGCATATGGAAATGCTCATGAAATGCTTATGCAATGATCTGGGCGTGCTTGTACATGCATGCAATCTTAGTTGGGGGCCCCCTACAGCGCTTCTTTATTTCCTCTTGCACGGGGTCATCGCCTCGGCTTGTATAAGGGGTTACATGCAACTTCGGCAATGCCACGTACAATGGGTGGCTACCGGGCAGGGCCCGACAGCCTCTTCGCCTTATGTGTAGAACTTATGGAGATGCTCAATGTTCCATGAGTTTTGCAACGACGTGCCATCTTCAGTCTCCATACGGACTGCGTCGGGTCTGGAGAATCGTATTACCCGGTAAGGGCCTTCCCACTTTGGTGATAACTTGTGTGTACCCTTGGCGGACTGAACGCGCCTAAGGACAAGGTCAACTTCCTTCAAACACCAGGCACGAACCATGCGGCTGTGATAGCGACGCAGGGCTTGCTGATAGCGTGCAGCACGCGTAGCGGCCCAGAGACGGTTCTCCTCGAGTAGCACAGCATCGTCATGCCGGTGCTGATCTTGCGCTACTTCATCATAGGCAAGCACCCGAGGAGACCCGTAAATGAGTTCAGTGGGAATAACCGCTTCTACCCCGTAGACCAGGGAGAAGGGAGTCGGCCTGATAGCTCTATTAGGTGTCGTTCTGAGGGACCATAGAACTACGTGCAGCTCCTCCATCCACCGCCTACCATGCTTCTGCACCGTATCGAAAGTCCTTGTCTTGAGTCCACGAAGCACTTTAGCTTTCGCCCTCTCAGCTTATCCATTGCTCTGGGAGGTGCCATAGAGGCAAATGAGATCTTGCATCAGAGGGTTTGAACATATTTCATGAAGGCATGGCTCGTGAATTGGGTGCCGTTGTCAGTGATGATCCTTGCCAGAACTCCAAAACGATACACCAATTTTTTCAAGAACTTGATAGCTGACTGAGCAGTCACCTTCCTCACGGTAGTCACTTTCGGCCACTTTGTAAACTTTTCAATGGCAACAAACAAGAATTCAAAGCCCCCGATTGCTCGAGGGAAGGGGCCGAGGATATCGAGCCCCTAGACCAAAACTGGCCATGACAGAGTGATTGTCTGAAGAGCTTGGGCAGGCAGGTGTATTTTCTTGGAATGGAACTGCAGGCTTCACATGTCGTGACGAGCTCAAGTACGTCTTGGAGGGCTATGGGCCAATAGAATCCTTGCTGGAATGCTTTCCCAACTAATGCCCTTGATCCAATGTGTGAGCCGCACTTTCCTCTATGAATCTCGGCTAGCAGTTCCTTTGCATCCTCCCGGCAGACACACTTCAATTTCACATTGTTGGGCCTCCTTCTGTACAGAGTGTCATTGACAAACTGATACATACAGGCCCTCCAGGCTACTTTCTCAGCTTCATCTGGGTCACCCGGGAGTTCTCAGATTTGGAGGAAGCGGACGATGTGCCTTGCCCAAGTTGGAGCCTGAGGCTCAGCAACAAGGACTAGCGGCACCTCCTCGGCTGCGGGAGCACCAGCCTTGTTCGTGGGGTCCATAGGCCCGGCTGGAGGGGATCATCCGGCAGGCTGTGAGGAGTTGTTTCCGGCAGGGTCTCTGCCGGGAGCGGATGGCTCGATCGGGAGAGGCTTACCGTAGTCCAACTTTCTCCTTTTCCGGGCCATTGTGGATGGTAATACAAGTTGAGAGAGGTGGAGAACAAAAATTCCTGGTTCCACAGGAAGCTTCTACGCAGCACACTTTGACAGGTGATCAGCTATGCTGTTTTCTGCACGAGGTACGTGCTCTGTTTGTAGCCCGTCAAAGCGCTCCTCTAACCTCCTTACTTCCTGAATGTATGCTTCCATCAATGGGCTTTGATAATCCTTATTGACTTGTCTCACCACGAAATATGAATCTCCTCGAATGATCAACGTCTTGATTCCTAATTCAACTGCAATCCTGAGCCCAACAAGGAGCCCTTCATACTCAGCTGTATTGTGGGTGGCTCCTTCCCAGGCAAAGTGCATTTGGATGACGTACTTCAAGTGCTCCCCGGAGGAGGCAACAAGTAGCACGCCAACTCCTGCTCCTTGTATGGAAAAAGCACCATCAAAATACATAATCCATTCTTGTGGTGATTCGTTGCCGGGGAGAGTTGTTTCCGTTGTTTCCTCATCAGGGGTTGGCATCCATTCTGCAATAAACTCTGCCAGCGCCCTGCTTTGAATGGTTGAAATGCTCTCAAACTTCAAACCAAAGATGGATAACTCCAAAGCCCACTCAACTATTCTGCCAGTAGCCTCAGGGTATCGGAGTATCCTTGGCAATGGAAAACGAGTAACAACCGTGATCTCATGGGCTTGGAAGTAGTGGCGCAGTTTCCTTGAGGCCATGATGAGGCCAAAGATCAACTTTTGCACACCAGAGTACCTCGATCTAGCCCCTTGCAACAAGAATCTTATGAAGCACACTGGGCGCTGCACCACTTTCTTCCTTGCCGCGTCCTTGGGGTTGCACTCATTGCCGTGCTTACTGCTATTCTGATCCTCTTCTCCTTATCACACTTATGACACTCTGCACTCTGTCTCTTGACAAGCTCCTCAACTTGATTACATTCATGGAGGTCGTGGCCCTTGGTCCGGTGGATCTTGTAGTATGGCCCATCACCTTTCCCAGCTTTCTCCACGGCAGCGGCTTCCTAGCAAGCAGTGCACGTGGTAACTTCCTTGCCGGGGGCATCAGCCTTAGCCTTCTTACCGGTACTAGGTGTGCTAGAACCTTCCACAGTCATCACTATCTTATCTCTTGGCTTCTTGTTGCGCTTCTTGCCCTTTCTTTGACTGGTTGATTCATCTTCTTCCTCTGAATCATCATTGATGCAACCTACTCTCCGGGCATCTTCCTTCCTTCCTCTATCCGAGCACACTTATCCACTAGTGTGTATAGCTCCTTCACAGTCTTGGGCAACCGCACATTCATCTTAGAATGAATGCGACGGTTGCGCACATTGGGCTGGAAGCCTGCTATAACAGCTGCAGGATGGATATTCAGAATATTCCTATGGACTTTACTGAATCTTTGTAAATACTTACGGAGAGTTTCTTCTTCCTTGTACTGGAGAAGCTGTAGATCGCTGGGCCTGTCGGGCTACTGGTGGCCACCGGTGAAGGCACCGATGAACTCGTGCCACAGGTCTGCCCAGGATGAAATGGAGTTTTCCGGCAGGTGCATGAGCCAAGGTTTCACGTTGGACTTGAGAGCAACCGGGAAGTAGTTGGCGAACACCTTCTTGTCTCTTCCCCCGGCAGCCTGAACAACGATGGTGTAGATGCTCAGGAACTCTGCCAGGTTCAGTCTCTCGTCGTACTTCTCGGGTATCTCCGGCTTGAACATCCGGACGGACGGCCAACAGACTTGCCACAGCTCGCGTGTAAAGGCAGGGCAGCTGACCTCGAAAGGTAAGCACCCGCCAACATCGAGCGCAGGCTCGTAGATGTTGAGGCCGCCGCACCCATCGGTCTGGCGGGGGTCGTCCCACAATGATGCGCGCGGCTCCCCGCCGCCTATCCTCCGAGGTTCGCCGTTGGCCCGGACGTGCTTGAGGGTCAGAAGAGGCCATCGAGACATCGTCAGGATCTTGTTCTTGCTGCGCCAGCGCCTGCTGCCATTATGGGGACTGCACGGTAGGGATAGCACCCTCCATTCGGCCAGCAGTACGAGCAATCTTCATCACTTGGGGAGGCCGTGGCAGGCCGGCGCGCCGCGAGCCCCCAGCCTCAGCGAAACCGAGCAGGCTCTGGATGGTGGCACGCCATTCATCCATTTTCTCGGCTGCTGGCGGGAACCTTAGTAGCAGCTAGGCCCACGCCAAAGCCTCTATGGCTGTGCTTGGCATGGAAGAAACACCAAGTCGTGTGCCAGCAACCCCGTCCCCTCTATTTTATCCTCCGTCATGGTTTCCATTGTGCTTGGTGAAGCCCTGCGGAGATTGTTCTTCACCAACACCGTCCCACGCCTTCGTGCTCCCGGAACTCATATACTACTTCGCCCGTCTTGCTGGATCAAGAGGCCAGGACGTCATCAAGCTGATCGTGTGCTGAACGCGGAGGTGCTGTACATTCGGCACTTGATCGGGATGAATCGTGAAGGTGTACGACTACATCGACCACGTTGATAAACACTCCTGCTTAACGGTCTACGAGGGTACGGAGACACACTCTCCCCCTCTCATTGCTATGCATCTCCTAGATAGATCTTGCATGAGCATAGGAATTTTTTTGAAATTGCATGTTATATTCGCCAACAATATTCTACGTACTACTACTACTCGTTATCCTATTAACCTTGCACTTGGCATCTCAAAAATATTATAACCTTGCGCTTGGCTCTTCGCCTCTTCGGAAAGTCGCGAGCAATGATGTTACTACAGTATATTGTTCTAGCTATCTGAGACTGAACGAATTGCTGCACGTCCACCACATGAGCGAGGGTCGAGGGGCAAGGGGCGAGGGAGAGTGCGTACTACTATGTCCGTTTCAATATGGACTACATACGGAGCAAAATGAGTGAATCTTACACTCTAAATAACGTCTATATACATCAGTGTTTGGAGTATGTACTAGTAGTTCATACTAAAATCTGCTAAAAGACATATATTTCAAACAATATTATTATCTCTCTAACAAAGGTAGGGATGAGAAGTATATATACATCTAACGGAGGGAGTAGTAAAATTTTCTCCTCATCCTACAAGCCACCGCTGGGCGAGGGAACGGGCGTAGGCATAGTAAGCAAGCTTCCCCTCGTCCTGCGACTCTGCGAGCCACCGCACCCATGGGAGGGGGAGAGGTTGTACTAAGAAAGCTTCTCCTCATTCTGCGAGGTGACAGGACACATGAAAAGTAGTACAGAGCATCTCTAGTGTATATAGCCTTGCCTCTAAGGTAGGCCCCACATGGTTTGCCTCTTTTTTTAAATAACGCGTCAAGTCGCAATTTGTTTGTTCACCCATGGTACACAATTCTCCATCATGTGGATAACTAGTACATGTGTCAAATTACCATGTGTCCTGCCTTTTCGTACAGAAATGAGCTCCATCGTGTACTAGCGTGGGTGTGGCCGGAAACGAGACGGGACTACGTGCGCCGTGCGTGCACCTCTTCTATTCGTGCACGCCCCCACCTCTGTGGGTGTGTGTGAAAGAGATACAAACCTACAGAGATGGTGTGTGCATTCGTGAGTGTTTTTTGTTAGGGAGTGATTTAGTGAATGTATTTGTGGGAATATGTGTTGATGATATCTATCTACTCTTATAGAAAACAGAGTTTGTGATGATGGTGTGCGTGCCATCCTGCAATATAGGCCGTCCGATTTATATCTGATGGATAGGAAGGAAACTATGGCAATTTTGCAAAAAGATACCCACACCCCTCTCCACATTTGCAAATAAGGCCTCCCCTTGTTCATCATTTTCTCTCACAAGATAAACTACTCATACAAATGCATCTTGATGTTCTTTCTAGTCTCAAACAAAAATGTGACACATGCAATGTGTGTGAATTAGAGGCCTATCTATATCATATATAGAGGGGGTGATCCACGAGAATAGAGGGAGGGGTTATAGATATCGATAGAGTTGAAGAGAGGATGAAGTGTGTGGGGGCGAGATCGGTGAGGAGAGCCATCAAAATTGTGTGTGTGCACATCAAAGATATAGGGCGGCTAACCTATCGGAACGTCAGAGGGGAGAGGGCAAGTTTGTGTGTGGCGGGGAGACGTGACTAGAGCACTCGATTTATCGGTGTGTGTGGGGGGAGGCAGAGACCTAACTAGAGAGGTAGATCGATTCGAGTATGTGTTGAGAAGGAGAGACCTAGCCATGTCTTCAGGGAGATCAGTCGACATCCATACATAAGTGAAGGATGGGAAATAGATTGGGACACACACACAGAGAGAGAGAGGGAGAGAGAGAGCGAGAGGTAGAGTGCTGGGGGTGGTGGAGTTGCTTCTCGGAGTTGGTGGGAGAGGCCTACTAGATAAATTGAGGGTACAACTGCAATTTCAAGAAGAGTAGGGATGTGTTTGTGTGTGTGCATGTGCGTGATAGATGTGTTGGAAGGCATGCATGGATGATGAAAGGGGACCATGTGTTTGGTAAGCAGACATAACTAGATCGGTAGATCAAATTTTGTGTGTCAGAAGAAGGGAGAGACATAACTAATGAGGTAGATCGATCGGCACGTGGGGAAAATGAGTTATAAATGACCTAGCTAGCTATATGTACAGTGGAGATCGCTCGGTGTACATCCATTTGTTAGAGGCAAATAAGGCCGAGAGAGATGGATAGAGAGAGACTGAGATGGAGCTAGGAGGTGGTGCAAGAGGCCTACTAGATAGGGGGAGGAGTGTGCGATTGTGAGATCGATGAAAATAGGGGACAGGCATGGATAGAGAAAGGAGGAGATGGAAAGTGTGTGTGTGTGTGTGTATGTGGTAGGCAGACATCGCTAGAGAGGTTTATCGATCGGTGTGTGTCCGACAGAAGGAGTTGTGGAGACTGTGGGAGAACGATCTAAAGAAAAAATGAATGTGCGCGATGGATAGAATGCTGAGGGAGGGGGAGGGCGAGGAGGGCGCGTGCATGCATGAGAGAAAGTTAGTACTGGCTACAAAGGTTAGAGGATTGTGTGGGTGTAAGAGACTAACAAATATCATAATTCCATATGAAAGTGGATTCATATATTGAATAAGAGATCATAGTGTTATAAACCTATGCATGCATGAATAGAGCATTGATACGCGTGGTGTGGTTTTGGACATGTTATACTATAATGTGATAATGTGTGGCATTTGCAGCTCACAACTAAATATCAAACAGTCTAAACCATACTATATATCGAACAATCTCACATTTTATTTGAATTTGTGGTCAGGTGTGGTGTTTGCAGCTCACAACTAGATATCGAACAATCTAAACCATACTATATATTGAACAATCTCATATTTTATTTGAATTTGTGATAATGTGTGGCGTTTACAACTCACAGCTAAATACTTGTAGGCGTAGGGGGCGGGGCATCATAAATTATGTGATAAACACACTATACATATGAGGCATGGTTTAGATTATGAAGATCTAGCTAGAACATGAAATGTACTATGATTTTGAATCAACATAAATTGGATTCAAAAAGTCGAGTTCGAGTTCATATAGTACACATAGTTCATATCTAAATCGATAGTATTCATGTGGTGTGATGTGTAGATAATATAGAAACGATGTTTAACTTGATAGTAATGATGACTGTAGATCTTATTAAATAGAGAAACGAATTCAAATTGTTAAACTTGACAACAATCATATTGTAGATCTTATTCAAATACAGAAACAAATTCAAATTTAGTTCATATTGAAGCGGTAGTATATACGTTTGGAATGCACTAAAATGTTCATTTGAGTAGCAGGTTGCATGCATTACACGTAGCGAAATATTTTGATTGAACATAACATGGATTTGAAGTTTGTAATAACATTTGTAGTAACTCATACAGTAAAACGGGACTAGACTCTTTTGTGTGGTGCGAATTGATTTCTTTTTGTTTTTTCGTCGAGGGAAGTGCGGATTGATTTGGTACATTACATGTTAGGCTTGTCCGGAAATTTCAACCCATGCATTGTTATCTCAAAATTTGAAGATATATTTTTGTCTCGTTGTGCTCCTAAAATTCCCTCCATCTCAACTCGCGCCTTTCTATCCGAAAATTACAACGCACGCGAAAACTCCTACCTCATGCGAAATCCCGACATGCGAAACTCCCATTATACCCCTAAACCGAAAGAACCACCAAGTTCAAATTGGTCGGGCTACTTCCGTAACTTACCCCACATTTTGGACAAGCGTGTCCCTAAGCCATGGTTCCCCCCTCTCATCCCCTCCACCCATTCATACTCTGAGGCCGCGAAAACCTGTGAAGCCCCATAGCTTCCTCCATCCGCCACCCAGCGAGAGCCTCTTCCCCGACGACATCGTCCACCGTAACAGCTCGACGTCCCTCATCCAGAGCACTGGATGAGGATCCGTCGTCTATCTCATCGTCCCGCCGGTTCAGCCACCCCGTCCTCCACCTCCAAAGAGCTGCCCCTGTTGGGGAACATAGCATGCAATTTCAAAAAAAAAATCCTATGATCATGCAACATCTATATAGGAGATTCATAGCAACAAGACGGGGAGAGTGTGTCCACGTACCCTCGTAGACCGAAAGCGGAAGCGTTAGGTTAATGCAGTTGATGTAGTCGAACGTCTTCACGATCCAACCAATCGGAGTACCAAATGTACGACACCTCCGTGTTCAGCACACGTTCAGCTTGATGACGTCCCTCGAACTCTTGATCTAGTAGAGGGTCGAGTAAGAGTTCCGTCAGCAAAATGGCATGCTGACGGTGATGGTGATGTGATCCGCGTAGGGCTTCGCCTAAGCACTACGACGCTATGACCGGAGGAGTAAACTCTAGAGGGGGGCACCGCACACGCCTTAGAAAAATATTGGTGTGCCTTTGGAGTGCCCCCTGCCAAAGTATATGAAGGAGGGGGGAGAGAGGCCGGCGGCTAGGAGGGGCGCACCATGGGGGAGTCCTACTTGGACTCCTAGTCCAAGTAGGATTCGCCCCCCACCCTTTTCCTTTCTCCACCGGAGGGAATAGGAATGAGAGGGAGAGCGAAAGGGAAGGGTGCTCCGCCCCCTCCTCCTTGTCCTATTCGGACTCCCTAGGAGGGGGCGCGCGGCCACCACCGCGGGCTTCCCTCTCTCTCCCTTAGGCCCATGTTGGCCCAACACTTCCCCAGGGGTTCCAGTAACCCCTCGGTACTCCGAAAAATACCCGAATCACTCAGAACCATTCCGATATCTGAATATAACCTTCCAATATATGGATCTTTACCTCTCGACCATTTTCAGACTCCTCGTCATGTCCGTGAACTCATCCGGGACTTCGAAAAAACTTTGGTCACCAAAACACATAACTCACAATACAAATCGTCATTGAACGTTAAGCGTGCGGACCCTACAGGTTCGAGAACTAGATAGACATGACCGAGACACATCTCCGGTCAATAACCAATAGCGGAACTTGGATTCTCATATTGGTTCCTACATATTCTACAAATATATTTATCGGTTAAACCGCATAACAACATACGTCATTTCCTTTGTCATCGGTATGTTACTTGCCTGAGATTCGATCGTTGGTATCCTCATACCTAGTTCAACCTCGTTACCGGCAAGTCTCTTTACTCGTTCCGTAATGTATCATCCCACAAGTAACTCATTAGTCACATTTCTTGCAAGACTTATGGTGATGTGCGTTACCGAGAGGGCCCAGAGATACCTCTTCGATACACTGAGTGACAAATCCTAATCTCGATCTATGCCAGCCCAACAAACATGTTCGGTGATACCTGTACATTGTGATGTTTGATAGCACACAAGGTATTCCTTCGGTATCCGGGAGTTGCATAATCTCATAGTCAAAGAATATGCATAAGTCATGAAGAAAGCAATAACAATAAAACATAACGGTCATTATGCTAAGGTAACGGATGGGTCTTATCCATCGCATTATTCTCCTAATGATGTGATCACATTCATCAAATGACAACACATGTCTATGGTTTAGGAAACATAACCATCTTCGATTAACGAGCTAGTCTAGTAGAGGCTTACTAGGGACACTGTGTTTTGTCTATGTATCCACACATGTATGAAGTTTCCGGTTAATACAATTCTAACATGAATAATAAGAATTTATTATGATATAAGTAAACATAAATAAAAATTTTATTATTGCCTCTAGGGCATATTTCCTTTAGTCTCCCACTTGCACTAGAGCCAATAATCTAGTTCACATCGCCATGTGATTTAGCACCAATAGTTCACATCGCCATGTGATTTAACACCAATAGTTCACATCGCCATGTGACCAACACCCAAAGGGTTTACTAGAGCCAATAATCTAGTTCACATCGCCATGTGATTAATGCCGAAAGAGTACTAAGGTGTGATTATATTTTGCTTGTGAGAGAGGTTTAGTCAACGGGTCTACCACATTTAGATCCGTATGTATTTTGCAAATTTCTATGTATACAATGCTCTGCACGGAGCTACTCTAGCTAATTGCTCCCACTTTCAATATGTATCCAGATTGACACTCAGAGTCATCTGGATCGGTGTAAAAGCTTGCATCGACATAACTCTTTACGACGAACTGTTTATCACCTCCATAACCGAGAAATATTTCCTTAGTCCTCTTACATAACTAAGGATAATTTTGACTGTTGCCATTAATCTACTCCTGGATCACTATTGTACCCCTTTGCCAAACTCATGGCAAGGTACATGATATGTATGATACACATCATAGCATACTTTATAGAACCTATGGCTGAGGCATAGGGAATGACTTTCATTCTCTCTCTATCTTCTACCGCGGTCGGGCTTTGAGTCTTACTCAACTTCACACTGCAACACAGACAAGAACACTTTCTTTGACTGATCCATTTTGAACTTCTTCATATTTTTGTCAAGGTATGTGCTTTGTGAAAGTCCAATTAAGCGTCTTGATCTATCCCTATAGATCTTGATGACCAATATATAAGTAGCTTCACCGAGGACTTTTATTGAAAAATTCTTATTCAAGTATCCTTTTATGCTATCCAGAAATTCTATATCATTTCCGATCAACAATATGTCATCCACATATACTATCAGAAATGCTACAGAGCTCCCACTCACTTTCTTGTAAATACATTCTTTACCATAAGGCTATATAAAACCATATGCTTTAATCACCTCATCAAAGCGTATATTCCAACTCCAAGATGCTTGCACCGGTCCATAGCTGCCCGTACCATCACCTAGAAGGGTTTAAACACGTAAACATCAAATCATATGATGGGACAACAGACCCCGCGGTATGGATCGAGGACTTTCTTATTCACATTCATATGGCCCGTCGTGATGATCTCCATGCCATCAAATACCTCCCACTAAAACTCAAAGGACCAGCCCGGCACTGGTCGAACAGTCTGCGTGAAAACTCCATTGGCAGCTGGGAGGACTTGGAAGAGGCCTTCCTTGACAACTTCCAAGGTACATACGTTCGACCTCCAGATGCTTTTGACTTAAGTCACATAATTCAACAGCCAGGAGAGTCAGCCAGGAAACTCTGGACTAGGTTCTTAACTAAAAAGAACCAAATCATCGATTGTCCGGATGCCGAAGCCTTGGCGGCCTTTTAAACACAGCATCCATGACGAATGGCTCGCCCGACACCTCGGCCAAGAGAAGACGAAGTCCATGGCAGCCCTTACGGCACTTATGATCCGCTTTTGCGCGGGCGAAGATAGCTGGCTAGCCCATAGTAATAGCAGTGCAAGTGAACCTGGCACTGCGGAAGCCAAAAATAGCAACGGCAAGCCCCGACGCAAGATACACAAGCGTCGAAACAACGGTGATAATACCGATGACACGGCGGTCAACACCGGATTCAGTGGCTCCAAGTCCGGTTGGCGGAAGAAGCCTTTCAAAATGAACAATTTGGGCCCATCTAGCTTGTACCGCATACTCGATCGCCCTTGCCAGATACACGACACTCCTGACAAACCAGCCAATCACACCAATAGAGACTGTTGGGTTTTTAAACAGGCTGGCAAGTTAAATGCCGATAACAAGGAGAAGGGGCGCAAAGTGAAGACGATGACGAGGAGCCCGGGCCACCGAACACAGGGGACAGAAGAAGTCCCCCCCCCAAGTTATAACGGTAAACATGATATATGCTACCCACATCCCCAAGAAGGATCGCAAGCGCGTGCTCAGGGATGTCTACGTGATGGAGCCGGTCGCCCCAAAGTTCAACCCATGGTCTTCCTGCCCAATCACTTCTGATCGCAGGGACCATCCGACCAGTATCCGTCATGGCGGTTTAGCCGCACTGGTCCTCGACCCAATCATTGATGGATTTCACCTCACGCCAGTCCTCATGGACGGTCGTAGCAGCCTGAACCTACTCTATGAGGATACAGTGCGCAAAATGGGCATTAATCCGTCAACAATTAAGCCCACAAAGACTACCTTTAAAGGAGTCATACCAGGTGTAGAGGCCCGCTCTACAGGCTCAATCACAGTACAGGTTGTCTTCGGATCTCCGGACAACTTCCGAAGCGAAGAGCTAATCTTCGATATCGTCCCTTTCGCAGCGGCTATCACGCACTGCTCGGACAAACCGCATTTGCATGCTTCAAGGTGGTGCCACACTACGTTTATCTTAAGCTCAAGATGCCCGGTCCACGCGGCGTCATAACAGTCAATGAAACACAAAACGCTGCCTCCGCATCGAGGAGCACACCGCTGCATTAGCAGCAGAAGTACACAGCGGCCTCCTCAAGCAGAACCTTAATTCGGCGGCGGAGCTCCCGGACACTGTCAAACAAGTCCGGACTACTCTGCAGCAGGACATACCAGCTCGTCAAGAGCTCGACTAGAAATTCGGCCTCAGTCCAAGTGCCAACCAAGAAGTAGCATTCGTACCATGCGTACATAAATACGGACTCAAAATACCATGGGCATAGACGGAGGCATAACTATCTTGTGATCCATAATATGGCTCGACTGCTCCTGGACACACATACTTTCATTTTTTTCCTTTTTCTCCTTTTTAGGTCTTTCTTCCACATGTTTCTTTCGACGACCTGATCATCGGTCCTCTCGGCAGGATGGATACACCAAGATGGCAAGAAGCACTAGCGTACAAGGGAATTCTTAGATGGTCTCTTTAACGATCACTCTACCTGCTTTCAGGACCCACACGCGGCTCTCCCTTGGTTGTGGCATGTTAAATAGCCCGGTTTCTTATCGCACTACTTGTACAAATATGCTTTGACGTATTAATCAAACTATAATGGAAACAGTTTGCGGCCCAACTTCTGCGGCACTAGCTTACTACCCTTTTTTCCTTTTTCCGTGATGATTTTTCTCAAAGTTGCGACAGTACACTTTGGTACACTTTAATCTACCAGGGGCTTCATCGCGACCCATAATATGGCAACAAAGTCTGAACACTTTCTACAACATAGTTCGGCACCCCAAATTTATCATTATATGCATTGGCTCCTAATCATGCTTTTGGTCAATAGTTGGGTTGCCCGGCTCCTGTGCTTACTACCTTACGTTCCGCTATATCGGCTAGGGTAGTAAAGGGAGAACTACTGCGATTGTGTCCTAGTTTATCTGGCTGTGCACCTCAGTAGAGAAAGCCAAAACCTGACTGTCATGATGCGGCGAGAGCTGGTCAACTCTTCAGTGGTTTCAAATCTTTAGCGATTTTTTCCGCATTATGCGATGAATCGGCTTTTTACCCGATCATGTGTTTACAGTACCCTACTTCGGATACCAGGGGATACGCCAAAATTTTCATTGTAGAACTCCTATGGCTAAGTGAGGGTGCTAAAACCACATAGTCCGATTGCCTGGTTCGTTGCGCTAAATACCTCCTTTAAGGACCAAACAAATTGGATCAATAGTGTTTAGATTCCATCCCGTACACCCCTGTACTACCTACGTGGGGGCTGAAGCCGACGACTGGCCAACTGTCAAAATTTCATAAACACGGCCTCACAGGAGGTAAAATATTAAACAAACATTATATTACATAGGCGAACCTTTTTTTATAATACAGCGGAGATAATATAATTGTATTCGTTCGAAGATTACATCCTTCGTACATTGTATTCGTTCGAACATTATATTACATAGGATCCCTCAACGACTTCACTAAAATATCGCTCGGGCGTGCGATGCTCCTTGCCCACGGGCGGTCCTTCTGTCGCGATCGTGGCAGCATTCATCGTCACCCACTACATCTTGACACGGGCGAAGGCCATCTGCGCACCTTCGATACAAATCAATCGCTTGATGGCGTCAAGCCGAGGGTAGGCGTCGACTAGCCGCTTCACGAGACCGAAGTAGCTGCTGGGTATAGCTTCGGCTAGCCACAGCCGGACTATCAAGTCCTTCATGGCCAGTTCGGCCACCCTATGCAGTTTGACCAGCTGTTTTAGTTGGTCGCTCAAGGGCACCGGATGTTCTGGTGCAAGGTATTGCCACTAGAACAGCTTCTCCATCGAGCTCCCCTCTTTGGCTCGGAAGAATTCAGCAACATCAGAAACGCTGCGCGGCAGACCCGCGAATGCCCCTGGAGAACTCCAAATCCAGGTCAGTAAGAGATACCTCTTCTTCACATACTTGCTTTGCATAATAAAATCCTTACCCGCCACGATCTTTTTGGCCTCCTGGATTTCCTGGAGGGCGCCTTGGGCTTCAGTCCAGGACTCTTGTGTGCTCTGGACGGCCTTCTCAAGTTTGGACTCTTGGTCCGCATGTTGACGCTCCAAGGACTCGTATTTCTTCAAAGCGTCTTGGAGATCCTGCTGGACCTCCCCAACCCTGGCCTCATGCTTCTCCCGGATGGCTTGTTCCTTCGCCGCCCTCTCCTCGTCCTCGGCCAACGCTTTCTTGAGGGTTTCAACCTCAGTCGCCACTCCTACAAACATCACGGCACTACAATCAATATACATCATTTATTATTTCTGAATATACAACAAGTCTCCACATACCTTGCTTGTCCTCCAGATGCCTTTTCACAAGGCCGAGCTCTTCTTCAGCCCGCTCCAGACTCTGCTTTAGTCCGGAGACCTCAACGGCATGATAGGTGGCTGCCAGCAGCGACACCTGTGTTGATAAGACATATTTAGTTAGTTTCCTGCGAAAATTACTTGATCCTCTGTCTGGCCTTTCTTTTCGAACACCGGACAGTGTCTCAGGGGCTACACTGTCTATACTATGACCTTCTCTTTCGCACTTCTTACCTCAAAGCCTATCAGCAGGCTGGTGCAGGCTTCGGTCAGTCCACTCTTGACGGACTGAACCCTCTCAACCATCGTACCCATAAGGATACGGTGTTCCTCCACAATGGAAGTGCCTCGCAGCGCTTCCAGAAGATTATCCGGTGCCTCTAGTTGGACAGAGGTCACCGGCGGAATAGGCACACCTCCTTCTTTTGAAGGAGGCTGCTTGCCGAATTCCGGAGCCATATAGGTCTCCAGAACCGTATTCGGCAGGGGTCCGAACTGGACACGGCCACCATAGCCAGTCTCCATGGGGTTCTCTCTCCCAAGTATCCGATGGCCGAAGGGTCACCCTCTGGCACCACCCGGACAGCCTCCCGAACATCTCCCTGGCCCGGGAAGGTACTTTGCGACAACACCTCGTCGTCGCCTTGGCTGTGGGAGATTGAGCATCTGGCGATGACTCGCTGGCCATCGCCTTTGAATCCAGCGAACCTCCTGATGAGGATCGCAGGGAGCTATCGTGGCCGGACTACAAGATCATGATTGAACGCATTAAAACTATGAACCGAAGAGGCCGAATATAGGAATATGTTAGAGTCTTTTGAATACTGACTACGCGTCCAGGGGCTTGTTTCCGGGGCGCGGCTCTGGGCTGCTATCGACGTCCCACGCGGAGTTATCCGCGAGGGAGCTCTTCCCCGCATGGGGTCTCGTGCTTCTCCGGATCGAATTCCCATGCAGGGAAGAGCTCCCTCGCGTGCTCTGGTGCTCTGGAATGGAAGGATCCGACGAACTAACATCACCTGGATCACGTTGACGAGCTTGATGTTTTGGTCCACCATGCTTTGGATGCGCGTTTGTAGCACAATCAGCTCGTCCAACGAGGGCCAATTCAGGCACTTCTCTATCTAGTAGGTGAACCGCATTGGAGCTCCAGACTTGAATTCGGGAGCCGTGGCCCAGGTGGTATCGCAGGGCTCTGTGATATAGAACCACAGTTTGCTCACCATGGCTCCTCTGCACTCCCCGTATTGGCCATCCACCACCTTCGGCTTCACATTGAAGATCTTCAGCCACAGTCCGAAGTGGGGTGGAATGCAGAGGAAAGCCTCACACACGACAATGAATGCCGAGATGTTGATGAAAGAGTTTGGAGCTAGATCATGGAAATCTAGCCCGTAATAAAACATGAGTCCACGGATGAAAGGGTGGAGAGGAAACACTAACCCGTGGACAAAATGGGGGATAGACACCACCCTCTCATTGGGCTTCAGGGTGGGGACAATTTGCCCCTTGGCCGGAAGCCGATGGGCGATTTCCTTCGCGAGATACCCGGCCTCCCAAAGCTTGCTGATGTCCTTCTCCTTGACGGAGGAGGCCATCCATTTGCCTTGCGCTCCAGATCCGGACATGGTCGAGTGCTTCCTTGAGGTGGAAAAGATGAGGTCTCGGGCGCTGGAGCTTGAGAATGGGAGGGCAGGGAGAAGGAGAAGGCGTGGGTGAAAGAAGGAAATCCTTATCTCCTTATAAAGGAAGTAAATATCAAGCGCCTCCCCACTCGCCTCTTTCCAAGAGCCGTGCGAATGGCGCGGTTGGATTACCCACGCTCGTATTGATGAGAATACAACAATAAGGTGACACGACCTCTGCTTTGACAAGACGTGCTAATGAGACCGCGTCTCGAAGCACCAGGCCGAAAAACGGTTCGAAATAATGACCGGGTGGTGACATGGTGTCACATTACAAATAGTTGTCAGCGGATTGGACTCAGGGTATATTATACTCTCTGCGGTTGTGTGTGGAATTTGTTTTGCAGAGCCGGACACGTTCGTTGCGTCCGAAGACTGTGTTGGAGTATTCAGAGGAGGAACCTGCCTTGCAATTCCGAAGCCAGTTTGCGCATCGGACACCTCATCATTGAAGCCTGGTTCAGGGGCTACTAAGGGAGTCATGGACTAGGGGGTCCTCGGGCGTCCGGACTATGGTACATGGGCCAGACTGATGGGTTGTAAAGTTACCGGACAGAAGATTACCTCCCGTGTCCGGACGAGACTCTCCTTGGCGTGGAAGGAAAGCTTGGCGTCCCAATATGAAGATTCCTTTCTCTGTAACCGACTTTGTACAACCCTAGTCCCCCCCGATGTCTATATAAACTAGAGGGCCTAGTCTGTAGAGGGGAAGAATAATAATCATAGTCATACAGGCTAGACTTCCAGGGTTTTAGCCATTACGATCTCATGGTAGATCAACTCTTGTAACCCCCATACTCACCAATATTAATCTAGTAGGACATAGGGTTTTACCTCCATTGAGAGGGCCCAAACCTGGGTAAACATTGTGTTTCGTGTCTCCTATTACCATCAACCTCAGATGCACAGATTGGGACCCCCTACCCGAGATCCGCCGGTTTTGACACCGACAGGGTGCCCCTGCCCGTGTATACAAAGGAGGGGGGGAGAGGCCGGCGGCAAGGAGGGGCACACCATGGAGGGAGTCCTACTTGGACTCCTAGTCCAAGTAGGATTCGCCCCCCTCCTTTTCCTTTCTCCACCGGAGGGAATTGGATGCAGAGGGAGAGGGAAAGGGAAGTGGGGCACCACCCCCTCCTCCTTGTCCTTTTCGGACTCCCTGGGAGGGGGGCTCACAGCCACCCCCGCAGGCTTCCCTCTCTCTCCCTTAGGCCAATGTTGGCCCAACACTTTCCCGGGTGGTTCCGGTAACCCCTCGGTAATTCGGAAAAATACCCGAATCACTCGGAACCATTCCGATGTCCGAATATAACCTTCCAATATATCAGTATTCATCTCTCGACAATTTCAAGACTCCTCTTCATGTCCGTGATCTCATACAGGATTCCGAACAAACTTCAGTCACCAAAACACTTAACTCATAACACAAATTGTCATCAAACATTAAGCGTGCGGACCCTACGGGTTCAAGAACTATGTAGACATGACCAAGACACATCTCCGGTCAATAACCAATAGCGGACCGTGGATGCTCATGTTGGTTCCTACATATTCGGCGAAGATCTTTATCGGTCAAACCGCATAACAACATACGTCATTCCCTTTGTCATCGGTATGTTACTTTCCCGAGATTGGATCGTCGGTATCCTCATACCTAGTTCAATCTCATTACCGGCAAGTCTCTTTACTTGTTCCGTAATGCATCATCCCACAACTAAGTCATTATTCACATTGCTTGCAAGGCTTATAGTGATGTGCATTGCCGAGAGGGCACAGAGATACCCCTCCGATACACGGAGTGACAAATTCTAATCTCGATCTGTGCCAACCCAACAAACACCTTCGGAGATACATGTATAGCATCTTTGTGATGTTTGATAGCACACATGGTATTCCTCTGGTATCCAAGAGTTGCATAATCTCATAGTCAGAGGAATATGCATAAGTCATGAAGAAGGCAATAGTAATAAAACTTAACGATCATTATGCTAAGCTAATGGACGGGTCTTGTCCATCACATCATTCTCCTAATGATGTGATCTCGCTCATCAAATGACAACACATGTCTATGGTTTAGGAAATTTAACCATCTTTGATTAACGAGCTAGTCTAGTAGAGGCTTACTAGGGACACTATGCTTTGTCTATGTATCCACACATGTATCAAGTTTCTAGTTAATACAATTCTAGCATGAATAATAAACATTTATCGTGATATAAGGAAATATAAATAACAACTGTATTATTGCCTCTAGGGCATATCTCCTTCAGCCCCGACATTTGCCTCGTCTTTTGCGCCACCTCCATTCGCACGGCGCTGTCTTCACCTACACCACCAGAAGAGTAGCACCATCATCGATTCCTCAGATGAATCAGAGGGCTAATCGGCGCCACCAAAGAGGTAACTAATCGCTGCATTTTCTTCTTGATTCGATCTCATGGTGCTGCCGGCGCTCGGTTCCAAGCCCCCATGGCGCGGCTCCATCTACGGTGGCATCGCCGACCACTTCCTCCATGGTGCCGACCACTCAGAGCTGTTGTTGGTGCTCAGGTTCTCGATAGCCCTGTTGCTGCTTAATCTCTCGCTTGCGCTGCTGCTCTGCTCTTGTTCTTCGTCCCCTGCCTGGTATGCTCTGGCTCTTGCTTGTGCTGCTGCTCTTGCTCATGCTCTCAGCCCATGCCTGGTTTGCTATGGCTCTTGCTCGCCCTGCTGCTCTTGCTCTTACTCTTGCTTGCACTGCTGGTCTACTCTTGCTCGCGCTGCTGCTGTACGAGCAGCAGCTCTGGCTCTGGCTCGAGCTCTTGCTGCTACTACCTGAGATTTTGCTACATGACCAGCTGCCCTGGCTCCGCACGCGCTGCTGCTCTGGGTGCTGCTGCTGCTCTGCTGGAGCGGCTACCGATTTAGATCACTGCTACTCAGCCACTAGTGCTCGAGCAGCCAAAACTATTTGTGCACTGCTTTTCTGCTACTAGTGCGTTCTATTTTGACATAAAATTCAGTTCGACGGCAAAATTCAATTTCAACAGTAAAATTCAGTTACGAAAGTTAAATTTAGTTTTGATAGTTAAGTTCAGAGATGAGCGAGTGATGTATTTTACGTCTACCACTTTTTGGTTAGTTATTTTGCATCATCTATCAGAGATGCTATTGGAATACCACTTCAGGTTAACCTCTCTCTTGTCCTGCTTCAGCCTCGCCGTCGTACACCTCACCGGAGCTGCTCCAATGACGAAACCCTCCATCACAGTGGAGTAGCACCCTTGGCTTCATCTCTAGGCGTCTAAGATCTTCTTTGCCTCCTCTGACTGCCACATTAGCCGCAACATCCTCGGCGACCAACCCAATGATGCTAAGATCGACATGGCTTCGCCGAAGAGGTTGTACACATGCTGCATCGCGTTTTTACTCTACATGATATATATATTGTCCATTGAGCACACGTAGTAACGTGAAATACGATTAGTTTCTCCTATATAACAAGCATTGACGTACCAGCCAACTTAGTTATCCGTGAAGGACTCTCTCGAAAGACATCGTTATTTACTTCTGTGTGTTTGAGTTGTGCATGTGTAGATGGGCCTGGGAGTTGAGTTAGTACGGCAGTGGCTAGGTCCAAAGTAGTACAAGTAGCACAACAACATTTTTTAGTGTAGGCTTTGGCCTGTTCAAGCCTGCCTACTAGAATTGCCATGGTTGAAAGGAAAATTGAAGGAAAAACATAGGAACTGGAAAGTTTCCTATGGTACTACTGTTAATGCATTTGGTTCAAATCAATGGAGCAAAGGAAAACAGTAGGATTTGTTCCTTTAGTGTCTCTTTCAAAGAAAAATCATAGGAATTTTAATATCCACTTGGCCCTCCTTTTCAAATTCCTATTCTTGTGGAACAAGACTAAGTGATAGTAGC
The DNA here is from genome assembly GCF_056163025.1 of Triticum urartu. Taxonomy (NCBI): domain Eukaryota; kingdom Viridiplantae; phylum Streptophyta; class Magnoliopsida; order Poales; family Poaceae; genus Triticum; species Triticum urartu. Next base: position 309,375,874 of record NC_141878.1, read on the forward strand.
ATAATAGCATTATAATTGTACATTTTCTTATGGTTTGACTTAATTTCACAATGCTTCTTTGCATTCATGTGACCTTCCAATTCCTGTGAACCAAACACACAGATTGTGAGAAATCCAGTGATTTTAAATTCTCTGTTTTGCACATGCATTGCTATCCTATTACTGTGTATTTCCTATCACCGCGTTGTTAGAATCCTCCAATTCAAACGAGCCCTTACAGAATTACTTCATTTACAAATAGTTGTCAAAGAGAACCTTGTGTGGTTTGTCCCGTGATACGTCTCCAACGTATCTACAATTTTTGATTGTTCCATGCTATTATATTATCTGCTTTGGATGTTTTATATGCATTAATATGCTATTTTATATGATTTTTGGGACTAACCTATTAACCGAGAGCCCAGTGCCAGTTCTTGTTTTTCCTTATTTTAGGGTTTCGTAGAAAGGGAATACCAAATGGAGTCCAAACGGAATGAAACTTTTGCGATGATTTTTCTTGGACCAAAAGACATCTAGAGGACTTGGAGTACACGTGAGGGAAGCCACGAGGCACCCACAAGGACGAAGGGTGTGCCCCCACCCTTGTGGGCCCCTCGTGACTCCACCGACCTATTTCTTCCGCCTATATATTCTCAAATACCTCAAAACCTTCCAAGGGAGACATGAAATCTCTTTTCCACCACTGCAACCTTTTGTACCCATGAGATCCCATCTAGGGGCCTTTTCCAGCGTCCTGCCGGAGGGGGATTCGATCACAGAGGGCTTCTATATCAACACCATTGCCTCTCCGATGAAGGGTGAGTAGTTTACCACAGACCTACGGGTCCATAGCTAGTAGCTAGATGGCTTCTTCTATCTCTTTGATTCTAAATACCATGTTCTCCTCGATGTTCTTGGAGATCTATTTGATGAAATACTTTTTTGCGGTGTGTTTGCCAAGATTCGATGAATTATGGATTTATGATCAGCTTATCTATGAATATTATTTGAATCTCCTCTGAATTCTTTTGTGCGCGATTTGATATCTTTGCAAGTCTCTTCGAACTATTGATTTGGTCTGGCCAACTAGATTGGTTTTTCTTGTAATGCGGTAAGTGCTTAGCATTGGGTTCAATCTTACGGTGTGTAATGCCCCGGATACAACTTTCCATATTTGTACTCCGACTCATGCCTTTTCCGAAGATGCGATATGAGATTCTTGGTAGGGTTCTTGTCTTTGTTTTGCATTTTGTTCTTGTCATGCATATCATATCATGTCATCATGTGCATCTCATTTGCATACGTGTTCGTCTCATGCATCCAAGCATTTTCCCCGTTGTCTGTTTTGCAATCTGACACTCCAATGTCCTCCGGCGCCCCCTTTTGTCTCTTTTCGTGGGAGGGTGTTAAACGTTCTCGAAATGGACCGAGATTTTCCAAGAGGCCTTGGTACACCACCGGTAGACCGTCTGTCAAATTTCATGCCATTTGGAGTCCGTTTGATACTCCAACGGTTAACGGGGGAAAAGTAAAGGCCTCTTGTGTGTTGCAGCCCAACACCCCTCCAAATCGGCCCAATAACCCTTCCAAACCACTCCCATCTCCTCCATCATCGGATCATGATTGCGTGGCCGAAAACTACACTCCATTTGGACACTCCTACCTCCTCCTACCTATAAATATGTGCCTCCCTCCGAATTTCGCAGTCAAACCCTAGATCTCAACTCCACCACGCCACCGAACATGTCCGTCCGCCGTCGGACGCGTCCACCACCGCCGGCCACCTCACCCCGACCAATCACAAGCTGCCACGTCACCCCGCCGCCGCTCTCCTCGAACCACGCACCGCCACGCATCCCTCTCTCTCCTCCCACCGCGCCGCGGCCCGCCGCAGCCCACGGCTGGCCCACCCCGGACCGCGCCGGGCCCGAGCACGCCTCGCAGTCCGCTCGCACCTCGCCGCCCGCGCTGCCGGCCGCCGCCCACCGGCGACCCATGCATCGTCGCTGCCGCCGCCTTCGCCCGCCATGCGCCGCACCCGCACCGCCTCGCCGGCCTTTCTTCACCGCTGCTAACAGCCTCGGCATCCGCACCTCCGTGATGACCTCGCCGCCATGCGACTCCGACGATGTGCCGCCTCTCAACACTGCCGGGGTCATCCGCCGACCTCGCTACCGTAGCGCCCGCCTCCGCCTTCGTTCCTCGACGGTGTCGCCCCGCCTCGGATCTGTTAGGATCGGGACAGGAACCACCCGTCCCCGATCCAAACACGTCGCCCGCAACTGGATCCACTCCGTCCCGGGATATCTCTGTCCCGCGTTGACTCTCGGATGTTGATTTTTCTTTAAGTCCCTGAATCCATATATTTTCATGCTCTGTTCAACGCATCATAACTCCATGACCGTAGCTCCGTTTGATGCGCATGATATATCAAAATGTTCATCATGATGTGCTCTTCATTTTTTTTGATTGTGGCATGCTTGTTTGAGTTCATCTTGATGCCCAAATCGAGGATGCAAGAGTTCTATAAAATGTTTGGTCCTATTACTTGTCAGTGTAAGGTGATTTGTCATTTTTGGAAGATTTCTTGTGTGCTGCATATGGGCATGAGCTCTACATGTATTTTGATCTATGCCATGCCATCTTTACAGGGGTGTATGCCATGTATTTTTTGTGATATTTGTGGTGACTAGCACAAGCATGCAAAGTAGACTTCGTGATGTTGCTGATTTCAGGATCTTAGGATTTCACTGTCATTTTCTTGCTATTATTTTTATGCCATGTAAACATGATGCTACAGTGAGATCCACGCTTGTTTTGAGTTGCTTCATTAAGGATGATTTGGACATATGGTTATGCTCTATCCATCCATGCCCCTGTTTGCAATTATGGAGTGCCCTAGCATGTCCTAATATTGCCCTACTTTTGCAATAAAATGATCCTGGCAGATTGTTTACATGTTAATCAATTTTTCCATGGTTGTTGTAGTTGATCCAACCATGCTATAAACTTGTTCTTGCCATGGTTAGCTTTATGATCATGTCTTCTTTCTGGTAATATGCTTATCTTGTCATGCAATGCCTTGTGGTGAGTGAATCGAGCTCGCAAAGAGGCCTTCGTAAATATGAAATTGCTAATAAAACTTGCTATGTTTACATGGGTGCCATCATATCTTCTGATCCTTTTTGACTCATGGTCAGTAAGGGACTTTTGTTCTATGCCTTGAGTAGATTCATGCCATGCCTTGTTTTGCTATGATATGTTCCTGTAGCATGTTGTTAGCTTGCTCTAAACTTGTCTTCCTGATGTTAATTCCTGGCATGTTGTTATTTTCACCAAGTCTGTGATGCTGATATCTTTTGCACTTTGGCCATGCTTGTTTGAACCTGTTCTTGTGTGATTTAGCCGTAGCTCAGTGTTCATCTTTTGTCAAGCATATTGAGTATATCACTTCCATGTGCTTTGTTGCTATGTTGGAGTGCAGTAGCTTAGTTTCTTGTTGCATTCTAGATGGCATCGTGCTGTTAATCGCAGAATTGTGCCATTCTTGTTTTGCTTGCCATTTGCAAACCGTGCATCCGATTCTAGTGATCTTTATATCGATCTCGACCGAAATCATCTCATCTTTCCAGTGGAACACTTGGTTTGCCAAGTTGAGGCCTGGGTCAATCCTTCCTTTTCGAAGCACGCATATGCATTGCATATCACATCCCGCATATCATGCCATGTTCTGCATCATGTTGCTTGCGCATTGCACCATGATAGATGTTGGTCATTTGCTTGTGTTATTGCCTTGGGTAGAGCCAGAAGACGAGTACGTGATCGAGGAACCTGTTGAGTACGCTTACGGGGATCAAGCTTTCTCAACTCTGAGAACTTTGCAGGCAAGATACCAAAACCTCGAAATCACTTCTATAATTGCTTGCTAGTTGCTCACTCTATTGCTATGCCGCGATACCTACCACTTGCTTTATCATGACTCCCATATTGCCATGTCAAGTCTCTAACCCACCTTTTCTACAAAACCGTTATTTGGCTATGTTACCGATTTGCTCAGCCCTCTTATAGCGTTGCTAGTTGCAGGTGAAGTTGAAGTTTGTTCCATGTTTGGAACATGGATTTGTTGGGATACCATTATTATATCTTATTTACTTTAATGCACCTATGTACTTGGTAAAGGGTGGAAGGCTCGGCCTTATGCCTGGTGTTTTGTTCCACTCTTGCCGCCCTAGTTTCCGTCATACCGGTGTTATGTTCCTTGAGTTTGCGTTCCTTACGTGGTTGGGTGTTACGGGAACCCCTTGACAGTTCGCTTTGAATAAAACTCCTCCAGCAAGGCCCAACCTTGTTTTTACATTTGCCTAACAACCTACTACCCTTCCCATGGGTCGGCCAATCCAAGGGTCATCTTTATTTTAACCCCCCCCCCCCTGGGCCAGTGTTTCTCTAAGTGTTGGTCCGAACTAGAGGCCCTTGCAACGCCACCTCGTGGAAACTTGAGGGTTGGTTTTAGTTGTACGGATTGCTCATCCGTTGTTGCCCTGAGAATGAGATATGTGTTGCTCATCCGTTGTTATCGGGTCTTTCCGGGAGATGGAATATCCTTCGTTGACTGTGAGAGCTTGTGATGGGCTAAGTTGGGACACCCCTGCGGGGTTTTGAACTTTCGAAATCCGTGCCCGCGGTTATGGGCAGATGGGAATTTTTTATATCCGGTTTTAGAGAACTTGACAATTAACTTAATTAAAATGAATCAACTGCATGTGTAGCCGTGAAGTGAACACGGTTCTTGTGTTATGCTTGTGCGTAAGTAGTTTCAGGATCACTTCTTGATCACTTCTAGTTCACGACCGCCGTGTTGCTTCTCTTCTTGCTCTTATTTGCGTATGCTAGACACCATATATGCTTATTGTTTGCTGCAGCTCCACCTCACTACCATTTCCTGCCCATAAGCTTAAATAGTCTTGATCTCACGGGTGTGAGATTGCTGAGTCCTCGTGACTCGCATATACTTTCAAACAGTTGCCGGTGCCGATGATACCAGTGTAGATGACGCTACTGAGCTCAAGTGGGAGCTCGATAAAGATTGTGTTCGTTGTGTTGTTTCATTTCCAGTTGATCAGTAGTGTAGCCCAGTTGGGACGATCGGGGATCTAGCATTTGGGGTTGTCTTTCTTTATTTTGGTTCCGTAGTCGGACCTTGTTTGTATTCTAGATGATGTATGTTATATTAATGTATTGTGTGAAGTGGCGATTGTAAGCCAACTCTTCATCCCTTCCTTATTCAGTACATGGGATGTGTAAAGATTACCCCTCTTGCGACATGCCTACTATGCGGTTATGCCTCTAAGTCGTGCTCCGACACGTGGGAGATATAGACGCATCGTGGGTGTTACAATTTGGTATCAGAGCCTTCCCCGACTTAGGAGCCCCCTGCTTGATCGAATCACTGACGTTGTTGAGTCTATAAAAATATTTTGAGTTTTATAGGATTATATATATCAGAGAGTAGGATTCTTTTTACTCCTCAGTCCCTTCGTCGCTCTGGTGAGGCCTCCTGACGTAGAGTTTTGACTCTTCTGTCCTCAAAATTCACTAAAAAAATTAGGATCACGCGGTTATCTTGGAATCGTTCCGATGGTTTTGGGACGAGAACAATGTTCTTGGTGCCTCCTGACATTTAGGGGTTGTGGCAGTGTCTCGGGGAGTTGAGCTCTGAGGTGTTGTCGTCACAATTTATCGTTGCAGTTCTGGAATACCTGAGTTTCACCGACATCGAAAATCTCCTTTATGCAGTTGTTGGTGAGATAACCTAGACGCCACCCAGTACTAGGGCGGGAGTTCGGGAGTATTGCCATAACTCGTATAACGGATGTTTTTCGAAGGTTGGGGTAAATGATTTCCGAAGGTTTCTTGGTTATGTGTTGAAGGATGGATACAGTTGGATGTAGGATTTGGTAGTTTTGGGTGAGATATTATGCTTCCCCTCTATCCCCAACACCTGATTGCATAACCAGAAAGTTTCGGGAGTTTATAAGTGGGAATTCAAGTAGCTCCTAGAATATCTTTCCAACAGTCACATGATACGATATTGGGTCTATCATATGTTTGTTTCCGGCTTATTTTGCAAGCCAATCCTTTGTTTTATTTTGATTTGTGGTATTCGAGTTGCTTCAATGTCAAGTGTTGATTCCATGCCTCTTTCTAACTGGTGTTCTCATATTTATATGTGAATACTAATCCTTCATGATAATCGAGATTGTCATGTCAATCCTTTTCAACTGATGTGCTTCCCTTCAAGTGGATCTGATCATTTTCAACATCCTCAAGATTAACTCTAAGTTTGTTCTAATCGGTGTTTGTTTCATCCGTCCCCAAGTTTCCTTTGTTTTTCCGCCCTCCCACCCTTTTTCTTCAAGGACTCAGAGATATTCAAATCAAATATCCATTTTACTCATGTGAAGTCTCTTCATTCTTCTCAGTCAATGTTCTTACCCGATGGTTCTCATGAAGATGCTCCATAAGTTTATCATTCTTTTTCTCTTTTCTCCTCCGGTGGATTCAATTCAAGCTTTGTTAATCATATCCTTTTCCTCGTTTCAAATGCTTTTCTCATGTCGGTGCACCTCATAATCATTCCCCACTTGCTATTCAATTGTTTCGGTGTGCTGAAGATATCTCGAACATTCGTGTTTCCACTCTGCATTCATTCAAGCTCTTTCGAGGTTGTAATCTCATTCAAGCCATTTAATTTAAGCGGTGCAATATCCCTTCCAAGTAATCGTTCAACGGTGTATCTTTTCAATGGGCCCTAACCCACAGGTATTTTCCCAGGATCTTACCTGACTCTTCTAATCTTACCGGAGCTATTCTCAAATCTTTCAAAGTTTGACATAAGAATAAATTATCATCAGTCAGTTGGTTTCTCCAAGATCTTCTAATTCTTTTCATCGTTGGTTCAACCTTTATATTCTTCATCCCGGAGTGCGTCAACAATTCATGGTGGTGTTTCTCGTCGTCATTCTCGGATTTTGAAGACCGAACAAGATTTTCTCTTAAATCATGTCCATTCTCTTGAAGATGCATAGTTCAACCTTGTTGCCATCCTCTCATAATTGTTTTTGATTGTGAGAATTCTTTTCACCCATCCGGAGCAATTCAGGAGTCTTTTCGGTTTGATTCTCCGGAGCCCATCATCTCAGAATTATTCATTCTCAGCTTTCAGCTATTGTTCTCCAAATCTTACCGGTGCATCATTCAAGTATTATCTAATCAGCTCGTGATCTCGTCATTCTCTTGTATCTAAATTTCCCCAAGCATCTTTGTTCCTTTTAAATTTCTTGTCGGTGATTCGTCCCTTTACTTCGTTCGTTTTTTAACCTTACGGTGGTCCATTCAAGAATTCTATTTCGCTGTTTTGTATCAATTCATTCGTTGTTTCCAAATTCCACCGGTGGTTCCATCAAGACCTTCCCAAGTTTATGCTATATCTCACTTAATCCTTTCTACGAGAATATGTAGTATGCCAAATACGTTGCTTGTCATCAATTTAATTAATGAAGGATACGCATAATGTAATTCTTATTCTTGTTTCATCCAAGTGATTAATTCCTTATTTTGGAGGTTCATCAAAATTCTTGATTTCTTTTGTTCATCTTTCTTTTCCGGAGTTCCATGTTTTTTTCTGCATTATCTTGTCGCGAAGTTCCATCCAATCATTGCAAGGTTTCTTCCAGACTTCTTTTCAACTTTCCCTTTCGTTTGATCATTCTTTCATTACCGGAGTTCTTCATGGAGGCTCTACATGTTGGTTCATCAAGGACTTAAATTCCTTCTCGAAGTGCTCATCAAGATTCTTTTTAGAGGATCTCAAGTATTCTTCATCTTGCATTCCGAAGTGCAATTATTTCAATCTTATCTTTTCAGGTGGTGTTATGTCATTCTTGACAATTTCCCTTCGTGTTTCATGATTTGCAAGTTGTGAAGAATGAGATATTTAAACCCACCACTCTCTCCATTGGAGTTATCTTGGGTTATATTTCACCTAAAGCTTTCCCTATGGATGGATGCTAATTATTTTGCTCATAAATGACACAAGTTCTTCATTTATCCTCCCGGTGAAATAATAGTCTCGTTTGCTTGTTCAGATCAATCCAATCCATTGTTTTTTTGGTAGTGGCAGAATTTCACCTCAAGTTTCCAAGATGTTTTCCATAAGCCCACTACAAGCTTATTCGTTTCATTGTTGGTTTTCAAACAACTCCGTCCTAACATTTGTTGCAAACGTGCTGTCTCAAAATCTTGTTTTCTCCTCCGTTCATTCCATTCCATTCTCTCATTTCTTCCAGAGGCTTTGTGATGTTGCTCTCTTCAACACATCATCTTGTTTTGTCAAGATCATTTTCAATTCCTTCCATTTTCAATCGGAGTGCTTCCCAAATTATATCATTCATATTCCTTCTCTATCTTGTTTTAACCGAAGTGTTGTGTCCTCTGCTTAAGTTCTTTTCGCCTTGTCAAGTCTTGCATCTCTTTTCTAACGGAGTGTTTTCAACTTTGTTCATCTCCGTTGTATTCTTTTCTCAAAGTTATTCAACCTCTCAAGGTTCATGTTTCACTCGTTTGTCGAAGAAGCAACTTAGTTTTACCTCTTCTCTTCCTCTTCCGTTTTCCCTCCGGTGCCATCCAAGATCTCAGGACGAGATCCTCTCGTAGTGGTGGAGTGTTGTAACGCCCTGGATACAAATTTACATATTTGTACTCCGACTCTTGCCTTTTCCGGAGATGCGATATGAGATTCGTGGTAGGGTTCTTGTCTTTGTTTTGCATTTTGTTCTTGTCATGCGTATCATATCATGTCATCATGTGCATCTCATTTGCATACGTGTTCGTCTCATGCATTCGAGAATTTTCCCCGTTGTCCGTTTTGCAATCCGACACTCCTATGTCCTCCGGCGCCCCCTTTTGTCTCTTTTCGTGGGCGGCTGTTAAACGTTCTCGGAATGGACCGAGATTTGCCAAGCAGCCTTGGTACACCACCGGTAGACCGTCTGTCAAATTTTGTGACATTTGGAGTCCGTTTGATACTCCAACGGTTAACCGGGGAACCGTAAAGGCCTCTTGTGTGTTGCAGCCCAACACCCCTACAAAACGGCCCAATAACCCTTCCAAACCACTCCCATCTCCTCCACCATCGAATCATGATTGCGTGGCCGAAAACTACACTCCATTTGGACACTCCTACCTCCTCCTACATATAAATATGTGCCTCCCTCCGAATTTTGCGCAGTCAAACCCTAGATCTCTCCTCCACCGCGCCACTGAACATGTCCGTCCGCCGTCGGATGCGTCCACCGCCGCCGGCCACCTCACCCCGACCAATCACAAGCTGCCACGTCACCCCGCCGCCGGCCACCTCACCCCGACCAATCACAAGCTACCACATCACCCCGCCGCCGCTCTCCTCCAACCACGCACCGCCACGCATCCCTCTCTCTCCTCCCACCGCGCCACGGCCTACCACAGCCCACGGCCAGCCCGCCCCGGACATCACCGGGCCCGACTATGCCTCGCAGTCCGCCCACGCCTCGCCGCCCGCGCTGCCGAGCGCCGCCGCGCGCCGGCGACCCGCGCATCGTCGCTGTCGGTGCCTTCGCCCACCATGCGCCGCACCCGCGCCGCCTCGCTGGCCTTTCTTCGCCTCCGCCCACCGCCTCGGTATCCGCACCTCCGTGACGACCCTGCCGCCATGCAACTCCGATGACGCGCCGCCTCTCAACCCTGCCGGTGTCCTCCACCTTCATTCCTCACCGGCGCCGCCCCGCCTCGGATCTGTTAGGATCGGGAAGGGAACTGCCTGTCCCCGATCCAAACACGTCGCCCGCAACTGGATCCATTCCGTCCCGGGATATCTCTGTCCCGCGTTGACTTTCTCGGAGGTAAATTTTTCTCTAAGTCCCCGAATCCATATATTTTCATGCTCTGTTCAACACATCATAACTCCATGACCGTAGCTCCGTTTGATGCGCATGATATATCAAAATGTTCATCATGATGTGCTCTTCATTTTTTTCGATTGTGGCATGCTTGTTTGAGTTCATCTTGATGCCCAAATCGTGGATGCAAGAGTGCTATAAAATGTTTGCTCCTATTACTTGTCAGTTTAAGGTGATTTGTCATTTTGGAACATTTGTTGTGTGCTGCATATGGGCATGAGCTCTACATGTATTTTGATCTATGCCATGCCATCTTTACAGGGGTGTATGCCATGTATTTTTTGTGATCTTTGTGGTGACTAGCACAAGCATGCAAAGTAGCCTTCATGATGTTGCTGATTTCAGGATCTTAGGATTTCACCAAGTCATTTTCCTACTGTTATTTTTAAGCCATGTAAACATGATGCTACAGTGAGATCCATGCTTGTTTTGAGTTGCTTTAGTAAGGATGTTTTGGACATATGGTTATTCTCTATCCATCCATGCCCCTGTTTGCAATTATGGAGTGCCCTAGCATGTCCTAATATTGCTCTACTTTTGCTATAAAATGTTCCTAGCAGATTGTTTACATGTTAAGCAATTTTGCCATGGTTGTTGTAGTTGATCCAAGCATGCTATAAACTTGTTCTTGCCATGGTTAACTTTATGATCATGTCTTCTTTCTGGTAGTATGCTTATCTTGTCATGCAATGCCTTGTGGTGTGTGAATCGAGCTCGCAAAGAGGCCTTCATAACTCTGTTTTTGCCATGCTCAGATTTCTGCAAAGTCTGAAACTGTTAATAAAACTTGCTATGTTTACATGGGTGCCATCATATCTTCTGATTCTTTTTGACTCATGGTATGTAAGGGACTTTTGTTTTATGCCTTGAGTAGATTCATGCCATGCCTTGTTTTGCAATGATATGTTCCTGTAGCATGTTGTTAGCTTGCTCTAAACATGTCTTCCTGATGTTAATTCCTGGCATGTTATTTTCACTAAGTCTATGATGTTGATAACTTTTGCACTTCTGCCATGCTTGTTTGAACCTGTTCTTGTGTCATTTAGCCATATCTCAGTGTTAATCTTTTGTCAAGCATCTTGAGTAGATCACTACCATGTGCTTTGTTGCTATGTTGGAGTGCAGTAGCTTAGTTTCTTGTTGCATTCTAGATGGCATCGTGCTGTTAATCGCAGAATTGTGCCATTCTTTTTTTGCTTGCCATTTGCAAACCGTGCATCCGATTCCGGTGATCTTTATATCGATTTCGATCGAAATCATATCAGCTTTCCAGCGGCACACTTGGTTTGCCAAGTTGAGGCCTGGGTCAATCCTTCCTTTCCGAAGCACGCATATGCATTGCATATCACATCCCGCATATCATGCCTTGTTTTGCATCATGCTGCTTGCGCATTGCACCGTGATTGATTGTTGGTCCTTTGCTTGTGTTCTTGCCTTGGGTAGAGCCAGGAGACGAGTACGTGATCGAGGAACCTGTTGAGTATGCTTATAGGGATCAAGCTTTCGTCAACTCAAAGAACTTGCAGGCAAGATGACAAAAAAACCTCGAAATCACTTCTATCTTTGCTTGCTAGTTGATCGCTCTATTGCTATGCTGCGATACCTTCCACTTGCTTTATCATGCCTCCCATATTGCCATGTCAAGCCTCTAGACCAACTTTCCTAGCAAACCATTGTTTGGCTATGTTACCGCTTTGCTCAGCCCCTCTTATAGAGTTGCTAGTTGCAGGTGAAGTTGAAGTTTGTTCCTTGTTTGGAACATGGATTTGTTGGGATACCATTATTATATCTTATTTACTTTAATGCACCTATATACATGGTAAAGGGTGGAAGGCTCGGCCTTATGCCTGGTGTTTTGTTCCACTCTTGCCGCCCTAGTTTCCGTCATACCGGTGTTATGTTCCTTGATTTTGCGTTCATTATGCGGTTGGGTGTTATGGTAACCCCTTGACAGTTCGCTTTGAATAAAACACCTCCAGCAAGGCCCAACCTTGGTTTTACATTTGCCTAACAACCTATTACCCTTCCCTTGGGTCGGCCAACCCAAGGGTCATCTTTCTTTTAACCCCCCCGGGCCAGTGCTTCTCTAAGTGTTGGTACGAACTAGAGCCACTTGCAGCGCCACCTCGGGGAAACTTGAGGGTTGGTTTTAGTTGTACGGATTTCTCATCCGGTGTTGCCCTGAGAATGAGATATGTGCAGCTCCTGAGATATGTGCAACTCCTATCAGGATGTCGGCGCATCGGGCGGCTTTGTTGGTCTTGTTTTAACATTGTCGAAATGTCTTGTAACCGCAATTCCGAGACTGATCGGGTCATCCCGGGAGAAGGAATATCCTTCGTTGACCGTGAGAGCTTGTGATGGGCTAAGTTGAGACACCCCTGCAGAGTTTTGAACTTTCGAAAGTCGTGCCCGCGGTTATGGGCAGATGGGAATTTGTTAATATCCGATTGTAGAGAACTTGACACTTAAATTAATTAAAATGAATCAACCGCGTGTGTAGCCGTGATGGTCTCTTTTCGGCAGAGTCCGGGAAGTGAACATGGTTCTTGTGTTATGCTTGACCGTAAGTAGTTTCAGGATCACTTCTTGATCACTTCTAGTTCACGACAGCCGCGTTGCTTCTCTTCTCGCTCTTATTTGTGTATGCTAGACACCATATATGCTTAGTGCTTGCTGCAGCTCCACCTCACTACCCTTTCCTACCCATAAGATTAAATAGTCTTGATCTCGTGGGTGTGAGATTGCTGAGTCCTCGTGACTCATAGATACTTCCAGACAGTTGCAGGTGCCGATGATACCAATGCAAATGATTCTACTGAGCTCAAGTGGGAGCTCGATGAAGATCGTGTTCGTTTTGTTGTTTCGTTTCCAGTTGATCAGTAGTGGAGCCCAGTTGGGATGATCGGGGATCTAGCATTTGGGGTTGTCTTTCTTTATTTTTGTTCCGTTATCGGACCTTGTTTGTATTTTGGATGATGTATGTTATATTAATGTTTTGTGTGACATGGTGATTGTAAGCCAACTCTTTATCCCTTCCTTATTCAGTACATGGGATGTGTAAAGATTACCCCTCTTGCAACATGCCTACTATGTGGTTATGCCTCTAAGTCGTGCTCCGACACGTGGGAGATATAGCCGCATCGTGGGTGTTACACGGTGCTCGAGTCTACTGACAGAAGGGGAGCCAACATGTATTGTATTGTTGCCATCAAGGATAACAAGATGGGGTTTTCATCATATTGCTTGAGTTTATCCAGCTACATCATGTCATCTTACTTAATGTGTTACTCTGTTCTTATGAACTTAATACTCTAGATGTAGGCAGGTGTCGATCGATGTGTGGAGTAATAGTAGTAGATGCAGAATCGTTTCGGTATACTTGATATGGACGTGATGCCTATATTCATGATCATTGCCTTAGATATCGTCGTAACTTTGCGCTTTTCTATCAATTGCTCGGTAGTAATTTGTTCACCCACCATAATATTTTCTATCTTTAGAGAAGCCTCTAGTTAAACCTATGGCCCTGGGTCTATTTTCCATCATATAAGTTTCCGATCTACAATTCTAGTTTCCTATTTACTTTCTTTGCAATCTTTTACTTTTCGATCTATAAACCAAAAATACCAAATATATTACTTTACCGTTTATCCATCTATATTAGATCTCACTTTGCAAATAACCGTTAAGGGATTGACAACCCCTTTGTCATGTTGGGTGCAAGTTGGTGTTTGTTTGTGCAGGTATTCGGTGTCTTGTGTGTTGTATCCTACTAGATTGATACCTTGGTTCTCAAAAGCTGAGGGAAATACTTACTCTACTTTGCTGCATCACCCTTTCCTCTTCAAGGGAAAAACCAACGCAAGCTCAAGAGGTATCAGGAAGAATTTCTAGCGCCGTTGCCGGGGAGATCTATGCCAAGCCGAGACATACCAAGTACACATCATAAACTCTCATGCCTCACATTACATTATGTGCCATTCGCCTCTCGTTTTCATATTCCCCACTTCTAAAATTATTATCGAAAAGATTTGCCTTTTCTTCGCACCTCTTCTGTCCTTCTCCGCTTGCTTTTTGTGTGCTTGTGTGTTGGATTGCTTGTCTTGTCACCATGAATCCTCCTAAAAACGTTGACCCTCACCCTAGGAGGTTAGACGAAATTGAAAATAATGTTAGAAGCTTCATATCTTTGCAATTTGAGCATAACAATTTCTTTTAAACAAGCTCAAGGAGAAGAAATGTTTAATGGAATACATGAATAAAGAGCTTGATGATATGTCCAAGGAATTTTATGGTTTGAGATCTTAGTTTGCGCATGTTGAAAATTTAGTAGCTTAAATTTTTGATAAACAAGCTACTTTAGTAAACAAAATGGCCGCCAAACCAGAGGCTTTGAATAAGGATGAAGATCTTAAAGTGATTGATGTGACTCCTATTGAATCTTTGTTTTCTAATATAAATCTTGATAAAGATGGGACTGGAGATGAGTCATCCTTAGTTAGAAGGCGTCCCAATAATTCAGAGTTTTTAGATCTTGATGCAAAAATTGATAAATGTAGGATTGGAGAGGTCGAAACTTTATGTAGCAATGAACCCTCTCTTTTGGATTTCAAGGAATTTAATTATGATAGTATTTCTTTAATAGATTGTATTTCCTTGGTGTAATCCATGTTGAATTCTCCTCATGATTATAATCAAAACAAAGCTTTTACTAAACATATTGTTGATGCTATGATGAAATCTTTTGAAGACAAGCTTGAATTGGAAGTTTCTATCCCCAGAAAACTTTATGATGAGTGGGAACCTACTATTAAGATTAAGATTAAAAATTATAAATGCCATGCTTTGTGTGATTTGGGTGCTAGTGTTTCCACGATTCCAAAAACTTTATGTGATGTGTTAGGTTTCCGTGAATTGATGATTGTTCCTTAAATTTGCATCTTGCGGATTCCACTATTAAGAAACCTATGTGAAGGATTAATGATATTCTTAATTTATGTTCTCGTATATTTCATTTTTCTTGATATAGATTGCAATTCTACAAGTCCTATTATTCTTGGTAGACCTTTCCTTAGAATGATCGGTGCCATTATTGATATGAAAAAAGGAAACATTAGATTTAAATTTTCGTAAAGGAAAGTCATGAAACACTTTCCAAGAAAGAAAATTAAATTACCTTATGAATCTATTATGAGAGACACTTGTGGATTGCATGCCAAAGATAATAATACTTAGATCTATTATTGTTTTATGCCTAGCTAGGGCCGTTAAACAATAGCGTTTGTTGGGAGGCAACCCAATTTTATTTCCGTTCTTGCTTTTTAGGTCCTCTTTTGCATTAAATAAATTATCTAGCCTCTAGTTAGAGATGGTTTTTATGTTTTCATTAGTGTTTGTGCCAAGTAAGGCCTTTGGGATGGCTTACGGTGATAGTTGATTTGATCTTGCTGAAAAACAGAAACTATTGCGCTCAGGAGATTAGTTTTCATTTTAGCAAAAGTGCGATAAAATATTGATTCTTTTTTCAGAATATTAATAAACAAATTTCTTAGCCCGTCCTAATCTTTCATGATTTTTGGAGTTATAGAAGTATTCGGAATCTCCATATTGCTAACAAATTGTTCTGTTTTTGACAGATTCTGTTCTTCGCGTGTTGTTTTTCTTACCATGGAAAAGTTGGAACACAGCAGATATTACACCAATATAAATAAAGAATGAGTTCACAATAGTACCAAATGTGGTGATTTATTTTCTTATACTAACGGTGCTTATGAGATTTTGTGCTGAGTTTTGTGTTGTGAAGTTTTCAACTTTTGGGTAAGGATTTGATGGACTATGGAATAAGGAGTGGCAAGAGCCTAAGCTTGGTGATGCCCAAGGCAACCCAAGGTAATATTCAAGGACAACCAAGAGCCAATGCTTGGGGGTGCTCCGGGAGGCATCCCCTCTTTCGTCTTTGTCTATCGGTAACTTTACTTGAGGCTATATTTTATTCACCGCATGATATGTGTTTTGCTTGGAGCGTCTTGCATGATTTGAGTCTTTGCTTTTTAGTTTTCCACAATCATCTTTGCTGTACACACCTTTTGAGAGAGGCACACATGAATCGTGATTTAATTAGAATACTCTATGTGCTTCACTTATATCTTTTGAGCTAGGTAAATTTGCTCTAGTGCTTCACTTATATATTTTTATAGCAAGGCGGTGGTTTTATTTTATAGAAATTGATGAACTCTCGCACTTCACTTATATTATTCTGAGATTCTTTAAAAACAACATGGCAATTTCCTTTGTCTATAAAATTAGTGCTAATATGATAGGCATCCAAGAGGGATATAATAACAACTTTGATATAAAATGTAGTGAATACTATGAGAAGTTTGATTGCTTATGATTGTTTTGAGATACAAAGATGGTGATATTAGAGTCATGCTAGTGATTAGTTATGAATTTGAGAAATACTTGTGTTAAAGTTTGTGAGTCTCGTAGCATGCACGTATGGTGAACCGTTATGTGATGAAGTCGGAGCATGATTTATTTATTGAGTGTCTTCCTTATGAGTGGTGGTCGAGGACGAGCGATGGTCTTTTCCTACCAATCTATCCCCCTAGGAGCATGTGCGTAGTACTTTGTTTTGATTACTAATAGATTTTTGCAATAAGTATGCGAGTTCTTTATGACGAATGTTGAGTCCATGGATTATACGCACTCTCACCTTTCTGCCATTGCTAGCCTCTCTTGTACCACGCAACTTTCGTCGGTACCATAAACCCACCATATAGCTTCCTCAAAACAGACACGATACCTACCTATTATGGCATTTCCATAGCCATTCCGAGATATATTGCCATGCAACTTTCCACCGTTCTGTTTATATTACATGCTCCATCATTGTCATATTGCTTTGCCTGATCATGTACTTGACATCATATTTGTGGCAAAGCCACCTTTCATAATTCTTTCATACATGTCACTCTTGATTCATTGCACATCCCGGTACACCGCTGGAGGCATTCATATAGATTCATATTTTGTTCTAAGTATCGAGTTGTAAGTAAATAAAAGTGTGATGATCTTCATTACTACAGCATTGTCCCATGTGAGGAAAGGATGATGGACACTATGATTCTCCCACAAGTCGGGATGAGACTCCGGACGAAAAATAAGAGGCCAAAAAATGAGAGAAGGCCCAAGTAAAAAAATGAGAGAAAAGAGAGAAGGGGCAATGCTACTATCCTTTTACCACACTTGTGCTTCAAAGTAGCACCATGATCTTCATGATAGAGAGTCTCCTATGTTTTCACTTTCATATACTAGTGGTAATTTTCATTATATAACTTGGCTTGTATATTCCAATGATGGGCTTCCTAAAATTACCCTAGGTCTTCGTGAGCAAGCGAGTTGGAGGCACACGCACTTAGTTTTCTTTTTGAGATTTCATAAACTTATAACTCTACAGAATCCGGTGCATGGCAATCCCTACTCAGTCACATTGATATCTATTGATGGGCATCTACATAGCTCATTTATATGCCTAGTTGATATGAGACCATCTCCATCTTTTTTGTCTTCTCCACAACCACCTTCTATTCCACCCATAGTGCTATGTCCATGGGTCATGCTCATGTATTGCGTGAAAGTTGAAAAAGTTTGAGAACATCAAAAGTATGAAACAATTGCTTGGCTTGTCATCGGGGTTGTGCATAATTTGAATATTTTTGTGTGATGAAGATGGAGCATAGCTAGACTATATGATTTTGTAGGGATAAGCTTTCTTTGCACATGTTATTTTGAGAAGACATAATTATTTTGTTCGTATTCTTGAAGTATTATTGTTTTTATGTTAATATTAAACTTTTTTTTAAATCATACAGATCTGAACATTCATGCCACAAGAAAAGGAATTACATTGATAAATATGTTAGGTAGCATTCCACATCAAAAAAATTGTTTTTTTATCATTTACCTACTCAAGGACGAGCAGGAATTAAGATTGGGGATGCTTGATGCGTATCCAACGTATCTATAATTTTTATTGTTCCATGCTATTATATTATCTATTTGGGATGTTTTATAACGTATCTACTCGAGAGCCCAGTGCCAGTTCCTGTTTTTTCCTTGTTTTAGAGTTTTGAAGAAAAGAAATACCAAACGGAGTCCAAACGGAATGAAACTTTCACGATGATTTTTCTTGGACGAGAAGACATCCAGAGGACTTGGAGTACATGTCAGGGAAGCCACGAGGCACCCAGAAGGACGGAGGGCACCCCTAGGGGGTAGGGCATGCCTCCGCCCTTTTGGGCCCCTCGTGACTCCACCGATCTATTTCTTCCTCCTATATATTCTCAAATACCCCAAAACCTTCTAGGGGAGCAACGAAACCATTGTTCCATCGTCGCAACCTTCTGTACCCATGACATCCTATCTAGGGACCTTTCGCGGTGTCCTGTCAAAGGGGGATTCGATCACGGAGGGCTTCTACATCAACACCATTGCCTCTCCGATGAAGCGTGAGTAGTTTACCATAGACCTATGGGTCCATAGCTAGTAGCTAGATGGCTTCTTCTCTCTCTTTGATTCTCAATACCATGTTCTCCTCAATGCTCTTGGAGATATATTCGATGTAATACTTTTTGCGGTGTGTTTGACGGGATCTGATGAATTGTGGATTTATGATTAGCTTATCTATGAATATTATTTGAATCTCCTCTGAATTCTTTTATGCATGATTTGATATCTTTGGAAGTCTCTTTGAACTATCGATTTGGTTTGGCCAACTAGATTGGTTTTTCTTGCAATGGGAGAAGTGCTTAGCTTTGGGTTCAATCTTGCGGTGCTCGATCCTACTGACGGAAACGGAACATACACGTATTGTATTGTTACCATCGAGGATAACAAGATGGGCTTTTCATCATATTGCTTGAGTTTCTCCCACTACATCATGTCATCTTACTTAATGCGTTACTCTATTCATATGAACTTAATATTCTAGATGTAGTCAGGAGTCAGTCGATGTGTGGAGTAATAGTAGTAGATGCAGAATCGTTCGGTCTACTTGATATGAACGTGATGCCTATCTTCATGATCATTACCTTACATATCGTCATAACTTTGTGCTTTTCTATCAATTGCTCGGCAGTAATTTGTTTACCCACCGTAATATTTTCTATCTTGGGAGAAGCCTCTAGTGAATCCTATGGCCCCCGGGTCTATTTTCCATCATATAAGTTTCCGATCTACAATTCTAGTTTCGTATTTACCTTATTTGCAATCTTTTACATTCCGATCTATAAACCAAAAATACCAAAAATATTACTTTACCGTTTATCCATCTTTATCGGATCTCACTTTGCTAATAACCATGAAGGGATTGACAACCCCTTCTGTCGCGTTGGGTGTAAGTTGGTGTTTGTTTATGCAGGTATTCGGTGGCTTGTGCGTTGTCTCCTACTGGATTGATACCTTGGTTCTCAAAAGTGAGGGAAATACTTACTCTACTTTGTTGCATCACCCTTTCCTCTTCAAGGGAAAAACCAATGCAAGCTCAAGAGGTAGCATCCCGCTCCTGCCGCGCCGTCGTCCACCCCAGCCCAGCCGCTCCAACGACAGAAGGGTCCACCACAGCAAGGATCTGCCCTTCAGACTGTCTTTTGCCACCTCAGATCTTCTTCCCTGCTGACAGTAGCCACGACAACTGCATTATCATCATCAACTGAGTAGATGAACTTGAGGACTACACGGGTCCGCAAGAGAGGTCGCACTCTTTCGTGCCTTCTTACGTTATGCATCGCTTAATATGACATGCTACTTTACCATCCTGTTCACCGATTAGACTCTGAGTCAGATCCAAACTAATGCTCAAGCTTGAGTTTTTAAATGGTTTTGGGGTACATATCGGGGCCGCAATCAATAGTATTTGTCTACCATTTGGTTAATCTCTGCTATCTACTATGAGTTTCATGTTTAGTCAGAAATAAATAGTAAAGAAGCTATTATATGTACTTTTTAACTGAAGCAATTTTGTGCCTGCTATCATTGGTTTTGGTTCTATCCACAGGTTGTTACCATCACTCTGGATTTCTTCATGCACTCCTTACATAATCTCACTATGCTTTATTCCTATGCATGTCAGTTATTGTACACAATGGAACTGAACATGTACATCAAAAGAGACGAGCCTTGTGTGGCAATAAAATTTCATGCAGACGTCGCTCCATGGTTGGGGCAAAGGCAGCCCCCCTTTACCCATTTCATATTGTAATCAAGAGGAAGATAACTTTTCTGAGGGGGATTCAGAAGGAGAAGACCACCCCTATTTACCCCCTGAGGTCATCGCTCTAACTTGGCATGCTGATGTTGGTCCTATCATGCATGTGGTGCCTTGCATTGCTTACTTTATACATCAAATATGTCATCTGCTTAGTTTGGACATGCTTTGTGTGAATGCCATCTATTTAGTTTCGATATCGTATATGTGAATTATGCAATGCCGTCTTGTTTAGCCAGACGTCATATATGTGAACTTTTCAATGCCATCCTACTTAGCCAGTCATCTTATATGTAAATTATATCACGGCATCCTTTTTTCATCACGTATTACATTTGTCGCCAATGTTAGTGCATTCAACTATTCTTCGTGTGCATCAGCCATTTGACACGGTGATGGAAAAATCTAGAGTGAAAACAAGGTCTTCAGAGCAGACAACACTAGTAGAAAAAGGGTCAAACGTGAAGCACATTAGTGCCGGTTTGTATTTGAGCCGGTACTAATGGTACCATTAGTGCCGGTTCGAACGGATTTGCATTAATGCCGGTTCGTGTTGAACCTTTAGTACCGGTTCATGGCACGAACCGGTACTAAAGAGGTGGTGGCAGGCTGGCGTCAGGCCGGGGTCCCACGATCACCTTTAGTACCGGTTCGTGCCACGAACCGGTACTAAAGGGGTCTGACCTATAGTACCGGTTGGAGACATAAACCGGCACTATAGGGCAATTTTCAAACTTGAAAAAATCATAACTAAATCATCCTAATTCAGAAAAATACATATAATATATCAAAATTTGCAGAACAAAAAGATTGATCCGCTGAAACAACCAGTTTTCCGTTTCGACAATTTTTTAAAATCACAAAATTCCAAAGGGAAAATAGAGTTTTTGGGCGTTTTAGACGTTCTTTTGGACGTTTTTAGCGTTTAGTGCTAGGGTTTAGATTTGAGCGTTTAGGGTTAGGTTTTATGGTCTAAACCCTTAGTTTTTACTGTTTAGCATAGAGTTTCCGACGTTTTAAGTCCCGGGTTTAGGGTTTAGGATAATTTTTGAAATGACAAATTGTAAAAGGAAAAAAAGATATTCTCTAATTTATGTTTTTTTGAATTTTGGTTAAATCTTGTCAAACCGGTCAAACAACTGATTCAAGAAATATAGAGTGTTACTAAATAATTACGCAATAATATTAGTGTTACTAAATAAGTATCTCAGTTTTTTTGAATTTTGTTCAAATCTGGTCAAACTGTGGTCAAACTATGGTCAAACTACTTATTCAAGAAATATTAGTGTTACTACATAATTATTCAAGAATATTAGTGTTACTAAATAATTATTTCAATTTTTTGAATTTTGGTCAAATCTGGTCAAACTATGGTCAAACTGTGGTCAAACTATGGTCAAACTTATTCAAGATATATTAGCGTTACTAAATAATTACTGTTTTTTTAGAATAATAGTTTCAAAACTCAAACGGTGAAATGTGTGACTTCATGCTCAAGCTAAACTCCTAAGGGTTAATAGGATTGACATCTTACTATTGTCAGGAAAACAACAAGTGTAGACTCGGAAACGAAGGAGAATAGAACCTGAAAGTTAAGCGTGCTCGGGCTGGAGTAGTGAGAGGGATGGGTGACCGGTCGGGACGTTAGATGATTTGGAATGAGTGATCCACACTTGAGCAGTTAAGAGAGGTGATTAGAGACTAAATCATCAAATAATTCAGAAATATTAAAAATAAAAAAAACAATTTTTTTTCCAAAATTTTCAAAAAGAAAATTCAAAAAAAACCTTTAGTACCGGTTGGTAACACCAACCGGTACTAAAGGTCCCCCGTACCAGGGCGCGAGCTCACGCCACGTGGTGGCACTTTAGCGCCGGTTCATGCTGAACCGGTACTAAAGGGGGGGGCCTTTAGTGCCGAAACGTTAGTGCCGGTTCCATAACCGGCACTAAAGGCCCTTACAAACCGGTACTAATGGTCCGTTTTCTACTAGTGCAATGCTATCTAACGAAGCGCATATCTCAGTGGTTACGGATAGCTCTTAGAGGAGCATTCAAAGACAGATGACCAGTCCTCTTTCCCCGCTGAGGTGTATGCTCTAACTTGGCAGGGTTATGTTGCTCATATCGTGTGTATGGTTTCTTGCATTCCTATGTCATTTGCTTAGTTTAGACATGCTTTGTGTGAATGCTACCTGTTCAGTGCCTAATTACCATATATGTGAATTATGCAATGCCATCTTGTTGCAAGACATTATATATGTGAATTATGCATTGCTATCTTGTTGAATGGCATTATAAATGTGAATTATGCAATGACATGATCATATATGTGAATTATATCAAGCTATCCCTTTTTGTATTACGTATTCCATTTGTCAACAACGTTTGTATATTCAACTACTCTTCCTGTGCATCAGCCATTTGAAGCGGTGATGGAAGTATCTGTATTGAAAACAAGGTCTTCAAAGCAGACAATGCTACCTGCTGAAGCAGACATCTTGCTGGTTACAGATTGCTCCTCAGAGGAGCATTCAGAGACAGATGACCAGTCCTATTTCTCCCCTAAGGTCTATGCTCAAACTTGGCAGGGTTATATTACTCATAATGCATATGTTGTCTTTCGTTGCTTAGTTTTTACATCATATATGCGATTGCCATCTACTTACTTGCTTAGTATATAAATCATATATTTTAATTATATCATGCCATCATGTTTACATAGAGAGCATCTATCTGAATTATGGCATGCCAACCCATTTAATAAAGACATCATATAGTTATCATCTCATCCTGTTTAGTGCTTACAGTCATCATATTTTCAATTATGTCATTTTATCCGTGAATTATATCATGCTATCATGTTTCCATAGGCGGCATGTATGTGAATTATGGCATGCCAACCTATTTAATAAACACATCCGAGAGTTATATCATGTCATCCTATTTACATAGTCATTGTATTTTGAATTATCTCTTTCTATCCTGTGTAGCCAGCCGGGTTGGATGGGCGTGAGATCAGACGCAGCCGGGCTCTGGGTGGCGACCTGGAGCTAGCACGGACCGGGAGCACAGATGGCGGGGGAGCCGGAAGCGGCAAGGCTCGGGGTCGAGGCGGAGTAGGGCGCGGAGGAGGTGCGGGGCCGGCACACGGTCGTGGTCGTACGGGGAGGCACGCGAGGACGGGTGCGGGGGTGGAGCCAACATGGGGAGATGGAGCCGAGTGGCGGGGTGGCGCGGGCGGAAGCCGGCCTGCCGTTGCGCGCGAGCGGGAGCCGGAGCAGGGGCACAGAAGCTGGCCGGGACGCGCGGAAGCCGACCGACGGACGTGGTCGGACCCGGCGCTGTGCGGCTAGAGCCGAGGACGAGGCGGAGACAGCCGGGGGCGAAGGCGAAGCTGGCGAGACGAGGAACCCGGCCGCGGGCGGAGCCGGAGCCGACCGGGCGGCTGAAGCCGGCGGGAGCGAAGCAAGCGTCCGGGTGCGGGAGCAGCATAGGCGGCGGGGCCGGGACCGCAGCCGGCTCGGGACTAGCGGGCGTGAATCCGGTGCGGACCAGGTGGCGATGCGGGCCGACGCCGTATGTTGGAGATGGCGAGTCAGAGGAGCAAAAACAGGCGCGTGAAGCCGGACGGCAGGCGCGGAGCGCGCGCGAGGCGGCGCGGCAGGGGAGTGGCGAGCCAGCCACGGGGCGAGCGGATCCGACCGGACCCGCCGCAGCCGGCACAGGGGCGGCGGATGCGCGGCAGTCGGCCACGGTGACGCGGGCGGATGTGCGCGGGAGGCCAGCGTGGCGGGTCGAGGTCGGATGGCCGAGCTCGGCGGGCAACGCAGAGCCGGGCGCGGACAGCAGTGGAGGCGCAATCGCGGGCAGTCGGCGCAGCCCGGCGGAGGCGGAGCGCAGCCATGCCAGGGCGTCGCGCGGGAGGGAGCAGCGCGGGCGTGTGTGCAGATGGGAGCAGCATATGAGCTAGCGGCCAACACACTCGTGTCTAGATGATGTTTGTCTTGCTAGTGTATGACTGTTGTCTGACATGTATCTGGCTAGTAGTATCTGGGATATAGTTTTGGTGGTGCATGGCCATGGTACAGGAAGCGTATGAGGCATGTATAACCAGTGTATGGCTAACGTTTGACCATGGTTTGACTTGCATCTAGCTAGCTTGTATGGATGATATATGGAGTGGCCAACGCGCGTTTCGGCCGGAGCAAGGCACAATGCGGAGGGGAACAGACGCGAGCGACGCGGCACGGCGCGCGCACGGATGCGGCCGGCCGAAGCGAGGAACCGCGCGGACGGATGAACAGCCGGCGTCGCAACGATGGTGATGACGAAGGCGGCGAGGCCGACGACGAGGACGCGCCATCCCGGGCGGCCGCTCCGGGGGCGGGTCGAAGTCAAGCGCCCGAGCGTTACCAGAGAGACGGTGCGACGCCGCGGCGGTGATGGCGAAGATGGTCCCGCCCGGACTACGAAACCAGCGGCAGCGCGGTAGCATAGTACCGCCCCAAGGTGGGCGCCAAATGTCGTGGTATTCTCACGGGGGGTGCGAGAAGACATATGCCACAAGGTGGCTTCGTGTGAGGGATAGACTGCTGCCAGAATATCCAGGGACGGGTTTGCGAGTAGCATGCGCTAGTTTACCCAGGTTCAGGGCTCTCCGGAGAGATAACACCCCTACTCCTGCATGTCTGAGTATATGTGGTATATTTGTAGTACAGAGTGCTCCTGGAGCTGTATCTAGATGAGTGCTATATGCTACTAGCCTCATGTATGTATCTGTGGCCGGGATGAGCAAGCATGCTCTAGTGGCCGAATGAGTGTGTGCTCATACGTGTGTGAGGATGGATGGATGGCTAGCTATATATAGTGTGTAGTGGGCATGGGACATGGCGTTGGTTGTAAGCTACCTTGGGTAGCTTACAAGCCAAGCCATGTATGGGGCATGGTGCATGTCATGCTTGTCCCCTGGGCACTTTATAGAATAGTGCCAAGGGGACAGGTACACTGTAGATGATGGCGTCGCGGTACAGATGTCTCGTCCGCGGTATGGCCATCCCGTCGGGGTCTTGTCGGTGTCCGGTCGGGCTGCAGTCGGCAGCCAGCTGGTTGGCGCAGTCGGCAGCCGACAGTCGGCAGCCGGCCGGGCAGAGCAGTCGGACGGGAGCCGACAGGAGCGGCCGGGCAGTCGGACTGAGGGGCTTTGCTAGCCCCGATGTCCTGATTTATTGTCTCGCCGTCTTTGGGGTATCCGTGTCCAATTACTCCGACAAGTACCAACTCCAAAATATGCACATGAGGATTTTCCGGAATTGTTGTTTGTTGTTTCCGGCCTCATTTAATCTTGACTAGATAGTTAGTTTATGTATGCTTCACCTCTTGACATGCTAACCAACAATTAATATTGTTGAGTACATAAACGGGAGAGAACTAAATAAGTCATGTGGTGTTCTGTCAATATGCAACTCGTTGCATATTGAGCTCCACTTAATTTGTAGTCTTGTTTGTGCATATTGCCATGCCTCATTAAACCGGACATGCATCATACTTGGTTCTGCATCATGCCATGTTTATGTGTTGGTTGCTTACTATGTTGCCTGCTTCTTTCCAGGTTGCTTCTCTCGTTAGCCTCGGTTTCGTCCCGGAGTTGTGAGGATCCGTTCGAATACATCTGTTTGCCTTCTTCATGGACTCGTTTTGCTTCCTTGTGGGATCTCAGGCAAGATGACCATACCCTCGAAATCACTTCTATCTTTGCTTTTTCTAGTTGTTCGTTCTATCGCTATTTCGCGCTACCTACCACTTGCTATATCATGCCTCCCATGTTGCCATGTCAAGCCTCTAACCCACCTTCCTAGCAAACCGTTGTTTGGCTATGTTACCACTTTTTCTCAACCCCTCTTATAGTGTTGCTAGTTGCAGGTGAAGTTGAAGTTTGTTCCATGTTGGGATGGGAATATGTTTGTGATATCACAATATCTCTTATTTAATTTAATGCATCTATATAATTGGTAAAGGGTGGAAGGTGCGGCCTTATGCCTGGTGTTTTGTTCCACTCTTGCCGCCCTAGCTTCCGTCATACCAGTGTTATGTTCCTTTATTTTGCGTTCCTTATGCGGTTGGGTGTTATGGGAACCCCTTGACAGTTCGCTTTGAATAAAACTCCTCCACCAAGGCCCAACCTTGGTTTTACATTTTCCTAACAACCTATTACCCTTCCCTTGGGTCGGCCAACCCGAGGGTCATCTTTATTTTAACCCCCCCGAGCCAATGCTTCTCTAAGTGTTTATCCGAACTAGAGGCCCTTGCAGCGCCACCTCAAGTAAACTTGAGGTTTGGTTTTAGTTGTACGCATTGCTCATCCGTTGTTTCCCTGAGAACGAGATATGTGCAGCTTATATCGGGATTGTCGGCACATCAGGCGGCTTTGCTGGTCTTCTTTTACCATTGTCGAAATGTCTTGTAACCGTGATTCCGAGACTGACCGGGTCGTCCCGGGAGAAGGAATATCCTTCCTTGACTGTGAGAGCTTGTGATGGGCTAAGTTGGGACACCCCTGCAGGGTTTGAACTTTCGAAATCCGTGCTCGCGGTTATCTGGCAGATGGGAATTTGTTAATGTCCGACTGTAGAGAACTTGACACTTGACTTAATTAAAATGCATCAACCGCGCGTGTAGCCATGATGGTCTCTTTTCGGATGAGTCCAAGAAGTGAACATGGTTCTTGTGTTAGGGTTGTGTGTAAGTAGTTCAGGATCATTTCTTGCTTCATGACCGTTGCATTGCTTCTCTTCTCGCTCTTATTTGCATATGTTAGCCACCATATATGCTTAGTGCTTGCTGCAGCTCCACCTCATTACCTTACACTACCCATAAGCTTAAATAGGCTTGATGAAGATCTTGATTGTTGTTTTGTTTTGTTTCCCGTTGATCAGTAGAGGAGCCCAGTTGGGACATTCGGGGATCTAGCATTTGGGGTTGTCTTATTTTATTTTGGTTCTGTAGTCGGACCTTGATTGTATTCTGGATGATGTATGTTTAACTTGAATTTTTGTGAAGTGGCGATTGTAAACCAACTCTTTATCCCTTTCTTATTCAGTACATGGGATTGTGTGAAGATTACCCCTCTTGCGACAAACCTACCATGCAGCTATGCCTCTAAGTCGTGCCCCGACACGTGGGAGATATAGCCGCATTGTGGGTGTTATAGTGGGACCCAACAGCCTGCGGCCTTGGTAGACGCGTGGCGACTGATTGGACGTGGGCGTCTCCGCTTCCCCAGACAGCCTTGAAATCCGCCTAGTTAGGCGGCCACGACATCCTACACAGTTACCTCCTCGTTGCTGGCAACGCACTCCCCGACTTCTTCGCTTCCTCGTACCTCTACTTTCTCTTCCAATCTAACTTGAGCTCTACCCTAATTGCCATGGCGCCGAGCTGGACGGATAAAGGGAAGAAGCCCCTATCCTCAGCCAACTCAGCTCCGGCCGTCGAGCCCGCCGTCGGGCGATCGCGGGTGCTCAATCGGGAGGCCATGGACAAGGTCCGCCTTGCGCTTGCTACCAGCTTCAACGAATGGGGAGGGATGGTGGCCTGGCCTGCGTCTCAAGCCTCCATTGATAGGACGGCCACCGAGGTCCCGTTCTTTGTCGACGCTCTATGGGCTGGTCTGGTTCCCCCCTTCTGCGCCTTCTTCGTTGCCGTGCTTTCTCATTACCAGATCCATATGTTGAATCTTGATCCCCAATCTATTGCCCTTCTCCCCATCTTCGCCTTTGTCTGCAAGGCCATGGTGGGCATTGCCCCTTCTGTGGCCCTCTTGCACCATTTCTTCTCACTACACCTGACCAACCCCCGGCAGTGCTCTGGGTGTGTGATTTTCCAAGCCGTGGCGGCGACGGCGGGCTCGGGTATTGATTTTGATCTCCTGTTGGGGATATGATTACTGGAGGTAAACCGGATAAGAGTGGCCGGGTTAACTCCATGAATATAGAATCCCATGAAGACGTGAGGATGGTGGCGCTTTACGAAGGCCCAAAGCCCAAAGGCGAGTTAAGGCCTTTAGATGTAAACCGACTCTTTCATGTAACTTGTATTGTAAGTTAGAGGAAATATAGACCGAGCCGGACACGTGTATGATCCGGCCTCGGGACTCTATAACTGGCGGGTGTCAACCTATGTATATAAAGGGACGACCCGGCAGCGGTTTAGGGACAACGGACAACAACTCGAGAACCAGGCATAGCGGATTCGTTCCCTGGTCATCGAAACCCTAGCAATGCAAATCACAACTATACGTAGGCTTTTACCTTCATCAAAGGGGCCGAACTAGTATAAAATCCCTCGTGTCCCTTATCCGGTTTAACCCCTTTAAGCTAACCCGTGGCAATGGCTCCACGACTAAGTCCTTTCATGAGGACATCTGCCGTGACAAACCCATGACAGTCCTTTCATGAGGACATCTGCCGTGGGGCTATCACATGATGGTTTCGAGTTCTTCAAGGGCAGCTTTGATGGACTCAAGGGATACGCTGTGGGCTGGATGATGAAGAGTCATCACGGAAAGCTCTACATCGACGATGCAGGATGGGGTCCCGAGGCCGGTTCAACCGAATACGGGTATCGGGTCCCCTTTGGCGGGATTCACGTCTTCATCGGCAAGATCGACGAACCGGGCCCTGAGCCGGACACGTGCACCGACTTCATTGAGATGGCTCAGCGTGCAAGCCCTTCCCCGGTTCAGCCCGCAGCAAGGCATGTTTTCGTAGGTGTCATCCATGGAGCGGAATATGAGGATGGACCAGCATCTGATGGAGAAACCATTGTCTGTTCTGATGACAAGTCTTCAACCGGAGAGACCGAATCGCTGTATTAGTTGCAGGACGGCCGGATTAGCGGAGGTTTCGATGGCAATAGTATTCTGGACCCCCTCGATCTGCCAAACCGGGTCGCTATCTTCATGGCCGGTACACAACCAGCACATCACTCATCCACCGCCGCAGCAATGCTCTGGTTCAGCAACAGCAACGCCAGCGGGAGCAGGGGGCTCTGCGCCGCCTCCCGCTCAAGTTTTGTCTGATTTGTTCGAAGCTTTGGCAACATTGATGGCTGCGGAGGTGGACACAGCAGCCCGAGATCAGCACAATGCGGAGATTGCAAAGGTGATAGATCAGATAACTCAGGCTAAAGTGGACCTGGCAGCAGAAAACGCCAGGATGGCTACATAATGGGCCGAGTTGGAAGCTCAGGCCTACCGTCTTAGGTTGGATCAGAATGCCTTAGACGAGGTCATGAGAAGAAGATACCAGTCGCACCTCCCGCCGGGTTATGAGCAAAGAAATCTCTTCAACACGCCAGGAGCCGGAACCAGTAACCAGCCAGTGGTAAACCGGACGGAGGCACCAGGAACAGGAGCGCCGGTTCAGCCGCGTACGATGGACCCGCCTTGTCAGAACAACGTTGCGCCGCAGTATGTTCCAACGCCCCTAGGGCCTTACTCCAACCCGTTGGACAACATTGTGGCCGCCGCTTCATGATTAGCAGCCCTCCTAGCTGACGGCGAATCACTAGTTGTGATTGAGACACGACGGGCCAGAGAGCTCCTTCAAACAGCTTTGAACCAGCAGCAGGCTTATTCGCATAGTCGCGAAAGGATTCATTCCACCCCCCGTTCGAGCCAGAGCTACAGCAGGCACGTTGAGGATGAACCGGCTGTATCAAGCAGTGCACATCGGCGTAACTTGCCGCGAGAGCACAACCCGGCAGGTGGAGGTGCTAATGCGTAGGATGTGGTGGATCATGGTCGTGCACGTCGAGAGGCCGAGTTAGCAGCTCTGCATGCAGCTCGTTAACCTACTCCGGTTCTCCCTACCGCTTCAGTGGAGCCAAGTGTGGTCTTCAGTTTCTTAGGGGTGTCGTGTCTTACCCCCGCTTTGCGCAATGTACAGCTGCCCATGGATTTTAAAGGCCCTCGTAAGGTACCCAATTACACCGCCGATTTCCAACCAGACTCATGGGTTGAAAGTTATGAGATGGAAATGGAGATGTTGGATGTGGATGAAGCAGTGTGTGCTAAATACTTCACCATGATGTTGGAGGGGACAGCTCGTACATGGTTAAAGAGCTTACGAGCTAACTCTGCCGAGTCATGGGCCGAATTAAAACACCGGTTTATCCAGAATTTTTAGGATACTTGTAAGCAGCCTATGTCGATTGTGGACCTGGCCGCTTGTGTTCAAGAGGATGGGGAGTCCACAACCCATTGGGTGAAGCGGGTCTCAGCTATTCTGCATTCGTCGGATCGCATCAATGCGGATATAGCAGTATTAACATTGCAGGGCAATTGCCGGTTTCTACCGCTAAAACAGAAGTTAGGAAGGCTCAAACGTCACTGCAATGATATGTCGACGCTTATGGCCGCTTTGGCTAAATATGCTGATTCAGATAATACCAAAGACCCTGACTGAGAGGA
This sequence comes from Triticum urartu, assembly GCF_056163025.1. Classification (NCBI taxonomy): domain Eukaryota; kingdom Viridiplantae; phylum Streptophyta; class Magnoliopsida; order Poales; family Poaceae; genus Triticum; species Triticum urartu. The sequence goes on from NC_141878.1 coordinate 309,406,588, forward strand.
GGACAAACCGGGGAAAGGGAAGAAGAACGACAACCTTGTCCAAAGCATGGATCGAAGGAGAGGCCAGCTTCACATCTTTGGAAGGATTGTTATATCATGCGAGAGTTCAAGAACTCCAATATGTTTCAATACGACAATGGCCCGCCTGGTGGTTCAAGAGGTGGTTTTCATGGGCCGGGTTATGGTGGCGGTAGCTTCGGTTCAGGATTTCAAGGCAATCAAACCGGACATAGCAATCAAGGGAACCAAGGCAACCAGGGAGGTTATAACCATCAGGGGAATCAGCAGCAGCAGCAGTCGGTTTATCAAAGCAATCCGAAGCAGTTGAATAGTGGGCAGTATCATGTCTTCACCACTAGCTTGTGCAAGCGTGATCAGAAGCTTCACAAGAGGGCCGTGAACTCTGTTGAACCGGCAATGCCTCAGTATTTGTGCTGGTCTGAGCAACCCATTTTATGGAGTAGAGAGGATCACCCACCCCGGGTTGATAATCCAGGTCATCTGGCCTTAGTGGTGGCACCCCAAGTTGGGGGGTATAAGTTCACCAAGGTGCTCATCGATGGAGGAAGCAATATCAATATTCTCTACTATGATACCTTCCGCCGTATGGGGTTGACAGATAAGAATCTTAAACCGTCGAACACCGTTTTCCATGGTGTGGTGCCCGGTAAGTCTGCATATCCAGTGGGAAAGATAGATCTAGAGGTGGCCTTTGGAGATGATAATGATTCAAGGTCAGAAACATGACTTTTGAGGTGCTGAAAATCAAGAGTCCGTATCACGCTCTGTTTGGGCGACCGGCTTATGCCAAGTTCATGGCAAGGTCGTGTTATGTTTATCTGCAGCTTAAGATGCCAGGTCATAAGGGGACCATCACAGTACATGGGAGCAGGAAGATTGCTTTGGAATGTGAGGAAGGTGATGCGGCTTATGCTGAGTCGGTTTGTGCCACGGAAGAGCTGAAGTTTTATAAAGACAAGGTTGATCCGGCAGACATGACTTCTTTGAAAAAGCCAACTACGGAGCACGATCCGGCGTTGAAGTTTAAATCGTCCACAGACACCAAGATGGTTGATTTTGTTCCTGGTGATTCATCCAAGCAGTTCAACATCAGCGCTAACCTAGATCCCAAATAGGAAAGCACGCTCATCGAGTTCATCCGTGAGAACCGGGACATCTTTGCATGGATGCCTTCTGACATGCCAGGTGTACTGAGGGAACTCGCTGAGCACACACTTAATATAGATCCTAAGTTTCAACCGGTCAGATAGTTTATTCGCCGCTTCAACACAGAAAGGCGCAAGGCTGTCGGTGAGGAGGTAGCTCGGCTGTTGGCCGCCGGGTTAATCATGGAGGTCTTTCACCCGGAGTGGTTGGCTAATCCGGTGCTGGTTCTTAAGAAAAACGGCACTTGGCGTATGTGTGTGGACTACACAGATTTAAACAAGGCTTGCCTAGCAGATCCCTTTGCCCTCCCTCGTATTGATCAGATTATTGATGCTATGGCGGGTTGTGACCGTTTGTGTTTTTTGGATGCTTATTCTGGTTATCATCAGATCAAAATGGCAGTTAAGGCCCAGGAGAAGACAGCTTTTATAACTCCCTTTGGAGCCTTCTGCTATGTCTCCATGCCCTTTCGGCTCAAGAGTGCCCAGGAGACTTATCAATGCTGTGTTCAGTATTTTCTTCATAAGCAGATTGGGCGCAATGTCCATGCATATGTGGATGATATTGTGGTAAAGTCCAGGAAGGAGGAAACATTGATAGATGACTTGAGGGAAACCTTTGATTACCTCCGGGTTTATAAGATGATGCTTAATCCGGACAAATGTGTCTTTGGTGTTCCGGCAGGCAAGCTCTTGGGTTATCTGGTATCTAACAGGGGCATTGAGGCTAATCCGAAGAAGATCACAGCTATCACCTCTCTGGCTAAACCGGCATGTATCAATGATGTTCAGCGTCTGGCGGGTCGGATTGCGGCTTTGAGCTGGTTTATCAGTCGTCTAGCGGAGAAGGCTATCCCTTTATATCAGATGCTGAAGAAAACGGATGACTTTGTCTGGAGCGATGCGGCTGATAAAGCGTTTGAGGATCTGAAGAGGCAGTTAGCTGAACCGCCTGTGCTTGCAGCTCTGATCGATAAAGAGCCTTTACTGCTATATGTGGCAGCTAATTATAGGGCTGTTAGTGTGGCTATTGTTGTGGAGCGCAATGTGACGCCCCAAGACCGGAGCTTCAGATGCCTTCCATGTCTTTGGGTTTCGTCGTGTGTTTTGTTTGGTTCGTTGCATCATGTGCATTGCATCATGTCATCATGCCATCATCTCATAAATCTTTTGCAACTCAACTAAATAAATTGCATGGATCTTCGGTCCATTTAAATCGAGGGAATTCACATGGTGATTCTCTTTATAACATATCCTCCCAATATTAGGGAGCTAAATAAAAATATTCCACTCGTTTGGAATTACCGCAAACACACTTGCAAAATATTCCATGCTTTTCTTACTATATTCCTCGTCTCCAAACTTTGCCCTAAATTCTTTCTTCATTTTCCGGAGGTCTACCAAAAATCTCAACATTTTGGGACCTTTCTAGCGCCCACTTCTTATTCGAACTCATTTGAATTTAATTCAAACGAGTTCGAATCCAAACTTTGTACACATGCCCATTTATACTTTTATTGGATCAAGATCTTTATTGCGAGTCCAGTAAAATTATCCCCATGCTCAAAATCCTTCCCTAACCCTCTCTTTCTTTTCCTCTCTCTAATTTCTTTTCTGTTGAAGGATTAAGTTTTAAAGAGGGAGAGGGAGAAGAGAACCCAGGCCCATCTTTTCCCCGCAGTCCAACCAGCCCCTAAGGCCCACATAACTATACCTCGCGGCCTGACCTAGATGGCCCGAAGCCCAGCTCCTGCACCGCACTTCTCTCCCTCTCGATCCCTCCCTCGCGCCGCCAGGAGAGGAGGCCACGCGCTCGACCCCTTCTCTGCCCGATCCCACTTCTCTCCCTCTCGTTCTCTCCTTCCCGATCCTCATCTCCTTTCCCTCGCGCCGCCACTCACTCCTCACGCCACGAGAGCCCCGTGATCGATCCCTTCTCCTCCCTCACGCATCACCACACGCAGGAGAGGGTGCGCCGACCATCTTCTTCCCCCATCTCCAACTATCCCCACTCAGAGGAGCCCCTCTGCCTCGCCGTTGCTCCTCCACGCGCCGACGAACAGGACCACGTCGCGGCCATGGCATCACCGTCCTCCCAGCGCCCCCTCTCTGTCGGACCAGCGCTCGTCCACGCCGGATCCTGCAGCCCCGCGCAGTCCTCTCCTCCGCTCCTTCTTCGTCCTCCCGGGCGAGCTGCTGCGATGCTGCACCACCACAAGTCTAGCTGCGCATCCCCTCTTCGCCAACACCACGGCCTCGCCGGTCGGCGATCGGAGTTGTCGACCCGACCTGCCCTACCGCGCTCTACCCCTTCCCCGCGTCCCCGTCTCGCCGGAGCGCACTACCACCATCAAAATCCTGCGCCACCTCGTGAGGGACGGCCTCTTGGCTGCCCGCGGGAACCTTGCTCTGCTCCGACCCCGACCTCCGCCCGTGACAGTTGCTGCTGCCGCGACTCGAGCTATTGCTCCCTGCTTCTCCACTACCGTCGCCTCTTTGCCATGGCCATTGCCGAGTTCCCCCCAGGACCCCCTACAGTCATGTACAGGAAAAAAAACAAGTCTGAAGACTGACCGTGGATGTGTGCCTGGTGCTACTTGGATTCATCAAGATCGCCTACCTAGACCGTCAACTACCGTCTCCGGGATTTACCAAGTACCACGACGTACGGTGCCCGAACATCCACCACAACAGCGCCAAGTTCCACTACCGTCGACCCTCAAAGACTCCGTGGACGTCTAGTTCCATGTCGCGACCCCGAACATCTACGGACGCGTACGACTTCCGTGGCCGAAGATCCGTGTAGAACTACCGTCGCCCTGTACGACTACCTCCACTACGAACGTCCTGAGAACGTCTACTTCCTCTGCTTTGCACCGAACGAGAACCGTCCCTTTTGCACGCTTCGATGGTATAACCCCGAGACGATCATCTGAGAACGTTTGCATGTGTTGTATGAGATGCACCCGTTTTCTGCACCGTGTCCGAGTTGTCACTTGCTCGGTCCTCCTCTTTTGCCGCTAACCCGTGGGAACCCGGTTACCGGGAGCACCCCACCGTTCATCGCATGACATGCTCCCGTCACTTTCTTTTGCACCGACATCTCAATGAGTTGACGGAACCGGAACATTGCCGTGGCAACGTTTCGTTATCGTCGCCATGGCACCCCTTTCATTTTCGCCATGATGAAAAAAGTTTCATAATGCTCTTGTCAACTTTTAATAAAAATTGCATAAACTTGTTCATGTCATCCGCATCATGATAACAACAATTAAAATGTTTAGATTGTTGTTGCACCAAATTACTAATGCATATGGGGATTTACCGGATTTGTTGTTTGTTATATCCGGCCCCATTTAAATGGTTTAAATGGTATAGTTTTGTTATGCTTCACCTCTTGCCATGTTAACCAACATTTAAATTTTTTGAGTACCTAATCGGGAGAGTTAAATAATTAATGTGGTGTTTTGTCAATATGCAACTCGTTGCATATTGAGCTCCACTTAATTTGTAAGATTGTTTGTGCTCTTTGCCATGCCATGCTTCATTAAACCGGACATGCATCATACTTGGTTGCGCATCATGCCATGTGCATGTCGTGGTTGTTTACTATGTTGTTTGTTTCTTTCCGGTGTTGCTTCTTTGGGTTGGTTCCGATAATGTCGCATTTGTGAGGACCCGTTCGACTACGTCCGTTTGTCTTCTCCATGGACTCGTTCTTCTTCCTTGCGGGATTTCAGGCAAGATGACCATACCCTCGAAATCACTTCTATCTTTGCTTGCTAGTTGCTCGCTCTTTTGCGTTTGCCTGGTGTTTCGTTCCACTCTTGCCGCCCTAGTTTCCGTCATATCGGTGTTATGTTCCCGGATTTTGCGTTCCTTACGCGGTTGGGCCATAATGGGAACCCCTTGACAGTTCACTTTGAATAAAACTCCTCCAGCAAGGCCCAACCTTGGTTTTACCATTTGCCACCTAGCCTCTTTTTCCCTTGGGTTAGGCCAGCCCAAGGGTCATCTTTATTTTAACCCCCCCGGGCCAGTGCTTGTCTAAGTGTTGGTCCGAACTGAGTAGACTGCGGGGCCACCTCGGGGAAACTTGAGGGCTGGTTTTACTCGTAGGATGTCTCATCCGGTGTTGCCCTGAGAACGAGATATGTGCAGCCCCCATCAGGAAGTCGGCGCATTGGGCGGCTTTGCTGGACTTGTTTTACCATTGTCGAGGATGTCTTGTAGAACCGGGATACCGAGTCTGATCGGAATGTCTCGGGAGGAGGTCTATTCCTTCGTTGACCGTGAGAGCTTGTCATGGGCTAAGTTGGGACACCCCTGCAGGGTTTTGAACTTTCGAAAGCCGTGCCCGCGGTTATGGGCAGATGGGAATTTGTTAATGTCCGGTTGTAGAAAACCTGAAGTTGACCTTAATTAAAATACATCAACCGCGTGTGTAACCGTAATGGTCTCTTTCCGGCGGAGTCCGGGAAGTGAACACGGTGTTGGAGTTATGTTTGATGTAGGTTGTTGTTCTAGGGTCACTTCTTGATCATAGTTGTTCGATCGTGCTTTGCCTTCTCTTCTCGCTCTCATTTGCGTATGTTAGCCACCATATATGCTAGTCGCTCGCTACAGCTCCATCTCATACCTTTTACCTTACCCATAAGCTTAAATAGTCTTGATCGCGAGGGTGCGAGATTGCTGAGTCCCCGTGGCTCACAGATACTTCCAAAACCAGCTTGCAGGTGCCGGTGAGACCGTGCAGATGATGCAACCAAGCTCAGGAGGAGCTCGATGAAGATCTTGTCCTTTGTGTTGTTTCGTTCTAGTTGATCAGTAGTGGAGCCCAGTTGGGGTCGATCGGGGACCGTGTTGCTTTTGGGGTTCTTCTTTTATTTTGGTTCCGTAGTCGGACCTTTATTGTATCTGGATGATGTAATGACTTAGTCATGTAATTGTGTGAAGTGGCGATTATAAGCCAACTATGTATCTTTTTCCCCTATTGTATTACATGGGTTGTGTGAAGATTACCTCACTTGCGACATTGCTTTCAATGCGGTTATGCCTCTAAGTCATGCTTCGACACGTGGGAGATATAGCCGCATCGAGGGCGTTACAAGTTGGTAATCAGAGCCTTCCCCGATCTTAGGAGCCCCCACTGCTTGATCGAATTAGCTGACGAGTTGAGTCTAGAAAAAATGTTTTGAGTCATTTAGGATTATATATATCGGAGAGTTTAGGAATTCTTTTTACTCCCCAGTCCCTTCATCGCTCTGGTAAGGCATCCTGACGGAGAGTTTTGACTCTTCTCTTCTCAAATTTCACTAAAAAAAAATTTAGGATCACGCGGGTATCTTGGAATCGTTCCGATGGTTTTGTGACGAGAACATTATTCTTGGTGCCTCCTGTCTTTACGGGTTGTGGCAGTGTCCCGGGGAGTTGAGCTCCGAGGTGTTGTCGTCACAATTTTATCGTTGCAGTTCTGGAATACCTGAGTTTAGTACGCCGACATCGAAAATCACTTCTATGCAGTTCGTTGGTGAGATAACCTCGACGCCACCCAGTACTGCAGCGGGAGTTCGGGAGTATTGCCATAACTCGTATAACGGATGCTTTTCGAAGGTTGAGGTAAACGATTTTCGAAGGTTTCTTGGTTATGTGTTGAAGGATGGATACAACTGGATGTAGGATTTGCTAGTTTGGGTGAGATATTATGCTTCCCCTGTATCCCCAACACCTGATTGCATAACCGGAAAATTTCGGGAGTTTATAAGTGGGAATTCAAGTAGATCTTAGGATATCTTTCCGACAGATGTATGATATGAAATTGGGTTTCGACGTCTAGTGGTCCGCCTATCCACGGTTGGTTTTACAGTGGTCTTGTTGTGTCTTAAAGAGTCCTTGGCTATGCCGACTCGGGGACACTTCGTATGTCATGTGCACTGCCTTGTACATGATGGTGCTGTACGATCGAGCCCGTGTAGGCCCCACCACGAAAACTTTGGACGAAATCTCTATCATATGTTTGTTCTGGCTTATTTTGCAAGCCAATCCTTTGTTTTGTTTTGGAGTTGTGTTATTTGAGTTGCTTCGAAGTCAAATGTTGATTCCATACCTTTTCCTAAGCGGTGTTCTCATACTTCGATGTGAAGACCAATCCTTCTTGATAATCGATATTGTCATGTCAATCCTTTTCAACCGGTGTGTTTTTTCTCTTCAAACGGATTCGTTCATTTCCAACATCCGCAAGTTTCAATCTCAGTTTTCTCAACGGTGTTCGTTTCATCCATCCCAAGTTGTCTTTGTTGTCCCTCCCACCCAACCCTTGTTTCTTCAAGGACTCAGATTTCTTTATCAAGTATCCATGTTATCGTGTGAAGTCTCTTCTTTCTTTTCTTTCAATATTCTTATCCAGTGATTCATGAAGATTCTAACGGAGCTTCTAGTTTGTCATTCTTCATTCTTTTCATCTCCGGTGGTTTCAAATCAAGCTTTCGGTGTTGATCTCATATCCCTTTTTCCTTGTTTCAAATACCTTCTCATGCCGGTGCACCTCATATTTAGTCATTTCTCGCTATTCAATTGTTTCGGAGTGCTTAAGATATCTCGAAGATTCGTGTTTCCACTTTGCTTTCATTCAAACTCTTTCGAGGATGTTATCTCTTTCAAGCCATTTAAATCAACCGGTGCAATCTCCTCTTTTAGTAATCATTCTAACGGTGTTTTCTCTTGAGTGAGCCCTAACCCACAGGTTTTTTTTCCCAGGATCTTACCTGACTCTTCTTATTTTCCCGGAGCTATCCTCAAATTTCTTTTCGAAGTTTGACATAAGAATGTGTTATCATTAGTCAAATGTCTTTCTCCAAGATCTTTCAAATTCATTTCATTGTTGATTCAACTTTTATATTCTTCTTTATTCCGGAGTACCTCAACTATTCTTGGTTGTGTTTCTCATCGTCATTCTCGGATTTTGAAGACCGAAGAAGAGTTTTTCCTCAGAATCTTAACCATTTCTCAGAGATGCGTAGTTCAAGCTTGATACCATCCTCTCATAATTGTTTTCGATTGTGAGAATTCTTTTCACCTATCTGGAGCAATTCAAAATTCTTTTCAGTTTGATCCTCCAAAGGCCAACATTTGGGGACCATTCATATTCAGCTTTCAGTACTCGTTCTCCAAATATAACCTGTGCTTCATTCAAATATTATCTAAGCAATTCTTGATCTCTTCATCCACTTGTATCTAAATACCCTCAAGTATCTTCATTCGTTCTTCATATTCTTCCCGGTGAATTGTGCCTTTGCTACGTTCATTTTAAATTCTACCGGTGGTTCGTTGAAGACCTTCTCAAGTTTGAGCTATATCTCTCTTAGTCCTTTTTCAAAGAGAATAAGTTGTATGCAATCCGTTTGCTCGTCGTCAATTTAATTGGTGAAGGAGGAGCATAACATAATTCTTATTCTTGATTCACCCAAAGGTTTGATTCCTTATTCCGGAGGTTCATCAAATTCTCGGTTTCACTTGTTTCATCTTTTCTTTTCCCAGAGCTCCAAACCCTCATCACCACGAAGCTCCATTTAAATCATCGCAAGGATTCACCTTGTGTTTTTCAACGTCTCCTTCCTTCCGTTTGATCATTCTTTTGATTAACGGAGTTCTTCATGAAGGTTCTACATGGTGGTTCATCAAGGATTTCTTTCATTCTTCAATTGTTCTCAAGATTTCCCTCGAAGTTAAGATCCGCCAAGCTATACTCTGAAATAAACATGGTGTTCAACACATGTCTTGTTTTGAGGAGTTTTATTTTTCTTCATCTTGCAATCCAGAGTGCTATTCGTTCAACCTTATCATTGGAGGTGGTATTATGTCATTCTTGATAATTTGAGTTCATGTTTAATGACTCACATGTTGTTAAGAATGAGGTATTTTAAATCCACCAACCTCTTCGTTGGAGTTATCTGGTGTCATGTTTCACCTAAAGCTTTCCCTAAGGATTGTTGCTATTTATGGTGCTTATAAATGATCCAAGTTCTTCTTTTATCCTCCTGGTGAAATAAGTTTCTCATCTTCTTGTTCATATCAATCCAATCTATCGTTTCCGTTAGTGGCAGAATTTCACCGCATAATTTGGAGATGACTCCTTAAGCCCACTACAACCTTGCTCTTTTTGTTGTTGGTTTTCCAACAACTCCATTCTAGCATTTGTTGTAAGCGTGCTCTGCCAAGATCTTGTTTTCTACTTCGTGCATTCCATTCCATTCTCTCTTTTCTTCCGGAGGAAATTGTGATGTTGCTCTTTTCTACCCTTCTTCTTGTTCTTGTCAGGATCTTATTCTTTTCCTGCTTATCCATTTAACCGGAGTGTTGTGCCTTTTTGCTCAAGTTCTTTTCGCCTTATCAAGTCTTGCATCTCTTTTCAACCGGAGTGCTGTCTGAATTTGTTCTTCCTTGTTCCTCTTTCCTAACGGAGTGCTTTCAACTTCGTTCTCCTTCGTTGTATTCTTTCTTTCAATTTGTTTAACCTCTCAAGGCTCTTTGTTTTCACTCGTTTGCCAAAGAAGCAACATTGTTTTTACCTCTTCTCTTTCTCTTCCGTTTTCCCTCCGGTGCCATCCAAGATCTCGAGACGAGATCCTCTCATAGTGGTGGAGTGTTGTGATGCCCCAAGACCGGAGCTTCAGATGCCTTCCATGTTTCCGGGTTTCTTCGTGTGTTTTGTTTGGTTCGTTGCATCATGTGCATTGCATCATGTCATCATGCCATCATCTCATAAATCTTTTGCAACTCAACTAAATAAATTGCATGGATCTTCGGTCCATTTAAATCGAGGGAATTCACATGGTGATTCTCTTTATAACATATCCTCCCAATATTAGGGAGCTAAATAAAAATATTCCACTTGTTTGGAATTACCACAAACACACTTGCAAAATATTCCATGCTTTTCTTACTATATTCCTCGTCTCCAAACTTTGCCCTAAATTCTTTCTTCACTTTCCGGAGGTCTACCAAAAATCTCAACACTTTGGGACCTTTCTAACGCCCACTTCTTATTCGAACTCATTTGAATTTAATTCAAACGAGTTCGAATCCAAACTTTGTACACATGCCCATTTATACTTTTATTGGATCAAGATCTTTATTGCGAGTCCAGTAAAATTATCCCCATGCTCAAAATCCTTCCCTAACCCTCTCTTTCTTTTCCTCTCTCTAATTTCTTTTCTGTTAAAGGATTAAGTTTTAAAGAGGGAGAGGGAGAAGAGAACCCAGGCCCATCTTTTCCCCGCAGTCCAACCAGCCCCTAAGGCCCACCTAACTATACCACGCGTCCTGACCTAGATGGCCCGAAGCCCAGCTCCTGCACCGCACTTCTCTCCCTCTCGATCCCTCCCTCGCGCTGCCAGGAGAGGAGGCCACGCGCTCGACCCCTTCTCTTCCCGATCCCACTTCTCTCCTTCTCGTTCTCTCCTTCCCGATCCTCATCTCCTTTCCCTCGCGCCGCCACTCACTCATCATGCCATGAGAGCCCCGTGCTCGATCCCTTCTCCTCCCTCGCGCATCACCACACGTAGGAGTGGGCGCGCCGACCATCTTCTTCCCCCATCTCCATCGATCCCCACTCAGAGGAGCCCCTCTGCCTCGCCGTTTCTCCTCCATGCGCCGACGAACAGGACCACGTCGCGGCCATGGCATCACCGTCCTCCCAGCGCCCCCTCTCTGTCGGACCAGCGCTCGTCCATGCCGGATCCTGCAGCCCCGCGCAGTCCTCTCCTCCGCTCCTTCTTCGTCCTCCCAGGCGAGCTGCTGCGATGCTGCACCCCCACAAGTCTAGCTGCGCATCCCCTCTGCGCCAACACCACGGCCTCGCCGGCCGGCCATCGGAGTTATCGACCCGACCTGCCCTGCCGCGCTCTACCCCTTCCCTGCGTCCCCGTCTCACCGGAGCGCACCACCACCATCACAGTCCTGCACCACCTCGTGAGGGACGGCCTCTTGGCTACCCGCGGGAACCTTGCTCTGCTCCGGCCCCGACCTCCGCCCTTGACAGTTGATGCTGCCGCGACTCGAGCTGTTGCTCCCTGCTTCTCCACTACCGTCGCCTCTTTGCCATGGCCATCGCCGAGTTCCCCCCAGGACCCCCTGTAGTCATGTACAGGAAAAAAACAAGTCTGAAGACTGACCGTGGATGTGTGCCTGGTGCTACTTGGATTCATCAAGACCGCCTACCTGGACCGTCAACTACCGTCTCCGGGATTTACCAAGTACCACGACGTACGGTGCTCGAACATCCACCACAACAGCGCCAAGTTCCACTACCATCGACCCTCGAAGACCCCGTGGACGTCTAGTTCCATGTCACGACGCCGAACATCTACGGACGCGTACGACTTCCGTGGCCGAAGACCCGTGTACAACTACCGTCGCCCTGTACGACTACCTCCACTACGAATGTCCTGAGAACGTCTACTTCCTCTGCTTTGCACCGAACGAGAACCGTCCCTTTTGCACGCTTCGAAGGTATAACCATCCCTTTAGATTGTTGTTGCACCAAGTTACTAATGCATATGGGGATTTACCAGATTTGTTGTTTGTTATATCCGGCCCCATTTAAATGGTTTAAATGGTATAGTTTTGTTATGCTTCACCTCTTGCCATGTTAACCAACATTTAAATTTGTTGAGTACCTAACCGGGAGAGAACTAAATAATTAATGTGGTGTTCCGTTAATATGCAACTCGTTGCATATTGAGCTCCACTTAATTTGTAGGATTTTTTGTGCTCTTTGCCATGCCATGCTTCATTAAACCGAACATGCATCATACTTGGTTGCGCATCATTCCATGTTCATGTCGTGGTTGTTTACTATGTTGTTTGTTTCTTTCTGGTGTTGCTTCTTCGGGTTGGTTCCGATAACGTCGCGTTTGTGAGGACCCGTTTGACTACGTCCGTTTGTCTTCTTCATGGACTCGTTCTTCTTCCTTGCGGGATTTCATGCAAGATGACCATACCCTCAAAATCACTTCTATCTTTGCTTGCTAGTTGCTCGCTCTTTTGCTATGCCTATGCTGCGATACCTACCACTTGCTTATCATGCCTCCCATATTGTTGAGCCAAGCCTCTAACCCACCTTGTCCTAGCAAACCGTTGTTTGGCTATGTTAGCGCTTTGCTCAGCCCCTCTTAGAGCGTTGGTAGTTGCAGGTGAAGATTGGAGTTTTGTTCCTTGTTGGAACATGGATATTTTGTTGGGATATCACAATATCTCTTATTTAATTAATGCATCTATATACTTGGTAAAGGGTGGAAGGCTCGGCCTTATGCCTGGTGTTTTGTTCCACTCTTGCCGCCCTAGTTTCCGTCATATCGGTGTTATGTTCCCGGATTTTGCGTTCCTTACGCGGTTGGGTCATAATGGGAACCCCTTGACAGTTCGCTTTGAACAAAACTCCTCCAGCAAGGCCCAACCTTGGTTTTACCATTCGCCACCTAGCCTCTTTTTCCCTTGGGTTAGGCCAGCCCAAGGGTCATATTTATTTTAACCCCCCCGGGCCAGTGCTTGTCTAAGTGTTGGTCCAAACTGAGTAGACTGCGGGGCCACCTCGGGGAAACTTGAGGGCTGGTTTTACTCGTAGGATGTCTCATCTGGTGTTGCCCTGAGAACGAGATATGTGCAGCTCCCATCAGGAAGTCGACGCATCGGGCGACTTTGCTGGACTTGTTTTACCATTGTCGAGGATGTCTTGTAGAACCGGGATACCGAGTCTGATCGGAATGTCTCGGGAGGAGGTCTATTCCTTCGTTGACCGTGAGAGCTTGTCATGGGCTAAGTTGGGACACCCCTGCAGGGTTTTGAACTTTCGAAAGCCGTGCCCGCGGTTATGGGCAGATGGGAATTTGTTAATGTCCGGTTGTAGAAAACCTGAAGTTGACCTTAATTAAAATACATCAACCGCGTGTGTAACCGTAATGGTCTCTTTCCGGCGGAGTCCGGGAAGTGAACACGGTGTTGGAGTTATGTTTGACGTAGGTTGTTCTAGGATCACTTCTTGATCATAGTTGTTCGATCGTGCTTTGCCTTCTCTTCTCGCTCTCATTTGCGTATGTTAGCCACCATATATGCTAGTCGCTCGCTGCAGCTCCATCTCATATCTTTTACCTTACCCATAAGCTTAAATAGTCTTGATCGTGAGGGCGCGAGATTGCTGAGTCCCTGTGGCTCACAGATACTTCCAAAACCAGCTTGCAGGTGCCGATGAGACCGTGCAGATGACGCAACCAAGCTCAGGAGGAGCTCGATGAAGATCTTGTCCTTTGTGTTTTTTCGTTCTAGTTGATCAGTAGTGGAGCCCAGTTGGGGTCGATCGGGGACCGTGTCGCTTTTGGGGTTCTTCTTTTATTTTGGTTCCGTAGTCGGACCTTGATTGTATCTGGATGATGTAATGCCTTATTCATGTAATTGTGTGAAGTGGCGATTGTAAGCCAACTATGTATCTTTTTCCCCTATTGTATTACATGGGTTGTGTGAAGATTACCTCACTTGCGACATTGCTTTCAATGCGGTTATGCCTCTAAGTCATGCTTCGACACGTGGGAGATATAGCCGCATCGAGGGAGTTACATGCAAGGAGGCTGGAAAGGAATATCCGGTTCAACGACCGGTTTATTATATCAGTGAGGTGCTTATCTAATCAAAGCAAAGGTATCCACATTGGCTGAAGCTGGTGTATGGGGTGTTTATGGCAAGCCGGAAGCTCAAACATTATTTTCAGGGTCATCGTAATACAGTGGTCAGTTCAGGCCCTCTGGGCGATATCATTCAAAACAGAGAAGCAACTAGCCGGATTGCCAAGTGGGCTATTGAACTTGGACCTCATGGGCTCAAGTATACACCTCGCACAACGATTAATTCTCAGGCACTCGTGGACTTCATCAACGATTGGACAGAGTTGCAGGCACCAGAGGAAAAACCAGACAATACTTATTGGACTATTCACTTTGATGGGTCCAGGCAATTGGAGGGCTCGGGGGCTGGAGTCATATTAACTTCCCCATGAGGTGACAAGTTTTGTTATGTTGTTCGCTTAATGTTCCCTTGTACTAACAATGCAGCTGAGTACGAGGCCTTACTCCATGGTCTTCGGATGGCCAAGGAGATGAACTTAATCCGAGTTAAGTGCTTTGGCGACTCAGACCTAGTGGCTCAATAGGTATCTGGCACTTGGGATTCTAAGGATCCACTTATGGCTGCATATCGACAAGGGGTGGACATAGTGGCTGGTCATTTCAAGGGTTATCAAGTTGACCATATAGACCGGCGAAAGAATGAAGCGGCGGATGCTTTAAGTCGCCTAGGCTCTCAGCATAAACTGGTACCACCTAATGTCTTCCTCAATGTACTGCATAATCCGTCGGTCAAGATACCCACAGAGGAGGAGTTGGCTATTCCTGACCCGGAGGCCCAATTGTCGGCAGCTTTGCATGTTATACTGGATTGGACAGTCCCGTAGTTGGCTTACATGAACCGGGGCGAGTTACCAGAGGACGAAACCTTGGCCTGCCAGATAATCCGGCGTTCTAAGTCCATGACCATAATCAATGGGGAGTTACATCGTTACAGCGTCACAAGAGCAATTCTGCATTGTGTGTCCCCTCAAGAGGGTTGTGAGATTTTGCAAGAAATCCACGAAGGGGATTGTGGTCACCACGCCGGTTCAAAATCCTTGGTGGCTAAGGCTTTTCGTCACGGTTTCTATTGGTTGATAGCTCAAGCTGATGCTGAGGATTTAGTCAAACGGTGTGATGGTTGTCAAAAGTTTCCACGCCGCGCTCATGTTCCGGCTCAGGAGTTGAGAATGGTTCCGATTACTTGGCCGTATGCAACTTGGGGGCTTGATATGGTTGGACCCTTTAAAAGATCCAAGGACAATAAGACCCACCTGTTAGTGGCAGTTGACAAGTTTACCAAATGGGTAGAAGCAGAGCCAGTCAGTAAGTGTGATGCAGCCACGGCGGTTCAATTCATCAAAAAGGTGATATTCCGGTTTGGTTTCCCACATAGTATTATAACTGATAATGGTACTAATCTGTCAAAGGGTGAGATGGAGGAATTTTGCCAACATGAGTACATCCGGCTTGATGTAGCATCAGTGGCTCACCACCAATCTAATGGTCAAGCAGAGCGGGCAAATCAAGAAATTTTGAGAGGTATTAAACCCCGGCTTATGGTTCCATTAAAGCGGATACCTGGTTGTTGGGTGGAAGAGTTGCCTTCTGTCTTATGGAGTATCAACACCACACCTAACAGGTCTACAGGTTACACACCTTTCTTCATGGTTTACGGAGTAGAGGCGGTTCTCCCTAGTGACATCCGACATGACTCACCCCGTGTGACGGCTTATGTTGAAGCTGAGAATGAGAAAGCACGTCAGGACTCACTGGACCCGTTAGATGAGGAGCATGATTTAGCAGCAGCACGTTCGGTGATTTATCAACAATATCTCCGACGTTATCACAGTCGACGGGTTAAGACCAGAACTTTTCAAGAAGGCGATCTGTTGCTCCAGCTCATCCAGGATCAGACTGATATGCACAAGTTATCCCCACCTTGGGAAGGACCTTTTGTGGTCAGCAAAAATCTACACAACGGGTCATACTACCTCATTGATGCCCGAGAGCACAAAGACTCACATAAATCAGAGGAGGAGACCAAGCGGTCGTGGAATATAGCCCTTCTTCGACCTTACTATACTTGAGCCACGGGCTCTCCTTATGTACATACTTATGACACTATATATATTATATAATAAACCGAAGCCTCGGTTAAAGCAGGGTCTCTGTTCTTTCTACATCATGTGTGGTTTCACAAGGGTTTTTATTGACAAAGTGGAGATTTATTAAACTGTCTTATAAGGCCACACAGATATAAAGAAAGTCACTAGGGGCTTGGTCGTATCCGAACCATAGCTACACCTCTTGATCGGTTTAAAACCAAAAAGGGATATCACTGGGGGCTTGGTTGTCTTCACACCATAGCTACACCTCTTGATAGGCTCTAAGCCAAAAGGACATTATGTGGAACCAAAGAGAGTCTGTAGCATCAAGCACAACTCAAACATAGGTAACCATTGAGCATAGCTCAAATATTACCTGGGGGCTCCTTGCTTCTCAATAGAACAACGAGCTTGCACCCTTGTAATAGGCTATCAAGCCAGGCTTGGAAGCCAGGTGTATTCCCCCAAAATCCCGGGTTATCCTGCCTCTTTAAGTAAGCCACTCCGTCCAGGTAAACCTGATATGACCCATCGGACGTTTGGCTAGTCAATCCCATGGACCCTAAACTTGTCAAAGTTAAAACGGTGAATGGTTAAAGATTGTGGTCCATCTTAAAAGGCTTTGAAAAATGGTTTAACTCAGTGGCCTGGCAACCCATGAAAAACCTCGATTTAGGGCCTAGCAGCCCATGAAAAGCCTTGTATATTTCTTTTTGATTTGCTGTTTTTTATATCTTTTGATAAGGGATTTCTGAATATTTCTGATAAATCGGTGTTTATTACAATCCGGCATGGCTTTCAACACTTAGTTGTCAGTACATGATCAATTTTAAACTGGTAGTGCATTGCTCCGGTCTGGTTTTGACTAGATGTCACCAGTCTTATACGAACAAATAAGCGGCTATTATAGCACAGTACAATTTTTATATGAACCGGCAAGAGGGCAAGGAGTCATCATCACTCCGGATTGGTGTTTTTCACCTTTACCATATAAGCAGTTGGTTAGCCAACGAGGTATGTCACAGATATCATCTATTTTATCTAGTTAAATACAAAACTTGGCTATTCATCCAAGTTATATGTTTTTGGGCATCATGACCCGTCCAGTGGTAAACCACTAGGACACTTTCAAGTTCTTATATGCAGGAACACAAATCATAATGGACTATGCATAAATAGATCCCAAAAGTGGAACAAGTGTTCAAGGTATCAAGCAACACAAACATGCTCGATGACATGGCAGATAAAGGTATTTCTGCTATCCTATTACAAGGCGCTTCAACACGGCCCAAATTGAATAATTGTTTTCAAGAAGTGGTAGACTATAGCTGATAAACCGGCCGCTGGTTTATGATTCTTCATCGGGACGGCTTGAGGATTGAGGGTCATCTTGCGCGGTCACCTCCTCTTCATCCCTCCCCAGACGCTGGAAATCAATCATCGACCAATCGATTCCAGTTAAAGCTTGCAACACGGCCTCTTCATGGATTAGGCTGCAGGGGTCAATGTTAGGAGCGTAAGTATGCTTACGGATTGGAGGCACAAGATCTTCAACATCATGGATCACCGAGGACTGTCTCATTCCCTCAGCATCATAAACCGGTTGGAAATGAGATAAATCGGTGTCCTCCGCCAGTTTGCTTGCTATTGGCCGCATCTCCTTTGTCAGCCTTCGCAGATCGTCATTATTGAAGTCTGAACTATCTTCTTTCACGCCAGGATACCCTTTGATGTTATCTGCTGGTACAAGATCCGGAATCCATGCCTTGGGCCGGATTAGCATGGTCAGCGCTCCTGATCTTGCGGCTGATCTCTTCAGTTTGTTGATCCGGGCAGGTAGCATGGCCAGCTTCTCAATTGTTTCCTTTATCAACGATGGCGCTGGCTTGTTATACGGTGTAGTACAAATGGCACGCTGGGATCCAGAGAACAGTTTCTCTATCAAGGTGTAGGCCGCTTTAAGTTTCATCCTCATGCCAGAGCCCAGATGAGCAATGCGGGTCCCTGTCATGGTTCAACATCAGTAAACCGGCCATTGATAAGATCTTATGATTAGACAAACTACACGAGAGAGCACTTACCAAACACAGCGGAAGTCATGGCGTCAATCTGCCGCTTTAAGCCGATCAGTTCTTCCACCACCGGTTTCAGGGCTGCCTCTGCGTCCTCGGCCTTTTTTTGTCAAACCGGCCTTTTCTGTTTCCCAGTCAGCATGCTCCTTGTTGAAGGTTTCTTTCAGCTTCTCCATAGCTGCCAAGGCATTGGTCAGCTCTTCTTTGGCTTTGGAAGCCTCTGCTTGTTGAGATTTTACATTCTCTTAAAGGTCTGCGGTTTGAGCATCCTTATTATTCAGCTCAGCCTACAAAAGTGAGATATATCATCAAAACAGGTTAGGAAGTACCAAGCGTATAACAAGTTATGCACTTTGTACTTGGGGGCTAATGCCTACTTGTTCTATCACCAACATATTTTTCAGAAGTCTCAAGTACAATGCAAGAATTATCCTTAACACTTGGGGGCTAATGTACATCTGTTCAAAGCTGACGAATTGATTCAAGACTCGGTTTACCTCGCAAAGCTAAACCGGCCGTTGGGGGCTACACAGGCGAAAACCTACAGGAATATAATGATCACGTCTGATTTACTTCACACGATCAGTTGCTATATGGAGGACAAGTTTGTCAAATTTAATGTACTTTGCAGTCCCGGTTTATGATTTTCATCATAAACTGGCCCTTGGGGGCTACTTGGGTTGATGTTTGTACTTTGGATTCAAGAAAGGAAAGTGATGAAAATACCTCATAGCGCTCTTTCATCAAGTTCACCAAACCGGCTTCGTAATCCCGGTTTGAGTGCAGACGGTTTAGAAAACCGGAGTGGAGTTCTTCAGCGCTGAGATGGCCGTGGCTTGACAAGTCAGTGCTCCATTTGCCTTTTTCCATGGAAGCACACTCTTCCTTGGCACTATGTTTGGCCAAGATTACAGGATGGCCAGGAGAGGTGTGGCTCATACCAGTAATGATAACATCGGCTTCTTTGTCTCCAGTAGCTATTTCTGAAGTTGATGGAGTTTTAGTAGCTCTCACCAGGCTAGAATACCTGTCATCAGCTTGGATTGGATCGACCAGTTCAGCATCAGGCACAACAATGTCAACTTCTAGTTGTTCATCGAGATTGTGATCTTAAGGGGGTGGCTCATCAAAAGTAGCTTCAGGATTGGGACCCTCCGGTTCAACAGTTTGTTCTAGTTCAACCGTGTGCTCCGGTTCATGAAGCACTTGGTCTTCGGGTGGATTGTTCACCCGAGACTTTTTGCTAGGTCTGGCTTTGGCTCTAAAAACAGAAAAAGATGCGAACGTTAAGCATAGTGTACAAAGTATGGAAACATTCAAAGAAGGGGTTTAAGTACTTACCCAGCTACAGATTTGAGAGGAGGAAGTTGGGTCGCTATTGACTCGCTAGAAGATGAGGGAGGTGTCACCTGATAATTTGAATCAGACGGATTAAGAGGTTGTCGGAAATAACCTGCCTTGGGATAAGAATTGTCAGAAGGAGGTGAGACCTCAGATCGGTGCTTTCGAACCGGGGTATCAGGTAAACCGGCCGAAGTGACCTTTTGGCCGCTATGCCGGGTTGTGCGGCGAGCCTCGTGCTGCTGCTTATTCAAAATAAATGTTGGATCCAAGTGAGCAAGAGGATGTGAAAAGCTTACTTTCCGGATTGCTTGACGGATTTTTTGTGTTGGCAAAGAGTCTGAACCGGAGGAAAGGATAATTACCTCTACATCGTGAGCTTGGCCGCCCTCCGCGCCATCCTGATGAATATCATTGATACTGAGATGCATAAAAAGGGAACCAAGTGAATCAAGTTCTACCTCAACTTCCGGTTCATCCACGTTGTCATCCAGTTCCATGCTGATACGTTCAGCTCCCTTCCGCTTTGAGGTTTTCTTGACGGTTTTTGTTTTGGGGCGGGAAGGCTTTGCCGTTTTTTCTTGAGGTTTGTTCTTCTAGAATGGAACATCACCCTGTTTATAAACAAGCAGAAGGGTAATCACAGATTGTACAGTCTAAAAAGATATCAAAGGTAAAAAGGAAGGACAGTACTTACAGTAGGCAATTTGTTTTTTGCGTAAAAGGGCTTTAAGCCGGTTTGGCGGCAGACAAATTCTGATTCATTGAAAATCTTCTTGACACCCTTAGTAACTTCTTCATCAGTTAACTGAATGTTGATGTGACGTTGGGAGTCTTCTACTTCACTGGTGTACTCATACATTAAATCGGAGTGGCGACTTAATGGCAAGATGCTCCAGGATATCCAGCAACGCACAAAGTCGACACCGATAAACCATTGGCCATAAAGGCCCGGAGCTTGGCGAGTTGAGGGGCATATGAGGCCCGTTCCTGGGCACTTAGACGTTGCAGCAGTGGATGAGTGTTGGAAAGCCGGTGGGCACAGTAACCCAGCAGAGGGTTCTCGTCTTCAGGGGAGGTGTCTTTACAGTAGAACCAAGTTTGGTTCCACTCTTTCGGGTGACTGTGCAGCTTGGCATGAGGTAATTCAACCTCTTTTTTTTGAATAGAGACGCCACCAAGTTCAGTGTTCGGTCCGTCTAGAAATTCAGTGCACTGGTTCAGATGGAAAAAATCCCGGAACAGCTCAGCAGTTGGTTCTTCTTGTAAGTACACTTCACAGAAGACTTGGAAATTGCATATATTGGATACTGAGTTAGGTCCAATATCTTGAGGGTGGAGCTGGAAACTGGCAATCACATCCCGGAAAAACTTTGAGCCGGGCGGTTTGAAACCACGGCCTATGTGGTCAACAAATACCACTACCTCACCCTGGTTAGGGGTAGGAGGATTCTCCGGACCAGGAACTCGCCACCGGATCTCATTCTTTTTTGGAAAGGTACCAATCCTGACCATTCCATTAAGCTGCTCCTCGGTAACCCGGGAAGGAGCCCAGTTATAGGCATAAAAATGTTTGGCCATTGCAAGTGAAAAGCTGAAATGAAATACCGGTTTACAATTCATTCATGGTGGTGCATAATGTGCAACGGAATAAAGATATACAAGTATGTAAATTTCGTAAACCGGAGGCTGATACAATAATGAATGACAAGGCAACATCGAAACAAAGGTATACGCACACTGTTAAATCGGAGTATGACAACGGAGATAAAGGGATTGCCGGTTCACCAGGGGACTAATGGTATGTGATAGATTGCTTTTACAAAGGTAAACCGCCTATGTGGTAAAGAGGATGCAGATCTAAGGCAAAAATGACTAAGTAAGGTAAAACAAATTTCACAAGGTTGCAGGGAAATTTTGGATCTATCGTAAGACAGGAAATCAAAAAGATTTAGACCTAAAAAGGTTGGTCCCGAAGGAGTTCACAAAGGACCAGATTAGTTTTTATGTGCATAAGGGTTTGTTGTGGTAATAGAGATAAGCCATTACATGGAATACATCAAGTTTGAAGTTCTTATCCATGGACTAAGGAGAAACAGGGAAGAATAGTGTCGGAGCCTCGATGAGCTTCGACGAACAAGGAAACCCTAGGCAGGTCTACAAAGGAGGAAAGGAAAGGACTTACAACGGTTGTTGAAGCAGCGGAGGTACACCGCGGATCTCTGGTGCAACCATGTTGATGCAGCGGCCAACAGAGAGGTGGAGGCGAAGCTCGGCGATGGCAGTGGCGCTCGGTTGCAGAGGTGTCGCAAGGAGGAAGAGGAAGCGAAGGAGACGAAGGGGGAAAAGGGAATGGCCCATGGTCCTATTTATAAGGCGAACTGATAAGCGACAAGTGCGTGAATCGAGGAGCTTAAAATGGATTGTTAATAAGGATGTCGCCTCGATGGTTGGATATTCATTAATGAAGGGTATCTTCGGCTTCACCGAATAGATGATGTCATGGCGATTTACTACGGATCTAAAGGATGACGTCACGACGGTTTACCAGATCTATACGAAGGTGCGAGGGCAAGAATTTTTCTAAGTATTGAAGATTGACATGAACAAGTTCAAATCAATCTGGGGCCTAATGTTGGGGATATGATTACTGGAGGTAAACCAGATAAGAGTGGTCGGGTTAACTCCAAGAATATAGAATCCCATGAAGACGTGAGGATGGTGGCGCTTTATGAAGGCCCAAAGCCCGAAGGCGAGTTAAGGCCTGTGGATGTAAACCGACTCCTTCATGTAACTTGTATTGTAAGTTAGAATAAATAGAGACCGAGCTGGACACGTGTATGATCCGGCCTTGGGACTCTGTAAACCGGCAGGCGTCAACCTATCTATATAAAGGGATGACCCGGCAGCGGTTTAGGGACAACAGAAAACAACTCGAGAACCAGGCAAAGCGGATACGTTCCCTGGTCATCGAAACCCTAGCAATACCAATCACAACTAGACATAGGCTTTTACCTTCATCGAAGGGGCCGAACTAGTATGAAATCCCTCGTGTCCCTTATCCGGTTTAACCCCTTTAAGCTAACCCGTGGCGATGGCTCCACGACTAAGTCCTTTCATGAGGACATCTTCCATGGCAAACCCATGTCTTCTCCCGCAGTCCACGAGCTAGTTTCGAATGCGGTGGGTGTATGTCAATGTCAGAGTACTCAGCCCCCTGCTCTCGCTTCTATCGTCACCCGCCGTCCCTAGCTCCGGCTGGGGTCACGAGGAGCTCACGGGTTCCCATCTCACCTTTGTTTGGCTCCGGCTAAGAAGGCTGAAGGATCTCGATGTGACTGCACCCAAGGTGATGAAGGAGTTCCTCCGACGCCGCATCGCCGCACTCCAGTGCCATTCCCAGCCGATGTGGGCCCTGACCAGTGACCATGATCGCATGAGGCTTTAGGCATCAGGGCTTCTGACCGAGGCACGAACGACGGTGCTCGAGGTATTGGCCGGTGACCGCTCGTTGGGTGACTTGGCGCAAGAGGGTTGTTGCTTGTACAACTGCTCGAACAGGGTGGAGTTCGCGGGGCGGATGCCCTCTTTCGATGAGTGTGGCTGCGCCCAGTTAGCCTCGTGGGTCCCCGTGATAACCCCGTCATTGTGGTTCCTCCTCCTGCTACCGGCGCCGAGCTCACCCCAGGGGTGGACGCAGGGGGGCATGCACCGCTGGAGGCCGGAGGTGCGGGCACCGAGGTCTCGATGCTGCCTGGGGCTCCCGAGGTGTCATCCTTGGGAACCCATGATTCTTGACCTGGGCGGCAGCTGAGTAGGTGATGTAGTCCGCTGTTCCTACGGTCGAAGCTCCTAAGGCCTCGGCAGGTCGTCGCGAGGCGGAGCCCAATAGCTCTCCTCGGCATGGCGCTCCTGAGGTCCTCTCCTTGGGTGCTTCGCCAGTCGCGCACCGCGCTGGTCATCACGTGCAACACTTGGATCGGTTCTGTGTGGACTTTGAGGCGCTCCGAAAGAGGAAGGGGTCTCCGAGCTGCAGAAGTGGCGCCATCCTGCCATTGAAACATAGGAAGTACATCGCTGTAGATGAGTAAGTACCTTATCTCTGTAATTCCTCGCATGTCGCTTTCCTTTCTGACGGTGGTTTTCCCGGATCCCATCTGCCAAGGCCATGGGGCCCCTGGTGATGCAACCTCCTCCTGCCTCGAGTTTTGCGCTGGCCCTGAGCGTCCCAAGCCGACATGCTGCCCCCGTCACATGGTCGGCCGGAGGGGCAAGTGCGCCGGCTTGGCGCCTTGAGCCCGCGCTCCTGCTGTCTCTTCTTTGTGGCCTCGTCGGGGGTGTGACGAGCGTGCCAAGGTCTCCTCCTCTGGTTATGGATGGCGACTGGATGACTTCGGTCTTGGTCCCTTCTTCGAGCATTGAGCCTCATCCCAACCGGGCTCCTACTGAAACCCAGTTGTCGTCCGGAGGGGCGCCAGCCCCCAGCCCCCTGCAGGAAAAGGGCGAGCCGCTTCATGTCCCGTCGACAACCCCTGCTATGGAGGACAGAGCCGGCTATGCGCTCAAAGCTGCGCACGAAAGGAGCGTCGTCCGCCAAGGGCTCTTCCGGGAGGCGATGGGCGCGATGAATCGGCTTGGCGGAGAGCTCGCAGATCTAGACACGCCCCTCGAGGCCGAGGGTCTTTGGCTGGTGGAGGAGTGGCATAAGCTGAAGGTGGCCATCGACCTCGGGCTCCACCAACGCTAGCTTGATAATGCGAAGGCCGAGGCATCTCTCGCGACCTCGCGTGAAGCTTGTGCCCGCACTTTGGAAGAAGCTCAGGAAGCTGATCGATGTCACGAGATTGCTGAGAAGCGCGCGTAGGAGCTCCAAGCCTGGTGTGCTTCCCTGGAGCAACAAGTGGAGGCGCGCAAGGCCGCCTTAGCGTCGATGAGGGGGGCGCCTGTCAAGGAGGAGGAGATTCTGAGGCGCGATGAGGCGCTGGCGCTGGAAGCCGCGGAGTGTAGCCTTCAGCTCAAGCGGTTGGAGATGAGGGAGCGCCTGGATGCCCAAGCTGAGGATGTTGTCGGCGCGCGCGAGGCCAAGGCCCAGGAGGAAGTCGATCGCTGAGCGGCCGAGGCTCACGTGGACCTTGTGGGCAGGTATGACCTGAAGTTGAAGCTTGTGGAAGGCGAGGCTGTGGGCAGGACGAAGGCCCTCAGGTCAGGGCTGGACGAAGCCGAACGTCGCGAGAAAGCCATTGTAGCCGCCCTGTCTTCAGTGCAAGCCGAGTCGGCTTCTGCACGTGCTGAGCTGTCTTCTCTTCAGCAGCGGGTCGCCGACGCCGAATCCTCCACGCAGCGGGGCAGGGTGGAAGCGCTCCGGCAACGGACGCTGGAGCACGAGCACGCCCCATGCTCCAGAACCTCAGGACCAGAGCCAACACGGTGTTGGGCGCCGTCTATGACGAGAATGCGCCTCATCCCCACTTGGACAACTAAGCGAGTCACCTCCTTTTCTTCACCGACGTGGTGACGCGCTTGGAGAATTGATCTGAGAGGGCTCGCGTGCTTGTTGAGGAGAGGAGCCGCGGCCTGCTCAAGCGTTCGTTCTATCATGTCTTCAGCCATCTCCAGAACACCTACCCCAACTTTGACTTCAACGCCGCCATTGCTCCAGTGCCCAGGCCATCCGGGATGACCTGGCGCACTGGGTTGAGGACAATGTGGATGCCCTAGTCACGACCTTCACCTCCGAGGATGACGCGGTGGTGGTCGCTGCAAATGGAGCCGACGTGGTGGACGATGGCGAGGGTGGCGTCGGCGATGGTGGCGACGATGACAGAGACGTCGGTGATGGTGATAGCGACGCCAGCGATGCGTCTGAGGGCAACCCGGATGACGCGGTGAGTGACATGTCCGATTGAACCCGCACTTCTTTGTTGCTGACCCTGCATATGAAAGCTCGGGCACGGACATGAAGGTTGTAAGAGCATTTTGGGAGGGGAAGCCCCTCATGTAAACAGATTATTGCTTTTGTTCTTTAGGCTAGGCTAAAGATGTGTTTCCATAAATCCGCGAGTCCTGCCATGAGCCTACTGCTGCAGCTTACCTTTGTCCAGGCCAGTTCCAGACCGGGCCACGAGGTCTTGAGTTCCGGAGGAGCCTGTCGATCCGCCTGAGGGGGCCTCTCAAGAAGCGAGCGTTTAACCATGGAAGGACGTGTGCGCAGCACGCGCGTGCCATGCCCAGCCCCCGCTCGCGAGGAGCTCTCGAGGGGCGAGGCAGCAGGGGTGAACCCCGAACCAGTGCAAGGAGCTAAACCGCAAGAAATCGCACGAACGAGAAAAGAGAACCCCCGCGCTTGTCAACGAAAATTCAGCTTCAACTTAAGTCCAAAGCCAGAAAACAGGGCTACAAAAAGAGAGACGAAAGCAAATGGCCGCGTCCGGCACCTAATCTAGTATTCTTGTCTTCTCACCAGTGCAGAACTAAGTGCTGCCACTAGTCGCGGGAGGGATTCCCCGAGGCCCGAGGGCGGCACTCCTGAGACTCCGGGGTGTGTACATCCCCACTCATTATTACGTGAGAGTGTCACGAGGGGAGATCATCACAGGCATGAGCCTCACTTCATATCGCCAGACGAGGGCCCCGCGTTGCGCCACCCTTGACCACCATTGAGGGCGACCGATAACCAGGACGACACCAGGGGCAAAGGGGACGCCAGCGGCGCCCTCGAAGACCACGGGTCCTCTGCCGGGGGAAGGCTCGCCGGCACCTCCCCAGCAGAGGGCCTACCTCCGGGGGATGTCTTGCTCTGTGCGATGCAGGAAGGGGCCTTGCTCCCGGCTCCTCCCCGGCAGCCCCCAGTGCGCTCCCCCTGGCAGAAGGGGGGCTGTCGAGCTGGGGCCGCTGTCCTCCACCATGACCTGATCCTCCTGCGACACATGGTTAGCGTAAGCTTGTTCCTAAGAGATTAGTGGTACCCTGTAGCTGTTTTTGCTGGCATGGTTGGTGAGGCTTCCGAGAGGCTCTTGGAAAGCCCCAGTTTCTAGTGCCTCCTCCTCCCAACTCGGCTCGAGGAATGAGCCGGGGTCGTCTTCCAGCGCGTACTCCTGGTCCATCATGTGGGGTTCATAGGCCTCCGAGGCCGCCGCCTCGAAGACCTTGCCGTAGTGCCCCACGCTCCATGTAGCCCGGCCCAGCTCACCGCCCAGAGGTTGGTAGGGTGGCACCCCACCGGGGCCATAGCCGGCAACGCTCGTACATACGCTCGTGGGAGCTGGCGGGGGTGTGATTGGGCGTCCGGCGCCATTTTCCACACCAGTGTAGATGGTCCCCAGAGGGGCGGGGGCGCGCGGGCACGGCGAGGCCCGCCATGCGATCCGGTCGCGGCCTGACGTGTGAGCAGGGAGCAGAAAGGAGGTGCTCCCGAGGATGCGGCGTCCAGTAGCTCGGCGACGCGCTCCAGCAGTGCATCCCGGCCGCTCTCCATCAGCCGACATCGCAGCAGCTCGCGAGCCACCGTGAGCGCAGTCCTCATGTTTTCTTGTTCCCCTCGGGTGTGCGGTGCCGTGGCTGCGGCGTGGCTTGACGCCCTTGCGGCTGCCCGTACTTGGCATGGAGTAAGGGTGGATGGCGCTTGGCCGCGCTGCCCACACCCTGTAGCGCTTGGCGGTAAGCATGCTGCCTGGGGCGCAGGTTTGAGGTCTTCTTGGGCAAGCGGGGCCTCCCGGGCTGGCCAGGCTCACCATCGGTCGACGTTGGTCCTTGGGTCGTCGAACATTGGAGCTGCGGAGTGTCGGTGGATTGACTGGCAAAATGAAGACTCCGGCGCACCCCTACCTGGCGCGCCAAATGTCGGATTCTGGGTTCCGGCAAAACCCTTCAGGTTCGAACACTGGGGTGCGCACGAAGATCTCCCCATCTCTAGCTCGCACACTCAACGATCTCCCGGCCTAGCTTAGACCGACCCAAAGAACATGAGACACAAGATTTATATTGGTTCGGGCCACCATTGTGGTGTAATACCCTACTCTAGTGTGGTGTGGTGGATTGCCTCTTGGTCTATGGATGGAAAGTTACAAGGGAAGAACAGCCTCCTGAGAAGAGGTGTTCTTGTGGTTGGCGAGCTTGTGTGTTTAAGGAAGATCTGGATCCTCTCTCCCCTCCAGACCCATTTTTCCTACTGTGGTGGTGGCTAGTCCTATTTATAGAGGCCCCGATCCTCTTCCCAAATATTCAGTGGGAGGGGATCCCACAATGGCCAAATTCGAAGGGAGAAAACTAGTACAAGTTATCCTGACAAAAGTAGTCTTCGCCTGCCAAAGGCTCTGGTGGTGAAGCCATCTTGGGCTCCACGGTGACCTCCGTCCTGCCGTCTTGTTGGTCTAGTTGCACCGATATGGAAACCTTTGCCTGATGCCTTAGAACTCCTCGCCTGCGCTTGCCTCCTTAGCACCAAAGAGGAAGCGAGGACACTGCTCTTGCTGGCGCCCGCCTAGCGCCGGCCTGGTCTTGATCATCATGGCTTACGTCATTGGAACCTCGCGAGCCAGCCTGGTGAGGCCGCTCCTAAGGAGGTCTTGCATCATCTACCTCGCGAGGCTCTTGGGTGTTTGCTGGTGACGATGGGTCGTACGTGGCCGCTGGAGGAGCTACGCTATGGGTCGCAGGCAGGCAAGTCTGGGGACCGCCCTTCCCAGAACGCTGACGGGAACTGGCGTTAGAGATCATAGTTTAGGTTAATTAATTATACCTCTAGAGCCGGATGAGCACGTGGTGATCATCCGGCTCTGGAGGTATAATTAATTGACCTAATCTATGATCTCCATCGCCCATTCCTTGTGTCCGGCTGAGATCAAATAACTAAATCTTCCCCAACGTGATCGTGTGCTGGCTCCAACCGCTGGCAGAGCACGTGTGGACGAACGCTAGAGCAAAAGAGCGCGGAGGGAGTTGACCTGAGGGTGCCGAGGGTCGATGGGACTCGAGCGTGCCTCGGCGCCTAAACGGCGAGCAGAATGCGCGGATGGATGCGAGCAGAACGCGCCACGGCCGCCTCAATTGATATAAAGCACAAGCATAATTATTGCATATAGAAGTTGAACATAAGCAACGAATAACCGTCGACAAGCCGGCGGATGCATATACCAGCTCGTACTACGTCCTGGTTAACTAGTCCTCTTTGTATTTTGTGCTAAACTTTGACCATAGATTTAGCTAAGTAAGTATTAGTCCATTTAATCGAAAAATATATTGTTGGATTCGTATTTGAACATAGTTTCCAATAATATTATTTTCGATGACATGCATTATTATTTCTTAGTTAAATTAAGGTCAAAATTTGGTACAAAATACAATGGGGGCCAATACAGCAGGATGGAGGTAGTACCTACCAACACAGACGCCCAGTGCAGAAATTAATGGCGTTATAGAAGTGTCCCGCAATCCACGCCCATGGTTCCTGCCTCTTTTGTTATCCGTTTTCCTCCACTATCTAGTGGCTAGCTCAATATAACCCAGGTGGCAATGCACCGTAGCGACACTGTGCACAGATCTAGTCCACACCCATCTACCATTAGTTATGCCAAGCATGCCAGGAAAGCAAAGCTTCAACGTCGACCGCTTCCTGCATTACATCTTAGGTGAGAGCCGGAGCATGTCGAAGAGCAAGGGCTTAATCATCAGCCAATGTAGGTGCCATGGCCCATCGGCAGCGATATTGCCATCCCATTCCTTGGGCGTACAATGGACATATTGGAGAGGAATTGTGATGAGCGGTTCGCCATCCTGTAACACCCCGGATGTAATTTACCTTATATGTATCCCAACTCTTGCCGTTTTCGGCGCTAAGTTATTTTATTTTTCTCGGGTTCGGGTTTTTGTCTCCGTGTGTTGTTGTCTGTGTCATGCATCTCATATCATGTCATCATGTGCATTGCAAATGCATACGTGTTCGTCTCATGTATCCGAGCATTTTCCCCGTTGTCCGTTTTGCATTCCGGCGCTCCTATCTCCTCCGATGCCCCTTTCTACCTCTTTTCATGTGTGGGGGTTAAAAATTTCCGGATTGGACCGAGACTTGTCATGCGGCCTTGGTTTACTACCGGTAGACCGCCTGTCAAGTTTCGTGCCATTTGGACTTCGTTTGATACTCCAACGGTTAACCGAGGGGCCGAGAAGGCCTCGTTTGTGTTGCAGCCCAACACCCTTCCAATTTGGCCCAAAACCCACCAAAACCTCTCCCATCGTCTAGAGCATTCGATCACGATCCCGTGGCCAAAAACCGCACTCCATTTGGAGCCTCCTAGCTCCTTCCATGTATAAAAAGGACTTCCCCTCCGAAATTTCGGGCAAAATCCACCCTAACCCTAGCATCTTCCTCCTCCCGCCGCCGGACGCGTCCGGATCGGACCGGACGCGTCCGCCCGCCGCCGCCCGGCCTACCGCAAGCCGCCACATGGCGCCTCCACACCCCACATCGCCTTCCGCACCCGCCGCGGCCTGCGGGGCCCGTCACCAGCCCTCCCGGCCCGTCGCCCGCGCCCACCGACTGGGAGGCCGCGCCGCCCGCGCCTCTCGCCTCCTCCGCCGACCGCCGCCTTCTTCCAACTCCGGCACCGCCGCACTCCATTGCCGACGCCGCCCCAACTCCGGTGAGCCGCGCCGCCACCGGGCCGCCCCGCGCCCGCACCACCTCACCGACCTGCCGCCGCCTCGCCCTCGCCTCCCCTCGCCCGGATCCAGTCCCTGGCGAGCTCCTCCAGCCGCTAGAAGCTCCGGCCACCATGTCCCCGTCGCCAGTGAACAGTATGCCGGCGATCCTTGAAGTTCGCGCCGGCTGGATCTAGATCTGGGAGTCCTCGGGTTGACCTAATTTTCCCTCGAACATTATTTTTTTGCAATATTCATCATGTCGTAACTCCACATCCGTAGCTCCGATTTGCGCGTGTAGCATATCAAAATGTTCGCCTCAAAGAGTACATCATTTCATCTCAGTGCATCATTTTCATTTGAGCTCATTTTGGTGCCCGAAATGCTGTTGGAACAGGGCTATGTCATAAAATTGTCAGATCTATTTCATCAAATAGATATTTGTCATTTTTGTCATGATTAATGTGTGCATGATATGCTCCTGAGCTCTACATGAGTTTTTTTATATGCCATGCCATCTTTACAGAGGTGCTTACCATGTATTTTTGTGATATGTGTGGTGATTAGAACAAGCTTACAAATTAGCGTACTCGGTAATGCTGATTTCAGGGACTTAGAATTTCACAAAGTCCTTGTCCTGATTTTGTCATTATGCCATATGTTCATGTTGTTTCCTAGTGATCCGTGCCTCTTTTGAGGATGATCAGTAAGGATGTTTTGTTAACATTGTGGTTCTCTATCCATCCATGTCTTTCTTTGCATTTATGGAGCACCCTAGCTTGAGTCAATCGAGCTCTACTTTTCCTATTTCGTGAATCCTGGCAGATTGTTGTCTTGTTAGCAATTTTGCCGAGGATGTTGCTATTGATCCGTGCATGCTATGTTGTTGTTCTTGCCATGTATAGCTTCTATGATATGTATTCTTGATGGGTGTATGCTTAGTTTGTCATGCGATGCTCTGTAGTGAGTGCATCGAGCTCGTAAACATGCCTACTCGTTACCTGATTTGCATGCTCCAGTTTTTCACAAAGTCTGAGATCTGTTTATGTTTTTGCCATGTTCGCATGCTTGCAATTGTATTTTTTGATCCCTTTTGGCTAAAGGTCACTAAGGGACTTTTGTTAAGTTCTTTGAGTAGCTTCATGCCATACCTTGCTTTGCCATGTTAAGTTCCTGTAGCATATAGTTTTCATGCTCTAAAGTGTGCTTCCTGATGTTAATTTCACTAAGTCTGAAAACTGTTATCATTTGCACTTTTGCCATGCTTGTTTGAACCTGTTAATGGATGAATTGGCCATAGCTCAGTGTTCATCTTTTGTCAAGCATCATGAGTGGATCCCTTCCATGTATTGTGTTGTCATGTTTGAGTGCTATGGCATATTTATATTGATGCATTTAGATGGCTACTTGCTGATTATCACAGACTGGTGCCATATTTGTTTTGCTTGCCATTTCCAAACCATGCATCCGATTCCGGTGATCTTTATATTGATTTCAACCGAAATCACCTCACCTTTCCAGTGGAACTCTTGTAATTCCAAGTTGAGGCCAGGTTCAATCATTCCTTGTCAAATCTTGCATATGCATCACATACCGCATCCCGCATAGCATACCATGTTCGCATCATGTTGCTTGAGCATTGCACGTGGTTGATTGTGTTCCTTTTTCTTGTTGTCTTGTTTGGGTAGAGCCGAGAGACGAGTTCGCGAACGAGGAGCCCGTTGAGTTTTCTTACGAGGACCAAGTCAACTCTGACAACTTTGCAGGCAAGATGATCATACCCTCGAAATCACTTCTATCTTTGCTTGCTAGATGCTCGCTCTTTTGCTATGCCTATGCTACGATGCCTACACCTTGCTTATAATGCCTCCCAAATTGCCATGACAAACCTCTAACCCACCATGTCCTAGCAAACCGTTGATTGGCTATGTTACCGCTTTGCTCAACCCCTCTTATAGCGTTGCTAGTTGCAGGTGCAGTTTGGAGATCGTTCCTTGTTGGAACATTATTTATTATTGGGATATCACCATATTATCTTGTTTATCTTAATGCACCTATATACTTGGTAAAGGGTGGAAGGCTCGGCCTTTTGCCTAGTGTTTTGTTCCACTCTTGCCGCCCTAGTTTCCGTCATATCGGTGTTATGTTCCCGGATTTTGCATTCCTTACGCGACTGGGTTATAATGGGAACCCCTTGACAGTTCGCCTTGAATAAAACTCCTCTAGCAATGCCCAACCTTGGTTTTACCATTTGCCACCTAGCCTATTTTTCCCTTGGGTTTCCGGAGCCCGAGGGTCATCTTTATTTAAACCCCCCTGGCCAGTGCTCCTCTGAGTGTTGGTCCGACCGAGTAGACTGCGGGGCCACCTTGGGGAAACTTGAGGGTTGGTTTTACTCGTAGGATGTCTGATCTGAGTGTGCCCTGAGAACAAGATATGTGCAGCTCCTATCGGGATTTGTCGGCACATTTAGGCGGTGTTGCTGGACTTGTTTTACCGTTGTCGAGGATGTCTTGTAAAACCGAGATGCCAAGTCTAATCGGAATGTCTCGGGAGAAGGAATATCCTTTATTGACCGTGAGAGCTTGTGATGGGCTAAGTTGGGACTCCCCTGCAGGGATTTGAACTTTCGAAAGTCGTGCCCGCGGTTATGGGCAGATGGTTATTTGTTAATGTCCAGTTGCAGATAACATGAAACTTAACTTACTTAAAATGAATCAACCCCGTGTGTTACCGTGATGGTCTCTTCTCGGCGGAGTCCGGGAAGTGAACACGGTGTTGGAGTAATGCTTGACGTAGGTTGTTCTAGGATCACTTCTTGATCATAGTTCTTCGTTCGTGCTTTGCCTTCTCTTCTCGCTCTCTTTTGCGAATAGGTTAGTCACCATATATGCTAGTCGCTTGCTGCAGCTCCACATATTACCTTGCCTTACCTATAAGCTTAAATAGTCTTGATCGCAAGGGTGCGAGATTGCTGACTCCCCGTGACTCACAGATTACTTCCAAACCAGATGCAGGGACCGATGATACCGTTCCAGATGATGCGCTTGAGCTCAATTTGGAGTTCGACGAAGACTCTCATCGTTACTATGTGTCTTTCCCAGATGAGCAATAGTGGTGCCCAGTTGGGGCAATCGGGGACCGTGTCACATGTTGGGGTTGATCTTTTATTTTGGTACCGTAGTCGGACCATAAGTGTATTGGATGATTGTAATGTTATTCATGTATTTGTGTGACGTGGCGAGTGTAAGCCAACTATGTATCCTTTCCCCTTTTATATATTACATGGGTTGTTGTGAAGATTACCTTACTTGCGACATTGCTTTCAATGCGGTTATGCCTCTAAGTTGTGCTTCGACACGTAGGAGATATAGCCGCATCGAGGGCGTTATAAGTTGGTATCAGAGCCTTCCCCGACCTTAGGAGCCCCCCAGCTTGATCGAATAGCTGGCGTTGTTGAGTCTAGAAAAATGTTTTGAGTCATTTAGGATTATATATATCGGAGAGTTAGGACTTCTTTTTACTCCTCAGTCCCTTCGTCGCTCTGGTGAGGCATCCTGACATAGAGTTTTGACTCTTCTCTTCTCAAATTTCACTGAAAAAATTAGGATCATGCAGGTATCTTGGAATTGTTCCGATGGTTTTGTGACGAGAACATTGTTCTTGGTGCCTCCTGTCATTTAGGAGTTGTGGAAGTGTCGCGTGGAGTTGAGCTCCGAGGTGTTGTCGTCACAATTTTAGCATTGCAGTTCTGGAATACCTGAGTTTAGTTTCGCCGACATCGAAAATCTCTTTTATGCAGCTATTGGTGAGATAACCTCGACGCCACCCAGTACTGGGGCGGTTGTTCGGGAGTATTGCCATAACTTGTATAACGGATGCTTTTCGATGGTTGAGGTAGACGATTTCCGAAGTTTTTCTCGGTTATGTGTTGAAGGATGGATACAGCTGGATGTAGGATTTGCTAGATTTGGGTGAGATATTATGCTTCCCATGTATCCCCAACACCTGATTGCATAACCGGAAAGGTTCGGGAGTTCCATAGGTGGGAATTCTTGTAGCCCTAGTTCTTCTTCTGCGGATATTTGGTTTGCGATTGGGTGATCCTTACCGAGTATTCGTTCTTGGTCCGTACCTTGTTGTTTTTCTTCTACCTCAATTCTAAGTGGCTTCTCAATTTATGGATATGTGACCATTTCAATTGGAATGCATTCGTTCATTTTGTTCGGATGTGAAGACTATATGTTGCAATTTCAACCCGTTTGATTCAGCTTCGATATTTGTCTGTCAATGTGCTAATGGATGTCAACCTCTTCAGGATGGCTCCTCCAACGCGCACGACTCCGAATCCTGATCCGCCACCACCACCTCCACCTCCGGAGGCATGACAAGCGGTGATGGCCGCTACCAATGCAAACACGCAGCTGATCATGCAACATCTTCAAGAGCGCAACCAAGGGAACCAATGCCAAGGGAATAATCAGAATCACTTTGCTACACTCAACCAGTTCCTTACTAACCAGCCAAAGACCTTCAACAATTGTGTTGAGGCAACAGACGCTGATGATTGGCTCGTGGACATATGCAAGCATTTCGAGTGCAGTAACGTCAGGCCTGAGGTCTTTGTCAAGTTCGCTTCCTTCCAACTCAAAGACCAAGCTGCAGAATGGCTTCAGCAGTACAAAGATTCCAGAGGAGGCCGTGTGATTACCTGGGATGAATTCCGTCAAGACTTCAAAGCTCATCATATTCCTCAAAGCGTGGTTGAAAGCAAGCGTGAGGAATTCCGCAACCTGAAGCAAGGCTCTATGTCTGTTTACGAGTAAAACAAGATGTTTCAGAAGCTCGCCCGTTTTTCTAAGCAAGACGTCCCTGACGAGAGGAGCATGATATAGCAGTTCAGGGGTGGTCTTAGAGAAGAAATCCAGCTAGCTCTCGTTCTCTTTGAGCCCAAGAGGTACGATGAGTTTTACAACATGGCAATGAAGCAAGAGACTGCTCAACTGAAGTGCGATGCTTCCAAGAAGCGAGTCAGAGATGCTACTCCTTCTTCCTCAACTCAAGTGGCTAAGCAGCAGAAGTATTGGCTTCCTCCTCCTCCGTTCCATCAGCCTTATCAGCAGAAGAGCAAAGGTGGCAGTGGATCTTCCCTCCCACCCAACCCTGGCTTTCAGAACAAGACTTCGTCTCAAGCTCCAAGATCGAGTGCTCCGTATCACCGTCCGCTTTCAGAGGTCACGTGCAACAAGTGCCAACAGAAGGGTCACTATGCCAACAAATGCTTCAATCAGAGGCGTCTCCCTCCTCCTCCTCCTGTGAGATCGGCAAGTACAGTTGTGGTCAAGCATAACCCCAAGTACGCCAAGGTCAACTTGATGAATGCAACTCAGGCAGAGGACTCGTCAGATGTCATCATGGGTAACCTTCCTGTTAATGATGTTCCCGCAAAAGTACTTTTTGACACTGGTGCATTGCATTCTTTCTTGTCATTCCCATTTGCATCGAAGAACAATGTTGATACTGAGGTTATGCCCAAAGTCATGCAAGTTGTTTCTCCCGGCAAGCTTTTGACTTCTAGTTTGGTTGCTCCCAATGTCTCTATCACGTTGGGCGAATACAAGTTTCTGTCCTCTCCAGTGGTTCTTGGAAACTCGGATATTGATCTTATTCTTGGAATGGATTGGCTTTCTAAGCACAAGGCGCATCTTGATTGTGCTGCCAGGCATATTCAATTGACTCATTCGTCTGAGCATGTAATTGTCTTTGCCGCTCGTGATGATACAATCCGTCTGTTTTCTCTCAATGAGAAGGGTGAACTGGATGCCATCTCTCAAATTCTAGTCGTTTGCGAATATCAAGACGTCTTTCCAGAAGAGCTTCCAGGAATGCCTCTGCACCGGCCAGTTGAATTCGTCATTGATCTTGAGCCTGGCACGGACCCTGTTTGCAAACGTCCTTACAAGCTTGGACCTGAAGAGTTGAAGGAGCTGAAGAAGCAACTCGATATTCAAGAGCGAATGGGTCTCATCGGACCTAGTTCTTCTCCGTGGGGTTGTGGAGTTCTTTTTGTGAAGAAGGATGGAACGGACCGACTTTGTGTTGACTACCGTCCGTTGAACAAGAACACTATAAAGAACAAGTACCCACTTCCCAACATCAACGAGTTGTTTGAACAACTCAAAGGTGCTCAAGTATTCTCCAAGCTTGATCTCCGTATGGGCTATCACCAGATTCGAATCCGTGAGCAAGATATCCCCAAGACGGCATTCAGAACAAGCTATGGTCCATATGAATACACTGTCATGTCTTTTGGCCTCGTCAACGCTCCTCCGACTTTCTCTCGCATGATGAACTTCATCTTCAACCCCTACACAAATGACTTCTTCTTGGTCTACCTCAATGACATTCTGGTCTTTTCGAAGAACAAGGAAGATCATGCCAAGCACTTGCGTTTGGTGCTGGATAAGCTCAGAGAACATCAGTTCTATGCCAAGTTCTCAAAGTGCGAGTTTTGGCTCGATGAGGTTCTCTATCTTGGGCATATCATCTCTGCCAAGGGCATAGCGATGAATCCTGAGAAGGTGTCTGCAATTGTGAATTGGGAACCACCTCAGAACGTGAAGCAACTCGGCAGCTTCCTTGGTCTCGCAAGCTACTGTCGAAGGTTCGTTGAGAACTTTTCAAAGATCGCGAAGCCGCTTTCCAACCTTCTCCAGAAGCACGTCAAGTACGTTTGGTCTCCTGAATGTGACATCGCTTTCAACACTTTGAAAGAGAAATTAGTCACTGCTCCAGTTCTGACTCCTCCTGATGAATCCAAACCGTTCGAGGTCTTCTGCGATGCCTCTCTTCAAGGTCTTGTTGCAGTGTTGATGCAAGAGAAGAAAGTTGTGGCTTATACCTCTCGCCTGTTGAAGCCCAACGAGAAGAACTACCCCACTCATGACCTCGAGTTGGCGGTAGTTGTGCATGCTCTTTTGACTTGGAGACATCTCTTATTGGGAAGAAAAGTGGACATCTTCACTTACCACAAGAGTCTGAAGTACATCTTCGCTCAGCCTAATCTCAACCTCAGGCGGACTCGTTGGGTCGAAATTTTTCAAGAGTACAATCCGAGCATCGAATATACTCCAGGCAAGGCCAATGTTATTGCTGACGCTTTGAGCAGGAAGGCTTACTGCAATAGTCTGATTCTCAAGCCCTACCAAACCGAGCTTTGTGAAGCTTTCCGCAAACTCAATCTGCAAGTTGTTCCTCAAGGGTTCCTCGCCAACCTTCAAGTCTCTCCTACTTTGGAAGATCAGATTCGCGAGGCTCAACTTCTTGATGCTATGGTGAAGAAGGTGAAGATTGGGATTGCCAAGAGTCAACCCAAGTACAAGTGATATCGCCTTGATGACAAGGATTCTCTCTTCTTCATGGATCGCATTGTTGTGCCTAAAGGTGACCTTCGTAAAGTCATTATGCACGAGGCTCACAATTCTCTCCTCTCTATCCACCCTGTGAGCACGAAGATGTACCAGGAACTCAAGCAGACTTATTGGTGGACTCGAATGAAGCGCGAGATTGCTTAGTTTGTGAATGAATGTGATGTCTGCAGAAGAGTGAAGGCAGAACACCAATGACCAGCTAGTCTCCTCCAACCTCTTGCCATTCCACAATGGAAGTTTGACCACATTGAGATGGACTTCGTGACTGGGTTTCCAAAGTCCAAGCGTGGCAATGATGCTATATTCATTGTCATCGACAAACTCACTAAAGTGGCTCACTTTCTGCCCATCGAAGAGTCTATCACTACAGCTCAATTGGCGGAGCTGTATACCTCTCGGATTGTCTCTCTACACGGCATTCCACAGTTGATATCTTCAGACCGTGGCAGCATCTTTACCTCCAAGTTTTGGGATTCTTTTCAGAAGGCCATGGGCACCAACATCCGTTTCAGCACAGCTTTTCATCCTCAAACTAGCGGTCAAGTCGAGCGTGTCAATTAGATTCTCGAACATATGCTCAGGGCTTGTGTTATCGACTTCGGTATGAAGTGGGAAGATTGTCTTCCATATGCCGAGTTCTCCTACAACAACAGTTTTCAAGCAAGTTCGGGCAAGGCCCCATTTGAAATTCTCTATGGCAGGAAGTGTCGTACTCCTCTTAACTGGTCAGAGACCGGTGAACGTCAACTTCTTGGAAATGACTTGATCACAGAGGCAGAGGAGATGTGCAACGTCATTCGTGATAACCTCAAAGCAGCGCAATCACGCCAGAAGAGCTACTATGATAGTAAGCATCGTGATTTGGCTTTCGAGATCGGAGACCATGTTTACCTCCGCGTCTCTCCAATGAAAGGTACTCGTCGCTTCGGTATCAAAGGGAAGCTTGCCCCTAGATACGTGGGTCCTTTCAAGATCGTCAGCAAGAGAGGCAATCTCGCCTATCAACTCGAGCTTCCTTCCAACTTTGCAAATGTGCACGACGTGTTCCATGTCTCTTAGCTCCGCAAGTGCTTCAAGACCCCCGACCGCACCGTCAACTTCGAAGACATTGATCTCCAAGAAGACCTCTCTTATCATGAGCACCTAGTTGCTATTCTTTAAGAAACGGAGCGCAAGACTCGCAATAAGTCAATCAGATTTCTTAAAGTCAAGTGGTCACACCATTCCGACCGTGAAGCCACCTGGGAACGCGAGGATCACCTCCGTTCTGAGTACCCGGCGTTTTTCCAGTCCAAGATCTTGGGACGAGATCCTTTCGTAGTGGTGGAGTGTTGTAACACCCCGGATGTAATTTACCTTATATGTATCCCAACTCTTGTCGTTTCCGCTGCTAAGTTATTTTTTTTTTCTCGGGTTCGGGTTTTTTTCTCCATGTGTTGTTGTCTGTGTCATGCATCTCATATCATGTCATCATGTGCATTGCATTTGCATACGTGTTCGTCTCATGTATCCGAGCATTTTCCCCGTTGTCCGTTTTGCATTCCGGCGCTCCTATCTCCTCCGGTGCCCCTTTCTACCTCTTTTCGTGTGTGGGGGTTAAACATTTCCGGATTGGACCGAGACTTGTCATGTGGCCTTGGTTTACTACCGGTAGACCGCATGTCAAGTTTCGTGCCATTTGGACTTCGTTTGATACTCCAACGGTTAACCGAGGGACCGAGAAGGCCTCATTTGTGTTGCAGCCCAACACCCTTCCAATTTGGCCCAAAACCCACCAAAACCTCTCCCACCGTCTAGAGCGTTCGATCACGATCGCGTGGCCGAAAACCGCACTCCATTTGGAGCCTCCTAGCTCCTTCTATGTATAAAAAGGACTTCCCCTCCGAAATTTCGGGCAAAATCCACCCTAACCCTAGCATCTTCCTCCTCCCGCCGCGGCCCGGCCTACCGCACGCCGCCACGTGGCGCCTCTGCGCCCCACATCGCCGTCCGCACCCGCCGCGGCCCGCGGGGCCCGTCACCGGCTCTCCCGGCCCGTCGCCCGCGCCCGCCGACTGGGAGGCCGCGCCGCCCGCGCCTCTCGCCTCCTCCGCCGACCGCCGCCTTCTTCCAACTGCGGCGCCGCCGCACTCCATCGCCGACGCCGCCTGAACTCCGGCGAGCCGCGCCGCCACCGGGCCGCCCCGCGCCCGCACCACCTCGCCGACCCGCCGCCGCCTCGCCCTCGCCTCCCCTCGCCCGGATACGGTCCCCGGCGAGCTCCTCCGGCCGCTAGAAGCTCTGGCCACCGCGTCCCCGTCGCTGGTACACAGTACGCCAGCGATCCTCGAAGTTCGCGCCGGCTGGATCTAGATCTGGGAGTCCTCGGGTTGACCTAATTTTCCCTCAAACCTTATTTTTTTGCAATATTCATCATGTCGTAACTCCCCATCCGTAGCTTTGATTTGCGCGTGTAGCATATCAAAATGTTCGCCTCAGAGAGTACATCATTTCATCTCATTGCATCATTTTCATTTGATCTCCTTTTGATGCCCGAAATGCTGTTGGAAGAGGGCTATGTGATAAAATTGTCAGATCTGTTTCGTCAAATAGATATTTGTCATTTTTGTCATGATTAATGTGTGCATGATATGCTCCTGAGCTCTACATGAGTTTTTTTATATGCCATGCCATCTTTACAGAGGTGCTTACCATGTATTTTTGTGATATGTGTGGTGATTAGAACAAGCTTACAAATTAGCGTACTCGGTAATGCTGATTTCAGGGACTTAGAATTTCACAAAGTCCTTATCCTGATTTTGTCATTATGCCATATGTTCATGTTGTTTCCTAGTGATCCGTGCCTCTTTTGAGGATGATCAGTAAGGATATTTTGTTAACATTGTGGTTCTCTATCCATCCATGTCTTTCTTTGCATTTATGGAGCACCCTAGCTTGAGTCAATCGAGCTCTACTTTTCCTATTTCGTGAATCCTGGCAGATTGTTGTCTTGTTAGCAATTTTGCCGAGGATGTTGCTATTGATCCGTGCATGCTATGTTGTTGTTCTTGCCATGTATAGCTTCTATGATATGTATTCTTGATGGGTGTATGCTTAGTTTGTCATGCGATGCTCTGTAGTGAGTGCATCGAGCTCGTAAACATGCCTACTCGTTACCTGATTTGCATGCTCCAGTTTTTCACAAAGTCTGAGATCTGTTTATGTTTTTGTCATGTTCGCATGCTTGCAATTGTATTTTTTGATCCCTTTTGGCTAAAGGTCACTAAGGGACTTTTGTTAAGTGCTTTGAGTAGCTTCATGCCATACCTTGCTTTGCCATGTTAAGTTCCTGTAGCATATAGTTTTCATGCTCTAAAGTGTGCTTCCTGATGTTAATTTCACTAAGTCTAAAAACTGTTATCATTTGCACTTTTGCCATGCTTGTTTGAACCTGTTAAGGGATGAATTGGCCGTAGCTAAGTGTTCATCTTTTGTCAAGCATCATGAGTGGATCTCTGCCATGTATTTTGTTTTCATGTTTGAGTGCTGTAGCATATTTATATTGATGCCTTTATATGGCTACTTGCTGATTATCGCAGACTGGTGCCATATTTGTTTAGCTTGCCATTTCCAAACCGTGCATACGATTCCGGTGATCTTTATATCGATTTCAACCGAAATCACCTAACCTTTCCAATGGCACTCTTGGAATTCCAAGTTGACGCCAGGTTCAATTATTCCTTGTCAAATCTTGCATATGCATCACATACCGCATCCCGCATAGCATACCATGTTCGCATCATGTTGCTTGAGCATTGCACGTGGTTGATTGTGTTCATTTTGCTTGTTGTCTTGTTTGGGTAGAGCCAGGAGACGAGTTCACGAATGAGGAGCCCGTTGAGTTTGCTTACGAGGACCAAGTCAACTCTGACAACTTTGCAGGCAAGATCATCATACCCTCGAAATCACTTCTATCTTTGCTTGCTAGATGCTCGCTCTTTTGCTATGCCTATGCTACGATGCCTACCCCTTTCTTATCATGCCTCCCAAATTGCCATGAAAAACCTCTAACCCACCATGTCCTAGCAAACCGTTGATTGGCTATGTTACCGCTTTGCTCAGCCCCTCTTATAGCGTTGCTAGTTGCAGGTGAAGTTTGGAGATCGTTCCTTGTTGGATCATTGTTTATTATTGGGATATCACCATATTATCTTGTTTATCTTAATGCACCTATATACTTGGTAAAGTGTGGAAGGCTCGGCCTTTTGCCTAGTGTTTTGTTCCACTCTTGCCGCCCTAGTTTCCGTCATATTGGTGTTATGTTCCCGGATTTTGCGTTCCTTACGCGGTTGGGTTATAATGGGAACCCCTTGACAGTTCGCCTCGAATAAAACTCCTCCAGCAATGCCCAACCTTGGTTTTACCATTTTCCACCTAGCCTCTTTTTCCCTTGGGTTTCCGGAGCCCGAGGGTCATCTTTATTTAAACCCCCCTGGGCCAGTGCTCCTTTGAGTGTTGGTATGACCGAGTAGACTGCCACCTCGGGGCAACTTGAGGGTTGGTTTTACTCGTACGATGTCTCATCTGAGTGTGCCCTGAGAACGAGATATGTGTAGCTCCTATCGGGATTTGTCGGCACATTCAGGCGGTGTTGCTGGACTTGTTTTACCATTGTAGTGGATGTCTTGTAAAACCAAGATGCCGAGTCTGATTGGAATGTCTCGGGAGAAGGAATATCCTTTGTTGACTGCGAGAGCTTGTGATGGGCTAAGTTGGGACTCCCCTGCAGGGATTTGAACTTTCGAAAGTCGTGCCCGCGGTTATGGGCAGATGGGAATTTGTTGATGTCCGGTTGTAGATAACATGAAACTTAACTTACTTAAAATGAATCAACCGCGTGTGTTACCGTGATGGTCTCTTCTCGGCGGAGTCCAGGAAGTGAACACGGTGTTGGAGTAATGCTTGACGTAGGTTGTTCTAGGATCACTTCTTGATCATAGTTCTTCGTTTGTGCTTTGCCTTCTCTTCTCGCTCTCTTTTGCGAATAGGTTACTCACCATATATGCTAGTCGCTTGCTGCAGCTCCACATATTACCTTGCCTTACCTATAAGCTTATATAGTCTTGATCGCGAGGGTGCGAGATTGCTGACTCCCCGTGACTCACAGATTACTTCCAAACCAGATGCAGGGACCGATGATACCGTTCCAGATGATGCGCTTGAGCTCAATTTGGAGTTCGACGAAGACTCTCATCGTTACTATGTGTCTTTCCCAGATGAGCAATAGTGGTGCCCAGTTGGGGCAATCGGGGACCGTGTCACATGTTGGGGTTGATCTTTTATTTTGGTACCGTAGTCGGACCATAAGTGTATTGGATGATTGTAATGTTATTCATGTATTTGTGTGACGTGGCGAGTGTAAGCCAACTATGTATCCTTTCCCCTTTTATATATTACATGGGTTGTTGTGAAGATTACCTTACTTGCGACATTGCTTTCAATGCGGTTATGCCTCTAAGTTGTGCTTCGACACGTAGGAGATATAGCCGCATCGAGGGCGTTATACATCCACTATGCGAAAGATCCGGAGCTGCTAGGCGGCATGATC
Source organism: Triticum urartu (assembly GCF_056163025.1). Lineage (NCBI taxonomy): Eukaryota > Viridiplantae > Streptophyta > Magnoliopsida > Poales > Poaceae > Triticum > Triticum urartu. The sequence goes on from NC_141878.1 coordinate 309,449,580, forward strand.
GACAACCCACCCAAAGAGCTACCGTCATCGGTGCTCATTGAGAACATGATGCCTCGCCAGGAATGGGCAAGGGTCCTCTATGATTCAGTTACGAGACAGCCTGCATAAGGCCTTGATGTCTACTACACAACTTGTTCTTGTAGACTCGTGTTGGGCCTCCAAGCGTAGAGTTTTGTAGGACAGTAGCAATTTTGCCGAAAGTGGATGACCCAAGGTTTATCAATCCATCAGAGGTGTAGGATGAAGATGGTCTCTCTCAAACAACCCTGCAACCAAATAACAAAGAGTCTCTTGTGTCCCCAACACACCAAATACAATGGTTAATTGTATAGGTGCACTAGTTCGGTCAATAGATGGTGATACAAGTGTAGTAATGATAGTAGATATTGATTTTTGTAATACGAACAATAAAATAACAGCAAGGTAGCAAGTAACAAAACTGAGCACAAATGGTATTGAAATGCTTGAAAATGAGGACTAGGGTTCATACTTTCACTAGTGCAATCTCTCAACAATGCTAATATAATTGGATCATATAACCATCCCTCAAAGTGCAATGAAGAATCACTCCAAAGTTCTTATCTAGCTAAGAACATAAGAAGAAACTATTTGTAGGGTACGAAACCACCTCAAAGTTATCCTTTCTGACCGATCTATATAAGAGTCCATACTAAAATAACACCAAGTTATCCTTTCCGATCGATCTATCCAAGAGATCATACTAAAGTAACAATATATGATATACATCAACCAACTCTAATGTCACCTAGATACTCCAATGACACCGCGAGTATCCGTGAGTTGATTATACGATATGCATAAAACAATTTCAGATTCATAATACTCAATCCAATATAAAGAACCTCAAAGTGTGCCCTAAGATTTTTACTGGAGAAACAAAGATGAAAACGTGCATCAACCCCTATGTATAGATTACCTGAATGTCACATGGAGAATCCATGAGTTGAGTGCCAATACATAGATCAAGTGCTCTCAAATCCAACAAAGTATTCGATCCGATAAAAGTGAAAACTCAAAGGGAAAAATCAATTCATCACAACAAGATAGAGAGGGAGAAACACCAACTGATCCAACTATATTTCTAAAGCTCGTGATACATCAAGATCATGCCAACTCAAGAACACGAGAGAGAGAGAGAGAGAGAGAGAGAGCTGAAACACATAGCAACTGGTACAAATCTTTGGGCCCTAGGGTGGAATACTCCCTCCTCCTCATGGTGGCTGCCGGGATGGTTAAGACGGCCACCGGTGATGATTTCCCCTCCGGCAGAGTGCCGAAATAGGATCCAGATTGGTTTTTCGTAGCTACATAGTCTTGCGGCGGCGGAGCTTTTGATCTAGGGTTATTTCTAGGCGTTTATGTATTTATAGGATTTTTTGGCGTCGGTCTCGTCTAGATAGGCTTCGAGTGGCCCACCACCCACTAGCACACGAGCAAGGCCCCTAGCGTGCCCTGGTGGTGGTGGCCACCTCCTTCACCTTCTGCCCCGCCCATGAAGCTTCTAGTGCCTCTTTTGTTCCCAAAAAAATTATGAAAAAGTTTTAGCTCATTTGGAGAACTTTGACTTCTGCACAACAAACAACACCACGGTAATTCTGGTGAAAATAGCGTCAGTCTAGATTAGTTCCACTCAAATCATACCAAAACCATATAGAATTGTTGTAAACATGGCATGAATACTTCATAAATTATAGATACATTGGAGACGTACCACGCCTCCTCATTGCCGCCGCCGGCTGTGTCAAGCTTGATCCTGACGATGTGGTCACCAGGATCAACTGCATCCTTAGCGGAGTTGACGTCACAGACGAAGTAGAACATCACCAACATGATATGTTGAGGATGCAGGTGATGGACGAAATTTGCTACCATTGCAGAGGCATGGTGACGGAGCGGTTCCGCGGGCGTGTAGTGCATCTAATTACCCGCTGTCAAGATCTACTAGAAGAGGCCCAACAGCCCCAAGAGCCTCCCAGCACAAACAGCTCCGCAGGTGGAGACGGGTACCATGCCCGCAGGTCCAGACACTCAGAATGAATGGCCGCAAGGGTGCTATGCTGATCATGGAGTCTGAGAAGACCGTCGTCTGAAGACCGCCGGCTCAGCCTTGTAGCCTATATTTTATTATAATTGTATGCATAAGTCGCATATTGACATTTTAAGTCAATAATCATATGTAGGTCATGTGTGTTTTGGGCGTTGTCACATGTGGCATTTTAAATTATCCTGAATATGTAATACAATTATTAACCGTTGTCATTGTAAATTTGCCACTACGGAGCAGAGCGCGCATTGGGACGCCAGAGCGGAGCACGCAACAGCCACCTCAATGGAGAGCAAAGCGTGCGGTCAGACGTGAGTAGAGCGTGCCATACCTGCATATTGCAATTGCAATATGAGAAGAGCGTGGGGTGGAGGGTGGGGCGCAAATAGAGTGCGCCACGGTCGCCTCAACGGCGAGTAGCCACACCTGCATATTGCAATTCTGGTCAACCTTTTGGCACCCCGTGGGAAGTGCGACGGCCCATACATCTAACACGATGGTGATATATGGATTGTTCGTGATTGTGGGCAGACACATACACATCCGAGAACGTGGGCCAACATACGCCATTAGGGAACCATTTCGGGCTTCGAGCCCAAAACCATCAATAAATTTTGAGCTTGTTTCCCGTCACATTCTAGATTACCACACAATAAGTAATTGAAAATCTGTTCACACCAATCAAACCTAAACATGTTCACACTTAGCACTGGGCTATAAAACTACCCACTCGAAAAATTACTGCACATTCCTCGGATCTCCACATTCCGCTCCTCACCACCAAAAGATAGGTTTTCCTGTCAAGTCGTTCTGCCATGTCCGGTAGGAGGACTTCTGGTTCGACGTATAACCAGGGAGCAAAGACCAAGGCCGCGGAAGCACTAGAGAGGTCCTGCCACTACGTGGCAGTCGCAGCAGAGATATAACATGCCGGATGTAACTTTCCATATTTATAACTCCGACTCTTGCCATTTTTGGCGATGTGATATGATATTCCCTTCGTGGTTGAGTTTTGTCTTTCGTTTTACATTTTGTTCATGCCATGCATTTCATATCATGTCATCATGTGCATTGCATTTGCATTCGTGTTCGTCTCATGCATCCGAGCATTTTCCCCGTTGTCCGTTTCGCAATCTGTCAGGACCCCGATTCCAAGCCACATCGATCTAGCCGGTAACACCTCATATCACTTTGCGGCCTCACGCACGGTATTCCACGGGTGCCGCCTTACCATGGCCCGGGACCGTTTGCGCCTTTTGGCTCATGTATATGATAGTGTCGCTAGCATCCATATGACAGAGAACCCGGCCGACATGGCTATTCGTGAACCCAACGCGGCACAGACCTATGGAGATAGGCATACATGAATCACATCGAGCATGTCGGTCATCAGCGAGTGATTCCGGGCTGTAGCACTGGGCTAACAGGACTCCGGGGAACCCGGGCTGTAGCACTGGGCTAACAGGACTCTAGGGAACCCGGGCTGTAGCACTGGGCTAACAGGACTCCGGGGAACCCGGGCTGTAGCAGGCTAGGCAGGACTCCAGAAATCACCGCGTGACATTTGCCCGAAGGGACAGACATAGGAACGAAGTAAAACACATGCCGGCCAGTCAAGTGTCCTGAACAGTAGTGCTAGGCTAGCAGGACTCCGGTGAACCGGGCTGTAGCGGACTACTATGGCTCGAGGAACACTAGACTACATTTCCCCATAAGAAAGGCTGCCAAGGATAAACAACTAGATTGTCGGATCCCACTCATACCGAGCATTTCAATCATACACACAATATGCCCGATATGGGTACATACAACATGGCATCACAATAGAACTCTACAACTCAAGTACTTTATTTAAAGGCTCCAGAGAGCCATACATAACAAGTTCATACAGATAGGGGTCACATGACCCGACACTCAAGTCATACAATCATACAAGCACAAGCGGAAGTAAATAGTTTGAGTACAGACACTAGAAAGAAAGAAGGCTTCTCGAAGCCTGTCTATCTACATAGGGCCCTCCATGGCCAGGATCACCACCTGGGTGGCTAGTCACTCGTCGACGTCAAGGTCTACGTAGAACCCGTCGGAGGGGGCGGTGTCTACGGTGGGCAAACGAAGCAGAGAAGAGGGGGGATCGGTAGAGGAGCTGACGGCAGTTGCAGGACGCGTCTCAGCGGGCTCGGGGGAGGTCGGACGTCGTCGGGGCGTTGCCGGAGATCTCGGCGGACCGAGGAAGAAGAAGGCGTCGGGGAGGCGCTTGGAGGCGTCCGGCGTTGCGTGAGTCGACGGGGAGGCATAGATGATGGAGGCGAAGCTCACGGGCACATCAGGGAGGCGAGGGGGTGGCTCTGGTGGCAACTACGGCGAACGGCGGCGAGGATCGCGCTCGGCCATCGCGGGAGAGGGTGAGGGAGACGATGGGGAGAGAGGGGAGGAGTGCAGGGAGGTGCTGGGCGTCTCTGTGGCGCTCAGATGGGGACGAGGAGGCAGCAGGAGGTGGAAGCAGGATGTGGCCGCGGGAGCACGCGCCGGCGACACGCCTCTGCCTACTGGCAGAGGTGGGTGACGACTGGCACAGGCCAGGTGGGCCGGCCAGCACAGGTAAGGCCTAGGTGGGCTTCTCCCTCTCTCTTTTTCTGATTTGTTTTCTTTTTCTATTTAATTGCAACTGTTGGGCTTTATTAAAAATACTAAAACGTTTCCAAAAATCCTGAAAATAATTGTGGGCTCTGTTTAGAATATTTCCAACAGCAAACATTTATTTCCAGAATTATTTGAGCATTTAAATTATTTTATAGCATTTAAATGCCCAAATTCAAATACTTATGATTTAATTCAATGACCTTCTGTTGACCTAGAAAATTGTGCACCAATTTTGCCAGAGGTTCTAACCCAAGACAAAGAGGGTGAACTTTTTAGAAGGGCATTTCAGGTTCATTGAAAATAATTTTAGTAAACCCTAGTTGTTTCCAGGGGGTGTTGGGGGTTTCTGCCTTCCCCATTTCAAATTTAAGAGGAATTTAAACATGATGCACACTCTAATGCTTGAACTAGCTAGGGTGTGACAACTCACCCCCACTCAAAAGAATCTCGTCCTGAGATTTAGGATCCTCCGGGAAGAAGGTGGGGTACTCGAGTCGAAGACGATCCTCCCTTTCACAAGTGGCTTCTTTCTCGGAATGGTGTGACCATTGAACCTTGAGAAACTTGATGTTATGGCGTCGAGTGGTACGCTCGGCTCGATCAAGGATACGAACGGGATATTCCCGATATGAGAGGTTATCTTGTAGATCAAGCGTTTCGTGGTCCACTCCACGGATAGGATCCGCGAAGCAACGCCTGAGTTGAGAAACGTGGAAGACATCGTGAACTCTGGAAAGATGCAAAGGTACTTCCAATTGGTAGGCATCTTCTCCTCGTTTAGCAAGAATGCGAAAGGGTCCAATGTAGCGAGGAGCCAATTTGCCTTTGATACCGAAATGATGGGTTCCCATTAGCGGAGTAACCCGAAGGTAAGCCTTCTCGTCGACTTCATAAGTCATAGGCTTATGTTTACGATCATATTGACTCTTTTGACGAGATTGGGCTGTTTTCAATTTCTCACGAATAACGCGAACCTGCTCTTCTGCTTCCTGAATCATATCCGGGCCAACAAGTTGTCTTTCCCTGGTTTCTGACCAGTTAAGAGGCGTTCGACATTTTCGTCCATAGAGAACTTCGAAAGGAGCCTTGCCTAAGCTAGCTTGATAACTATTGTTATAAGCGAACTCCGCGAATGGAAGGCATTTCTCCCAACCCATTCCGAACGAGATGACAGAGGCTCGGAGCATATCTTCTAGAATTTGATTAACTCGCTCTACTTGACCACTTGATTGAGGATGGAAGGCGGTGCTAAAAGAAAGACGAGTTCCCATAGCATTTTGGAAACTTTCCCAAAATTGAGAGGTGAAGTGGCTCCCACGGTCTGAGTTAATTTCCAATGGGACACCATGAAGAGACACTATCCGGGAGATGTATAAATCGGCTAGCTGGCTAGCGGTGATACTCTCACGAACAGGTAGAAAGTGGGCTACTTTGGATAGACGGTCGATCACGACGAAGATGGCATTATTCCCCCTCTTGGTCCTGGGAAACCCAGTGATGAAATCCATACTAATTTTATCCCATTTCCACTCAGGAATAGCCAAAGGTTGAAGGGTGCCAGCAGGCCGTTGATGCTCTTCCTTAACACGACGACAAACGTCGCAATTAGCAATGTATTGAGCGATTTCTCTCTTCATCCTAGTCCACCAAAACCTCTGGCATAGGTCTTGATACATTTTGGTACTACCGGGATGAATGGTGAGAGGGGATTCATGAGCTTCCTTAAGGATCAGCCGCCTCAGGTTTCGTGCCTTTGGAACCACTAGGCGATTACCAAAGTATACGACACCTTGATCATCAATGGAGAAACAATTCGCGACTCCTTTCTTAATGCTTCTCTTAATACGTGAGATTCCCGGATCTACCTTCTGTGCCTTGATGATCTGATCCGTAAGGGTAGGTTTCGGCACCAGGGTGGATAGGAATCCTCGAGGAACAATGTGAAGATTAAGCTTACAAAAGTCCTCATGGAGAAGTGGTTGACTTTGTTGTAACATCAGGTTGTTACAATAGGACTTACGACTTAGCGCATCAGCCATGACATTGGCTTTGCCCGGGGTGTAATTTATTCCTAAGTCGTAATCCGAGATCAACTCGACCCAACGTCTTTGCCTGAGATTCAAATCTGGTTGGGTGAAGATATATTTCAAACTTTGGTGATCAGTGAAGATCTCGCAACGATTACCGAGGAGGTAATGTCGCTAGGTTTTAAGTGCATGGACTACAGCTGCAAGATCTAGATCATGTGTGGGATAATTTTCCTCATGTGGGTGTAATTGCCGTGAAGCATAGGCAATTACCTGACGATCCTGCATGAGTATGCAACCTAGTCCTTGTCGCGAGGCGTCGCAATAGATAACAAAGTCCTTGGAGAAATCTGGTGGTACCAGTACGGGAGTAGATGTCAGGCGTCTTTTCAGTTCCTAGAAGCTAAACTCGCACTATGGAGTCCACTCGAACTTTTTATCTTTCTTGAGGAGTTCAGTTAGAGGTTTAGCAACCTTGGAGAAATTCTCGACAAAGCGGCGGCAATAGCTCGCTAAGCCAAGGAAGCTCCGAACTTGCTTGACCGTCTCAGGTGGAGTCCAATCAAGGACGGCTTGAACTCGCTCGGGATTGACAGCAATACCCTTACCAGAGATTACATGGCCTAGATAGGTCACTTCTAGCAACCAAAATTCACACTTGGAGAATTTGGCATAAAGGCGATGCTCTCGAAGTTTCATCAATACAAGCCTTAGATGTTCGGCATGTTCCTCTTCATTCTTGGAGTAGATGAGTATGTCATCGAGGTATACTACGACGAATTTATCCAAATACTCCATGAAGACCGAGTTCATTAACCGGGAGAAGGTGGCTGGGGCATTGGTTAAACCGAAAGACATAACGGTGTACTCATATTGGCCATAACGAGTAACAAAGGCCGTTTTTTGAATGTCCCCATTTCTGATTTTGATTTGATGGTAGCCTAACCTCAAATCCATCTGGGAAAAGACTGAGGATCCAGTGAGCTGATCATACAGATCGTTGATCCTGGGAAGCGGGTATTTGTTCTTGATAGTGACCAAGTTGACAGGTCGGTAATCCACAACCATTCGATCCGCTCCATCCTTCTTCTTGACGAAGAGGACGGGGCAATCCCAAGGAGAGGAACTAGGACGGATGAAACCCTTTTTCAAGGACTCATCAAGTTAGTTCTTAAGCTCGGATAGTTCTAAGGGTGCCATCTTGTAGGGTCTTCTGGAAATTGGAATGGTTCCTGGAACAAGGTCTATCACAAACTCAACATCCCTGTCAGGTGGAACACCTGGAAGTTCTTTTGGAAAGACATCCGGAAAGTCTTGGACTACCGGAACATCCTCAAGGTCTGTAAGGGGGTTGGCATTTAGGGAGTAGAGCTGGCGCTTGGCCACTCGAGTTAAGACATTGACTGTCTTGCCCGATGGGTGAGTAAGTTGAACGGTTCTAGTGGCACAATCAATCTTAGCATAATGAGCTGACATGCAGTCCATACCCAAGATGATGTTTATGTCCGAGGACTTGAGATCTATTAAGGATGCAAGGAAGACAAGTCTATCGACAAGAATTTTGTTCCCATGGCTTACTCTAGAAGTTTGCCATCTAGAGCTAGGAGTTTGAATTTCCATGGTAGAGGGCATGTCACAGAATGTCGTGTTGTGCAATCGAGCATGGTTCTCGGATATGAATGAATGAGATGCTCCAGTATCGAAAAGAACAGATGCCGGATGGCAGTTAACAAGGAGCGTACCAAGGACGACGTTGGGATCCTCATGAGCCTCCTCGGCTAAAACATAGTTGACATGGCCACGGGCAGTAGTGACCGGCTTGGCGTAGAATGTCTTTCCCGCGGGCTTACCACGGCCAACGGACTTTCCAGTTTGAGTGGGGTTGTTGTTATGGGGACACTCTCGGCTATAGTGACCCGGCTCTCCACACTTAAAGCATGTCACCACATTGGGGCGTGGAGCAGCGTTAGCAGCGGGGCCACCATAGGGCTTGGGCGGTGCAAATTGCTGGTTGGGACGAGGCGCCTCAAAGGATGGCCTCGGGATGAAACTGGGTGGCAGTGCCGTGCTTGGGATCCACACCCGGCGCTTCTAAGCTCCAGAGCCGGATGAAGAGCCAAAATCACGGGAGTGCTTGCGTGAAGCGTCATAATCAGTCTGGCCTGTCTCAACACTGATGGCTTTATTGACCAACTTCTAAAAGGAGATGCACTCGTGCAGACGAAGATCGCGGCGAAGCTCAGGGCTAAGTCCCTTGCGGAACCTTGCCTGCTTCTTAGCGTCAGTAGATACCTCTTCAGGGGCATAGCGTGCCAAATTCCCAAATTCACGACTATATGCATCCACAATCAGTCTTCCTTGGGTGAAATTGCAGAACTCCTCCCTCTTGCGATCCATGTGATGCTCACGGAAAGCCTCACTGAATTCAGCCCAAGTAGTGATTTGGCCGACCAGGCGCATAGCTTCAAAATTTTCCCACTAGAGGCTAGCAGGGCCTTCGAGATGGTAGGCAGCGTAAGTAACCTTGTCGGCTTCGGCTACGTTGGCAGAACGTAGCTTGTGGGTGATGCTACGAAGCCAGTCATCCGCGTCGACGGGCTCGACGGAGTGGTTAAACTTTGGTGGGAACAACTTGATAAAGTCTTGACACCAAGTCATTTCGCGGATGGCGTGTAGTGTTCTGCTCAATCCGCTCCAGCAGGCGGTTAGTCTCACGCTTGTTTCTTTCCGCCTCCAGCATTACTTCGGCCAGAGAAGGCGGATGAGGCAGATTTTCACCCCTAGCTGCACTGGCTTCCCCCTGCTCCAGGGCAGCAGGGTTGTTGCGGGTGTTGACCATCCTAGGAGAAAACAAGACAATGGTTTAGATAAGGATGGCTCAACTTAGCAAGGAAGTGCAGAATGTAATGGATAACACGGAATGCAGAGATGTTCATCCGTATGTCATGGGTATATAAATCTGCCATATACATACCAACGGTCATACACATCATACATAGTTTAGTACAAGCCCAGGCTACAGTACAACTATGATGAAAGACGTTACATCTCATCGGAGGCATTCCAAGCTCCTATACATTATTTGTCTACACCTCCGGAATTGATTATACGCCAAGTCATATTCCACAAGTCACGCAGGACAGTGGAGATACAACTATTACAATACTAGTGATACTACTACTAACTTAGACAGCTCCGTAGTAGTCCTCATAGAAGTCACCTCCATAGCCTGGAAGTTCAACGTGATCATCCGGGAACAGACGGTCCTAAGGAGCTTGTCGACCATAGGGGCTAGGATGAGGTCTTGGACCAACAAACGGTGGCCTGCGAGGACCACGGGGTGGGGTGATGCCCCCCACATCACGCCAATCCACCATGTCTGGCAGAGCAGATCTCACAGGATACAGATCCCTTGTATCCATACATCCAGCTTGCACCGCAGGTGCAAACTGAGTCAATGTGGCCCAATGATCAGCACGGGTATTGAAAAGCTCCAATCTCAAGGCCCGATTCTCTCGGTCCTTATCTTCGAGCATCTCGGCAGTGGTACGAGTTAATGAGTCCTCCTGAGTGGAGTCAGCATAGATAGCCTGAAGATACCCTTGCACTCCCGGAAGTGAAGCTGGCATGTAACGGAAGTCGGTGTTCCGAAGAAAGCCAGCCCGGACTCGCATGATGGTCATCATGGAATAGGCAGCATCCTGCACAACCATCTCAACAGTAACCCCGAGTCCATAGGAACAGTGAAGGGGCTCGGTAGATCCAGGATAAGAAGGAAATATCCTGACGGTGCAGAAATATTGGCTTTGATTAAAGTCGCGGAACTGCTCTTCGACAGTGTATTCGGGATACCAATGGTAACCCGTCTCAATCATTACCCGGACTAACATAGCAGTATGACCGGGCACGTCGAGGCACCAGGTCAGGCGAACCACTTGGTTTTGAACACGGTTGGCCATCTGAAAGCATAACCACAAAGCAAAGACATTAGAATTTCTAGGGAAAATTAGATAGCATAACAGCTGTAAATGCTCAGAAAAAGATTTGAGACATCCACAACAGTCTACAATACCACTCATCAACATCATATCAAGGTTCTGATTCAATTAGCAACATACTAAAGATAGTAGAAACTGAACTGGGAGTTGTAACAACAATCCTATAAGCTACTACGGATTAGTAACACATGAACCTGATAGAAGAAGAGAGCCTAGTCCTTAACCCATGTTGAATGAGAAGAGAAAGACTCAGATCAGAGGGCATAGGGTAAAGGAGTAAAAGAGCCTTATGTTCCCTCCAACAATCAATTCCCCTACATATACCTAAAGCATTTCTAGACTCGACATCGACCAGTTTGGCTCAACGAACCTACAGGAAGTCCGGCTCTGATACCAACACTGTCAGGACCCCGATTCCAAGCCACATCGATCTAGCCGGTAACACCTCATATCACTTTGCGGCCTCACGCACGGTATTCCACGGGTGCCGCCTTACCATGGCCCGGGACCGTTTGCGCCTTTTGGCTCACGTATATGATAGTGTCGCTAGCATCCATATGACAGAGAACCCGGGCTGACAGGGCTAGTCGTGAACCCAATGCGGCACAGACCTATGGAGAGAGGCATACATGAATCACATCAGGCATGTCGGTCATCAGCGAGTGATTCCGGGCTGTAGCACTGGGCTAATAGGACTCCGAGGAACCCAGCCTGTAGCAGGCTAGGCAGGACTTCGGAAATCACCGCATGACATTTCCCCGAAGGGACAGACATAGGAACGAAGTGAAACACATGCCGGCCAGTCAAGTGTCCTGAACAGTAGTGCTAGGCTAGCAGGACTCCAGTGAACAGGGCTATAGCGGACTACTATGGCTCGAGGAACACTAGACTACATGTCCCCATAAGAAAGGCTGCCAAGGATAAACAACTAGATTGTCGGATCCCACTCATACCGAGCATTTCAATCATACACACAATATGCCCGATATGAGTACATACAACATGGCATCACAACAAAACTCTACAACTCAAGTACTTTATTTAAAGGCTCCAGAGAGCCATACATAACAAGTTCATACAGATAGGGGTCACATGACCCGACACTCTAGTCATACAATCATACAAGCACAAGCGGAAGTAAATAGTCTGAGTACAGACACTAGAAAGAAAGAAGGCTTCTCGGAGCCTGTCTATCTACATAGGGCCCTCCATGGCCAGGATCACCACCTGGGTGGCTAGTCACTCGTCGACGTCAAGGTCTACGTAGAACCCGTCGGAGGGGGCGGTGTCTACGGTGGGCAAACAAAGCAGAGAAGAGGGGGGATCGGTAGAGGAGCTCACAGCGGTTGCAGGACGCGTCTCAGCGGGCTCGGGGGAGGTCGGACGACGTCGGGGCGTTGCCGGTGATCTCGGCGGACCGAGGAAGAAGAAGGCATCGGGGAGGCACTTGGAGGCGTCCGGTGTTGCGTGAGTCGACGGGGAGGCGTAGACGATGGAGGCGGAGCTCACGGGCACGTTAGGGAGGTGAGGCGGTGGCTCTGGTGGCAACTACGGCAAACGGCAGGGAGGATCGCGCTCGGCCATCGCGGGAGAGGGTGAGGGAGACGAGGGGGAGAGAGGGGAGGAGTGCAGGAAGGTGCTGGGCGTCTCCGTGGCGCTCGGATGGGGACGAGGAGTCAGCAGGAGGTGGAAGCAGGAGGTGGCCGTGGGAGCACGCGCTGGCGACACACCTCTGCCTACTGGCAGAGGTGGGTGAAGACTGGCACAGGCCAGGTGGGCCGGCCAGCACAGGTAAGGCCTAGGTGGGCTTCTCCCTCTCTCTCTTTTTCTGATTTGTTTTCTTTTTCTATTTAACTGCAACTGTTGGGCTTTATTAAAAATACTAAAACGTTTCCAAAAATCCTGAAAATAATTGTGGGCTCTGTTTAGAATATTTCCAATAGCAAACATTTATTTCCAGAATTATTTGAGCGTTTATATTATTTTATAGCATTTAAATGCCCAAATTCAAATACTTATGATTTAATTCAATGACCTTCTGTTGACCTAGAAAATTATGCACCAATTTTGCTAGAGGTTCTAACCCAAGACAAAGAGGGTGAACTTTTTAGAAGGGCATTTCAGGTTCCTTGAAAATAATTTTAGTAAACCCTAGTTGTTTCCAGGGGGGTGTTGGGGGTTTCTGCCTTCCCCATTTCAAAGTTAAGAGGAATTTAAACATGATGCACACTCTAATGCTTGAACTAGCTAGGGTGTGACACAATCTGACACTCCCACATGTACTCGGTACACCCATCTTTTCTCTTCTTGTGAGCGGGAGAAAAACATTCTTGGAATGGGCCGAGATTTCAAGTGGCCTTGGCACACCATCGGTAGACCGTCTGTCAAATTTCCTTCCATTTGGAGGTCGTTTGATGCCCCAACGGTTAACCGGGTAACCGCAAAAGCATCTTTGTGTTGCAGGCCAACACCCCTCCAACAGAGCCGAATAACCCATCTAAACCACCTCCATGTTCTCCGTCGTTGGATCATGATCGTGTGGGGAAAACCGTACCTCATTTGGACACTCCTAGCTCCGTCTACCAATAAATAGACACCTCCCAAAAATTCGCGTACATGAAACCCTAGCCCCGCTCCCCTCGTGCCGCCGGACATTTCCCCGCCACCGACGGACTAGTCCGCGTCGCCGCCCGACGAATCCGGGGCGACACGTGGCGCCCGCCGTTCCCCACCGCCGTCGGCCCGCCAGGCCCGCGCGCCGCCGCCGCCGCCACTGCTTCGTCGCCCTCCCTGGCGACCTTCGCCGCCGCTGCCTCACCGACCGCACCAAAGCCCCGCCGGAGCTGCCGCCCTCCACCGCCTAGGGCTCGTCGTGGGCTAGATCTGGCGCAACCCCACCCAAATCCGGCGGCGCCCTCGCCGGAGCGCCTCACCAACTGCCTCCGATTGCCACGTCTCACACTTCTCCGACGGATCCATGGCAAACCTCGAAGGCCGCGCCCAAACCCTAGATGCCAGAGGGTAAAATTCCTTCAAAGTCCCCAAGTCTGTGATATTTTTATGCTTCCCTTGACATGTCTTATCTCGGTGACCATGGCTCCAAATCATGCATATGATATGTCGAAATGTTTGCCTCATTATGATCTTCATGCTAGTAGCATTTGCATGCATGTTACTATCCGTTATGATTCCATTTTCATCATTGCAAGTGTGCTATAAAATGTTAACTGTTGGTTCTTAACAGAACATGGTGATTTGTCATTTTTGTTGCATTTGGTGTGTGCATCCTATGAGCATGAGGTCTACATGTGTTTCTAAGTACATCATGCCATCTTTACATGAGTGCAAGTTTTGTATTTGTGTAATCTATGTGGTGACTATAACAAGCATCAGAGTAGGCTCCGTGATGTTACTGTTTTCAGGTACTTAGGATTTTGCGAAGTCCTTTTCCTGCGGTTATTTTGATGCCATGTAAACTTGTTGCTTATTTTGAGATACTTCAGTAAAGATCTTTAGCTCATATGGTTATTCTCTATACATTCATGCCTCTGGTTGCAATTATGGAGTGTTCTAGAATGTCATTTTCTTGCTCTACTTTTGCTAAATAATGTTCCTGGCAGATTGTTAACATGATAATCAATATTTCCATGTGTTTTTCTAGTGATCCATGCATCCTATGAACTTGCTCTTGCCATGTTTAGCTTCCTGAACAGGTCTTATTACTATTGGTATGCTTGTGAACTGATAATATAACTTGCTATGTTACATGGGTTCCATCATATCTTCTGTGCCTTTTTGGCTCATGTTCAGTAATCGAGTTTTGTTCTATGCATTCAGTAGAATCATGGCATGCCTTTGTTTGCCATGATATGTTCATGTGCATGTTGTTTGGTTCCTCTAAACATTGCTTCCAGATGTTTTTTTTCACATGTTAGTATTTTCACCAAACCTGTGAAGCTGATATCTTTTGCACTTTTGCCATGCTTGTTTAAACCTGTTCCTCTGTGATTTAGCCATAGCTCAGTGTACATGTTTTCTCAAGCATCTCTTGTACATCACTAACATATGCTTTGTTGCTATGTTGGAGTGCAGTAGCTTAGTTTCTTGTTCCATTCTAAGTGCTATCATGTTGTTAATCGCAGGTTTGCACCATTCTTGTGTTGCTTGTCATTTGCAAACCGTGCATCCCTTTCTGGTGATCCTTATATCGATTTCGACCGAAATCACCTCATCTTTCCAGTGACATACTTGGTTTGCCAAGTTGATGCCTTGATCATTCTTTCCCTTCTGGAGTACGCATATGCATTGCATATCATATCTTGCATAGCATGCCATGTATTGCATCATGTTGCTTGTGCATTGCACCGTGACTTATTATTGTTCCATTGCTTGTGTTCTTGCTTTGGGTAGAGCCAGGAGACGAGTACATGAACGAGGAACCTGTTGAGTACGCTAACGAGGATCAAGCTTTCGACAACTCTGAGAACATTGCAGGCAAGATGACCATACCCTCGATATCACTTCTATCTTTGCTTGCTAGTTGTTCGTTCTATCGCTATGTTGCGCTACCTGACACTTGTTATATCATGCCTCCCATATTGCCATGTCAAGCCTCTAACCCACCTTCATAGCAAACTGTTGTCTGGCTATGTTACCGCTTTTTCTCAGCCCCTCTTATAGCGTTGCTAGTTGCCGTTGAAGTTTGTTCCATGTTTGGAACATGGATATGTTGGGATATCACATTATATCTTATTTAATTAATGCATCTATATACTTGGTAAAGGGTGGAAGGCTCGGCCTTATGCCTGGTGTTTTGTTCCACTCTTGCCGCCCTATTTTCCGTCATACCGGTGTTATGTTCCTTGATTTTGCGTTCCTTACGCGGTTGGGGTTATGGGGCCCCATTTGTTGGTGTCAAAATCGGTGGATCTCGAGTAGGGGGTCCCGAACTGTGCGTCTAAGGTTGATGGTAACAGGAGACGGGGGACACAATGTTTACCCAGGTTCGGGCCCTCTCTATAGAGGTAATACCCTACTTCCTGCTTGATTGATCTTGATGAATATGAGTATTACAAGAGTTGATCTAGCACAAGATCGTAATGGTTAAATCCTAAAAGTCTAACCTGTCTGACTATGATTATATATATATATCTCGATTCGGACTAAGCCCTCCGGTTTATATGGACATCGGACGGGACTAGGGTTGTACAAGGTCGGTTAGAGAGAAAGGAATCTTCATATTTGGTCGCCAAGCTTGCCTTCCACCCCAAGGAGAGTCCCATCCGGACACGGGAGAGAGCCTTCGATCGTCTATCTTCATAGCCCATTAGTCCAGCCCATGTCCAGCAGGCCGGACGCCCGAGGACCCCTTAGTCCAGAACTCCCTCAGTAGCCCCTAAACCAGGCTTCAATGACGAGGTGTCCGGCGCGCAGATTGTCTTCGGCATTGCAAGGCGGGTTCCCCTTTCCGAATATTCCAAGATAGTATTCGGATGAAACGAATGTGTCCAGATCTGCAACACAAGTACCACACACACAGCCGTAGAGAGTATAACATTTCATGAGTCCCATCTGCTGACAACTTTTTGCAAGATGACATCACGCCTGTCTGGTCATTATATCGAACCATTTTTGTCTGTCATTCTGTGTTTCAAGATGCGGTTTCCATTCGCACGCCTTGTCAAAGCAGAGATCGTTTTCCCTTATTGCAGGATTCTCATCAGTATGGGCGTGGCTAATCCAACCGTGCTATTTGCACAGCTCTTGGGAATAGGCGAGTTTTAGGGGGAGTGGGGAGGCGTTCGATATCCACTGCCTTTAAAAGGGGATAAGGACTCCCTTTCTTCTCCCACGCCTTCTCTCTTCCTCTGCCCTTCCATTCTTGAGCTCCAGCGCCCAAGTTATCATCTTTCCCAACTCGATCAAGCACTCAAGGAGAAGGACATTACTGAGCTTCGGGCTGCCGGGTATCTGGCGAAGGAAATCGCCCACCATCTTCCGACCAAGGGGCAAATCGTCCCTACACAGAAGTCTAATGAGAGGGTGGTATTCATCCCTCATTTCGTCCGCGGGCTAGAGTTTCCACTCCACCCTTTCGTCCGCGGGCTGATGTTCTATTATGGGGTAGACTTCCATGATCTAGTCCCGAACTCTTTCCTCAACATTTCGGCATTCATTGTCGTGTGTGAGGCTTTCCTCTGCATCCAACCCCACTTCGGACTGTGGCACGAGGTATTCAATGTGAAGCCGAAGGTGGTGGATGGCCAGCATGTGGAGTGCGGAGGCGCCATGGTGAGCAAGCTGCCCAATGTCACCTGGATAAAAGGTACTTTCGTGGAGACTGTCAACGAGTGGCAGAAACTATGGTTCTACATCACAGAGCCCCGTGGCGCCACCTGGGCCGCGGCTGCCGAATTCAACTCCGGAGCTCCAATGCGGCTCACCTCCTGGATTGAGAAGGGTCCAAATTGGTCTTCGTCAGACGAGCTGATAGCGCTACAAACGGGCATTCAAAGCATGGTGGATAAAAATGTTAAGCTCGTCGACGTAATCCAGGTGATGCTAGTTTGTTGGATTCTCCCATGCCAAAGCCGAAGTCGCCCTTTATGCGAATTCAATCCGAAGAAGCACCAAACCATGGAAAGGCTCTTCGGAACCACTCACGAAGATGCCTGGAAGTTGCTCTTTGAAAGTAACGAGACACCGCAAGCCATAGACTCGGACCGCGGGCACGACATTACCCATTCTGCCAACGAGGTAAGCCTTTTATGCATCCTCTACTTGCTTGTTTCAAAGAGGATATCTAAACTTTATTGTTTTAGGTATGGACAGAGAGAGGAGACTGGATTCGGTGTCTGGCTCCGCTGGCCGAGGAACCAGTCATCCCGCACCCGGCGAAGATGCTGGTACCGGCGCCCTATAAGGCGCTGGAGAAGAAAGCCAAGAAGAAGGCCAAGGGGGTCCGAAGTGGCCCCCGCTGCAAGGGCGCTTCGGACGTGACGTCCGAAGACAAGACCCACTCCTCTGCCGCCGAAGACAACGACGAGGAGGAGGAGGAGGAGAGTGACTCTCCCCTGATTGGGGGAGGAAGAAGAGGGCGGCCTCCACAAATCTGGAGGCGGAGGCAACCAAGAGGGGGAGAGACCCTCTTGCGGATAACTCCGCGTGGGACATCGACAGCAGCCCAGAGCGGTGCCCCCGGAACAAGCCCCTGGCCACATCGTGAGTACTAAGAACCTGCACGCGTCCATTTATCTGGCCTCTCCACTTTATGGTATTAATATGGTTAATCATGTTATTGTTGTTCGGCCCATGACAGCTCCTAGCGATCCTCATCAGGAGGCTCGTTGGATTCAAAGGCGATGGGCAGCGAGTCACCGCCGGCCGCTTACTCTCCCAAGGCCAAGGGAGACGACGAGGTGCTGTCCCAAAGGACCTTCCCAGGCCAGGGAGAGGTTCAGGAGGCCATCATGGTGGCGCCAGAGGGCGAATCCTCGGCTGCCGGACACATGGGGGAACAGACCCCCATGGAGACTGACGATGGGGGCCATGCTCGGTTCGGCCCCCATCCGAGCATGGATCTAGAGACCCGTACGGCTCCGGAATCCGACAAGCACCCTTCTTCGAGAGAAGGAGGCGTGCCCTTCCCGACAGTGACCTCTGTCCAACCAGAGGCACCGGATAATCTACTGGAAGCGCTACGGGGTGCTTCCATTGTGGAAGAACACCGTATCCTTATGCGTACAGTGATTGAAAAGGTTCAATCCGTCAAGAGCAGACTCACCGAATCCGACAACGGCCTGCTGACAGGTTTTGAAGTAAGCGGCGCAAAAGGGAAAATCCCAATATAGACAGTAGCCCCTGAGACACTAGCCGGTGTTCGGAAAGATAAGCCGGATAGAGGATCAATTAAATTTCACAAGAAACTAACTAAATGTGTCTTATGTTAATAAGCAGGCGTCATTGCTGGCTGCGACCTCACATACTACTGAAGTCTTTGGACGAAAGCAGAGACTGGAGCGGGCCGAGGAGGAGCTTGGCCAAGTGAGGAGGCAGCTGGAAGACCAGCAAGGTATGTAATGACTCGCTATATATTCAGAAAGAATAAATGAGTTATATTGACCATAGTGTTATGATATGTGTAGGAGCGACGACCGAGGTCGAGGCCTTTAAAAAGGCCCTGGCCGAAGCCGAGGGGAATGCTGTCAAGGAGTAGGCCGCTCGAAAGAAGCTTAAGGCCAGGCTGAATCAGGTCCGGCAAGAGCTCCAGGACGCTGTGAAGAAGTGTGAGACCTTGGAGTATGATGTATCGGCTCGAAAGACCGAACTAGCCAAGGCTCGCCAAAGCACGGAAGCGGCCCGGGTTGGAGCCCAGGGTGCCCTCTAGGAGATCCAGGAGGCCAAGAAGATCACGGCGGGTAAGGCGTTCAGTATGCAAAGCAAGTATGTGAAGAAGAAGTATTTCTTACTAACCCGGATTCGGAGTTCTCCAGGGGCATTTGCGGATCTGCCGCGCAGTGTGTCCGACGCTGCGGAGTTCTTTCGAGCTGAACAGAGAAGGTGTTCTGGTCACAATACCTTGCGCCAGAGCATCCAATGCCCTTCACCGATCAGCTAAGACAGCTGGTTGAGCTGCATAGGGTGGCTGAACTGGCCATGAAGGATTTAATAATTCGGTTGTGGCATGCCGATGTTATACCCAGGAGCTACTTCAGACTCGTGAAGCGGCTGGTAGGTGCCTACCCTCGGCCGGACATCGTCAAGAGGTCGACCTGCATCGAGGGTGCGCGCATGGTCTTCACCCGCATGAAGGTGTGGTGGGAGAAGATGGATGTCGTCAAGCTTGTGACCGAAGGGCCACCTGAAGGCAAGGAGCACCGCATGCCAGAGCGGTATTTTGAAGACCTCCTAGAGGGGTCCCGCATTGTGGCGACGCAATGTGTGCAAGACATTATTTTTGAATGAACATATTCATGTTGTCTCTACCTTGTATGATGAAACAAATTCATTATGTAATATAATGTTTGTTATTTAAAGAATTTCTCCTCCTTTGCGGCCATGTTGTGTGAAATCTGAGAGTTGGCCAGTCGTTGGCTTCTTCCCCCATGTAGGAAGTACGGGGGTGTTCGAGATGTAATCTAAACACTCTTGATCCAATTTTTTGGTCCTTGAAGGAGGTGTTTAGCGCGACGAACCAGGCAATCGGACTATGCGGCTTTAGCACCCTCACTTAGCCATAGGAGTTTGACAATAGAAATATAGGTGCAGCCCCTAGTATCCGAACTAGGATGCTGAAAACACTTGATCGGGTAAGTACCAATCCCTCGCGTAATGCGGAAAAAATCTTGAAGAATTTGAGACCTCCGAAGAGCTGACCGGCTCTCGCTGCATCATGACAGTCAGTTTTTGGCTTTTTCTACTGAGGTGTTCTTCGAGGTAAACCAGGGCACAATCACAGTAGTTCTCCCTTTACTACCCTAGCCGATACAGCGAAATGTAAGGTAGTAAGCACAGGAGCCGGGCAACCCAACTATTGACCAAAGACATGATTCGGAGCCAATGCATATAGTGCTAAATTCAGGGTGCCGAACTATACTATAAAAAGTGTTCGAACTTTGTTGCCGTGTTTTGGGGCGCTATGGAGCCCCTGACAAATTGAAACGCACCAGAGTGTATGGGTGCTACTTGATAAAGTTATCAAAAAAAGAAAAAGAAGAAAGAGTAGTAAGCTAAAAGCCGTAAAATTTGGGCCGCAAACTGTTTTTGTTATAATTTCATTAGTGCGTTAAAGAGCATTTATACAAGTAGTGCAATAAGCAGAAAGATATTTGATATGCCTTAACCAAGGCAGAGCTGTGTGTGGGTACTGAAAACAGGTAAAGGGATCGTTAAAGAAACCACCTAAAATTTTCCCCGTACCTCCATGCTTCTTGTCGTCTTGGTCTATTTATCCTTCAAAAAAGAACCGATGGTCAAGCCGCCAGGGAAGGCCTGCGAAAAAGAGACCTGTAAAAGGAGGAAAAAGGAAACAGTGAAAGTATGTGTGTGTCTGGGGGCGGTCGAGCCATATTGTGAATCATAAGCTAGTTATGCCTCCACCCATGCCCATGGTATCTTGAGTGTGTAGTTATGTACGCGCGGTACGAACGCCGCTACATGATCGGGACCAGGACGGAGGCCGAATTGCTAGTCCAGCTCTTAAGGAGCTGTGTTGTCCTGCTGCAGAGTAGTCCGGACTCTCTTGACAGTGTCCCGGGGCTCGGCCGCCGAATTGAGGCTCTCCTTGAAAAGGTCGCCCTGTACTTCTGCTGCTAAGGCAGCAGTGTGCTCCTCGGTGTGGAGGGAGCGTTCCGTGTTTCCATTAACTATTATGACGCCGTGTGGTCCGGGCATCTTGAGCTTGAGATAAGCGTAGTGTGGCACCGCGTTGAATCGAGCAAATGCGGTTCGTCCAAGCAGTGCGTGGTAGCCGCTGCGAAAGGGGACGATATCGATGATTAACTCCTCGCTTCGGAAGTTGTCCGAAGATCCGAAGATAACCTCTAGTGTGATTGAGCCTGTACAGCGGGCCTCTACACCTGGTATGACTCCTTTAAAGGTAGTCTTGGTGGGCTTGATCCTTGATGGATTAATGCCCATTTTGTGCATTGTATCCTGATAGAGCAAATTGAGGCTGCTGCCACCGTCCATCAGGACTCGCGTCAGGTGGAACCCATCAATTATTGGGTCCAGGACCAGTGCAGCTGAACTATCATGACGGATACAGGTCGGATGATCCCGGCGATCGAAAGTGATAGGGCATGACGACCATGGATTAAATTTGGGGGCGACTAGCTCTATCGTGTAGACGTCCCTAAGCCCGCGCTTGTGCTCCCTCTTGGGGATGTGGGTAGCATATATCATGTTCACTGTTTTGACTTGAGGGGGAAACTTCTCCTGTCCCCCTGTGTTCGGTGGCCGGGGCTCCTCATCGTCGTCCTCGCTTTGTGATCCCTTCTCCTTGCTTTTGGCATTTAACTTGCTGGCCTGTTTAAAAACCCAACAATCACTGTTGGTATGGTTGGGTGGTTTGTCTGGGGTGCCATGAATCTAGCACGGACGATCGAGTATGCGGTCCAAGCTAAATGAGCCTGAATTGTTCTTTTTGAATGGCTTCTTTTGCTGACTGGACTTAGAGCCACTGAATCCGGCATTGACCACCGTATCATCGGTGTTTTCATTGTTGTTTCGACGCTTGTATCTGTTGCGTCGGGACTTGTCGTTGCTATTCTTGGCTTCAGGGGTGCCGATGTCGCTTGCATTGTTTTCCCTACGGGCCAGCCAACTATCCTCACCCGCACAAAAGTAGGTCATGAGTGCCGTGAGGGGTGCCATGGACTTCGGCTTTTCTTGGCCAAGGTGGAGGGCGAGCCATTCGTCGCCGATGAAGTGTTTAAAGACCGCTAGGGCTTCGGCATCAGGATAGTCGACGATCTGGTTCTTTTTAGTTAAGAACCTAGTCCATAATTTCCTGGCAGACTCTCCGGGCTGTTTAACAATATGGATTAAGTCATCAGCGTCCGGAGGTCGAACATATGTACCTTGGAAGTTGTCAAGGGAGGCTTCTTCACGTCCTCCCAGGTGCCGATGGAATTTTCGAGC
Organism: Triticum urartu; assembly: GCF_056163025.1. Classification (NCBI taxonomy): domain Eukaryota; kingdom Viridiplantae; phylum Streptophyta; class Magnoliopsida; order Poales; family Poaceae; genus Triticum; species Triticum urartu. The sequence goes on from NC_141878.1 coordinate 309,471,953, forward strand.
AGGCTGTTCAGCCAGTGCCGGGCTGGTCCTTTGAGTTTTAGGGGGAGGTATTTAAGGGTGTGAAGGTCGTCGCCGCGAGCCATATGAATATGGAGAATGAAGTCTTCGATCCATACCGCGGGATCAGTTGTTCCATCGTATGATTCGATATTTACGGGTTTAAACCCTTCTAGGAATTCATGTTCCATAACTTCGCCAATGAAGCAAAGAGGGTGTGCGGAGCCTCTATATCATGCCACATCACGACGTAGCTCCGATGGAGTCCGTCTGCGGCTTTCGGCCCGCGCATGACTAGGTTTGTCACGTCCGAATAGATAGTTGTCATCACGTGTCGAGGCACGTCCTCGCGATCCGTAGATTGATCTGGTATGTCCTGCTCTATTGTTCAGGTCATGCCGAAGGTCATATATATGACCGCGAGTTGTTTTACCTCTGCATTTGCAATGAGGCAGGACGGGTTGGTGTTCGGCTTGAGTTTCCATTTTATCCCGACCATGTGGTGGTCGGTCAGCCACAATGCGCGATGGTGGTATGTGCTTCGGCGCCTCGTCGTCGAACTGAGGTAGCAACTTGTGCTTCAGGTAAATTTTGGCTGGGCGCTTGAGGCCGTATTCTTCGGCTGCTAGGATATCAGTCCATCTATCGTTGAGCAGATCTTGGTCAGCTTGAAGCTGCTGCTGCTTCTTTTTGAGGCTCCTTGAAGTGGCTATTAGCCGGCGCTTAAAGTGCTCCTGCTCCTGAGGTTCCTCGGGCATGGTAAAATCCTCGTTGCCGAGGCTCGCCTCATCCTCGAAGAGTGGAAGATAATTACTATCCTCTGAGTCTTCGTGCATGGCCTGTTTACCAGGGCTAACTTTCCCATCTTCCCATTCATCCTATTCAGCAGTTGCGTCAATGGGGTCTTCATTGTCTTCGGCACATTCCGGAGTGTTATCTTCTCCTGTGCCGGTGTTGCTGTCTTTGCTGCAGTGTGACTTAGGGTGGTGCCGCTGACGCTTGTGCTTTAATTGTATCTCGGGAGGTTTATCCTCAACTGGATCTTCCTTTTCATCGCCGCTATTCTCTTTTGGTGCATCCACCATGTATACATCATACGAGGAAGTGGCCGTCCAGCGTCCGGTAAATGGCAGGTTCTGAGCCTCTTCTTCTCCGGCCTCCCCATCCATATAGTCGATGTGGTCGGAGCCGTAATCGAGCATGTTTGTTAAGTCTTCGACGGTGGCTACGAAGTGGGCGGTGGGTGGGAAGCGAAATTCTCCGTCATCAGCCTCTGGTTCGAACCGGATACAATTCGGTTGTGCCCCCCCCCCCCCGCTAAGGGTAGTGATCTTAACGAGTTTAACACGTCGCCCAAGGGCGAGTGTCAGAAGATTTCTGCAGAGCTGAATTCGACGACCGATGGCCGATCAAGCTCGACGTACACGGACGCACAAGGCTCGGAACCTGTAGCCGGAGTTGAGTCCATGGTTTCGGTGACATAGATGTCACTTGAAGTTAAGTCTGTGTGCAGCTCCAACGCCGCTGAGTCTACGGCTTCCATGACGTGGTTGAGCTTCCCGTCTTCGGATGGCGCGATCTGCTTTAGATCTAGTGCCAGGGCAGCTACAGGTACTATCTCTTGCGTATGGACCGATGACAGATTTACATCATGTTCATCATGGTGGCCGGGAGCGGCTGCCGTGGTCTCGAATCCATCGAAGATCAAGTCTCCACGGATATCTGCGACGTAGTTCAAGCTTCCAAATCTGACCTGCTGGCCAGGGGCATAGCTTTCGACCTGCTCCAGATGGCCAAGCGAGTTGGCCCGCTGTGCGAAGCTGCCGAACACGAAGATCTGTCCAGGGAGGAAGACTTCCCCTTAGACAGCGTCGTTGTAGATGATTGAAGGATCCATCAAACCTTTTGAAGACGGCACAATGGAACTCTCAATGAAAGCACCAATGTCGGTGTCAAAACCGGTGGATCTCGGGTAGGGTGTCCCGAATTGTGCGTCTAAGGTCGATGGTAACAGGAGACGGGGGACACAATGTTTACCCAGGTTCGGGGCCTCTCTGTGGAGGTAATACCCTACTTCCTGCTTGATTGATCTTGATGAATATGAGTATTACAAGAGTTGATCTAACACGAGATCGTAATGGCTAAACCCTAAATGTCTAACCTCTCTAACTATGATTATATATATATATATATATATATCTCCATCCGGACTAAGGCCTTCGGTTTATATAGACACCGGAGCGGACTAGGGTTGTACAAGGTCGGTTATAGAGAAAGGAATCTTCATATCTGGTCGCCAAGCTTGCCTTCCAAGCCAAGGAGAGTCCCATCCGGACATGGGAGAGAGCTTTCGATCTTGTATCTTCCAACCCATTAGTCTGGCCCATGTCCAATAGGCCGGATGCCCGAGGACCCCTTAGTCCATAACTCCCTCACCCTTGACAGATTGCCTTGAATAAAACTCCTCCAGCAAGGCCCAACCTTGGTTTTAACATTTGCCACCTAAGTCATTCTTCTCTTGGGTTCTCCGGCTAGTGCTCCTCTGATTGTTGGTCCGAACTGAGTTGATCTCGGAGCCACCTCAGGGAAACTTGAGGGTTGGTTTTACTCGTAGGACATCTCATCCGGTGTGCCCTGAGAACGAGATATGTGCAGCTCCTATCAGGATTTGTCGGCACATTCAGGCGGCTTTGCTGGTCTTCTTTTACCATTGTCGAAATGTCTTGTAACCGGGATTCCGAGACTGATCGGGTCTTTCCGGGAGAAGGAATATCCTTTGTTGACCGTGAGAGCTTGTGATGGGCTAAGTTGGGACACTCCTGCAGGGTATAAACTTTCGAGAGCCATGCCCGCGGTCATGTGGCAGATGGGAATTTGTTAATATCAGGTTGTAGAGAACTTGACACTGGAATTAATTAAAATGAATCAACCGCGTGTGTAAGCATGATGGTCTCTTTTCGGCGGAGTCCGGGAAGTGAACACGACCTTGTGTTATGCTTGAACGTAAGTAGTTTCAGGATCACTTCTTGATCACTTATAGCTTTTTCGACCGTTGCGTAGCTTCTCATCTTACTCTTATTTGTGTATGTTAGCCACCATATCTGGTTAGTGCTTGCTGCAGCTCCACCTCATTACCTTATCCTACCCATAAGCTTAAATAGTCTAGATCTCGCCGGTGTGAGTTGCTGAGTCCTCGTGACTCACGGATACTTCCAAACAGTTGCAGGTGCCGATGATACCAGTGCAGGTGATGCTACCAAACTCAAGTGGGAGTTCGACGAGGATCTAGGTCGTTACTATGTTTAATTTCCTGATGATCAGTAGTGAAGCCCAGTTGGGACGATCGGGGATCTAGCATTTCGGGTTGTCTTCCTTTATTTTGGTTCCATAGTCGGACCTTTGATTGTACTTTGGTTGATGTATGTTTAACTTGTTATTTGTGTGAAGTGGCGATTGTAAGCCAACTCTTTATCCCTTCCTTATTCAGTACATGGGATTGTGTGAAGATTGCCCCTCTTGCGACAAATCCACCATGCGATTATGCCTCTAAGTCGTGCTCGACACGTGGGAGATATAGAAGCATTGTGGGTGTTACAAGTTGGTATCAGAGCCAACCCCGACTTAGGAGCCCCTGCTTGATCGAATCGTTGATATTGTTGAGTCTAGAACAAAATGTTTTGAGTCTTAGGATTATATATATATATATCGGAGAGTAGGAGTCTTTTTACTCCCCAGTCCCTTCATCGCTCTGGTGCAGCCTCCTGACGTAGAAGTTTTGACTTTCCTCTCCTCAAATTTCACTTAAAAAAATTTAGGATCATGCGGGTATCTTGGAATCGTTCTGATATTCTTGTCACGAGAACATTGTTCTTGGTGCCTCCTGACACTTAGGGGTTATTGCAGTGTCCCGGGGAGTTGAGCTCAGAGGTGTTGACTTCACAATTTTATCGTTGTGGTTCTGGAATACCTGAGTTCACTGACATCGAAAATCTCTTTTATGCAGTTGTTGGTGAGATAACCTCGACGCCACCTAGTACTGGGTGGGAGTTCGGGAGTATTGCCATAACTCGTATAACGGATGCTTTTCGAAGGTTGAGGTACATGATTTCTGAAGGTTTCTTGGTTATGTGTTGAAGGATGGATACAACTAGATGTAGGGGTTGTTTGTTTGGGTGAGATATTATGCTTCCCCTGTTTCCCCAACACCTGATTGCATAACCAAAAAGTTTTTGGAGTTTATAGGTGGGAATTCAAGTAGCTCTAGTATTTCTTCCCGCATATATTTGGTTTGTGATTGGGTAATCCTTACCACTTTTTTGTTCCTAATCGTACCTTGCTGTTTCGTTCATCAACCTTTATCTAAGTGGCTTCTCAACTTAATGGAAGTGTGAAGATTTACTTTGGAATTCATTCGTTCATCCTTGTTCGAATGTTTATTGGGAAGACTATATGTTGCAACTTCTATTCATTGATTCAGCTTGAATATTTGTCTATCAAGAATCTAACGGATGTCATCCTCTTCAGAATGGATCCTCCAACGCATCTGAATCTGGAACGCAATGGTGGGAGTTAGGCGAACCCTCCGCCACCACCTCCCCCTTCGGGGGCATGGCAAGCTGTCATGAAAGCCACCAACGCCAACACTTAGATGCTTTTGCAACTCTTGCAAAGAGTGCAACCAAGGTCAAGGCAACCAAGGAAATCAAGGCCAAGGGAATTTCAACAATCACCCTCTGTTTGCTACCCTCAACCAGTTCCTTGCAAATCAGCCGAAGTCTTTCAGCAAGTGTGTCGAGGCCACAGACGCCGACGATTGGCTCATGGACATCTACAAGCATTTTGAATGTAGAAATGTCAGGCCTGAGGACTTTGTCAAGTTCTCTTCATTTCAACTCAAGGACCAAGCTACTGATTGGTATCAACAATACAAAGATTCCAGAGGAGGTCGTGTGATTACTTGGGATGATTTCCACCGAGACTTCAAAGCTCATCATATTCCAACAAGTGTTGCTGAGAGCAAGCGTGAGGAGTTCCGCAATCTCAAGCAAGGCAGCATGTCCATGTACCAATACGACATCCAGTTTCATAAACTTGCTTGCTTCGCTAAACAAGACGTTCCTGACGAAAAGAGTATGATCTATCAATTCCGACGTGGCCATGGAGAAGATATGCAGTTAGCTCTCGTGCTTCTTGAGCCGACTGAGTTCGATCAATTCTATAACATGGCTCTCAAGAAAGAAGCTGCTCAGCTCAAGTGTGAGGCTTCAAAGAAGAGAGTCAGGGATGCAGTTCAATCTTCTTCTTCCTCACAAGTGGCAGCTAAGCAACAAAAGTTCTGGCTTCCTCCTCCTCCATTTCACCAGCCCTACCAGCAGAAGAGCAAAGGTGGCCATGGATCTTCCCACCCACCCAACCCAGGCTATCAGAACAAATCCCAGTCTCAAGCTCCAAGGTCAAGTGCTCCTTATCATCATCCGCTCTCAGAGGTGACTTGCAACAAGTGTCAGCAGAAAAGGCACTATGCAAACAGCTTCAACCAAAGGCACCATCCGCCTCCTCCTCATGTGAGATCTTCAAGAAATGCAGTGGTCAAGCAAAATCCCAAGAAAGCTAAGGTGAACATGATGAACGTAGCTCAGGCAGAGGATTCTTCAGAAGTGATCATGGGAACCTTTCAGTTAACTCCATTCCTGCTAAAGTCTTATTTGATGCTAGTGCATCGTATTCTTTCATGTCATATCCATTTGAACTGGAGCACAATGTTGACACAGAGATCTTGTCCAAAGTTATGCAAGTTGTTTCTCCGGGAAAGCTTATGACTTCTAGTTTGGTTGATCCCAATGTCTCTATCCAGTTGGGCAAATATAAATTTCTGTCTCCTCGAATTGTTCTTGGTGACTCAAATATTGATCTAATTATCGGCATGGGCTAGCCTTCTAAGCACAAGGCTCAGCTTTATTGTGCTGCCGGGGAAATTCAATTGACACACTCTTCTGATGATGTGATCATCTATGCCGCTTGGGACGAAACCATTTGACTGTTTTCTCTAAATGCGAAGGGCGAGTTGAATGCCATCTCTCAGATTCCAGTCGTTTGTGAATATCAATACGTCTTTCCAGAAGAGCTTCCAAGAATGCCTCCACACTGGCCAGTTGAATTCGTTATCGATCTAGAGCCTGGCATGGAACCTGTTTGCAAGTGTCCTTACAAGCATGGACCAGAGGAGTTGAAGGAATTGAAGAAAAAGCTCGATGAACAAGAGTGTCTGGGTCTGATCAGACCGAGTTCATATCCATGGGGTTGTGGTGTTCTTTTTGTCAAGAAGAAGGATGGAATGGACCGACCCTGCGTCGACTAGCGTGTATTGAACAAGAAGACAATTAAGAACAAGTATCCACTTCCGAACATCAATGAGCTATTCGAGCAACTTAAAGGTGACAAAGTTCTCTCCAAGCTTGACCTTCATATGGGTTATCATCCGATTCGCATTCGTGAAGAAGATATCCCCAAGACAGCATTCAGAACAAGCTATGGTTCTTATGAATATACTGTCATGTCTTTCGGCCTTGTCAATGCTCCTCCAAAGTTCTCTCGCATGATGAATTTCATCTTCAACCCTTACACAAATGATTTCATTCTGGTGTATCTCGATGATATCTTGGTCTTCTCCAAGAATAAGGAGGATCATGCCAAGCATTCGAGATTGTTCTCGACAAGCTTAGAGACCATCAATTCTATGCAAAGTTTTCCAAGTGTGAGTTTTGGCTTGATGAAGTTTTTTACCTTGGTCATATCATCTCCTCCAAGGGCATCGTTGTTAATCCCTAGAAGGTGTCTGCAATTGTGAACTAGGAACCTCCTCAGAATATCAAGCAGCTCCGAAGTTTTCTTGGACTTGCAAGTTATTGTTGAAGATTCGTTGAGAATTTATCTAAGATTGCAAAGCCTCTTTCCAACCTCCTCTAGAAGCATGTCAAGTATGTCTAGACGCCTGAGTGTGACATTGCTTTCAACACCCTCAAAGAGAAACTTGTCACAGCTCCTGTCTTGACTCCTCCTGATGAATCCAAGCCATTTGAAGTTTTCTGTGATGCCTCCTTGCAAGTTCTAGGTGTTGTGTTAGTGCAAGAGAAGAAAGTTGTGGCCTACACCTCTTGCCAGTTGAAGCCCAATGAAATGAAATACCCCACACATGATCTTGAGTTGGCGGCAGTTGTCCATGCATTAATAACATGGAGACATCTCTTGTTAGGAAGTCAAGTGGACATTTTTCACAGATCACAAGAGCCTCAAGTACATCTTCACTCAACCCAACCTCAACCTCAGGAAGACTCGTTGGGTCGAAATGATTCAAGAGTACAATCCGAGTATTGAATATACTCTAGGCAAGGCCATTGTCATTGCAAATGCTTTGAGTAGGAAGGCTTATTGCAACAGCTTAATTCTCAAGCCCTTCCAACCGGACCTTTGTGAAGTTTTCCGCAAACTCAATCTCCAAGTTGTTCCTCAAGGCTTTCTTGCCAACCTTCAAGTGTCTCCTACTTTGGAAGATAAAATTTGTGAGGCACAACTCCTTGATACCATGGTGAATAGAGTGAAACATGGTATTGCCAAGAGCCAAGCCAAATACAAGTGCCATCGCATTGATGACAAAGACACTTTATTGTTCGAGGACCGGATTGTGGTTCCTAAAGGTGATCTAAGGAAGGTCATAATGAACGAGGTGCACAATTCTCTTCTTTCCATTCATCCTCGAAGTACGAAGATGTACCATGACCTCAAGCAGTCGTATTGGTGGACTCGAATGAAGCGAGAGATTGCTCAATTCGTGAATGAATGTGATGTCTGCCGAAGGGTGAAAGCAGAACACCAACGACCAGCGGGTCCCCTCCAACCTCTTCTTATTTCAGAATGGAAGTTTGACCATATTGACATGGACTTCGTGACTGGATTTCCCAAGTCCATGCGTGGAAATGATGCTATCTTCGTTGTCATCGACAAGGTTACTAAAGTGGCTCATTTCCTTCCAATCAAAGAATCTATCACAGCAGATCAGTTGGCAGAGCTATACACCTCCAGGATTGTCTCCTTGCACGGCATTCCACAATTGATATCTTCTGATCATGGAAGCATCTTCACTTCTATGTTCTGGGACTCCTTCTAGAAGGCCATGGGCACCAACATTCACTTCAGCATAGCTTTCCATCCTCAAACAAGCAGCCAAGTCGAGCAAGTAAATCAAATTCTCGAAGATAAGCTCGGGTCTTGTGTCATCTCTTTCGGTATGAAGTGGGAGGATTGTCTTCCATATGCCGAGTTCTCCTACAACAAAAACTTCCAAGCGAGTTCGGGCAAGGCCCCATTCGAAATTCTCTATGGAAGAAAGTGTCGTACTCCTCTCAATTGGTCAGAGATTGGTGAATACCAACTTCTTGGCCATGACTTGATCATAGAAGCTGAAGAAATGTGTAAAGTCATCCGTGAAAATCTCAAAGCCACACAATTGCGCCAGAAGAGTTACTATGATAGCAAGCACCGTGACTTGACTTTCGAGATCGGAGACCATGTCTACCTCCGCGTATCTCCAATGAAAGGTACTCGATGCTTCGGTATCAAAGGGAAGCTTGCCCCGAGATATGTGGGTCCATTCAAGATCATTGGTAAAACAGGCGACCTCGCCTATCAACTCAAGCTTCCGTCCAACTTCACAAACATGCATGATGTGTTTCATGTGTCACAGCTTCGCAAGTGATTCAAGACCCCCGAGCACACTATCAACTCCGAAGAGATTGATCTCGAAGAAGATTCGTCTTATCATGAGCATCACGTTGCTATTCTTGAAGAAACCGAGCGCAAGACTCTTAACAAGTCAATCAAATTCCTGAAAGTGAAGTGATCACACCATTCTGACCGAAAAGCCACCTGGGAACGCGAGGATCACCTCCATTCTGAATATCCAGAGTTCTTTCAGTCCTAGATCTCGGGACAAGATCCTCTTGTAGTGGTGGAGTGTTGTAACACCCCGGATGTAACTTTCAATATTTATAACTCCGACTCTTGCCATTTTCGGTGATGTGACATGATATTCCCTCCGTGGTTGGGTTTTGTCTTTCGCTTTGTATTTTGTTCATGTCATGCATTTCATATCATGTCATCATGTGCATCGCATTTGCATTCATGTTCGTCTCATGGATTCGAGCATTTTCCCCGTTGCCCGTATCGCAATCCGACACTCCCACATGCACCCGGTACACCCCTCTTGTCTCTTTCCGTTAGCGGGAGAAAAACATTCTCGGAATGGGCCGAGATTTATCAAGTGGCCTTGGTACACCACCTGTAGACCGCCTGTCAAATTTCGTTCCATTTGGAGGTAGTTTGATGCCTCAACGGTTAAACGGGTAACCGCAAAAGCGTCTTTGTGTTGCAGGCCAACACCCCTCCAAAACAGCCCAATAACCCATCTAAACCACCTCCATGTTCTCCTCCGTTGGATCACGATCGTGTGGGCGAAAACCGCACCTCATTTGGACACTCCTAGCTCCCTCTACCGATAAATACACACCTCCTCCCAAAAATTCACGCAGATGAAACCCTAGCCCTGCTCCCCTCGCGCCGCCGGACATTTCCCCGCCACCGACGGACGTGTCTGCACCGCCGCCCAACGAATCCGAGGGAGACACGTGGTTCCCGCCGTTCCCCGCCGTAGCTGCCCTGCCAGGCCCGCGCGGGGCCCTCCCTTCCCCCGCGCCGCCGCCGCCCGGTCTCCAGCCGCCGCCATCGCTTCGCCGCCTGCCCCGGCGACCTCCGCCGCCGCTTCCTCGCCGACCACACCAAAGCCCCACCAGAGCCGCTGCCCTCCACCGCATCGGGCTCGTCACGGCCCAGAACCGGCGCAACCCCGCCCGGATCCGGCGCCCCCCTCGTCGGAGCGCCTTGCCAACCACCTCCGGTCGCCGCGTCTCCCTCTTCTTCGGTGGATCCATGGCAAACCTCGAAGGCCACACCCAAACCATAGATTCCAGAGGGTAAAATTCCTTCCAAGTCCTCAAGTCTATGATATTTTCATGTTAGTAGCATTTTCATGCATGTTACTGTCCATTATGATGCCATTTGCAGCGTTGCAAGAGTGCTATAAAATGTTAAGTGGTGGTTCTTAACAGAACATGGTGATTTGTCGTTTTTGTTGCGTTTGGTGTGTGCACGCTATGAGCATGAGGTCTACATTTGTTTTTAACTACATCATCCCATCTTTACATGAGTGCAAGTTTTGTATTTGTGTGATCTATGTGGTTACTATAACAAGCATGCAAAGTAGGCTCCGTGATGTTACTGTTTTCAGGCACTTAGGATTTTGCTAAGTCCTTTTCCTACTGTTATTTTGAGATACTTCAGTAAGGATATTTAGCTCATATGGTTATTCTCTATCCATTCATGCCTCTGGTTGCAATTATGGAGTGTTCTAGAATGTCATTTTCTTGCTCTACTTTTGCTAAATAATGTTCTTGGCAGATTGTGAACATGATAATCAATATTTCCATGTGTTTTGCTAGTGATCCATGCGTCCTATGAACTTGCTCTTGCTATGTTTAGCTTTATGAACATGTCTTATTACTGTTGGTGTGCTTGTGTTGTCATTTAATGCTTTGTGGTGAGTGGAATGAGCTTGCAAAGTTGCTATCGTGAATCTGTTTTCTGCCATGTCCTTAATTTCACAAAGTCTGAAACTGGTAATATAACTTGCTATGTTTACATGGGTGCCATCATATCGTTTGTCCCTTTTTGGATCATGTTTAGTCAGGGAGTTTTGTTCTATGCATTTAGTAGAATCATGCCATGGCTTTTTTTCTATGATATGTTCCTGTAGCATGTTGTTTTCTTGCTCTGAACATTGCTTCAGGATGTTGTTTTTGACATGTTAGTATTTTCACTTTGCCATGCTTGTTTGAACCTGTTGCTGTGTGATTTAGCCATAGCTCAGTGTTCATGTTTTGTCAAGCATCTCTTGTACATCACTTCCATATGCTTTGTTGCTATGTTGGAGTGCAGTAGCTTAGTTTCTTGTTGCATTCTAAGTGCTATCATGCTGTTAATCGCAGGTTTGCACCATTCTTGTGTTGCTTGTCATTTGCAAACCGTGCATCCGTTTCTGGTGATCCTTATATCGATTTCGACCAAAATCACCTCATCTTTCCAGCGGCATACTTCGTTTGCCAAGTTGATGCCTTGATCATTCTTTCCCTTCCGGAGCACGCATATGCATTACATATCATATCTTGCACAGCATGCCATGTATTGCATCATGTTGCTTGTGCATTGCACTGTGATTGATTATTGTTCCATTGCTTGTGTTCTTAGTTTGGGTAGAGCCGGGAGACGAGTAGGTTAACGAGGAACCCGTTTAGTACGCTAACGAGGATCAAGGTTTCGACAACTCTGAGAACATTGCAGGCAAGATGACCATACCCTCGCTATCACTTCTATCTTTGCTTGCTAGTTGTTCGTTCTATTGCTATGTCACGCTACCTACCACTTGTTATATCATGCCTCCCATATTGCCATGTCAAGCTTCTAACCCACCTTCCTAGCAAACCGTTGTCTGGCTATGTTACTGCTTTTGCTCAGCCCCTCTTATAGCGTTGCTAGTTGCAGGTGAAGTTGAAGTGTGTTACATGTTTGGAACATGGATATGTTGGGATATCACATTATCTCTTATTTAATTAATGCATCTATATACTTGGTAAAGGGTGGAAGGCTCAGCCATATGCCTGGTGTTTTGTTCCACTCTTGCCACCCTAGTTTCCGTCATACTAGTGTTATGTTCCTTGATTTTGCGTTCCTTACGCGGTTGGGTGTTATGGGAACCCCTTGACAGTTCGCTTTGAATAAAACTCCTCCAGCAAGCCCAACCTTGGTTTTACATTTGCGTAACAACCTATGCCTTTTTCCCTTGGGTTTCCGGAGCCCGAGGGTCATCTTTATTTTAGCCCCCCCCCCACGGGCCAGTGCTCCTCTGAGTGTTGGTCCAACCTGTCAGTCGCCGGTGGACACTAGGGGCAACTCTGGGTTAGCCTACCGGAATCTTGGATAGTCCGGTGTGCCCTGAGAACAAGATATGTGCAGCTCCTATCAGGATTTGTCGGCCCATTTGGGCGGCTTTGCTGGTCTTGTTTTACCGTTGTCAAAATGTCTTGTAATCGGGATTCCGAGTCTGATCGGGTCTTCCCGGGAGAAGGAACATCCTTCATTGACCGTGAGAGCTTGTGATGGGCTAAGTTGGGACACCCCTGCAGGGTCTTGAACTTTCGAAAGTCGTGCCCGCAGTTATGGGCACATGGGAATTTGTTAATATCCGGTTGTAGAGAACTTGACACTTAACTTAATTAAAACTAATCAACCACGTGTGTAGCCATGATGGTCTCTTTTCGGCGGAGTCCGGGAAGAGAACACGGTCTCGTGTTATGCATAAGCGTAATTAGCTTCAGGATCACTTCTTGATCACTATTAGCTTCTGGACCGTGCGTTGCTTCTCTTCTCGCTCTCTTTTGCATAAGTTAGCCACCATATATGCTAGTGCTTGCTGTAGCTCCACCTCACTACCTTTTCCTACCTTTAAGCTTAAATAGTCTTGATTGCGAGGGTGTGAGATTGCTGAGTCCCCGTGACTCACAGATACTTCCAAACAGATGAAGGTGCCGATGATGCCAGTGCAGGTGACGCAACCCAGCTCAAGTGGGAGCTCAGTGAAGATCTTGATCGTTGTTTTGTTTCGTTTCCTGTTGATCAGTAGTGGAGCCCAGTTGGGATGATCGGGGATCTAGCATTTGGGGTTCTCTTCTTTTATTTTGGTTCCGTAGTCGGACCTTTGACTGTACTCTGGATGATGTATGTTTAACTTCTATTTGTGTGAAGTGGCGATTGTAAGCCAACTCTTTATCCCATTCTTATTCAGTACATGGGATTGTGTGAAGATTACCCCTCTTGCGACAAAACCACAATGCGGTTATGCCTCTAAGTCGTGCCTCGACACGTGGGAGATAAAGCCGCATCGTGGGTGTTACACCACACCTGCATATTACAATTCTGGTCAACCTTTTGGCACCCCGTCGGATGCGCGATAGCCCATCCATTGGACACGATGGTGATATATGGACCGTGTGTGATAGTGGGCAAATACATACACATCCGAGAACACGAGCCCATATACGCCATCAGGGAACCGTTTCGGGCTTCGAGCCCAAAACCATCAATAAATTTGCAGCTTGTTTCCCGTCACTTTCCAGATTACCGTGCAATAAGTAATTGAAAATCTGTTCACACTGATCAAACCTAATTGCGTTCACATTTAGCACTGGGCTATAAAACTACCCACTCGAAAATTACTGCACATTCCTCGAATCTCCACATTCCTCTCCTCATCTCCAAGAAATAGGTCTTTCCTGTCAAGTCATTCTGCCATGACCGGTAGGAGGAGTTCAGGTTCGACATATAACCAGGGAGCAAAGACCAAGGCCGCGGAAGCACTAGAGAGGTCCTGCCACTACGTGGAAGCCACACCAGAGATGTCATGGCGCGATGCGAACCCCTCGAATGAGTTCTCACGGGCAAGCATGGGCTCTCACAAGCGCATATGTCGCGTCAGCGAACGCGAAGAGCTAATGGTGTTGAAGACCTTGGACAGCGACGATGACACTCTCGCTGGCCTAAATAAGTAGATGTCGGGCCCATCGGACTAGGGGTACCCTAGCCCATATGCCTGGGGGCCAGTGCGCGGCGCTGCCAATAGGCCCAAGATAGCCCCCCTATGGACTTCATGAGCCAGGCCCTCGCGAGGACTCTGCCTCGCGAAGGTCACGTCATGGAGGTTCTTCAAGGGGCTCGTGAGGTGGCTTCCAGAATCTGCCTCCCAAGACCCCTTGCGGAGGCATGCAGGTCAAGGATTAGATGGAGAAGTCACGCAGCCCTACACCTCCACGTGGGTGACACACGCGATGACGAGCGAAGCCAGAAGGGTGCCAGCAGGCGCAGATAAGGAGGTTTTCCTCTTTCGTGCTAAGGGAACATGGACGGCGCGTCCATTCCCGAAGCAATCCCCAAAGGTTGCCATTTTGGTGCAAGGAGACCGGGGCAGCGGGCCTCGCCAGGACGGAGGTCATCACCGAGCCAACCAACCCATTGTGGCAAGAAGATTTTGTAGGAGAAGACCACCTTTAGTCAGGATAAGTTGCACTCCTATTCCTCTTGGAATTTGGCCATTGTGGCAACCCTTCCCTCCTATAGTTTTTGGGGGAAGAGGACCGTGGCCACTATAAGTATAGGCTACATGCCAGCATACGAGGGACCTTCTTTTGGACCAAATCCAACGTTCCCTCGAGCCATCGGAGCCTCCCGAGACAGTTCGTCCTCCTTGTACCCACATACTCACACCTCCTCGAGATGCAGTCCACACAAAGTAGGTGTAGCGTCTTACACCGAAAGGTGGCCCGAACCTGGGTAAACTGTTATGTCTGTGTTTTTCTTCCCTTTCGCTCGAGCACGCCGGAGCATCACCATGAAGTAGTGGGCAGTGAGATGGAGCTTAGTGGAGTTCTGTGAGCACACCCCAGAGTTCGAACCTTCCTTGGGTCCGTGGAGCCCAGATTACGACATTTCGCAAGTTAGGAAGGGGTGTGTCCAAGCTCTTCCACTCCGCTCCAGTTCTTGCTCCACCATCCACATGGCTGACGCTCGCCGTGTTCGTGCCGAGCGGCAGGCAGTTGCGTCACCCAGACGGAGCCTGTGGTCGTGCTGAGTGCCGCCACTCCACCTCAGTCATGGCTAACACCGCCACCAACCCTGTCGCTCATGAGCAGAAGAGCTCCTTCCTGCTCCCGCCCGCGCCCGCGCCTCTCGCCCCCTCCGCCGACCGCCGCCTTCTTCCAACTCCGGCGCCGCCGCACTCCATGGCTGACGCCGCCCCAACTCCAGCGAGCCGCACCGCCATCGGGCCGCCCCGCCCCCGCACCACCTCGCTGACCAGCCGCCGCCTCGCCCTCGCCTCCCCTCACCCGGATCCGGTCCCCGGCGAGCTCCTCCGGCCACTAGAAGCTCCGGCCACCGCGTCCCCGTCGCCGGTGAACAGTACACCGGCGATCCTCGAAGTTCGCGCCGGCTGGATCTAGATCTGGGAGTCCTCGGGTTGACCTAATTTTCCCTCGAACCTTATTTTTTTGCAATATTCATCATGTCGTAACTCCGCATCCGTAGCTCTGATTTGCGTGTGTAGCATATAAAAATGTTCGTCTCAGAGAGTACATCATTTGTCTCATTGCATCATTTTCATTTGAGCTCATTTTGGTGCCCGAAATACTGTTGGAAGAGGGCTATGTGATAAAATTGTCAGATCTGTTTCATCAAATAGATATTTGTCATTTTTGTCATGATCAATGTGTGCATGATATGCTCCTAAGCTCTACATGAGTTTTGTTATATGCCATGTCATATTTATAGTGGTGCTTACCATGTATTTTTGTGATATGTGTGTTGACTAGCACAAGCTTGCAAAGTAGCGTACTCGGTAATGCTGATTTCAGGGACTTAGAATTTCACAGTCCTTGTCCTGATTTTGTCATTATGCCATATGTTCATGTTGTTTCCTAGTGATCCATGCCTCTTTTGAGGATGATCAGTAAGGATGTTTTGTTAATATTGTGGTGCTCTATCCACCCATGTCTTTATTTGCATTTATGGAGCAACCTAGATTGAGTAAATCGAGCTCTACATTTGCTATTTCGTGAATCCTGGCAGATTGTTGACTTGTTAGCGATTTTGCCGAGGATGTTGCTATTGATCCGTGCATGCTATGTTGTTGTTATTGCCATGTCTAGCTTCTATGCCATGTATACTTGATGTGTGTATGCTTAGTTTGTCATTCCATGCTCTGTAGTGAGTGCATCGAGCTCGTGAACATGCCTACTCGTTACCTGAATTGCATGCTCCAGTTTTTCACTAAGTCTGTAATCTGATTATGTTTTTGCCATGTTCACGTACTTGCAATTGTATTTTCTGTTCCCTTTTGGCTCAAGGTCACTAAGGGACTTTTGTTAAGTCCTTTGAGTAGCTTCATGTCATGCCTTGCTTTGCCATGTTAAGTTCCTGTAGCATATAGTTTTCATGCTCTAAAGTGTGCTACCTGGTGCTAAATTCCAGACTTGTGTTAATTTTACTAAGTCTGAAACCTGTTATCATTTGCACTTTTGCCATGCTTGTTTGAACCTGTTAATGGATGAAATAGTTGTAGCTCAGTGTTCATCTTTTGTCAAGCATCATGAGCGGATCCCTGCCATGTATTTTGTTGTCATGTTTGAGTGTTGTAGCATATTTATATTGATGCATTTAGATGGCTACTTGTTGATTATCGCAGACTGGTGCCATATTTGTTTTGCTTGCCATTTCCAAACCGTGCATCCGATTCCGGTGATCTTCATATCGATTTCAACCGAAATCACCTCACCTTTACGGTGGAACTCTTGGATTTCCATGTTGAGGCCAGGGTCAATCATTCCTCTTCAAATCTTGCATATGCATCACATACCGCATCCCGCATAGCATACCATGTTCGCATCATGTTGCTTCAGCATTACACGTGGTTGATTGTGTTCCTTTTGCTTGTTGTCTTGCTTGTGTAGAGCCGGGAGACGAGTTCACGAACGAGGAGCCCATTGAGTTTTCTTACGAGGACCAAGTCAACTCTGACAACTTTGCAGGCAAGATGATCATACCCTCGAAATCACTTCTATCTTTGCTTGCTAGATGCTCGCTCTTTTGCCTACCCAAACCAAACAGCCCCTTCTTATTTGAACCTAGTACAAGATTAAACTCCATGAAGTAGCTTCACCTCTAAAAATAGAAGAAAAAAATAGGTGACGTTGGACCATACGATCGAGAGGGGCTGACAGGTAGAAAATGATGCACATGCAGCGACGTAGCGAGCTGGGGAATTAGAGCTATGGCGGTTTCGAAGGAAGATATACCTGAAGGACATCGGGATGTGGATAGGTGGGCGGAGGGAGGCTAGATCCGCCCACACTAGGGCAACGATGAAGGGATCGGAGGACCTCCCGCGCCGGCGCTCGACCAGAGATAACGGTGCGGCCGGCAGTGGATCTCCTCCCTCGCTGTCGACGACGGCCTAAATGCTGCCCCTCCTCCCTTTCACCAGCAGAGAGGGATACGTCCGGATCTGTAACCAGCGGTGAGGATAGAAAGACATTGTTTTTTGAAGGGAGAAAGACAGTGTTACCACCCCTATCTTGTTTAGATCTGGAGAGGATGAGAGTGTGTGAATAGAGCAACCCTAGCAAGCAAGCGCGGAGGCTCCGGCCTATATATACGTAGTGGGGTAGTTTTCCTTTTTCACTCCATCAAAACAATCGTTTCAAATTGTGTACTATGTGCTAGGTCACCATTTTTTTAGTTGTTGATTGTTTTTTGAGATAGCTACCCGCTTGTTCCAAGTGGTGTTACGGTGTGCCAGGTCGCACTTTGTATCGTTCAAGTCTGGTACAAGTCCCTCCATTAAATGAACAACCAACCCCTCGTAAAAATTGTGAACAAGCCCACGGCTAAAATTATCGGAAATGTGGGTTGCCCCAACATGCATTATTATTTGTATTTTCTAGTCCCTCCATTCCTAAATATAAGTCTTTTTTATTAGCCATACCTAAGACACGATTTTTTTTATTAGCAATGAACCACACATGTCATAGACACAAAAGGTGTGGCAAGATTCCCTTAGGCAAGCCAAAGTGTGTCTAACAATTTGAGCAACTCAAGTTAGGCAAGTGTGGCAAGTGTGGGAAAAATAATGTGGCAACATAAGACAAACATAGTCACAATCCAAACAGCCCTGTAATTTTTTGTGACATGCATGAAAATTTGGTTAGTTAAATTTATAGTCAAAATTTGGCAAGGTGCATCAAATCAACACATGCAAGTATCAAAAGGGAAGTCATGGCATGCATGCGTTGTACTACCTCCGTTTCCAAATATAAGTCTTTTTAGGGATTGCAACAAGTCACTACATACGAAGCAAAATATGTCTACATACATCTGTATGTAGTAGTCCATTCGAAATGTGTAAAAATACTTATATCGAGTGCAGTGCTTTGATGTGTCGCGTGAACTCGTACAAGACCGAGAAGTTTTATTACTACAACGCCCTCTCCCTCGCGGACTGAGCTCCGGTGCCTTAACTACACCTGCCTTTGGCTGCATGACAGGTCGGCCAACCACCTGTTGGGCCCACCTGTCATAGACGCAAAGGCAGGAGCAGTAAGTCAATGAAGCTGCATCCCTCCCTCGCGCATGAGCGTGGTAGCTGGCAGGACTAGTAGGAGCTTTCTCTACACCCTTCTTGACGGCGGCGAACTTGCGGATGGAGTTGACCATCATGTCGTCCATGCGAGAGGCAAAGCCGGCGTCGGCGAGGGCTACGACGCCGGCGGTCGCCAGCACCGTCTGGAAGCACTACGCGGTGCGGAGCCGCAGGCTGGCGCCTTGGATGATTTGGTACAGCTGACTGCCGCTCGCGACCATCGCCTCCATAGGTGCTTCTAGCTTCTGGTCACATGGTCTTGGATTGGAGTGAGCAGTGTTGCGCAGAGACTAAGGAGTAGACGGATTGGAGTGGTGGGGCGCCTTTATATGAGAATCCAAACTCTGTTGCATTCACATCGTGGTGGCTCTATTCTACTTCTCCAATTAATTCCCTTTGCATGTAGAGTAATTTGAGGATGCATCATTGACCGTTCAACGTCTCGTGAACCGCTACCCTCTCCCTCCTTGGCATTCAAGAAGCTATGGAGGCGACTGCCGCTCGCATCTATCGCGTGTCAGGAGACGTTCCCGTCGACGATGAGGTGCCTATGGTGACTTCGTAAATTTCAAGATGATAGTACTAGTATACTCAATATTGTGCACCACAACCAAGGCCGAGAGAAAAATGAGAGAACTACGTATTTATTTACGGTGTAGATTTACTCATTTTTTTCCATATGTACTCCATCTCGGTGTAGTCTAGTCACTTGTTGAAATCTCCAGAAAGGCAAATTCTCCTTTCTGGTTTACAGGGCTATACTAGCAAGTAATCCCTCCATCTGAAAATACTTGTCATCAAAATGGATAAAAAAGATGTATCTAGAACTAATATACATTTAGATACATCCCCTTTTATTCATTTTGATGACAAGTATTTCCGGACGGAGGAAGTACTACAATAGTGGGCTCACATAGCAATTTTGTCTCATGCAAGAGCCTGGCTATATGCGTGCTCCAAGGTTCGCAACTGCCACGTTCGGGTTGCACTTGGCTCTTCGCCTCTTCGAGAAGACAAATAATGATGTTACTACTACTTCTTCTACAGTATCGAATCCACTGCTGCACACTAGTGCAGAACCGGGCAATAGCACCGGTTCGTAAGGCCCTTTAGTGCCGGTTCAAGAACCGGCACTAAAGTTTCGACACTAAAGCCCCCCCCCTTTAGTACCGGTTCAGCATGAACCGGTGCTAAAGGGGAACCACATGGCATGAGCCAGCTCCGGGGGCCGGGAGCCCTTTAGTACCGGTTGGTAATACCAACCGGTACTAAATGGTTGTGGGTTTTTGTTTTATTTTGTATTTTTCAATTAAATTTGTGTTGTCAATTTAATTTAGGATTGTTTTACGTTATAATGAGTTGTAGTCATCATCATCATCATCGCATATTAATAAATAAATAAACTCTAGCTAGCTAAAAAACATCGTAGTCATCTAATTACCACTATTTAATCATCATAGTCATTACCGCTAGCTATCTAATCATCATCAATGCTGGCTAGCTTAAAGAGGAAACATTCACTTTGTAACAGAAGCAAAGATATCATCAAGTTCAACATAATCATCACCAGCATCGAAGTTCAGGACACGGACATGAGACAAGTACTAATTAAGAGCATGAACTAGTAGCTACTGATCCTACTGCTCCCTCTCAGGTAGAATAGCATAGAACATGTATAGCTCTCCTGATTCATCATACTGGAGCATGCAGATGAATCTGTCTCCTAATCTTGGGTTGCGCTTCTCCTTACTGCCCCCTAGTACTTCTCTGCGATCGTTAACAATTTTGCTCCAATCTTTCACTATTAAGCATTCTTCGCTTTCAGAAATCCTGAATGCACTCATGTGCAATGTAGGAAATCTTGGTCGTAAGCTAACCATTGACATGCGACCTTTTGTCTCGATCCACTGAGGCACAACTGTCATCAGAAATCCCTTTTGAACAACATCGTATAGTAATTAATATACTAAACAATGAAAGTTTAGCTTCAAAAATAATGTATGCAAAAGATGCACTAATTAAGGACAAATATTTAAAATGTTACCATCTTTTTATTATAGATGTGACCGTAGTTCAATACAATCACCATTGGTCGCACGTTTTGAGTACTAACATTTCTAAGTTTAGGAAAAAAATTGTCTTGACAGTATTAAGATCCTCAAGCCATGAAACATAATGACTTATCTCCTCGCAGTTTAGTTGAGCCCCGGGGCAGTAGTAGGTCCTGTCTACCAAGCGCCGGACATGTTTGCTTGAACCGAAATAAGCTGACAATACAAATTAGTTGTCAACTATTTTTGAATAAACTGTATGAAAGACATAAACATATGCATGCATGGTTGAGAAAAACTCACCAAATGGTAGAACTGGAGGCGTTTGCACATCGACCCAGATGTCTATATTACCTTCAATATCATCTTCCGGACGAATATCAAAGGTGATAACCATATCAGGCTCAAATGCATAAGCCTTGCATAGTGCTTGCCAAGTTTTGCATTCAAAATGGGTGTATGTGTCTCCATTATATAATTTGACGTTGAAAGTATACCCATGCTCCGTCTTCAAGTAAACTCTCTTTACCTCCATATCATCTATAGCACTAAAACCTATCTTATCCAAGACAAAAATTCTTGCATGGCAGGGGATGCGCTAGTAGAATAGTGAAAATTTAAAATTATAAGTTGAAGGAAATGAAGCATAAGTTTTGCATTCAAATAATAATTGACAAAGTGACTTACTGTATCAACTTCGAATGTCTCATCCAGCTTGATGCTGAAGCGCCTACCATCAACAAGGAAATTTTGGTCGCACAGGCCGTGCTGGTCTTCACAGTGTTCGCACATAATAAAATCTTTTTCGTCGTCAGATGACATTTCCTATGTTCATATAGGTGAAACATTAAACACCTATATCTAGCCAAATACATATTCATCTAACATTTGACATTAATATATCTAACTATATATTCAATTGACATTACTATATATTTAACTTTTCTATCTAATTCATCTAACATTCGACATTAATCTAACATTTATATAAACTCAAAATATATAAAAATTAAATAAACAGAAAAACTCATTAACAAATAATATTTTAATTAGATCATCAAATCTCATATACCTAAATTTTTCTTACTAAAAATAAACTAGTTATATTAATTATTGAACTAGTTCTAATCTCATATACCTAAATTTTCTTACTAAAAATAAACTAGTTATATTAATTATTCAACTAGTTCAAATCTCATATACCTAAATTTTCTTACTAAAAATAAACTAGTTATATTAATTATTCAACTAGTTCAAATCTCATATACCTAAATTTTCTTACTAAAAATAAACTAGTTATATTAATTATTGAACTAATTCAAATCTCATATACCTAAATTTTCTTACTAAAAATAAACTAGTTATATTAATTATTCAACTAGTTCAAATCTCATATACCTAAATTTTCTTACTAAAAATAAACTAGTTATATTAATTATTCAACTAGTTCTAATCTCTAGTTCGACAATTTTTCTATCTAGCTAGCTAATTCATCTAACATTCGACATTAATCTAACATTCGATCATCTAATTAACTTTTCTAAAAAACAGAAAATAAGTAAAAAAATGTGTGTGTGTGTGTGTATGTGTGTGTATACGTATATGTGTGTACGTATGTGTGTATGTGTGTGTGTATGCGTGTGTGGTATATGTGTGTGTGTGCGGCCCCGTACGCACGAGCGGGGGCGCCGGCGTACGGGGCGGTGGCGCCGGAATTCGGGGCGGCGGCGGGGACGGATGGCGGCGCGCGGCATTCGGGGCGGATGGCGCGCGACGCGGCGGCCGGGTACGCGCGAGGAGAGAGCGAGATACGTACGGACGGCGGTGCGGGACGACGACGGGACCGCGGCGCGGGACGACGACGGACGGCGGCGCGCGGCGTTCGGGGCGGCGGCGGGGATGACGACGACGACGGGCGACGGGCGGCGACGACGAGAGCGGCACGCGAGAGGTTGACGAAAGAAGTGGGGAGATGTAACTGAAATTTCGTAAGTGTTGTATATATAGGGTGAGCTTTTAGTACCGGTTGGAGCCACCAACCGGTACTAAAGGCCTACTTTGGCCAGGCAAAGAGGCGGGAAGAGCAGGCCTTTAGTACCGGTTGGTGGTTCCAACCGGTACTAAAGGGTGGTCTTTAGTACCGGCTGGAGCCACCAACCGGTACTAAAGGCCTTGCGCTGCCACCCCAAAGTTTAGTCCCACCTCGCCCGGCGAAGGGCAGCCGCACTGGTTTATAAACCCAGCCGCGGCTACCTCTTCGAACACCTGTATATAGCAGGCTTCGGGGCCTAATTAATTAGGGCGCGCTGCCCTGTGAGTTTGCTGGCCCTTCTGGGCCTGCATTTGCACACCCTAGATCTGGCAGGCCCACAGGGCAGCGCGCCAACAAATTTTTTATATAGTTTTTTCTTTTTTGCATTACTTATTTTCTTCTATTTATTTTTGAGTAGTTTTTTATATAGTTTTTTCTTTTCTGCATTATTTATTTTCTTCTATTTATTTCTGAGTAATTTTTTGTATAGTTTTTTTATTTTCTGCATTATTTATTTTCTTCTGGAAATTGAATGCTGCATACTGAACAATTAGGTAAATGACCGAAAAACAACAAATGATGTCAGAACATGTTGGAAATTGATGACGTGGCCATGTAACAGATGAGTTCTCGTCCGAAACCGTGATACTCGGAAAGAGTATGTCCAGTTTGTACCGAAGTGCGTCCATTTTTTGCCGTGACCCTCTCTACTCTTTCGCGCATACTATGCGGGTGATATGATGAAACCATGCCAAGTTTCAACATTTTCAGGATTCATTTTGTAGTGATTTTCAATTTCACGGTCATTTAGCTCTCTAAACAACTAGGTAAATGACGGAAAAACAACAAATGATGTCAGAACATGTTGGAAATTGATGACGTCGCTTTAAATGCTGGATACTGAACACAAAAGAAGTCCGGAGTTCAAATAAGTTTAAAAAACATTGAAGTGGCCATGTAACAGATGAGTTCTCGTCCGAAACCCTGATACTCGGAAAGAGTTTGTCCATTTTGTACACGAAGTGCGTCCATTTTTGCCGTGACCCTCTCTACTCTTTCGCGCATGCTATGCGGGTGATATGATGATACCATGCCAAGTTTCAACATTTTCAGGATTCATTTTGTAGTGATTTTCAATTTCACGGTCATTTAGCTCTCTAAACAATTAGGTAAATGACCAAAAAACAAGAAATGATGTCAGAACATGTTGGAAATTGATGACGTCGCTTTAAATGCTGCATACTGAACACAAAAGAAGTCCGGAGTTCAAATAAGTTTAAAAAACATTGAAGTGGCCATGTAACAGATGAGTTCTCGTCCGAAACCCTGATACTCGGAAAGAGTATGTTCAGTTTGTACACGAAGTGCGTCCAGTTTTGGCCGTGACCCTCTCTACTCTTTCGCGCATGCTATGCGGGTGATATGATGATACCATGCCAAGTTTCAACATTTTCAGGATTCATTTTGTAGTGATTTTCAATTTCACGTTCATTTAGCTCTCTAAACAATTAGGTAAATGACCGAAAAACAAGAAATGATGTCAGAACATGTTGGAAATTGATGACGTTGCTTTAAATGCTGCATACTGAACACAAAAGAAGTCCGGAGTTCAAATAAGTTTAAAAAACATTGAAGTGGCCATGTAACAGATGAGTTCTCGTCCGAAACCCTGATACTCGGAAAGGGTATGTTCAGTTTGTACACGAAGTGCGTCCAGTTTTTGCCGTGACCCTCTCTACTCTTTCACGCATGCTATGCGGGTGATATGATGATACCATGCCAAGTTTCAACATTTTCAGGATTCATTTTGTAGTGATTTTCAATTTCAGGGTCATTTAGCTCTCTAAACAATTAGGTAAATGACCGAAAAACAACAAATGATGTCAGAACATGTTGGAAATTGATGACGTCGCTTTAAATGCTGGATACTGAACACAAAAGAAGTCCGGAGTTCAAACAAGTTTAAAAAACATTGAAGTGGCCATGTAACAGATGAGTTCTTGTCCGAAACCCTTATACTAGGAAAGTGTTTGTCCAGTTTGTACAAGAAGTGCGTCCAGTTTTTGCCGTGACCCTCTCTACTCTTTCGCGCATGCTATGCGGGTGATATGATGATACCATGCCAAGTTTCAACATTTTCAGGATTCATTTTGTAGTGATTTTCAATTTCACGGTCATTTAGCTCTCTAAACAATTAGGTAAATGACCGAAAAACAAGAAATGATGTCAGAACATGTTGGAAATTGATGACGTTGCTTTAAATGCTGCATACTGAACACAAAAGAAGTCCGGAGTTCAAATAAGTTTAAAAAACATTGAAGTGGCCATGTAATAGATGAGTTCTCGTCCGAAACCCTGATACTCGGAAAGGGTATGTTCAGTTTGTACACGAAGTGCGTCCAGTTTTTGCCATGACCCTCTCTACTCTTTCGCGCATGCTATGCGGGTGATATGATGATACCATGCCAAGTTTCAACATTTTCAGGATTCATTTTGTAGTGATTTTCAATTTCACGGTCATTTAGCTCTCTAAACAATTAGGTAATGACCGAAAAATAACAAATGATGTCAGAACATGTTGGAAATTGATGACGTCGCTTTAAATGCTGGATACTGAACACAAAAGAAGTCCAGAGTTCAAATAAGTTTAAAAAACATTGAAGTGGCCATGTAACAAATGAGTTCTCCTCCGAAACCCTGATACTCGGAAAGAGTTTGTCTAATTTGTACACGAAGTGCGTCCAGTTTTTGCCATGACCCACTCTACTCTTTCGCGCATGCTATGCGGGTGATATGATCATACCATGCCAAGTTTCAACATTTTCAGGATTCATTTTGTAGTGATTTTCAATTTCACGGTCATTTAGCTCTCTAAACAATTAGGTAAATGACCGAAAACAACAAATGATGTCAGAACATGTTGGAAATTGATGACGTCGCTTTAAATGCTGGATACTGAACACAAAAGAAGTCCGGAGTTCAAATAAGTTTAAAAAACATTGAAGTGGCCATGTAACAGATGAGTTCTCGTCCGAAACCCTGATACTCGGAAAGAGTTTGTCCAGTTTGTACACGAAGTGCATCCAGTTTTTGCCGTGACCCTCTCTACTCTTTCGCGCATGCTATGCGGGTGATATGATGATACCATGCCAAGTTTCAACATTTTCAGGATTCATTTTGTAGTGATTTTCAATTTCACGTTCATTTGGCTCTCTAAACAATTAGGTAAATGACCAAAAAACAACAAATGATGTCAGAACATGTTGGAAATTGATGACGTCGCTTTAAATGCTGCATACTAAACACAAAAGAAGTCCGGAGTTCAAATAAGTTTAAAAAACATTGAAGTGGCCATGTAACAGATGAGTTCTCGTCCGAAACCCTGATACTCGGAAAGAGTTTGTCCAGTTTGTACACGAAGTGCGTCCAGTTTTTGCCGTGACCCTCTCTACTCTTTCGCGCATGCTATGCGGGTGATATGATGATACCATGCCAAGTTTCAACATTTTCAGGATTCATTTTGTAGTGATTTTCAATTTCACGGTCATTTAGCTCTCTAAACAATTAG
Source organism: Triticum urartu (assembly GCF_056163025.1). Taxonomy (NCBI): domain Eukaryota; kingdom Viridiplantae; phylum Streptophyta; class Magnoliopsida; order Poales; family Poaceae; genus Triticum; species Triticum urartu. The sequence continues at coordinate 309,497,953 of NC_141878.1, forward strand.
GTAAATGACCGAAAAACAACAAATGATGTCAGAACATGTTGGAAATTAATGACGTCGCTTTAAATGCTGCATACTAAACACAAAAGAAGTCCGGAGTTCAAATAAGTTTAAAAAACATTGAATTGGCCATGTAACAGATGAGTTCTTGTCCGAAACCCTGATACTCGGAAAGAGTATGTCTAGTTTATAGACGAAGTGCGTCCAGTTTTTGCCGTGACCCTCTCTACTCTTTCGCGCATGCTATGCGGGTGATATGATGATACCATGCCAAGTTTCAACATTTTCAGGATTCATTTTGTAGTGATTTTCAATTTCACGGTCATTTAGCTCTCTAAACAATTAGGTAAATGACCGAAAAACAACAAATGATGTTAGAACATGTTGGAAATTGATGACGTTGCTTTAAATGCTGCATACTGAACACAAAAGAAGTCCGAAGTTTAAATAAGTTATTAAAATAAAAAAGAGGTGCAATGCTGGTTAATTTGCTTCAAGCCTTTCGGAATAGTGTAGACTGCACTGCACATAGCTCAGTGCAATCTATGCTATTCCGCAAGGCTTGAAGCTAATCAACATGTAGATGAGCATTGCAACTCTTCGTCATTGTCTATGCACTCACGGCTTATAAACCGCTCATACTGCCTCTCTCTTGGCGAGGTGGGACTAAAAACAGCTTGCCATAACCTCAATAGTGCCGGTTCGTGGTACGAACCGGCACTAAATGGTGATGGTGGGGCCATAGCCTGACCGCAGGCTGACACAGCCTCTTTAGTACCGGTTCGTGGCATGAACCGGTACTAAAGGTTCGCCACGAACCGGTACTATTGATCGCCGCCACGAACCGGCACTAATGTACACATTAGTGCCGGCTCTAATTCAAACCGGCACTAATGTGCTTCACGTTTGACCCTTTTTCTACTAGTGGCATGTCCATCCACCGCGAGCGGCAGGGATAGCTTGTTGTAGTACTATAAGCAAAAGCATGTCCTCTTTGCGAGGCACCGCGCGCATGGGTGGGGGAGAAGGCGTGTAGTAGTAAAATCAAGCTTCTCCTCGTTGTATGAGTTGACGCTGAAAGACCCATAGTGTACAATACTCCATTTGATGCAACCTCTAACATTTACCCCACCACAAATTAAAAAATATATATATCCCTATCTTGAACAAATGAGCGTGAAAACTAGAATCACCAGGATGACAGGTAGGGCCAAAAAATTATTTTAATCAAAAAAATATAGCATGGAGCCCACCCCAACGATTTTAATCTTACAGGCATGGTACACGCTATCCTAGACTACTCTACACATGAAACTACCACACGAGCGTCCGGGCTGCGCTTGGCTCTTCGCCTCTTCGGGAGTACTACTGTAGTGGAGGACTACTACAGTATGCTTCTGGCCATCTGACACTGATTGAACTGCTGCATGTGCACCGCGTACGGGTGGGAGAGCGTGTAGCGAACGAAAAAGCTTCTCCTAGTTCTGCCAGCCACCACGCTAATGGGCGAGGGAGGGAGGCAGCTTCATTGACTTACTGGTCGTGCCTTTGTGTCCATGATAGGTGGGCCCAACAGGTCGGTGGCCCACCTGTCATGCAGCCAAAGGCAGGTGCGGTTAGGGCGAGAGGGTGTTGTAGTAATCAAACTTCTCGGTCTTGTACGAGTTAACGCGACACATCAAAGCACTGCACTCGATATATTTCAATAATTTGCTTTTACCGATGTGTTAATTACAATGCATGCATGCATGCCGTGACTCTCCTTTTGGTACTTGCATGTGTTGATTTAATGCACCTTGAAGTAGTATGAATATGTGACGGTAAAGCTTTGTAATGCCCCGGCCCTAATAAAGAGAGAGATGGTTTTGCACGAGGAGGGTGAGATCATGCAGACAGAACAGGACCCGACGATGGAGCCCTCTATGGTCTCGATCGACCTCACCTTGCTCCACTACCCCTTGTGCCTCCGCCCCTTGAAGCCTCTTGTGTATGAGGTTCGAATACACCTCGTCCGTTTGGCTAATCGAGCAAGGTGTAGGTTTCTTGATTGATGTGTTGTTCGATTGATTTGTGCAGTGCAAGGGAGGGCACCTGGCTTGCGCAGACTGCCGCGTTGAGCGCCCCGGGAACCAGCACCAGTGCTAGAAGTGCGAGCGCGGCGGTGGCTTCGACGTGCGGAACACGGCGGTGGACGTCGTCCTCTCCTCAATAAGGGTGGAGTGCCCGCACGAAGGCTGTGGGCTCTACGTCACTTACCACAAGCTCGCCGATCACCAGAGCATGTGTCCGCTCGTGCCCTGCAAATGCCCCGTGCCTGTCTGCGGCTACGAAGGCCCTCCATCGGTGTTCTCCCACCACATCAGCACCGTGCATCCCATGCCCGTGCATAGGATCCAGTACGGCAAGGCGCTCCAGCTGCAAGTGCCACTGTCGGAGCCACAGCTCTTGCCGTTCGCGGAGGAGGACGACCATGCGTTTTTTGGGTAGGCGGCGTGCTCGACATTGGCGCACCTATCGCCGTGTCGGTCGTCTACATCAGATTGAGGGCATCCCCACTGCCGCAGTACGTGGCCAAGCTGTGGGCGAACAGCCCGCCGAGGGAGCCCAAAGGCAGGACTGATGCCGTAATGGTGGAAATAGAGGTGACAAGAAGCAGGGATCCTGGTGACGTCACCGTGCCGGAGCTGACCTACTTCATAGTTCCGCCCATGCTGTTGGCCGGGGCTAAGCTGGTGTCCCTCCAGATTCAGATTGACAAGCTCATGTCCTAAATGATTCTACAGTGCCTTCTGTTTATCTTAGTAATATGCTAATATAGGGGTTAGCTTAGTCTACTTTAGATTAAGAGATGGTGGGTTTTGTTGGCGATGCAGCAATTACCTCAACATCACATCAAAACAGTCGAATGGATATTTTGTGTTTGTTGGATATAAAGATCCTTTGGGTAAGAAATAACATCTTATATGCTTTTTTTGAAATGGAATAGAGATACCAGTATAATTTTTGTTGACATGCACTAATATTTTCGAAACGGACGTCGGGCTATAGCTAGAAGGGCGGTTGGGACACGGCATCGGCCCATACCGCGGTGACCCCCGATTGGGATGCACCGACTGTGGATTTTCTCCCTCGCCGATGTCGACCGTGTCTACGCAGAACATTGTTCCCTTCCCCCAGCTACGGGATCAGGCCGGATATGTGACCAGCGGTATGGCCACCGTCATTCTATGCTTATGAAGAGAGCAACCCAAGCAAGTAGGCTTGTAGCTTAGGCTCCTGCTAGTGTATATATAGTGGTTTTCTTTTTATCTCCATATCAACCATTTTATATTGTGTACGTTTTATTGAAGTGTGCAATGATGGATGCGTCTTCCGACTAACTTACTATGTGATTTGAATGCTCCTTTAGTGGCCCCTACACATACTCCCCCTACGTGTATGCAACAGTCACACGTACACATGAATGCAAAAATGCGCACGACGCCCTAATGCATGCAAGTCCGAGCACACGATGGAACACACACGGTCACGCTCAAGTGCTCAACCTACACGTGCATGCACACACATACTCAGCCAGGGTGAGCTAGTGACCGTATAAACACCGGAAAACGTATATCTTGAGAGGAATGAGCATATTATGAAGTCCACTGACCGTATTTTTACAGATATACAGCGACAGACAGTGTATTTATCTCGTTTGAAATTAAGCCATATTAACCGTAGAGGAGGTAGGATGGAACAACATTACTTCGTTGTGTCCCATCAAGTTGCGGAATGAGGAGAAGCTTGCAGGACGGGAGAAGCTTGCGCACGGTGGCTCATAGGACAAGGAGAAACTTTTGACTAATGCAAGCTCTCCTTCACTCAGGCAGTGGACGTGCAATAGTTAATTTGGTGTCAGATTGCCAGAAGCATACACTGTAGTAGTACTATTATTGTTGCACTTCCCGAAGAAGAGAACGGCCAAGAGCAAAGTTTACTAGTGCTAGTACTACTAATATAGTCTATAGAGGTATGTACTATACTAGTACTAGGAACCGAATGGAGGAGCGTCTGCACTCTTATTATATTTTGAAAATGTGATAAAGCAATCTTCAACACATTTGGTTCTCTTCGAGGGTTCTCGCATTTGATAATGGAAGTCAATTGCATGGAACACTCGCCACAATTCTCGCTTAATTCTGGCTCATATCCTATTACAAATAGGAGCGCTCGGTAATATTTCCTCTTTTTTTGTTATTCAGCACGTAAAAAGGTCAGCAAAACTTGCGGAGTATCTTTGTGCGAACCGTGCTTGCTGCACTTTGAATGTGGCCGAGAGCTAGCTTGAAGAAACACCTCGCTTCCTACTTCTTTTTTTGCGGGGTACCTCACTTCCTAGTGAACAGTGTCTTAGCTGATCATCCTAAGAATGCTTATATATGAATAAAGCTCTCTCATTGTAACACCCTCGATGCGACTATATCTCCCACGTGTCGAGGCATGACTTAGAGGCATAATCGCATTGAAGGCATATGTCGCATGTTGGGCAATCTTCACAACATCCCATGTAATATAGGAGATAACATAGTTGGCTTACACTCGCCACGTCAATCAAGTACATAAATAACATTACATCATCCAAACACTCATGGCCCGACTACGGCGCCAAAATAAAAGAGAACCCAACATGCGAGACGGTCCCAATCAACCCCAACTAGGCACGACTACTGATCATCGGGAAAGGAAACATAGTAACGTTGAGAGTCTTCGTCGAACTCCCACTTGAGCTCAAGCGCGTCTCCTGGAGCGGAATCATCAGGCCCTGCATCTGGTGTAATAGTAATCTGTGAGCCACAGGGATTCAGCAATCTCGCACCCTCACGATCAAGACTATTTAAGCTTATAGGTATGGCAAGGTAAATATGTGGAGCTGCAGCAAGCGACTAGAAAGTATGGTGGCTAACTTATTCGCAAAAGAGAGCGAGAAGAGGAGGCAAAGCGCGAGCGAGAAACTAGAGAACAACCTGCGCAAACATTACTCCAACACCGTGTCCACTTCCCGGACTCCGCCGAGAAGAGGCCATCACGGTAACACACTCAGTTGATTCATTTTAATTAAGTTAAGGTTCAAGTTATCTACAACCGGACATTAACAAATTCCCATCTTCCCATAACAGCGGGCACGGCTTTCGAAAGTTCAAATCCCTGCAGGGGAGTCCCAACTTAGCCCATGACAAGCTCTCACGGTCAACGAAGGAATATACCTCCTCCCAAGACGTTTCGATCAGACTCGGTATCTCGGTTCTTCAAGACACTTCGACAGGTTAAAACAAGACCAGCAACACCGCCCGAATGTGCCGACAAATCCCGATAGGAGATGCACATATCTCTTTCTCAGGGCACACTCAGATTGTCCAAACTTCCAGTAGGTCAGCCCAGAGTTGCCCCTGGTAGCCACCGGCGGCTGACGGTTTGGACCAACACTCAGAGGAGCACTGGCCCGGGGGGGTTAAAATAATGATGACCCTTGAGTCTGCAGAACCCAAGGGAAAGAAAAGGCTAGGTGGCAAATGGTAAAACAATGTTGGGTATTGCTGGAAAAAGCTTTAATCAAGGCGAACTATCAAGGGGTTCCCATTATAACCCAACCGCGTAAGGAACCCAAAATTCGGGAACATAACACCGATATGACGGAAACTAGGGCGGTAAGAGTGGAACAAAACACTAGGCGAGAGGCCGAGCCTTCCACCCTTTACCAAGTATATAGAGGCATTAAGATAACATAGCAATATAATGATATCCCAACAAGTAAATAAATGTTCCAACAAGGAACGGCCTTCAATCTTCACCTGCAACTAGCAACGGTATAAGAGGGGCTGAGCAAAGCGGTAACATAGCCAATCAACGGTTTGCTAGGACATGGTTGGTTAGAGGTTTTACATGGCAATTTGGGAGGCTTGCAAACAAGTGGTAGGCATCGTAGCATTGGCAAAGCAAAAGAGCGAGCAATCTAGCATAGCAAAGATTGTAGTGATTTCGAGGGTATGATCATCTTGCCTCCACAGTTGTCAGAGTTGACTGGATCCTCGAAAGCAAACTCAACGGGCTCCTCGTTAGCGAACTCGTCTCCCGGCTCTACCCAACAAGACAAACAAGCAACAAGGACACAATCAACCACGTGCAAGGACCAAACAAGATGATGCAACGATGATATGCTATGCGGGATGCGATGCGGGATGCAAAATGCAAGATATGACAGGAAATGCAAGAACCTGGCCTCAACATGGAAATCCAAGTGTGCCACTGGAAAATATGAGATGAAATCGCTTGAAAACTATATAAAGAACACCGGAATCGGAGTTACGGTTTGGAAATGGCAAGCGATTCGAATAAGACACCGGTCCACGATTTACAGCAAGTAGCCATCTAAATGCAATGAGATGAACATGCTAAAGCACCCAAACATGACAAAAAAATACATGGCAGGGATGCATTCAAGATGCTTAACAAAAGTCTAGCACTGAGCTATGGCCAATTCATCCATTAACAGGTTCAAACAAGCATGGCAAAAATGCATATGGCAAAGAGATCTCAGACTTAGTGAAATTAACACTTGTCTGGAATTTCAGATCATGTAGCACTCTTCGGAGCAACAAAACTACATGTTACAGGACCTGAACATGGCAAAGTAAAGCATCGCATGGAGCTACTCAAAGAGCTTAACAAAAGTCCCTTAGTGACCTTGAGCCAAAAAGGAACATAAAATACAATTGCAAGCATGTGAACATAGCAAAAACATAATCAGTTTTCAGACTTAGTGAAAACTGACACATGCTGAAACATAACTCAAGTAGGCATGTTTACGAGCTCGATGCACTCACTACAGAGCAAGTCATGACAAGCTAGGCATACATCCATCAAGAAGGCATAAAATTCAAGCTAGACATGGCAAGAACAATAACATAGCATGCACGGATCAACTACAACATCATCGGCAAAATTGAAAACAAGTTGACCATCTGCCCAGATTCACAAAGTACCAAAAGTAGAGCTCGATTGACTCAAGCTAGGCTGCTCCATAATTGCAAACAAAGACATGGATGGATAGAGCACTACAATATTAACAAAACATCCTTACTGATCATCCTCAAAAGAGGCACGGATCACTAGGAAACAACATGAACATATGGCATCATGAGATAAACAGCTCAAGGACTTGGTGGAATTGCTAAGTCCCTGAAATCAGAATTAACAAGTGCAACACGTTGCAAGCTTGTGCTAGTCACCACACACATCACAAAAATACATGGGTTGCACCTCTGGAAAGATGACAAAACCCTTAACAAAACATATGTAGAGCATCAGGGCATATCATGCACTCATTAATCATGGCAAAAATGACAAAAGTCTAAATGGAGTAGCAGATCTGACAATTATCTCAAGTAGCCTCCTTCTAACAACATTTCGGGCATCAAGATGAGCTCAAATGAAAATGATGCAATGGAACGAAATGATGTACTCTCTGAGATGAACATTTTGTTATGCTGTATGCATGAATCGGAGCTACGGATGCAAAGTTACGGAGCTATGAACATGAGCACTTGGATCTGGAATAATTCCGGGGACTTGGAAAAAAATCAACCCCGAGATCTAGGGTTCCTCGGCGCGCGAACCGAGGCGCCGACGCGGCACTGTTCACCGGCGAGGACTAAAACTCCGGTGAGGCCGGCTCGTCGGCGGGGAGACGAGGGAGAGACGAGGCCGGGCGGCGCGGCCGGGTGGCGTGACGGGGGGGGGGGGGGGGGGGCGGCCGGCGACGCGTCGGGCGGCGGGGCGGCGCTGCGGAGCTTTGGGCGGAGAGGCGGCGGCGGCCGGGCGGCGAGTGGCGGCAGGGAGCGGCCGGGCGGCGGGGAGCTTCGGCCGGGCGGGGTCGGGCGCGAGGAGGCGGGTGGCGGCGGCTGGGCCCGTGGGGGCCGGGGACGGGCCCGTGGGGGCCGTGGTCCGGGGGCGCCACGTGGCAGCTCCCAGTTTGTGGCGGCGGAAGCGTCCGGCCCGGACGGACATGTCCGGCTGGCGCGGAGGCGATTTTTAGGGTTTGAGGACGAGGGGGATCCGGAATTTCGGGGAGAGACCTTTATATAGGCATAGAGGGAGCTAGGAGAGTCCAAATGAGGTGCGGTTTCGGCCACGCGATCATGATCGAACGCTTTAGATGATGGAGCAGAGTTAGGTGGGTTTTGGGACAAATTGGAGGGGTGTTGGGCTGCAACACACACGAGGCCTTTTCAGTCCCTCGATTAACCGTTGGTGTATCAAACGAAATCCAAATGATACGAAACTTGACAGGCGGTCTACCGGTAGTAAACCAAGGCCGCTTGGCAAATCTCGGTCCAATCCGGAAATGTTTAAACCCCACACACGAAAGAAAGGTAGAATTGACCACCGGAGGATAATGAAGCGCCGGAATGCAAAACGGACAACGGGGAAAATGCTCGAATGCATGAGACGAACACATATGCAAATGCAATGCACATGATGACATGATATGAGATGCATGAGAACGATAACAACACACAGAGACAAAGACCCGAACCCAAGAAAATAAATTAACTTAACGCCGAAACGGCAAGAGTTGGAGTAAAAATTGGGAAAGTTACATCCGGGGTGTTACAACACTCCACCACTACGAAAGGATCTCATCCCGAGATCTAGGACTGAAAGAACGCCGGGTACTCAGAACGGAGGTGATCCTCGCGTTCCCAGGTAGCTTCACGGTCGGAATGGTCTGACCACTTGACTTTGAGAAATTTGATTGACTTGTTGCGACTCTTGCGGTCAGTCTCTTCAAGAATAGCAACTGGGTGCTCACGATAAGAGAGATCTTCTTGGAGCTCAATGTCCTCGAAGTTGACGGTGCGGTCAGGAGTCTTGAAGCACTTTCGAAGCTGAGAGACATGGAACACGTCATGAACATTTGCAAAGTTTGAAGGAAGCTCGAGTTGATAGGCGAGGTCGCCTCTCTTGCTGACAATCTTGAAAGGTCCCACGTATCTGGGGGCAAGCTTCCCTTTGATACCGTAGCGACGACTACCTTTCATAGGAGAGACACGGAGGTAAACATGATCTCCGATCTCGAAGGCCAAATCACGGTGCTTACTATCATAGTAGCTCTTCTGACGGGATTGGGCTGCTTTGAGGTTATCACGAATGACTTTGCACATTTCCTCTGCCTCTGTGATTAAGTCATTACCCAAAAGCTGACGTTCACTGGTTTCAGACCAGTTGAGAGGGGTACGGCACTTCCTGCCATATAGAATTTCAAATGGGGCCTTGCCCGAACTTGCTTGAAAACTGTTGTTGTAGGAGAATTCAGCATAAGGAAGGCAATCCTCCCACTTCATGCCGAAGGAGATCACACAAGCCCTGAGCATATCTTCAAGAATCTGGTTGACACGCTCGACTTGACCGCTAGTTTGAGGATGGAAAGCTGTGCTGAAGCGAATGTTGGTGCCCATGGCCTTCTGGAAAGAATCCCAAAACTTCGCGGTAAAGATGCTGCCATGGTCTGAGGAGATCACTTGTGGAATACCGTGCAGAGAGACAATACGAGAGGTATAGAGTTCCGCCAATTGAGCTGTAATGATCGACTCTTTGATAGGAAGAAAATGAGCCACTTTGGTGAGTTTGTCGATGACAACGAATATAGCATCATTGCCACGATTGGACTTTGGAAACCCAGTCACGAAGTCCATTTCAATGTGGTCAAACTTCCATTCTGGAATGGCAAGAGGTTGGAGGAGACCTGCTAGCCTTTGGTGTTCTGTCTTCACTCTTCTGCAGACATCACATTCATTCACGAATTGAGCAATCTCGTGCTTCATTCGAGTCCACCAATAAGCCTGCTTGAGGTCCTGATACATCTTCGTGCTCCCAGGGTGGATGGAGAGGAGAGAATTGTGAGCCTCGTTCATGATCACTTTACGGAGGTCACCTTTGGGAACAACAATACGATCCTCGAAGAAGAGAGTGTCCTTGTCATCAAGGCGGTAGCACTTGTACTTGGGTTGACTCTTGGCAATCACAATCTTCACCTTTTTCACCATAGCATCAAGAAGCTGGGCTTGGCGAATCTGGTCTTCCAAGGTAGGAGAGACTTGAAGGTTGGCGAGGAAACCTTGAGGAACAACTTGCAGATTAAGTTTGCGGAAAGCTTCACAAAGCTCGGATTGATAAGGCTTAAGAATCAGACTGTTGCAGTAAGCTTTTATGCTCAAAGAGTCAGCAATCACATTGGCCTTGCCTAGAGTATACTCAATACTCGGATTATACTCTTGAATCATTTTGACCCATCGAGTTTGCCTTAGGTTGAGATTAGGCTGAGTGAAGATGTACTTGAGACTCTTGTGATCAGTGAAAATGTCCACTTTTCTTCCCAATAGAAGATGTCTCCAAGTCAAAAGATCATGCACAACTGCCGCCAACTCGAGATCATGAGTGGGGTAGTTCTTCTCATTAGGCTTCAACTGGCGAGAAGTATAAGCAACAACTTTATTCTCTTGCATCAATACTGCGCCAAGACCTTGGAGAAAGGCATCACAAAAGACCTCGTACGGCTTGGATTCATCAGGCGGAGTCAGAACTGGAGCAGTGATCAATTTCTCTTTCAAAGTGTTGAAAGCAATGTCACACTCCGTAGACCAAACGTACTTGACGTGCTTCTGGAGAAGATTTGAGAGAGGCTTCGTGATCTTAGAAAAGTTTTCAACGAATCTTCGGCAATAGCTTGCGAGACCGAGGAAGCTACGGAGTTGCTTCACGTTCTGAGGAGGTTCCCAATTCACAATTGCAGACACCTTCTCAGGATTCACGGCAATGCCCTTGGCAGAGATGATATGACCAAGATAAAGAACCTCATCGAGCCAAAATTCACACTTGGAGAACTTGGCGTAGAACTGATGTTCCCTGAGCTTATCGAGTACCAAACGCAAGTGCTTGGCATGATCTTCCTTGTTCTTTGAGAAAACCAGAATGTCGTCGAGATAGACCAAAATGAAGTCATTGGTGTAGGCGTTGAAGATGAAGTTCATCATGCGAGAGAACGTCGGAGGTGCGTTGACGAGATCAAAAGACATGACAGTGTATTCATATGAACCATAGCTTGTCCTGAAAGCCGTCTTGGGAATATCTTGCTCACGAATTCGAATCTGATGATAGCCCATACGGAGATCAAGCTTGGAGAATACTTGGGAACCCTTGAGTTGTTCGAATAGCTCATTGATGTTGGGAAGTGGATATTTGTTCTTGATGGTCTTCTTGTTCAATGGACGGTAATCAACACAAAGTCGGTCCGTTCCATCCTTCTTCTTCACAAAAAGAACACCACAACCCCACAGAGAAGAACTAGGCCGGATGAGACCCATTTTCTCTTGAATATCGAGTTGCTTCTTCAGCTCCTTCAACTCTTCAGGTCCGAGCTTGTAAGGACGTTTGCACACAGGTTCCATGCCAGGCTCAAGATCAATAACGAATTCAACTGGCCGGTGCGGAGGCATTCCTGGAAGCTCTTCTGGAAAGACGTCTTGATATTCGCAAACGACTGGAATTTGAGAGATGGCATCCAATTCACCCTTCTCATTGTGAGAAAATAGACGGATGGTATCATCACGAGCGGCAAAGACAATTACATCCTCAGACGAATGAGTCAATTGAATCTGCCTGGCTGCATAATCAAGCTGAGCCTTGTGCTTAGAAAGCCAATCCATTCCGAGAATAAGATCAATATCCGAGTTACCAAGAACCATTGGAGAAGCCAGAAACTTGAAATCACCCATCATGATAGAAATATCCGGAATCTCGTGGTTAGCGAGCAAACATTTACCCGGAGAGACAACTGCTAACGGTTTATGCATAACTTGGGAAGTCAACTCATGCTTAGATGCAAAAGGTTTCGAGATGAAGCAATGCGATGCACCAGTGTCAAAAAGAACTTTTGCGGGAACATCGTTAACAGGAAGGTTACCCATGATCACATCTGACGAGTCCTGTGCCTGAGCTGCATTCATCAAATTGACCTTGGCGTGCTTGGGGTTATGCTTGACCACAACTGTACTTGCCGATCTCATAGGAGGAGGAGGAGGAAGACGCCTCTGGTTGAAACACTAGTTGGCATAGTGACCCTTCTATTGGCACTTGTGGCACGTGACCTCTGAAAGCGGACGGTGATACGGAGCACTCAATGTTGGAGCTTGAGACGAAGTCTTGTTCTGAAAGCCAGGGTTGGGTGGGTGGGAAGATCCACTGCCACCTTTGCTCTTCTGCTGATACGGCTGACGGAACGGAAGAGGAGGAAGCCAATACTTCTACTGCTTGGCCACTTGAGTAGAGGAAGAAGGAGTAACATCTCTGACTCGCTTCTTGGAAGCATCACACCTCAACTGAGCAGCCTCTTGCTTCAATGCCATGTTGTAGAACTCATCGTACCTCAAGGGCTCAAAGAGAACAAGAGCTAGCTGAATTTCTTCTCTGAGACCACCCCTGAACTGATATATAATGCTCTTCTCATCAGGGACGTCCTGCTTGGCAAAGAGGGCGAGCTTCTGGAACAACTTGTTGTAGTCATAGACAGACAAAGAGCCTTGCTTCAAGTTGCGGAATTCCTCACGCTTGCTTTCAACCACGCTCTGAGGGATATGATGAGCTCGGAAATCTCGACGGAATTCATCCCAGGTGATAACACGTCCACCTCTGGAGTCCTTGAACTGCTGGAACCATTCTGCAGCTTGATCTTTGAGTTGGAAGGAAGCGAACTTGACAAAGTCCTCAGGCCTGACGTTACTGCACTCGAAATTCTTGCACAGATCCACTAGCAAATCGTCAGCATCGGTTGCCTCAACACAATTTCTGAAAGTCTTTGGCCCGTTAGCAAGGAACTGGTTGAGTGTAGCAAAGTGATTCTGATTGTTGCCTTGATTCCCTTGGTTGCCTTGATTGCGCTCTTGAAGAATTTGCGTGATCAACTGTGTGTTTGCATTGGTTGCCGCCATCACAGCTTGCCATGCCTCCGGAGGAGGTGGAGGTGGTGGCGGATCAGGATTCGGAGTTGTGCGCGTTGGAGGAGCCATCCTGAAGAGGTTGACATCCATTAGCACATTGATAGATAATTATTGAAGCTGAATCCAACGGAATGAAAATTGCAACATATAGTCTTCACATCCGAACAAAATGAACGAATGCATTCCTCTTGAAATGGTCACATATCCATAAATTGAGAAGCCATGTAGAATTAAGGTAGAGAAATAAATCAACAAGGTATGTATCAAGAACGAATAATCGGTAAGAAATCCCAATCTCAAACCAATATCCGTGGAAGAAGAACTAGAGCTACTAGAATTCCCACCTATGAAACTCCCAAACCTTTCCGGTTATGCAATCAGGTGTTGGGGATACAGGGGAAGCATAATATCTCCCCCAAATCTAGCAAATCCTACGTCCAGCTGTATCCTTCCTTCAACACATAACCAAGAAACCTTCGGAAACCATCTACCTCAACCTTCGAAAAGCATATGTTATACAAGTTATGGCAATACTCCCGAACTCCCGCCCCAGTACTAGGTGGCGTCGAGGTTATCTCACCAACGAACTGCATAAAAGAGATTTTCGATGTCGGCATACTAAACTCAGGTATTCCAGAACTGCAACGATAAAATTATGATGACAACACCTCAGAGCTTTACTCCCCGGGACACTTCCACTAAACCCCTGACAGGAGGCACCAAGACAATGTTCTCATCATAAAACCATCGGAACGATTCCAAGATACCCGTGTCATCCTAAATTTTTTTTTTGAAATTTGTGAAGAGAAGAGTCAAAACTCTATGTCAGGATGCCTTACCAGAGCGATGAAGAGACTGGGAAGTAAAAAGAATTCCTAAACTCTCCGTTATATAATTCCTAAATGACTCAAAACATTTTTGTAGACACAACTCGGCCGCTAAAAACGATCAAGCAATGGGGCTCCTAAGGTCGGGGAAGGCTCTGATTACCAACTTGTAACACCCTCGATGCGACTATATCTCCGACGTGTCGAGGCACGACTTAGAGGCATAATCGCATTGAAGGCATATGTCGCAAGTTAGGCAATCTTCACAACATCCCATGTAATATAATAATAAAGGGGAGATAACATAGTTGTCTTACACTCGCCACGTCAATAAAGTACATAAATAACATTACATCATCCAAACACTCATGGCCCGACTACGGCGCCAAAATAAAAGAGAACCCAACATGCGACACGGTCCCAATCACCACCAACTAGGCACCACTACTGATCATCGGGAAAGGAAACATAGTAACGTTTAGAGTCTTCGTCGAACTCCCACTTGAGCTCAAGCGGAAACATCAGGCCCTGCATTTGGTGTAATAGTAATCTGTGAGCCACAGGGATTCAGCAATCTCGCACCCTCGCGATCAAGACAATTTAAGCTTATAGGTATGGCAAGGTAAATATGTGGAGCTGCAGCAAGCGACTAGCAAGTATGGTGGCTAACTTATTCGCAGAAGAGAGCGAGAAGAGGAGGAAAAGCGCGAGCGAGAAACTAGAGAACAACCTACGCAAACATTACTCCAACACCGTGTCCACTTCCCGGACTCCGCCGAGAAGAGGCCATCACGGTAACACACTCAGTTGATTCATTTTAATTAAGTTAAGGTTCAAGTTATCTACAATTGGACATTAACAAATTCCCATCTGCCCATAACCGCGGGCACGGCTTTCGAAAGTGCAAATCCCTGCAGGGGAGTCCCAACTTAGCCCATGACAAGCTCTCATGGTCAACGAAGGAATAGACCTCCTCCCAAGACGTTCCGATCAGACTCGGTATCTCGGTTCTTCAAGACACTTCGACAGGTTAAAACAAGACCAGCAACATCGCCCGAATGTGCCGACAAATCCTGATAGGAGCTGCACATATCTCTTTCTTAGGGCACACTCAGATTGTCCAAACTTCCGGTAGGCCAGCCCAGAGTTGCCCCTGGTAGCCACCGGCGGCTGACGGTTTGGACCAACACTCAGAGGAGCACTGGCCCAGGGGGGTTAAAATAATGATGACCCTTGAGTCTGCAGAACCCAAGGGAAAGAAAAGGCTAGGTGGCAAATGGTAAAACCAATGTTGGGCATTGCTGGAAAAGCTTTAATCAAGGCGAACTATCAAGGGGTTCCTATTATAACCCAACCGCGTATGGAACACAAAATCCGGGAACATAACACCGATATGACGGAAACTAGGGCGGCAAGAGTGGAACAAAACACTAGGCGAGAGGCCGAGCCTTCCACCCTTTACCAAGTATATAGATGCATTAAGATAACATAGCAATATAATGATATCCCAACAAGTAAATAAATGTTCCAACAAGGAACGGCCTTCAATCTTCACCTGCAACTAGCAAAGCTATAAGAGGGGCTGAGCAAAGCGGTAACATAGCCAATCAACGGTTTGCTAGGAAATGGTTGGTTAGAGGATTGACATGGCAATTTGGGAGGCTTGCAAGCAAGTGGTAGGCATCGTAGCATTGGCAAAGCAAAAGAGCGAGCAATCTAGCAGAGCAAAGATAGTAGTGATTTCGAGGGTATGATCATCTTGCCTGCACAGTTGTCAGAGTTGACTGGATCCTCAAAAGCAAAATCAATGGGCTCCTCGTTAGCGAACTCGTCTCCCGGCTCTACCCAACAAGACAAACAAGCAACAAGGACACAATCAACCACGTGCAAGGACCAAACAAGATGATGCAACGATGATATGCTATGCGGGATGCGATGCGGGATGCAAAATGCAAGATATGACAGGAAATGCAAGAACCTGGCCTCAACTTGGAAATCCAAGTGTGCTGCTAGAGAGATGAGATGAAATCTCTTGAAAACGATATAAAGAACACCGGAATCAGAGTTACGGTTTGGAAATGGCAAGCGATTCGAATAATACACCGGTCTGCGATTTATAGCAAGTAGCCATCTAAATGCAATGAGATGAACATGCTACAACACTCAAACATGACAACAAAATACATGGCAGCGATGCATTCAAGATTCTTAACAAAAGTCTAGCACTGAGTTACGGCCAATTCATCCATGAACAGGTTCAAACAAGCATGGCAAAAATGCATATGGCAAACAGATCTCAGACTTAGTGAAATTAACACTTGTCTGGAATTTCAGATCAGGTAGCACTCTTCGGAGCAACAAAACTACATGCTACAGGACCTGAATATGGCAAAGGAAAGCATGGCATGGAGCTACTCAAAGATCTTAAGAAAAGTCCCTTAGTGACCTTGAGCCAAAAAGGACCAGAAAATACAATTGCAAGCATGTGAACATAGCATAAACAGCTCAAGGACTTAGTGGAATTGCTAAGTCCCTGAAATCAGAATTAACAAGTGCACCACTTTACAAGCTTGTTCTAGTCACCACACACATCACAAAAATACATGGGTTGCACCTCTAGAAAGATGACAAAACCCTTAACAAAACATATGTAGAGCATCAGGGCATATCATGCACTCATTAATCATGGCAAAAATGACAAAAGTCTAAATGGAGTAGCAGATCTGACAATTATCTCAAATAGCCTCCTTCTAACAGCACTTCGGGCATCAAGATGACCTCAAATGAAAATCATGCAATGGAATGAAATGATGTACTCTCTGAGATGAACATTTTGATATGCTATATGCATGAATCGGAGCTACGGATGCAAAGTTACGGATCTATGAACATGAGCACTTGGATCTGTAATAATTCCGGGGACTTGGAAAAAAATCAACCCCGAGATCTAGGGTTCCTCGCCGCGCGAACCGAGGCGGCGGCGGTGCACTGTTCACCGGCGAGGACTAAAACTCCGGTGAGGCTGGCTCGTCGGCGGGGAGACGAGGGAGAGACGAGGCCGGGCGGCGCGGCCGGGTGGCGCGGGGCAGCGGCCGGCGACGCGTCGGGCGGCGGGGCGGCGCTGCGGAGCTTCGGGCGGAGAGGCGGCGGCGGCCGGGCGGCGAGCGGCGGCGGGGAGCGGCCAGGCGGCGGGGAGCTTCGGCCGGGCGGGGTCAGGCGCGAGGAGGCGGGTGGCGGCGGCTGGGCCCGTGGGGGCCGGGGATGGGCCCGAGCGGGCCGCGCGCGGCTGAGGCGGCGAAGTGGTCCGGGGGCGCCACGTGGCAGCTCCCGGTTGGTGGCGGCGGAAGCGTCCGGCCCGGACGGACGTGTCCGGCCGGCGCGGAGGCGATTTTTAGGGTTTGAGGACGAGGGGGATCCGGAATTTCGGGGAGAGACCTTTATATAGGCACAGAGGGAGCTAGGAGAGTCCAAATGAGGTGCGGTTTTCGGCCACGCGATCGTGATCGAACGCTCTAGATGATGGAGCAGATTTTGGTGGATTTTGGGACTAATTGGAGGGGTGTTGGGCTGCAACACACAAGAGGCCTTTTCGGTCCCTCGGTTAACCGTTGGAGTATCAAACGAAATCCAAATGATACGAAACTTGACAGGCGATCTACCGGTAGTAAACCAAGGCCGCTTGGCAAATCTCAGTCCAATCTGGAAATGTTTAAACCCCACACACGAAAGAAAGGTAGAATTGACCACCGAAGGAGAACGAAGCGCCGGAATGCAAAACGGACAACGGGGAAAATGCTCGAATGCATGAGACGAACACGTATGCAAATGCAATGCACATGATGACTTGATATGAGATGCATGAGAATGATAACAACACACGGAGACAAAGACCCGAACCCGAGAAAATAAATTAACTTAACGCCGAAATGGCAAGAGTTGGAGTACAAATTGGGAAAGTTACATCCGGGGTGTTACACTCATTTACACGCAAAAAAGATTAAGCCATATTAACCGGAATGGATGGAGTATGGACTAGAAGTACTTGTTGGTGTGTCACGTCAACTCACAGAACGAGGAGAAGCTTGCAGGACAAGGTGAAGCTCTCTTACACCTTTTGACTAATGCAACATACCCTCGCCCAGGCGGTTGACATGCATCAGTTCATTTGGTGTCAGATTGCCAGAGGCATACACTCTACTAGTACCGAACATGCGGAGTACCATCATTGTTCGACTTCACGAAGAGGTGAAGAGCCAAGCGCAAGGTTTAGTAGTACGAGTAGTACTACTACTAGACCCGCATGGTGGATCCTCTGTACTCTTTTTTTAAATCTCTGATGAAGTACACATTTATTTCAGAGAAGGGCGGAAAACGGCAGCCCAACATGTAATGATGATATCGATCAACCATGCTCGAATATATCTTGGCCTCCGTGCGAGCCCGTCTGTGTGTCCTCGCTCCTCGTCTCTCTCAAGGAACGGCGGGTTGGCCATTTCGCCGTCAATTGAGACCGGTCTGCTCACATCCGGTCCCACATGTCAGTGATATGCCAAGAGGACGTGTGTTGACCGACTGGCCATACACGTACTTGGTTTTGCACCTTCATACTACTCCTCCCTCTGTCATAGTTTAATGGGCGCGCTTCATTATGATGCACAATGCATTTCCACCACCAGAGAGACTTTAGACGCATTTGGTTTAATCTCAATTAATTAGGGCGTGGTAACCGCAATTTTCTCTTGATGTAGTACTATGGAGTGGAGTAAGTGCATGCATGTGTGTACCCAGGGTGGAAGCACTGCATGCATGTGTGTACGCATTATTTCCTCTAGTAATAGACACCGTGCTATAACTTCCAATGCTATTTTTCAGGCCGATCGCTAGTCGCCTTGGTCCCAGATATTTTCTCTTTTTCTAAAGCGCTCTCTATAAATAGTGACTGATGGATTAGTATGAGTGGATTCAAAGAAGAGCGTATTGATGGTTACTTCTTCCAAGCAACTTATAGTGGGAAAGGTGGGGCTTATGATTTGACTACTCATTACTCACTATTAATGTGGCACAACGACCGGTCTGAGTCTCCCATGCGGCTGTGCACTACCCCCTCGGTTCTTAAATATACTTCGTAGTATTTGTCTTTCTAGAGATTTCAACGAGTGACTACTCAAATATTTGTCTTTTTAGATATTCAAATGGACTACTACATATGGATGTATCTAGACATATTTTAGAGTGTAGATTCACTCATTTTACTCCGTATGTTGTCACTTGTTGAAATCTCTGGAAAGACAAATATTTAGCAACGGAGGGAGTACACATACGAAGCAAAATGAGTGAATCTACACTCTAAAATATGCCCATTTGAAATTTGTAAAAAGATAAATATTGTTGATGACAGTTGCGATGACAAAAAAGAAGCATATTCCTTGTTCTTAAGGGAAGATAACAACACGGTTGTGTTTTTCTAAAATGGTGTGAGGATGAGATTGCAATATGGAAAGTACGCCGGACGAGCTACGTTTTGTGCAAAGAACTATGGAAGATCCACATGCAGTGACGTGGGAAGATGGGTAGTGGAGCAAGGCCGGAGGGGATACCTAGAGGTCGTCGGGATGTAACTAGGTGAGCGGCGGCGGGCGGAATCTGCCCATACTACGGCAGCGAGCATGTGGCGTAGGCCCTACCGCGCTGGAGCTTGGTCAGAGAGAACAGCGTGTACCGTAGATCGAGATGTGCTGCCTCGGCGACGTCGAACGGAGAAACGATGCATGTCCTCCCTTTCCGCTGGCGGACGGATGCGGCCGGATCAGTGACCATTGGTGAGAGAGAGAGGCTGAGGGAGTCCTGTATTAGGGGGTCTCCGGACAGCCGGATTATATCCTTTGGCCGAACTATTGGACTATGAAGATACAAGATTGAAGACTTCGTCTCGTGTCCGGATGGGACTCTACTTGGCGTGGAAGGCAAGATTAGGCAATACGGATATGTATATCTCCTCCTTTGTAACCGACCTTGTGTAACCCTAGCCCTTTCCGGTGTCTATATAAACTAGAGGGTTTTAGCCCGTAGGACAACATACAATCATACCATAGGCTACCTTCTAGGGTTTAGCCTCTCTGATCTCGTGGTAGATCTACTCTTGTACTACCCATATCGTCAATATTAATCAAGCAGGACGTAGAGTTTTACCTCCATCAAGAGGGCCCGAACCTGGGTAAAACATCATGTCCCCTGCCTCCTGTTACCATCCACCTTAGACGCACAGTTCGGGACCCCCTACCCGAGATCCGCTGGTTTTGACACCGACATTGGTGCTTTCATTGAGAGTTCCTATGTGCCGTCGCTAGAAGGAAGGATGTCTGGTCTCATCTCGTCTTTAAATACGATACTACTGTTGGGGGAGCTTTGGCTGTCGGCCAAACTCTCCGGCTAGGCGGTTTCATCATGACTGCCTGTTCGGCCGCCGCGCCGATGATGACTTGGGTCATCGAAAACAGCCTCCACGTCAAATCGGCACTCGCCGAACAAATGGATCCAATGGAGCTCGCCTCCTTAAACGAGCTCTTGGATCGCATTGCCGCCTTGGCAGTCGCTACGGACTATGATCGGATTGGGCTTAAACCCGATCAAAGGGAGATTAACTCTCCACCGGTCACCCATCATATTGTAGTGGTGGAGGAACATTGCGGCGACCTTTCCTCTATCTTGAGGACCAACTATGTCCGGATTCCCGAGCTCTTCAAGCCAGATGCCCGTTCGCGGGAGGACAACATCCAATCTCTAAATTTAGAGTCAGGCAGCGGGCCAGGATTATCGGGTAACACTCCGGAACTGGAACTTCCAAAATTGGAAACTCCTCGGCCCCTGGATCCCAGATCAGGTAAGGGTTCGGATTCAATTCCACCCACCCACCCAAACATAAGCGATATTTCCCACATCATGCAAGAGCCCCAGGAAACAGTACATCACTATTGGGCCAGATTCCTCCTTGCGATGAACAAGGTTAAAGACTGTCGCGAGGAAGACGCAATCCTATTTTTCTGCAATAATTGCACGGACAAGGGAATCCTTAACGCCATAAATCGTCGTGAGATAACACGCTTTGCTGACTTGGCGTCCATAGTACGAAAGTACTGTGCTATGGTAAGTGCTTGGAAAATCGAAACAAACTTTTGGGATAATCCGGCTCTGAATACAAACCCAGTCCGAAATAAAAGGGTGCATTATCACAATACACCCGGGTCAACTACCAAAAAGCAAAAACCCTCTACAAGTCATGGAACCGTATTGGCGGGATGGCTCAACGGACCCTGCAAAATTCATAGTACAGCGGATATAATACCAACGCACAGCCTTAGAGAATGTTGGATACTCCGGCAGGTGGCCAAAAGTGGTGAGGATCTTCTTATCCACAGAGCACTATCCCGTGGATAACAATACGGTGTTAATAGTCTTTGAGACCTTCACGTCAAATAATAGGCGCAAGCGAACACTCCGCAGCATGGCCGAAATCTGCCACGTAGCAGCAATAAATCCATGGAGTGACACGGCTATTACCTTCAATGCCAGTGACGAACCTAAATTACGAACAGCCCGAGCACCAACTGCACTGGCCCTCGAGGCATTATCCGAAGCCCTCTCCGCCGAGGAATTAACCACGCTACGCTCCATAGTGGACAGGGACGACGTGATACTCAACAAGAGATCCAAGTCCACCTCTTTTAAACCAGTGGATGAAATAGTCAAATTCCAAGTCCACCCAATGGACCCTACAAAAACAGCCTCCATCGGGGCACAGTTAAACCCCACTGTGGACGCCGCACTACGAGAGTTCTTGCGCGAGAACTGGGACATATTCGCCTGGCATCCATCAGACATGCCAGGAATCCCACGCACGCTGGCCGAGCATAGCCTCAATATCCTAAAGGGATTCAAGTCGGTTAAGCAAGCTCTTCGGCGTTTCTCCGAACCTAAGAGACAGGCCATGGGAGAGGAACTAGCCAAGTTATTGGAGGCCGGATTCATCAGAGAAATAAAAAACCTAGACTGGCTAGCAAACCTGGTGATGGTACCCAAGAAGGACAAATCCTGGCGCCTTTGTGTCGACTTCAAAGACCTCAATAAAGCTTGCCCGAAGGATCCCTTCCCCCTCCCACGCATCGATCAAATCATTGATGCTACCACAGGACACGAGTCATTGTGTTTCCTCGACGCATACTTCGGCCAAATCAAGATGGCGGAGTCT
Source organism: Triticum urartu (assembly GCF_056163025.1). NCBI lineage: Eukaryota > Viridiplantae > Streptophyta > Magnoliopsida > Poales > Poaceae > Triticum > Triticum urartu. Next base: position 309,520,056 of record NC_141878.1, read on the forward strand.
GACCAAGCCGCAACGGCATTTATCACACCATACGGTCCCTTCTGTTTTAACACAATGCCTTTTGGGCTCAAAAACGCCGGCGCAACATATCAGCGCATGATTCAGACATGTCTGGAGAAAGAAATCAGCAAAATAGTAGAGGCATACGTAGACGATGTGGTCGTCAAAACCAAACACGTCGACTCTTTGATAGACGACTTCAGGCTCACATTCGACAACCTCCGAACATACGACATCAAGCTCAATCTAGAAAAATGCATTTTTGGCGTACCAGCCGGAAAGCTCCTGGGTTTCATTGTCTCTAGTAGAGGTATTGAAGCTAATCCGGCCAAAATCCGAGCTTTGTCACAGTTGGCTACCCCAACAGACCTCAGACAAATCCAGAAGTTAACAGGATGTGTGGCGGCTCTAAGCCGCTTTATCTCCTGCTTAGGAGAAAAGGCTTTACCCCTTTATCGCCTCCTTCGGCGCACCGAACACTTTGAGTGGACGGACGTGGCCATAGCCGGATTGGAATAAATAAAGGCCATCTTGGCAACCAACCCAATCATGGCCGCGCCAAACATCGGCGAACCAATGTTGTTGTACATTGCGGCAACTCATCAAGTTGTAAGCGCGGTGCTCGTTGTCGAATGGGAAGCGGATGGACATAAATTCCTTCTTCAAAAACCGGTATACTATGTATCCACTGTCCTCACTCCATGCAAATCACGGTACCCGCATTACCAAAAGATAGCATATGCAGTATTCATGGCATCGCGGAAGCTGCGACACTACTTTCAAGAGTGTTCGATTACAGTAGCCTCGGAAGTGCCACTTAATGATATTACAAACAACCGTGACGCTATGGGCCAGATTGCCAAATGGTCCATTGAGCTCCTCCCGTTCGACATCACATACAAACCTCGACGAGCCATTAAGTCGCAAGTATTGTCTGACTTCGTCACCAAATGGACGGAGGCCGAACTCCCTAAAGAGTACGGCGCATACTCCAATTGGATCATGCACTTTGACGGTTCTAAAATGCTGGCTGGTCTAGGGGCTGGCGTTGTCCTGACGTCCCCAACCAGAGATACCGTTCAGTACGTATTGCAAATATTGTATACAGACTCCAACAATGCAGCCGAATACGAAGCTCTGTTGCATGGTCTTCGAATGGCAGTCTCCATGGGCATTCAACGCCTGGAGGTGCGTGGGGATTCAAACCTCGCAATATCCCAAATAAATGGAGACTTTGACGCCAAGGATCTGAAAATGGCGGCCTATCGAAACGCCATCCTAAAAATGTCAACTCGGTTCAAGGGGCTCGAATTTCACCATGTGGCTCGGGAAAACAATCAGGCGGCGGATATCCTCGCCCGCATCGGTGCAAAACGTGATGCGGTCCCCCCCAACATATTTTTGGAAAGGTTGTTCAAGCCATCCATAGTATGGGAAGGGGACACCGGTAACAACAGTCTGGACCCGGCCAAAATACCCGATACCGAACTCTCTGATACAATCGGAGGCTCCGCCACTGAAATAACACCTTCAGCCCACGAAATAATGGCCATTATCTCCCCATGGACAGAACCATTCCTGGCCTACCTAACTAGACAGGAACTTCCGGAGGACCAAAATGAGGCACACTGCATAGTGCGGCGATCCAAGGCCTACAGGGTCCATAAGGGAGAATTGTACAAAAAAGCACTACCGGAGTCCTTCAAAGGTGCATCTCCGAAGAGGAAGGGCGGAATATTTTGGCAGAAATTCACGCCGGACTCGGCGGTCATCACGCCGCAGCCCTGGCTCTTGTAAGCAAGGCCTTCCATACAGGATTCTATTGGCCAACGGCCCGGGCAGATGCACAGGACTTGGTCCAACGCTGCGCCGGTTGCCAGCTCTTCGGAAATCAAAGCCAAATGCCACCCACCGCCCTCCAAACAATCCCCATTACATGGCCCTTTGCGGTCTGGGGGCTTGACATGGTTGGACCCCTTAAAGGGGGAACCCACAAGAAAAAATACTTATTGGTCATGGTGGATAAATTCACCAAATGGATAGAGGCCAAACCTGTTAAAACAGCCGAATTCGGACCGGTGATAGACTTCATATCCGGGGTTGTACACCGTTATGGCGTCCCCCACAGCATCATCACTGATAATGGCACGAACTTCACGGCCGATGAGGTAAAACTCTGGTGCAGCAAAATGGGCATCAAGCTCGATTATGCTTCAGTCTATCACCCACAAACCAACGGTCAAGTCAAGCGAGCAAACGGTCTTATAATGAGCGGCATTAAACCCAGATTAGTGCGCTCCTTAGCGGAGTCTAACACGCACTGGATAGAGGAGCTCGACTGCGTACTCTGGGGGCTGCGGACCATGCCGAATCGTAGTACTAGATATACACCCTTCTTTATGGTGTACGGCGCAGAGGCAGTCTTGCCCTGTGACATAATTCATGACTCACCTTGAGTGCGCATGTACGAAGAAAGAGAAGCCGAGCTCGATCGACAGGACAGTTTGGACACCCTGGAGGAGGAATGCGATGTAGCCAAAGCCCATTCCGCATTTTATCAGCAACAGGCTCACAGATACCAAAGCAGAGAAGTATGGGACAAAACTTATAACGTTGGCGAACTAGTTCTACGCCTGCCGGATAAGAAAAAGAACAAGCTTGAGCCCAAATTGGAAGGTCCATTCATTATTGACCAAGTTCTGACCGGTGGAGCGTACCGACTGCGGGATGCATCGACTAGTCGACTCAAGCCAAACCCATGGAATGCGGCCAGGCTCCGAAGATTCTACGCCTAGCACCGGACTCTATGTTAGTCCCCTCCCTTTGTCCATTCTCTGCATATACATTATCTGTCTTGTTTCTCTTTCTTTCTTTCTTTTATTATGCCTCTAGGCCTTCAAGGGTCACCTTGTGCCTCGCTTGCACATTACAGATGCGCTAGCCGCACTCTTCATACCTGGGGGCTTCTTTCACAGAAGCTTAAATTATTTATCTGGGCCTCATGCCCCACACATGTGTTATACTTCCGCATGTACCTTTTTTCACCATTATATGCATCGATATGACTTAAGTTTTGGCCAAGCTGGGTTGCCTGGCTCTTGTATTTATGCCCTATGTTCCCGTTAATTCAGCTAGGGCATAAGGGGAGCACCTCTGCGATTGTTACTGCCGGGTCAGCCAGATGTGTACCTCAGACTGGGTGAAGCCGAAAGCTAGCTTTCTTAAGGGAATATTCGGTCGGTGAACAAAAGATGATTTTTATTTATTGTCCATATCTGCCCCCAGATGCTTTTCCTGCGTTTCCTATCGTAGTCCGGACATGCAATTTAGGGCATGCTTACCCAGGGAAAGGAACCCTTAATGGAACTATTCTCCCTGGAAGATGTTTCTTACTACCCATGTACTATAACATAACTAGTTGGGCACATGTTTGATAAAGCACTAATGACCCCTACGCCTGGTCTCCATGCATACCCCGGTTCTTATATAACTGAGCGGGTATTCGGATACACTCTGGACTATTGGGCCCAGAGGTTGAAGCGAAAAGGTTCGCAACGACAAATGATCTACAATCCGGCTAGAAGGCATTATACATGTCACTTTAATTACATAGTCATGCAGACTGACTAAATTCCTCTTCTATACCATCCAACAGGCGGTCTAGCTTACAATCCTGTTGAGAATACTTTGCGGCTAATTCTACTTGCCCATAAACTAAGCTAACGGGGATCTCTTTTCCGTCGGGCCCCACAGGTCTGACCTCGGCCATGTGATTTGGGATTGCCTTGGTATACCGCGTCTTCACCATGGCCCAAGCTTCTCTGGCACCCTGTCGGCAGCTAATATCTTCCATAATCAGAAGCGTCGCCGTGCTCCCTTGAGCTTCTCCACAAGCTCGGCAGCGCCCTCTGGCAGGGAGACGGACGGCCACAAGGCCTGGCAACACCCTGCATCACCTGCCGAACTTGTTCGTGCAGATGTGACAGCTCGGGCAGAAGATCCCCGCAGACCCGGGCATTTCCTTCGCGGGACGACCCGTCAGCATACCTACAGACATAACGCTGTTAGTCGGCTTCTTCGCGGAACTCCTTTAAAAGGATTCGTTCAAGTACTTACTGAAAATGTCGTGCCGAAGCCGCTTATTCTCCTTCTCGGACTCTGCAAGCTGGCCCCGAACGTCTTTTAGTTCCACGCTCAGCTTAATATTGGCATCTTGGAGATTGTTTTTCTCCCGCCTAACCTCAGTCAGCACGCGTTTGCCAGCCTCTAGCTATCGCATAACATGCTGGTCCTCCGGATTCTCTCCGGATTCATCTGCAACATCTGTTGTTAGATCTGCAGCCATGCTGCATGTTATATGGTAACCATCACTCTTTAAAGTAAATGTTACCAGCAGGTGACTTTTTCGGTTCCTGCAATGCGGCCACAGCAGCCCGCAGTTGGGTCTTGCATTGTCGGCGTTCTGGGAACGGTGGTCCCCAGACTTGCCTGCCTGCGGCCTGCAGCATGGCTCAAAGGGGGGCCCACCACGGCCCATCTTCACCAACACAAACTCAAGACCCTCATGAGGGGCCAAGCCTCGCGGGGCGGACGACGTGGAGCTTCCTCAGGCACGGCCTTGTCAGGCTGGCTCACGACGAGGCGGAGAGATCAAGGCGGGGTACCTCGCGAGGTGCCTGTGACGCAAGCCATGACGACTCAGGGCGCCACGCGGGTGCTAGCCCGCGCAGTGTCCTCCTTTCCTCTTTGGTGCAAAGGGGGGCAAGCGCAGCCACGGAGTACCGAGGCATCATGCAAAGGTTGCTATTTCGGTGCAATGAGACCAAGACCAGGAGGACTACGAGACGGAGGTCACCATGGGGCCCAATACGGCGTCATCACCAGAGCTTTGCGCAGGCGAAGACTACTTTTGTCAGGATAGCTGATACTTGCTGTCCCCTTTCAAATTAGCCCGCCATTGTTGGCTCCCTTCCCGCTCAATATTTGGGAAGAGGACCAGGGCCTCTATAAATAGGACCGGCCGCCCATGTAGCAAAGGGTTCGGCTCAGTCTCCTCCAAGGGCTCGACAAGTAGAGAGGAAGTAAGCAGAGAGAGAGAGAGATAGAGAGAAAGGTGGCTGAACTCCTCCCAGCAGGTCATCGCCCCAGCCAAGAACAGACCCTCGTGAGGCTGTTCTCCCTTGTATTGTTCATCATCATCAGCCCAAGAGGCAATCCACACACCACACACTGGAGTATGGTATTACACCACAACGGTGGCCCGAACCAGTATAAACCCTGTGTCCCTTGTGTTGTTCTTTTCATAGCTTTGATCCTAGCGTGGCGGAGGGGTGTAGGAAGGTAGGAGGCGAAATCTCCACGCGCACCCTAGTGTTCGAACCTCAAGGGTCTGCCGGAACCCGAAATCCGACATTTGGCGCGCCAGGTAGGGGGGTGCCGGAATTCGTCTTCCACCGCTCCGTTCTCCTCCGACCATCGCGCCCATGTCTGACGCACGTCGGGCCCGCGCGGAGCGTCGGGCCGCCCTTGCTTCCCGCATCGCCCAGACAGCCCCTATCGGCGGGCGCCTCCGCCGTTCCCCGTCACCTGCCGTCAACGCCGCCACCGGCCCGGCGGGGGACGAGCTGCAAGCATCGTCCCGGCATCTGTCCATGCGGCAAGACGGCCGCACCGCAACTCACTTGCTCACCGCAGCTGGTTCTTTGTCCCGCGTGCTCCGCGCGCCCATGGAGCCCCGCAACCTCTTCCCCGTCTATCGCGCTGCACCAACACCCCTAGTCATCGCGGCCCTCTTGGGCGGCTCGCAGGCGCCGCCTACAAGTTACCACGTCAAGCCGTTCATCCGCCGGGTCAGCGCCGCTTCCACACGGCAGGGGGCTCCCGTGGATCGGGCGGCGCCCGAGACCGGCCTGAGCTTCAGCCCGGAGGACCACCCCTCCAACTCGGCCTGCTCGGGCGCGCTCCCCATGCTATGCACCCCCACCATCTGCCAGGTGGCCGTCACCAGAACTCTCATCGATGGCGGGGCGGGCCTTAGCGTGCTCTTAGTCGAGGCCTTCAACCTCCTCTGCATACCCCTGGAACGGTTGCAGCCCAGCCGGCCCTTCTCAGGTGTTGGGGGCAGGTCGTCCAGCTCCTTGGGGCAGATCCGGCTCCCAGTGACCTTCGGCACCTACGACAACTTCCGCACGGAGCTGGTCGACTTCGACATCGCCCCCATCGGCCTCTTCTACAACGCCATCCTCGGCTACCCAGCGCTGGCCCAGTTCATGGCCGCAACGCACCCGGCGTACAACCTCATGAAGATGCCCGGGAGCAGCGGTGTCCTCACCGTGCACGGGGATACCGGTGACGCTCTGCGGGTGCTCAGACTCGTCTTCAGGACAGCAGCGTCGGCACAGCCTGCCGACTTGGGGGCCCCCGAGCCCAAGGGGGCTGCGCCCGCCAAGAAGAAGCAGTTGTTCACCCAAGACAAGGCAGAAACCAAGCATGTACCCATCGATGAGGACGGGTCCACCAGCGCCACTTTCACCATAGGCGCCCACCTCAAACCCGAGCAGGAGGAGGCCTTGGTCGTGTTCCTGCGCGCAAAGAAGGTATTCGCTTGGGAGCCGGACCAGTTGGCAGGGATCCCCAGGAGCGTAATCAAGGATCACCTCAACGTGCGCCCTATGAAGCAGAAGGCCAGGTGGCAGTCCATAGAAAAGCAGGCCTTCATCGTCCAAGAGACCCGCAAATTAGAGGCCGCTGGGGTCATTCGCGAGGTCCGATACCCAGATTGGTTGGCCAACCCTGTCGTTGTGCCGAAGAAGGGAGGGAAGGAACGCATGTGTGTCGACTTCACCAACCTCAACAAAGCGTGCCCGCAAGATCCGTTCCCGCTCCCCCGCATCGACCAGATCATTGATTCCACTGCGGAATGCGACCTGTTGTGCTTCCTGGATGCCTTCTCTGGGTATCACCAGATCAAGATGGCGGTGGAAGACGTTGAGAAGACGGCCTTCCTGACCCCGTGTGGGGTGTACTGCTACACCTGCATGCCATTCGGGCTGCGTAACGCAGGGGCGACCTTTCAGCGGCTGATGCATATCACCTTGGACCCGCAGCTCGGGAAGAATGTTGAAGCTTACGTCGATGACATCGTGGTAAAATCTCGGGAGGCCAGGACCTTGATACAAGACCTGGAGGAAACCTTCACGAGCCTCAACGCAGTGAACCTACGGCTCAACCCAGAGAAGTGTGTGTTCGGAGTCCCCTCGGGCAAGCTCTTGGGTTTCCTCGTGTCCCACCGAGGCATCGAGGCTAACCCGGAGAAGTTCAAGGCGGTGGAAGACATGAGCCCGCCAAAGACCCTCAGAGAAATGCAGAAGCTCACGGGGCGCGTGACCGCGCTAGGGCGCTTCATCTCCAAGTTGGGGGAACGAGCCCTGCCCTTCTTCCAGCTAATGAAGAAAAAGGGGGCCCTTCGAGTGGACTGAAGAGGCCAACAAGGCGTTCCAGGATCTCAAGAGATACCTGACCAGCCCACCGGTCATGGTGGCCCCGCGCCCTCAGGAGCCCCTGGTGCTCTACCTCACCGCCACTCCCTACTCCGCCAGCACAGCCTTGGTAGCAGTCAGAGAGAAGCGCCGGATCAAAACCACGGCAGCAGCCCGGGATAAGGCAGAACAGGGACAAGGAAGGCCCACAGAAACCGCCATCACAGCTGAGGAGGATCAGCCGCCGCAGAGGGGCCCACCAGAGGCGGAAGAGGCCCCTCTTCCAGATGGCCAGTCTCAGGAGGCCCCATTGCCTCAAGAGGCGCCATGGTCTCCGAAGGGAGCCACCAGCACTGACACACTCCACCATGTTGAGCACCCAGTGTACTTCGTGAGCACAGTGCTGCGGGATGCAAGAGCACGGTACCCCATGCCTCAAAAACTCCTCCTCGCGCTACTGGTGGCTTCGCAAAAAGTGCGGCACTATTTTCAGGGTCACCCCATCAAGGTCGTCTCGTCATACCCCCCTAGAGAGGGTGCTCAGGAGCCCCAATTCAGCTGGGAGGGTCGCTGAGTGGAACATAGAGCTGCAAGCGTTTCAGCTCGAATTCAGCACGACGAGAGTCATCAAGGGAGCAGCGTTGGCAGATTTTTTGGCAGAATGGACGGAGGCGCCAGGCCTCAAGGCCGACGAGGATCGGTCCCTGTCCCCGGGAAGCGAGGCGCCAGAAGGCTGGGTCATGTACTTCGATGGGGCGTTCTCCAGACATGGCGCAGGAGCTGGGGCGGTGCTTATATCGCCCACCCAGGACAAGCTCTATCACACGGTGCAGCTTTGTTTCCAGCACGGCGAAAAGGTCTCCAACAACATAGTGGAGTATGAAGGTTTAATAGCGGTCATGAAGGCCGCAGCTGCCCTGGGGGTGAAACGCCTCACCATCTAGGGCGATTCGCAACTCCTTGTCAATTTCTCCAACAAGGTGTACGAGCCGAAGGATGAGCACATGGAGGACTACCTTGCAGAGGTCCGCAGGATGGAGAAGCAGTTCTGGGGGTTGGAATTGCAGCATGTGCCCCGTGGCACCAATCAGGAAGCCGATGACATCGCCAAATGCGCGTCCAGGCGGTTACCTCAGGAGCCTGGCGTTTTCGAGGAGCGGCTCTTCAAGCTTTCAGCCTTACTGTCATTATCAAACACGGCTCAGCCCAGGGAGGAGCTCCCTCAGCCACCTGTCTCAGGAGCTCCGGCTTGTGGCCCAGCCTCGGGAGCACGCCTGCTCCTGACGATGGAACCTCAGGAGGGATGTTGGATCACGGAGCTCCGGAGCTACCTAACGCAAGGGACCCTGCCGGAGAAGGAGGAGGAAGTAGAGCGAGTGGCGCGCCAGGCCACGGCATACTGCATCAAAGATGGAGAGCTCTACCGGAAGCGACCGAACGATGTATCCCTGCGCTGCATCTCCAGGGAGCAAGGGAAGGAACTACTGGAAGATATACACGGCGGAGACTGCGGACATCATTCGTCATCACGGACCCTCGTTGGCAAGGCGTTATGTAGTGGGTTTTACTGGCCCACCACGCTCAATGACACTGTTGAACTAGTGAAGGCTTGTGAGGCCTGCCAGTTCCACGCCAAGCAGATCCATCAGCCGGCAGGGGGCTTGCAGACTATCCCCCTTTCGTGGCCATTCGCAGTCTGGGGCCTCGACATCTTGGGTCCGTTTCCTCGGGCGCCAGGGGGCTACCGCTACCTTTACATTGTCGTGGACAAGTTCACCAAGTGGGCTGAAGTGGAGGCTGTCCGCACCATTCCTGCGGGTTCCGCAGTCAAGTTCATCAAGGGCATTGTGAGCCGGTTCGGGGTGCCGAATCGCATCATCACGGACAACGGTTCGCAGTTCACCAGTAACCTCTTCAAAACATACTGTGCTAACCTTGGAACGCAGATATGCTACGCTTAAGTGGCGCACCCCCGAACCAACGGCCATGCCGAGCGAGCCAACGCAGAGGTCCTGAGGGGCCTCACGACCAGGACGTTCAAGAAGAAGCTGGAGGCTTGCGGCAGAGGTTGGTACGACGAACTGCAGTCCGTGCTGTGGTCCATCCGCACCACCGCGACCAAGCCGACTGGAGAGACCCCGTTCTTCCTGGTCTATGGAGCAGAAGCAGTCCTCCCTCACGAGGTCAGACGTCACTCCACGCGGGTCCTGGCATTCGACGAGGCGCAGCAGGACGCCATGCGGGGGACGGACCTCGTGCTGGGGGAGGAGCGTCGCTAGGAAGCCGCGCTGCGAGCGGTGAGGTACCAAAAAGCACTACGGCGATATCACTGCCGCAACATCTGCCCCAGGACTCTTGAGGTAGGGGACCTCGTGCTCAGGCGGGTTCTCTCCAGGGAGGGATTGCACAAGCTCTCTCCCATGTGGGAGGGCCCGTTCAAGGTTGTTCATGTTTGTAGGCCCGGCTCCACGCGCTTGGAAACTCAAGAGGGAGTGCCGGTCCAGAATGCATGGAACATCCAGCACCTCCGGAGGTTCTACCCCTGAAAAGGCCCGGAGCCTGTAAATCAAGGCGAGTGCATGTGAATCTATCGCGTTTTGGAAAAGGCCTGGAGCCTGTGAAGCAAGGCGAGTGCCTGTGAAGCTATCGCGTTTTGGAAAAGGCCCGGAGCCTGTGAAGCAAGGCAAGTGCCTGTGAAGCTATCGCGTTTTGGAAAAGGCCCGGAGCCTGTGAAGTAAGGCGAGTGCCTGTGAAGCTATCGCGTTTTGGAAAAGGCCCGGAGCCTGTGAAGAAAGCCAACGCCTGTGAAGCTCGCCGCCCGTGACACTCTCACGTAATAATGAGTTGGGGCTGTACACGCCCCGGATTCTCAGGAGCGCCGGCCTCAGGCCCTGGGGCTCCCTCCCACGCCCAGTGGCAGCACTTAGCTCCGCGTTGGTGAGAAGACGTCGAAGACTAGACTAGGTGCCGGACGCGGCTTTTCATTTGCTTTCAGCAGTTGGCTTGTTCCTCTTCATTTGGAGTTTTATTGAAGTTGTTGCCGTCTTTGGCTTGCGGTTCTTCGGCTTTTCGCTCTCTTGCCTCGGTTTCTCTTGTGCAAGGCCTCGCGAGGGGGAGAGCCGAGCGCCCTCGCGAGTGTTCCTATCCTCGTCACTCAAAGAGTTCGCAGCCTGGGCCCCTTACAGGAGCACCCCTCCAGTCCGTGCCCAACGGGCACCGCGACACAAACAAAGGGCCTGGGTTGGTCGCCCCCCCCCCCCCGCGGCCGGGGCCGGGAACTATCCACGCTCGGGCACATAGCTGGAAGGTACGGTAACGAAAGCAAAACGATGATTAACAAGCAATAACCCAAACACGCCCCCGCGGGGCTCCACACTATTGTCTTTGTTACGCAGGAAAAAGGGAAAAGGAAGAACAAATCCGGCGTGGCTAGCCTCACACCGGACCGCAGGGAAGGCCCGAGCTGCCTCCGGAGCTCAGGCGGACTCCCTCTCATGCTTCACCAGGGCGCGGCGGCGGGCGGACACGTTGCCACCCCCCAAGCAGATACGACGACGTGGAGGCTGATCGCGGCCACCGCTAGAGGAGTCGCCGCCTGAAGAAGAACCGGAGAATCTTGGGGAACCCCGAACACCGCCAGCCGTGTGAGCGCTGCTCTCTCCATCATCACCGGAGCTGGGTTCCCAGCCGCGGTCGTCACCCTCGAGGCAACACCCTGCGCGGCGACCATCTTCCCCAAACACCCTCACGTAGAGGGTGGCGTCGCCGTCAGACTTGAAGTGTAGGGTGCACCGACGGCTCAGGCCATGCGCGCGGGCAAACGTCTACCAACTGCGGGCCAGGGACAGGCTTCCGGCCGCGGAGACCTCCAGAGAGACCCATGAGGCCCGGCTGCAGCAGCCGTCGGCCTAGAGCCAGAGGCCGCCCGGGAGCTTGCCGAGGAGGACGCGAGGAAGCGGAAGCCGGGTGCTAGCCGGCTCCACCGACCACACGATGAACTCCGGCAGCACTTCAGCAGCACGAACGCGCGGCCTGGAGGGACGCGCAGCCGGAGCGCGCCCCCTGGCTACAGCAATCCGCCCGTCACCGTGCTGAAGATCGCCTCCACGACCGCGGGGAGCCACCGTGGTGGCCACAAGATGCTTGCGAGGGCGCCCTCGGCCGCGCTTGGGTGGGGGAGAGGCGGGCTCAACCCGGCAAGCCTTCCCCTTCTCGGCGGCTGAGAACCTCCTCGACGGGGTCATGAAGAAAAAGGAGAAGCAAGGGGGGATGAACTGGAAGGACGCGCGCCGGTCCATACTTATGGCTGGCGATGGCCAACCAACGGCCCCCATGATCGCAGGTAATTATGACCCATTTTGCATGCAGGGACTTGTCCAATCCGAGCAGTTGCCGAGGCGCCGTGGGGAAGTGGAGACGCCCACGTCCATTCAACCGCCACGCGGCGCCCAAGGCTGCAGGCTGTTAGGGCCCACGGCACTTCGCTCTTGCCCTTCCGTCTCCCTGCATGGCCAAGTCCGGGCGCGCCTTGGGCCCGGGGGCTACTGTCGGCGTTCTGGGAACGGGGATCCCCAGACTTGCCTGCCTGCGGCCTGCGGCGTGGCTCAAAGGGGGGCCCAGCACGGCCCATCTTCACCAACACAAATTCAAGACCCTCGCGAGGGGCCAAGCCTCGCGGGGCGGACGACGCGGAGCTTCCTCAGGCACGGCCTCGTCAGGCTGGCTCACGAGGAGGCGGAGAGATCAAGGCAGGGTACCTCGCGAGGTGCCCGTGATGCAAGCCATGATGACTCAGGGCGCCAGGCGGGTGCCAGCCCGCGCAGTGTCCTCCTTTCCTCTTTGGTGCAAAGGGGGGCAAGCGCAGCCGCGGAGTACCGAGGCATCAGGCAAAGGTTGCCATTTCGGTGCAACGAGACCAAGACCAGGAGGACTACGAGACGGAGGTCACCATGGGGCCCAAGACGGCGTCATCACCAGAGCTTTGCGCAGGCGAAGACTACTTTTGTCAGGATAGCTGATACTTGATGTCCCCTTTCAAATTAGCCCGCCATTGTTGGCTCCCTTCCCGCTCAATATTTGGGAAGAGGACCAGGGCCTCTATAAATAGGACCGGCCACCCACGTAGCAAAGGGTTCGGCTCAGTCTCCTCCAAGGGCTCGACAAGTAGAGAGGAAGTAAGCAGAGAGAGAGAGAGAGAGAAAGGTGGCTGAACTCCTCCCAGCAGTTCATCGCCCCAGCCAAGAACAGACCCTCATGAGGCTGTTCTCCCTTGTATTGTTCATCATCATCAGCCCAAGAGGCAATCCACACACCACACACTGGAGTAGGGTATTACACCACAACGGTGGCCCGAACCAGTATAAACCCTGTGTCCCTTGTGTTGTTCTTTTCATAGCTTTGATCCTAGCGTGGCGGAGGGGTGTAGGAAGGTAGGAGGCGAAATCTCCGCGCGCACCCCAGTGTTCGAACCTCAAGTGTCTGCCGGAACCCGAAATCCGACATGCATTCCTCCAGCTCCTGTGATAGCCTAGTATTCTTCTCTGTAAGAACCTGCACAATAAAGATGATCCTTAAAGCAGTTCTGGTATCTGTTTCAAGTCTCAAGGGCTACTGATACATATAAATCGTCAGATTTACTCACCTGTACATCCTTTACATACTGATCCGTGGCTCTGGCTAGACCATCTTGAGCAGCACGGAGGTACGCCTCTCCAGTATTGAAGGCGTCAAACGCCTCTGGTGAGAAACAAGCGTCACAAAGTACGGCCCGGCGGTGCCTATGATTCATGGCGCTTTCCACTTCTGAGTTTGTAGCGGATAATCTATCTACATCTTTGTAGGGGGATTATCCGGCGCCTACCTCCATGTCCGGTTCTGGAGCCCGACTGGTGGAAGCGTGATTGGCAACATCGCCGGACATATTTCGGCGAGCATTTTTTCTGTTAAAGAAACGCGGGCGTCATTACATTTTGAGAAAGACAACAACCACGAAGCGGGGTTTTTCTTATACCTTTGCGCCGGTGTCTCCATCCTGACCGGCTTCCTTTTTGGCCTACCCGGCCTCGGTGCTTCTTGTTGGCGAGTTGCTGCGGGTTCGGCAGGGCGTCCCGAATGCCTTCCCTATAAAAGATGCCATGTGTGTATGGTGGGTGAAGTGCCTAAAAGGGGATCCTAGTTTTGGAGTTGGGATTTTTGGGTTTTCTTACTTGCGATGCAGGGAGCTGTCCGGGATAGTCGGCTATAATGGCCACCATGCCATCGTCGCAGCATAGCTGATAGAACTGCCGGTCTATCAGCCCCACGATTATAACCGAATCTTCTTCAAGTCCGGAGTCGAGGGCCTGGTCAGGGTCCTCTGGTTGAGAAGGGTTGCTGACCTCCTTTATGTCTTTTCGCAGTTCCTGCTGCAAAGTGGCAAGGTGAATACTTACGACAAAGAATGCAGGAAAAATGGGAGTAGGGAGATATAACTTACCCAGCTTGGAGGATTGTACATGGAGAATCCATCCCGTGGCTTCATGCGGGTGAACTCCTCTTCCTCACCCTTGAACAATTTGGACAAAATTTTCGCTAAAGCAGCAGCATTGTCCGGACCCTTACGCCCGCAGTGGGTGGCGTCATCCGCCCCGTTATAACACCACAAGGGGTGCCCACGGTATTGAAGTGGTTGCACTCCCCGCATTATGCAAATCAACATAACTTCGATTATTGTCAATCCTGATTGAGCCAGTGCTTTGATCCGGTTCATCAGATGGAGGACTTCTCTGTTGTCTTCCGCCTGGGGGCTCCGTGGGCGCCAACTTCGGTGCTTCTTCAGAGGAGCATTGTTGAACTCAGGAAGACCCTGCCGAACAGGGTCCGGAAGGGGAACGTCCTCCATATAAAACCATTCTGAAGGCCAGTCTTTGGACGACTTCTTCGGGGTACCGGACAGGTATCCGGCATCGGTGATGCACCATATTTCGGCTCCGCCCACTTGATAAAGTGATCTCCTCTGTATGTGAGGGACGAGGCAAAATAGCCTTTTCCACAGCTCGAAGTGAGCCTCGCAGCCCAGGAACAACTCGTAGAGAGCAACATAGCCGGCGATATGTAGAATGGAGGCAGGGGTGAGATTGTGCAATTGGAGGCCGTAGAACTCCAGGAGCCCGCGGAGGAACGGATGAATTGGAAATCCGAGTCCCCTAGTAAATAAGGAACAAGGCAGACTCGTTCCCCCATGGAGGGACAGGGAAAGCTCTCCGGTTGCTCCCCGCCATTGTAGGTGGCAAGCCTGGCTCGAACGGGCACCATATACGCCGGAGGGAGAAATCCCTTAGTCTGTAGTTTGACTAATCAACTGTGCGGGACTGAACACCTCTCCCAATCCCCGGGCTTAGGGCTACGGGGGTGGGAGGAGGAGCTGCGGAGGTCGGCCATACTGGAATGGATCTTCCCGAAACGCGCTCTGATGGATTCTTGTTGGGGGAGGATGGTATGGATCGGATCTAATAATCCCCATCCCTTTATTAGACAATTTATTTATCTGGCTAGGGGGGCGAATGTAAAAACGCCGTGGCGCCTCGTATTCATTCGACGCGTGGGAGAAAGCCCTTCTTGGGCACAGAAGCCAAGAGGTTCAACATTTATGGAGCCGGACACTACTTACGAACACTTGAAAATTGGAGAAGAACCCGCCTTGCAATGCCGAAGACAACACTGAGCGCCGGACTCATCGTCATTGAAGCCTGGTTCGGGGGCTACTGGGCTACTGAGGGAGTCCTGTATTAGGGGGTCTCTGGACAGCCGGATTATATCCTTTGGACGGACTGTTGGACTATCAAGATACAAGATTGAAGACTTCGTCTCGTGTCTGGATGGGACTCTACTTGGCGTGGAAGGCAAGCTTAGGCAATACGGATATGTATATCTCCTCCTTTGTAACCGACCTTGTGTAACCCTAGCCCTTTCCGGTGTCTATATAAACCGGAGGGTTTTAGTCTGTCGGACAACATACAATCATACCATAGGCTAGCTTCTAGGGTTTAGCCTCTCTGATCTCATTGTAGATCTACTCTTGTACTACCAATATCATCAATATTAATCAAGCAGGACGTAGGGTTTTACCTCCATCAAGAGGGCCCGAAACCTGGGTAAAACATCGTGTCCCCTACCTCCTGTTACCATCCGCCTTAGACGCACAGTTAGGGACCCCCTACCCGAGATCCGCCGGTTTTGACACCGACAGAGGCCATCGCAGCTTTGTGTGAAATACTATGAAGAGAGACAAACCAAGCAGGGAGGCTCCATTGTATATAGTGGAGCGGACTACCTTTTTCTCCATAAAAATCGTTTTATATTCTATGTACGTGCCATTGAGTGATATAACTTCATTTAAAAATAATGCGCCAAGGCATCAAGTTGAACTTTGTTTCGTGCACGCGTGGTACACGACCTCCGTAGCTAAACAACTACTACACACGTTCAAATTAGCACGTGGGCTACCATTTCGTATAGAAATGAGCTCCACCGTGTACCCACACAGGTGTGGCTGGCAACGAAGCGTGAGGACGTGCACGGTCACCTATTCTCTTCTTGTATACGTACACCACCTACGTGGGGTTGTGTGAGAGAGATACAAACGTAGAGAGATATAGTGTGTGGGTTCGTGAGAGTTTTTGTTTGGGGGGGGGGGGTCAATCAAAAGTTGTAACATATGCAATGTGTGTGAAATAGAGTCCTGGATATATCATCGACTTGAGGTGTCCATAGAATCAAAGAGAGGGATGTGTGTGTGTGCGCGCGCGTGCGGTTGATAAAGAGTTCCATCGAATATGTGTGTGCCCACGTCAAAGATATAGAGTGGCTGGCCTACTAGAATGAGAGAGGGGACAGGTGCAGTTTGTCTATGTGGCATGGATACCTACATACAGCGCTCGACAATCGGTGTGTGGTGGGGGGAGGGAGGCCTAATTAACTATAGAGGTACAATGGCTGGTATATGTGTGGAGGAGGAGAGAGGCCAACCTCATGTATTAAGGGAGATCGATCTACCTCATGTATTAAGGGAGATCGATTGGCATCCATGCATATGTGTAGGAGAGGAATAAGGTTGGGAGAGAGATAGAGATAGAGTGTTGGAGGGGCTGGTAGTGGAGTTGCTTCTAACAAATGGTGGGATAGGCTTGTTAGACAACCGGATGACACACCTGCAATATCAATAAGAGAGGGGATGGCCGCCTGTCTTTGCATGTGCGTGTGAGAGACGGGTCAGGAGGCATCACTACTAGGAAAAAGGCTAGCAGCAGCGCGGGGACCGGCGCTACTAATAAAGCGCTACAGCTAACCCGTAGCAGTAGCGCGTGCACACCAGTGCTACTGCTATAAAAGTGTAGCAGCAGCGCGCTTCATGGAAGCTCACCATGGCTAATAGCTCTAGCGCACTTTTCCTGGACGCGCTACTCCTACTGTGGTGCTGCTGCTAACTTTTCTCCACTCGCTACTGCTAATTTTAGTATTTTTTTTTCTGCATATTTGTTTTGCATTTGAATAGGCTTTGTACAATAATCTTTAGCATATGATACACATACAAATGTAATCATGGCATATACATACAAATAGTCACATCAAATCATGTCATCATCATAATCATCATCCAACACAAAGTGGTCTCTCGTCATCACCTCAAAAATAGCGATACAAATCTCGATTACTTGCAACTACATCGTCATCCATCTAAACAATGATATACGCGAGAAGAGCTATCACTTTGCGTGAACCTAAACTAACTACTAGCTGTCGCTCGGAAACCGGAAACCGGTACACCTGGGCCTGACATTCCGGCCACTCGTCATATACTCCTGATGTAGCACTTCTTCGCCATCGATGATCTATACACCTGCATCGTCACATGAGTCGATGATACGCAACATATATAGTTGAGCAACAAAAAGATACAGACTTGGAAAAAATAGAAGCATCATATCATAATCATAAATAACAAAGTTCATCATACCCAAAATGCCCTAACTAGAGTGATCTTCGCTAGTCGAGGAGGACGGTTTAATTACTTCACAAATAAAGTTTCGTCGTGCATAATTCAAAGTTTCGTCATACAGATAGTATGGACTAAACGGACACATTGTCATATATCGACAATCACTCCATGGCGTACCATCCATCCAATTCAGGGAGATAGTCCCCGAACTTAGTGAAAGGCTTCAGGTCGAGACGCTGAGCGGCTACGCGTGTTCGGACGTCTTCCCACGACATTTGTCCTTCTTCGTAGAACATCCCTGCTTTTTTGACGACCTCCTTCATGATGATTTGGGCAAGTTCACACTGGATGTGATAGAACTCAGCTCGAAGTCGATGATCCTCGATATCTCCTAGGTTCTTTGCCCATTGCAGAATATGGGCATCGCCGGATGTAGGTGACATGCGAAGGTTCTGGTGCGTCTATACTCCAGCATCTGGTGTAGGACATAGTCTCCATCATTAAGAGAATCACTCGGTTGCTGGATGCAGTAGAAGTCGGTCTTATGGCCGAAGCCGGGCCTACCGTCCTTTTTCTTCTTGTCCTTGACCTCTCCACCCCGTGCGCCGTAGTAAAACATAGCACTGTCAAGAACAAACTTGATGTGGGTGTAACCTTTTTTGTTAATGTTCTTCGACGAGTCCAAGTAAAGAGCGTGGGAGTATCGGGGGTAGAGGATGATGAGGACGGCGCGCCCGCCGCTGCGCAAAATAAGTACACCTCAAATTAATTAGCCTCCACCGTGCAAATGAATGATTAAAATCAAAGGAAGGATATCTGCGTGGATGGCTTACATGGGATGATAAGGCACGACAATCGCCTCCTTGTCCTTATTGGCGAGCATGAAATTGACGATGTAATCCCTCGCGTATTCACAGTGCTTTGCGCAGACTCCCAAGAAGGCCTCGTGCATGAAGTACGGGTCAGCGACACAAATATGAGGTATCTGCTCAACCCCGATGAGGTAGTTCATGTGCAAAGCATAAAGGCGGACAAACGCAAAATCCAGCTTTTTCAAGTGAAACATGTCGAAGATGTAATCGAATCAAAGGAAGAACTTCTCCGCGAAGAATGTGTCGACATATGATAATCCCCGTGGCACGTTAACCATGTAGAGTGGGTATCCTAGATTTTTTGAGGCGATGAGGCCGTTCTCTATCCGCAACACATCATCATGAAGTCTCCTTAAATCGTCGAATCTAGCCTGCAGCATTGCTTCAGGTAGGATTGGTTGACCGGGGATATCTATACGGTCTTGAACCCGAGGCTGCTGAGGCGGCTCGATCACAGAAGCAGCTTTTTGCCTTTCCTCGATCTCTTCCTAGGCTTCATTACTACCGGAAGGTTGTCCATAATGCGTTCAGACCCCGGAGGCGGCAATTCAGGCACCGACTCATGATGCTCAACCCCTAAGTAGGCGCCAGTATAGACATACTATTGAGTGTCATCGTCATCCTCATCCTCATCTATGGCGACGGCACTAGCGACTAATGGAGTAGGCGAGGTGTTGATGTTCATACCTAACTGTGTGCTCATGGGTGTGCTCCCGGCCGCCTCCAGACTAAGCAGACTCTTTGGCCACAACAGGACCCACCCAATGCAATAATCACCAAGCCGCCGTGGGGTCTCGTCGTCATCCCCCACTAGTACTTGAGGATCCAAATTCTCGTGGCCCGGTTTGACACTGGCCATAGAAACCTTGAAGACTTCCGGGGGGATCGGCCGGCTGTGGAACAATGGTTCCTTCGGCTCCATTATCGTCGCCTTCCCCACGTCCACCTTCTGGTCGCCGATGGTGTACAATATGGTGCACGGGGTTTCGTCGGCCTACAAAGAAAAGTCTGCGACGCGAGACATCCGAAAGGCAACGAAAATGAGAGATTATACACTTATTGAATGGGGCCGGTGTGACAGATACCGTGAGGGCGTCGAGCTCAGCCAAAGACGAAGCACCGCCGAGCACGTCCGGTGCGGGAGTAGGTGCGGAAGCCGGTGCGGGAGTAGGTGCGATAGCCGGTGCGGGAGCAAGTGCAAGAGCAGGTGAAGGAGCCAGTGCCAGAGCAGGTGCGGGAGTAGGTGCAGGAGCCGATGCGGGAGCAGGTGCAGGTGCTGGTGCAATGCTAGTCGAGCTGCTCCTGAGGAAGTCAGCAAGGGGAAAGTCTGCTGCATTTTTTTATGGATTTTTCCTGCTCCAATTGAAAAAGGACGGAACCAAGGTAGTAGACATATCTACAAGCACCTTTTGCAGCAGCTACCGCTGTTGCGACTGTCTCAGATGATTTCTTTTCAACCGCAATCTCAACATTCTTGTCGATGTTTTCTTCAGTTAACCTCTGTCTTTCCTTTCTCTCCTCCATGGTCTCACGGTAGTACTTCTTCCACGTGGCGTTGTCTTTGACACCGTGCACGCGTCCATACGACGGTCGAGTCTCCAACGGGAGTCCTATCAATATGTTCAACGCCTGGTTGAATGGAGTGTCCCACTTGGGCCTCGCCAACGCCTCAGACGGCGAGTCGCTTTCGGCAGCAATCCTGTGCTACTCTCTTTGCAAAAGGCACAAGGATCATTTACAAAAATGACTAACATGCAGTCGAATTGATCAGAAACTAAAATTACCAGCAGTCTAATGTACTCCGTCGTGACCGCGTTCTTCTCGAAAACCTTCTTCACTGGGTCCCAACGGTGCCGGGCCCTGAGGACGTCATGCTCCTGCGGGATGGTGAACTCTGCCAAGGGGTTTGGGATGCCCATACTCGTGGCTTTCGCGTCCTCCTTGGCCCATATGGACCTCTTCCCGCCGTAACCACGGCTTCCGGGGTGGTGGCACCCAATGTTCTTCTGTTGAAGCCCCTTCATGTACTCTGACTTTTTTTGGCATCTTCGGCCTCGCAAGCTGCCTTGAATATTTCAAAGTGTTCTTCTGTGATTGTCGGATTATCCTATCTCGGAGTAGGGTTCCTTTTCATTGAAGATCTCATATTTCACCCTTGCTTTCTAGGTGGCCAACGTGTCGCTAAACTTGCTCATGGCGTGTTTGTTTATCTTCTTCATTGCCGGGTCCTTATCTGGATCTTTATAATCCTTTTCATTCCGGCCCGGGAACAAGAATAACTAGTGCAGCTTCTTTAGGAGGGAGGGCCTCATATTATCTAACTTGTTTAGTTTCTCATCGTTGATGGTGGCGGTTGTCCATATGATGCAGCCAATTTGATTGTCGTAGCACGCGTGCGCTTCCTCGGGCGCGTTTGGCTCAAAATTGCCGTCGTCCACCTCCGTGACCACCAGTCTAGTATTCCTGAGCTTGTTAGGAAGTCGTCTCCTCTTTGCTTTCGGTTCTATACCGGCTCCACTCCCCGAGGCAGCGCCGGTCTCAGTCTGAGCATCGGTCTCGATGCCGGTCTGAGTCTCAGCGCCGGTCTGCGTGTCGGTCTCAGTCCCTGATGCGACTGGTGGGCCCGACAACAACATCGATTGATCGTCGGCAAGGCTCAAATATTCGTCTGCCGCCTGGTAGACATCGTCGCAAGCACCAGAACCCTGTCCTTCATCATTGCTAGCCATGTTTCCTACGATTAAATCTAGTAAATTAATTCTAGACCTAATAAAATGAATAATGACATAAAAAAGGCCTATGTTTTGCAGGAACGTTGACACCTTCCTGGTGCGGCAAATCCCGCGCACTCGATATGTCATAGTTTGTAGCACAAGTCATGCCAAAATTCACGGAAAATTTTGGCATGACCTTTGCTAAAAAGTGGACAAATCGAGAACCTGAAATTTGTTGGAACAGAAATGAATCAACATTCTGGGAAAACATAGGACACTCAGCTTCATTCCCTGGAAACAACAAAAGGCCACTTGGGCACAATCGAAACATGGGCAAACACAATTGAGGAATTTGCATATATCCTGACCACTTCAAATTTGCATGTCCTAGCGTTTGACACTTCAATAAAATCTACACAAACCTCATGCTCTCTCAAACTCAATTCAAAACCCAAATATAGATTATATTTAGTTAATTATTGAACTAAACTTTACTCTAAACTAAACCCTACCGCCGTAATTAACATCTAGTTAAACAAACTCAATTGAAAAACTAAACCATACTGAACTTACTAATATCTACATTATCTACTACTTAACATTGTCTATTCTTACCCTAAATAAAAAACATCAACATTATCTACTACTTAACATTAACATCTATTAACTAAAAAGGATGGGTGGGGGGCTTACAGACAGGGGAGAGACGGTGGCGGGGAGGTGCTCGGCGATGGAGGTAGGGGCGGCGAGGGCGGGCTCAGGATCTGGACGAGGCGGTCCTGGAGGCCTCGGGGGCGGTGAGGTCAAGGGCGGCGGCGGTGAGGTCGAGGGAGGTGACGGTGAGGTCGAGGGCGGCCCAAGCCGTGGCGGTAGTGAGGCTGGGCGGCCTTGGGCGGAGGCCGTGAGGATGAGCGCGGCATCGACGCCGGCAGGAGATGGCGGCAAAGTGGGGGCGACGGTGAAGTGGGGGAGACGGCGCCGAAGTGGGGCAAGGGACCGATTTGGGGGAGAAGTGGTAGCTAGGGGAAACCGTTTTTGATTAAGTCAAACGTAACGGTAGCGCGTTACAGAAAATGCGCTATAGCTAAGTTAGCTATAACGCGTTTCAGAAAGCACGCTACTCCTATGTCTTCATCATTTTCCCCCTTTTTCATTTATTTTTATTTTTATTTTATATTTTTCCTTTCTCCTTTTTCTATTTCTTTCATTTTCATTTACTTCTCTATTCATTTTTCATTTTATTTTATTTTCGTTAGCAGTAGTGATTTATGCATAAACGCGCTGCTATAAGTTTATTAGCGGTAGCGCGGTTTCTGGAAGATCGCTACTACTATGTGTAGCCATCGGCTAAGTGATTGGAATTTTAGTAGTAACGAGTTTTCGGTGAGACGCGCTACTGATATATGTCCATCTCCAGTGCGCTTATATTGCACGCGCTACTGCTGTCTAGCAGTAGCATGCTCTTTTAACAAGCGCTACTACTAAAGTTCTGTGTATAATGTTTTCCCTAGTAGTGCATGCACGGATGATGAGGGGTGATGATATGGTTGTGGTAAGCAGACATAACTACATAGGAAGATCAATCGTCCTTTGTTAAAGAAAGGAGAGACATAACTTGTGAGGTACGTCGATCGATGGGGGGGATAGTTAAAGTCGACCTAGGTATATGTTGGGAGATCGATCGGTATACATGCATGTCTGTGTTAGAAGGAAATGAGGCATGGGGAGAAGGATAGAGATGGCGTTGGGGCCGGCGGTTCGGCCGGTGGTGGCTCGCGACTCAGGGGGGTGCAGCTTCAAGATGAATTGCAGGCCCTCCCTAAACTACATGTCAAGTGCCTCTCTGCTACCATTGCGTTCAGTTTTGACAGTAACATTCAGATTCCACAGTAAATTTCAGTTTCGACAGTTAAGTTCAGAGTCAACAATTTTTACCTCATCTGCTGTAGTCAGGTGGTTTTTGGTGATGTAAATTTTACATCTAGTTTACATCGTCTATTGGAGATGCTATTAGAATCCCACTTGAGATTGACGATGTCTGTCTTGTGCTGCTTCAGCATTGACATCTTACGGCTTGCCAGGGCTGCTCCAACAACAGAACGATCCATCATAATAGAGTAGTGCCCCGGACGCCGTCTACAGATTCCTCAGATCTTCCTCCACACCTCCGACAGCCACCTCTGCCTCAATTGCTTCAGTGACCAACCCAATGATGCTGAGGTCGACATGGCTACGGAAAAGAGGTTGTACACTTATTGCATCACTTATTACTATACATTCATGTCGATCCATTAGGGCTATTTTGGTTCGACGGAAAAACATAGCAATAGGGAATTTTCCAATGGCACTCTACTATTCAATTATTCATGCATTTTTTTGAAAGTAATGAAGCAAAACATCCACCTGGACCTACTTTACAAAATCATATGCATGAAAACAAGACCAATTGAATTAGTGGCAGAATAACATTCTAACTGTACATGCTTTCGTATGGTTTCACTTTATTTTGGCCATGTTTCTTTGCATTCCTCTTCTCTTCCAATTCCTGTAAACCAAACACTCAAGTTGACAGAAATCCTGTGTTTATAAATGCTCTGTTTTTCCTATCCCTGTGTTTTTAGAATCATGCAAGCCAAATGAGCCCTTACAGAATTACTTTAGTTACAGGTAGGTGTCGAAGGGAACTTTGTGTGGTTTGTCCTGCTCCTGCCGCGACATCGTCCACCTCAACTGAGCCGCTCTATCGACAGAAACATCCACCAAACTAGACATCATGAATCCTGACCGTCTTTCGCCGCCTCAGATCTCCTTCCCTGTTGCCAGCACCCACTACAACACCATCACCATCATCGACTCAGCAGATGAACCCGAGGAGTACACGGGTCCACAAGAGAGGTCGCACTCTTTTGTTTCTGCTTATGTTATGCATTGCTTAAAATTACCTGCTACTTTATCGTCATGTTCACCTCTTGGACTCTAAGTCAGGTCCAAATTAATGTTCAAACTTGAGTTCTAAATTAGTTGTGGGGCACATATCGAGGAAGCAATGAATAGTATCTCTGTCTAATATCTGGTTCACCTAGGGTATGCCTATGTTGTTCATCTTGGTTGGGAAACAAATAGTAAAGCAATCATCATCTGTCTTTTTATTAAATTAAAGCAATCATTAGCCTGCTATCATTATTTTTGGATCCATCCACTGTTTGTTACCATCACTCTAAATTTCTGCATGCTCTCCTTACATAATCTCACCATATTTTTTTCGTATGCATGTCAGATATTGTACACAGTCATGCTGAACATGTAGAGAAATAGAGAAGAGTTTTGCGCAGCAATACAATGTCATGCAGACATCGCTCCATGGTGGGTTCAATGGCAAACCCTCCGCACCCCTCTCCAGATTGTAATCCAGAGGAAGATATCTATTCTGAGGCGGATTCAGATGCCGCTGACCACTCCTATTTACCCCAAGGTGTTTGCTCTACCTTGTCATGATGATGTTAGGCATATCATGCATATGTTGCCTTGCAGTGCCTACTTTTGACATCATATATGTCATCTGCTTAGTTTAGACATGTTCTGTAATGCCACCAGTTTAGTTTCTATATCATATATGGGAATTATGCAGTCTCATGTCTTTTAGCCAGCCATAATATACGTGAAATGTGGAATGCCATCCTGTTTAACCAGGCATCATATATTTGAATGATATCTTTCCCACCCTTTTCTTCATTACATTTCCATTTGTCGACAATGTTTGTATATTAAACTACTCTTCCTGTGAATCAACCATTTGGGTTGGAGATTGAAAAATCTAGAGTGAAAACAAGGCCTTCAGAGTAGACAGTGCTACCTGTCAAAGCAGATCTCTTGTTGGGTCCTGATAGCTCCTCAGAGATGGATTCAGAGACAGATGACCAGTCCTATTCCCCCACCGAGGTGTATGCTCTAACTTGGCACAGTTATACTGCTCATATTATGCATATGGTGTCTTGCATTAGATAGTTTAGACATCATATACACAATATTCAGAAATCATATCTAATGCCCTCTGTTTAGCATATAAATCACATATGTGAATTAAATGATGCGATCCTGATTACTTAGATAACATGTAGGTGAATTATTTCATGCGATCATGTTTAGTTATTCATCATATCTTTGAATTATGTTATGCTATGCTATCCAGTTTAGATAGACATCATATATGTGAAATTATGTCATGCTATCCGTTTTAGTTAAACAATATACATGTCAACTATTTCATCCCCTCTTTTTTCCACACTATCTATTGCATCTATCTCTCATACAATGTTTGTACATTCAACTATGTTTCCTGTTTATCAGCCATTTGAATTGGAGCGGGTAATGCCAGCATCTAGCGGACTAAAAACACGGTCTTGAAATAAAACAATGCTACCTCTTGGTGGAGATAGCACCCCGGTTATATATGCATGAGAACCAGCCCTACCACACAAAACCCAAACTCTCGCAGATTGTAACCCTACTGCAATGGACAGAGAACCAGCTAAAACAATGCTACCTCTTGGTGGAGATAGCACCCCGGTTGTACATGCACGAGAACCAGCCCTACCACACATAACCCAAACTCTCACATATTGTACCCCTACTACGATGGACAGAGAACCAGCTTCACCCAATCTAACCCCAACCCCAGCAGATAGTAACCCAGTTCCTGTTGACACAGCACCATCTCCACCACAGAGCTCCCAAACAAGAGCAGTTAGTAAGGTAGCTCCAGTGCCCAAAGGGCCAGTACTACCACGGTGAACCCCAACTCCACCAGTTAGTATGCCTATTCCTGTGGAGGAAGCACAACCAGCTAGTCGTAGTTTAGCACCTATCGCATTTGATGTTGTTAAATCGTATGTGCGTATCTTCCCATCTTGGAAATATTATACTTAAGATGAAGGAAAATGCCAGTTGCAGTTGTTTGTCCAGGAGTTATGTGTAAGTAATGTTATTCATGGCAATTAATTTTCTTTGTCCCATACATCCTACCTCCATGATGGTTATAATACAGCAAATTTTCCCATTTTTCTCTATAGAGAAGGACCGATTTGGAAACTCAGGATGAGCTAACCTATGCTAATACCTCTGCTATCTTCAAGAATGCTTGGTGGTAGTATCGAAATTACCTGAAGAAAACGTACTTCACCTGCAAAGAAACTCATCAAATTCCCTTACGTTCTCCTGAGACTCATTTACTGGACGATGACTGGGAACGCCTTGTTCTGTACCGACCCCGAACCAAGAATGTGGTAAGGTCTATGAGCTCATTATCTATTTTTAAGTACTATATTCTTGCGTCTTACTGTACTCCGTTCATGTAGAACAAGTGCCTGAACCTGAAGAACAACTGTTCTACTTCAAGATTCCATTGCTATCATAGTTCAAAAAAGCGCTAGGCGTTAATTGTGCATTTTTCCACCGCCTTGCGCTTTACTGACCAAAGTGCATGCTTATGCGTAGTTATGCACAGATTAAGCATAGTTATGCACAATGCGTTTCGCGAACGCCTAGAGCCTAGCCGCGCTTAAGCTCTCACTTAGGCACGCCTTTTTAACTATGAGTGCTATCGTGCATACTGCTTTGCTCTTCTATCACTGTATTTACTCATACAAACTTATTTTTAAATTGAAGGATCCAATCGAAAATCCAATGGCACAGCAGGTATATTCACGCATGTTTCTTTAACAGCCTTGCTCTTATGAATAGCTCTGTTGATTTCAATTTCTTGTGTATACAATTGACTTCTCATATCATGCACATTACTAGCATCACAACAGAGCCAATAGTGTTGTTGTACATGCAGACCCATGGTACCCATCTGAAATCTTGTTGTGTCGTGTAGTTTCCCACGCTTTGTATTCTTTCACTGCTGCTTTGTATTGAACTGATATGATTTGAACCGTGTCTCTATTTTGATTTGGCAAGACAATGCAGTGAACATAGGACATAGATATATGTTTGTTTGATGCCTTTATTATGTACTAGTACTTGGCAATAGAAGACGTGGTAGTTTAATCCTATCCACCTTACTAATGAACTGGTTCACCAAAATGAGTTTCATATACTAGTACATGCTAAACCTGTTATGTGTCTGCTTGTTTCTTCTTTTAGAATGCTGACGGAATATTGGGGAAGAGTACCTTATTAAGCAATGGTAAAGGAAGTAATGCAGATAAGGTTCAGGATAGTGACACATCCTTGTTGGTCTCCAACAAAGCTGATAAAACAGCTAAGGAAGACTATCTCGAAGACAGTGAGACAACCCCAAAGTCCTGTCTTGGTTTAGTGTTCGAGTTACTGGCCTTGCGACTGGACTGCGGAAGTCCCTGGAGCATTCAGATGCATATTTTTTGGTGCAACAGCAAGCGTTGGAGGATTTTAGCACCAAATAGGACAAAGCTAATAAGCTTGCTAAGCTTATTGCCAGCATGGTGGATACCACATTTCTTGACCTCTTCTGAAGTTGTTTCAGTTATGCTCTTGTTTTGCTGCCGGGTTTATTTGCACTGGTGGCCAATTTTGACGGCCAGTGTATGTAATATGCTGCTTTGTTCCCTATATTTGCACTGGTGGCGAACTTTGATGCCCAGTGGGTGTAATATGTGTAATAGCGGTAATAGCCTAGCGTTAATTGCTTGCTTATTTATTTCCTTAATGTCTTGTTTAGTTGTTTGCTTGAAGTCACTGTAGTTCTGTTTCTGTGTTTTTCTAGTGGCCACAATAACCTATTTTTGGAAACTAGGACAAAATAATCATGGCAACACATGAACTATTGTAACATGGGCCTCCTGCGGGCCCTATGATCCATGGGCCTTCTACGGGGCATAGGATCCATTGGCCTTCTATACGGGCCGTAGGATCCATGGGCCTTCTACGGGCCATACGATCCATGGGCCTTTTACGGGCCGTACGATCCATGGGCCTTATACGGGGCGTATCATCATTTCGCCAATCATGGGCCATACTATTCGTGGACAATAACGGGCCGTTAATAGGCCGTATTTGATAACTCTATGGAAACAGCCCAACGGGTTTTTTTCGACATGAAAACAGCCCAACGTATTAACAGGCCACAAACGGGCCTACTATAACCACGGGCTGAATTTGGCCCACAAACAGAAAATGACAGTAACGGGCCGTAAGTAACTGAATGTTGGAAATGAGCCCAAGAATAAATGGGCCCTGAGAAGGCCGAAAGATAACATGGGCTAGAAACGGCCCAACGGAATAATGGGCTGTTAATGGGTATAAAGTGATACACTGTTCATTGCGGGCCAGTTTTACCATGGGCCGTTAAGGGGCCGAGGGTTACTAAGGGCCTCATATGGGCCAAAAGACGTCATGGGCCATACATGGGCCGGAAGTTAAAACGGGCTGGAATTATATTGGATGGCTCAGATAACGCTATTGGGCCTAATTAGGATAGGCCGTAAACGGGCCCTGGGATAGCGGGCTGTAAATGGGCTATATGTGAACTGGCCGTTAACAGGCTTGCCGTGGGCCGGCCCGCCACCTTTTGACCAAGTCAAATGGGTTGGCCTTTTCATAGGAATGGGCCTCTGTTGGGCCATGCCACGTGTCGACGTATCATAAGCGCTTTGGGTCCAATGAGTGGATGATATCTGTCCCAACGATGAGCCGACCTGTGTTTCCTCCAGCCAATGATGATTTTACACGTGTAAAATCCTCATTGGTCGGGGCTGTTAACGGGTTATCGGATCCAAAACCGGACCCGATAGCTTAACAGCGTTCCGTTACGGTGGATGCCACGTGTCGGTCACCCTTGACGAAAGCACTTCTGTGAAGCGTGATTTATCGTCATGGAAGTGGACACTTCCGTGATGATAATTTTGGTAATGTCATGGAACACTTCTACGACAGCACAGGTATGACTATCTTGATTCTGTCATAAATTTTTCATGGATGTACATGCATGACAGAAAACGTGACCTACTGTGACGAACACGTATCATCACGGAAGTGTATTTTTTTTGTAGTGCGAGGCCCCGGTGCCCTCCCACTCGCTCCGTCCTACGCCATCTCGCACTGGTGATGGGGCGCACGGCGCACCTCTGCCTCCCCCCTGTGCGGCAACAACATCGAGCCTCGGCATGACTTGCGGGCATGTGACCCGCCGTGTGGAGCGCCTGCGCCGGCCCGAGATGAGGCGAACTACTAGATTGTGCACCGAGTGCCACTCGGCGCGCGTGCACCCCCTGAGCCGCAGCGCCAACGACCAAACCGAGTTGTCCAGGAGGTCGCAGCACCAGGGTGCCAAGACCGCGCCTCCTTCACGCGGGGCACGCCCGTGAACACCGCTGGCTGCCGGCCTTTCACTCGTGAGCTGCATCCGGTGGTTTGGCCGGTCAAGTTCTAGCTGGAGCTGCCCACACTACGATGGCATCCCCGACACCACAGAGTTCCTCTAGCTCTACGCACAGAGTATCGACGTGGCGAACGGCAACAACAAGGTCATGGCGAACCGGTTTCCCATGGCCCTCAAGGATGGCGTGCGCTCCTGTCTCATGAACCTGTCCGAGGAGTCAATCTCTTCGTGGGATGATCTACATGAGTAGTTCATCGCTAACTTTCAGGGCACTCGCGACCGCGCCCTCACCTTTAATGACCAGAGACGTGTGAAGCACCGCCCTGGCGAGACCCTCCACAAGTACATTCAATGCTTCACCCAAGTGCTCCACAAGATCTCGAAGGCCTTGGACAAAGCCGTCATCTTGGCATTCACCAATGGCATCACGGACGTCAGGATGAGCGATAAGCTCCTCATCATTGATGACCTAAGCATGGCGCTGGAGCTATTCAACCTGGCTGACAAGTCCGCCAAGGCAGAGGAGGGCCAACTCTCTCTGCTCAACAACCTTGACGTCAAGCTAGATGACAAGAAGGCCAAAGACAAGGAAGTGAAGCACAAGGGCCCCACCGTGCTGGCGGTGGAGCCTGAGCAGAAATGTGGTCGCAACGCGATGACCTTGTCAAGGATGGTTGCCTGTTCTGAGTCTACCACAACGTACACACCAACAACACCGATGACTGTCAAGAGCTCAAGGTGCTTCGTGACGAGCGTTGGGGCCACCGCCCCAACCTCAACGACCGTGGCTTTGGCCATGGAGGAAGCCGTGGTGGAGGCCGATGGGACAACCGCAACCCCCGCCAGGGCTGGTGTGACCAGCCTCGTGAGGGTGGTTGGCGCGATCAACCTCGCGACGGCGCCTGGCGTGATCAGCCTCGTGAGGCGCGCCCTTAGGACAACACGGGCCTTTCGCCACTGCCGCCGCCACCCAATAGGAACGACAACAACCAACAAGATGAGGGGGCTGGGGGCTACTAGGAGCCTCGCGCGATAGCCTACATCCTCGGCGGAGATCAGGCTCCCGTGTCCAACCGCCTCTTCAAGCAGTTCACTCATGAGGTGAACGCCGCCCTCCCGAGGCTCGAGGCTGTGCGGCCCATCAAGTGGTCGTAATATGACATCACCTTCGACTCCAAGGGCTACCTCAGGTGCTCAGCCACTGCCGGAGCGCTCCCCATGTTGTGCACTCTCACCATCAGCGGCGTCTCTGTCACCAAAACCCTCATCGATGGGGTAGCTGGCCTCAAGATGATCTCCACCGCAACCTTTGAAACGCTTCAGGCGCCCTATGACTAGCTGACACCCACCAGACCCTTCTTCGGGGTGATCGATGGTTCCACCAATCCCTTGGGGCAGGTGTGCTTCCACGTCACCTTCTACACCCACAACAACTACCACACCGAGCTCATCAACTTCGACATGGACCACATTGGTCGTCCGTACAACGCCATCTTGGGGTACCCTGCGCTCTCCAAGTTCATGGCGGCAACCCACCATGGATACAATGTTCTCAAGATGCCAGGATGCAACGGCATCATCACTATCGCCTGTGATTAGAATGATGCGGTTTGCTCCCTCGAGCATGCCTACTGGGCCGCAACAGCCAAAAACTCCAACAGCGAGGGTGACATTGCGCCTCCTGAGGCCGTCCCCGTGAAGAAGAAGTTGTTTCTACCCAAGGGCCATGATGACCCACAAGTATAGGGGATCTATCATAGTCCTTTCGATAAGTAAGAGTGTCGAACCCAACGAGGAGCAGAAGGAAATGATAAGAAGTTTTTAGTAAGGTATTCTCTGCAAGCACTGAAATTATCGGTAACAGATAGTTTTGCGATAAGGTAATTTGTAACATGTAACAAGTAATAGAAGTAACTAAGGTGCAGCAATATGGCCCAATCCTTTTTGTAGCAAAGTAAAAGCTTGGAAAAACTCTTATATAACAGAAAGCGCTCCCGAGGACACATGGGAATTGTCATCAAGCTAGTTTTCATCACCTTCATATGATTCACGTTCCGTACTTTGATAATTTGATGTGTGGGTGGACCGGTGCTTGGGTGCAGCCCTTCCTTGGACAAGCATCCCACTTATGATTAACCCCTCTCGCAAGCATCCGCAACTACAAAAGAAGTATTAAGGTAAACCTAACGATAGCATGAAACATATGGATCCAAATCAGCCCCTTACGAAGCAACTCATAAACTAGGGTTTAAGCTTCTGTCACTCTAGCAACCCATCATCTTCTTATTACTCCCCAATGCCTTCCTCTAGGCCCAAACAATGGTGAAGTGTCATGTAGTCGATGTTCACATGACACCACTAGAGGAAATACAACATACATCTCATCAAAAAATCGAACGAATACCAAATTCACATGACTACTTATAGCAAGACTTCTCCCATGTCCTCAGGAACAAACGTAACTACTCACAAATCATATTCATGTTCATAATCAGAGGGGTATTAATATTCATAAAGGATCTGAACATATGATCTTCCACCAAATAAACCAACTACCATCAACTACAAGGAGTAATCAACACTACTAGCAACCCACAGGTACCAATCTGAGGTTTTAGGACAAAGACTGGATACAAGAGGTGAACTAGGGTTTGGGATGAGATGGTGCTGGTGAAGATGTTGATGGAGTTTGACCCCCTCCCGATGAGAGGATCGATGGTGATGATTTCCCCCTCCCGAAGGGAAGTTTCCCTGGCAGAACAGCTCCGCCGGAGCCCTAGATTGGTTCCGCCAAGGTTCTGCCTCGTGGCGGCAGAGATTCGTCCCGTGAGCTTGCTTATGATTTTTTCCAGGATGAAAGACTCCATATAGCCAAATATGGGCATCAGAGGGCTGCCAGGGGGCCCACGAGGCAGGGGGAGCGCCCAGGGGGGTAGGGCACGCCCCCACCCTCGTGGATGGTGGGTGGCCCCCCTCTGGTACTTCCTTCGCCCAATATTTTTTATATATTCTGAAATGTGCTCCCGTGAAGTTTCAAGACTTTTGGAGTTGTGCAGAATAGGTCTCAAATATTTGCTCCTCTTCCAGCCCAGAGTTCCAGCTGTCGGCATTCTCCCTCTTCATGTAAACCTTGTAAAATAAGCGAGAATAGGCATAAGTATTGTGACATATTGTGTAACAATAGCCCATAATGCAATAAATATCAATATAAAAGCATGATGCAAAATGGACGTATCAGGCCGCCCTGAGGCGAAGAAGGAACCGGCCGGCGACACATTGGGCACCGCGCCTGTCGACGGGGCTTGCCTTCCTCCCGCATAGGAAGGGGCGCCCGGCGCCCCCCTCTAGGTAGGCTCGGGGGCTTCCACCTGGAGAGCGTTTGACCTAACCAGTGTGACAAGGGAGGTGTTTGGGAACCACTTGAAGGCGTGTTTTGACACGGGCCCCCGCAAACAAGAAGTACGGCGCCAAGCGCCAGGAACACAAGAGTACATAACCCAAGAGATCCACAAGCTTCAGGAAGCATGGGGCATGCACGGCAAGCATTGCCCTTGCACCCCACCAGCTTGGCTGCTTCTCCCGACAAGGGCGGCGAGCTGCGCATATGCGTTAACATCCAGGGCCTCAACGGGGTCGCTTCCCAGGACATCTTCTGGCCGTCGCGGATTGGCCGAAGCTAGGGCATCATCACCTAGTACGTCTACCTGCCCATCGGCCTATTGAACATGGGAGCTACCTACCACCACTTCGCATAGCTCGCATTGGCGTCTCGTGAGGCTTCGGCCGCTCGCGAGCCCCAGGGCCTCAGGAGCCTCCTGGCCCCTAAGAGGTTGACCCCCGCGACATGCTTTGCCAGCTACCTCCATGCTCCTGCAGCAGCATTGCCAGGTGACTTTTTCGTTTGTTCAATTGAGGGCACCCCCCGGGCTGCGTCATCCTCAAGCTAGTCAGGGTCAGTCCCTCCATCCGCACTACCTTTGGTTATGTACTAAACCTTGTTGTGCTTTCATGAGTTTACTCTACTTGTTTAATTCCGTGCTTGGCTTCACATTACATTTCAAGGTGCCATCCCTTGGGGCTCCATGCACCCACAACTCTCCTCTCAACCGTCCCATGAGCGGGGGATATTGGCACGGCGCCTATGCTTGGGTCCGTCCCTGCAACGCTGATAAACCTAAGAGATCAAGCTCTGGCTCATAGGCCAGCCCCACACACTCCACCTCATCAGGTCCTTAGTGCCTTATCTCCTCACGGAACAATCACGAGTAGGTCAGCTGGCGCGCACCACCCCTTATATCTTGTGACCTATCAACATGCAATGGCTTCAGGAGTCGGGCGTTCGGGCATCATACGGACGGCACCTCGCATCGCCTCAGGAGGCCACCCTCGAGCAGGCGATGGTCCGGTCTACGTCGTTGACTGCAAAAATCTAAGTACAACCACCTCATGTGATGCACTTTTGCCGGTTGAAGCCCCTTCTTCCTATGATCCTAGTGAAGCATGTCGTCCCTTTCTTGCATAAGTTACTTGCACGTTGAAAGGAGGGCTCTTAAGCATTTCGCCTTGGTGGCTCTTACTGGCTCTCGAGCCATCACCCCCTGGCCTTGTACCAGGCATCGCGACCTGACATACCAGCGGCGGCTGATCCTCACTCGAGGGCCGCGTCCTGAGGACGTAGAGCATTTTGGCAAACAAGAAAAAGGAAGGTGAGTCTAGCAAGGATGCTTGCGGAGGGAGTTCACTGTTTGGCCACAAAAGCATTTGTTAAGGCACGAAGGGCATCAATTTTTCACACACCCCTCGCGGGGTCTATATTGACTTACCGCAGATTGAAGGCGGACAGGAAGCCAAGCTCCAAGGAATTGCGTCCTTGCACCGTGAGAACTTCACGCGAGCTGCGGCCGATCCATGCTTCATCCCAAAGAGCTTAGTTAACCACCACATGTGATGTGTGGATCTTTCTAATAACATTCCTTCTTCTCTCGGTCTCACTGAGGTAGAAACCTTTTCTCTCGCGGGAGCCGCTTGCGCGTCAAGGGGGACCTCCTAAGCATCGCGCCTCAGGAACTCTTACCGGACCTCGAGCCCCTCACCTCCTGGACTTGTCCGAAGCATCGCAACCTGACATACCAGCGGCGGCTGAAGCTTGCTCGGGGTTGGGTCCTCGTGATGCAGAGCACTAATGCGACCGTGAAGAAAAGGCTAAGCCTAAACGAGAAGCGCCATGGTCAAACATAAATCGCGAACCCCAAAGCATTAAGGATAAGGCACAAGCGCCGAAGTTTCATACACGCACCCACGGGGCCATGCCCTTCTGATGCAGGAATAAAAACAAAAGAAACCTTATCGCGAAGGCCACCTCTCCCGGAGCACCGACCCAGGTGCGACCTGCACCTAGTCGGAGTCCTCCTCCTTGACGCGGGGCACAGGGAGTCGTCGGAGTCATCGTCGCTTCTACTTCCCCTACAGGAGGTGCTACTGCCGCCACTGCAGTAGCTGGAGGAGCCGCCGCCGCTGTCGCTCTCCATGCAACAGTCCAGGTGGCAGCCAGTGACCCCAAAGATCTTCTTGAAGAGCGTGGCTGCTCCATCGTACTTAAAGTGGAGGATGTACCCTTCCTTCAAGCAGCAGGCAAGGGCCAACGACTTCCACCCCCACTTGAGGAACATGAAGCCGGAGGAGGTGAACTCTGTCGCCACCCAGGAGGAGCCCTTGCAGCAGCCACAAGGCCAACAGTGCGCACTCTGCCATCTCCCTCGCGAAGGCGTCAGGGAGCCGGAGCCAGGTGCAAGGATCATGGTGCATGCTCACTATGAACTCGCGGGCCGCACCGTCGGAGTGGCTCCATGCCCGGGGCGGCAGAGTTGCGCCGCCCCGCCCGCTCCGGCCATGGCCACCTCACCCCCGCGCCCGCGCCCGTGGGTGGAGTGGTTTCGCGGTTGCCGGAGCCGGCATAGGGCGCGAGTGGAGGCCGCCCGCGTCCTTAGGAAGGTGCCCCTGGTGTGGCAACGGTCATGCGAGGACATCCCCTCCCCCTCGTCGGCCTCGTCGGTTCCGCCTCTTCCAGGGCCACCTTCCCCTTCTCGATGGCGGAGAACCTCCTCAAGGGCGCCATGGTTGTAGAAGTGACGGTGGAGGTGGAGAACCAAGGAGAAGAGGAGCTAAAGGAGTTGGCCCTTGCTCTTATATAGAACAAAGAGAGGAGCTAGTCACGCCCCTCACCTTCCAAGAAAGCAATGATGGCCCCGCACTACGCACAGGCTTTATGTTAGCCTGGGCAGTTGCTGAGGCATCATGGGGGAAGTGGGGGCATCCCGCGCCGCGTTGTGTGCCACATGTCGAGCTAGGCCCACGAGTGGTTGGGGCTCGTGCCATTTCTCCCCTCCCTTCTTCGCAGACGGAGTCGTGCATGCTGCGGGCCCGGGGGCTACTTCGGGCCCATGGGACTGGGGTTACCCAAGCCCGTCTGCCTGCAGCCCAGTGTGTGGTGCTGCCAAGAGTCCCAAGCTGGCCCACCTTTGAACTTCACGAGTGTCGTGGGAAACCACATCCACCTATGGGGCCATCAACCCCTTGTGATTGGGCAGGGGGATGAGCACATTGCACTAAGAGATGAGGGCGTTGCGCAGCACGATAGAGATCACATGGGCGATTTTACCCATGTTTAGGCCACCACGAGGCGTAAAACCCTAATCCTGCTTTGGTGGATTGATGGTGGATGGTGGTGGAAATGCAGCGCTCTAGCCCGGCAGGGTTGCCTCGGGGCGAGAGCAGCTACGCGCGTATGAGTGTACAAGGGTCTGAATCCTATCTATGGTTGTCATGGGCCTCCTTTTATAGATCAAGGGGTCACCACAGTGGCAAATCATTCATTATGCACTGATTAGATAGCGAACAGTGCTATCATACCTAACTCTGCAGATAGGGTAGAGCGCATTAAATGCGCTTCTTAGCGTCATCTCAAGGCCTGCCCGACAAGCCTTGCTGGGCTGGTTGGCCACCTTCTCTCCTGTCTGCATGACACATCACTGGAGGGTGTCATTTGGAGGTGATTTCCGTAGGAAGTGGCCACCATGTGGCAAGAAACATCCACATAGTCACTTGGGGGCTTGACATCGCACCGATCGATGACTTGGATTGCTCTTAGGTGGTGCGGTGGAGCCTTGGTGGAGTAGTTTGCCTCCGCAAGCCCCGACAGGCCTGCCAGGACGGTCTTCAGGCTTGTTTCCAGGGTAAACTCGACCTCGCCAGGCTCGCCTGCTCGGCAAGGGAGGTTTTCCCTTAGTGATATCTTGCTCCTTTATCTTAACTTGGTCTTGTAGATCTGCACTCTAATTTTTCAAAGAGCGGATCTCTTGTACTTGGTGTAGTCTTGGATACCATAATCTTGATCTAGGGCATGTGCACGATCTGGGCAACAGATCCAGGGTTTGTTGCATCGACAGGAGCCCCCCGGGCTTAGCACGAACGCGCTGCTGGGAATCGGCGGGGTAGGCCCTAACCAGTGCACAGGCGAAGGGCGGTAGCTGCTTGTCCTTTGAGATCTTTGTTGCTTCTTCGTTAACCTGAGCCCAGGTGAGTTTCCGGTTCTCCCATGCGTCTTGTAACGCCAACTGCAGTGGGGCCACCTTTGTAATGGCCCGTGAATGGCTTTAACGCATGGGCGAGTAACTGCCAATTCACTCTTCCCACCACGCTCTTATCCTTGGTCACGTATGCTCTATGCACTGAGTGGGGTAGGTAATGGAGGCGCGTGGTGAGGGAGAGCATCAAGGAAGGGGCCCGGTCTTCATGGATTAGCGAAGGTGGACGACGGTTACCCACCGAGGGATCGGCTCCTGGCCCCGGCCTGCCTATAAAAGGAGGGGCGGGGGAGGAGTGGGAGCATTCTATACGTACCCCCCCTCTTCCATTCTCTGCTTTCTTCTGGTTATGCTGAAAGGGAGAGCCCAGGGCCAGACCCCGGGCCCTAGCTTGGGGTTGGTGATGTCGAATGATCGTGTCGACGCTTGGGGAGTGATAAGGGGGTACGATCACGCCTTTGTTAGGATAGGATCCCCCTCCCATCTTCATGTAAGCCTAGAGGGGCACGGTGGTAGCATTGGAGGTAGCGACTCCGGTGCACTCGTCGCTGGGCTGCCCGTGGCTTCAATCTTAGTGAGGGGCGACGCAAGCGACACCACGCCGAGGCCCATAATGGACGCAAGGCGTGGTAGTCGATCATGGCCTATTCCCCCTTTCCCTGTGACGTTGGAGGGAGGCTGCAAAAGTGGTTCGTCACTGGTAATGGTGGATCCCACTTCTCAGGGCACTGCCCGTCCGACGTAGGGGCAAGCTCCTTGTCCCCATGCATGCTCCTTTAAAGGGCGTCGACTACTTATCTTCGGATCATCGGAGATGACCATGCTCTCTGTGGAGCTACTCGGAGCGCCTGGTGTCTGCCCTGGCTGGCGTGGTGGGAGCTTTGAGTGACAGCGGTGAGGAAGGTGGCGGCAACCCACGATGCGGCAAGAGCACGGGTGAGCGCTCCGACGAGTTGTGTTTACCGGCAGCACCATCATCACCGGCTGGGCTTCCGGCAGCATCACCATCCGCACCTGCCCTCTGGTTTCTTTCTCCCAGCCCGGGAACAGCGCCATCCGGAACCTGGGGAGGTGTCAAATCCTAGCTAGGGCTTTCCCTCTGTCTTATTCTTCTTCCCCTGTTGTTTCGAAGAAGGGGAGGGAAGAATAAAGGCTTCATGGGTATTTTATCTTTTTCAGCCTAAAATGTGTAGGTACTTGCCAAACCTTAGTTGAAATTATGTAATTTCTTTTACCAATGTTTGCGTTATGTAAGGTATGTACTTGTTTGATAATCATAATGATGAAAAAGATAAACCTTGTCGGGCACTTGTGCTAGAAACATGTTCATGCAGACGTAGAATGCCTCTATACACTTCAAGTAAACAAGTTTTCCCCGCCAGGCTATCATGCCGGTACCCTCTGTTTGCTACCGTGGCGCTAGGCCTACGGAGCACAAATCGTAGAGAGGGACCAGCCCCCCCCCCCCCCCCCCCGTTGCCAAACTTTCTCGCCAAAGGCCACTACAACCACCCCGACCGAAGCAGTGTTCGAGTCAAAAGGGACGGGAGCACCTAAGTTCTGAAAGTGTGTGGGGGGGGGGTTCCTTATGCACAAGTTTTTGCTTACAGAACACGTACGGATAAGAGAGAGAACTTATCTGTTTAGGCTTGCCGGAGATCGCAATGTAGGATTGTCTTCTCTTCTCTTCTTCGGGACCAAATCCACTATAGGAGCTTGCAGTTTGGTGTAGATGAAAATGATGCCTCATGCGATCTTATCTATATGAACATGCTACGCTCATGATATGCTATGCATGCATGCAATTTATCCGGGGCCCCCCAGTGCTTCCTTTATTTCTCTGTTGCTCGGGGTCCATGCCTAGCTTTGTACAAGGGGTTACATGCAACAGAGGCAAGGCTTGTACAAAAGGGTGACGGTAGGGCCCGACAACCGCACCTTACGGGTAGAACTTGTGGAGATGCTCAATGTTCCATGAGTTTTGCAACTGAATGCCATCTCCGGTCTTTAGACGGACTGCGCCAGGTCTGGTGGCTCGAACTACCCGGTAAGGGCCTTCCCACATCGGCGTCAACTTGTTCATACCCTTGGCAGGCTGAACGCACCTAAGGACAAGGTCTGCTTCCTCAAAACTCTAGGCATAAACCCTGCAGAGGTGATAGCGATGCAGGGCTTGCTGCTAGCATGCAGCACACGTAGCAGCCCGGAGATGGTTCTCCTCGAGTAGCATAGCGTCGTCACACTCGTGCTATTCCTGCGCTACTTCATCGTAGGCAAGCACTCAAGGTGACTCATAAATGAGTTCCGTGGGGATAACTGCTTTTGCCCCATAGACTAGGGAGGAGGGAGTCTACCCAGTAGCTCGATTCGGTGTCGTTCTAAGGGACCAAAGAACCACCGGCAGCTCGTCGATCCACTGCCTGCCACACTTTTGCGGCTTATCAAATGTTCTTGTCTTGAGTCCCCGCAGCACTTCAGTGTTCGCCCTCTTAGCTTGCCCATTGCTCCTTGGATGAGCAACAGAGGCCAATGAGATATTGCTTCCGAGGGCATGAATGTATTGCATGAAGGCATGGCTCATGAATTGTGTGCCATTGTGGGTGATGATTCGAGCAGGGACTCCAAAACGGTACACAAATCCATTCAAGAACTTGATAGCTGACTGAGCAGTCACGTTTCTCACAGGCTCTACTTCCGGCCACTTTGTAAACTTGTCGATCACAACGAACAAGAATTCAAAGCCCCCGGTAGCACGGAGGAAAGGGCCCAAGATATCGAGCCCTCAGACCGAAAATGGCCATGACAAAGGGATTGTCTTAAGAGCTTGGGCTGGCAGGTGGATATTCTTGGAATGGAATTGGCAGGCTTCACATTTGCTGACCAACTCAACTGCATCTTGGAGGGACGTGGGCCAGTAAAATCCTTGCCGGAAGGCTTTTCCAACCAGAGCCCTCGATCCGATGTGTGAGCCGCACATACCCTTGTGTATCTCTGCCAGCAGTTCCTTTCCTTCTTCCTGACAAATGCACTTCAATTTCACACCGTCGGGGCTCCTTCTGTATAGCATGTAATCAACGAACTGATACATACTGGCCCTCCGGGCTACTCTTTCAGCTTCTTCTTGCTCTTCGGGAAGTTCTCCAGTTTGGAGGAAATGGACTATGTGTCGCGCCCAAGTTGGAGCCTGAGGCTCGGCAACAAGGACTAGCGGCACCTCCCCATTCATGGGAGCGCATTCCTCAACCGCGGGGACCGGTGGTCGTCCCGCGGGAGGGTGCCGCTCGGCGACCGAAGGGCAGTTGTTCCCGACAAGCCCCCAGTCGAGATCATCGAGAGGTTCTGCCGAGAGAGACTTGGCGGAGTCCAGTTTCCTCCTCTTTCTGGACATTGTTGCCGAGATACGGAGGGCTGAGTCAGATGGAGAATAAAAGTCCCTGGTTCCATAGGAAGATTTTGCACAGCGCACTTTGACATATGATCAGCTATGTTATTTTCTGCATGGGGTACGTGCTCTGTTTGCAATCCGTCGAAGCGCTCCTCCAGCTTTCTCACTTCCTCAACGTAGGCCTCCATCAATGGACTTTGGTAATCCTTGTTGACTTGCCCCACCACAAGCTATGAGTCTCCATGGATGATCAACTTCTTGATCCTCAGTTCTGTTGCAATCCTGAGCCTGGCAAGGAGGCCTTCATACTTTGCAGTATTGTTGGTAGCCTTCTCCCAGGGAAAATGTATCTGGACGACGTATTTCAAGTGTTCCCCAGTGTGAGCAACGAGAAGCACGCCAACCCCTCCACCTTGTAGGGAGAAGGCACCATCCAAATACATGATCCATTCTTGGGGCACTTCCTTGCCGGGGATTACTGTCTCTACCACTTCTTCATCGGGGGTTGGCATCCATTCTGCAATAAACTCTACCAATGCTCTGCTCTGAATGGTTGATGTGCTCTCCATCTTCAAACCAGAGCTGGATAACTCCAAGGCCCACTCCACTATCCTGTCGGTAGCCTCTAGGTTTCGGAGTATCCGTTGCAAAGGGAAATGGGTGACAACCGTGATCTCGTGGGTTTGGAAGTAGTGGCACAGTTTCCTCGAGGCCATGACAAGGCTAAAAATAAACTTTTGCATGCTAGAGTACCTGGATTGTCACACCCTGATTTTTGGCCCTTTCTTTTTCTTTTGATTTTTTGAGGATTTTGCTTGAGATTTCTTTTTTTGTGGCTATGCGGTCCAGAAATTGGAGAAGATGACCTCTTCTTCCTTTCCTAAGTGGCTTGTCATCCTCATATCCATCCCAAGACCTTGCCATATTCATCTTGGACCAACCCTAATATTCTTTTCCTTCGAAATATTCCTTTTTCTATTAAAGGAATAATCCTTTTTGCCCTAGGTTGTGAAGCAACCTATATTTCTATCACTCAAAAATTCCCAAATAATTCTCATAAATTGTTTGAGTCATATCTTGCTCAAATATGTCAAAATCCTTCCTTGGCGTCATCAAAGATAATTCACAAATATTCATTTTCTCATTCTGTCCTTAGTGGCTTTTTGAGAAGGAAGTGTCATTTATCTTTTCTTGATTTACCCCAAACTTTTTGGACACCTTTTCATGTCCATATCATTGCCTTATGAAAAAATTCAACTCCATTTGCCTAGTAAATATTCCTGAGCAATTTTTCAAAGTTTCTATCAGACATAAGCTATTGTGAAGGAAGTACTAGCTAGGGTTACCAAAATGAGTTGAAATTTTGCACACTCCTTCATGTACTCATATAATAAAACTCCTCCAATTTTCAGCTCCATCCAATTATCCATGTGAGCACACCTTCAAACCTTGGTTTTTGTCCAAATTTTCAGTTAGTGAAGCAAGTATATTTTATCTTGCTCAATTATTTATGAAAAGTTTCCAGGACCTTCTCCTACCCATATAACCTATCTCCAAAATATTTGGGCTCATTTCATTTAGCCATTTTTCCTTACGAATTTTCCTAATATTCTATCCAGAGAGGTGATGTATGAAGGAAGTACCATGTTGGCTTGGCCAAATGACATGAAATTTTTATGGCACTCTCATATGGCTAAATCATCATTCCATGTTCATTTTCATACCAAATCATCACTCCTAGTGTGTTCTTCTTCTTGTTTTTGTTTTTGGACCAGATTTGGTAGTTACAAAGCAACTATGCTAAACACTTCTCCAAATGGTCTCATAATTAACAGGATTGTAGTGCTTCCTATCTTCAACCTCCCTGACATCTAGTTTGCATCTTAACCTCACTCTGTTTATCGTAGTTTCATGCAACAGTTTGCAACGGCAAACTTCAGACTTAATTCCAACCCAACCACTTCGTCTTTAACGAAGCTATCACCTCAGTTGCAACCTACCCTGGAGGGACTCCACCCAGACATCATTTGACCGACCATGTGGCACTGTGTGCGCCAGTGCATGTGGTGATCACGGGCTTTAGCATGCCATTCGCGTGCTCTGCTGTCGTTGGCCGCGTCCAGGACGTCTTCTAGCTCCAGCCCCTCCTCCTATCATCATATTCGCGCGCGTGAGCGTGTCCAACTGTTCCCCCGTGCCACCTCCGTCCCCCTGGACCCCTTTCCCCCTCCGTCCGCTTCCTCGCCGGCGCTCGTCGCCGTGCGCCCACGGACGCGCTGTAGCCGGTTGTCGTTTCCTCCTCTGTCGCGCTTCTCCCGCTTGCGCTTTGGCCTCCTCTTCCCCATGATGCATGCCCTCTGCTACTCCCCATCGCCTTCCGTTGACCGAGCTCGACCGCACACGCGTCCGCGGCTCCGACCATGCGTCTGCGGCGACGGCCAGCTCAGCCCCTTTGTCCACGCCTATATAAGGCAATTCGAGCCCCCTCCTTTCATCTCCATCGACCTCCCCTCGCTCCTAGGACCCCGCCCCACTTCTTCCCCGAGCCGAAGAACCTCTCCTCAATTCCCCTGGCCACCATGGCCGCCGTGGCCCTCCTCCTAAATTACAGCGAGTCCGAGCCTCCCTCTCCTTCTTTCCTCCACCACAAGTGTTCCTGTGCTCCTACAAGTCTCCCATTCCCATCCCCTCATCACCGGAGCCCTCAAGGCCGCGTCTTCCCCAAGATAGTCGCCGCCCTCGCCCTCTGCCTCCATGTGGTGCCACAGCCACGCTCCTCCCTAGCTCCTGCCGCTGCTCCAGGCGGGAGAAGCACCTCCTCACGTGCCCATCTGTGGCTTCGCCCCTACCGAAGGTGGTCGAAGCCGCCGGGACCCGTCGCAGGTCGCCGCTCCCCTGCTCCCCTCTTCTGCATCGCGAACGCGCGCGAGCTTGAAGATGAAGGCCGGGCCATGTGGGCCCCACCCCATGCGACCCCACCAGTCAGTGACACGGGGAGTTGACCCCGGTCAAATGACGTGGCAAGTGGAAGCATATTGCAGCACTGTTTCGGGCAGGTGTGTGTTTTCTTGAAGCGAAAGCATATTTCACCGGAATGCACCTTCTGTTTGACCCTGCCAGCCAAATCTATTATTTTGTGAATGTTCGTCAGTTAAGGCTAGAAATGAATGTGCTTTTATTTGTTTTCTACCTAACGAATGAACGGTCATATCTCCACAACCGTAACTTCAAATGAGGTGATTCCAGTGCCCACTTCTTCGTATCGTCGAGCTCTATCTTTTGGTATCATTTTCACTAGGTGTCCCACAGTGAAAATGAACATTTTTCCCTTACCCCTAATCATCCCCCTTCGAGAGAGAAACTTTTCCGGCGATTCGTTCCGCGAGCTTCCTGCACTTCTTCCCGGTGGTTTCTTCATCTCTTGGCAAGCCACAACAACCACTTGCATGATAGCCATGCAATAGCCATGGTTTCTACTTGAACATTTAAATAACTATTTGTGTGTATATCAGTAACTGTTATCGCTGTTTCGGTGATGCAAATGGTTATCGTGTAGTCTTTCTAGTATTACATTGCATGACATGCTTGGTAGTAGTACATGTTGGTGTTGGTTATGTTCTTTGGTCCATGACTATCGTCTGTTACCGAGTACCATTGTTATGCATGTTCCTTTGAATCTAGCTGGCTAAATGCTTGCATAGTAGTATTATTGATATGTTCTTGCTTGGTATTTATGGTTGATGCTAGTGGTCCGGTTATGCTATGAGTAGTGTTATACTTGTGATATTCATGCTCGTTAGTATGCTATGTTCATTGGGTTAAATGCTTCATTGTTGATATGCTTGATGATTATGTTGCACCCCCATGCTTATGTTGATATCATGCATTATAGTTGCATCATGTTATTTCTATTATGGCTCAGCTTATTGAATTCAAGTTTAACCGGATAATAATGAACTTGAACAACTATTGGCTGAGTCATGGTGCCACCAAATTGAGCTGACCAGTGCAGCCAAACTTGCCTTACGGGGGTCCTAACTGGGTCTATTGTCCTGCCTCTCGCCGGTGCCTCCAAAGAGGGAAGGTTATGCGCGGGCACTACCTTGGCCGGGTACGACGGCACAAGCCTTGTCTGCCCGTGGTTGGCTTTAGCTCATTTCCCCATTTGGGAACGTTTATTGTGTTGCCACGACGATGGCCATTGGATGTCATGGGTTGACATCGGGGCCACCCAGGACATAGCCCAAAGGGGAGTTGGTCGGAGTGGCCGGGAGAGTGTGATGGCAATAGATCGATTTTGTCG
This sequence comes from Triticum urartu, assembly GCF_056163025.1. Lineage (NCBI taxonomy): Eukaryota > Viridiplantae > Streptophyta > Magnoliopsida > Poales > Poaceae > Triticum > Triticum urartu. The sequence goes on from NC_141878.1 coordinate 309,564,726, forward strand.
AAACGCTGTTGGTCCACCCGAATGGGAGTGCGAGGCCATGGGTTCCATGGTGTGGGTACAGTGTTCTAACCTCTGTAGAGTGTGTGTCAAATCTATCGATAGCCGTGCCCGCGGATAAGGGCCCAGTTCGTAGTTGGTCACACTATGGGTCAACAGTAATAATAATAACTTGTTTAATAACAACCCTGGTTCGATGATGAGAAAGAGATTGGTTGTGATCGAGAGATGATCATGGAGGTATCGTGGATATCGAAGTTGGTTGATACTTATGTGATCATGAGAGGATCACTGCGGTATCGTGGATACCGAGTTGATGAATATTTGTGGTGTCATGCGAGAATCATGGGTAAATGTCAAGCTCCTTGTGGTCATGTAATGATTACTATGGTATTGTAATACCTAGCTTGATTGGATCCTGAGATGATCGTGTGATGTCCGTGATGGTAAGCTTATGCATGTGATAGTTACGAGGTAACCCGAGCAGAGTAAGTTGGTGCATGATAGTGTCATCATGTTACATGCTAGTATCATCATGTTCATTTGTTCAGGCCATGCTCATATTGTTCATCTGGTTCATGCTATTATTGATCTGATAGTATCATGTTAATCCTTGTAACCTGTAATTGCCATGTTGTTGTCTTTCTTAATTGCCCTTGCTTGTTGTGAGCTTGCAAGTACATTCAATGTACTGACCTGGCATGTCATGCCAGTTGGCAGGTCATGCCGGAGTTGATTTCCTGTTTGCTGTGTATTCCTTGTTTGCGAGCTAGGATACTCGTTCCAGCCAGAGTCCGTGTGGAGTGGAGTTCATCACCGTTGTCGTTGTCCGCTGCTAGAATTATTCCGCTGCTTCGTGTAGTTCTACTGCTTGCATGGAGAAACCGTGGGAGGCATAGTGTCGCCGTGCAGATGTAATCCCCTTGTGTCCATATAGATTGTAATAAAGAGTTGATTTGTTCTATGCTAGACAGTACCATATTCCAGAAGACTTCTCCTTGATCTCTGGGCTGGAATACGGGGCGTTCCGGTTGCTCTGAGCTGGGGTGCCACATGGATCTAGCCCCCTATAACAGGGAGCTGACAAAGTACACTGGGCGCTGCACCACCTATTCTTTGCTGCAACCTTGGGGTCGTCTCTATTGGCTTGATCTTCTCTGTCTTGATCTACATATGACCTTGTCGGGAAGTGCTCACTTCCTTCTCCGGAGTGGACACTATCTATGGCTGCCATTTCTTTCACTTCCCGCTGCGCCGCTAGTGCTGCACTAAACACTAGATTGGTTGCTGCCAAGTATAGCAGCAACGGCTCTTGTGGTTTGGGAGCGACCAAAGTGGGCATAGAGGACAAGTAGGCCTTTAAATCTTGCACTGCAGCATCAGCCTCTCGAGTCCATTCCACAAGTCTTGCCTTCTTGAAGATTTTGAAGAATGGCAAGGCACACTCGGCAAACATGGAAATGAACCTGCTGAACGCGGCAACGCATCCAGTCAAACGCCTTACGTCCTTAACTGTCTTGGATGCTTGAATCTTCTCGATAGCCTTGATCTTGTCGGGGTTGGCCTCTATCCCCTAGTGGGACACAATGAAGCCAAGTAGCTTGCTGGAAGGAACACCAAACACACACTTCTCCAGGTTCAACTTCAAGTTGATCTTGCACAATTAGCAAACGTCTCTTCCAAATCCTAAATGATGGTTGATCTGTCCTTGGTCTTGACCACAATAACATCCATTTAAGCCTCAATGTTTCTATGCAATTGTGGCTCAAAAACAATCTGAACCGCCCTTGCAAAAGTGGATCCAGCGCTCTTCAACCCCAAAGGCATCCGTACGAAGCAGTATGTGCCACACGGGGTGATGAACGCAGTCTTCTCTTTGTCTACCTTGGACATAAAGATCTAATGATATCCAGAGTATGCATCCAGAAAAGAGAGTAGGTCACACCCAGAGGTTGAATCCACAATGTGATCGATGCGCGGCAAGGGGAATGGGTCCTTCGGGCATGCCTTGTTCAGATCCGTAAAATCTATGCACAACCTCCATTCCCCATTAGCATTGCGTACCACCACGGGATTTGCTAACCATGTTGGATGTAGTACTTCTCTGACCAGACCAGCTGCCTCAAGTTTCTTGATCTCCCCGGCAATGAATTGTCGCCGCTCCATGATACGTCTCCAATGTATCTACTTTTTCTCACAGTTTTCCTCTTGTTATGGACTCTAATTTGCATGATTTGAATGAAACTAACCCCGGATTGGCGCTGTTTTCAGTTGAACTACGATGGTGTTGTTTTTGTGCAGAAATAAAAGTTCTCGGAATGGAACGAAACTTTTTGAGGATTTTTATGTCAATAATAAGAATTACTTGAGCCAAGACCCACCGGAGAGGGGCCCCTGGGTGGGCACAACCCACCAGGGCGTGCCCCCTCTCCTGGCGAGCCCAGGTGGGTTGTATGCACCTGGTGGCCCCGCTGACGACCCCTTGATACTATAAATTCGCATTATTCCACAAAAAAATCAGGGAGAAAGAATTATTGTGATCCACGAGACGGAGCTGCCGCCAGGCCCTGTGCTTCCTCGAGAGGGCAGATCTAGAGTCCATTTGGGGCTCCGGAGAGAGGGGTCTTCATTCTTCATCATCACCAACCCTTCTCCATCGCCAATTCCATGATACTCCCCATCGGGAGTAAGCAATTCCATCATAGGCTTGCTGGTCGGTGAGGAGTTGGATGAGATTTATCATGTAATCGAGTTAGTTTTGTTAGGGCCTGATCCCTAGTATCCACTATGTTCTTAGATTGATGTTGCTATGACTTTGTCGTGCTTAATGCTTGTCACTTTGGGCCCGCGTGCCATGATTTCAGATCTGAACCATTTATGAATTCATCATTATATCCATGTTTTTGATCCGATCTTGCAAGTTATAGTCACCTACTACGTGTTATGATCCGACAACCCCGGAGTGACAACAACCGGGCCCACTCCCGATGATGACCGTAGTTTGAGGAGTTCATGTCTTCAGTATGTGTTAATGCTTTGTTCTAGTTCTCTATTAAAAGGAGGCCTTAATATCCCTTAGTTTCCAATATGGACCCCGCTGTCACGGGAGGGTAGGAAAAAAGATGTCATGCAAGTTCTTTTAATAAAGCACGCATGACTATTTACAGAATGCATGCCTACATTATATTGATGAACTAGAGCTTGTGTCGTATCGCCCTAGGTTATAACTGTCTCATGATGAATGTCATCCAACAAGTCACCGATCCAATACCCACGAATATATCCTTATTGAGCTTGCCGCATTACTCTTGCTATCATCACTCTTACACTTTCTATAAACTACTGCTATCACTGTTACTGTTACCGTTGCTGCTGTCACTACTATCAAAACTATCAAACTACTTTGCTACTGAGCACTTTGATGCAGATAATTAATCCCCAGGTGTGGTTGAATTGAAAACTCAGCTGCTAATACTGCTAATACCTTCAAATATTCTTTGGCTCCCCTTGTGTCGAATCTATAAATTTGCGTTGAATACTCTACCCACGAAAACGGTTGTGATCCCCTATACTTGTGGGTCATCAAGACCTTTTTCTGCCGCCATTGCCGGGGAGCATAGCTATATTTGTTGAGTCACTTGGGATCATTATCATATTATCGCTATGAAGAATCTAAAGGATCTAAAGACTAAGATATTTCCCTCAAGGACGAGGGGAGGTAAGGTGATAGGCGATTTTTATGAAATTCTTCACTAAGGAATTTAACGGTGAGGAAATTCCTTAGCGAAGAACTACTAGCAGCGGAATGAGTACTCAAAAGTAAACATAACAGAATACAAGCATAGTCATCATGATGAAATGAAGACAGGCATAGAGTACAGGAAGCGTAAGCGCATGATAACACAGGATGAAGACAAACAGACTGAAGAAATTGAACTGAGGAAAGTGAGAAAGTCTTCAGTCAAAGTCTTCAAACACAGATATGAACAAACGCACAACACAGTTATGAGGAAATGAAAGAGTTGAGGGAATAGAACCAGTAAGCTTGGTGAAGACAATGATTTGGTAGACCGGTTCCAACTGCTGTCTCAGTTGTACGTCTGGTTGGAGCGGCTGAGTATTTAAACTCGAGGACACACAGTCCCGGAGACCCAGTCCTGAACATGCAGCTCAGGACACCCAGTCCTCACCGTATTCTCCTTGAACTAAGGTCACACAGACCTCGTCCAATCACTCGTGGTAAGGCTTCAGGTGACTTCCAAACCTTCACAAAGTTGGTCACTCGGCGATCCACAATTCCTCTTGGATGCTCTAGACCATGACGCCTAACCGTCTGGAAGATGCACAGTCTTCAAAGGTAACAAGCGTCGGATCCACGCAGGATCAATCTCTTCAGTGATGCTCAATCACTTGGGGTTTGTAGGTGTTTGGGTTTTTCGGTTTTTCCTCACTTGATGATTTTCGCTCAAAGTCCTCGGAGGATGGGTTGCTCTCAAATGACAAGTGTCAGTTTCTCTCGGAGCAGCCAACCAGCTAGTGGTTGTAGGGGGCGGCTATTTATAGCCTAGGGAGCAGCCCGACATGATAAGACATAAATGCCCTTCAATGATATGACCGTTAGGTGGATAGATATTTTGGGACAGCTGGCGTATAGCACAGCAATGGTCGGAATTTTGAGTAGCAAAATCCTCAGGGCTATCATGTTCCTCACTGTGTACGAAATCCACACTGGCGAATTCCTAACTCCTTAGTCAGAACAAATTCCTCAGAGACCAGAAGAACTTCGTCTCTGTCGCTGAAGAATATGACTGGACTGTATGAGATTTCCAATGGCTTCACTCGAAGGGATCAGTAGGTGTAGGATTTTGAGTTGAGAATCACATGGAAATTTTTCCTTAGTATTTCCTCGACCCCCTTTAATAGTACGGTGTTTCCTATGACTCAAGAAAGAGAAAATGAAACTATAAAAACAAAAGGCTTCACGCTTCATGTTCCTCGAATGAATACCAAGTCTTCAAGGTCACACCATTTTCTTCACTTTCAAAGTCTTCAGGAAGTCTTCAGAAATGCAAAGTCTTCAATCGAAGAACTTCATTTTAGGGGTCGACTTTCTCTGTAAATATCAAACCCCTCATAGACTTATAGACATGTGTACACTCACAAACGCATTAGTCCTTTAACCTATAAGTCTTCCATACACCAAAATCATTAAGGGGCACTAGATGCACTTAAAATCTCCCCCTTTTTGGTGATTGATGACAATATAGGTTAAGTTTTCAACGGGGATAAACATATGAAGTACAAATACTAATATTGAGGAATTTGATTGCAAGATATAGAAGAACTCCCCCTGAAGATGTGCATAGTGAGGAATTTGCTTTTGAAGCAATGCACACTTGAAGAGTTGAATCATGGAGATCTCCCCCTATATCTTGTAATTCATACACGCATTTGACATATAACAGTGAAGAATTTGAAATGCATGATGAAATATGGTGACTGATGTAATTCAGCATGCGTGCAATAATATTAACGAGGAATAAGCATGCAGAAAAACGTATCAAGAGTATCAGAGCACCATCGGGTTTAAGTTTACAACTCGATCCAATAAAGTCTCAAAAGAACGAGGGTTGTAACTTAACAAAAAAATGCCCATATAGAAAGACCCGCTTGAAGACTAACTCAAAATTCTCCCCCTTTGTCATCAAATGACCAAAAGGATCGAATATGAGGACTAACGCCCCTGAAGAATATCAAGTTGATGAAGGAGCGCCAGCGTGTTTGGGGTCGTTTGTCGTAGTAGAGCCTGTCGTAGTGTCGTCCAAGTCTTCATTTTCATCAGTGTCGCGCGATGAAGAATATGAGCTGGCCACCAGAGAAGGAAACTTGACCTTCTTGAATTTCTTCGGTGGAGGTGCAGACCAGTCAAAATCTTCATTGAGACCCATTTTCTTCAGATCTTCTTCACCATACAGATGTGACAGGATTGCCCAGGTGCGACCGAAGACTTGATGGAGGTAGTAATGGTTTTTCTTCACTGTATTGTGTGTGGCAGTCATGTTAGAAGAAGTGAACCAAACTGACGCTTAACCCATTTGTGATTTCGATCCACCTTCTGTTGAAGACTAAGCAGAAGTTCACAATCAGTCATCACGCGCGGAGCAGTGGCTTGAGGAGTGGACTTGGGTGCATTGGCAAAGTCATGTGTGGTAGAGTCATCATTGGTGGAATAAGATGCAGCTTTGCGAAACTGATCATGCAATGGATGAAAGCCTTCATCTATTACAGCCAGTGCCTTGCCCTTTCCATCAACCGAGGAATATGTCTGCTTGAGGACTTCAATTGGGGGCAAGTAGCTGAGGTGATTCTGGAAATCAGCTTTGTAGTTGAGTGAAGACCTTGTCCTGAGGAATCTCATAATCCAAGGTGCATAAGGCTTCAACTCAAATGGAGACAGTGCAACATTTGCCATAGTCCTCATGAAGAAATCATGATAATTGGCAGAAATGCCATGAACAATGTTGAATACCAGATTCTTCATGATGCCAACAATTTCCTCATCAGATGAGTCGTGGCCTTTGAGAGGACTGATTGTCCTCGTAAGAATACGATAGACAGTTCTGGGCACATACAACAATTCCTTCACGAGGAATTTGGTTCTTGGTGCTTGACCTAGCTTCAAAGGTTTCATCAGCACCTGCATGTAATGATGTGTGAGCTCAGGTTCACTGTAGATGCAACGAGCTTCTTCAAGGGGAGGACTGAGTGGTAGAGCACGAAGCAATTCAGAGGCTGGTGCAGTGTAGTGAGTGTTTTCGGACATCCAGTCCAGCACCCATGAATTCACATCTTCAGCATCTCCGGTGATGTGCAGCGTTGCATAGAATTGAAGAATCAGTTCTTCATTCCAATCGCAGATGTCAGAGCAAAAGTTTAGCAGTCCAATGTCATGAAGAACACTGAGGACTGGTGCGAAGCACGACAGAGATTCCATATCCACGTGAGGAATATGCTCATGGTAGAAGATTTTCTCCTTGTTGAACAACACTAAGGAATAGAAATTGGCTTGACTAGCAGTCCAGAAACGCCTCTTCCTAATGCGAGCAGAGTTATATGGGTTGTAATCTTTGAAGAATACATGCTCGCCGAAGAAATCATCAGGATTGAACTTTTGCTTGTGTGAGAATGGATCCTTTGGCTTCGACAGAGGAGTGTCAATGAGTTGCATCATGACCTCAGGAATCTCAATCACAGGTTCTTCGGGCTGAGGAATTTCTCGTTCCTCCTCAGTGGCAGTCTACGTAGTTGGTTGTTCAGCAGCAATAGTGTCTTCTGCGCTAGTGGCTGGAATTTCCTCATGGACAGATGCAGTGGGATGAGTTTCTTCAGAGCCCATTTGAACAGTTGGTGCAGGCGACTGAGGTATTTGCTGCAGCGGTGTGAACATTGGAGAGTTTGGATGCTGACTTTCCCAGAATTCATCACTGATTATAGGTGTGGAGCAGCCAACATCCACATCTTCATCGTCCATTTATTCAACGCTAGCCTCTTCAGATGTGAACTAAGGCATGGGCGAGGAGATGATAGGTGTTGAAGGGATCGCATCCACTTCAATTTCTTCATCCAACGGCTCAGATGAAGCAGCAGAAGGAATTTCTTCATCAGATCCGCTGGGGATCACATATTCTTCATCAAAAGGAACAAGGTCCTTTGATGGCCTGGTTGAGATGGGAACAACATCAATCGGATTAGCAAATGAACTTGTCATAGGCTTCATCTTCTTCGGAGCTGAAGAATCTGAAGCATCTGATGCTTTCCTTTTCTTCACTGCAGCATGCTCTACAGCCTTTGTCTTCTTCACATCTGATGCAGATGGAAAGATTGGAGTTGAAGTTGGTGCAGGAGCAGCTGAGGAATCTGGTTGATTTTCTTCAGGCACAACTAATGCAGTTGCCCTGAGTTCTTCATTTTCTTCAGGCGCACCACTAGTGGGTGCCCTGGCAATTTCTTCAGCGGCTGGAATGCAGTCATCAGTCCTGGAACTCACATTTTCTTCAGCAGCCTAATTGTCATCAGCGATGCTGGCATTTTCTTCAGTAGGCTGAGCAGATGCTTCAGCCTGAGGAATTTCCTGTTGCGTTGGGGCTGCAACATTGGAAGTGAAGTTATCCGCAAGTTTCACAAAATGAACCTTGGCCCCAAGCCAATCAGCGCGATATGCGTCAAAGTCATCACTGAGTTTCTTGATCTCAGTCTGAATAGTGACAAGTTCTTCAGTTGTCATAGAGACAATGTTTTTCTTCAGATAGCGCTCTTTCTTGTACTGCGCTTTCTTGATCTGCCCGGCCTTCTCAAATTTCCACTTTTCTTCTTGAATGAAGTGGGTCAGCATGTGACTTTGGCCAGGAGTCAGCTTGAAGTCAGGCATGGGAGTGTTGGGGTCCTTGTGCCAAACATCAATGTAGTCGAGGATCAACTTGGGATCCAAAAGTAGTGGCACCTCTGTTCCTTTGGCTCTAGCGGCCTTGACTTGCCTGTCTCTGATGATTTCTGCAAGTTCATCATCATTAGCTTCGTCTTCTTCAGACGGCACTTGGAAAGTGACTTGTTTCTTTTGAGGACTTGGGCGAGGACCTCGTCCAGCAGTGGCCTTTGTCTTCAGCAGTGAGGGGCCAGCTGAGGAACTTGGTGCAGCTGAGGAACTAGCTGAGACACCTGAGGCAATGGAGATGCCTGCAGTCCTTTGGCACGAGGCGAGATGCACAGGTGCTGAGGATTTAGTCGGAACAGCTGAGGGCTGTGGCGGAGGAGCTGAGGACTTTGGAGGAACAGGAGCAGCATGAGGAATTGGCCGTGAGGGCTTTGAGGATTCTGTCCGTGAGGGCATTGCTGAGGAACTTGGCCTTGAGGCCATTGTTGGTGAAGCACTTGGCTTGCGCACAGGCTTCTTTGACATAGCCTTCTTTGGCTTGACAGCAAAGGCCTCAGCAGAGGCAGCAGCAGCAGAGTCTTCATTGAATTTCCTCACTGCTTCTTTGGCTTGCTTAGCCAACTTGGCTTGGCGCTTGGCCCATTCATCAAGATAGTCCTCACCGCGCTTGAGGCTGGTGGGATCAGCGATTTGGCTAGGTGCCAATGGAGCTCTTGGGCATGGAGGATTGAGTGCGAATTTCTTCATGTACTTTGGAGTTACATACCTGTACTCCCTCCAATCTCTTGCCCATATCCTTTCTATTTTCTGAATGCGCACCTTGCGCTCATTCTTGGTTTCCTCAGTACGTGTGCAGTACCCAGCATATATTTCATCAGGGATCTCAAACGCTGTATTGACCTCAGGCCTCTTTCCTCCTTTCTGTGGCTTCTTACTGTCAGCCATTTTCTTCATTTGAGGAATTTTGACAATTGAATTCTCTGAGGAAGTATGCAACTTTTCTTTGAGGAACGCTGCAAATGAGTTAAGTTGATCAGAACCTAGTGATTCAGCAGCTGACATGTGTACCTGTGAACAGAGTGTAGTTGCGAGGAATTTGGAGAGGTCATATGCGTTCTCAGAGGATTTTTCAAAAAGAACAAGTTTGAGGAATTTGACCAGATGAGTCATGAAGAATTTCACTAAGCGTTCTTTGTCTTAGGTTCCAGAGTTGTATAGATCGAAGATCCACACAATTGAGGAATCTTGAAGAAAATTGATGCTTAGAGAAACGAATCAAGAACATATGACTTGTGAGGTGTTTAGTGTGTGAAGCTATGAAGAAAAACACCTTTGAAGATAATCATTCGAATCAATGAGGGCAGTAAAAGTAACTTTTAATTACCCTGTACAAAGAACACGACGAATAGTGAGGTGTAGAGATGAAGTTCGTCTATGTAGATCTTCCACGCCCTAACTCGGCGGAGGAAGACGGCTATGGCGGCGGTGGAGTGAAGATTTCCGCGGTCGGCGCGAGTACGTCGGCGACGAGGTCGAGGCAGTGAAGCTCTTCCTCACCGGCGGCGCTAGGGTTTGAGAAGCTTGAGCTGGAGAGAGAGATCGAGCGGAGTAAAAGAAGTGAGGAAGGGAAGGAGGGGTATTTATAGCCATGGTGAAAAACTGCTCGCCCGAAGAAATTGGACGAACATGCCCCTGACCCTTCTCATTCGCTTGACATGTGTCACCCACATACTGAGAGGTGGAGATCGTGTGTAATCATGGGTGAATGGATAAGTGTATCGTGGGATGCGGAACGGTTTGAGCGGAAAAGCCGAAAATTTAGATAAGATAGGTTTTCAAGTTCCGTTCGCAATTTCTTCAGCTGACAAGGACACAGTGACGATTTTGAACGAGTTTCAAATAGAACGCACATGAAGAATTTGTGAATAGATTGGGTTGAGTATAGCATAGAGGGGGAAGGGTCCGATCACATTCACTTAGCAGAAAAACCAACTTGAAGAATTAGCAATAAGTGAATGGTGTAGAGGACATAAACTTATATATATATATATAGTCAATGAAGTAAAACGACAGCAGTAGTGAAGACAATGCAAAGTTGAAGAATATGAATAATTGAGGAATTTCAACTTTTGGTGGTGGCATGACCCACCGTATAAGAATGATGATTTCAGACACCGCGTACAATTATCGTAGGGTTCTGAGAATCAAATTCTTCGTTAATTTCTTCACACTAAGAGTGTTGTTCTTCATTTGAATTGAAGAAAAATGTTTCTTCATGTGTTGCACATCTAAGTCATCAATTTTGCATAAGTGTTAGGATGAGTGTCCTTTTCAAAGAACATTCGAAGATTTTAGGATATTTAGCTCACACCGCAACTTGCTAAATCTCTTCTCATCCAAGGGCTTTGTGAAGATATCGGCTAGCTGTTCTTCAATCTTCACATGCTCAATAGAAATGTCGCCCTTCAACACATGATCACGAAGAAAATGATGACGAATCTGAATGTGCTTTGTCTTCGAGTGTTGAACTGGGTTGTCACAGTAGAGAGGCACATTCTTCATGTTGACGCCGTAGTCCTTGAGAGTTTGCTACATCCATAGCAGTTGAGCACAGCAAGAACCAACGGCAATGTACTCAGCATCAGCATTAGATAGTGATACGCAGTTCTGTTTATTCGAGGACCAACAGACCAAAGATCATCCGAGGAAATGACATGTACCAGATGTTGACTTGCGGTCCACACGATCACCATCATAGATAGAGTTAGAATATCCAATGAGATCAAAAGCCGAGCCCTTGGGGTACCATAATCCAAGTGTTGGTGTGTGAGCTAGATATCGAAGAATATGCTTCACAGCCTTATGGTGTGATTCCTTCGGTGTAGCTTGAAATCGGGCACACATTCAAACACTAAGCATTCTGTCTGTCCTAGATGCACATAAGTACAATAAAGAACAAATCATGGAGCGGTATACCTTATGATCAAAGTCAATACCATTTTCATCAGTGCACAGATGGCGATTTGTGGGCATAGGAATTTTGATGCCTTTGCAATCTTGCATGCCGAATTTCCTCAGTACATCCTTGAGGTATTTCTCCTGAGATATGAATATGCCATTGCGTTGTTGACGAATTTGAAGACCTAAGAAGAATTTCAACTCTCCCATGATAGACATTTGATATTCTTCACTCATCATATAGGCAAATTTATCACTATAACATTGTTCAGTATCGCCAAAGATAATATCATCAACATATATTTGGCACACAAACAATTCACCATCATAAGATTTAGTGAAAAGAGTGGGGTCGAGTGAACCGGGTTTGAAGCCTTTCGTCATGAGGAATTACTTCAAAGTATCATACCATGCCCGTGGGGCCTGCTTGAGGCCATAGAGGGCCTTGTTGAGTCTGAAGACTTTGTCAGGATTCTTTGGATCTTCAAAACCTGGGGGTTGAGCAACATATACTTCTTCCTCAAGCTTACCACTGAGGAATGCACTTTTCACATCCATTTGATATAAAGTGATATCATGATGGTTAACATAAGCAAGTAATATGCGAATAGCCTCATGTCTAGCAATAGGCGCAAAAGTTTCATCAAAATCAATTCCTTCAACCTGTGTATAGCCTTGAGCTCCAAGCCGTGCCTTATTCCTCACCACAAGGCCATTTTCATCTTGCTTGTTGCGGTAGATCCACTTTGTGCCGATGATATTGTGCTTGCGAGGGTCTGGACGTTTGACCAGTTCCCAGACATTGTTGAGGTCGAACGGATGTAATTCTTCTTGCATGGCCTGAATCCACTCAGGCTCCAGAAATGCTTCATCTACCTTAGTGGGCTCTCTAATAGATACAAAAGCATAGTGCCCACAAAAGTTAGACAAATGTGAAGCTTTTGAGCGTGTGATAGGACCTGGCGCTTTGATGTCATTGATGATCTTTTCAACTTGCACTTCTTTTGCAATACGAGGATGAGCTGGTTGTCGTTGAAGAATTTGATCAGCGTTTTCTTCAACACCATTTTCTTCAGCATTTTCTTCAGGTGCATTAGCTCGACGTTCTTCATGTTCTGGAATGAATTCTTCAGCAGATTCTTCAGTAGGAATGACATCCTCAGTAGCCTTGAACTTGATAGTTTCCTTAGGTGTTGGTTCATCTATCACAGTAGGTAGGTGCTCTCTTTGCGAGCCATTAGTTTCATTGAACCACACATCTACAGTTTCAACAACCTTGTGAAGAACGTTGTTGAAGACTCTGTAGGTGTGCGAGTCCTTTCCGTAACCAAACATAAAACCTTCATGTGCTTTCGGTGCAAATTTTGAGTTGTGATGAGGATCTCTTATCCAACATTTAGCACCGAAGACTTTGAAATAACTTACATTGGGTTTCTTATCAGTGAGGAGTTCATAGGCAATCTTCTTGAAGAATTTGTGAAGATATACTCTGTTGATGATGTGGCACGCAGTATCAATTGCCTCAGTCCAGAAACGACGAGGCGTTTTGTATTCATCAAGCATAGTGCGAGCCATCTCAGCAAGAGTCCTATTCTTGCGCTCCACGACGCCGTTCTGCTGAGTGTAAGGAGCAGATAACTCATGAGTAATACCAAGTTCATCAAGATAGTCATCGAGACCAGAATTCTTGAACTCAGTGCCATTGTCACTTCTGATGTGCTTGATCTTCACACCAAAGTTGGTTGAAGCCGTCGAGGAAAATCGTTTGAAGACTTCCTGCACTTCATGTTTGTAAGTAACAAGGTGTACCCATGTGTAGCGAGAGTAATCATCAACAATAACAAAGCCATATTGAGATGCTTCATTTGAAATAGCAGAATTATGATTAGGACCAAAGAGATCCAATGCTTCACATGGGCGAGTAGTGGTCACGATAGTCTTCGCTAGATGCTTGGCCTTGATCATGTTTCTAGCTTCACAGGCTCCGCATAAGTGATCCTTGAGGAATTTGACATTCTCAATGCCAATGACATGCTTCTTGTTCGCAAGCGTGTGCAAATTCCTCATGCCTGCATGACCAAGTCGTCGATGCCAGAGCCAGCCTTCTGAAGCTTTTGCAAGTAAGCACACGGCTGGTTGTGATCCTGTAGAGAAATCAACAATATACAGGTCTCCTCTCCTAAAGCCTTCGAATACTTTGGAATTGTTAGCTTCTATAACTACAACACAACGGTACTTGTGTCGGGACCCCGATTCTAAGTCACATCGATCTAGCCTGTAACACCTCATATCACTTTGCGGCCTCACGCACGGTATTCCCACGGGTGTCGCCTTACCATGGCCCGGGACCGTTTGCGCCTTTTGGCTCACGTATATGATAGTATCGCTAGCATCCATATGACAGAGAACCCGGGCCGACATGACTAGTCGTGAACCCTAAGCGGCACTAACCCATGGGGACAGGCATACATGAATCAACTTCGAGCATGTCGGTCAGCAGCGTGTGAATCCGGGCTGTAGCACTGGGTAACAGGACTCCGGTAACCCGGGCTGTAGCAGTCTAGGCAGGACTCCGGATGTCACCGCGTGACATTTCCCCGAAGGGACAGACACAGGAACGAAGTGAAACACATGCCGGCCAGTCAAGTGTCCTGAACAGTAGTGCTGGGCTAGCAGGACTCCGGTGAACCGGGCTGTAGCGGACTACTATGACTCAAGGAGACACTAGACTACATTTCCCCATAAGAGAGGCTGACAAGGATAAACAACTAGATTGTCGGATCCCACACATAGCAATACACGTTACACGTACGCATAACATGCAAGTATGTGCTGTACAACATGGCATCACAACATAACGCAAACTCATATAGATAAAGGCCCAGAAGAGCCACATAACATATATACAAACAGGGGTCACATGACCCATCATTCAGAGCATACAAGCAACAAGCGGAAGCATTACATGTCTTAGTACAGACAATTACAAAAGAAAAGGCTGTGAGCCTGACTATCTACAATGTCCGATCAAGATCGAAGCTGAGGTACAAGCTACTTGTTGAAGTCCACGTAAACTACTAAGACCCATGTCTCCGCTGCAAAAACATAAATAAAGCAACGTGAGTACAAAGGTACTCAGCAAGACTTACATCAGATCCTATCATACATGCATTTGTATCAAGAAGGTAATGTGGGGTTTAGTTGCAGCAAGCCATCTTTGACACAGTGGCTATCCTGTACTATGACTGCTGGTAACTCTTCTGAGGTGGCGCACACGAGTCCACTAATCACCACATCAATACACTACTATGGATTCATCCCCGTCTCACTACGAGAAGGCCATCCATAGCACTCACACTTGTCTTGAGAATTTTAGAGTATCCACTTTAAGCTGTCTATGTACCACGTAAGCATCCAAGAAGTCCATAACCGAGGACACGGAGATCATGATAACCCTGCAGGGGTGTACTTCTTCACACACGCTCTCACCACTTATCACCATGTACACGTCATGTATCTCGGCAACCTTCAAGCGGGAGCCTGGCGAGGGTGTCGGCCACGACCTGACTAACCACACAAGACTCTAGTCCAGGTTTATCACCTATTCGAGTTCCATCCGCAAGGAGATCCGGCCGGGGTTTCGCTCACGGTCCCAAACGATGTGTACAGGGTTCCCGAGCCCACCATCCGGGTGCCACTCGGTACACCGGGCCACGTGTGCCTAGTCTGTCCCACGCCCACCTGGCCGGGTGCCACTTGGTAGACTACTAACACTACCTACAAACACCAGAAACTATTTGCGACTCCTGGACAGAGATCAAGTTGGCTAATAAGTTGAGAGGGGCACTTAAGCATTCCAATGTGTGGTAGTAGCTAGTCATTGGACAACATACACGGAACTCAGTGCTTAAGGACGGTTCCAGTGAGACAACCCACCATGTACTCCTACATGGCCTCTCACCGCTACCTTTACCAAATCGTGTTCACACCCTTAATTCTCAGCACCAGAACATATCATACCACTCCAATTCATTCTCGATGAATCAGACCTGACACAACTCTAAGCAATAGCAGGCATGGCATGGCAAGAACACAACATGGCTCAATCAACTCCTACACATGCTAGTGGGTTTTAACTATTTACTGTGGCAATGACAGGTCATGCAGAGGAATGGGTTCAACTACCGCAGCATAAAGTAGCAGTTGAATCATTGTTGTCCTAATGCAATAAAAGAGATCAGGAGCAAGAGAGTGGGATTGTATCGAAATGAACAAGGGGGTTTGCTTGCCTGGTAGATCAACAGGGGGGCACTGCTCCACTTATAGGTACTCTTGAACACTTTCCGGAGCAGGACCTATCGAGAAGGAACGGTGTCGGAAATCAAACACAAGCATATGCAACATTATGATGCATGAACATGGCATGAGTATGTGATGTTGTATGAGCTAATGCAACTAACAACACAATTAAATGAAGTTGGTTTGAATACAAGATTCAAATTCAAACTCCATATATGATTAGTTAAATGCCATTTATTTGTTTTGTCCAAAACAGAGGACAAACATTGTTCAAACATGCATGAAAATGCCATAAACAGATTGCTTGAATTTTTCTGATAATTTTTCATATATAAAATATTTAAATCTGAGCTACGGTTGAATTTATATGAATTTTTGAAGTTTTGAACATTTTTTGGAATTTTCTGTTTTAAAATAATTCCAGAAAATGAATAACTGCGTCAGCATGACGTCAGCACTGCGTCAGCGGTCAACGGCGCTGACCAGGTCAAACCTGACGTGTGGGGTCCACACGTCGGTGACTCAGTTAGTTAACAAAGGGATTTATTGGTCTAATTAGGATTAGAGGGCGCCGGGCCCACTGTCAGCGTCAGGTTTAGCTAAACGGTGATTAGCCTTAAACTAATCACATGGTAGGACGGGCCCGCATGTCAGGCCGGCTAGGGTCGTCGGCGGCGACCTCTGGACGCGGCGGCGTCCACGCTGCAGGGCGCGGGGGCGGCGGCTGGGAGCACCGGGGCGTAGCCCGTGCTCTCCCGCATCTAGTGGGGTAGGTAGGAGGAGGAGGGGTGGCCGGAGCGAAGCTCGCGGCGGCGATGTCTTCGGCCGGGGTGGAACCCATGGCTACGACGCGGGAACGAGGGGGAGAAGAGAGGGGAAGCAGGGGGGAAGCGGAGAGGAGCTCACGGCGGAGTTGCTGAGCAGGCCAGTGGGCTTGGGGAGGCGCTGAAGACGGAATCGGAGTCGGCGGTCAGCGGCATCCGAGGAGGAAGACGATGGCGATGGCGGCTCCACAGGGCATCCGGCGTCTTGTGGCTTGACGGAGAGGAAGAGGGAGATGCGGCGAAGCTCTCGGGCTTGTCGGAGAGGCGAGGGGGAGGCGGTGGCTGCGGCTATGGCGAACGCCGGTGACGGCAGCGCTCGGGTGCGGTGAGAGAGAGCGAGGGAGAGGAGAGGAATGGGCACGGGAGAGTGAGAGGGGAATGGGGCGGCGCGTGGCGTCGTCCAGGGAGGCCAGAGCATCGAGGGGGAGGGCACGCAGGCAGGCTGGTGGCGTGGCACCCATGCGCGCGGCGGCGAGCGCGTGCTCCCGTCCTCCTGGTGCGAGGAAGGGGACGACTGGCATCGGCCAGCTGGCCGGGCTGGCCTGCTGGGCCGCTGGGCTGCCAGGTAGGAGGCCCAGGTAAGTATTTCCCTTTCTGTTGTTTTCTATTTTCTATTTTCTCACATTTGTTTATGATTTAGTAAAATACTAAATCATTTTATTTACTTATGCCAATTTTCGTAGGGGCTAGTGGTATTATTCCAGAGCTCCTCAACTACTGGCATAATTTTTGGACAATATTATATATATATATATATAACAATATATATCCAAAGCAAATAAATATCAGATTAATTCCAAATGGCCAAAATCAATATTTGTGAGCTCCTAAAATATTGGTTTGATTTTTATCTCTGTCCAATATTTTCAGAGAGCAATATGAACATTTTCTTGGACCTTTTTGGAGCAATTTTTATCTGGGTCATTTCCAAAAATGGTTCTGAGGGTTTCACAAATCCCCATTTCAAATTTAAATGAAATTTAAACATGATGCACACATGACTACCTAGCCTTGAGCATACCAGAACTAGGGATGTGACAACTTGCCAAAGACAACAACCATATCAAGATCACAAAGCATTGAGACAGACATAAGGTTGTATCCTAAGGACTCAACAAGCATGACTTTGTCCATGTGTCGATCCTTTGTTTTCGCAACCTTACCTAGACCCATTACACGACTTTTGCCTTGGTCAGCAAAGATGATATGCTTCAGATGCAACGGAGATAATGGAGCATCCATCAATAGATTCTTGTCACCAGTCATGTGGTTTGTACATCCACTATCGAGGACCCACTCAGTGGCTTTGGGTTGATCATCCTGCAGATGAATTAGTGCAGCTTACAAACTCATATACTTCATCAGTGAAGAATATGACATCAATTCATCAGATCAATTTCATCAAGGAAAAGAACAGATAGAGAAATATGAGGACGTGAGAAATGTAAGTTCATTTCTTCATGATTAGCCTGCGTCCTATCAGGCATGCTCAGGTCTCCAGCAAATTCTTCAGACAATTACGTACGTTTGGAGACCTGAACCTGCAGAAGAGATTAGTTCTTTTTCTTCACCACCCACATCTGAAGGGGTGGCAAAGAGTTCATCATTCTGCGAGCTCCATACGAGAAGGATGGCATAGAAGCCAGTCCATTTCGTTTCACATAAGAGGGGTTAGAATAAGCATAAGAGTAAGCAGAGAAATTCTTCGAGGACTTATGGACATAATAATTTGAAGAATAATACACATATCCGTAATCCTTAGATCTTCCCTGCGAAACAGATGGGTTAACACGATGATGTTCATATGAGGACTTTGATCCTTTTGAGGAATATGATCCATGTGAGGAGTTTTGTCCGTATGAGGACTTGGATCCATATGAAGAATTTGGTCCATATGAAGAATTTGATCTGGGGTTCCTATTCTTCACAGGTGGTGTCATGATGACATTCACCTGAAGATTTTCAAGGCATCTTTTGGGAACCCAGATTTTCTTCATAGGGGGGCCGTTCCTGTAGTTAGTGCCAACATATCTAGCAAATACTTCACCATTCTGATTTTTGAGCAGTTTGTAGTTGGAGTCAAATGACTCATCATCAGAATGAGGAGAATCACATGCATATCCAGATAGGTTAGATGGATCAACTGGAGGTCCCTGTGCAGCAACCCATGTAGTTTTGGGGTACTGCTCAGGCTTCCAATATGTACCATCAGCGTTGAGTTTCCTCTCAAAGGCAATACCCTCTTTCCTAGGGTTCCTGTTGAGGATCTGCTTTTTAAGCACATCACAAAGAGTCTGATGCCCTTTGAGGCTTTTGTACGTGCCTGTCATGTACAATTCCTTCAGCCCTACATCATCAGTGATACTAGCAATGTCCTCAGATGAGGAATTAGTGATAGCAGAGGCATGTGAAGAATTTGATACATTAGCAGCATTTGAACATTCAGGTGAAGAATTAGCAGATTCACGTTCAATGCATTTCAAACAAGGAGGAACAAATTCTTCCTGAGATGCGCTGATTTGTTGAGCAAGTAATGAATCGCGCTCCTTCTGAAGATCTTCATAACTCACTCTTAGCTTTTCAAGATCTTGCTTTCTTTGAAGAAATTCATAAGAAAGCTTCTCATGATCGGATAAGAGAGTGTTATGATGACTTTGAATATTGTCAAACCTAGTCTGAAATCTCTGAAGATTTTCAGTCAAGGCTTTAGTGCGATCCATTTCTTCACCCAACATATCATCACTTTTGTCTAGCATGTTTTGAACCTTTTCTAAAGCCCTTTGTTGTTTTACAGCAATCTTAGCAAGTTTAGAATAGTTGGGCTTAAGGTTTTCATCAGATTCATTCTCACTTGATTCAGATGAGGTATATTTGAGTACCTTGGCACCCTTTGCCATGAAGCAATAGGTGGGAGCGTAGTCATCATCCCCTTCATCAGCTTTGTTGGTGAGGTCATTTTCTTCAGTGTTGAAGATAGACTTGCTGACGAATGCAGTAGCGAGAGCTAGGCTCGCCACTCTGGATTCGGACTCCTCAGATGACTCCTCTTCCTCATTTTCTTCAGATTCAGCCTCAGAGTCCATTTCCTTGCCAATGAATGCCCTGGCCTTCTTGGAGCTGCTCTTCTTGTGATATGATGGCCTTGAGGATTTTGATGATGAGGATTTTGTGGATTTCTTGTTTTTCTTCGCATCATCAGAACTATAATCCTTGTATTTCTTCTTCTTTGATTCCTTTTCCCATTGAGGACAATCTTGAATGTAATGTCCAGGCTTCTTGCATTTGTGGCAGAGCCTCCTCTTGTAGTCACTGGATGAGGAATCACTGCTCCTTGAGGGTCTTCCAAGGCGACCACGTCTTGAGAGAACTTTTGGTACTTCTTCACAAGAAGAGCCAGATCATGGCTTAGTTCTTCAGGATCACCAAGGCTGCTACCAGAGTCTTCATTTTCGGACTCAGATAATCACTTGGCCTTCAGTGCACATGTTCTGCCATAGCTTGAACCATATAGATCTCTCTTTTCAGCAAGTTGAAACTCATGAGTATTTAGCCTTTCGAGAATATCAGCGGGATCAAGTGACTTGTAATCAGCACGTTCTTGTATCATCAATGCCAGAGTGTCAAATGAGGAATCAAGCGATCTCAGCAATTTCATCACCACCTCATGGTCAGTGATGTCAGTGGCACCAAGTGCTTGAAGCTCATTTGAGATGTCAGTGAGGCGATCGAAGGTTTGTTGAACATTTTCATTGTCGAGTCTTTTTAAGAGGTTGAAGAGATTGCGAAGAACATCAACTCGAGAGTCACGCTGAGTTGAGACTCCTTCATTCACTTTGGACAACCTGTCCCAGATAAGCTTCGCTGTGTCCAAAGCACTCACTCTGCCATACTGTCCTTTTCTCAGATGGCCACATATTATATTCTTCGCTTGAGAGTCGAGTTGCTTGAATCTCTTCACATCAGCAGCATTCAGAGAAGGTGTGACTGAGGGAACACCATTTTCCACAACATACCAGAGATCGTTATCAATTGCTTCAAGATGAATTCACATCTTATTCTTCCAGTAGGGGTAGTCCGTCCCATCGAACGTAGGACACCCAGCAGAGACCTTGATCATACCTGCGGTCGACATAACTAAAACTCCAGGTGGTTAAACCAAAATCACACAGAACAAGGGAGTACCTTGCTCTCATACCAATTGAAAGTGCGTTATATCGACTAGAGGGCAGGTGAATAGGCGATTTTTATGAAATTCTTCACTGAGGAATTTGCCGGTGAGGAAATTCCATAGCGAAGAACTACTAGCAGTGGAATGAGTACTCAAAAGTAAACATAACAGAATACAAGCATAGTCATCATGATGAAATGAAGACAGGCACAGAGTACAGGAAGCGTAAGCACAGGATAACACAGGATGAAGACAAACAGACTGAAGAAATTGAACTGAGGAAAGTGAGAAAGTCTTCAGTCAAAGTCTTCAACCACAGATATGAACAAACACACAACCTAGTTATGAGGAAATGAAAGAGTTGAGGGAATAGAACCAGTAAGCTTGGTGAAGACAATGATTTGGTAGACCAGTTCCAACTGCTGTCTTAGTTGTACGTCTGGTTGGAGCGGCTGAGTATTTAAACTCGAGGACACACAGTCCCGTAGACCCAGTCCTGAACACGCAGCTCAGGACACCCAGTCCTCACCGTATTCTCCTTGAACTAAGGTCACACAGACCTCGTCCAATCACTTGTGGTAAGGCTTCAGGTGACTTCCAAACCTTCACAAACTTGGTCACTCGGCGATCCACAATTCCTCTTGGATGCTCTAGACCATGACGCCTAACCGTCTAGAAGAAGCACAGTCTTCAAAGGTAACAAGCGTCGGATCCACGCAGGATCAATCTCTTCAGTGATGCTCAATCACTTGGGGTTTGTAGGTGTTTGGGTTTTGGGTTTTTCGGTTTTTCCTCACTTGATGATTGTCGCTCAAAGTCCTCGGAGGATGGGTTGCTCTCAAATGACAAGTGTCAGTTTCTCTCGGAGCAGCCAACCAGCTAGTGGTTGTAGGGGGCGGCTATTTATAGCCTAGGGAGCAGCCCGACATGATAATACATAAATGTCCTTCAATGATATGACCGTTAGGTGGATAGATATTTTGGGACAGCTGGCGCATAGCACAGCAACGGTCAGAATTTCGAGTAGCAAAATCCTCAGGGCTATCATGTTCCTCACTGTGTAGGAAATCCGCACTGGCGAATTCCTAACTCCTCAGTCAGAACAAATTCCTCAGAGACCAAAAGAACTTCGTCTCTGTCACTGAAGAATATGACTGGACTGTATGAGATTTCCAATGGCTTCACTTGAAGGGATCGTTAGGTGTAGGATTTTGAGTTGAGCATCACATGGAAATTTTTCCTTAGTATTTCCTTGACCCCCTTTAACAGTATGGTGTTTCCTACGACTCAAGAAAGAGAAAATGAAACTATAAAAACAAAAGTCTTCACGCTTCATGTTCCTCGAATGAATACCAAGTCTTCAAGGTCACACCATTTTCTTCACTTTCAAAGTCTTCAGAAAGTCTACAGAAATACAAAGTCTTCAGTCGAAGAACTTCATTTTTAGGGGTCGACTTTCTCTGTAAATATCAAACTCCTCATAGACTTATAGACCTGTGTACACTCACAAACGCATTAGTCCTTTAACCTATAAGTCTTCAATACACCAAAATCACTAAGGGGCACTAGATGCACTTACATAAGGAACCGCCATCAAGTTCTGCTTTAGATTCACCTTCTGTTATGAATAAACTTGCAACACCACCACATGCTATTAATTCTAATATGTCGCAAGTTATTGATGATGCTAGTTCTACTATGAATGATGCTTATGATGATCCTAGTAGCTTGCTTGATAATGATGATGTGCCACTTAGTGAATTTCTTGATAAACGAATTGCTAGAGTTATACAACATGATGTTGTTGAATCTGATGATGAGCTTGAAACTGAATCTCCTAAGACACCTGCTAGAACTAGCCTTCCTAGATATGAAGTGCCTAAGGTACCGGAAGGTTATGTTATGAGTGAAGAAGCAACTAGAGATATTCTTGCTTACAATGATAGAGATGATCTAGAGAAATTATTACACAAGTATAAAGAAAAATCTCTGAATGATAGAATGAAATGTGACCCTAAGTTTGCTGCTTCACCTATCTTTATTGTTGACAAGGATTATGAATTCTCTGTTGACCCAGAGCTAATTACGCTGGTTGACTCTGATCCTTTCCATGGTTATGAAACTGAAACTGTTGTGGCACATCTTACTAAGTTGAATGATATATCCCCCTTTTTACTCAGGATGAGAAAACTTGCTATTACTTTATTCTCAAATTATTTCCTTTATCATTAAAGGGTGATGCTAAAGCTTGGTACAACACTCTTGCTCCTGGTTGTGTGCTTAGTCCCCAGGATATGATTTATTACTTCTCTGAAAATTATTTTCCTGCTCATATGAAACAAGCTGCCTTACAGGAAATATTTAACTTTGCGCAAACTAAAGAAGAGAGTCTCCCACAAGCTTGGGGGAGGCTTTGCTAGCTACTTAATGCTTTGCTTGATCATCCTTTTAAGAAAAATGAAATACTTGATATCTTCTATAATGGACTAACCGATGCTTCTAGGGACTTCCTAGATAGTTGTGCTAGTTGTATTTTCAGAGCTGAAGAAATATTGAATAACATATTGAAAAACTATGATTATTGGACTATTCCTGAACCACCGCCTAAACCCGCTCTGAAGAAGAGGGGTATATTATATCTCAGTCCCGAAGATATGTAAGAGGCAAAGAAATCTATAAAGGAAAAAGGTATTAAAGCTGAGGATGTTAAAAATTTACCTCCTATTGAAGAAATACATGGGCTTAACACACCACCAATGCCTAAGGTGGTAGAGGTAAATTCTCTTATGAAGTTCAATCATAATGATAATCCTCACAATATGCATCCTAGTCAATGTCTTTATGAGTTTGAAAACTACATTAGAAAACAAGATCACTTCAACGCAAATGTTATGAAACAATTGAAATATAGTTCTGATATGATTGCTCGCTTGAGTGACTTGTTATTTAGAATATCAAATGATGATAGAGGTATTGGAAAACATGCTTCTATGGTTCAAACCTAGTTAGAGCAAGTTGCTAAATCTCAAAGAGAATTGCTTGATGAAATGAATAATCATATGCATGACTTTGTTGTTAGAGTTGGAACTAGAGGAGGTAAAATGACACAGGAACCACTTTATCCTAAGGGACACCCAAAAAGAATTGAACAAGACTCACAAAGATCCAACACTAGTGCACCTAGTTCTTCTAGAAAGAAAAATAAAAATGATAGGACTTTGCACACTTCTAGTGAACCTGAAATAGAAAAAGCTCCTGATAAAGATAATGAAACTTCTATCTCTGATGCTGAAACTCAATCTGGTAATGAACACTCACCTAATGATAATGAAAAAGATAATGATGAGGTGCATGAAGACTCTCAACCAACCAATGATAAAGAACTAGACAATGATGTTGAGATAGAACCACCTATTGATCTTGATAACCCACAATCTAAAAATAAAAGATATGACAAAAGAGACTTCATTGCTAGAAAACACGGTAAAGAAAGAGAACCATGGGTACAAAAACCTATGCCTTTTCCACCCAAGTCAACTAAAAAGAATGATGATGACGAATTTGAACGCTTTGCTAAAATGCTAAGGTCAGTCTTTTTGAGTACTCGCTTGACTGATATCTTGAAAATGCCTCCATATGCAAAGTATATGAAAGACCGGAAGCTGAAATCTCCACTATGCTTGCTAATTACACTTTTAAAGATGGAGTAACTAAAAAACGTGGAGATCCGAGAATACCAACTATACCTTGCTCTATCAAAAAGAATTATGTGAAAACTGCTTTGTGTGATTTAGGAGCTGGTGTTAGTTATGCCTTTCTCTTTATATAAAATACTTGACTTCAATAGACTCACAACTACTGAAATTTCTTTGCAAATGGCTGACAAATCAACTGCCATACCAATCGGTATCTGTGAGGATGTGCCTGTTGTTGTTGCTAATGTTACTATTTTGACTGACTTTGTTATACTTAAGATGCCCGAGGATGACAACATATCGATTATCCTTGGTAGACCCTTCTTGAACACTGTAGGGGCTGTTATTGATTGAAATAAAAGCAAGGTCACTTTTCATATTAATGGCAATGAGCATATGGTGCACTTTCCGAAGAAACAATTCCAAGTGAATGGTATTTATGTTATTGAAAAATCTTCGACAATCACTATTGGAAGTTTTCGAATACCTCTACCTACTATCAAAAAGAAATATGAAATACTTATTGTTGGGGAAATGCATATCCCCATTGAGGTAACTTAGTGGTTTACGAAAGTTTTCTTCAGTTTCATCCTAATCGAAAGTGGTTGTTAATAAGACTTGATCAACCTTATTAATGGATCATTTTTGAACGGTATGAAGTAGATGAATTTAGTAAGCACTACTTTCTGTCCCTACTTTTTATTCTCTGATTTTATTAGTTAAATAAAATAAAATGCCATGTTTTGTATGTTTTCTGAATTTCCTATGCAATAAAAAAATGACCAAAAATAAAAGTTCTCAGAATGCCCTGAAAATTTAATATGATTTTTTTCTGAATATTTGAGAATTTTTGGTGCAAATAACATCATAGGGAGGTGCACCATGTGGGCACAACCCACCTGGGTGCGCCAACACCCCCAAGCGTGCCCTGGTGGGTTGTGGTCCCCACGTGGGCCCCTCACTTACATCTTCATCCCAGATCATCACTTACCTCTAGAAAAAAATCCCCATTGCTCTCTCTCCCATGTTCTTGCTCATTTTGCTGCCATTTTCGGCCTCTTTGCTCGAAGCTCCGTTTCTAAAACTGTTTCGAGGGATTGTTGCTTGGTATGTGACTCCACCATTTCTCCAATTGGTTTTTGTTTTAGTGGTTTATACTTTGAATAAATAGCTACTCTTGGTGCTGCCGTAGATGTGCTTGCATGTTCAATTCTTAGTGTTCTAAGTAGTTTGAATGCTTGCTATGGCCTCTATGTATCCCTATAAGTAGTTGCTATAAAATTTTGTGAAGTTTTGTTGGAAATTTTTTGTGAACTAAAAATTCAGATTTGTGTTCATAGGAAAAATTGTACGCGGACATGAATATCTTCAGGAAGTTTGGCTCAAAGAAGAACTCCAAGGGTGTTATTGGGGAGTCTTCTGACAATGATCTCCACCCTTGGAGGTTGCCGGAGGTACGGCCATGCGAATGGCCGCACATCCCATTCCTGCAAGAAGCTAGAATTCATGAGGAGTTCATGCAATTCATTGCCAATGCCGGTCTCACCGACTTCATCGTTGATGCGTGTGACCCGCACCAAATCCTCACAAATGTCTTTGTTCAAAGCTTTACTTTCTTGCCTAGAAATAATCCTCCTGAAGTGAGCTTTTATTTATATGCTAGAAACCATCAGATACCGCTTACTGAATTTTGTGACATATGCATGATCCTGTCTGATGGGAGCTTGGCTAAGCCTAGGTCGGCTGAGTTTCAGGATTTTTGTCGCACTTTGATAGTGGGTGATGAGAGAAGAGGGTCAGCCATCACTGCTAGTGGCTTACATTTTCCTGTTGTTCGTTACTTTGCAATTTTTTATTACCAAATGCTTGCTTTCTAGGGAGAAGGTGGGTGCACTTAGTTCAACCGACCTTGCTGTTTTATGTCGTGCAATAGAGGGTGACAACACTTATAGGTTGGGAGCTACTATGGCTCGTCGACTCCATCTTAATAAATCTCAAGGGAAAATACATGGTCGGATTTTTGCTACTCATTTGGCGGCTCACTTCGAGGTTGAGATACACCCTCATGATTTCCCTCTTACCACAGTTTACCTAGACCGTGCAGCCATGGATCACCATCACTTTCTTGCACATAATCATCCAGATATTGCCATTCCTTATAACTTGGTCTATAGCGTTGACACTCCTGATGTTATCCCCTTGCCTGCACCTGATCTATTTGATTCTGTTGCCAGGGGCGGATACCGGATTATGCCTGCAGACATCCTTGCCTACTGGAACGCTCAGGCTGCTGCTGAGGTTACACAGGCACCTCCATAGTGGGATCAGTGGATGCCCGCTCCTCAGTACCCCGACTACTACCCTCCAGGCTACTGATCAATTACCAACTTAGGCCAAAAGCCTAAGCTTGGGGGAGTACGTGTTTCCACCGAATTAGATTCATGTTCAAATATCATTCTATTTGTCCGTGCTCACACTTTTTCATTGTATCATCCATGCTTAGATTTATTTTCTTGCTTTCTTCTTGTGTGTTTGTTAAACTTTAGAAAAAACAAAAAAATAGCTGTAGCTAGTTTACTTTCTGTGCATGCTTAGTAGTAGTACCAAAAGGAAAATCCAAAAAGATTTCCTTGTTCTTCTTTTGCTTGTTGGGAGCTTTCCCGTGTAAATAGTTATTCTCATTTTTTCTTTCTATTTGCTTGTTGAAGAAAACCAAAAACTCCAAAAATATTTCGATGTGTTTCTTTGAAATTCTTTTCTTTTATTCGAGTTGTACCGAGGAGAAGACCACAATGAAAATGTTGAGTGCCTCTCGTATGAAGAAATGTTGGACTAATAAAGAGCCCATTTTACCTTGTCTTCTCCTATTGAATAAAATGTTTGCAGATTCCAGCTTAGTCCATGGCACTCTTGCACTATTATTATTTTCATATCATTCGGTCGTGCAACTGAAAGGCAATGATGACAACATCCGATGAACTAGCCATGGCAACGAGAAACTAGTATGAACTCAACTTGTTCTGTCTGTGTAAATGTGTTTAACCTAGTGCCCATGATTCAGCCCGTTATGATTAAACATGTTTGCAATGACAATTAGAGATTATAGTTTCCCATGCCATGCATAAGTAGCTGGGAGTTAATAATGATTTATCTTGGATATCAACATAGCATTAAAATGATTGTGATGTAGTATGATGATATGGTATCCTCCTCTGAATGTTGAAGTGGCTTGACTTGGTACATGTTCATGCATGTAGCTGAATCAAAACCAACCTAGCCTCTATAATGTTTATGTTCATGGTGTTCATATCCTACTCATGCTAGTGTCCAATGTTACTTATGCATAATGCATGGTTATGACCATTGTTGCTCTCTAGCAGGCCGCATCTCAATCTAAATTGCTACCCTTCGCCTATACTAAGTGGGGATTCTTCTTGTACATGAAAAACCTTGAACCCAAAGTTATTCCAGATGAGTCAACCATACCTAACTATATACGGTATTACCCTGACGTCCTAAGTAAATTTGCATGTGCCACCTCTAAAAGCTTCCAAAAAAAATTATCCGTTTTGTGTGCCTGGATCATTGATGGAACGATAGGAGGTTGTTGATATCTTCCGTGCTAAGCGGGTTATCCTCAGGTCGAGTGTTTATTCACTCGCCATCGCACAAGGAAATGGGCGGTAATAGGGATTCCTAGTCCCGAACTCAAAAATGCAAATAATTAAACAAAACTCCCTCGGGACTGTTGTTGGTTTGGACAGCACCTATTGTTTCGGACAAGCCATGGAATGTGATTGTTGGTGGAAGGGGGAGTAAAACTTTACTTTTACCGCTTGGGAACCACCACTAGCGTGCTTAGCATGGAAGATGTTGATAACTGATGGTCGTGAAGTGAATAAGAAGGGTGCATGTCTCAAAATATCATTTATCTCTGTTTTAAAAACTCAACTCTAGCACCTCTACAAATCACTTCTTCCCTATGCAAAGGGACTTTCTATTTACTTTTATGCTGTGTCACCACCTTCTAAAAACAAGCACTAGAAACTGAGTAGAGCACAGCTGTCATGATTTATGCATTGTGTGTAGCTAATGTTGGGTGCATCATGATTGGATATTTTCTACCATGAATTACAATGTTTACTCGCTGCTTGAACTTTGGAGGTGCTATGTGTCGGATTTCGGGTTCCGGCAAACACTTGAGGTTCGAACACTGGGTGCGCACAAAGATCTCTCTGTATCTCTAGCTCGCGCACTCTATGATCTCACG
Organism: Triticum urartu; assembly: GCF_056163025.1. NCBI lineage: Eukaryota > Viridiplantae > Streptophyta > Magnoliopsida > Poales > Poaceae > Triticum > Triticum urartu. The sequence goes on from NC_141878.1 coordinate 309,593,368, forward strand.
GCCTAGCTCGACAAACGCCAAGAACACGAGACACAAGATTTATGCTAGTTCGGGCCACCATTGTGGTGTAATACCCTACTACAGTGTGGTGTGGTGGATTGCCTCTTGGGCTGAGGATGAACATTTACAAGGGAAGAACAACCTCGCAAGGAGAGGTGTTCTTGTGCTTAGCGAACTTGAGTGGCTGGGGTCATATGGATCCGATCTAGGTTTCCATCAGATGTCTCCCTATGGTGGTTGCTAGTCCTATTTATAGAGGCCCTGGTCCTCTTCCCAAATATTGAGCGGGAAGGGATCCCACAATGACCAAATTTGAAGGGAGACAACTAGTACAAGCTATCCTGACAAAAGTAGTCTTTGCCTGCCAAAGGCTCTGGTGGTGACGCCGTCTTGGGCTCCATGGTGAACTCCGTCCTGCCGTCCTGCTGGTCTTGGTCTTGTTGCACCTATATGGAAACCTTTGCCTGACGCCTCGGGACTCCTCATCTGCGCTTGCCCCTTTAGCACCAAAGAGGAAATGAGGACACTGCGCGCACTGGCGCCCGCCTGGCTCCAGTCGTCACGGCTTGCATCACAGAAACCTCGTGAGGCGCCCCTTGCCTTGATCTCTCCGCCCCTCGCGAGCCAGCCTGGTGAGGCCGCCACTGAGGAGGTCTTGCGTCATTCGCCTCGCGGGTCTTGGCCCCTCGCGAAGGTCTTGAATGTTTGCTGGTGAAGATGGGTCGTACAGGGCCGCTGGTGGAGCCACGTTGCGGGCCGCAGGCAGGCATGTCTGGGGACCCCCATTCCCAGAATGCCAACAGTAGCCGCCGGGCCCAAGGCGCGCTTGGGCTTGGCTTCGAGGCGAAGCCGGAGGGCAAGTGCGGAGCGCCGCGGGCCCCAATCGCCTGCAGCCCTGCTTGACACGTGGCGATCGATTGGACATGGGCATCTCCACTTCCCCAAGGAGCCTTAATATCCTCCTGGCTAGGCAAGCACGGCGTCCCACACAGTTATTTCCCCCTTGCTAGCAATGCACCCCCCGACTCCTTCACTTCCTCGAACCTCAGATTCCTTTCCCAATCCAACATGAGCTCAGTCCTCCCCATCATTATGGCGCCGAACCGGACGGAGAAAGGGAAGAAGCCCCTGTCCTCAACCAACCCGCCTCCTATCGTCGAGGCCGCTGTTGGCCGATCGCGGGTGCTCAACGAGGAGGCCATGGACAAGGTCCGCCTTGCGCTCGCCACCAGCTTCAATGAGTGGGGTGGGACGGCGGCCTGGCCGGCGTCCCGAGCTTCTGTCGAAAGAGCAGCCACCGAGGTCCAGTTCTTCATCGACGCCCTGTGGGCCGGTCTGGTTCCCCCCTTCTCCGCCTTCTTCAACGTCGTGCTTTCCAATTACCAGATTCATCTGCTGCACTTAGATCCCCAATCCGTCGCTCTTCTTGCCGTCTTCGCCTTTGTCTGCGAGGCCATGGTGGGCATCACCCCCTCCGTAGCCCTTTTGTGCCATTTATTCTCGCTGCACCTGACCGACCCCCAGCAATGCTCGGGTTGCCTGAGCTTCCAGGCCGTGGCGGTGACGGCCGGCCCGTGGATTGACTTTGAGCTCCCGCCATCTGCGAGCGTGTTCCGGACGCGGTGGGTGTATGTGAATGTCAGAGTGCTCAGCCCTTTGCTCCCGCCTCCGTATGCGCTCGCCGTTCCCAGCTCTAGCTGGGCTCACGAGAAGCTTACGTGCCCCCGCCATCTCTTGTACTGCTGCTCGAACAGGGTGGAGTTCGTGGGGCAGATACCCCCTTTGACTAATGGGGGCTGCGTCCGGTTGGCCTTGAGGGGTCCCATGAGAAACCCGTCACCGTGGTTCCCATCCTTGCCGCCGGCACCGAACTTGCCCCAAGAGTGTACGCTGGGGGCAAGCATCAACGGAGGCTGGAGGCGCGGGCGGCGCGGAGTTGGAGCCGCGCGCAGTTCCTGAGGCGTCAAATTCGGGAGCCCACAACTCTCACGATGAGGAAGCAGTTGAGGGGGCGACGCAACCCACTGCTCCTGAGGCCAAAGCTCCCGAGGCCTCTGGAGGCCATCACGAGGCGGTACTTGATGGAACTCCCCAACTTGGTGCTCCTGAAGTCACCCCCTTGGGCACTTCACCAGCCCCGCCCTGTGCTGGTTGCCACGCCCAACGCTTCGGGAGGCTCGCTGTAGACTTCGATGCGCTCCGCAAGAGGAAGGGGTCCCCAAGCTACGGCTGCGGCGCTTTTCGGCCATTGAAACAGAGGAAATACATCGCCATAGATGAGTAAGTACCTTATCTTTGTAATTCCTTGAGTGTTTCTTCCCTTCCTGACGGTGGTTCTTCACGATCCCATCTGCTAAGGCCGTGAAGCTCCTCAGGAAGCAAACTCCTCCTAGCTCGGATCTCCCACTGGCCTTGAGCGTCCCAGGCCAACATGCTGCGCCCGTTGCGAGGTCGGCTGGAGAGGCCGACGCGCTAGCTTGGTGCCTTGAGCCCGCGCTCCTGCCATCTCTTTTTCATGGCCTCATCGGGGGTGTGACGAGCGTGCCAAGGACTCCTCCTCTGGTTATAGACGGCGGCTGGATGGATTCGGTCTTGGTTTCTTCTTCGAGCAGCAAGCCTCATCCTAACCAGGCTCCTGCCAAAGCTCAGTTGGCGTCCGGAGGGGCGCCAGCCCCCAGCCCCCTGCAGGAAGGGGGCAAGCCTCTTCAGGTCCCGTCGACGGCCCCTGCTGTCGAGGACGGAGTCGGCCGCACACTCAAAGCTGTGCACGAACGGAGCGTCGTCCGCCATGAGCTCTTCCGCGAGGCGATGGGCGCGATGAGCCGGCTTGGCGGGGAGCTCGTGAATGTAGACACGCGACTCGAGGCCGAGGTTCTTCGGCTGGTGGAATAGTGGCATAAACTGAAGGTGGCCATCAACCTCGGGCGCCACCAATGTGAGCTTGATAACAGGAAGGCCGAGGCGTCTCCTGTGACCTCGCGTGAAGCTTGCGCCCGAGCCTTGCAATTAGCCCGGCAAGCTGGTCGACGTCGCGAGATCGCGGAGAAACGCGTGTGGGAGCTCCAAGCCTAGAGTGCCTCCCTGGAGCAGCAAGTGGAGGCACGCAAGGCTGCCCTAGCATCGATGAAGGGGACGCCTGCCGAGGAGGAAGAGATCCTTAGGTGCGAGGAAGCGCTGGCGCTGGAAGCCACGGAGCGCAACCTTGAGCTCGAGCGGTTGGAGACGAGGGAGCGCCAGGTTGCCCAAGCTGAGGATGTTGACGGCACGCGTGAGGCCAAGGCCCAGGAAGAAGTCGATCGCCGGGTGGCCGAGGCTCGCATGGATCTTGTGGGCAGGTACGACCTAAAGTTGAAGCTTGTGGAAGCTGAGGTTGTGGGCAGGACTAATTCCCTCAGGTCAGGGTTGGATGAGGCTGAACATCACGAGAAAGCCGCCGCAGCCGCGCTGTCTTCAGTGCAAGCCGAGCTGGCTTCCGCACGTGCCGAGCTGTTTCCCCCTCAACAGCGGGTCGCCGGCGCCGAATTCTCCCCGCAGCAGGGTAGGGAGGAAGCGCTCCGGCGGCGGACGCTGGAGCGCGAGCACGCCCCATGCTGCAAAACCTCATGGTTAGAGCCAACGCGCCGCTGGGCGCTGTCTGTGACGAAAATGCACCTCATCCCACTCGAACGACTACGCCAGTCACCTCCTTTTCTTCACCAACATGGTGACACGCCTGGAGAATCGATCCGAGAGGGATCGCGTACTTGTTCAGGAGGTGAGCCGCGGCTTGCTCAAGCGTGCATTCTCCCATGTCTTCAGCCACCTCCAGAACACCTACCCCAACTTTGACTTCAACGCCGCCATTGCCCCTGTGCCCGAGGCCATCCGGTATGACCCGGCGCGCTGGGTAGAGGACAATGTGGACGCTCTAGTCAGAGCCTTCCCCTCCGAGGATGACACGGTGGTGGTCGCTGCGGATGAAGGCGATGTGGTCGACGATGGTGCGATCGATGTCAGCAATGGCGACGGTGATGTGGGTGACGAGGATGGTGGCGCTAGCGATCATGACGATGATGCCAGCGACGCATCTGAGGGCGTCCCGGAGGACGCGGCGAGCGATATGTCCGATTGAGCCCGCGCTCCCTCATTGCTGAGCCTGTAAGTGAAAACTTGGGCATGGCCCTGAAAGTTGTGAGAGCATTTTGGGAGGGGGAGCACCTCATGTAAACAGATTACTGCCTCTATTCCTTAGGCCAAGTGGAAGATGTGTTTTTTATGGGCCCGCAAGTTATGCCGCGAGTTTACTGCTAAAATTTACCTCGGTCAGGACCGGTTTCCGGCCAGTTCGTGAGGTCGTGAGGTCCTGAAGGGCCTGTTGATCCACCCGAGAGGGTGTCGCGAGGAGCAAGCACCAGCCATGGAAGGGCATGCGCGCAGCGTGCGCATGCCGCCCCAGCCCCCACTCTCGAGGGGCTCGCGAGGGGGGAGGTAGCAGGTGCAAACTCTGAGTCGGGCATGGAACCAGATGGCAAGAAATCGAACGAACGGGAAAAGTCACCCCCCACGCATAGCAATGAAAATCCAACTTGAACTTAAATACAAAGCCAGAACCAGGGCTACAGAAAAGAGGTTACGAGCAAATGGCCGCGTCCGGCACTTAGTCTAGTCTTCTTGTCTTCTCACCAGTGCGGAGCTAAGTGCTGCCACTAGGCGTGGGAGGGAGCCCCCGAGGCCCGAGGGCGGTGCTCCTTAGACTCCGGGGCGTGTACAGCCCCACTCATTATTATGTGAGAGTGTCACGATCGAAGATCTTCACATGCGTGAGCATTACTTCATACCACCAAACGAGGGCCCCACCATGCACCGCCCTCGACCACCGTTGGTTCGATCGGAAACCAGGACGAAGCCAAGGGGCAAAGGGGACGCCAGCGGCGCCCCCGGCGACCACGGGTTCTCTGCCGGGGGAAGGCTCATCAGCACCTCCCCGACAGAGGGCCTACCTCCAGGGGGCGCCTTGCTTCGTGCGATGCGGCTAGGGACCTGGCTCCCGGCCTCTCCCCTGCAGCCCCCATGCGCTCATCCTGGTGGGAGGGAGGCCGTTGAGCTGGGGCCGCTGTCCGCCATTGCGACCTGATCCTCCCGCGGCCCATGGTTAGCATAAGCTTGCTCCTGAGAGATTAGTGGTACCCTGTAGTTGTCATCGCCGGCATGGTTGGTGAGGCTCACTGCACTCTCGGGGGGCTCCTGGAAGGCCTCAACTTCCAGCTCCTCGTCCTCCCAGCCCGGATCAAGGAACGAGCCAGGGTCCTCTTCTAGCGCATACTCTTGGTCTATCATGCAAGGCACGTAGTCCTCCGAGGCCGCCGTCCCGAAGACCACTCCAAAGTGACCCAAGCTCCATGTTGCGCCGCCCTGAGGATGGTAGGGCGGCACCTCGCCGAGGCCGCGGGTGGCAACGCTCGTGCTCGCGCCCATCGGAGGTGGCACAGGCACGAGTGGGCGCCCAGAGCTTCTGGTCGCGCCGGTGTCGATGAAGCCTCCTAGCGCACCTGGGGGTACGTGGGCGCAGCGGGAACCTCCATGTGATCCGGTCATGGCTTGAGGCGTGAGAAAGGAGTAGAAGGCGGTGCTCCCGAGGCCGCGGTGTCCAATAGCTCGGCGACGCGCTCCAGCAATTCGTCCCGGCCGCTCTCCATCAGTCGGTATCGCGGCAGCTCCCGAGCCACCGTGAGTGCGGCCCTCATGTTTGCCTGTTCCCGTCGGGTGTGTGGCATCATGGCCGCAGCGTGGCTTGAGGCCCTTGCTGCCACCCGCACTTGTCATGGAGTGAGGGTGGACGACATTTGACTACGCTTCCCGCGCCCCGCGGTGCTTGGTGGTGTGCGCGCCTCCTGGGGCACTAGGTTGAGGTCTTCTTGGGTGGACGACGCTGCTTGGGCCGGCCAAGCTGGTGCGCAAAATGTCGGATTTCGGGTTCCGGGAAACCCTTGAGGTTCGAACACTAGGGTGCGCACAAAGATCTCTCACCCTCTCTAGCTCGCGCACTCTACGATCTCACGGCCTAGCTCGAAGAACCCCAAGAACATGAGACACAAGATTTATACTGGTTCGGGCCACCGTTGTGGTGTAATACCCTACTCCAGTGTGGTGTGGTGGATTGCCTCTTGGGCTGAGGATGAATAGTTACAAGGGAAGAACAGCCTCGCGATGAGAGGTGTTCTTGTGCTTAGTACACTTGATTGGCTGGGGTGATATGGATCCGATCTAGGTCTACATCAGATGCCTCCCTATGGTGGTGGCTAGTCCTAAATATAGAGGCCCTGGCCCTCTTCCCAAATATTGAGCAGGAAGGGATCCCACAACGGCCAACTTCGAAGGGAGACAACTAGTACAAGCTATCCTGACAAAAGTAGTCTTCGCCTGCCAAAGGCTCTAGTGGTGACGCCGTCTTGGGCTCCATGGTGACCTCCATCCTGCCGTCCTACTGGTCTTCGTCTTGTTGCACCAATATGGAAACCTTTTCCTGATGCCTTGGGACTCCTCGTCTACGCTTGCCCCTTTAGCACCAAAGAGGAAATGAGCACACTGCACGCTGGCACCCGCCTGGCTCCAGTCGTCACGGCTTGCGTGACATAAACCTCGTGAGGCGCCCCTTGCCTTGATCTCTCCGCCCCTCGAGGGCCAGCCTGGTGAGGCCGCCCCTGAGGAGGTCTTGCGTCGTCCGCCTCGCGAGGCTTGGCCCCTCGCAAGGGTCTTTGATGTTTGCTGGTGAAGATGGGCCGTATAGGGCCGTTGGTGGAGCCACACTGCGGGCCGTAGGCAGGCAAGTCTGGGGACCCCTGTTCCCAGAACGTCGACACTCTGCATTTATGATTTGCGGTCTCAGAAAGGGCTACCGAGATACCATTATTGTCATATTATATCATGGTTGTTTTGACAACGTGTTCCTATTTGAGATATCTTATTATTGCTCACTAGCTGATTATGTCATTGATATGAGTCATTATCATCTTTAAGCGTTATTGTCGACAGGGTTAGTTATAATGTTGGGTGAAAACCCGTGTGCTGTTTAAGCTTACTTATGCAAATAAGAGCAAAAGAGTTCGTAAAAGTTTTTCTTTCTCACTTTCAGTTTAACAACTGAATTGGTTGAGGACAAGCAAAGGTTTAAGCTTGGGGGAGTTGATACGTATCCAACATATCTACTTTTTCTCACGCTTTTCCTCTTGTTTTGGACACTAATTTGCATGATTTGAATGAAACTAACCCCGGACTAACGTTGTTTTCAGCAGAACTACTATGGTGTTGTTTTTGTGCAGAAATAAAAGTCTTAGAATGGAACAAAACTTTTTGAGGATTTTTTATATCAATAATAAGAATTACTGGAGCCTAGACCCATGAGAGAGGGGCCCTGGGTGGGCACAACCCACCAGGGCGCACCCCCCTTTCCTGGTGCGCCCAGGTGGGTTGTACCCACCTGGTGGCCCCGCTGACGACCACCCTGATACTATAAATTCACATTATTTTAGAAAAAATCAGGGAGAAAGAATTATCGCAATCCACGAGAAGGAGCCGCCGCCAGGCCCTGTTCTTCCTTGGGATGGTAGATCTGGAGTCCGTTTGGGGCTCCAGAGAGGGGGATCTTCGTTCTTCGTCATCACCAACCCTTCTCCATAGCCAATTCGATGATGCTCCCCGCCGGGAGTGAGTAATTCTTCATAAGATCGCTGGTCGGTGAGGAGTTGGATGAGATTCATCATGTAATAGAGTTAGTTTTGTTAGGGCCTGATCCCTAGTATCCCACTATGTTCTTAGATTGATGTTGCTATGACTTTGCCATGCTTAATGCTTGTCACTTTGGGCCTGGGTGCCATGATTTCAGATCTGAACCGTTTATGAATTCATCATTATATCCATGTTTTAGATCCGATCTTGCAAGTTATAGTCACCTACTACGTGTTATGATCCGGCAACCCGGAGTGACAACAACTAGGCCCACTCCCAGTGATGACCGTAGTTTGAGGAGTTCAGGTATTCACTATGTGTTAATGCTTTGTTCCTGTTCTCTATTAAAAGGAGGCCTTAATATCCCTTAGTTTCCAATATGTAACCCGCTGCCACGGGAGGGTAGGACAAAAGATGTCATGCAAGTTGTAACACCCCGGATGTAATTTACCTTATATGTATCCCAACTCTTGTCGTTTCCGGCCTAAGTTATTTTATTTTCCTCGGGTTCGGGTTTTTGTCACCGTGTGTTGTTGCCTTTGTCATGCATCTCATATCATGTCATCATGTGCATTGCATTTGCATACGTGTTCGTCTCATGCATCCGAGCATTTTCCCCGTTGTCCGTTTTGCATTCCGGCGCTCCTATCTCCTCCGGTGGTCCTTTCTACCTCTTTTCGTGTGTGGGGGTTAAACATTTCCGGATTGGACTGAGACTTGTCAAGCGGCCTTGGTTTACTACCGGTAGACCGCCTGTCAAGTTCCGTACCATTTGGACTTCGTTTGATACTCCAACGGTTAACGGAGGGACCGAGAAGGCCTCGTGTGTGTTGCAGCCCAACACCCCTCAAAAGTGGCCCAAAACCCAGCTAAACCCCTTCCATCATCTCGGTCATTCGATCACGATCGCGTGGCCGCAAATCGTGCTCGATTTGGAGCCTCCTAGCACCTCCTATGTATAAATAGGCATCTCCCCCGAAAATCCCAGATCCACTCCAACCCTAACCCTAGCCCCGCTCCATCCGCGCGCCGTACACGTCCGGTCCGTGCCGGACGTTTTGTGCCGCCGTCCCGCAGCCACTGGCAGGTCGCCACATGTCCCGCCGGCCGCCTCCTGCGCCACGGCCCGCCTGAGCCCGCGGAGAGCACCCGAGGCCCATCCGCGCGCGCGCTGCCGCCCGTCTTCGTACGTCCACCCCGCCGCCAAGTCCATCGCCGCGCCGCCGCAAGGACCTCGCCGCCGGCCGCCTCCGCTCCGCCGCCGCCTCGACCTCGCCGCCTCCTCGTCCGGTCACTACCGCCTCGACGCGCCGCGCCGCCACATACACCGCCCTCCGACGCCCCAAGTCCGGCGAGCCCACTCCGGCCTCCTCCTCGTTTCTGTTCCGGCAAAAGCTCCGGCGAGCACTATTCCGGCGAACCTCGATCCACGTGCCTCGGATCCAGATCTGGACGAACCCTAGGGTTGACTTTTGCCTCTCTCTAAGTCCCATGTTTTTCCATATTTTTAGCTTTGTTCATCGCATCGTAACTTTGCATCCGTAACTCTGATTTGCTTGTGTAGCATATCAAAATGTTTGTCTCAGAGAGTACATAATTTCATCTCATTGAATCATTTTCATTTGAGCTCATATTGATGCCTAAAATGCTGTTGGAAGAGGGCTATGTGATAAAGTTGTCAGATCTGTTTCATCAAATAGCTATTTGTCATTTTTGCCATGATTAATGTGTGCATGATATGCTCCTGAGCTCTACATGAGTTTAATTATATGCCATGCCATATTTACAGAGGTGCTTACCATGTATTTTTGTGACATGTGTGGTGACTAGCACAAGCTTGCAAAGTAGTGCATTCGTTAATGCTGATTTCAGGGACTTAGAATTTCACAAGTCCTTGATCTGATTTTGTAATTATGCCATATGTTCATGTTGTTTCCTAGTGATCCGTGCCTCGTTTGAGGATGATCAGTAAGGATGATTTGTTAACATTGTTGTGGTCTATCCATTCATTTCTTTGTTTGCAATTATGGAGCAAAATAGCTTGAGTCAATCGAGCTCTAGTTTTGCTATTCCGTGAATCCTGGCAGATTGTTGACTTGTTAGCGATTTTGCCGAGGATGTTGCTAGTGGTCCGTGCATGCTATGTTGTTGTTCTTGCCATTTCTAGCTTCTATGATATGTATTCTTGATTGGTGTATGCTTAGTTTGTCATGCCATGCTCTGTAGTGAGTGCATCGAGCTCGTGAACATGCCTACTCGTTAACAGATTTGCATGTTCCAGTTTTTCACAATCTATAATTTGATTATGTTTTTGCCATGTTCACATGCTTGCAATTGTATTTTATTATACATTTTGGCTCAAGGTCACTAAGGGACTTTTGTTAAGTGCTTTGAGTAGCTTCATGTCATGCCTTGCTTTGCCATGTTAAGTTCCTGTAGCATAGAGTTTTCATGCTCCAAAGTGTGCTACCTGATGTTAAATTCCAGACTTTTGTTAATTTCACGAAGTGTGAAACCTGTTATCATTTGCATTTTTGCCATGCTTGTTTGAACTTGTTAATGGATGAATTAGCCGTAGCTGAGTGTTCATATTTTGTCAAGCATCATGAGTGGATCCCTGCCATGTATTTTGTTGTCATGTTTGAGTGCTGTAGCATAATTATCCTAATGCATTTAGATGACTACTTGCTGATTATCGCAGACCGGTGCCATATGTGTTTTGCTTGCCATTTCCAAACCGTGCATCCGATTCCGGTGATCTTTATATCGTTTTCAAGCGAAATCACCTCACCTTTCCCTTGGCACTCTTGGATTTCCAAGTTGAGGCCAGGTTCAATCATTCCTTGTCAAATCTTGCATATGCATCACATATCACATCCCGCATAGCATACCATGTTTGCATCATGTTTGTTTGAGCTTTGCACATGGTTGATTGTGTTCCTTTTGCTTGTTTGTCTTGTTTGGGTAGAGCAGGGAGAGGAGTTCGCTAACGAGGAGCCCGTTGAGTTTGCTTACGAGGATCAAGCCAACTCTGACAACTTTGCAGGCAAGATGATCATACCCTCGAAATCACTTCTATCTTTGCTTGCTAGATGCTCGCTCTTTTGCTGTGCCTATGCTACGATGCCTACCACTTGCTTATCATGCCTCCAAAATTGCCATGTCAAACCTCTAACCCACCATGTCCTAGCAAACCGTTGATTGGCTATATTACCGCTTTGCTCAACCCCTCTTATAGCATTGCTAGTTGCAGGTGAAGATTGTAGATCGTTCCTTGTTGGAACATTGTTTATTGTTGTGATATCACTATATTATCTTGTTATATTAATGCATCTATATACTTGGTAAAGGGTGGAAGGCTTGGCCTTTTGCCTAGTGTTTTGTTCCACTCTTGCCGCCTTAGTTTCTGTCATATTGGTGTTATGTTCCCGGATTTTTGCGTTCCTTATGCGGTTGGGTGATAATGGGAACCCCTTGACAGTTCGCCTTGAATAAAACTCCTCCAGCAATGCCCAACCTTGGTTTTACCATTTGCCACCTAGCCTCTTTTTCCCTTGGGTTTCCGGAGCCCAAGGGTCATCTTATTTAAACCCCCCCGGGCCAGTGCTCCTCTGAGTGTTGGTCCAAACAGAGCCACCTGCAGCGCCACCTCGGGGAAACTTGAGGGTTGGTTTTAGTTGTACGTAGTGTTCATCTGAGTGTGCCCTAAGAACGAGATATGTGCAGCTCCTATCGGGATTTGTCGGCACATTCGGGCGGTGTTGCTGGACTTGTTTTACCATTGTCGAGGTTGTCTTATAAAACCGGGATGCCGAGTCTGATCGGAATGTCTCAGGAGAAGGTTTATCCTTCGTTGACTGTGAGATCTTGTGATGGGCTAAGTTGGGACTCCCCTGCAGGGATTTGAACTTTCGAAAGCCGTGCCCGCGGTTATGGGCACATGGGAATTTGTTAATGTCCGGTTGTAGATAACATGAAACTTAACTTAATTAAAATGTATCAACCGCGTGTGTAACCATGATGGTCTCTTCTCGGCGAAGTCCGGGAAGTGAACACGGTGTTGGGGTAATGTTTGACGTAGGTTGTTCTAGGATCACTTCTTGATCATAGTTCTTCGTTCGTGCTTTGCCTCCTCTTCTCGCTCTCTTTTGCGAACAGGTTAGCCACCATATATGCTAGTCGCTTGCTGCAGCTCCACATATTACCTTGCCTTACCATAAGCTTAAATTGTCTTGATCGCGAGGGTGCAAGATTGCTGAGTCCCCGTGACTCATAAATTACTTCCAAACCAGGTGCAGGGACCGATGATTCTGTTCCAGATGATGCGCTTGAGCTCAAGTGGGAGTTCGACGAAGACTCTCGCCGTTACTATGTGTCTTTCCCTGATGATCAGTAGTGGTGCCTAGTTGGGGCGATCGGGACCGTGTCGCAAGTTGGGGTTGTTCTTTTATTTTGGTACCGTAGTCGGACCATGAGTGTATTGGATGATTGTAATGTTATTCATGTATTTGTGTGACGTGGAGAGTGTAAGCCAACTATGTACCTTTTTCCCCTATTATCTATTTACATGGGTTGTTGTGAAGATTACCTTACTTGCAACATTGCTTTCAATGCGGTTATGCCTCTAAGTCGTGCTTCGACACGTAGGAGATATAGCCGCATCGAGGGCGTTACACAAGTTCTTTTAATAAAGCACGTATGACTATTTACAGAATGCATGCCTACATTATATGGATGAACTGGAGCTAGTGCCGTATCGCCCTAGGTTATAACTGTCTCATGATGAATGTCATCCAACAAGTCACCGATCCAATGCCTATGAATTTATCCTTATTGATCTTTCTGCGTTACTATTGATATCATCACTGTTACACTTGCCAGAAACTACCGCTATCACTGCTACTGTTACCATTGCTGCTGTCACTACTATCAAAACTATCGAACTACTTTGCTACTGATCACTTTGCTGCAGATAATTAATCTCCAGGTGTGGTTGAATTGACAACTCAGCTACTAATACCTTCAAATATTCTTTGGCTCCCCTTGTGTTGAATCTATAAATTTGGGTTGAATACTCTACCCTCGAAAATTGTTGCGATCCCCTATACTTCTGGGTTATCACTCCAAGGCTTGCTTTCGGACCTTCTGCTTGACGGGTTGGGCATGTGGGCAGACAGCTAAGTGGTGCTCGATTACCTCCCTAGGAACACCGGGGATATTAGATGTTTGCCAGGAAAACACATTGATATTCACCTACAGGAAGGCAATGAGCGTGCTTTCCTATCTGTCATCGAGGGTGGCACTAATAGTGAAAGTACCATCAGCACAAGCCAGCCCTGCCAGGACCTTTTTCACAGCAGGTGCAGCAACCTTGGATTTCTTGCTATTGAAACTCTCTGGCAAGTCATCAACAGGCGCAACACACTCCGAAGAGGTACGCTTTCCATATTCCTTGTTAGCATCCCTGATAGCTTTCTTCTTCCCTTTCCTTTCCTTGGCGGGAACAGTAGCTTTAGCGGCCTCTGCCGCGACTGCCTCCCGGTACATCGTATCCACACAAATGATTGTATCCGTCTCGTCGATGGAATGGAAATGACGCCTGATATGTCTCCAACGTATCTATAATTTTTTTATTGTTCCATGCTATTATATTATCTTTTTTGCATGTTTGATATGAATTAATATGCTATTTTATATTATTTTTGGGACTAACCTATTAACCTAGATCCCAGTGCCAGTTTCTATTTTTTCCTTGTTTTTGAGTTTTGCATAAAAGGAATACCAAACAGAGTCCAAACAGAATAAAACCTTCGCGATGATTTTTCTTCGACCAGAAGACACCCAAGAGACTTGGAGATCAAGTCGGAGGAGCCACGAGGCGGCCACAAGGGTGGAGGGTTCGCCTAGGGGGTAGGGCGCACCCCCTGTCTTGTGGGCCCGTGTGACTCCCCTCACCTAATTCCTTCACCTATATATTCACATATATTCCGGGACCACCAGAAGTATCCACGAAAACACTTTTCCACCGCCGCAACCTTCTATACTCGTGAGATCCCATCTAGGGGCCTTTTCCGACATCCTGCCGGAGGGGGATTTGATCACGGAGGGCTTCTACATCAACTCTATTACCCTTCCGATGAAGCGCGAGTAGTTTACCACAGACCTACGGGTCCATATGTAGTAGCTAGATGGCTTATTTTCTATATTGGATTCTCAATACCATGTTCTCCTCAATGTTCTCGGAGATCTATCCAATGTAATCTTCTTTTGCGGTGTGTTTGTCGAGATCAAATGAATTGTGGATTTATGATCAACTTATCTATTAATATTATTTGAGTCTTATATGAATTCTTTTATGCATGATTTGATATCTTTGTAATTCTCTTCGAACTATTAGTTTGGTTTGGCCAACTAGATTGGTTTTTCTTGCAATGGGAGAAGTGCTTAGCTTTGGATTCAATCTTGCGGTGTCCTTTCCTAGTAACAGTAGGGGCAGCAAGCCACATATTGTATTGTTGCCATCAAGGATAAAAATATGGGGTTTGTCGGTGTCCTGGGAACGGGGGTACCCAGACTTTCCTGCCTGCGGCCTGGAGCGTGGCTCCATCAATGGCCCGGTATGGCCCAGCTTCAGCAGCGACAACTCAAGACACTCGCGAAGGGCCAAGCCTCGCGAGGCGGACGACACATAGACCTCCCTGGGGGCAGACTAACTAGGCTGGCTCCCGAGGAGGGGAGATATCTATTCAAGGAGCACCTCGCGAGGTTCGCGTGACATGAGCCATGATGACCAAGGCCAGGCGGGTGCCAGCGGGCGCAGTGTACCAGTTTCCTCTTTGGTGCTAAGGAGGCAAGCGCAGGCGAGGAGTCCCGAGGAATCAGGAAAAGGTTTCCATATAGGTGCAACAAGGCCAAGACCAGTAGGACGTCAGGAAGGAGGTCATCACGAAGCCCACAGGAGTGTCACCACTAGAGCCTTTGGCAAGCGAAGACTACTTTTGTCAGGATTACTTGTATTAGTTGTCCCCCTTCAAACTTGGCTGCTGTGGGATCACTTCCCACATAAACATTTGGGAAGAGGACCAATGCCACTATAAATAGGACCTAGCCACCACCGTAGGGGGGGCAACAGATCATTCAGATCACCCCTCAACCACCGGCTCATCGAGCTCAAGAACACCTCACCTCATGAGGCTGCTCATCCACTATACTAGTTCATCGTCGGCCCACTGAAGCAATCCACCCACAAACTGGAGTAGTGTATTACACAGCAAGGTTGGCCGAACCAGTATAAACCCCCGTGTCTCTGGTTCTTTTGGTTCGTTGAGCTAGGCCATGGAATCATTGAGTGAGCGATTCGGGGAGAGAGTGTTCTTCGTGTGCACCCCAGAGTTCGAACCTCTCAAGGGTTTGTCGGAACCCATAATCTTACATTTGGCACGCCAGGTAGGGTTGTGCCGGAGCTCCGCCACTCCGCTTGTTCCGCCCCTCCGCCCTCTTCGTCTCTCTGTTCGGCTCGCATCGCAGGTGCCGCCCCACCGGCCGGATCGACGGGCGCACGCGGAGGCACCATGGGCCTCCGGGCCTTCACCCCCGCCTTTACGACAGCTGCAGTGGCCGCACAAGTTCAAGCTGGATATGCCACCTCACTACGATGGCGCAGCGGAACCCGCGGCCTTCTTGCTGGTGTACGAGGAGGCCGTTCGGGAAGCCAGAGGCGATGACAAGGTCATGGCCAACTGGTTTCCCATGGCCCTAGTCGGTGTGCCGCACGCCTGGCTGCTCAACCTGCTAGGATCCTCTGTGGCCTTATGGGAAGAGTTGCGTGGTCTCTTCTTCGCGCGCTTCGCAGCAATAGCGCCCCTTGCCGTTGCAGCCATCCTAGGCGACTCGCAGGCACCGCCCTCCGATCGCCACGTCAAGCAGTTCTTCCGCCTAATGGGTGTCACCTCTATGCAGCAGGGACTTCCCCGGGGATGGGAAGTGCCCAAGGCCGACCTCACCTTTGACTCAGGGGACCATCCGGCGACCACCGTTGGCTCGGGCGTGCTCCCGATACTTTGCACACCCACCATCTGCAACGTGGCGGTAACCAAGACCCTCATCGACGGTGGGGCTGGCCTCAACGTGCTCTCTGTGGAAGCTTTCGGCTTGCTCCATGTGCCGCATGGCCGGCTCCGTCACACTAAGCCCTTCTCTGGAGTTGGCAGCTGTTCCACCAGCCCCCTACGGTAGATCCGCCTCCCAGTCACCTTCGGTACCTGCGACAACTACCGCATCGAGCTTATCGACTTCGACGTCGCTCGCATCGGCCTCCCGTACAACGCCATCCTCGGGTACCCTGCCCTGGCACAGTTCATGGCAGCAACTCACCCTGCATGCAACCACATGAAGATGCCGGGGAGCAACAGCATCCTCACCGTGATTGGAGACACCAAGGAGGCCCTGACGGCCCTCAAGCTCGCCTTCATGGTAGCGGTGGGGACGCACCCCGCAGGTGAAGCAGCACCTGGGACCCAAGGGGCTACACCAGCAAAGAAGAATCAATTGTTCTCCCAAGATCGGGCCAAGATGAAGAAGGTGCTGGTCGACGTGGACAGGGCCTCATGAGCCACCTTCACCATAGGTGCCGACCTTGCCCCGAACCAAGAAGAGGCGTTGGTGAACTTCCTGTGCGCGAATATGGAGGTATTCGCCTGGGAGCTCAAGCAGCTAGTTGGGGTCTCGAGGGGATAATCGAGCACCACCTAAGGGTGTGCCCGAATGTGCGCCCGGTGAAGTAAAAGGCGCGGAGACAGTTCGAAGAGAAGCAGTCCTTCATTGTCCAGGAGACCCGCAAGCAGCAAGATGCATGTGTCATCCGTGACGTTCGGTACCCTAAGTGGCTGGTGAACCCAGTCATTGTGCCCAAGAAGGGTGGGAGGGAGCGCATGTGCGTTGAATTCACCAACCTCAACAAGGCCTGCCCTCAAGACCCGTTCCCGCTCCCACGCATTGATCAGATCGTTGACTCCACCATCGAGTGCGACTTGTTGTGTGTCCTAGATGCTTTCTTAGGTTACTACCAGATCAAGATGGCGGTGGAGGACGTAGAGAAGACAACTTTCTTAACCCTGTGTGGGGTGTACTGCTACACCTGCATGCCGTTTGGGCTGCATAATGCCGGGGCGACCTTCCAGCGGCTGATGCTCATTGCTCTAGGCCAACAGCTCGGGAGGAACGCTGAGGCCTATGTTGACGAGATTGCGGTCAAATCTCGGGAGGCAAGAACCCTCATTCAGGATCTGGAGGAGAGTTTCGCCAGCCTGTGCAAGATAGACCTCCGTCTCAACCCGGAGAAATGCGTGTCTGGCGTCCCCTCCGGCAAGCTGCTGGGTTTCCTCATGTCACCCAAGGGGATCGAGGTGAACCCAAAGAAGGTCAAAGCAATAGAAGACATGAGACCGCCGCAGACTCTCAAGGAAATGCAAAAACTCGCGGGCTGCGTAACCTCACTAGGGCGCTTCATCTCCAAGCTGGGGGAGCGCGCCCTCCCATTCTTTAAGCTAATGAAGAAGATGGGCCCGTTCGAGTGCACTCCGGAGGCCGACATGGCATTTCAAGACCTCAAAAGATACCTAACTAGCCCATCGGTGATGGTGGCGTGTCGTCCTCTCGAGCCGCTGGTGCTTTACCTAGCCGCCACACCTCATTCCGCTAGCGCAGCGCTGGTGGCCGTACGGAAAGAGCGCCAAGCCAAGAGCCTACCGCACGACGCTGCACATTCGGTCGGGATGGTGCGGCACCAAGACGACGCCCCTGAGGCCGCAGCTACGCTGGCAGATGACCAAGCTTCACAAAACAACACTGTTGAGGCTGTGGTGGCCACGATGGGGAACAAAGCTACTGAGGTCCCCCAGCCTCAGGAGGCGCCCACCCTCAGGAGATCTTGGGCTCCACCAACATGTCCGCCCTCGTCGAACACCCGGTGCAATTCTTCAGCATGGTATTGCGAGACACGCGGGCACGCTACCCCATGCCGCAGAAGCTTCTTCTCGCGCTCCTCGTGGCCTCGCGCAAGTTACACCACTACTTTCAAGGGCACCCCTGTAACGCCCTTGATGCGGCTATATCTCCTATGTGTCGAAGCACGACTTAGAGGCATAACCACATTGAAAGCAATGTCGCAAGTAAGGTAATCTTCACAACAACCCATGTAAATAGATAATAGGGGAAAAAGGTACATAGTTGGCTTACACTCGCCACGTCACACAAATACATGAATACCATTACAATCATCCAATACACTCATGGTCCGACTACAGTACCCAAAAAAAAGAACAACCCCAACTTGCGACACGGTCCCGATCGCCCCAACTGGGCACCACTACTCATCATCAGGGAAAGACACATAGTAATGGCGAGAGTCTTCGTCGAACTCCCACTTGAGCTCAAGCGCATCATCTGGAACGGAATCATCGGTCCCTGCACCTGGTTTGGAAGTAATCTGTGAGTCACGGGGACTCAGCAATCTCGCACCCTTGAGATCAAGACTATTTATGCTTATGGTAAGGCAAGGTAATATGTGGAGCTGCAGCAAGCGACTAGCATATATGGTGGCTAACCTGTTCGCAAAAGAGAGCGAGAAGAGGAGGCAAAGCACGGACGAAGAACTATGATCAAGAAGTGATCCTAGAACAACCTACGTCAAACATATCCCCAACACCGTGTTCACTTCCCGGACTCCACCGAGAAGAGACCATCACTGTTACAAACACGGTTTATACATTTTAATTAAGTTAAGTTTCATGTTATCTACAACCGGACATTAACAAATTCCCATGTGCCCATAACCGCGGGCACGGCTTTCAAAAGTTCAAATCCCTGCAGGGGAGTCCCAACTTAGCCCATCACAAGCTCTCACGGTCAACGAATGATAAACCTTCTCCCGAGACATTCCGATCAGACTCGGCATCCCGGTTTTACAAGACAACCTCGACAATGGTAAAACAAGTCCAGCAACACCGCCCGAATGTGCCGACAAATCCCGATAGGAGCTGCACATATCTTGTTCTCAGGGCACACTCAGATGAACACTACGTACAACTAAAACCAACCCTCAAGTTTCCCCGAGGTGGCGCTGCAAGTGGCTCTGTTTGGACCAACACTCAGAGGAGCACTGGCCCGGGGGGGTTTAAATAAGATGACCCTTGGGCTCCGGAACCCCAAGGGAAAAAGAGGCTAGGTGGCAAATAGTAAAACCAAGGTTGGGCATTGCTGGAGGAGTTTTATTCAAGGCGAACTGTCAAGGGGTTCCCATTGTCACCCAACCGCGTAAGGAACGCAAAAATCCGGGAACATAACAACGATATGACAGAAACTAAGGCGGCAAGAGTGGAACAAAACACTAGGCAAAAGTCCAAGCCTTCCACCCTTTACCAAGTATATAGATGCATTAAGGTAACAAGATAATATAGTGATATCCCAACAATAAATAATGTTCCAACAAGGAACGATCTCCAATCTTCACCTGCAAGTAGCAATGCTATAAGAGGGGCTGAGCAAAGCGGTAACATAGCCAATCAACGGTTTGCTAGGACATGGTGGGTTACAGGTTTGACATGGCAATTTGGGAGGCATGATAAGCAAGTGGTAGGCATCGTAGCATAGGCATAGCAAAAGAGCGAGCATCTAGCAAGCAAAGATAGAAGTGATTTCGAGGGTATGATCATCTTGCCTGCAAAGTTGTCAGAGTTGGCTTGATCCTCGTAAGCAAACTCAAAGGGCTCCTCGTTAGCGAACTCGTCTCCGGGCTCTACCCAAACAAGACAAACAAGCAAAAGGAACACAATCAATCACGTGCAAAGCTCAAACAAACATGATGCAAACATGGTATGCTATGCGGGATGCGATATGTGATGCATATGCAAGATTTGACAAGGAATGATTGAACCTGGCCTCAACTTGGAATTAACATCAGGTAGCACACTTTGGAGCATGAAAACTATATGCTACAGGAACTTAACATGGCAAAGCAAGGCATGACATGAAGCTACTCAAAGCACATAACAAAAGTCCCTTAGTGACCTTGAGCCAAAAGGGATCAGAAAATACAATTGCAATCATGTGAACATGGCAAAAACATAATCAGATTACAGACTTAGTGAAAAACTGGAGCATGCAAATCTGTTAATGACTAGGCATGTTCACGAGCTCGATGCACTCACTACAGAGCATGGCATGACAAACTAAGCATACACCCATCACGAATACATATCATAGAAGATAGACATGGCAAGAACAACAACATCGCATCCATGGATCACAAGCAACATCCTCGGCAAAATCGCTAACAAGTCAACAATCTGCCAGGATTCACGAAATAGCAAAAGTAGAGCTCGATTGACTCAAGCTAGGGTGCTCCATAATTGCAAACAAATTATCCTTACGGATCATCCTCAAACGACGTACGAATCACTAGGAAACAACATGAACATATGGCATAATGACAAAATCAGATCAAGGACTTAGTGAAATTCTAAGTCCCTGAAAACAGCATTAACGAATGCACTACTTTGCAAGCTTGTGCTAGTCACCACACATGTCACAAAAATACTTGGTAAGCACCTCTGTAAAGATGGCATGGCATATAACAAAACTCATGTAGAGCTTAGGAGCATATTATGCACACATTAATCATGGCAAAAATCACAAATAGCTATTTGATGAAATAGATCTGACAAATATATCACATAGCCCTCTTCTAACAGCATTTCGGGCATCAAGATGAGCTCAAATGAAAATGATGCAATGAGATGAAATGATGTACTCTCTGAGACAAACATTTTGTTATGCTACACGCGCAAATCGGAGCTACGGATGTGGAGTTATGATGCGATGAACAAAGCTAAAAATATGGAAAAACTGGGGACTTGGAGAGAGGCAAAAGTCAACACTAGGGTTTACTGTAGCACCGGATCCAGATCTCGCCGGAACAGTAGTATTTCGCCGGAGATGGAGTACGTTGCCAGACTTGGGGGCTTGCCGGGGCGAGGAGATGAGGAGGAGGACGACCGGAGTCGCCGGAGCGGCGAGGGGCAGCGAGGAAGCCGCGAGCCGAGGCGGCGGCGCGGGGCGGTCGCCGGCGCGGAGCAGCGGCGCTCGCCGGCAAGGTGGCGGCGCGGTGAACGTTGGCGGCGGCGTGCGCGGTAAGAGGCGGCGCGGGGCGCGCGGGCCTCGGGGGCTCTCCCCGGGCCAAGCGGGCCGGCGGCGGGGGAGACCCGGCGGTGACACGTGGCGGCTTGTGGCTGGCTGGGCGCGGCAGGCGGACACGTCCGGTTGCGGCCGGACGTCTCTGATGGCGGCGGAGCTGATTTCTAGGGTTAGAGGAAGAGGAGATTCGGGAATTTCGGAGGAGCGTCTATTCATAGAGGTAGAGGGAGCTAGGAAGCTCCAAATGGAGTGCGGTTTTCGGCCACGCGATCGTGATCGAATGACCGAGATGATGGCGAAATCTTAGGTGGGTTTTGGGCCACTTTGGAAGGGTGTTGGGCTGCAACACTCATGAGGCCTTCTCGGTACCTCGGTTAACCGTTGGAGCATCAAACGAAGTCCAAATGACACGGAACTTGACAGGCAGTCTACCGGTAGTAAACCAAGGCCGCATGGCAAGTCTCGGTCCAATCCGGAAATGTTTAACCCCCACACACTAAAAGAGGTAGAAAGGACCACCGGAGGAGATAGGAGCGCCGGAATGCAAAACGGACAACGGGGAAAATGCTCGGATGGATGAGACGAACACGTATGCAAATGCAATGCACAAGATGACATGATATGAGATGCATGACAACGACAACAACACACGGAGACAAAAAACCAAACCCGAGGAAAATAAAATAACTTAGGCCAGAAACGGCAAGAGTTGGGATACATATAAGGTAAATTACATCCGGGGTGTTACAACCCCATCAAGGTCGTCTCATCTTACCCGCTAGGGAGGGTACTCCGAAGCCCCAACGCAACGAGGAGGGTCGCTGAGTGGAACATCGAGCTGTAGGCCTTCCAGCTGGAGTTTGGCACCACTAGGGTCATCAAGGGAGCCGCGCTCGCCGACCTCGTGGCGGAATGGACTAACGCCCTAGGGCCCGAAGCAGGCGAGGATCGGTCTCTCTTGCCAGGGAGTGAAGCACCAGATGGCTGGGTCATGTACTTCGACAGTGCCTTCGCGCGCTAGGGTGCGGGGGCTGGAACTGTACTCATCTCGCCCACCCAGGACAAGCTCTACTATGCCATGCAGCTCTACTTCCAGCGGGGTGAGAAGGTATCCAACAACATCACGGAGTATGAAGGTTTGATCGCCGGCCACAAGGCTGCGGCGGCCTTGGGAGTGAAGCGCCTCACCGTCAAGGGCGACCCTTAGCTCCTTGTCAACTTATCCAACAAGGTGTACGAGCTGAAGAATGAGCACATGGAGGCGTACCTCGTGGAGGTACGCAAAATGGAGAAGCAATTCTTGGGCCAAGAACTGCAGCATGTGCCCTGCGGCACAAACAAGGAAGCTGATGATATCACCAAGAGGGTGTCAAGGCATCAGCCCCAGGAGCCCGGCGTCTTCGAGGAGCGGCTCTTCAAGCCTTAAGCGGCCCCTCCGGCTGCGGAGCCTACGCCGCCTCAGTAGGAGCTCCCCCCACCACCAACCTCAGGGGCTCCCGCCTACGTACTGACCTCGGGAGCACGCCTGCTCCTTGTGCTTGAACTCCAGGAGGGGTGCCGGGCTGAAGAATTCAAGGCGTACCTATTGCAAGGGACCCTGCCGGAGAAGGAGGAGGACGCGGAGCGCGTAGCTCGTCAGGCTACAACTTACTGCATCCGGGACGGTGAGCTATACCGAGGATGACCGAATGATGTTTTCTTGTGATGCATCTCCAGGGAGCAGGGAATGAAGTGTTAGCTGTCATACACGGCAGAGACTAGGGGCATCATTCATTGTCGCGCACCTTGGTAGGCAAGGTGTTCCACAGCGGATTCTACTGGCCCATGGCACTCAACGATGCAACCGAGCTGGTGAAATCCTGCCAGGCCTGCCAGTTCCATGCCAAGCAAATCCACCAGCCTGCTTAGGACCTCCAGACCATCCCACTCTCATGGCCATTTGTGGTCGGGGGGCTGGATATCCTGGGTCCATTCCGTCGAGCACCCGGGGGCTACCGCTACCTCTACATCGCCATCGACAAGTTCACCAAGTGGGCGGAGGTGGAAGCCGTCCGCACCATCCCAGTCGGCTCCGCAGTTAAGTTCATCAAGGGCTGCGTGAGCCGCTTCAGTGTCCCTAATCGCATGATCATCGACAACGGCTCGCAGTTCACTGGCAATCTCTTCAAAACATATTGCACTAATCTTGCAATGCAGATATGCTACGCCTCAATGGCACACCCCAGAAGCAACAGCCAAGCTGAGTGCGCTAACGCGGAGGTCTTGCGAGGCCTCAAGACAAGAACCTTCAAGAAGAAGCTCGAGGCATGTGACAGGGGCTGGCACGACGAGCTCCAATCTGTGTTGTGGTCCATCCGCACCATCGCCACCAAGCCAACGGGCGAGACTCCTTTCTTCCTCATCTACGGAGCCAAAGTGGTTCTCCCTCACGAGGTCAAGCATTGCTCTACGCGGGTCTTGGCGTTTGACGAGGGATGCCAAGACACCATGTGGGGGATGGACCTCGTGCTGGGGGAGGAACACCGCTGCCAAGCCTCACTCCGAACGGTAAGGTACCAGTAGGTGTTGCGGTGGGACCACTGCCGCAGCGTCCGCTCTAGGACGCTCGAGGTGGGCGATCTCGTCCTGAGGTGGGTGCTCTCTAGGGAATGACTGCATAAGCTCTCACCCATGTGGGAGGGCCCGTTGAGGATTGCCTGTGTCTCCAGGCCTGGCACCACGCGCCTGGAGACGCAGGACGGGATCCCCATCCAGAGCGCCTAGAACATCCAGCACCTCTGAAAGTTCTACCCATGAAGCAAGGCTCAGTGCCGGTGAAGGTCTCCGCTTGTGACATTCTCACATAATAATGAGTGGGGCTATACATGCCCTGGAGTCTCTAGAGTGCCGGCCTCGGGGGCACCCTCCCACGTCCTAGTGGCAGCACTTAGCTCCACGTTGGTGAAAAGACTATACTAGGTGCCGGACGCGACTGTTCGTTTGCTTTCTGTAGTTGGTTTGCAACCTTTTAGTGAATTTGAGTTCTGGTGTTTCTCGATTGCTTGGTTGAGTCCCCTTTTTTTCTACTTCTTCGGTCACTTCTTTGTTTTGCATCAGGGAGGATGGCAGTTGCCCGACGCTCTCCCTCGTGTGCCTCGCGCGGGGGCTGAGCAGATGTGTGCGTGTGATGGGCTACCCTAAACCACAGACACACCTCACCAAAGCGCTGTCGGCCCAGAGCTTTGGCTCCCTTGATCTTTGTGAGGCACCCTCGATTGAGCTCATGATTAGCGCACACTCCTAAGTATGTGCCCCATGGGTACCGCGACGTGGTGCTGAAAGCACAAGTGCTCCCTAGGTGGTTTTGATAATTGATGACAACATATCTCTTGTTGGACTAACACTTCTATCTAGCATGTTTCAGGTAAGTTCAACAATGAAGTGGCATGGACTAAAG
This sequence comes from Triticum urartu, assembly GCF_056163025.1. NCBI lineage: Eukaryota > Viridiplantae > Streptophyta > Magnoliopsida > Poales > Poaceae > Triticum > Triticum urartu. Next base: position 309,617,699 of record NC_141878.1, read on the forward strand.
GTTGTGGGAACTCCTTCAAGATTCTAAGGACAAGGGATTGGCTAAAGCTTCAAGCTCAAGACTCTTCACTTTTACATTTTAGTGATCCAAGATCACATTGAGTCCATAGGAAAAGCCAATACTATCAAGGAGGGATGAGGTGTTGCTTAATGAGCCTATTGCTTCATGTGCTTAATGATATGCTCCAAAATCCTCAACTACTTTCCCATATCCACATATGACCTAAACCCTAAGCCAAACTCGGTCCTACCGATTTTTCCTATCCGGCGCCACCGAGTTTCACTTGTCATAAGCCACTGCCAAACCCTAATCAGCTCGGTCTCACCGATGGGATCTCGGTCTCACCAAGATGGGCTTGCAAACTCTCTGTTACCCATTGCAATATTCTCGGTCCCACCGAGATATGCAATCGGTCCCACCGAGTTTGCTTGACCAAATCTCAGTTTCACCTATTACCCAAATCGGTCCCACCGAGTTTGAGTAATCGGTCAAACCGAGTTTTGGATTTACCCTAACCCTAGCACATAGGTCCCACCGAGTTGATCCAGTCGGTCCCACCGAAATCACTAACGGTCACTAGGTTTACATTTTCGGTCCGACCGAGTTATTGATTCGGTCCCACCGAGATTGGAAAACTGTGTAACGGTTGGATTTTGTGTGGAGGCTATATATACCCCTCCACCTCATTCTCATTCGAAGAGAGAGCCATTAGAACACACACATCATTCCAACTCATTTGTTTTGAGAGAGAACCACCTACTCCTGTGTTGAGACCAAGACATTCAATTCCTACCATATGAATCTTGATCTCTAGCCTTCCCAAGTTGCTTTCCACTCAAATCTTCTTTCCACCAAATCCAAATCCTATGAGAGAGAGTTGAGTGTTGGGGAGACTATCGTTTGAAGCACAAGAGCAAGGAGTTCATTACCTACACACCATTTGTTACTTCTTGGAGAGTGGTGTCTCCTAGATTGGCTAGGTGTCACTTGGGAGCCTCCGACAAGATTGTGGAGTTGAACCAAGGAGTTTGTAAGGGCAAGGAGATCGCCTACTTCGTGAAGATCTACCGCTAGTGAGGCAAGTCCTTCGTGGGCGATGGCCATGGTGGGATAGACAAGGTTGCTTCTTCGTGGACCCTTTGTGGGTGGTTGCTTCTTCGTGGACCCTTCGTGGGTGGAGCCCTTCGTGGACTCGCGCAACCGTTGCCCTTGGGTGGAGCCCTGTGTGGATTCGCGCAACCGTTACCCTTCGTGGGTTGAAGTCTCCATCAACGTGGATGTAGGATAGCACCACCTATCCGAACCATGGGAAAAACATCCATGTATCCAATTGCGTTTGATCTCTCCAAATCCTTCCCTTTACATTCTTGCAAGTTGCATGCTTTACATTCCGCTGCTCATATACTCTTTGCATGCTTGCTTGATATGTATTGTGTGTATTGAAATTGTGCCTAAACTCCACTTGAACCGAAAAAGATTAAAAAATTGCAACTTTAGCACGAAGTGTCTAATCCCCCCCCCCTTTAGACACATCTACTTCTAGATCCTACAAGTGGTATCAGAGCATTGGTCTCCATTGCCTTGGTTTAATCACCATTGGAGGAAGATGGATGTGTCTACTCTAGTGAGTCTTAGACATAGAGTGCCTATTCTTGATGGAAAGTATTTTCATGAGTGGAAAAATGAGATGCTTGAAATCTTCAATCAATATCATTTGAACAAGTATATTGCTAGTCCTTGTGCACCCCATATTGATCCCTTGCATCCTACCCTAGATGAAGATATTAACATGATTCGCAATCTTAGAACTATTGAGCTCATCATTAGAGGATTGCCTAAAGATTTGATTGCTAGTTTGCCTACTCAAAATTGCGCCTATACTATATGGAAATTTCTTGAGGAACGGTTTCCCAATCACTCCTTGAAAACTTTGGATGAAATTCTCCATAAATCTATTGCCTTGAGTAAGATGAACTCTAGTGATCCTAGTTTTAAATGTCTTCTTGAACTTGCCAATCTTAAGCATGCTAAAGGAGATGTTGGAATCATTAATGATATCATACTCAAAGCTATAAGAATTTATAAAAGTAACCACTTTGATCATTTATCTAATGAATTACCCTCTCTAGGAAATGATGAGTCACAAGATCATGATGAACATGAATATTATGATGATGATGATGATAGTGACTCCGATCTTGATAATGCAATGAGACATTTTGGTCTTATGGCAAATCTTCGGGGATATGAATCAGGAGGAAAGGAATGGGTTCTTGATAGTGGATGCACTGATCATATGACCGGAGATGAAGAGATGTTCCGTGAACTTGCTGAAAACAATGGCCCTCGAAAATATGTCACCTTTGGTGATAATTCAAAGGGTAAAGTGGTTGGCCTTGGTAAGGTGGCCATCTCACATGATAGTTCCATTCAAAATGTCATGCTCGTTGAATCTCTTGGCTATAACTTACTTTCAGTATCTAGACTTGCTGATTTCGGTTTGAACGTCCTATTTACTGAAGTAGATTGCCAAGTATTTCATCGAGACAATCATAAAATGGTCTTTATGGGTATGCGTAGAGGTGATATTTACATTGTCGATTTCTCTAAAAAGGCACAACCTAAAACTTGCTTTGTTGCTAAATCCTCAAAAGGCTGGTTGTGGCATAGACGACTAGGTCACGTTGGCATGAGAAACCTTGACAAGCTTATTAAAGGAAATCATATCCTTGGAGTTAACGATGTCATATTTGATAAGGATAGACTTTGCAGTGCTTGTCAAGCAGGTAAACAGGTTGGAGGAAGACATCCCGTGAAGAACATCATGACCACAAGGAGGCCACTCGAGCTGCTTCACATGGATCTTTTTGGTCCCAATGCCTACAAGAGTCTCGGTGGAAATTCTTTTGGTCTAGTTATAGTTGATGATTTTTCAAGGTTTACGTGGGTGTTCTTTCTTAATGACAAGTCGCAGGTCCAGAAGATCTTCAGAAACTTCGCTAGGAAAGCCCAAAATCAGTTTGATGTGAAGATCAAGAAGGTTCGGAGTGACAACGGAACGGAGTTCAAGAACGCAAATGTGGACACCTTTCTTGACGAAGAAGGGATTTCACACGAGTTCTCGGCTACATACACACCTCAACAAAATGGAGTTGTTGAGAGGAAGAACCGGAAGCTCATCGAAATGGCAAGAACAATGCTTGATGAATACAAGACGCCAAAGCACTTTTGGGCAGAAGCGGTTGAGACAGCTTGTCACGCAACAAATCACTTATATCTTCACAAGCTACTCGGCAAGACGGCATACGAGCTCCTCACCGGTAACAAGCCTCAAGTTGGATACTTTTGAGTATTCGGCTCAAAGTGCTACATTCTTGATAAGCATCGTCGTTCAAAGTTTGCTCCTAAATCTCATGAAGGTTTTCTACTTGGTTATGGATCAAACTCTCACACTTACCGTGTCTACAACAATTTCACCCGAAAGGTTGAAGAGACGGTAGATGTGAAGTTTGATGAATCTAATGGCTCGCAAGTAGAGCAATTGCCAATTGATGTAGGAGACAAAGACCCCTCAGAAGCAATTCAAGACTTGTCTATTGGCAAAATTCGTCCAACAGAGGTGAAGGAGAGTACTTCGTCCATCCAAGTGGAAGATTCTACTTCACGACAAGGTGAACCAAGAATCGACACGAAAGCATCCACAAGTGGGCCACACCAAGATGAAGAAAACGAGGAAGTACGTCAAGATGAACATCAACAACCTCCTTCTCCACCACGACAAGAGAACGACGACGTCAACAATCAAGAAGGCCAAGAAGAAGAACAAGATGAAGAAGATGCTCAACAAAGACCCAAGCAAAAGCTCTCACGAGTTCGAGAAAGAATTGCCAAAGATCATCCCGTCGAGCAAATCCTCAATGATATACAAACCGGGAGAATCACTCACTCAAAAACTCGTTTAGCTAACTTTTGTGAAAACTATTCATTCATCTCGAGCATTGAACCAATGAAGGTTGAAGAAGCTTTGGAAGATCCGGATTGGATAAACGCTATGCATGAAGAGCTACATAATTCTGAGAGAAACCATGTTTGGACATTGGTTGAGAAGCCCGACAACAACCACAACATCATTGGTACCAAATGGGTGTTTCGCAATAAGCAAGATGAAGATGGACAAGTGGTTCACAACAAAGCACGTCTCGTCGCCCAAGGATACACACAAGTCGAAGGTATGGACTATGGTGAGACGTATGCTCCCGTTGCTAGACTTGAGTCCATTCGCATCTTACTTGCCTATGCTAATCACCATAATATCACCTTCTACCAAATGGACATTAAAAGTGCTTTTCTAAATGGAGAAATAGAGGAGGAAGTTTATGTCAAACAACCTCCCAGCTTTGTCAATCCTAAGAAACCAAATCATGTTTACAAACTTCACAAAGATCTTTATGGTCTTAAACAAGCTCCTAGAGCATGGTATAAATGCTTGACCAAGTTCCTTACTACAAGTGGTTTTGAAATTGGTAAAATTGATTCTACTCTTTTTACTAAAAGGGTTAATGGAGAACTATTTGTATGCCAAATTTATGTTGATGACATCATATTTGGTTCAACTAACCCTCTCTTTAGTGAAAAGTTTGGAAAGCTAATGTCAGAGAAGTTTGAGATGTCTATGATGAGTGAACTCAAATTCTTTCTCGGGTTGCAAGTCAAGCAAACTAAGGAAGGTACATTTGTCTCTCAAACAAAGTACACCAAGGACTTATTCAAGAAGTTCAATATGCAAGAATGCAAAGGTATGTCTACACCCATGCCTACTAGTGGACATAATGATTTGACCAAAGATGGTGAACCTGTTGATCAAAAGGTTTATCGCTCCATGATTGGTTCATTGTTATACCTATGTGCTTCACGTCCCGATATTATGCTAAGTGTGTGCATGTGTGCACGATATCAAGCTGCTCCTAAAGATTGTCATCTTAAGGCTGTGAAAAGGATAGTGAGATATTTAATCCATACACCAAATTTTGGCATTTGGTATCCTAAGAGGTCTTCTTTTGATCTTGTTGGCTATTCCGACTCAGATTATGCTGGAGACAAGGTTGATAGAAAGTCCACTTCGGGTACTTGTCAATTTCTTGGTAGATCTCTTGTGTCTTGGTCTTCCAAGAAACAAAACTCCGTATCCTTATCCACCGCCGAAGCGGAATACATTGCCGCTGGTTCATGTTGTGCTCAATTACTTTGGATGACCCAAACTCTTAAAGATTATGGGATTTATGTGAAACATGTTCCACTTCTTTGTGACAATGAAAGTGCTATCAAAATTGGTCATAATCCTGTACAACATTCTCGAACTAAGCATATTGATGTTCGTCATCATTTCATTCGAGATCATATTGCTAAGGGTGACATCAATCTTAAGCATGTTCGCACCGATAAGCAATTAGCGGATATATTCACTAAACCGCTTGATGAGAAAGTGTTTTGCAGGTTGAGAGGAGAATTGAACATCATTGATTCTTCGAACTTGGAGTAGAAACTCCATTGGCTACATGCAAGACATGAGCTTATAACTAATCCATGATGTATCTCTTATGATAACTGTCTTATGTCTTGGATATATTTGCACCTTGCATGTTGTCTAACCCATGTAGGTGCTTGGTTGAATTTAATTCCATGAGATTGCGACTCACTCACATCTTGAGCAATCTCTACAAGACCAAGACTCTACACAATAGTGGTTGAAGACGAGGAAGCACAAAACCATTCAAACATATCCTTTGACAAATTCTATGTTAAGCTTCATGATTGTCATTTTTGGATACACAAGTGCTCTTCCTTGCAAGAACTAACCCATGTAGGTAGATGAACTCAAACTCCAAGTGGTGCTCCCAACTCTTGATGAACTACATCAACCCTAAGCACCCACACAAGTTCAACTACATGAGCAAGAACCACATCACCACCCAAGGTATGTCATTCCATCTTAGAGAAGCTTTACTCCAAGACATGAGTCAAAGCAACTCAACAAGATGTGAATATATCAAGATGCTTAAACAAAAAATGGTAACCCCATTTTGAGCTTAAACGATGAGTATGACCTATGATCAAGTGTCCTCACTTGACTCCTAAGTCAATATACTCTAACATAGGTGACTATGTCACCGCCTAATTCTAGATGAAGTTCTCTTGTGTCGTTTTCTGAGTTATTGCATTTGTTCCTTGCATATTTGTTTCCTTCTCTCTCACACAAAACAAAACAAAACAAAACTTCATCTAGAAACTTTCACTCTTTTCCTGTTTGTTTTTGTTCTGCATATTTCTGCATCAAATTTCTTGCAAATCCTTCAGCTAATTCATTGCAAATCTTTGTGAGATCTTCTTGACTAGTGAGCTGAGATGACAAGTGTTTTTCTCTGTGTAAACTCGGTTTCACCGACTTGCAAATTTTGGTCCAACCGAATCTTTTCGGTACCACCGAAATGTGCCACTCGGTGCCACCGACTTTTCAATCAGAAAAATAGTTTGCCACTTCTTCTACCCTTCTCCTGATCCAGCTCCACTCAATGAATCTTGTCCTCCACAAGCATCACAATTTTATCCTCTGCTTTATGCTAAATCTCAAGGACCAAACCTATTCGACGGATTCCAGGAAAAACCTTCTTGGAAATTGATGTCAAAGGGGGAGAGAGAGATCACATCAAAGCTTGTAGGAAAGAGAGATCACACCAAGGGAGAGAAAAAGTATTAAGGGGGAGAGAAAGTCTCAAGGATCCCAGATGCTTGATGTTCAAGAGGAGAGATTCCACATGTCTTTTTGGGGACATGTTCATATGAACTCATTTGAATTAAGTTCTATTCAGCTCTGATTTTCTGTTTCCTATCTTCTCCCAATATCCCATGTAAGATTCAGGGGGAGCAAGACACCTAAGGGAAAAGAAATCAGCCAAATTCATTGCATATCTTTATTCTTGGGGACATGTTGAATCCAATGTTATCACTCTCTACATGTCATCCCAGTCTTGGCATTCTTGTGGTTTCTTTTGTTTGCTCTGGCTAGTGGACGTACCTGTGTTATCTAACCTTGTTTGCAGCTTTATTCCATCCTAAGCCAACTCGAGACCACAAGGTAAGTATATGCGTCAAAATCGTGAGTATGAGGAGTTCTTGCTTATGTACATACTGTTTGCAAGAAGGACTCATGAGCATGAAGGTATTTTCCTTAATAATCTTTTTCTCTGATGCATATGGCCAAGATACATGTAACACATTACCTACTCTGTCATGATTATGCTCTCACATGCCTCTATATTTCATATTTACATGAGTGCATACATGTAGGGGGAGCCTATGCTTGCTACATGTTCTTCCAAAGCTTTACTTGCTGTTCTGTATATCTTTATCTAAAGCTTTGATGTATGTTGCCATCAATTACCAAAAAGGGGGAGATTGAAAGCACAAGTGCTCCCTAGGTGGTTTTGATAATTGATGACAACATATCTCTTGTTGGACTAACACTTCTATCTAGCATGTTTCAGATAAGTTCAACAATGAAGTGGCATGGAGTAAAGGTTGTGGGAACTCCTTCAAGATGCTAAGGACAAGGGATTGGCTAAAGCTTCAAGCTCAAGACTCTTCACTTTTACATTTTAGTGATCCAAGATCACATTAAGTCCATAGGAAAAGCCAATACTATCAAGGAGGGATGAGGTGTTGCTTAATGAGCCTCTTGCTTCATGTGCTTAATGATATGCTCCAAAATCCTCAACTACTTTCCCATATCCACATATGACCTAAACCCTAAGCCAAACTCGGTCCTACCGATTTTTCCTATCCGGCGCCACCGAGTTTCACTTGTCATAAGCCACTGCCAAACCCTAATCAGCTCGATCTCACCGATGGGATCTCGGTCTCACCGAGATGGGCTTGCAAACTCTCTGTTACCCATTGCAATATTCTCGGTCCCACCGAGATATGCAATCGGTCCCACTGAGTTTGCTTGACCAAATCTTAGTTTCACCTATTACCCAAATCGGTCCCACCGAGTTTGAGTAATCGGTCAAACCGAGTTTTGGATTTACCCTAACCCTAGCACATCGGTCCCACCAAGTTGATCCAGTCGGTCCCACCAAAATCACTAACGGTCACTAGGTTTACATTTTCGGTCCTACCGAGTTTATTGATTCGGTTCCACCGAGATTGGAAAACTATGTAATGGTTGGATTTTGTGTGGAGGCTATATATACCCCTCCACCTCCTTCTCATTCGAAGAGAGAACCATCAAAACACACACATCATTCCAACTCATTTGTTCTGAGAGAGAACCACCTACTCATGTGTTGAGACTAAGACATTCCATTCCTACCTTATGAAACTTGATCTCTAGCCTTCCCAAGTTGCTTTCCACTCAAATCTTCTTTCCACCAAATCCAAATCCTATGAGAGAGAGTTGAGTGTTGGGGAGACTATCATTTGAAGCAGAAGAGCAAGGAGTTCATTACCTACACACCATTTGTTACTTCTTGGAGAGTGGTGTCTCCTAGATTGGCTAGGTGTCACTTGGGAGCCTCCGACAAGATTGTGGAGTTGAACCAAGGAGTTTGTAAGGGCAAGGAGATCGCCTACTTCGTGAAGATCTACCGCTAGTGAGGCAAGTCCTTCGTGGGCGATGGCCATGGTGGGATAGACAAGGTTGCTTCTTCGTGGACCCTTTGTGGGTGGTTGCTTCTTCGTGGACCCTTCGTGGGTGGAGCCCTTCGTGGACTCGCGCAACCGTTGCCCTTGGGTGGAGCCCTGTGTGGACTCGCGCAACCGTTACCCTTCGTGGGTTGAAGTCTCCATCAACGTGGATGTAGGATAGCACCACCTATCCGAACCACGGGAAAAACATCCATGTCTCCAATTGCGTTTGATCTCTCCAAATCCTTCCCTTTACATTCTTGCAAGTTGCATGCTTTACATTCCGCTGCTCATATACTCTTTGCATGCTTGCTTGATATGTATTGTGTGTATTGAAATTGTGCCTAAACTCCACTTGAACCGAAAAAGATTAAAAAATTGCAACTTTAGCACGAAGTGTCTAATCCCCCCCTTTAGACACGTCCACTTCTAGATCCTACAGGTGCACTAGGCCATGATTAGCCCATGCATGAGGGCTCACACAAGGAAGAGCAAGGCACCCAACAGATGTCCTAACGAATCCTACAACTTTGCGAGCCTCCCGAGGTCAGTGGCTCCCGAATCAGCAGCAAGGATGCCTCACCAGATGCCAGAAGGCGCACCCTCACGAGACAGGAAACTACCCCTGGCGTATCAAGCTAAGTTATCCCTCTATGTTTACGTGGAGCACGAATGTCACAACACAACATAGAAACAATAAACATAGCATAGCGACATAATAATCACGGTCCATTACACGCCCTCGCAGGGCCCCATGCTTGTTTTTTGAAATGCAAGAAGAAAGTAAAGGACGAGCAAAAGCGGTGCACACACCCGCGACAGCTCACGAGGGACGGCTCCTAGCGCCCGCCCCCGGACTCAGCTGGAGACCTCCTCGCGCTTCACTGGAGCACGACGACAGGACTACCCACCACCTTCCTCAAAGCGAGCCTGGCGGCGTGGCGGCCGGTTGTACCCGCCGCTGCTGGAGCTCTCACTAGAGGAGGAGGAGCCACCACTGGACGAGCCACACACGTCGCCAAGGGCGAGCTCACCCTCGGCGTCGTCACGGCCGTCGTCAAGGCCAAGCTCGTCGTCACTGCTGCTGTCCTCGGGGAAGCACCCTGCACGACGACCATCTTCCCCAAATACCCTCCCATAGAGGGTCGCGACGACGTTGTACTTGAAGTGGAGGGTGCACCTCCTGCTCAAGCCGCGTGCGCGGGCAAACGTCTGCCAGCCGCGGCCCAGGATTGCGTTGCCTGTGGCGGAAACCTCCACCTCGGCCCATGAGGCCATGCTGCAGCAGCCGTCCACTTGCAGCCAGAAGCTGTTGAGACCCATGGCCGGCAGTTCGCCGGCAATGGAGCACAGAAGCTGGAGCCAGGTGCCAGCCGGCTTCTCCGACCATGTGACAAACTCTAGGAGCACCTCTGCCAAATGGAAGCACGACCGAGGCGGCTGGGCGACCATGGCGCGCCTCCCCTCGGCGCAAGGGCTGCTCCGCCTGGGAGGAGGCACCGCTGCGGCCACCAAGGACGATGCTGGTCCCTGAAGGAGTACGTCCGCGGCCCTGAGGAGCCACAACAGGGGTCGCAGCGTGCTTACGGGGGCGTCCACGCCCCCTCTTGGGCAGTGTCGAGCCGGGCCCCTCCTGGCGAGCCTTCCTTTCTCCACAGCCAGGAACCTCTTCATCGGCGCCATGGGGTAGCGGCAAGACGGCGAAGCAAGCAGGAAGAAGAGGGAGCAATCGGCGAGAAGGCAGAGATGAGCGAGGGGCTCTGCCCCTCCCCTCATTTGTAGCATGGGGAGGCCAACCGCTGGTCTCCACGATCGTGCGTGATGATGATTTTCTTCTGGATGCAGCAGGGTCTCGTCAAGTCGAGCGGTTGCCGAGGCAGCATGGGGAAGCAGAGGCGCCCACGTCCCATCAATCTCCATGCGTCTACCAAAGCCGTGGGCGGTTGGAGGCCGCGGCACTCCGCAATTGCCCTTTGGCTTCGCCTCGAAGCCAAGCTCGAGCGCGCCTTGGAGATATCTATGCAAGGGGAACCTCGTGAGGTTCGCGTAATGTGAGCCATCACAAACAAGGCCAGGCGGGTGCCATCGGGCGTATTGTACCAGTTTCCTCTTTGGTGCTAAGGAGGCAAGCGTAGGCGAGGAGTCCTGAGGCATCAAGCAAAGGTTTCCATATCAGTGCAGCAAGACCAAGACCAGCATGACAGAGGTCATCGCGGAGCCAACAACAGCGTCACCACTAGAGCCTTTGGCAGGCGAAAACTACTTTTGTCAGGATAGCTTGTACTTGCTGTTCCCCTTCAAACATGGCCGTTGTGGGATCCCTTCCTTCCTAAACATTTGGGAAGAGGACCAAGGCCGTTATAAATAGGACCTAGCCACCACTGTAGGGGGGACAACGGATCATTCAAATCAACCTCTCAACCATCAGCTCATCGAGCACAAGAACACCTCACCTCTTGAGGCTGCTCATCCATTGTACTAGTTCATTCCCAGCCTCCCGAGGCAATCCACCCACAAAATGGAGTAGGGTATTACACCGCAAGGTGGCCCAAACCAGTATAAACCTTTGTGTCTCTAGTTCTTTGGGTTCGTCGAGCTAGGTCGTGGAATCGTTGAGCGAGCGAGTCAGTGAGAGAGTGTTCTTCGTGCGCACCCCAGAATTTGATACTCTCAAGGGTTTGCCAGAACCCGTAATTTGACAGGGTTTACATCATATTTCTTGAGTTTATTCCTCTACATCATGTCATCTTACTTAATGCGTTACTCTGTTCTTCATGAACTTAATACTCTAGATGTAGGTAGGAGTCGGTCGATGTGTCGAGTAATAGTAGTAGATGCAGGCAGGAGTCGGTCTACTTGATACGGACGTGTTGCCGATAATCATTTCCTTAGATATCATCATAACTTTGCGCTTTTCTATCAATTGCTCGGTAGTAATTTGTTCACCCACTATATTATTTGCTATCTTGAGACAAGCCTCTAGTGAAACCTATGGCCCCAGGGTTTATTTTCCATCATATAAGTTTCGAATCTACTATTTTGCAATCTTTTACTTTCCGATCTATAAACCAAAAATACCAAAAATATTTACTTTACCTTTTGTTTAGTTTCATCTATCTTTATCAGATCTCACTTTTCCAAGTAACCGTGAAGGGATTGACAACCCCTTTATCGCATTGCGTGCAAGTTGTTTGATTGTTTGTGCCGGTATTAGGTGATTTGTGCATTGTCTCCTATTGGATTGATATGTTGGTTCTCTAACTAAGGGAAATACTTATCTCTAATTGCTGCATCACCATTTCCTCTTCAAGGAAAGAACCAACGCAAGCTCAAGAAGTAGCAGGTAGAATTTTTGGCGCCATTGCCAGGGAGATCTACGCCAAGTCAAGACATACCAAGTACCCATCATAAACTCTCATCTATTGCATAACATTATTCGCCATTTGCCTCTTGTTTTCCTCTCCCCCACTTCTAAAACGATTTTCGAAAAGATTTGCCTTTTTATTCGCCCTTCTTTCGTTCGATCTTATGTTTGCTTGTGTTTCCATGTGCCTTCTATTTTGCTTGCATCTTTGCTCGCTAAAAATCTATTGATATGGATCCACTCAAAGTTTTCTACATGGATCATCTTCGATCCATATGTGCTGGTGTTGAAACCCCAACTAGTTTAGTTGAGGAAAATCTTTAGATGAGCAGGCTCATTTTGTGCGTCATCATTTGTCTGAAAAAGGGAAGCTCTTATGGAATCAAATAAATTGTTTGCAATGCTATGCTTGGAATCTTTGTGAAATTTGTGATTTTACTTGTTGCCCCAAGAACCCTAAAAAACACCTTCCCTACCTATGTGAGTTTAATGATAATGAAATCTTATCTTCTTATGAAAAGGGTGTTTATAGTTACTATGACATCGAACAAATTGAAGAATTTGTTGCTTTTAAGGTTGCTTATGAAGGTGCTTCTTTGATTGAAAAGTATGATATTACTCTCTACAAATCTGAAAATTTTGACATACTTAAATATTGCTATGAAAACTATGCTCATAACGTCTATGTCAAAGAATTTATTAGCAGAATGATCGTTGCTTTGGAGGAAAATAATGATATGCACGAATCTATAGATAATTATGATTCCGATGATTTATTTGAAATATCCCTTGATGAACATGATGCTTGCTATTCTTATGGCCATTATGCTAATATTTATGGAGATCATTTTGCTATAGTTACTTATGTTAAACATGAGATTATTGCTATTGCACCCATAATTGATAGTTCCTTGAATCAAAAGCATGATTTCAACAATGTTATTATAAATTCTATTACTGTCAGTTGTGCTAATAATACGCAAAACCATAAGCTCGGGGATGCTAGTTTTGCTATGTCCTCTACTTATTCAATGATCATGATTGGGGTGATAATGCTCCTTATGACCTTGAAAATTTATTTAAGCCTCATGATGAATATGTTTGCTATAATATTGAAAGTGGGTTTGGAAGAGTGTCAACTTTACAAATTAATGATCCCACTACTTTGGAGATTGATCAATCTTATGAAATTTTTGATAACAGTGGGCTTGGAGAAGTAATGACTTTATTTTATGTTGATACCACTATTTTGGAAGAGTGTCAACTTTGCATGCATGAGGGTCATAAACAGAAAATTTCATGTGATAGCTATATTGTTGAATTTGATTATAATCCTACATGTAATTATTATGAGAGAGGAAAATATGGTTGTAGAAATTTTCATGCTAGAAATTTACCTCTTGTTATGTTGAGATTGCTATTGTTTCTTTCTTCTTCCTTGCATATGGTCGTTTTTGCTTGCCTTGATAATTTATTTGCTTATAAAATCCCTATGCATAGGAAGTATGTTAGAATTAGATGTGTTTTTCACATGATTTATGATGCTCTCTTTGTGCTTCGATTCTTGTCTTTCATGTGAGCATCATTAAAATTATCAACGCCTAGCTAAAAGGCTTCAAAGAAAAGCGCTTGTTGGGAGACAACTCAATATTTTTCGTTGTTGTTTTTAGATAAATAATTCATCTAGCCTCTAGTTAGATGTGGTTTTGTATTTTAATTAGTGTTTGTGCCAACTAAGACCTTTGGGATGGCATACGGTGATAGTTGATTTGATCTTGCTGAAAAATATAAACTTTTTCCCTCAGGAAAACAATTCTTGTTTTGATAGAAGCGAGATAAAATACTAATTATTTTTGGAGAAGATTAATAAACAAATTTCCCAGGTTGTCCTAAATTTTATGAATTTTTGGAGTTACAAAAGTATTCGAGAGTTACAAATTACTACAGATTGTTCTGTTTTTGACACACTCTGTTTTTCTATGTGTTGTTTGCATATTTTGATGAATCCATGGTTAGTATAGGGGGGTATGAACCATGGAAAAGTTGGAACACAGTAGATATTACACCAATATAAATAAATAATGAGTTCACAATAGTACCAAAAGTGGTGATTTATTTTCTTATACTAACGGAGCTTACGAGATTTTCTGTTGAGTTTTGTGTTGTGAAGTTTTCAAGTTTTGGGTAAGGATTTGATGGACTATGGAGTAAGGAATGGCAAGAGCCTAAGCTTGGTTATGAAAAAGTCACCCCAAGGTAATATTCAAGGACGAACAAGAGCCTAAGATTGGGGATGCCCCGAAAGGCATCCCCTCTTTCGTCTTCGTTTATCGGTGACTTTACTTGAGGCTATATTTTTATTCACCACATGATATGTGTTTTGCTTCGAGTGTCTTGTATGATATGAGTATTTGATTTTTAGTTTGCCACAATCATCCTTGCTGTACACAACTTCTGAGAGGGACACGCATGAATCATAATTTATTAGAATACTCTTTGTGCTTCACTTATATCTTTTGAGCTAGGCAATTTTGCTCTAGTGCTTCACTTATATCTTTTTAGAGCACGGAGGGTGTTTCATTTTATTGAAATTATTGAACTCTCATGCTTCACTTATATTATTTTGAGAGTCTCTAAACAGCATGGTAATTTTCTTTGGTTATAAATTTAGTCCTAATATGATAGACATCCAAGGGGGGTATAATAAAAACTTTCATATAAAGTGCATTGAATACTATGAGAAGTTTGATTCTTTATGATTGTTTTGAGATATAAAGATGGTGATATTCGAGTCATGCTAGTGAGTAATTGTGGATTGTAGAAATACTTGTGTTATAGTTTGTGATTCTCGTAGCACGCACGTATGGTGAACCGATCTGTGATGAAGTCGGAGCATCATTTATTTATTGATTGTCTTCCTTATGAGTGGCAATCGGGGACGAGCGATGGTCTTTTCCTTCCAATCTATCCCCCTAGGAGCATGCGCGTAGTACTTCGTTTCGATAAATAATAGATTTTTGCAATAAGTATGTGAGTTCTTTATGACTAATGTTGAGTCCATGGATTATACGCACTCTCACCCTTCCACCATTGCTAGCCTCTCTAGTACCGCGCAACTTTCGCCGGTAACATACACCCACGTTATACCTTCCTCAAAACAGCCACCATACCTACCTATTATGGTATTTCCATAGCCATTCCAAGATATATTTCCATGCAACTTTCCATTGTTTTGTTTATTATGACAGCTTCATCATTGTCATATTGCCTTGCATGATCATGTAGTTGACATCGTGTTTATGGCAAAGCCACCATTCATAATTATTTCATACATGTCACTCTTGATTCATTGCACATGCCGGTACACCGCCAGAGGCATTCATATAGAGTCATATTTTGTTCTAAGTTTCGAGTTGTAATTCTTGAGTTCTAAGTAAATAAATGTGTGATGATCTTCATTATTAGAGCATTTTCCCATGTGAGGAAAGGATGATGGAGACTATGACTCCCCCACAAGTCGGGATGAGACTCCAGATGAAAAAAGAGGCCAAAAAAATGAGAGAAGGACCAATAAAAATGAGAGAAAAGAGAGAAGGGGCAATGTTACTATCCTTTTACCACACTTGTGCTTTAAAGTAGTACCATCATCTTCATGATAGAGAGTCTCCTATGTTGTCACTTTCATATACTAGTTGGAATTTTTCATTATAGAACTTGTCTTGTATATTCCAATGATGGGCTTCCTCAAATTTCCCTAGGTCTTCATGAGCAAGCGAGTTGGATGCACACCCACTTAGTTTCTTTTTGATCTTTCATAAACTTATAGCTCTAGTGCATCTGTTGCATGGCAATCCGTACTTACTCACATTAATATCTACTAATGGGCATCTCCATGGCCCGTTTGATACACCTAGTTGATGTGAGACTATCTCCTTTTTGTCTTCTCCACAACCACCATATTCTATTCCACCCATAGTGCTATGTCCATGGCTCACACTCATGTACTGTGTGAAATTTGAAATTTTTTAAGAACATCAAAAGTATGAAACAATTGCTTGGCTTGTCATCCAGGTTGTGCATGATTTGAATATTTTTGTGTGACGAAGATGGAGCATAGCGAGTATATATGATTTTGTAGGGATAAACTTTTTTGGCCATGTTATTTTGAGAAGACATAATTGCCTTGTTAGTATGTTTGAAGTATTATTGTTTTTATCTCAATATCAAACTTTTGTTTTGAATCTTTCAGATCTGAACATTCATGCCACAATAAAGAAAAAATTACATTGATAAATATGTTAGGTAGCATTCCACATCAAAAATTATGTTTTTATCATTTACCTACTCGAGGATGAGCAGGAATTAAGCTTGGGGATGCTTGATACGTCTCCAACGTATCTATAATTTTTGATTGTTCCATGCTATTATATTAATTGTTTTAGATGTTATATACGCATTAATATGCTATTTTATATTATTTTTGGGACTAAGCTATTAACCTAGAGCCTAGTGCCAGTTTACGTTTTTCCTTGTTTTTGAGTTTCATAGAAAAGGAATACCAAACGGAGTCCAAACGGAATAAAACATTTGCGATGATTTTTCTTGGACCAGAAGACACCCAGGAGACTTGGAAATCAAGTCGAGGAGCCACGAGGCGGCCACAAGGGTGGAGGGTGCGCTCCCTTGTCCTGTGGGACCCCTGTGACTCCCCTGACCTAATTCCTTTGCCTATATACTCATGAGATCCTATATTGCCAAACCACCAGAAGTATACTCATGAGATCCCATCTAGGGGCCTTTTCTGGCATCCTGCCGGAGGGGGATTCGATCATGGAGGGCTTCTACATCAACTCTATTTCCCTTCCGATGAAGCGTGAGTAGTTTACCATAGACCTACGGCTCCATAGCTAGTAGCTAGATGGCTTCTTCTCTCTCTTTGATTCTCAGTACCATGTTCTCCTCGCTGTTCTTGGAGATCTTTCTGATGTAATCTTTTGCGGTGTGTTTGTCGAGATCCGATGAATTGTGGATTTATGATGAGCTTATCTATGAATATTATTTGAGTCTTCTCTGAAATCTTTTAGGCATGATTTGATATCTTTGTAATTCTCTTCAAACTATCGGTTTGGTTTGGCCAACTAGATTGGTTTTTCTTGCAATGGGAGAAGTGCTTAGCTTTGGGTTCAATCTTGCGGTGTCCTTTCCCAGTGATGGTAGGGGCATAAAGGCACGTATTGTATTGTTGCCATCGAGGATAAAAAGATGGAGTTTACATCATATTGCTTGAGTTTATTCCTCTACATCATGTCATCTTACTTAATGTGTGACTATGTTCTTCATGAACTTAATACTCTACATGCAGGAAGGAGTCTGTCGATGTGTGGAGTAATAGTAGTAGATGCAAGCAGGAGTCGGTCTACATGACACGGACGTGATACCTATATTACATAATCATTGCCTTAGATATCGTCATAACTTTGCGCTTTTCTATCAATTGCTCGACAGTAATTTGTTCACCCACCGTATTATTTGCTATCTTGAGAGAAGCCTCTAGTGAAACCTATGGACCCTGGATCTTTTTCCATCATATAAGTTTACAATCCACTATTTTGCAATCTTTTACTTTCCGATCAATAAACTAAAAATACCAAAACTGTTTACTTTACCTTTTGTTTAGTTTCATCTATCTTTATCAGATCTCACTTTTGCAAGTAATCGTGAAGGGATTGACAACCCCTTTATCACGTTGGGTGCAACATGTTTGATTGTTTGTGCAGGTATTAGGTGATCTATGTGTTGTCTCCTACTATATTTATACCTTGGTTCTCTATCTAAGGGAAATACTTATCTCTACTTTGTTACATCACCCTTTCCTCTTCAAGGGAAAAACCAACGCAAGCTCAGGAAGTAGCAACGCCTATCGGCCTTGGCATCTTCAAGGTGTTGTAGGCATAGTGGGATGCCGCCATGAATTTGGCCAGAGCTGGGCGACCAAGGATTTCGTTGTACAGCAGGGGGAGGTTGAAAACATCAAACACGATCTTCTGAGTCCGGTAATTCAACTCTCCCCCAAACGTCACTGGCAATGTGATCTTCCCCTTAGGACGACTCCTGTCGGGGTTGATTCCTTGAAATGAACTAGTGGCCTTGAGCTCTTCCTCTCCTATCTGAAGTTTGCTGAAGAACTTTGGAGAAATCAGATTCAACCCGGCCCTGTCGTCAACCAACATCTCTGTGACCTTGAGGTTGTGGATTGTCAGTGAGACCAACAATGGCAAGCACCCTACTGCAGTGGTGCAGTCAAGGTGGCCCTCTTCATCAAAGACGATGGGCGTGCGGGGCCACATGAGCGGCCTCCGAGAATCTGCTGCTGGCTCCACGACATTGACCTTACGTGCCCACTATTTAAGTTGGCGGTGAGAGGAGTGCAGAGACGCACCCCTGTCAATGCACAAGGCGTTAGTGGCCTTCTAGAATTCTTGCTCATTGGTTTCCTCCTCATCCCCTCCATCGCTCTCATCATTGCAATCATCCTTCTCACGCCCTCTGGCAGGTTTTCGTTGATCCTTAGGAGCCTTGCCGGGGCGACTTGCTCCGCCGCCTCGGCCCTTCCCGCCAGCACCATTCTGACCTTTTTCCTTGTCACGCTTCTCATACTCTCTCTGCTTCTTGACAAGCAGCTAAACCTGGTGACACTCTTGGGGATCATGGCCCTTGGTCCGATGAATCTTGCAGTATGGCCCATCACCTTCCCAGCCTTCTCGCCAGCTGCGGCTTCCCGGTAGTCAGTGCACGCGGCAACCTCCTTACCGGGTACCTCAGTCTTGGCCTTCTTCACTACAAAAAGATACACTTCCATGATGATACGTGTTTGTCACAGTAGGTCACGTTTTCTATCATGCATGTACATCCATGATGATTTTATGACAAAATCAAGATAGTCATACATGTGTTGTCGTAGAAGTGTTCCATGACATTACCAAAATTATCATCACGGAAGTGTCGACTGCCATGACGATAAATGGCGCATCATGGAAGTGTTAAGCTATCGGGTCCGGTTTTGGATCTGATAACTCATTAACAGGCCGGACCAATGAGGATTTTCCACGTGTAAAATCTCATTGGCCGGAGGAAACACGTGTTGGCTCACCATTGGGATAGATGTCATCCACTTATTGGACAGGAGCCGCCTATGATACGTCGACATGTGGCACAACCCAACAGAGACCCATTCTGGTGAAAAGGCCGGCCCGTTTAACTTGGTTAAAAGGTAACGGGCAGGCCTACAGAAATCCTGTTAACAACATGTTCATATATAGCCCATTTACAGCCCGCTAACTCACTGTCCGTTACGGCCTATCAGAACTAAGCCCAGGAGCTTCATCTGGGCCGTCCAATATGATTCCAGCCCATTGTAACTTCTAGCCCATGTATGGCCCATGATGTATTTCGGCCCATATGAGCCCTTTGTAACTCTTGGCCATTTAACGGACCATGGTGAATCTGGCTCGTAATGAACAGTGTACTGCTTTATACCCATTAACGACCCATTATTCCATTGGGCCATTTCCAACCTATGTTATCTTTTGTCCTTCTCAGGGCCCATTTAATCTTGGGTTCCTTTCCAACATTCGATTACTTACGACTATTACTGGCCTTTTCTGCTTGTGGGCCAAATTCAGCATGTGGTTACAATCGGCCTGTTTGCGGCCTGTTAATCCATTGGGCTGATTCACGAAGGCTCATTATGGTCAGCCCATGAACGGACGATTCCAAATCTAGCCCGTTTACGGCCCATAATGTGGTCTGTTATTGGCCCATGTTTGGCCGATCAATCATTCGGCCCGTAGAAGGCCCGTTGATGCTACGGCCCGTAGAAGGCCCATTTTTTCTATGGCCCTTAGAAGGCCCATTGTTTCTATGGCTCGTAGGAGGCCCATGGCAACTACAGTAAATATGTTGCCCATGGTTATTGTGGCCTAGTTTTGAAAAATGCGGCCACTAGAAAACAGCAGAAAAAAACTGGACTGACTACAAGCAAACAAATGAACAAGACAAGAAGGAAATAAATAAGCAAGCAACTTACACTAGGTTATCACGGCTATTACACATATTACATCCACTGGGCATCAAAGTTTGCCACCAGTGCAAATATTGGGAACAAAGCAGCATATCATATACACTGGTTGTCAGAGTTGGCAACTAGTGCAAATAGACGCCGCAGCAAAACAAGTCCAGAACTGAAAACACTTCAGAAGAGCTCAAGAAATAATATCCTGGGTACTCATAATGCTGGCAAGATGCTTAGCAAGCTTAATAACTTTCTCTTGTTTGGCGCTTAAATCCTCTAGCGCTTGTTGTTGCACCAGAAAGTATGCATCCAAAATCTGCAAGGACTTCCTCAGTCCTTCAGCTTCCTGTCACAGCACATCTGATCGATGTCTTTCAACTTGAAATTGAGACTCAAAAAGACGAACTAATTCAGGCAGCGAGTTCGAAGAGCTTGTGCCAGCAGTAGTGGCTAGGAACTCGAACACTACATCAAGACAGGAATTTTGGGTTCTCTCACTGTTGGCACTATCTTGAACCTTATCTGCATTACTTCCTTTACCATTGCATAACTAGGTATTGTTCTCCAATATTTTGCCAGTATTCTAAAAGAGAAACAAGAAGACACATCACAGGTTTACCATGTTGTATATGAAACTCATTTTGGTAAATCAGTTCAGTAGTAAAGTGGACAGGATAACAGCAGGAAACAAACATATACTCCCTCCGTTCGGAATTACTTGTCGCAGAAATGGATGTATCTAGACGTATTTCAATTCTAGATACATCCATTTTCGAGACAAGTAATTCCGAACGGAGGGAGTATCTATGTACCATGGTAACTTTATGGTCTATATCATTCTAGTTTTTGTTGCCAAATCAAGATGGAGACACAGTTCAAATAATATTTGTTCAAGACAAAGCAGAATAGACAGAATATAAGTGTGGGAAACTACAGAGTAATAACAACACTTGTAATGTGCATGACATGAGAACATAACTGTTTATTCAATTGAAACTGAAATCAACATAGAGCAAGTTACAATAGCAAACTAGTTAAAGAAACAGGTTTAAAACATACCTGTTGCGCCATTCGACTTTCAATTCCATCCTTCAAATTTGAAAATAGTTGTTATGAGTAAATATAGTGATGCAAGAGCAAAGGAGTATGAACCATAGCTACAGAACCTGATCTGAGAACAATTCTTCTTCTACTTTAAGCATTGAGTTGGGATTCGGAGTTGTGGTCCTCATGCTTTGGGCACTGCGGTTCCCTTACTAAGTGCTCGTGTTTGGGTGCTCTATGGTGGAGGCAGTGTTGTGTCAACTGGAACTAGGTTACTATCTGCTGGGTTGGGGTTATAAGGGGTGTAGCTGGTTCTCTGTCCAACTGGGTAGGGGTACAATCTGTGAGAGTCTGGGTTATGTGTGGTGGGGCTGGTTCTTGGGCAAGTACAACCGTGGTTCGATCTGCATCAAAAGGTAGCACTATCTTTTCTGAAGACCATGTTGTTACTCCCTGAGTGACTGCCATCACCCTCTCCAGTTCAAATGGATGATAAACAAGAAAAGTAATTGAATGTATAGACGTTGTATGATAGATAGGTGCAATGGATAGTGGGGAATAAAAGAAGGCATGAAATAATTCACATTTATGTTGTCTAACCAAACAGGATAGCATGACACAATTTCACATATATGATGGCTAACTAAACAGGATAGCATGACACATTTTCACGTATATGATGGCTAACTAAAAAAGATGGAAACACATAGTTCAAAATATGATGACTATGTAAACAGGATGACATGATATAACTATATAATGTGTTTATTAAATAGGTTTGCATGCCATAATTCACATACATGATGCCTATGGAAACATGATAGCATGATATAATTCACAGATAGAATGACATAATTCAAAATATGATGACTGTAAACACTAAACAGGATGAGTTGATATAATGATATGATGTCTTTATTAAATGGGTTGGCATGCCATAATTCAGATAGATGCTATGTATGTAAACATGATGGCATGATATAATTCAAATATATGGTTTATATAGTAAGCAAGTAAGCAGATGGCGGGAAAATATCAGGTGATACCAGCACTTAGGTGATACCGTGATACGGGCTTCTTGGCCGTTGGATCTCAGATCCAATGGCTCCCGGAAGTCTGTTGTACCTACGCGGAATTTTGGGACTCCCGGATGACTTTTTTGCAAAATGCTCAAAAACTCCCGGGAGCCGTCGGATCTGAGATCCAACGGCTCCTAGAAGCCCGTATCATGGTATCACCTAACACATGGTATCACCTAATATCTTCCCAGAAGATGGCAATCACACATATGATGTAAAAACTAAGCAATGCAAGACAACATGCATGACATGAGTAATATAACCCTGCCAAGTTTGAGCATAGACCTCAGGGGGGAAATAGGACTAGTCATCAGTCTCTGAATCCGCCTCTGAGGAGCTGTCTCTAACCAGCAAGATGTCTACTTCAGCGGGTAGCATTGTCTGCTCTGAATACCTTGTTTTCACTCCAGATACTTCCATCACCGCTTCAAATGGCTGATGCACAGGAAGAGTAGTTGAATATACAAACGTTGTCGACAAAAGGAACACGTAATACAAAAAAATGATAGCATGATATAATTCACATACATGATGATTGGCTAAACAGCCTGGCATTGCATAATTCACATATATAATGCCTTGCAACAAGATAGCATGGCATAATTTACATATATAATGTCTTTCAACAAGATGGCATTGCATAATTCACAAATATGGTAATTAGACACCAAACAGGTGGCATTCACACAAAGCATGTCTAAACTAATCAAATGACATAGCAATGCAAGACATCATACGCATGATATGAGCAACATAATGCTGCCAAGTTAGAGCATACACCTAGGGGGGGATAGGACTGGTCATTTGTCTCTAAATCCTCCTCTAAGGAGCTATCCGTAACCAGCGAGATATGCACTTCATCAGATAGCATAGTCTGCTCCGAAGACCTTGTTTTCCCTCCAGAATTTTCCAACACCGTGTCAAATGGCTGATGCACACAAAGAGTAGTTGAATGTACTAACATTGTTGATCAATGTAATACGTAATGAAAAAAAAGGATGGCCTGATATAATTCACATGTAAGATGACTGACTAAGCAGGATGGCATTGCAAAATTCACATATATGATACCTGTCTAAACAAGATGGCGTTGCATAATTCACATATACGATGAAGAAACTAAACAGATGTCATTCACACAAAGCATGTGTAAACTAAGTAGATGAAGTATTTGATGTATAAAGTAAGCAATGCAAGGAACCATATGCATGATATTACCAACATCAGCATGCCAAGTTAGAGCGAAGACCTTAGGGGGTAAATAGGAGTGGTCTTCTCCTTCTGAATCCCCCTCAGAATAGTTATCTTCCTCTTGGTTACAATCCTAAATGGGTGGAGGGGGGCTGCCTTTGCGCCTACCATGGAGCGACATCTGCATGAAATTTTGGTGCCACGCAAGGCTCGTCTCTTTTGATCTACATGTTCAGTTCCATTGTTTACAATAACTGACATGCATAGGAATAAAACATAGTGAGGTTATGTAAGAAGTGCATGCAAAAATCCAGAGTGATGGTAGCAACCTGTGAATAGACCCAAAACCAATGATAGCAGGCAGATAATGGCTTCAGTTAAAAAATACAGATAATGGCTTCTTTACTGTTTGTTTCCCACCCAACATGAAACTCATAGTAGACACCAGAGATTAACCAAATAGTAGATAGATACTATTGATTGCGGCCCGAATATGTACCCCACGACCATTTAAAAACTCAAGTTTGACCATTAGTTTGGAGCTGACTCAGAGTCTAATCGGTGAATAGGACGATAAAGTAGCATGTAATGTTAAGCAATGCATAACATAAGCAGACACGAAAGAGCGTGGCCTCTTTTGCGGACCCGTGTAATCCTCGAGGTCATCTACTCGGTTGATGATGGTAATGCAGTTGTTGTGGCTGCCGGCGGCGGGGAAGAAGATCTAAGGCGGCGAAAGACAGTCTAGAGGCCGGATCCCTGCTGTGCTCGACCCTTCTATCGTTGGAGCAGCTGAGCTGGGGTGGACGACGGTGCAGCAGGAGCGGGACAAACCACACAAGGTTTTCTTTGACAACAATCTGTAAAAGTAATTCTATAAGGGATCGTTTGAATTGGAGGATTCTAACAACGCGGGGATAGGAAATACACAGTAATAGGATAGGAATGCACGTGCAAAACAGAGAATTTAGAAACACAGGATTTCTGCCAATTTGGGTGTTTGGCTCACAAGAATTGAAAGATCACATGATGCAAAGAAGCATGGTGAGATTAAGTGAAACCACAAGAAAATGTACGGTTATATTGCTATTATACTATTATCTCTTAGACTTGTGCTTCATGAATAGGAATTTGAAAAGGAGGACATGTGGATATTAAAATTCCTACGATTTTTCTTTCAAGGAGACACTAAAGGAACAAATCCTATAGTTTTCTTTTGATTCATTCCTTTGAACCGAATGCATGAATAGTAGTACCATAGGAAACTTTCCAATTCCTATGTTTTTCCTTCAGTTTTCCTTTCAAGCACTGGCGATTCTAGTAGGCAGGCATGAGCAGGGAAAAGCCTACACTCAAAAATGTTTATGTGCTACTTCTACTACTTTGGACCCAGGCCACTGCCCTACTAGCGCAACTCCTAGGCCCAATGCACAGCTCAAATGTGCAGAGATAAATAATGATGGTGTTCAAGAGAGTCCATTACGGATAACTAAGTTTCCTGGTACCTCACTGCTTGTCATATAGTAGGAGAAACTAATCGTATTTTACGTTACTACATGTGCTCAGTGGACAATATATATAAATAACATGTAGAGTAAAAAAGCGATGCAGCAAGTGTACAGCCTCTTTGGCGAAGCCATGTCGATCTCAGCGTGATTGGGTTGGTCGGTGAGGATGCTCCGGCTGATTTGGCTGTGGGAGAAGGGAAAGAAGATCTTAGGCATCTGGAGATGGAGCTCGGGGTACTGCACTGCTGTGATGGAGGGTTTCATCATTCGAGCAGCTCCGATGAGTTGTACGACGGTGAGGCTGAAGCAGGACAAGAGAGACAATGTTAACCTAAGTGGAATTCTAATAGCATCTCCAGTAGATGACGTAAAATACATAACCACAAAGTGCTAGATGTAAAATACATCAACCGCTCATCTCTGAACTTAACTGTCGAAACTGAATTTAACTGTCGAAACTGAATTTGACTGTCGAAACTGAATTTAGCTGTCGAAACTGAATTTTACTGTCAAAACTGAACACACTATTAGCAGAAAAGCAGTAGCAGCAGTGCCCGGAGCAACAATGCGTGCAAGAGCCGGGGCAGCTGGTCGTGTCACAACATCTCGGGTAGCAGCTGCAGGGCTCGAGGGAGAGCATGATCTACTGGTCGTGCAGCAGTAGCGCGCGCAAGATTAGAGCAGCAGCAGAGCATGCAAGAGTAGAGCAGCAGCGCAAAGCACGAGCAAGAGCGAGAGCAGTAGCACAAGCAAGACCGAGTCCAGCAGCAAGAGCAAGAGCATACCAGGCCAGCGACCGAGAGCAAGAGCAGAGCAACAGCGCGAGCGAGAGCCAAATAAGTTGCAGCTCCTACTGATATGGACGTCGCCGCCGAGGGAGCGACGCCAAGGAAGTGGCTGGCGATGCCGCCGTGGATGGAGCCGCGCCATGTCGGCTCGGGACCGAGCGCCTGCAGCACCATGAGATCGAATCAATAAGAAAATGTGGCGATTAGTGTACAACCTCTTTGGTGTCGAAGATTAGGTCTCAGCTTCATCCGAGGAACGGTGATGATGCTTCTCTTCAGGTGGTGCAGGTGAAGACGGTGTTGTGGGAATGGACGTGGCGCAAAGGACGAGGGGACCGTCAGGACAGCTCCTTGGAGGTGGAGGACGGGGTGGCTAAACTGGTGGGACGACGAGATCAACGACAGATCATCATCCGGTGCGGTGGATGAGGGATGTTGAGGTGTTGTTGTGGACGACATCCTTGGGGAAGTCGCTCCGACTGGACGGAGGAGGGTGTGGAGCTTCGCAGGTTTTTGTGGCCTTGGTGTATGAATGGTGGGCGGATGGGACGTAAGGGGGGAACCATGGCTTAGGGACGCGCTTTTCAGGAATGTGGGGTAAGTTATGAAAGTACCCCCCACCGATTTGACCTAGGCGGTTCTTTCGGTTCAGGGGTATCATGGGGATTTCGCGTGTTGGGATTTCGCAGGAGGTGGGAGTTTTCACGTGCGTTGTAATTTTGGGATAGCAAGGCGCGGGTTGAGATGGAGGGAGTTTTCGGAGCATATGAGACAAACATATATCTTTAATATTTCGGGGTAACAAGGCGCGGGTTGAAATTTCCGGACAAGCCTAACGTGTACTGTACCAAATCAATTCGCACTTCCGTGGAAGAAAAAACAAAAAGAAATCAGTTCGCACCACACAAGAGAGTCGAGTCCCGTGTATTGTACCAAATCAATTCGCACTACAAATGCCATTCAATACTTTGAGTTCATGTTATGTTCTATTAAAATATTTCGCTACATGTATATTGCATGCAACCTGCTACTCAAATGAACATTTTAGTGCATTCCAAACGTATATACTACCGCTTCAATATGAACTAAATTTGAATTTGTTTCTCTATTTGAATAACATCTACAATCATGATTGTTCTGAAGTTAAACCATTTGAATTCGTTTTTCTATTTTAATAAGATCTACAATCATCATTATTGTCAAGTTAAAACATTGTTTGTGTACTATCTTCACAGCACACCACATGATTATTGTCGAGTTAGATATGAACTATGTGTACTGTATGAAATCTACCTACAACATACATACACACTCACCTTCCATCTCCGCCTTTCTGTGTCCATGCCTCGTGTCTCTCATACGGTCCCACACACGTGTAAAATCTCACCCATCTTTTCATCGATCTCACGATCGCACACTCCTCCCCCTATCTAGCTAGTAGCTAGGCCTCTCGCACCACCTCCTAGCTCCA
Source organism: Triticum urartu (assembly GCF_056163025.1). NCBI lineage: Eukaryota > Viridiplantae > Streptophyta > Magnoliopsida > Poales > Poaceae > Triticum > Triticum urartu. Next base: position 309,644,897 of record NC_141878.1, read on the forward strand.
TTCCCCCTGTCTATCCGTCTCGCTGGGCCTTATTTGCCTCTAACAAACGGATGTACACCGACCGAACTCCCATTATACATATAGCTAGCTAGGTCATTATAACTCCTTTTCCCCACGTGTCGATCGATCTACCTCATTAGTTATGTCTCTCCCTTCCTCCGACAAACAACAATTGATCTACCGTTCTAGTTAGGTCTGCTTACCAAACACATGGTCCCCCTTCATCATACATGCATGTGTCCCGACTTATCTATCATGCACACGCACATACAGAAACACATGCCCACTCTTATTGATAATATTGCAGTTCTACCCTTAGTCTGTCTAGTAGGCCTCTCCCACCATTTTCGAGAAGCGACTCCATTACCCATCCATCACTATACCCCTCTCCCTCTCTCTCTCTCCTCTCTATCTCTCTCTCTCTGTCCCAACCTATTTCCCGTCCTTCAATTATGTATGAATGTTGAACGATCTCCCACAAGACATAGTTGGGTCTCTCCTTCTCAACACATATACGAGTCGATCTACATTTGTAGTTAGGTATCTGCCTCCCCTCCCCCCACACACACACTGACACATTGAGCGTGTCAGATTATGGGTTCCGGCAAACCCTTTGGTTCGAACACTAGGGTGCGCATGAAGATCTCTCTCACCCTAGCTCATGCTCTCGCCAGGATCTCAAAGCCTAGCTTGCCGAACCCGAGGAACAAGGGACACAAGATTTTATATTGGTTCGGGCCACCATTGTGGTGTAATACCCTACTCCAGTGTGGTGTGGTGGATTGCCTTGTAGGCATAGGATGAACAAGTACAAGGGATGAACAGCCTCCTGAGGAGAGGTGTTCTTGAGCTCGGTGAGCTTGTATGGTGGCCTTGGTGGAATGGATCCAGTCCCAGATGAGATCCCTCCCTACGGTGGTGGCTAGTCCATATAGAGGCCTTTGTCCTCTCCCCAAATATTAGGTGGGAAGGGAACCCACAACGTACAATTTGAAGGGGACAACTAGTACAAGTTATCCTGACAAAAGGTGGTCTTCGCCTACCAAATACTCTGGTGGTGACGCCGTCATGGGCTCCGTGCTGACCTCCGTCCTATCATCCTGCTATTCTTCATCTCGTTGCACCAATATGGAAACCTTTGCCTGCTGCCTCGGGACTCCTCGCCTGCGCTTGCCCCTTTAGCACCACATAGGCAACTGGTACACTACACGTGCTGGCGCCTGCCTGGCCTTGGTCGTCATGGCTCATGTCATGCGAACCTCGCAAGGAGCCCCTTGCATAGATCTCTCCACCCCTCGGGAGACATCCTAGGGAGGCCGTCCCTGAGGAGGTCTTGTGTCGTCCGCCTCATGAGGCTTGGCCCCTCGCGAGGGTCTTGAGTGGTTGTTGATGAAGATGGGCCATACCAGGCCGCTGGTGGATCCAGGCCCTGGGCAGCAGGCAGGCAAGTCTGGGTACCCCCGTTCCCAGGAAGCCAACAGTATCCCCCGAGCCCAAGGCGTGCTCGTACTTGGCTTCACGGCGAAGCCAAGGGTCAAGTGCGGAGCACCGCGGGCCCCAATAGCCTGCAGCCTCGATCAACGCGTGGTGACTGATGGGACATGGGTGCATCCACTTCCCCATGATGTCTCGATTTCCGCCTAGTTAGGCAACTACTTTCGTCTTCGTAGCTCCACCTCCTTCATAGGCATCACTCTCCGCAGCTCCCTCATCTTCCGGAAGGCAGCAGATATCTTCCTCTAGTCCAATCTAACACCAACTCCCCCGCCGCCATGGCACCAAGCCGAAAGAAGAAGGGGAAGAAGGAGTCCCGTACCCCGGCCCCCACGATGCTGGTCTTCGAGACCGCCATCGAACGGTCGATGGTGCTCAACCAAGAGGCGATGGGAAAGGTGCGCCCGGCGCCTGCCACCGATTTCAATGAGTGGGGGCGATGGTGGCCTGGCCTTCTTCCCGCACCAAAGTTGACAGGATGTCCACCGAGGTCCCCATCCATCTTCACGCCCTCTGGGCAGGCTTGACTCCCACCTTCTCCAATTTCTTTAATGTGGTGTTCTCGCATTACCAGATCAACGTGTTGCATCTAGATCCTCAATCCATCATCCTCCTTGCTGTCTTTGCCTTCGTCTGCGAAGCCATGGTGGGCATTGCCCCTTTCGTGTTCCTGCTTCGCCACTTCTTCTTGCTGCACCTGACAGATCCTCTCCGGCGCTCAGGGTGTGTATCCCTTCAGGCCGTCATGGCGATGACCGGCTTGGGGATCGACTTCAAGCTCTCACTGGTCGTCGGAGGCTTTAGGAAGAGGTGGGTGTTTGTGGATGTCGGCGTGCGCAGCCCCCTGCTCCTGCTCCCCCGGATTCCAGCTGCTCCGAGCTCCGGTTGGGGGCACGTGAAGCTCACCAATCGGCGGCTCGCCCATGTCTGGCTCTGGCTTGGCAGGCTGAAGGACCTTGGAGTGACGGCGCCCATGGTGGTGAAGGAGTTCATCCGGTGTCGCATCGCTCCGCTTCAGCGCCACTGTCGGCAAATGTGGACCTTCTTTGGCTACGGGGACCCGCATGAGGCTTCAGGATCTGGCTCTTCCTCCTAAGGCGTGGCACACGGTGATCGAGCTCCTAACGGTCGACCCAATGCCAGCCAACCTGCCGGAGGAGGGATGCCTTCTATACTGCTGCTCAAACAAGGTGGAGTTCATGAAGTACATGCCCCTCTTCAATGAATGGGGACCACGCCCGTTTGGCCTTGAAGGGCCTCGCGAGAGCCCTGTCTTCGTGGCCCCCTTCCTGCCGCGAGCGTGATGCCCGCACCAGGAGCGGGCGTAGGGGGGCGGTCGCTGTCGAGTTATGGTGGCGCTGCTGCTGAGGATCCGGCACCACTCGGGACTCCTAAGGTGCCATCCCACAGGACACTGGAGAGCCGTCCTGAGGAAGCGGCCTGGGGGACGACGCAGTCCGATGCTCCTGAGGCCGGAGCCGCCGAGTGTCGGATTACGGGTTCCGACAAAACCCGTGAGGTTCGAACACTGGGGTGCGCACGAAGATATCTCTCCCCCTAGCTCACACTCTTGCAATGATCTCAAAGCCTAGCTCGCCGAACCCGAGGAACAAGGGACACAAGAGTTTATACTAGTTCGGGCTACCATTATGGTGTAATAACCTACTCTAGTGTGGTGTGGTGGATTGCCTTGTAGGCTTGGGATGAACAAGTACAAGGGAAGAACAGCCTCCCGAGGACAGGTGTTCTTGAGCTCGATGAGGTTGTGCGTGTGTGGATTGTCCGGTTCCTCTCCAAATCTGATGAGGTTCCATCTCCCCTCTATGGTGGTGGTTGGTCCTATTTATAGAGGCCCGGGTCCTCTTCCCAAATATTAGGCAGGAAGGGATCCCACAACGGCCAATTCGAAGGGGGGTGAGGGAGTCCTAGATTAGGGGGTGTTCAGGTAGCCAGACTATACCTTCAGCCGGACTCCTGGACTATGAAGATACAAGATTGAAGACTTCGTCCCGTGTCCGGATGGGACTTTCCTTGGCGTGGAAGGCAAGCTTGGCGATGTGGATATTCAAGATCTCCTACCATTGTAACCAACTTTATGTAACCCTAACCTATCCGGTGTCTATATAAACCGGAGGGTTGTAGTCCGTAGGCAATCAACTCCATACACAACAATCATACCATAGGCTAGCTTCTAGGGTTTAGCCTCCTTGATCTCGTGGTAGATCTACTCTTGTACTACCCATATCATCAATATTAATCAAGCAGGAGTAGGGTATTACCTCCATCGAGAGGGCCCAAACCTGGGTAAAACAAGGTGTTCCCTGCCTCCTGTTACCATCCGGCCTTGACGCACAGTTCGGGACCCCCTACCCGAGATCCGCCGGTTTTAACACCGACATTGGTGCTTTCACTGAGAGTTCCTCTGTGTCGTCGCCTTTAGCCTGATGGCTCCTTTGATCATCAACAACGATATGGTCCAGGGTGAGACTTTTCTCCCCGGACAGATCTTCGTCTTCGGCGGCTTCGCTCTCCGGGCCAATTCGCTTGGCCACCTGGAGTAGATCGAAAGCTACGCCCCTGGCCATCAGGTCAGGTTTGGAAGCTTAAACTACATGGCTGACATCTGGCGGGACTTGATCTTCGACGGATTCGAGCCACTGCTAAGCGCGCCGCACTATCATGAGGGGCACGATTTAGCTCTGCCTCCGAACATTATCCTGGAGGCCGCACACGCACCGGTTCCGACCCTTAATTCGGAGCCTATTGCGCCAATCGAGGATGAGCGGTTAGACATCACCTCGGGGGCTGCGATCTCAAAAGCGATCGAGCCGAACGCTAGCCCCGCACTCTGCACGACCCGTGACTCCAAGGATCCGGACTCCTCCCCGGATTCCGAACCCCCCGCGCCCCCACCAATCGAATCCGATTGGGCACCGATAATGGAGTTCACCACTGCAGACATCTTTCAGCATTCGCCTTTTGGTGACATCCTAAATTCTCTTAAGTCTCTCTCTTTATCAGGAGAGCCCTGGTCCGACGACGGTCAGCGAGGGTGGAATACGGACGATGAGGAAATTCAAAGCCCACCCACCACCCACTTTGTAGCCACTGTCGACGATCTAACCAACATGCTTGACTTCAGCTCCGAAGACATCGACGGGATGGACGACGATGTAGGAGACGAACAGGAACCAGCACCTGTAGGGCGCTGGAAGGCCACCTCGTCATATGACATATATATGGTGGATACTCCAAAAGACAGAGATGGCGATGGAACAGTGGGGGATGACGCCCCCAAGAAGCAGCCAAAGCGCCGGCGTCAGCGACGCCGCTCTAAATCCCGCCAAAGCAAAAACGGTGATTCCGGCACGGGAGATAATACTACCCCGGATAGCGCCGAAGAACACCCACCTCAGCAAGATTCGGCACAGGAAGATCGAGAAGCCAGCCCTCATGAGAGAGCGGCAGACCAAGAGGTCGAGGATGATAACTATACGCCTCCCTCCGAAGAAGAGGCAAGCCTCGATGACGAAGAATTCGTCATACCATCAGACCCCGCCGAACAAGAGCGTTTTAAATGCAGGCTTTTAGCCACGACAAGCAGCATCAAGAAAAAGCAGCAACAGGTTAGAGCTGCCCAAGATTTTCTAGCTGACAGATGGACTGAAGTCCTTGTGGCCGAAGAGTATGAACTCGAACGCCCCTCCAAGAGTTACCCGAAGCGCAGGCCGCTACCCCGATCAGAGGAGGAAGCACCTACATCATCAACACATGACATGGCAGACCGGCCACCTCACGGCCGCGATAGAGAGGACTCTCGGCCCTCCACCCAAGCCATGCCCCGACGCCGCTCAACTAAGGCACGGGAAAATGCGCCCAACCTGCGAGACATACTGGAGGATAAGGCAAGACAAACAAGATCGATCTACGGATCACGCAGGCGCCCTACGGCATGTGAAAATGATCTTCATGCCGGATACAACAAATCCGGCCGGGCCGAACACAACAGACATAGCTCTTCCGAACTGCGTCGTGATATAGCCCAGTACAGAGGCGCCGCACACCCGCTATGCTTCACGAATGAAGTAATGGATCATAAAATCCCAGACGGTTTCAAACCCGTAAACATCGAATCATACGATGGCACAACAGATCCGGCGGTATGGATCGAGGATTATCTCCTTCACATCGACATGGCACGCGGTGATGATCTACACGCCATCAAATACCTCTCGCTCAAACATAAAGGACCGGCCTGGCATTGGCTTAACAGCTTGCCAGCAGACTCAATCGGTTCTTGGGAGGACCTGGAAGCCGCATTCTTCGACAATTTCCAGGGCACTTACGTGCGACCACCGGATGCCGACGACTTAAGCCACATAATTCAGCAGCCAGAAGAATCGGCCAGACAATTCTGGACACGGTTCCTAACAAAGAAAAACCAGATAGTCGACTGTCCGGACGCAGAGGACCTAGCAGCCTTCAAGCATAACATCCGCGACGAGTGGCTTGCCCAGCACCTGGGACAGGAAAAGCCAAAATCCATGGCAGCCCTCACGACACTCATGACCCGCTTTTGCATGGGAGAAGACAGCTGGCTAGCTCGCAGTAACAACTTATCAAAGAACCCTGGTAATTCGGATACCAAGGACAAAAGTGGCAGGACACGTTAGAATAAGAAAAAACGCCGCGTTAACAGCGACAGCAAAGAAGACACGGCAGTCAATGCCGGTTTCGAAGGCTATAAATCCGGTCAGCGGAAAAAGCCATTCAAAAAGAATACTCAGGGCCCGTCCAGTTTGGACTGAATACTCGATCGCTTGTGCTAGATACATGGCACCCCCGAAAGGCCAGCCAATCACACTAACAGGGATTGTTAGGTGTTCAAGCAGGCAGGCAAGTTAAGGGCCGAAAACAGAGACAAGGGGCTGCACAGCGAAGACGAGGAGCCCAGCCGCCGAAAAACAATGGACAGAAGGGCTTTCCCCCACAAATGCGGACGGTGAACATGATATACGCAACCCACATTCCTAAGCGGGAGCGGAAGCGTGCGCTACGGGACGTATACGCGATAGAGCCAGTCGCCCCAAAGTTCAACCCATGGTCCTCCTGCCCGATCACTTTTGATCGAAGGAACCATCCCACTAGCATCCGTCATGGCGGCTTCGCCGCATTGGTTCTCGACCCAATCATCGACGGATTTCATCTCACAAGAGTCCTCATGGACGGCGGCAGTAGCCTGAACCTGCTTTATCAGGATACAGTGTGGAAAATGGGCATAGATCCCTCAAGGATTAAGCCCACAAGAATGACCTTTAAAGGCGTTATACCAGGTGTAGAAGCCAACTGTACAGGCTCAGTAACACTTGACATGGTCTTCGGATCCCCGAACAATTTCCGAAGTGAAGAGTTAATCTTCGATATAGTTCCGTTTCGCAGTGGCTATCACGCCCTGCTCGGACGAACCGCATTCGCAAAGTTCAATGCGGTGCCGCACTACGCATATCTCAAGCTGAAGATGCCAGGCCCTCGAGGAGTAATTACGGTCAACGGAAACACCGAACGCTCCCTCCGTACGGAGGAGCATACGGTGGCTCTCGCAGCGGAGGTACAAAGTAGCCTTCTCAGGCAATTCTCCAGTCCGGCCATTAAAAAGCCAGACACTACCAAGCGTGCCCAGAGTAACCCACAGCAGGACCGCCTGGCACACTCTGAGCAAGCGTAGCAATGCGGCCCCAACCCTAGCTTTCGCGACATAGCGAAACCAGTACCTCGCGTACATAACTACGCCCTTGAAATACCATGGGCACAGGGGAAGGGGCACAATAACGGCACGCCCAGAATACGGCTTAAAACTTACTAGGGGCTGCCGGATTCTTTTTTTAATTTTTTCTTACTTTCAGGACTCCTTACTTCGGACGACTTGTTCGGCAATTCGACTGCCGCACAAACGACGCAAGATCCAGGGAGGCAGACAAGCCATGCCACGTTGAACTCCCAGGTGGTCTCTGTTACGAGCGGTATACCTGTTTTAAATACAATTCCGCGGCCTGCCCCTGGTCAGGACATACTGAATAGTCCAATATCTTTTGCTTACCGCACTACTTGTATCGTTCGGCTTTGATAAATAGCCTCTCTATAAACAATGCATAGCTTTTGTCTATTTTCTGCATTACTCTCTTTTATATATGTTCATTAATGACATGTCGCACCCGTACACTGTGGTACGGCAAGTACGCCAGGGGCTTCAGTACCCTTTAATATGGTGTGAGAAGTCTGTACACTTTCACAAGTGCGGCACCTCGAACTTATAGCACTATATGCATCGGCTCCGAATCATGATTTGGGTCAATAGTTGGGTTTGCCCGGCTCCTATGTTTTGGTGCCTTACGTTCCGCTATATCGGCTAAGGTAGCACTAGGAGAACCACTGCGATTGTGCCCCGGTTGAGCTGGGTTAAGCACCTCAGTGGAGAAAGCTAAAACTGACTGTCATGATGAGGCGAGAGACCGGTCGCTATTCGAGAGGTTTTTTGAGTCCCTAAAGACTTATGCCGCTTCGAGTGAGGAGCCGGATTTGTCCGGCCAAGGCGTGGATAGCGCCCCGAACTCGGTCTTCCGAACTAGGGGCTTCGCCGAAATTTAAAATTATAAAGTTCTATGGCTAAGTGAGAGTGTTCAAGCATTATAGTCCGATTGCCTGGTTCATTGTGCTGAGCGCCTCCCTCGAAGGACCCAACTATGGGAAAAAGAGCGCTCAACTTTAACCCGAACACCCCAGCACTAGTGGCATGGGGGGCAGAAGCCGACGACTGGCCATCTCTCAATTTTTTGATAAACGGCCGCACAGAAAATAATATTTTGAATTCAACATGCATTGCTTAAGCGCCTATGAACAAGTTTTCAGCACACAGGATAAAAATGAGCGAGTTTATTCAAAAATTACATCCTTGGTACATTCATCCGCCACAAGGCGGGCACCCGCAAGAACATCCTTGTAATAGTTCTCGGGCTTGCGATGCTCCTTCCCCGGCGGTGGCCCATCCTTCACAAGCTTCTCACCGTCCAGCTTACCCCAGTGCACCTTTGCACGGGCAAGGGCCCGACGGGCACCTTCGATGCAGACGGAGCGCTTGATGACCTCGAGCCTTGGACAGGCGTCCACCAGCCGCCGCACCAGCCTAAAGTAGCTTCCAGGCAGGGCCTCTCCGGGCCACAGCCGAACTATGAAGCCCTTCATGGCCTGTTCGGCCGCCTTGTGGAGCTCGACCAGCTGTTTCAGCTGGTCTCTCAAGGGCACAGGGTGTCCGGCCTCAGCATACTGAGACCAGAACACCTTCTCCGTCGAGCTGCCCTCTTCAACTCGGTAGAATGCGGTGGCGTTGGATACGCTGCGGGAAAGATCTGCGAATGCCCCTGGTGAACTCCGGATTCGGGTAAGTAACAAGTACTTTACTTTTATATTTCTGCTTTGCATAAAGAATGCCTTACCCGCTGCTATCTTCTTAATCTCCTCCAACTCTTGGAGGGCCTTTTGGGCTTCGGCCTTGGTAGACTTGGCAGTCTCAAGGGCCGCCGCGAGCTCGGACGCTTGGGTCTTTAACTCAAGCTCCAAACTCTCATGTTTTTTCATGAGAGCCTGAAGCTCTTGCTGCACCTCGCCGACCTGAGCCCCAAGTTTCTCTCGCTCGGTGCGCTCCGCGGCCGTTTTCTTTTCGGCCTCGGACAGCGCCTGCTTGAGGGTCGCCACCTCAGTCGTGCCCCCTATAATAAGCAGTGCAATCCTGTTATTTTTTGCAATCATGCCTCTCTATAAGGTATTTCTTACCTTCTTTCTCCTCGAGCCGCCGCTTGGCAAGGCCGAGCTCTTGCTCGGTCTGCTCGAGGTCCTATTTCAGGATACCCACCTCCGCAGTCAGTGCGGCGGTGGATAGCAGTGAAGCCTGCACACGCATATTGACTCTTTATTGTTAGACTCCTGCGAAACTTACTAGATCCTCTATTCGGCTTTTCTTTTCGAACGCCAAACAGAGCATCAGGGGCTACTGTCTATGCGGTACTATTTTTACATATTTTTACTTACCTCGAAGCCTGTTAGAAGGCTAGCGCAAGCTTCAGTCAGTCCGCTCTTGGCGGACTGAACCTTCTGGATCACCGTACTCATAATAGTACGGTGTCCCTCGTTGATGGAGACGCCGTCAAGCACCTCCAGCAGATTGTCCGGCACCTCCGGTTGGACGGAGGCCGCCGGCTCAGAAGGCTTGCTCCTCTTGGAAGGAGTTCACCTACCGCGGTTCGGAACTGTGGAAGATTCCGGCGCGGTGTCCGGCACAAAGCCGGACTTGGAGCCCTGGGGGGTCTTGTCGCCTTTACTCCTGGGGTCCGGGAGGTCGCCTTGCGGCTCCTCCAGGACCACCTCCTCCTGCCCCGGAGCTCGTTGCGATGCCACTTTGGCGTCGTCCGCAGTGCGGGGGGAGACAGCGGGCGGAACTAAGTTCACGTCCGATGAATCCAGGGAGCCGCTCGACGACTCGTTGAGTTCGGTCCGGGGTGGGCTGCATAATTATGTTCGACATTAGGGAAAGCTGTGCAACAAAGGAACATCATGAGTTATTCTGATATCTGAGCTTACGATTTCACCGGACGCTTGGCCCTATTTGGCCACTCCTCTTTGCCCTCTACGGCGTTGGGGGCGTAGTCCGGCGGAGGGGTCTTCCTTTTCCTAGACCCCTCGGCCTCCCCCGTTGGGGCGGCCTTCCTCTTCTCTTCTCCCCCCGCTGGGGGGAGAGGTTTCTTCTTCCTCCTCCTCGTCTTCACGGGAGGAGTGCATCTCGGACTCGTCGGACGACGAGTCCGACACCACCATATGCCGGGAACTCTTTCGAGTCCCCGTGGCCTTCTTCTTCTTGGCCTTCTTCTCCGGCACCACATAAGGTGCCGGAACCAGCAGCTTCGCTAGTAGAGCGGGGGCTGGGTCTTCGGGTAAGGGAGTCGGACAGTTAATTGATCCGGACTTCGCTCGCCAAGCCTGTCAAAGGTAAGGGAGTTTAGATCCCGCATAGAGTCAAACTATGAAAAAACTTAACATCCTGTAAAAGGTGAAAATAGCTTACCTCGCTAGCGTGACGCTGCGAGCTGTATCCGCGGTCCTTAGAAGCGGATGTGGGAGCCTCGGCGCCTTTGGTTAGCGCCTTCCAGACATCTTCATACGTCGTGTCGAAGAGCCTGTTAAGGGTTTGGTGCTGTGCCGGGTTGAACTCCCATAGATTAAAGCCCCGTTATTGACACGGGAGGATCCGGCGGACGAGCATAACCTGGACTACATTGACAAGCTTGATCGGCTTGTTCACCAGGGACTGGATGCATGTTTGCAATCCGGTCACCTCTTTTTCGTCACCCCACGACAGGCCCGTCTCTTTCCAGGACATAAGCCGCGTGGGGGGTCCGGATCTGAATTCAGGGGTTGCGATCCATTTTGGATCGCGCGGCTCGGTGATGTAAAACCACCACGATTGCCACCCCTTCAGGGTCTCCACGAAGGAGCCCTCGAGCCATAGGACGTTGGCCATCTTGCCTGCCATGGCGCCTCCGCACTCCGCCTGGTTGCCACGCACCACCTTGGGCTTGACGTTAAAGGTCTTGAGCCAGAGGCCAAAATGGGGGCGGATGCGGAGGAAAGCCTCGCACACGCTGATAAACGCCAAGATGTTGAGGATGAAGTTCGGGGCCAGATCGTGGAAATCCAGGCCGTAGTAAAACATGAGCCCCCGGACAAATGGGTGGAGTGGAAAACCCAGTCCGCGGAGGAAGTGGGGAAGGAATACTACCCTCTCATGGGGCCTTGGGGTGGGGAGAAGCTGCCCCTCCTCGAGAAGCCGGTGCGCGATGTCTTTGGACAAGTATCCGGCCTTCCTTAGCTTTTTGACATGGCCCTCCGTGACGGAGGAGACCATCCACTTGCCTCCCGCTCCGGACATTGCTGGAGAAGGTTGAGGTGGGAAGTGCGGGCTTGGGCGCTGGAGCTCGAGTGCGCAGGAGATGGATAGGCAAAGGAGGAAGAAGGCGTAGGTAAAAAGGTGGATCCTTATCCCCTTATATGGGCGGACGCAGTTGTGCGTCCCCACCAGCCTAGTAAAACTCGCTTGTCTCCCAAGCGCCGTGATAAATGGCGCGGTTAGGGTTACCCACGTCCGTATTGATGAGAATCCCGTAAAGGGGGTACATGATATCTGCTTTGACAAGACGTGCCAAGGAAACCGCCTCGCAAAACATGCTGAGGTGGAAAGGTAAAAATGATTCGAGTAAAGGACTTGGCCGTAGTGTGATGGCGCACTGCGGAATACGTCAGCAGATTTGATTTGTGTTTATATCATTCTTTCTATGGCAATATGTGGAAGCCTATTTTGCAGAGCCGGACACTACTCTTGGTGTTTACAATCTTCTATGAAGGACTTGCAGGAGGAACCCGCCTTGCAATGCCGAAGACAATTTGCGCACCGGACTCGTCGTCATTGAAGCCTCGTTCAGGGACTACTGAGGGAGTCCTGGATTAGGGGGTGTTCGGGTAGCCGGACTATACCTTCAGCCGGACTCCTGCACTATGAAGATACAAGATTGAAGACTTCGTCCCGTGTCCGGATGGGACTTTCTTGGCATGGAAGGCAAGCTTGGCGATGCGGATATTAAAGATCTCCTACCATTATAACCGACTTTATGTAACCCTAACCCTATCCGGTGTCTATATAAACCGGAGGGTTGTAGTCCGTAGGCAATCAACTCCATACACAACAATCATACCATAGGCTAGCTTCTAGGGTTTAGCCTCCTTGATCTCGTGGTAGATCTACTCTTGTACTACCCATATCATCAATATTAATCAACCAGGAGTAGGGTATTACCTCCATCGAGAGGGCCCGAACCTGGGTAAAACAAAGTGTTCCTTGCCTCCTGTTACCATCCGGCCTTGACGCACAGTTCAGGACCCCCTACCCGAGATCCGCCGGTTTTGACACCGACTGGGGGCAACTAGTACAAGTTATCCTGACAAAAGGTGGTCTTCGCCTACCAAAGGCTTAGGTGGTGTCGCCATCGTGGGCTCCGTGATGACCTCCGTCCTGCCGTCCTGCTGGTCTTGGTCTCGTTGCACCGATATGGAAAACTTTGCCTGATGCCTCGGGACTCCTCGCCTGTGCCTGCCTCTTCAGCACCAAAGAGGCAACTGGTACTTTGCACCCACTGGCGCTCGCCTGGCCTTGGTCATCATGGCTCACGTCACGAAAACCTCACGAGGTGCCCCTCGCGTTGATCTCTCTTCTCCTTGTGAGCCAGCCTAGTGAGGCCGCCCCTGAGGAGGTATCGTGTAGTCCACCTCACGAGGCTTGGCCCCTCGCGAGGGTCTTGAGTGTTTCCTGATGAAGATGGGCCGTACCAGGGCGCTGGTGGATCCACGCCCTGGGCCACAGGAAGGCAAGTCTGGGTACCCCCATTCCCAGAATGCCAACAGTAGCCCCCGGGCCCAAGGCACGCTCGTACTTGGATTTGAGGCGAATCCAAGGGGCGATTATGGAGTGTCGCGGGCCCTAACAGCCTACGGCCTTGATTGACGCATGGCGATTGACAGGATGTGGGCGTCTCCGCTTCCCCACGCTGCCTCGGCAACTGCCTAACTTGACGAGTCCCTGTTGCATGCAGAAAAATGTCATCATTACCTTATATTGTGGAGGCCGGCAGTTGGCCTCCTCCTGGCTATAAATGGGACGGGGGCAGAGTCACCGTCACCCATCTCTTCCTCCACTCCTCCTGCGTCTTCTTCTTATTCCTTGGCGCAACACCTATGGCGCCAGTGAAGAGGTTCTCAGCCGCCGAGAAGGGGAAAGCTCGCCAGGAGGGGCCTGGCTCGCCACCGCCTAAGAGGGGGCACGGCCTCCCGCGCAAGCATGTCGCAGCCCCCGCTGCGGTCCCTCGTGGGCGCGGGCGAACTCCTTCGGCGTCCGGTGCTGTCCTTGGCGGCCGCAACAGTGCTTCTTGGCGAGGCGGGAGTCGCTTAGGTCGGGACAGCCCCGTCAATGAGGGGAGAAGTGCCATAGTCGCCCAGCCTCCCCGGCCGCGCTTCCACTCAACGGAGGAGCTGCCGGAGTTTGTCGTGTGGTCGGAGAACCCGGCCGACACTTGGCTTAAACTTCCGCGCTCCCTCGTTGACGAACTGCCGGCCCCAGGTCCCGGTGGCCTCTGGCTGCAGGCCGACGGCTGCTGTAGCAAGGCTTCATGGGTCGCGGTGGAGATCTCCGTTGTGGGGAACGTAGCCCTGACCCGTTGCTGGAAAACATTTGCCCCCGCGCGTGGCCTGTGGACGCGGTGCACCCTCCATTTCAATTACGACGGTGTAGCGACCCTCTTCATGAGGGTGTTCGAGGAAGACGGTCGCCGTGCCGGATGCTGCCCTGAAGATGACGACGATGGTGGCGAGGTGCTTGGTCTTGGCGATGGCCGCGACAAGCATGAGGGTGACCTTGCCCCCAGCGGCGGCTGTGGTCCGCCCAGCAATGGCAGCTCCTCCTTCGGCGAAATCTCCAGCAGCGGCGGCTACGACCAGCCGCCACGCCGCCGGGTTCGCTTCGAGGACGGTGGTAGGTCATCCCGTCATCGCACCCCGGTGAAGCGCGAGGAGGGCTCTGGCTGAGTCCAAGGGGCTGATCCTCACGAGCAGCTGCGTCGCAGGAGCCGCTTTCGCTTATCCTCTCCTTTCCTTTCCCCTGCATTGTCAGACACGAATATGGGGCCCTGCAAGGGTGTGTAATGAACCATGGTGCTTATGTTGCTTTTGTAGTGTGGTTATTGCTTCCGGGTTGTGTTGTGAGATCTATGCCTTATATGGGTGTAGAGGGGTAACTTAGCTCGATGCATCTGGGTAGCTTTGGCCTCATGAGGGCGCACGTCTCTAGGCACCTGGTGGGGCTTCCCCACTGTTGATTGAGGTGACATCGCGAAGCTGCAAAAATTCTTTAAGAAATCCTTAACCCTTCCTGCACGAGGCCTTAGGTATGGGCTGGTTATGGAAAAACGCATCGCGTCGCGGTACCTATGGGGCACAAACTAAAAGAGGATGCGACGGTCACAAGCTCAGATGAGAACGCCTCACAGAGACCAGGGGAGTGCGCACACGCATACTACCTATCCAGCCCCCCTCGCGGGGCGTGCGAGGGAGAACGTCGGGCAACTGCCGCCATCCCTGGCGAAAAACAAAGAATCGAGGGAAGAAACGGAAAGAAGAGGGGGTTAAACCAAACCATCGAGAAACACTAGAACTCCAAATTTCATTAAAGGAAAAGAGGTAAGCCAACTACAGAAAGAAAATGAACAGCTGCGTCCGGCACCTAGTCTAGTCTTCTCACCGGCGCGGAGCTAATTGCTGCCACTAGGACATGGGAGGGAGCCCTCGAGGCCCGAGGGCGGCACTCCGGAGACTCCGGGGCGTGTACAGCCCCACTCATTATTACGTGAGAGTGTCACGAGCGGAGACCTACACAGGCACTAGGCCTTGCTTCATGGGTAGAATTTCCGGAGGTGCTGGATGTTCCAGGCGTTCTGGATGGGGATGCCGTCCTACGTCTCCAGGCGCACGGCGCCAGGCCAGGAGACGCGGGCAATCCTAAACGGGCCCTCCCAGTTGGGTGAGAGCCTATGCAGCCCTTCCCTGTAAAGCACCCGCCTCAGGACGAGATCGCCCACCTCGAGCGTCCTGGAATGGACGCTGCGACAGTGGTACCATCGTAGCGCCTGCTGGTAACTTACCGCTTGGATCGAGGCTTCGCAGCAGCGTTCCTCCCCTGCACAAGGTCCATCCCCCGCATGGCGTCCTGCTGCGTCTCATCAAATGCCAGGACCCGCGCGGAGCGATGCCTGACCTCGTGAGGGAGAACCGCTTCTGCTCTGTAGCCGAGGAAGAACGGGGTCTCGCCTATTGGCTTGGTGGTAGTGGTGCGGTTGGACCACAGCACGGACTCGAGCTCGTCGTGCCAGCCCCTGTAGCAGGCTTCGAGCTTCTTCTTGAAGGTCCGGGTCTTGAGGCCTCTCAAGAGCTCGGCATTGGCGTGCTCAGCTTGGTCATTGCTCCCAGGGTGCGCCACCGAAGCGTAGCAAATTTGCGTTCCAAGGTTAGCACAATAGGTCTTGAAGATATTGCTAGTGAACTGCGAGCCGTTGTCGGTGATGATGCGGTTAGGGACCCCAAACCGGCTCACGAGGCCCGTGCTGAACTTAACTACTAACCCGGCCAGGATGGTGCGGACGGCTTCCACCTCTGCCCATTTGGTGAACTTGTTGATGGCGACATAGAGGTAACGGTAGCCCCTAGGCGCTCGCAGGAACGGACCCAGGATGTCCAGCCCCCAGACCGTGAATGGCCACGAGAGCGGGATAGTCTGTAGGCCCTGGGCTGGCTGGTGGATTTGCTTGGCATGGAACTGGCAGGCCTCACAGGACCTTACCAGCTCGGTCACGTCGTTGAGTGTCGTGGGCCAGTAGAACCCGCTGCGGAACGCCTTGCCAACCAGGGTACATGACGAGGAGTGATGCCCGCAGTCTCCATCGTGTATGTCAGTCAGCAGCTCGTTCCCCTGCTCCCTGGAGATGCATTGCAAGTAAACATCATTTGGTTGTTTTCTGTACAGGTCACCGCCTTGGATGCAGTATGTTGTAGCCTGCCGGGCCACACGCTCCGCGTCCTCCTCCTTCCCCGGCAGCGTCCCATGCACCAAATATGCCTTGAACTCCTCGGTCCAGCACCCCTCCTGAGGCTCGAGCGCCAGGAGTAGACGTGCTCCTGAGGTCGGACCGCAAGCGGGGGCTCCCGAGGCTCGTGGCTGGGGGGAGTTCCTCTCGAGATGATGTAGTCTCTGAAGCCGCAGGGGTCGCCGAAGGCTTGAAGAGTTAATCTTCGAACACACCGGGTTCTTGGGTTAGACGCCTTGACGCCCTCTTAGTGATTTCGTCGGCCTCCTTGTTGGTGCCGCGTGGCACATGATGTAGCTCTAGGCCTAGGAATTGCTTCTCCATCTTGCGCACTTCCGCGAGGGTATGCCTCCATATGCTCGTTCCTTGGTTCGTACACTTTGTTGGAGAGGTTGACGAGGAGCTACGAGTCACCCTTGATGGTGAGACGCTTCACCCTCAAGGCAGAGGCGGCCTTGAGGCCAACGATCAACCCTTCGTAATCCGCGATGTTGTTGGAGACCTTCTCACCCTACTGGAAGAAGAGCTACATCGCATAATATAGCTTGTCTTGCGTGAGCGAGATGAGCACAATGCCAACCCCCGCACCTTGTCGTGCGAAAACGCCATAGAAGTACATGACCCAGCCATCCGGTGCTTCATTTCTCGGTGAGAGGGATCAGCTCTCGCCCGCTTCGGGCTCCAGCGCATCGATCCATTCTACAACAAAGTCGGCAAGCGCAGATCCCTTGATAACCCTAGTCGTGTTGAACCCCAACTGAAATGCTTGCAGTTCAATGTTCCATTCAGCGAATCTCCCCGCGGCATTGGGGCTCCGGAGCACCCTCTCTAGGGGGTAGGCTGAGACGACCTTAATTGGGTGGCCTTGGAAATAATGGCGTAGCTTGCGTGAGGCCACTAGGAGCACGAGTAAGATCTTTTGCGGCATTGGGTACCATGCTCCCACGTCCTGTAGCACGGTGCTGACAAAGTATGTCGGGTGCTCAACAAGGGCAGGAGCATCAATGGAGCCTGTGTCCTCTGGAGGTTGTGGTACCTCCTGAGGTGGGGGGCCTCAGGAGCCTGGTCGCCCGTTGAGGCCTCCGCAGGCCCTTGAACGCCATCTTGTGGGGTGTGATCGTCTATGGGCATCGTCTTGGCCTTAGCAGTGCCGTCTCGTGACTGCACCATTCCAGCTGAGGGAGCGGCATTGCGCTATGGGTTCTTGGCCCGGCGCTCATCCCGAACTGCCACAAATGCCGCACTGGCGGAGTGAGCCATAGCGGCCAAATAGAGCACCAGAGGCTCGAGGGGGCAAGGTCCCACCATCACCGATGAGCTGGTTAGGTATCTCTTGAGGTCTTGAAACGCCAAATCTGCCTCTGGGGTCCATTCGAACTAGCCCTTCTTCTTCATCAGCTTGAAGAACGGCAGGGCACGCTCCCCCAGCTTAGAGATGAAGCGCCCCAGCGAGGTCACGCAGCCTGAAAGCTTTCTGCATTTCCCTGAGAGTTTTTGGTGGGCTCATGTCTTCTATTGCCTTGACCTTATCGGGGTTAGCCACGACCCCCCTGTGAGACACAAGGAAACCCAGTAGTTTACCGAAGGGGACATCGAACACGCACTTCTCCGGGTTGAGCCACAAATCCACCTAACGCAGGCTAGCGAAGGTCTCGTCCAAGTCCTGAATCAGGGTTCTCGCCTCCTGAGATTTTACCAATATGTCATCGACGTAGGCTTCAGCGTTTCTCCCGAGCTGCTGACCCAGGGCGATGTGCATCAGCCGCTGGAAGGTCGCCCCAGCGTTGCATGATACGTCTCCAACGTATCTATAATTTTTGATTGTTCCATGCTATATTATATTCTGTTTTGGACATTATTGGGCTTTATTATACACTTCAATATTATTTTTGGGACTAACCTATTAACCAGAGGCCCAGCCTAGAATTGATGTTTTTTGCCTATTTGAGGGTTTTGCATAAAAAGAATATCAAACGGAGTCCAAACGGAATGAAACCTTCGGGAGCGTGATTTTCGGAACGAACATGATCCAGGGGACTTGGACCCTACGTCAAGACATCCACCAAGAGGCCACGAGGTAGGGGCATGCCTACACCCCTGGGCGCGCCCTCCACCCTCGTGGGCCCCCTGTTGCTCCACCGATGTACTCCTTCCTCCTATATATACCTACGTACCCCCAAACAACCAGATACGGACCCAAAACCCTAATTCCACCACCGTAACTTTCTGTATCCACGAGAACCCATCTTTGGGCCTTTTCCGGAGCTCCGCCGGAGGGGGCATCGATCACGGAGGGCTTCTACATCAACACCATAGCCTCTCCGATGATGTGTGAGTAGTTTACCTCAGACCTACGGTTCCATAGTTATTAGCTAGATGGCTTCTTCTCTCTTTTTGGATCTCAATACAAAGTTCTCCCCCTCTCTTGTGGAGATCTATTCGATGTAATCTTCTTTTGCGCTGTGTTTGTTGAGACCGATGAATTGTGGGTTTATGATCAAGTTTATCTATGAACAATATTTGTATCTTCTCTGAATTCTTTTATGTATGATTGGTTATCTTTGCAAGTCTCTTCGAATTATCAGTTTGGTTTTCCCTACTAGATTGATCTTTCTTGCAATGGGAGAAGTGCTTAGCTTTGGGTTCAATCTTGCGGTGTCCTTTCCCAGTGACAGTAGGGGCACCAAGGCACATATTGTATTGTTTCCATCGAGGATAACAAGATGGAGTTTATTTCATATTGCATGAGATTATCCCTCTACATCATGTCATCTTGCTTAAAGCGTTACTCTATTCTTATGAACTTAATACTCTATATGCATGCTGGATATCGGTCGATGTGTGGAGTAATAGTAGTAGATGCAGGCAGGAGTTGGACTACTTGTCTCGGACGTGATGCCTATATACATGATCATACCTAGATATTCTCATAACTATGCTCAATTCTGTCAATTTTCCAACAGTAATTTGTTTACCCACTGTGAATACTTATGCTCTTGAGAGAAGCCACTAGTGAAACCTATGGCCCCTGGGTCTATCTTCCATCATATTAATCTTCCAATACTTAATTATTTTTATTGCCTTTTATTTTACTTTGCATCTTTATCATAAAAATACCAAAAATATTATCTTATCATATCTATCATATCTCACTCTCGTAAGTGACCGTGTAGGGATTGACAACCCCTTATCGCGTTGGTTGCGAGGATTTATTTGTTTGTGTAGGTGCGAGGGACTCGTGTGTGTCCTCCTACTGGATTGATACATTGGTTCTCAAAAACTGAGGGAAATACTTATGCTACTTTGCTGCATCACCCTTTCCTCTTCAAGGGAAAACCAATGCAAGTGCTTAAGAGGTAGCAAGAAGGATTTCTAGCGCCGTTGTCGGGGAGGTCTATGCAAAATTCAACACACCAAGTACCCATCACAAACCCTTATCTCCCGCATTACATTATTTTCCATTTGCCTCTCGTTTTCCTCTCCCCCACTTCACCCTTGCCGTTTTATTCACCCTTCTTATGTTTGTCTTTTTGTTTGCTTTTATGTCTTACTTGGATCGTTTGCTCGTTTGGTTGGAATAGTTGTTTATTTATTACTAAACAGAGAACCTAAGATCTATGGATCCTCATCCACTTGCTAATCTTTTTGAGCGATCCAATTATGATGAACCAATTGCTAGTGAGATTTGTGCACCAGATTATCTTTATGAGGTTTTGCTTGAAATTCGTGAATCTGAAAAGTGTGATGAATTACTTTATGAAGCGATGCACGATAGATCTTTGAATAAAAAGCATGATTGAAATGATTTTATTATAAATTCTATTTAGGTAAATTGTGCTAATAATATGCAAGACCCTAAGCTTGGGGATGCTAGTTTTGCTATGTCCTCTACTTGTTGCAATGATCATGATTGGGGTGATTCTTCTTATGATCTTGAAAATTTATTTAAGCCCCATGATCAATATGAGATTGTTAATATTGTTTGCAATATTATTGAAAGTGGGTTTGGAAGAGTGTTAACCTTAGATCCCACTATTTTTGAAGAGTATCAACTTTTCATGCATGTGGATCATGTTGAAAATATTTTATGTGATAGCTATTTTGTTGAATTTTCTTATGATCCTACATGTAATTATTATGAGAGAGGAAAATATGGTGGTAGAAATTTTCATGTTACTAAATTACCTCTCGTTATGTTGAGATTGGTATTGTTTCTTTCCGCTTCCTTGCATATGCTAGTTTTTGCTTGCCTTGATAATTTGTTTACCTATAAGATGCCTATGCATAGGAAGTATGTTAGACTTAGATGAATTTGTCACGTGTTTTATGATGCTCTCTTTGTGCTTCAATTCTTGTCTTTAATGTGAGCATCATAGAAATATTATGCCTAGCTATAAGGCTTTAAAGAAAAGCGCTTGTTGGGAGACAACCCAATATTTTTTCCTCGCTGTTATTTAATAAATAATTTATCTAGCCTCTGTTTTGTTTGTGTTTTTGTGTTTAATTAGTGTTTGTGCCAAGTAGAACCGTTGGGAAGACTTGGGGGAAGTCTTTTTAATCTTTCTGTAAAAAACAGAAACTTTAGCGCTCACGAGAACTGCTTCCATTTTTATTTGGAAAGCTCTATTTAGTTAATTCTTCTTGGAGATGATTAATAGATAAATTACTCACGTCCAGAAATTTATTTTAGAATTTTTGGAGTTCCAGATCTTGCGTTAGCTACAGATTACTACAGACTGTTCTGTTTTTGACAGATTCTGCTTTTCGTGTGTTGTTTGCTTATTTTGATGAATCTATGGCTAGTAAAATAGTTTATAAACCATAGATAAGTTGGAATACGGTAGGATTAACAACAATATAAATAGAGAACGAGTTCATTACAGTACCTTGAAGTGGTGTTTTGTTTTCTTTCGCTAACGGAGCTCACGAGATTTTCTACTTTAAGTTTTGTGTTGTGAAGTTTTCAAGTTTTGGGTGAAAGATTTGATGGATTATGGAACAAGGAGTGGCAAGAGCCTAAGCTTGGGGATGCCCATGGCACCCCAAGATAATCTAAGGACACCTAAAATCCAAATCTTGGGGATGCCCCGGAAGGCATCCCCTCTCTCGTCTACTTCCATCGGTAACTTTACTTGGAGCTATATTTTTATTTCCCACATGATATGTGTTTCACTTATATCTTTTAAGTTATATAGTTTTTGCTCTAGTGCTTCACTTATATATTTTAGAGCACGTCTGTGGATTTTTTTTATAGAAACTATTGTTCTCTCATGCCTCACTTAGATTATTTTGAGAGTCCTACAAAACAGCATGGCAATTTGCTTTAATTATGTTAGGCATTCAAGATTAATAATAAAAAAATCTTATGAGTGTGCTGAATACTATGAGAAGTTTGATACTTGATAATTGTTTTGAGATATCGAGATGGTAATATTAGAGTCATGCTAGTTGAGTAGTTTTCAATTTGACAAAATACTTGTGTTAAAGTTTGTGATTCTCGTAGCATGCATGTATGGTGAACCGTTATGTGATGAAGTCGGAGCATGATTTATTTATTGATTGTCTTCCTTATGAGTGGCGGTCGGGGACGAGCGATGGTCTTTTCCTACCAATCTATCCCCCTAGGAGCATGCGCGTTATACTTTTCTTTGATAACTTGTAGACTTTTGCAATAAGTATATGAGTTCTTTATGACTAAGGTCGAGTCCATTGATCATACGCACTTTTCTTCCTTCCACCATTGCTAGCCTCTCTAATACCGCGCACCTTTCGCTGGTATCATATACCCACCATATACCTTCCTCAGATACCTACCTATCATGGCATTTCCATAGCCATTCTGAGATATATTGCCATGCAACTTTCCACCGTTCCGTTTACTATGACACGCTCCATCATTGTCATATTGCTTTGCATGATCATGTAGTTGACATTGTATTTGTGGCAAAGACATCGTTCATAATTCTTTCATACATGTCACTCTTGATTCATTGCATATCCCGGTACACCACCGAAGGCAATCACATAGAGTCATATTTTGTTCTAAGTATTGAGTTGTAAGTAAATAAAAGTGTGATGATCATCATTTTTAGAGCATTGTCCCAAGTGAGGAAATGATGATGGAGACTATGATTCCCCCACAAGTCGGGATGAGACTCCGGACGAAAAATAAAAAAAAGAGGCCAAAGAAGCCCAAATAATAAAAAGAGGCTATAAGAAAAAGGCCCAAATAAAAAATATGAGAGAAAAAGAGAGAAGGGACAATGCTACTATCCTGTTACCACACTTATGCTTCAAAGTAGCACCATGATCTTCATAATAGAGAGTCTCCTATGTTATCACTTTCGTATGCTAGTGGGAATTTTTCATTATAGAACTTGGCTTGTATATTCCAATCATGGGCTTCGTCAAAATGCCCTAGGTCTTCATGAGCAAGCGAGTTGGATGCACACCCACTTAGTTCCTTTTGTTGAGCTTTCATATACTTATAGCTCTAGTGCGTCTGTTGCATGGCAATCCCTACTCACTCACATTGATATCTATTGATGGGCATCTCCGTAGCCCGTTGATACGCCTAGTTGATGTGAGACTATCTTCCCCCTTTTTTGTCTCCTCCACAACAACCATTCTATTCCACCTAAAGTGCTATGTCCATGGCTCATGCTCATGTATTGCGTGAAGATTGAAAAAGTTTGAGAACACCAAAAGTACGAAACAATTGCTTGGCTTGTCATCGGGGTTGTGCATGATTTAAATACTTTGTGTGGTGAAGATAGAGCATAGCCAGACTATATGATTTTGTAGGGATAACTTTCTTTGGCCATGTTATTTTGAAGAGACATAATTGCTTAGTTAGTATGCTTGAAGTATTATTATTTCTATGTCAATATTGAACTTTTCTCTTCAATCTTTCGGACCTGAATATTCATACCACAATTAAGAAGAATTACATTGAAATTATGCCAAGTAGCATTCCACATCAAAAATCCTGTTTTTATCATTTACCTACTCGAGGACGAGCAGGAATTAAGCTTGGGGATGCTTGATACATCTCCAACGTATCTATAATTTTTGATTGTTCCATGCTAAATTATATTCTGTTTTGGGCATTATTGGGCTTTATTATACACTTTTATATTATTTTTGGGACTAACCTATTAACCGGAGGCCCAGCCTAGAATTGTTGTTTTTTCCCTATTCTAGGGTTTCGCAGAAAAAGAATATCAAATGGAGTCCAAACGGAATGAAACCTTCGGGAACGGGATTTTCGGAACGAACATGATCCAGAGGACATGGACCTACATCAAGACATCAACCAGGAGGCCACGAGGTAGGGGCGCGCCTACCCCCTGGGCGCGCCCTCCACCCTCGTGGGCCCCCTGTTGCTCCACCGACGTACTCCTTCCTCATATATATACCTACGTACCCCCAAACTACCAGATACGGAGCCAAAACCCTAATTCCACCGTCGTAACTTTCTGTATCCACGAGATCCCATCTTGGGGCCTTTCCAGAGCTCCGCCGGAGGGGCATCGATCACGGAGGGCTTCTACATCAACACCATAGCCTCTCCGATGAAGTGTGAGTAGTTTACCTCAGACCTACGGGTCCATAGTTATTAGCTAGATGGCTTCTTCTCTCTTTTTGGATCTCAATATGTAGCACCCACGATGCGGCTATATCTCCCACGTGTCGGA
The DNA here is from genome assembly GCF_056163025.1 of Triticum urartu. NCBI lineage: Eukaryota > Viridiplantae > Streptophyta > Magnoliopsida > Poales > Poaceae > Triticum > Triticum urartu. The sequence continues at coordinate 309,668,817 of NC_141878.1, forward strand.
GCACGACTTAGAGGAATAACCGCATAGTAGGCATGTCACAAGAGGGGTAATCTTTACACATCCCATGTACTGAATAAGAAAGGGATAAAGAGTTGGCTTACAATCGCCACTTCACACAATACATGAATATAGCATTACATCATCCATATACAATCAAGGTCCGACTACGGAACCAAACAAAAAAACACAACCCCTAATGCAAAAGATGATCAAAAGGAAAACTAAACAACACAACAAACAAGATCTTCATCGCGCTCCCACTTGATCTCATCGGCGTCATCTGCACTGGTATCATCGGCACCTGCAACTGTTTGGAAGTATCTGTGAGCCACGAAGACTCAGCAATCTCACACCCGCGAGATCAAGGCTATTTAAGCTTATGGGTAGGGAAGGTAGTGAGGTGGAGCTACAGCAAGCACTAGCATATATGGTGGCTAACTTATGCAAATGAGAGCGAGAAGAGAAGCAAATCACGGTCGTGAACTAGAAGTGATCAAGAAGTGATCCTGAGACTACTTACGTTCAAGCATAACACAAGAACCGTGTTCACTTCCCGGACTCTGCCGGAAAGAGACCATCACGGCTACACACGCGGTTGATGCATTTTAATTAAAATCAAGTGTCAACTTCTCTACAACCGGACATTAACAAATTCTCATCTGCCCATAACTACGGGCACGGCTTTCGAAAGTTCAAAACCCTGTAGGGGTGTCCCAACTTAGCCCATCACAAGCTCTCATGGTCAACGAAGGATATTCCTTCTCCCAGGAAGACCCGATCAGACTCGGAATCCCGGTTACAAGATATTTCGACAATGGTAAAACAAGACCAGCAAGACCACCCGCCATGCCGACAAATCCCGATAGGAGCTGCACATATCTCGTTCTCAGGGCACACCGGATAAGCTAAGCATACAGGAGCCGACGTAACCCAAGTTGCCAAGGGATGTCCCTGCACGGTGCTCTAGTTTGGACCAACACTCAGAGGAGCACTGGCCCGAGGCTTTAAATAAAGATGACCCTTGAGTCTGCAGAACCCAAGGGAAAAAGGCTTAGGTGGCAAAAGGTAAAACCAAGGTTGTGCCTTGCTGGAGGAGTTTTATTCAAGGCGAACTGTCAAGGGGTTCCCATTATAATCCAACCGCGTAAGGAACGCAAAATCAAGGAACATAACACCGGTATGACGGAAACTAGGGCGGCAAGAGTGGAACAAAACACCAGGCATAAGGCCGAGCCTTCCACCCTTTACCAAGTGTATAGATGCATTAATTTAAATAAGAGATATTGTGATATCCCAACAAATATCCATGTTCCAACATGGAACAAACTTCATCTTCACCTGCAACTATCAATGCTATAAGAGGGGCTGAGCAAAGCGGTAACATAGCCAAACAATGGTTTGCTAGGACAATGTGGGTTAGAGGTTTGACATGGCAATATGGGAGGCATGATATAGCAAGTGGTAGGTATCGCAACATAGCAAAAGAGCATGCAACTAGCAAGCAAAGATAGAAGTGATTTCGAGGGTATGGTCATCTTGCCTGCAAAGTTCTCCGAGTTGACGAAAGCTGGAACCTCGAAAGCATACTCAACGGGTTCCTGGATCACTTAATCGCCTCCCGGCTCTACCCAATGCAAGAACACAAGCAAAGGAAACCACAATCAACCACGGTGCACTACGCAAGCAACATGATGCAAAACCTAACATGATATGCGGGAAGTGATATGCAATGCATATGCGTGCTTCGGAAGGAAAAGATTGAAACAGGCCTCAACTTGGCAAACCAAGAGAGGCGCTGGAAAGATGTGTTGATTTCGGTCGAAATTGATATAAAGATCACCAGAATCGGATGCACGGTTTGCAAATGGCAAGCAAAACAATAATGGCACTATTCTGCGATTAACAGCATGATGCCATCTAGAATGCAACAGAAACAAAGTTACTGCACTCCAACATAGCAACAAAGCACACGGCAGTGATCTACTCAAGATGCTTGACAAAAGATGAACACTGAGCTATGGCTAAATCACACAAGAGCAGGTTCAAACATGCATGGCAAAAGTGCAAAAGATAACAACATCACAGACTTAGTGAAAACAACAACATGACAGGAATTAACATCAGGTAGCAATGTTTAGAGCAAGATAACAACATGCTACAGGATCAGATCATAGCAATACAAGGCATGGCATGAATCTACTCAAAGAATATAACAAAAGTCCCTTACTAACCATAAGCCAAAAAGGATCATAAGATAAGATGGCACCCATGTAAACATAGCAAGTTTCGTTAACAGATTCAGACTTAGCAGAAAACTAGACATGGCATAAACAGAATTATGAAGGCATGTTTGTGAGCTCGAAGCACTCAGCACAAGGCATTGCATGACAAACTAATCATACTCCCAGCAAGAAGACATGATCAAGAAGCTAACCATGGCAAGAACAATCTCATAGCATGCATGGATCAACTACAACAACCTTGGCAAAATTGATTAACACGTAAACAATCTGCCAGGAACATTTTATAGAAAAAGTAGAGCAAGATTGAGTCATGCTAGGGTACTCCATAAATGCAAACAAGGGCATGGATGGATATAGCATAACAATATCTCAAAATCATCCTTACTGAACATGCTCAAAAGAGGCATGGATCACTCTGTAGCAACATGAATACATGGCATAAAAATAACAGCAGGAAAAGGACTTGGTGAAATCCCGAGATCCTGAAATCAGCAACATCACGAGAGCTACTTTGCATGGTTGTGCTAGTCACCACATTGATCACAAAAATACATGGCATACACCGCTGTAAAGATGTCATGGCATAGACCTCATGTAGACCTCATGCTCATATGCAGCACACAATAATCATGGCAAAAATGACAAATGCTCATAAACTGATAAGAATCAGGAACTAACATTTTATAGCACTCTTGCAACAGCAATTAGGGCATCAAGATGGACTCAAACAAGCATGGTGCAATGGAACAAAATGAAGAGGACATCCAGATGAACATTTTGATATATCATGCATGCAAAACGGAGCAACGGTGATGAAGTTATGATGCGATGAACATGGCCTGAAAATATGAGGGGGAAAAGGACTTAGTGGATTTTCACCTCACGAAAAAGTCAACGGGACGAGAAGAACCCGGGACGGAGCGGATCGGGATGCGAGGAGGCCGTTTGGTTGGTGGACCGGGTGGATCTGGTCCACTCTCTGCGGATCCGGCCGGAGAAAAACTCCGGCGAGCTCGAGGCCGGCGACGAGGGGGGCGCGAGGCCTCCGGCGAAGAATGTCAGTGGCGAGGCGGGCGCCGTGTGGCGAAGGACGGCGAGGCGGCGGTGGTGGGAGCTGCTCCGCGGGGTGCAGACGGCGAGCGCGGGCGGCTTGCTCGCGGTGGCCGGAGCTCGAGGTCATGGCGCATGCGGCGAAGCGGCGGGATGAGGCGGCGCAAGGAGAAGCGGGCGGCGGGCGGCGGCGCGCGTGCGGTGGAGGCAGCAGCGAGGCGAGGGGCGGCGCAGAGCGAACGGCGGTGGGGATCCGGCAGGTTGTTCGCCGGCGGCGAGCGGCTGGATGATCCGGCGAAGGCGGCACAAAGTCCAGCCAGGCAGCGCAAAATCCTGGCTGCTCGGGCCGATCGGGCCCGCCGCAGCCCGGAGCGGGCCGGAGATGGGCTCCGCGGGCCCGTCGGCGAAGTGGGGCACGGGATGACACGTGGCGCGGCGGGGTTGGACGCGGGGGCGGTTGGAGCTGATGTGGCGGCTCACGATTGGCCGGGGTGATGTGGCCGGACGCGGCGTACATGTCCGGCGCGGTGCGGACGCGTCCGGCGACACGGAGGGAGCGAGGCTAGGGTTTCATCTGCGCGAAATTTTTGGAGGGGATCACATATATATAGGTAGAGGGAGCTAGGAGAGTCCAAATGAGGTGCGGTTTTCCGCCACGCGATTGTTATTGAACGACCGAGAGGATGGAGGGGGTTTGGATGGGTTTTGGGACACTTTGGAGGGGTGTTGGGATGCAACACACACGAGGCCTTTATGGTTCCCCGGTTAACCGTTGGAGTATCAAACGGACTCCAAATGGCACGAAACTTGACAGGCAGTCTACCGGTGTTGTACCAAGGCCGCTTGGGAAATCTCGGTCCAATCCGAGAACGTTTAACACCCGCACACGAAAAGAGGCAAAAGGGGGTCGCCGGAGGACATAGGAGTGTCGGATTGAGAAACGGACAACAGGGAAAATGCTCGGATGCATGAAACAAACACGTATGCAAATGCGATGGACGTGATGATATGATATGACATGCATGACACGCAAGCAAATGACAAGGCAACAACAGCGAATAACTGAAAGACACCTGGCGCAACGGTCTTGGGGCGTTACACAATACAAAGTTCTCTCCCTCTCTTGTGGATATCTATTGTATGTAATCTTCTTTTGTGGTGTGTTTGTTGAGTGCGATGAATTGTGGGTTTATGATCAAGTTTATCTATGAAAAATATTTGAATCTTCTCTGAATTCTTTTATGTATGATTGGTTATCTTTGCAAGTCTTTTTGAATTATCAGTTTGGTTTGGCCTACTATATTGATCTTTCTTGCAATGGGAGAAGTGCTTAGCTTTGGGTTCAATCTTGCGGTGTCCTTTCCCAGTGACGGTAGGGGCAGCAAGGCATGTATTGTATTGTTGCCAACGAGGATAACAAGATGGGGTTTATTTCATATTGCATGAGTTTATCCCTCTACATCATGTCATCTTGCTTAAAGTGTTACTCCGTTTTCTTGAACTTAGTACTCTAGATTCAAGCTGGATAGAGGTCGATGTGTGGAGTAATAGTAGTAGATGCAGGCAGGAGTCGGTCTACTTGTCTCGGACGTGATGCCTATATACATGATCATACCTAGATTTTCTCATAACTATGCTCAATTCTGTCAATTTCTCAACAGTAATTTGTTTACCCATCATGAATACTTATGCTCTTGAGAGAAGCCACTAGTGAAACCTATGGCCCCCGGGTCTATCTTCCATCATATTAATCTTCCAATACTTAGTTATTTTTATTGCCCTTTATTTTACTTTGCATCTTTATCATAAAAATACCAAAAATATTATCTTATCATATCTATCAGATCTCACTCTCGTAAGTGACCGTGTAGGGATTGACAACCCCTTATCGTGTTGGTTGCGAGGATTTATTTGTTTGTGTAGGTGCGAGGGACTCGTGCGTGGCCTCCTACTGGATTGATACATTGGTTCTCAAAACCTGAGGGAAATACTTACGCTACTTTGCTGCATCACCCTTTCCTCTTCAAGGGAAAACCAACACAAGTGCTCAAGAGGTAGCATTGCGCAGTCCTAATGGCATGCAAGTGTAGCAGTACACCCCACATGGGGTCAGGAAGGAGGTCTTATCCACATCCTCCACTGCCATCTTGATCTGGTGGTAGCCCGAGAACGCGTCCAGGAAGCACAGCAGGTCGCACTCGGCGGTGGAGTCGATGATCTAGTCGATGCGTTGAAGCGGGAATGGGTTTTGGGGACAGGCCTTGTTGAGGTTGGTGAAGTCGACACACATGCATTCCTTCCAGCATTTCTTTGGCACGATGACGGGGTTCGCCAGCCACTCCGGATACCAGACCTCACAAATGACACCTGCCGCATCTAGCTTGCAAGTTTCCTGGACGATGAAGGACTGCTTTTCCAAGGACCGTCGCCGCGCCTTCTGCTTCATAGGGCCCACATTGGGGCACACCCTTAAGTGATGCTCGATTACCCCCCTTGGGACCCCTACCAGCTACTTGGGCTCCCAGGTGAATACCTCCTTGTTCGCGCGCAAGAACTTCACCAATGCCTTCTCTTGACCTTGGTCGAGGCTGGAGCCTATGTGAAGCTGGCTCCCAAGGATCCACCTTCCTCGACCGGCACTTTCTTAGTTTCGGCCGGGTCTTAACTGAATAGTTGCTTCTTCTTCGCCGACGCGGCCTCCTTAGGCCTTGGGGTGGCTTCGCCGGCCAAGTGCGCTGCCATTGCGGCTCTGAAGCTAAGCTTGAGGGCCGCTAGAGCTTCCTTGGTGTCTCTGGACATGGTGAGGAAGCCGCTGCTGCCCGGCATTTTCATGAGGTTGTAGGCCAGATGGGACGCTGCCATGAACTAAGCCAAAGCAGGGTACCTGAGGATGGCGTTTTACGGGAGGCCGATGCGGGCGATGTCGAAGTCGATGAGCTTTGTGCGGTAGTTGTCCTGGGTACCGAAGGTGACCGGGAGGTGTGTATTTCGCCCAAGGGGCTGGTGGACCCGCTGCCGACTCCGGAGAAAGGCTTGATGGGGCGGAGCCGGCCGTACGGTACATGAAGCAAGACGAAAGATTCCACAGAGAGCGCGTTGAGGCCCGCTCCACCGTCGATGAGAGTCTTGGTCATGGCGATGTTGCCAATGGTGGGCGTGCAAAGCATTGGGAGCGCACCCGAGCCAGCAGTGGTGGCGGGGTGATCCCCTGAGTCAAAGGTGAGGTCATTCTTGGGCGCCGCCCATCCCGGAGGGGCTCCCCGCTGCACAGAGGCGGTGTCGATCTAGCGGAAGAACTGCTTGGTGTGGCGGTCCGATGGCGGTGCTTGCGAGCCGCCTAGGAGAGCCGCGATGGCGACAGGCGCCGGTGCCGCAAAGCGTGCGATGAAAAGGCTACGCAGCTCCTCCCAAGAAGCCACAGAGGATCCTAGCAGGTTGAGCAGCCAGGCGCGTGGTGCGCCAGCGAGGGCCAGGGGGAACCAGTTGGCCATGACCTTGTCGTCGCCTCTAGCCTCCAGGACAGCCTCATCATATGCCAGCAGGAAGGCCGATGGATCCGACGCGCCATCGTAGCGAGGCGGCATCTCTGGCTTGAACTTGTGCAGCCACTTCACTCACCGCAAGGCGGGGTTGAAGGCCTTGAGCCCCCTGGGGCCGCCGTGGTCGCCCATCGATCATGTCGGAGGAGCAGCGTCGGCCATGGGGATAGAGCGGAGAGGTGCAGCCGGTGGAGGGGCGAAACTTCGGCGCACCCCTACCTGGTGCGCCAAATGTCGGATTACGGGTTCCGGCAAAACCCTTGAGGTTCGAACACTGGGGTGCGCACGAAGATCTCTCTCCCCCTAGCTCACACTCTCGCAACGATCTCAAAGCCTAGCTTGCCGAACCCGAGGAACAAGGGACACAAGAGTTTATACTGGTTCGGGCCACCATTGTGGTGTAATACCCTACTCCAGTGTGATGTGGTGGATTGCCTTGTATGAAGGGATGAACAAGTACAAGGGAAGAACAGTCTCCTGAGGAGAGGTGTTCTTGAGCTCGATGAGGTTGTCCATGTGTGGATGGTCTGGTTCCTCTCCAGATCTGATGAGGTTCGATCTCCCCTCTATGGTGGTGGCTGGTCCTATTTATATAGGCCCTAGTCCTCTTCCCAAATATTAGGCGGGAAGGGATCCCACAATGGCCAATTCAAAGGGGGACAACTAGTACAAGTTATCCTGACAAAAGGTGGTCTTCGCCTGCCAAAGGCTCTGGTGGTGACGCCGTCGTGGGCTCCGTGATGACCTCCGTCCTGCCGTCTTGCTGGTCTTGGTCTCGTTGCACCGATATGGAAACTTTTGCCTGGTGCCTCGGGACTCCTCGCCTGTGCTTGCCTCTTTAGAACCAAAGAGGCAACTGGTACTTGCTACCTCTTGAGCACTGCGTTGGTTTTCCCTTGAAGAGGAAAGGGTGATGCAGCAGAGCAGTGTAAGTATTTCCCTCAGTTTTTGAGAACCAAGGTATCAATCCAGTAGGAGGCCACGCACGAGTCCCTCATACCTACACAAACAAATAAACTCCTCACAACCAACGCGATAAAGTGGTTGTCAATCCCTTCACGGTCACCTACGAGAGCGAGATCTGATAGATATGACAAGATAATATTTTTGGTATTTTTATGATAAAGAGAAATAAAGATGCAAGTAAAATAAATGGCAAAGGAAATAACTAAGTATTGGAAGATTAATATGATGGAAAATAAACCTGGGGGCCATAGGTTTCACTAGAGGCTTCTCTCGAGAGCAAAAATATTATGGTGGGTGAACAAATTACTGTTGAGCAATTGACATAATTGAGCATAGTTATGAGAATATCTAGGTATGATCATGTATATAGGCATCACGTCCGAGACAAGTAGACCGACTCCTGCCTGCATCTACTACTATTACTCCACACATCGACCACTATCCAGCATGCATCTAGAGTATTAAGTTCAAGAGAACGGAGTAACGCTTTAAGCAAGATGACATGATGTAGAGGGATAAAATCATGCAATATGATAGAAACCCCATCTTTTTATCCTCGATGGCAACAATACAATACGTGCCTTGCTGCCCCTACTGTCATTGGGAAAGGACACCGCAAGATTGAACCCAAAGCTAAGCACTTCTCCCATTGCAAGAAAGATCAATCTAGTAGGCCAAACCAAAGTGATAATTCGAAGAGACTTGCAAAGATAACCAATCATACATAAAAGAATTCAGAGAAGATTCAAATATTGTTCATAAATAAACTTGATCATAAACCCACAATTCATCGGTCTCAACAAACACACCGCAAAAGAAGATTACATCGAATAGATCTCCACAAGAGAGGGGGAGAAGTTTGTATTGAGATCCAAAAAGAGAGAAGAAGCCATCTCGCTAATAACTGTGGACCCGTAGGTCTGAAGTAAACTACTCACACTTCATCAGAGAGGCTATGGTGTTGATGTAGAAGCCCTCCGTGATCGATACCCCCTCCGGCGGAGCTCCGGAAAAGGCCCCAAGATGGGATCTCGTGGATACAGAAAGTTACGGCGGTGGAATTAGGGTTTTGGCTCGGTATCTGGTAGTTTGGGGGTACGTAGGTACATATAGGAGGAAGGAGTACGTCGGTGGAGCAACATGGGCCCCACGAGGGTGGAGGGCGCGCCTCGGGGGGGGGGGGGGGGGGGTAGGCACGCCCCCTACCTCGTGCCTTCCTGGTTGATTGCTTGACGTAGGGTCCAAGTCCTCTGGATGATGTTCGCTCCAAAAATCACGTTCCTGAAAGTTTCGTTCCGTTTGGACTCTGTTTGATATTATTTTTCTGCGAAACTCTGAAATAGGCAAAAAATATCAATTCTGGGCTGGGCATTCGGTTAATAGGTTAGTCCCAAAAATAATATAAAAGTGTATAATAAATCCCAATAATGTCTAAAACAGGATATAATATAGCATGGAACAATCAAAAATTATAGATACATTGGAGACGTATCAGTACTCTGCGCCCGCTAGCGCCTGCCTGGCCTTGGTCGTCATGGCTCATGTAACGGAAACCTCACGAGGTGCCCCTCGCCTTGATCTCTTCGCTCCTCGCAAGCTAGCCTAGTGAGGCCGCCCCTGAGGAGGTCTTGTGTCGTCCGCCTCGTGAGTCTTGGCCCCTCGCGAGGGTCTTGAGTGTTTTTGCTGATGAAGATGGGCCGTACCAGGCCGCTAGTAGAGCCACGCCCTGGGCCGCAGGCAGGCAAGTCTGGGTACCCCATTCCCAGAACGCCAACACCGAGGCCTCGGTGAACCGCCACGAGGCGACTACCGAGGTCTCCACGCGGTCCAGCACCCCTGAGGTCGCCTCCTCAGGAGTCACACCATCCGCGCCCGGCCTTGGTGACCGCACCCAGGGCTTCGGCCAGCTCCGACCAAATTTCGCGGCACTCCGCAAGAGGAAGGGTCTCCAAGCTGAAGTGGTGACGCCTTCCGCCCATTGAAGCAAAGGAAGTACATTGCTATTGACGAGTGACTACCTTATCTTCGTAATTTCTCGAGCGCCGCTTCTCCTCCTGACCATAGTTCTTCAGGACCCCTTCCGCCAGGGCGATGGAGTCTCCCGAGAAGCAACCTTCGCCTGCTTCGGGCTCTCTGCTGACCGTGAGTGCCTCCAATTGACCCGCCACACGCAGCGCAAGACCTGATGGGAAGGCGGACGCGCCTGCCTGGCATCTTGACCCCGCGCTCTTGTCGTCCCTCCTTCGCAGTTCGGCCTGGGGTGCAGGGAGTGTGCTGAGGGCCCCATCAATGGGCCTCGCCCGTGGCTGTGCGGCCTCAACTCTGGCCTTACTGCCGAGGGACGAGGCCCCGCCCTACCGGGCCTCCGCCGAGCTACAAAGGGCGACCGGAAAGGTGCCGGTCCCCAGCCCCCTGTCGGGAGCGGGGGAGCCACTTCGAGCTTCTCCAACACATCCTGGCGCGGATGACGGACACAGCCGCGCATTCGAGCTTGCACGCGAGCACGGAGCAGTCCATCACGAGCTCTTCCATGAGGCGATGGGCGCACTAAGCCGGCTCGGGCAAGAGTTTGTGTACTTTGACACCCGCCTCGAAACCGAAGGCCTTTGGCTGGCGGACGAATGGCATCAGTTGAAGGTGGCCATCGACTTCGGGCTTCTCCAGCGCGAGCGCGCCAACGCGAAGGTCGAGGCATCCCTTGCCACCTCGCGTGAGGCCTGCACCCAAACCTTGGAGGAGGCCAGGGAGGTTGACCACTGCCGTGTGGCCACAGAGGAACGCGAAGGGGAGCTCCAGGCTCTGAATGCCTCCTTGGAGCAGCAAGTCGAGGTGCGTAAGGGTGCCCTGGCGTCGATGAAGGGGGTGCCCTTCGAAGAAGAGGAGATCTTGAGGCGCGAGGACGCGCTGATGCTGGAGGCCACAGAGCGCAGCCTCGATCTTGAATGGATGGAGACGAGGGAGCGCCAGGTTGCCCAAGCGGAGGATGCTGCCAGTGCGCGCGAAGTCAAGATTCAGGAGGAGATCGATCATAGGGTGGTGGAGGCTCAGGCGGATCTTGCCAGAAGATATGACCTAAAGTTGAAGCTTATGGAAGCCGAAGCTGAGGGCAGAACCACCGCCCTCGGGTCAAGGTTGGATGAAGCGGAACAACATGAGAAGGCCGCTGCGGCGGCCTTGGTCTCCATCTAGGCCGAGCTGGCCTCCGCCCGCGCCGAACTGCTCCTGCTCCAGCGGCGGTTTGCTGATGCTGAGTCCCTCACGCAGCAAAGCAGGGAGGAAGCGCTCTGCCGGCAGACGTTACTACGCTAGCATGCTCCCATGCTCCGGGCCCTCAGGATGTGGGCCAACCAGGCGCTGGGTGCCATCTGCGACGAACACGCCCCTCACCCCCATGCAGAGGACTATGCCGGCCATCTTTGCTTCTTCACCGACGTCGTGACGTGCCTGGAGGATCAGGCCGAGAGGGCTCATGAGCTTGTGGATGAAAAGAGCCAAGGCCTCCTTGGACGCGAGTTCTCCCGCGTATTCAGCCATCTTCAAAATGCCAACCCCAACTTCGACTTCAAAGCCACTATCGCCCAAGTACCCGGAGCTATCCGGGACAACCTAGCGTGATGGGTGGATGATAACGTTGATGCTCTCGTCAGAGCTTTCTCTTTTGACGACAACGCAGTGCTGGTCGTGGTGGATGAAGGTGACGTGGTCGATGATGGTGAAAACGACCCTAGCGATGATGCCAATAGCATGTCCGGGAGCGATTCGGAAGATGCTGCGAGCGACATGTCCAATTGAGCCCGCGCTCCTTGTCCTGAGCCTGCGTGCAAAAGCTTGGGCATGGCCCCCGAAGATGTAAGTGGATTTTGGGGAGGGGAGCCCCTCATGTAATCAGACTATTGTTTTATTCCTTGAGCCAGACTTAAGGCGTGCTTTTGTGAGTTCTCAAGTTCCTCCGTGAGCTTGCTGCTGTAACTTACCTCAGTCTAGGCGGGCGTCAGACTGACCTTGTAGTTCTCGATGGGTAGTTCTCCCGAGGGGAGTCCTCTACGGGCTCGCGACGTTTCGGGATTTTAAGGAGCCCGCTGGTCCGCCTGAGAGGGCCTTGCGAGAGACGACCGTTAGATCACGGTGAGATGCGCGCGTGTACCACGCCCAGCCCCCGCTCGTGAGGCGCTCTAAAGGGAGGGGCAGTAGGATCTGGCCTCGAAGCTAGGCACGGAGCCAGAAAACTCAAGAAATCAACATGAACAAGAAAAGATGCCACCATGCTTTGCCAATGAAAATACGACTACAAGTTCAAATCCAAAAGGCAGCAAATCGAGCTACAGAAAAGGGGTTGAAAGCAAATGGCCACGTCCGGCACCTAGCTAGTCTTCTTGTCTTCTCACAAGCGTGGAGCCTGGTGCTTTTACTAGCCATGAGCATAGTCATTGGGGGACAGTGTCGACAGCCAGCGCTGAGCATGGTGCTTCCACTAGGACATGGGCGGGAGCCCCCGAGGCCCGAGGTCGGCTCTCTAGAGACTCCGGGGCGTGTACAGCCCCACTCATTATTATGTGAGAGTGTCACAGGCAAAGGCCTTCACATGCGTGAGCCTTGCTTCATATCGCCAGATGAGGGGCCCGCCTTGCGGCACCCTCAACCACCGTTGGGGCGTCCAGAAACCAGGACGATGCCAAGGGGCAAAGGGGACACTAGCGGCGCCATCGGCGACCACGGGCCCTCTATCGGGGGAGGGCTCGCCGGCGCCTCCCCGGCAGAGGACCTACCTCCAGGTGACGCCTTGCCTCGCGCGACATGAGGGAGGGCCTTGCTCCGGACCCCTTCCGTGCAGCCCCTAGTGCGCCGCCCCTAACTGGAGTGGGGCTGCTGCACTGGGGTCGCCATCCGCCACTGCGGCCTGGTCCACCTGCGACCCATGGTTAGCGTGAGCCTGCTCCTGTGATATCAGTGGTACCCTGCGGTGGTTGTCATTGGCGGGGTCGGCGATGCTCCTAGGTGGCTCATGGCAGGCCTCGGCTTCCAGCATCTCTTCTTCCCAGCCTGGCTCAAGGAACATGCAGGGGTCGTCCTCTTGCGTGTACTCCTGATCCACCATGCGGGGCACATAGGCTTCCTGAGCTGCCTCTCCAGAACCCCCGCTGAGGCGCCCTGTGCCCCACGCCGCCGAGCCCGTTGCGCCTCCCTAGTGGCTGTAGGGTGGCGCTCGATTGGGACTGTGAGGAGCAATGTCTGCACCTACGCCACCTGGGGGAGGCAAGGGCGTGACCGGATGTCCGGCACCACTAGTCGTGCTGGCGCTGGCGAGCCCTCCTAGTGCACCTGGGAGCATGCAGGCGCGACGAGGCCCGTCATGCGACCTGGCCACAACTTGAGATGTAAGTAGGGAGCAGAAAGGCGGTGTACCCCTGGCTGCAGCATCCAACGGCTCGACGACGCGTTCCAGCAACGCGTCGTGACCGCTCTCCATCAATCAGCACCGCAGCAGCTCCCGCGCCACCACGAGCGCGGCTCGCATGTTCGCATGTTCCCGTCGGGTGTGTGGCGTCGTCGCTGCTGCATAGCTTGAGGATCTTGCGGTAGCCCGCGCATGCCGCGGTGTGACGGTGGAAGGCGTCGGTCCATGCTGCCCACGTCTCGCTGTGTTCGGCGGTGTGCGGGCCGCCTGGAGCACGGAGTTGAGGTCTCCTTGGGCGGACAGTGCCGCCCTGGTCGGCATTGGTCCTCGGGTCGCCGCACATTGAGACCGCAGGGTGTTGGCGGATCAGCTGACAGAAGAGAGGCTTCGGCACACCCCTACCTGGCGCGCCAAAAGTCGGATTACGGGTTTCGGAAAACCCTTGAGGTTCGAACACTTGGGCACGCACGAAGATCTCTCTCCCCCTAGCTCACTCTCTTTCCACAATCTCAAAGCCTAGCTTGCCGAACCCGAGGAACAAGGGACACAAGAGTTTATACTGGTTCGGGCCACCGTTGTGGTGTAATACCCTAGTCTAGTGTGGTGTGGTGGATTGCCTTGTAGGGTGAGGATGAACAAGTACAAGGGATTGCCTTGTAGGGAGAGGTGTGCTTGAGCTCGGTGAGCTTGTATGGTGGCCTTGCTGGAACAGTTCCAGTCCCAGATGAGATCCCTCCCTAAGGTGGTGGCTAGTCCTATATAGAGAGGCCCGGGTCCTCTCCCCAAATATTAGGCGGGAAGGGATCCCACAATGGCCAATTTGAAGGGGGACAACTAGTACAAGTTATCCTGACAAAAGGTGGTCTTCGCCTACCAAAGACCCTGGTGCTGACGCCGTCGTGGGCTCCGTGGTGACCTCCATCCTGTTGTCCTGCTGGTCTTGGTTTCGTTGCACCAATATGGAAACCTTTGCTTGCTTCCTCAGGACTCCTCGCCTGCGCTTGCTCCTTTAGCACCAAAGAGGCAACCGGTACTCTGCGCGCGCTGGCGCCCTCCTAGCCTTGGTCGTCATGGCTCACGTCATGCGAACCTTGTGAGGTGCCCCTTGCATAGATCTCTCAGCCCTTAGGAGCCAACCTAGGGAGGCCGCCCCTGAGGAGGTCTTGTGTCGTCCGTCTCACGAGGCTTGGGCCCTCGCGAGGGTCTTGAGTGGTTGTTGATGAAGATGGGCCATACCAAGCCGCTGGTGGAGCCACACCCTGGGTCGCAGGCAGGAAAGTCTGGGTACCCCCGTTCCCAGGACGTCGACAGAGTGCTCTAGTCATGTATCCCTACCACACCCAAACTTTCCATGGGCCCTCTGATGTTCCGGTAGGTCAGTCGCCTATATCTTTTACTTGCACACACACAATTTTGATGGCTCTCTTCATCAATCTCGCACCCACCCACTTGATCCTCTCTTCGACTTTATCGATATCTATGACCTCTCTCTCTCTCTTCTCGTGGATCGCCCCCTCTATATATGATATAGATAGGCCTCTATTTCACACAAATTGCATGTGTCAAATTTTTGTTTCAGATATCATTGACACATATTCCCACAAATACGTTCACGAAATAACACCCCCAACAAAAAAAAACTAAGAAACGCACACGCCATCTGTCTAGGTTTGTATCTCTCTCACACACCCACGTAGGTGGGGGACGTGCACGAAGAGAAGAGGTGCACGCATGGTGCACGTGCTCCCGTCTCTTTCCCAACCACACCCGCATGGGTACACGTTGGAGCTCATTTATATATGAAAAGGCAGCCCACTTGGTAATTTGGCATGTGTACTGGTTGTCCACTTGATGGAGGATCATGTACCACAGGTGAACAAACAAATTGCGACTTGACGTGTTGTCTTAAAAAAGAGGCAAACCATGTGGGGCCAACCTTAGAGGCAAGGCTCTATACACTGGAGATGCTTTGTACGTATTACTTTTGATGTGTCCTGTCAACTCGCAAAACGAGGAGAAGCTTTCTTAGTACGCCGTCTCCTCCGCCCACGGGCATGGTGGCTCGTAGGATGAGGTGAGGCTTTCTTACTATGCCTTACGCCCTCTCCCTCGCCCACGCGCAAGGGTGGCTCGCGGGACGAGGAGGAAATTTTACTACTCCCTCTGTTTACTCCTCGTCCCTACATTGGTTAGAGAGATTAACATATTGTTTGAAATATATGTCTTTTAGTATATTTCAATATGAACTACTAGTACATATTCCAAA
Source organism: Triticum urartu (assembly GCF_056163025.1). NCBI lineage: Eukaryota > Viridiplantae > Streptophyta > Magnoliopsida > Poales > Poaceae > Triticum > Triticum urartu. Next base: position 309,684,276 of record NC_141878.1, read on the forward strand.
CACTGGTGTATAGATGTATTTCAGAGTGTAGAGTCACTCATTTTGCTCCGTATGTAGTCCATATTGAAACGGACGTAATAGTACACACTCTCCCTCGCCCCTCGCCCCTCGACCCTTGCTCGACCCTCTCCCAAGTGGTGGACGTGCAGCAATTCATTCGGTCTCAGATAGCCAGAACGATATATACTTCAGTACCATTATTGCTCGACTTCCCGAAGAGGCGAAGAGCCAAGCGCAAGGTTAATATTTGGAGATGCCAAGCGTAAGGTTTATAGGAGAACGAGTAGTAGTGGTAGTGGTAGTGGTAGTGGTAGTGGTAGTGGTCGTGGTAGTGGTAGTGGTAGTGGTAGTGGTAGTGGTAGTGGTAGTGGTAGTAGTAGTCGTAGTCGTAGTTGTAGTCATAGTGGTAATCGTAGTGGTAGTCGTAGTGGTACTGATAGTAGTAGTAGCAGTAGTAGCAGTAGCAGGAGCAGCAACAACAGTAGCAGCAGGAGCAGTAGGAGTAGCAGCAGGAGTAGCAATAGTAGGAGTAGTAGCAGCAGCAGCAGCAGCAGTGGTAGTAGTAGTAGTAGTAGTAGTAGTAGTAGTAGTAGTAGTAGTAGTAGTAGTAGTAGTAGTGGTGGTGGTGGTGGTGGTGGTGGTAGTGGTAGTAGTGGTAGTGGTGGTAGTGGTGGTAGTGGTAGTGGTGGTAGTGGTAGTGGTGGTAGTGGTAGTGGTGGTAGTGGTGATAGTGGTGGTGGTGGTGGTCGTGGTGGTGGTGGTGGTGGTGGCTATCGACGCCAGGCGGGAGCCAGCGCGTGCAGCGTCCTTGTTTCCTCTTTGGTGCAAAGGGGACAAGCGCAGCCGCGGGGTACTGAGGCCTCAGGCAAAGGTTGCCATTTCGATGCAACAAGACCAAGACCATGGACTGCAAGACGGAGGTCATCGTGGAGCCCAAGACGGCATCACCACCAGAGCTTTGTGCAGGCGAAGACTACTTTTGTCAGGATAGCTCGTACTAGCTCTCCCCCTTCAAATTAGCCCGCCATTGTTGGCTCCCTTCCCGCTCGATATTTGGGAAGAGGACCAGGGCCTCTATAAATAGGACTAGCCACCATAGAGAAAGGGGGACCGGAGCTTAGAGGGGATCGGAGCTTAGAGGGACGGATCGAACCAAGAGAGACACACACACACACACACAAGTTCATACGCATAAGAACACCTCAACCTCAGGAGGCAGTTCTTCCCTTGTACTATTCATCATCAGCCCAAGAGGCAATCCACCACCACCACACTGGAGTAGGGTATTACACCGCAACGGTGGCCCGAACCAGTATAAAACCTGTGTCTTCCTGTGTTGTGAGTTTGTCAGGTTCGTCTGCAAGATCTTAGCGAGTTAGAGTGTAGATTGGTAGGAAGGGAAAGACTCCGCGCGCGCCCCTGCGTTCGAACCTTAAGGGTTATCCGGAACACCGCATCTGACATTTGGAGCGCCATGTAGGGGTCCACCGGAGCTTCTTCTCCGCCAATCAGCTCTCCGACGTTCACCGGCTGCGATGTCTCGCGACCCAAGGGCCGGATCCGACCGCTGGGTAGCTTGGCCGGCCCGGGCGGCGTCGCCTGCCCATGAAGGTCTCAACCCCACACACCAAGCAGCCCGGGCGCCACCAAGCTCCGCCGGGCGTGGAAAGTGTGGCCAAGCATCATCCACCCTCACCCCGCGGCAAGTACGAGCCACGGCGAGAGCAGCGAGTCACGCCGCAGCAACAGCGCCACACTCACGGCGGGAGCAGGCGAACATGAGCGCGGTACTCACAATGGCAAGGGAGTTGCTGCGATGCAGACTGATGGAGAGCGGCCGGGACACGCTGCTTGAGCGTGTTGCTGAGCTGCTAGATGCAACGGTGTCGGGAGCGCCACCCTTCTGCTATCGACTCCCTTCCCAGACCACTGCAAGGTCGCGCGACGAGCCCCACCACGCCTGCGCGCCATCAACTACACCAGGGGGCTTCATCAACATCAGCACGGCCGGCGGCGTAGGGGGCTCCAACCCCCCCCCCCCCCCGCCATGCCGCCCTCGACAAGCATGGGCGCAGGTGTCGCCCCCCATGGTCCCGGCCGGATGCCATATTATCATCCCCAGGACGCTATCATGGGCGGGGCAACATGGAGCGTGGGGCACCATGGCGAGGTGTTTGGGGTGACGGCCCCGGAAGCCTATGTGCCCCGCATGATGGACCAAGGGTACGTACCGGAGGATGACATCGGCTCATTCTTTGGAGAAGATTGGGGAGAAGGGGCGCTAGGAGTCGAAGCTTTCCAAGAGCCAGTGGAGAACCACAACGATCGCACCGACGACGGCAACTATAGGGTACCGCTAACCTCTCAGGAATAGGCTTATGCTAACCATGGGCTACAGATGAATCAGGTCATAGCGTCGATCGGCGACCCTGGCGCCGCGGCACCCGTTCCAATAAAGGAGACACGCTGGGGGCCGCCGGAAGAGAGCCAGGAGCAAGGCCCCTCCCCAAGGCACGCGAAACCAGGGGACACCCGGAGATAGGCCCTCTGCCGGGGTGGCTTCAACAACCTTTCCCCCGGCAGAGGACCCGTGGTCATCGAGGGAACCGCTGGCGTCCTCTTTCCCTCCTTTGTGTCGTCCTAGTCTCCGGTCGGCTCAAAGGAGGTCAAGGGTGGCGCAAGGCGGGGCCCTCGTCTGGCGATATGAAGCAAGGCTAGTACCTGTGAAGAAGGCCCAGTGCCTGTGAAGCTCGCCGCCCGTGACACTCACGTAATAATGAGTTGGGGATGTACACACCCTGAAGTCTCAGGAGCGCCGGCCTGAGGCCCTGGGGCTCCCTCCCACGCCTAGTGGACAGCACTTAGCTCCGCGCTGGTGAGAAGACTTGAAGACCCGAAGACTAGACTAGGTGCCGGACGCGGCCTTTTTCTTTGGATCTTTCTTTCTGTGGCTTTGCTTTCTGATTCTGGACTTAAGTTGAAGCTGAATTTTTATCGATGCGCACGGGGGGTGCCATTTCTCGTTGGAGCCATTTCTCGCCTTCTGGATCTTGTTTGGTTTTGGACTCGCGTCCGCCGCCTCTCCCTCAGAAAGCTCCTCGCAAGCCGGACCGCGCAAAGCAGGCGCTAGCACTACGCCTGGTGCTCACCCCTTTGCGGGGCCCATTCAAACGGGGCGATAACCTCCACAGGATTCTCAGGAACTCGTCGCCTCACAACACAGCCCTAAGCAGGCGCTGACTAAGGTAATTCACGTCGGAAACTCACCCCCGGCTTCACAAGCTCACGAGGACACATACCCACATCGCATAGGAAAGTAAAAACTGCGATTTGCTTACATGAGGGGCTCCCCCTCTCAAAATGCTCTCACAAGTTTTCCAAGGGCCACGCCCGAGTTTTGCGTGCAGAATAAAATAACAGGAGAATATGGGACCAGCCAGAGATATCGCTCGCTGCATCGTCGACGCCCCCATCGCCGTCGTCGACCATGTCACCCTCGTCTGCGATGACCACCACCCCGTCGTTCTCCGAGGTGAAGGCCCTGACCAACGCGTCGACATGATCCTCTACCCAACGCGCCAAGTCGCCTCGGATGGCCATGCGTATAGGGGCAATGGCGGCATCGAAGTCGAAGTTGGGGTCGGTGTTCAGAAGGTGGCTGAAGACACGGGAGAAGGCGCACTGAAGCAGGCCATGACCCCTCTCCTCCACAAGCTACCGCTCTCTGGCAAATTGAGCCTCTAGGAGCATCACCACCTCGGTGAAGAAGGTCAGGTGGCTGGCGTAGTCACTTGAGTGAGGGGTCGGGGCGTTCTCGTCGCAGATATAGCCTAGGGCAGTGACGGCCCTGTTCTGAAGATCTTGAAGCATAGGAGCGTGCTCGCGCTCCAGCATTCTGCGTTGAAGCACTTCCTCCCTGTTTTGCCGAGCGACGACCTCGGCGTCGTCAACTTGTCTCCGGAGGGAAAGTAGCTCGGCGCGGGCGAAGGCCAAGTACGCCTGTGCCGTAACCAAGGCGGCGGCTGTGGACTCCGCATGCCTCTCGGCCTCGTCCAACCTGGGCCTGAGGGCGGCGGCCCTGCCCGCACCCTCCTGACCGGCGAGCTTCAGCTTCAAGTCGTACCTTCCCTCCAGATCTGCGCGAACCGTGGCCACCCAGCGGTTGATCTCCTCCTCGACTCTGGCACCGCGAGCCCCGACGACATCCTCTGCTTTAGCGACTTGACGTTCCCTTGTCTCCAGTCGCTCGAGCTCGAGGCTGCGCTCCATGGCTTCCACACTACTAGGAAAAGGCCTACTAATGGCGCACCAGTTTTGCCTAGTAATGGCGCATCACTGGTGCGCCATTACTAGCACGCCACTAGTAATTTTTACTAATGGCGCACCACTGGTGCGCCATTAGTATAGGCCACGGTGCGCCATTAGTATAGGCCACGGTGCGCCATTAGAATTTTTGAATTTTGAAGGCGGGAAAATAGTAGTGGCGTGCCGTCTAACCCCCACCGTGCGCCATTGTTATTTTTGAATTTTGAATTTGGATCTGGATCGTGATTTTTTTGCCCATTTTTTGCTAGTTTTTTTTGCTCGTTTTTTGGCACGATATTATTTCAAATTTTGTTCCTGTTTTTGGATCTTGTACGTTCTTTTGCCGTGTTCTTTTGCCGGAGAGGAGTTCGCCGGAGAGGAGGAGGAGGTCGCCGGAGAGGAGTTCACCGAAGCATCGGAGATGAGGAAGGAGAAACCATGAGGGAATGGGAGGAGAGGAGGGAGGAGGAGCTCACCGGAGAGGAGGGAGGAGAAACCGTGAGGGGAGGGGAGGAGAGGAGGGAGGAGGAGGTTCCCGGAGAGGAGGAGGTCGCCGGAGAGGAGGAGGAGGAGGTCGCCGGAGAGGAGGAGGAGGTCGCCGGAGAGGAGAAGGAGGTCGCCGGAGAGGAGGAGGAGGAGGTCGCCGGAGAGGAGGAGGGTAGTATGGTGGAGGAGAGAAGGGAAGATGGAGTGGAGGAGAGGAGGAGATGGAGTGGAGGAGAGGAGAGGAGGAGATGGAGTGGAGGAGAGGTGGAGTGGAGGAGGTGCGCCCAGCCATATATACAACATAGTAATGGCGCACCGTGGGCAGGTGTGCCATTACTAACTTTTTTTTATTTTTTTGATTTATTTTGAATTTTAAAGGCGGGAAGATACTAATGGCGCACCATGGGCAGGTGCGCCATTAGTAACTTTTTTATTTTATTTTTTTGACTTATTTTGATTTTTGAAGGCGGGAAGATACTAATGGCGCACCATGGGCAGGTGCACTATTAGTAACTTTTTTTTATTTTGTTGACTTATTTTGAATTTTGAAGGCGGGAAGATACTAATGGCGCACCATGGGCAGGAGCGCCATTAGTAAGTTTGAATTTTTTTGAATTTTTTTGCCTCTCCAGATCTTAAAAGTCCCATATCTTTTTTCTGTTAGGTTTTTGAGGATTTTGAAAATGTTTAACGGGGTTTAAATTCGGATGTAACTTTTTGAGTAGATGATTTTTCATATAAAAAACTTTTTCATCCGAGTTCGTACGCAAAAGTTATGCCCATTTTTACAAATTCTCGAGAGATTTTGCAAAAAAGTCGAAAATTCATTTTTGTAAATTTTGCTAACAACTAGACCACATATCACATGGGAATCTTATTTTCTTTTATTTTTTGACATTTCTATCATTTTCTTTTATTTTTTTTAAAACTGAAAAGGCGGTCCACGGTGCATTCGGGTGAATATTTGGGCCAAGTTACTAATGGCGCACCGTGGCATGGTGCGCCATTACTAGTTCAACTAGTAATGGCGCACCACTCCCACGGTGCGCCATTAGTAGTTTTGAATTTTTTAAAAAACTAGTAATGGCGCACCACATCCACGGTGCGCCATTAGTAGTTTTGAAAAAATTAAAAAAATTACTAATGGCGCACCATGGACATGGTGCGCCATTAGTATTTGCACACTAATGGCGCACCAACACATGGTGCGCCATTAGTATATAGTAATTGCGCACTACATGTCTGGTGCGCCATTAGTGTCAATTCCATCTATAGCCCTTTTCCTAGTACTGCCAGGGCCAGCGTCTCCTTGCGCCGCCGGACCTCCTCTTCCTCAGCAGGTGACCCACTCATTGACGCAAGGGCAGCCTCGCGCGCCTCGACCTGCTGCTCAGGGGATGCGCTCCAGGCCTGGAGCTCCCACGCGCGCTCCTCCGCTGCCTCGTGGTGGCGATCGGCCTCATGAGCTTCTTCCAAAGCTCGCGAGCGGGCCTCATTGGCAATCTTGAGGGACGCCTCAGCCTTCGCGTTCTCGAGGTCGCGATGATAACGTCCAATGTTGATGGCCACCCGCAGCTTTCGTCGCTCCTCCACCAATCGAAGACATTCAGCCTCAAGACGCGAGTCGACGCTAGCAAGCTCTTCACCAAGGCGGTTCATCGCGCCCATCGCCTCCTGGAAGAGCTCGTGGCGGACCACGCTGCGCCCGCGCTCGAGCTCGAATGCTCGCCCCATCTCGTCCTCTGCCTCGGGGGCTGCGGGTGGAGCATCAAGTGGTGCGCCACCTCCCGGTTGGGGGCTGGGGGCTGGCACAGCCCCAGGCGCTAGGACCCGTCCGGAAGCGTGGTACGCAAGCAATTCGGCGGGCGCTTTTGTAGACCCGAAACACCATGCGCCCGGGCGGGACCCCGTCTGGACGCGCGGCGACTATGGGCTGCCCTAGGTCGGCCTGACTGCCCCTAAGTCCTCAAGGTTCGCCGCCCTGCAATGAAGAAGAACGAACGAAGAACGAGAAGAAGAAGAACAAAGGGAGAAGGTAAAGGTAAAGATAAAAGATGATAGATTGATATGTCGATTGTGTGTTGTTCAATCGGCCGTCACCCCTTAGATATATAAGAGGCAGCTGGACTTCCCGTGCAAGGAAAAGTCTTCAATTCACGTCCAAAACCCTAGTCCAATTCGGATTGGTTTTGTCCGAACTTTCCAAAACTGTTCGGTTTAAACTGGCTGCACCTTGCGGGTCTTTTCTGTGGTGGTAAACGACATCGGATGGAAACAAGTCCTAAAGCAATCATGACCGTTTCGACGAGGCAAACAACTTTCATGTTGAATTTTTTTTGATCTGAGGTCATATTATGGGCCAAAACGGTCATGCAAGACACCTGTTCGCTCGTGCTACCCATCAGACATAGGTCTGGTGGGGCGCGCAACATCAGGCCTCATGACAAGGCTGCACTCCGATAGGTCTAACTTTTGCATACAAACTCGGATTGGGATGATTTTTATATAGAAATCGATCGTTTCGACGAGACGAAGACAATCCTTGTAGATCATGTTTCCATACGAGGCAGTCTCGAGGGCATAATCAGCCAAATACTATTCTGAATACAAAATCTCGGTATTTCGAACACAACTTCGGCCTTCGAGATGAGATCGGATGGCGATGGCCCAAACATCAAAGTTTCTCTTTTTGATGATACGGAACTTTCTTACTTTGAGCACTCTCCATTTGAAGTCATATTTATTGCGTTTTGTATCGTGCCAAAATCGGGTGTCAACACATGCCCTCCTGTTTTCTGGCAGAGCTTGCGTGCCAGAAAATACTCTGCCTCGGGTATTGTTTAAGCACGATGTCAACACTCCATCGGCAGTGTATGCTGAGGATGATAATTGTTATCGGCCATATGCTCGGGCTTGTTGCTGCTTGAGTAGAACTTCTTCGGATGATAGTCGTCTGAGAACAACCATTGGATGTCACAAAGGCCTCCACACAAATTTCTCATGTCAATTTTAACCTTACATCGTCCAGGTACTCCTTGGAAATATTAGAACCGCTCGACGATACATTGCCAAGCTGTCTTGACAAGCAATTATAACCATGCACCTCAAAGGAATAGCGACAACTGTTTGGTGACTCAACTCATTGTTGACCAAAGTACACCATCAAGCCCCCGTCGAACATCGTCTGTCTCCTAACATGGATCCTGCAGATAACTACCATCATGAGTTGGAGCTTTTATGCACTAAACTCTTGATCAGTGGCCGAATAAATAATTAAGTCGGCCTCGCTGGTATTGGCAAACACCGAGCACCGGCTATAGGAGTACAAGATAAACATGATGAAAACCGTTAACCAGATGCCCTATTTTGCCAATACAATGAACTCTCAGGGCGATATGAAAATATAGGCCATGCATTCTCATCTCAAAGGAGCTTGAAAATCCATCCACCAAAGTGTGAATAGCCGAAATAAATCAGATATTTCAGCTGGGGATATATTGTTGGGCACAAACTCTGATGTGACGGTTGCAGAACATGGATGATGCGCTGTTTGGAGTCTCGTATAGTGACATAAAAATCGTTGTTTTCGCCTACCGGCTTCACGCTTGTCGTCCCTTACTCCTGCTGGCTTCACAACAGGAGCTGGCACATCATTCTCGCCTTGACGGCATCCCTTGGGGACCTATGCCATATTCCTCTTCTCCAACTCTTTGGCCCTGAGCCGCTTCAGCTTTCTTTCTTGCCAATGTGATAAGCCGAGTGAGCATCCCGGCTATGATTTTGTTTTGTGCACTAGCAACTCTTTCCTTACCATTGGCATTTCTGGCTTGGCCTGTCCAAACTTGATGATTGGGTCCTTGAAAGTTACCCGCTTCACTTCCTTTCCCTTAGTAGCCAACGTAGACTCGCCTGGCTTTTTGTCGTCCAGAGTCGGATCTGAAACAGCACACTTGCGGCCATCCTTTTTTACTCGGTGACGGTGTCCTGGACTAGGGGGTGCTCACCACGTCATCTCCCGATCTATTAGATTGGGCCGAGGACCTCCATAGCCGTATACTCATGGGCCAATTCGGACAGTTGCCGCATACATGGAAGATTCCACGAGACTTGGTGATCAAGACAAGGACTCCTCCCCACCGGCGTATTCGGCTAGGACTCTTGTTATCCTAGGCCTCTGGTGCATTATATAAACCAAGGCCAGGCTAGTCGATAGATCATATACAACAATCATTCCATAGGCTAGCTTCTAGGGTTTAGCCTCTACGATCTCGTGGTAGATCAACTCTTGTAATACCCATATCATCAAGAATAAATCAAGCAGGACGTAGGGTTTTACCTCCATCAAGAGGGCCCGAACCTGGGTAAAACATCGTGTCCCCTGCCTCCTGTTACCATCCGCCTTAGACGCACAGTTCGGGACCCCCTACCCGAGATCCGCCGGTTTTCACACCGACATTGGTGCTTTCGTTGAGAGTTCCGCTGTGTGATCGGCAAAAGGATCGATGGCTCGTCTGCAGGTCAACTGCGACTGGTCACCTTCGTCGCCGGCTCGACTGGTCACCTTGGCTCGACCGAGGACCATGCTCCATCTCTAATCATCATGTTCGGACGAAGGCCTTCATCAACATCAACTACGTTCTCTATCAAGATCATGGAGGAATCATCCATGGAACTCGGGGGCTCAACGTCAACATTGCCCTCGGGCGACCGTGCTGTTTTTCCGAACAGCAAACTTGTATCCGCTGCCACCACCTCTTAGAGCATCACTTTGACGATCCCTTTGATGGAATTGTGCGGAATTGAGTCTACAACAACCCTGGAAAATTTTGTCAAGTTCCGATGAAGGAATCTCCGACAATCTACGATATACCGGAGCCCTGTCAAATCTGGACGGGAATCTGGACGAGTGTAGGGCATGGTCCCCAGATCCCAGCTGAAAGGTCCTTTGGAAGATCCAACCGTTCATCTACTGCGGAAATCCCATATCTACCACCCCTCCAAATTTCAGCTCGATCCAACAGTTCAAACTTCGGAAAACTTCCGATGAGTGGACCAATTTCCGGATCTGTTTTCTACGCGAATATGGATCCAACCCGAATTCATGTTTTTTATGAACGTGATATTGGACAACATTTTTTAAGGAATTTTCTTCTATGGTATTGTGCGTTGTTTTTAAACACGTACCCATAAAATTTTAAGCCGCCTTCGAGGTAATCTCACCATCACGCTGGTGTCAAACCAGTCCGGCGGTATTGCTCCACGGCTGCCGACCTGCGCTACACACATCGCCGCTTTATTGAGTTGAGCTCAATTCCTTCGATCATCATCTCGGCAAGCCGAACAAGAGTTCGGCATCGCGAAGGATAAATCATCACCAACATCGCCGCCCCACGGATTACACGGAGCGGGAACACAGGCATCGCCGCATGGTCACTTTATCAAACCGGCATTGTCCGCGTCACAAGTTACGACCTGCGTCGGCATGGCCGCACTGTTGCTTCTTCAAGCCGATGTTCATCACACCAAACTTCTTCAACACCTCGGCTGACACGGTAGCTGCAACATCTCCTTACCGACCTGCTCCGTCTCCTCGGCTAGACCATCTCTTCATCAACTTACTTCGGAGACTTCGGCGTCACCAGCCAACCAACTTCATCACATTAGCTGGACAACGGGCTTTTCCTCGGCGAGCCAACATTTGCTAGCATCGCCAGGCCATCGCTTTATCACCCATCAGGCAATGGGTGTGCGGATCCATTCCCGATTTTGGGGGTCGCTTTTCTTCGGATTGCTACAACAAATAAACTAGGTTCTATTAATCCTAGTATTTTTTTGCTTGTTTGGGTTTATTTTTCCCAAGGAATTATTACTCTGGTTTGTCCATCATCTGTACACAGGTTTATCAAATGATGGCCGCATTAACGACGGTCGCGTGGTGGTTCGGTCAGTTTCCGTACATAGTCCGGCGAACGCCGCATCCGGAACCTGGACCGACCTGTGAATTCAGGCTTTGCCACGCCTTTACCGCATCACGCCAACGCCCTGCATCGACATTGACTTCGGCACCAGGCCATATTTTTTTATTCCTCACTTTGCATAAATTATTTATTATGCAATGATTTTTTAATAATTATTATTACTATTATCTCCGGTTTGCACTACTTTTTGTGCACAGGAAAATGATCCGGGGACTTCGGCATCACTCTGCCGGTCTGCATTGACCGTGCTATGTCACCACTTCGGCGTGTTGAGCTCTCCGCTCCACCACCTCGGGACCGGCTTGGGGGATAGAACCTTATCCCGCATCAAGCTCGGACCGCGTCATCAATGCCGAACACATTAACCAGCTAAGTCGCTTTCATGCTCAAAGTTTTAATTTTTAACTTGTGTTCGGTTTGACCAAGCATTATACTTTTTTTGGGAAAAAGTTGCTTGTAAAAAATTTCCTTGTCCAAACTTTGTTTGTGACATACATATTCAAATATCCCATTTATTTGGGGGCTTCCTTTATGAAGCTTTTCCTCTTGCATATGATTATACTTGTACGGCTTCGTTCCTTGTTTGTGTATTATGCCACAATATGCACCATATTGACTTAAGCGATTTGCAAGCTGGGTTGCCTGGCTCCTGTGCTTACCCCTATGTTCCTGAATGTTCGGATAGGGAGTAAAGGGAGCACCTCTACGATTGTCACGACCGGGTCCTCCGAGCTCTGACCTCAGACTGGGTGAAGCTGAAAGCTAGCGCTCTTATTGTTTTCAATCATGGTCGGCACACAACGGAACTCACGAGCACAAAAAATCTATTGCACAAGTCTCATAGTAATAATGAGCACCGAAGAAAGGTATCGGTGGGGGTACTATTTTCTTCGAAGATGCTTCTTACACTTCGTCTGTAATATAGCATAAGTTCCCTGAGCGCGCTTTGTCTGTTACAGCCTTATGGCCCGGTAGCCTGGTTATCGGAAACACTGTCGATATTCTCGACATGTGGAGTCCATAACAATTTTCGGTCCTTGACCAAAGAGGGAGAAGCCGACGGTCGGTTAAGACGCGTTTAAAGTTCGGTTGAACAAAGATATGATATAAGTACTTCGGTACATACAATCATTATACATAAAATTCTTACCCAAGTCACTTGGGGGCTCTTAAAATTTATATATGAGTTGTAAATGTGTTTTCTTCTTGGTTGTTGTCAAAACACGACAGAAGCACAATTTTTTCTTTCTCTTCCAATTTTTGGATTGGCACCGAACACTTGATCTTGTTCGGATGTCAAGTTTTTACTGACGTTTTTTGGTTTTCCAAGCTTATGGCACTTTTAAACTATTTGTGTGTTTCCAGCACAAGTCTCACAGTGCAATGCCGAACACCTTTAGGGATTCGGCAAAAACATTCTCGGATATTGATATATATGCATCGGTGTCGAATTGTGTCTTCGGTCAATAGTTGGGTTGCCCGGCTCCTGCTCTTGCCTCCTACGTTTCGCTCTGCTCGGCTAGGTGTGCAAAGGGAGAACCACTGTGATTGTGCTTCCAGCTCACTTGGTTAAGCACCTCAGTGGAGAAAGCCGAAAACTGACTGTCATAATAAGCGTAAACTGGTCAGCGATCTGATGACTGTGTTAAATGACGGGCCATTCATAACAATGGCCGAAGTGTTTACGGCTTGACCTCAACTTTCGCCGAACACTACCGGGGGCTATTAACTGGCATCCCAAACTAAATCCTCGATATTTTGCTCTTACATTGGAGCTGAGGTTTCATGATCATGCTTAGCATGACAACCCAAAGAAAGGAACCGATAGTAGGACTATTTTCTTTGGAAGACATTTCTTATGTTAAACAGTAATATAACATATCTCTCTGCGTACCTTTGTTTATAAAACCGTATGGCCAGGTTGCCTTGTTTGCCGTAAATCTTTTCCCTCATAAAGGCTTTATAAAGTAGGACAAACACTCCTCGGCTACTGGCCGAGGAGGTGGAAGTCGATGGTCGGTCAACAAAGTTTTGCACAATGCGGATCCGAGCATTAATGACATAAAGTACTTGGATACATAGAGTAATTACACATAATTTGTGATTTTACTATGGATATTGATCCTTAATTCGGCCACCCGTGCCCGCATTAAGGCTCGGGGGCTACTGGGCTTCGGGCTTATTATTTACAAATATTAAAGGGGCACATCGATCCCCTGATCTGGTGTTGCCACCCGACCAGTGTCTCGGGGGCTACTGCATTGCTTATCCAATGCAGAAAATTTTAAGTGCAATACAGTTTCCGAGGTTTGATCCTCAGGTTGGTCGGCCGCACCCAACCTGAGTCTCGAGGACTGAGCACGCCGCTTTTTGTGTCCCAAAGTATCCTGCCGAGCTAGGACTTGATCCTCAGGCCGATTTTACAAATCAACCTGAGTCTCAGCGGCTACTGGGATCAGCGGTCTTACATCATCCTTCAGGTGCATCTCGGGTTTTAAACCGATACACACCTTGAGGGCTACTGGCTATATATCTCGGCGGAGAATAAATTGCACCAATAAAAAATATTGAAAAAAAATCGGCCCACAGTCGGGGTGGTGCACCAACTCGGAAGCAGTCCGGCAAAAAGCTTGGGCGCTAGCGGCTGGCTCCATAGAGGACATTTCTGGCATTAAGCTCGGCTAAACTCCTTCAACCTTTTTGAACCAAGCTGATTTATGATAGTCCAGCGTTGGAGCTTGGACATAGTCTGGCGTTGGAGCTTGGACATAGTCCGGCGTTGGAGCTCGGATACAGTCTGGCGTTGGAGCTCGGATACATTCCGGCGTTGGAGCTCGGAAAGCGGTCCGGTGTTGGTGCTCGGCTGCAAAAGATACCTCGAATGCAGTCCGGCGTTGGAGCTCGGACGCAAGAGGACGCTGCTGCCCGGGAATAACTTCAAACCCGAGGTGTGGCATAAAAATAACAAGGCATTGATAAAGGCCGGAAACTTAAAGGGGCTCCTCGGATACCCGACGTGTAAACTCGCCGAATGCATTTCGGCGATCCTCAAGATCGAAGATGAGAAGATTTGTTGAACCAGTTTTCAAGACCGACAACCGAAGATGAAGAACAGTTCAGAAGAACCGAGGAGCGTCCCTAACTTGAAGACTGGTTCAGGGGGCTACTGACGGTGTCCTGGACTAGGGGTTTTTTACCACGTCATCTCCCGATCTGTTAGATTGGGTCGAGGACCCCCATGGCCGTATACTCATGGGCCAGTTCGGACAGTTGCCGCATACATGGAAGATTCCACAAGACTTGGTGATCAAGACAAGGACTCCTCCCCACCGGCGTATTTGGCTAGGACTCTTGTTATCCTAGGCCTCTGGTACATTATATAAACCGAGGCCAGGCTAGTCGATAGATCATATACAACAATCATTCCATAGGCTAGCTGCTAGAGTTTGGCCTCTATGATCTCGTGGTAGATCAACTCTTGTAATACCCATATCATCAAGAAGAAATCAAGCAGGACGTAGGGCTTTACCTCCATCAAGAGGGCCCGAACCTGGGTAAAACATCATGTCCCCTGCCTCCTATTACCATCCGCCTTAGACGCACAGTTCGGGACCCCCTACCCGAGATCCGCCAGTTTTGACACCGACACTCGGTACACTTGCTTGACCACGTCCATCTTCTTTGCTGACCCCCAGACCGATTCTTTTTGGTTGAGTCGGTCTTTCACATGTGGTTGTTGAACAAATGATGATCCTCTCGGAGCTGCATAATTTTGGTGATGTGGTTTAGAATATGATGGACGGTGTGCCCTTGATTTATACTTGTTCCATGATTGATCTGAATAATAGACAACATGGGGAGGTATCCATGACATCGGCATTGGTGGCCCAAAAGGAGGATATGGAGTCTGTTTTCTCAACTTCTTCCTTTGTCAATCCTGGTCCTCAAATTTATGCCTTAGGGGTGACTTCGATGCTTTTGTTTCACTCTGTCGATAAGCACTCTTTGCCTCACTTACCTTCTGATATGTTTCTAATAACTGCGCGAAAGTGACTTTCGGCTTTTTACCTTTGTGCTTACCATTGCCTTTGCTTTCTTTAACTGTGCGTGCATCGATCTTTGAATTTTCTTGTTGCCCCCCAATTCTAGATGTCGTCATTGTAGCTTTGATGGAATTCCCATCTTCAAGATTGTTGTTGATGCACTATTTAACCATATCCTTGCTCGAAGACTTGACCCCATCATCATTGGTGTGTACCTGTTGACCTTTAGGTGAATCGGCTTGAGATAGCCGAGTCAACATTTGATCGCCATCAAAACCAATCTGATCCAACTGGTCATATGATCGTGCCTCAACAAACTTCAATTGTCTCGATTGTGCGGCTTGATGAGTCACGTTGTTGTCTTCGATATTCTCTTCAAACAAACATTGCATTTGTTCTTGTCCTGATGGCTCGACATCATGATCAATTATAATAGGATTAGTCGACGATGCACCAACGTTGTGATCAACTATGCCCCTACTGAAGGTACACTTCTCGTCCATTAACTGATATTGTGATACTAGCTCTGAAACAAAACAACTGAGCAGTGCTGGCTTAGCGTCATCCGACTCAGCTATGCATTGATGTTCATCCTCTTTTCCTGATGCTTTTGAATCGGCTTCGAAGGACTTTGGACCTGGATTTATGTTTCTGCAACCAAAATAATTACAGAATATAAGTCTCATACGAGTCCAAATGTTAGCTAGGCATGAAACAAACAAAGTTGTCCATATGAATACAAAGTTCAGTTGGCATGACAAGAACAACTTTGGTTTGGATAAGTTGTCACTATTAGCCTCTATGAATGATACCATGTGTTGACTATCATGATTAGTGACAAGATCCTTCCTAACAAATAGATTAATCATTTCAATTGGTCTTTCAAAATTAATTAGAATCTTACTAATAGATGCATAACAATATGATTTTGACCGAATTGAAAATTGAGTAAACTATCTGCTAGGTGTACCTTTGTGGAGGCATTGGAAGGAGAAGATGGTTGCACCACTGGAACAATACATTGCTCCACTTCTGAATAATTCTCCAACGCCTCTTCCTCTTTTTCTGGATCTGGTGTCTCATCACTCAGATTGCCCGAGTATATTTCACTCGAATTGCCCAAGTATATTTTAGTCGGATTGCCCGAGTGGATTTCACTCGGAAGCTCTTTGTCAGTTGAACTTTGCTCAGCGCATTTTCTTGGTCTTGATGTTCATCGTTAACTGAACTGTGTTCAGCCATATTATTGTGTTCTTGATGCTCATCAATATCTTTAGCACGAAACTCATAGGGTAGCATGTAAGCTCCCTTACATCCAGAAAAATTGAGCACAGCCAATTTGTTGTGTTTGTCCTTCCTTTGCTCAGCCAAGCTTGCATCTTCTATTTTGGTACATGCGGCAATAGTTGGCTTGATGCACTCGGCTTTAGCCGGTGATGCACTCGTTTGGAACGATGCACTTGGCTGGCACGATGCAACGCACTCGGCCTTAAACATCTCGTTGCTCAATCCGGTTTCAACCGAATCCACCGTATTAGCTGAGTGAATCCTTTTTTGCTGGTTTGCTTGCAAAGCTTCTTTTTTATCTTGCCTCAACAGTGTAGAAGGGCCAACATGGTTGCTACATGGAGGAAGGCACATGATGTATTCTTGCAAATATCCCTCTCCACGCTTCTTCTTGAGTGCTTTGTAGGCCTGTCGATATTCTACTGGTAATTCCTCAAGGGTAGGTGTAGTAAATTCGTTGACTCTATTCCCTGTGAGCTTTGGCTTGATCTTGTCCACTTGGGCCAGATATTTTTCTTTAAACTCAACCCTGCTTGGATCGGCTTGCCCCCCAATACTTTTAGGATCTTTCGGCAATGAATTGATGTTGCCGAAAGTTTGCGCTTGTATAGGGGGTGTATAACATGCTGCAATGATAGGTGAAGGCATGTGTATCGTTGTTGAATATTTTCTCTCGACAATTTGATCAATCGGCAACACTTGGTCTTCTTTCAAAACCCTAGATCTTTCAAATCCCTTGTCGTGTTGCTCAAGGCAAATAGCACTAATCTTCTTATTTTGGGCCAAAAATTTTAATGCAGCCAGAGCCACCTCATCTCCTATAGAATCTCCATTCACTCGGCCATGACCGTGAAGGTGAGCCGAGTCATGAATATTTTCAGTTTCATACGCCACTGAACAATTAATCTAATGAGGTGTAGTATATGATGTTTGAGGATAACCGGCCAAAAAGCTAACAGAAGCATGGCCGATTCCCCCATTCATCAGCATGTTTGGGGATGAACCCGCATATTGCGAGTCGGCTGCCAATGGATAAAACTTTGAGATGCCCTCTTGTACATGAGGTGTCCTATATTGATCACTCGAACAAATGGTGTTGTTCACCGGCATATTGAAAGATGTTGCCGATGCACGAAAGTTCAGATTGATAAGTTGCATGTCACGATTCTGTAAATTCCAAGTTTCTCCAACGGAATCACTAGTCGGCCTTTGCTCATTAGGGCTGGCCGACATCACATGTCCGTTGAAAGATCTAGCAACATCAACATAATGGCTATTTGCATCTACGCAAGGAGATTGATGATACATGTTACCGTTGTAGATTGCAGCCGCTTGATAATGCTCTCCTCGTAGCAAGAACAGGCTGGAGACTGTTCAAAGCTTCGTCCCCAGCGGAGTCGCCAAAAAGTGTGTTTGCACACGAACACGTCACCGTGTACCCTCGACGCCGGGGGTGATGCACCGCAGCTCACGTCGAAGGAGACCCGTCCGGAAGCGCGGTACGCAAGCAATCCGGCGGGCGCTTTTGTAGACCCGAAACCCCACGCGCCCGGGAGGGACCCCATCTAGACGCGTGGCGGCTATGGGCTGCCCTAGGTCGGCCTGACCGCCCCTAGAGCCTCGAGGTTCGCCGCCCTGCAATGAAGAAGAACGAACGAAGAACGAGAAGAAGAAGAACAAAGGGAGAAGGTAAAGGTAAAGATAAAAGATGATAGATTGATATATCGATTGTGTGTTGTTCAATCGGCTGTCACCCCTTAGATATATAAGAGGCGGCTGCACTTCCCGTGCAAGGAAAAGGCTTCAATTCACGTCCAAAACCCTAGTCCAATTCGGATTGGTTTTGTCCGAACTTTCCAAAACTGTTCGGTTTAAACTGGTTGCACCTTGCAGGTCTTTTTTGTGGTGGTAAATGACATCGGATGGAAACGAGTCCTAAAGCAATCATGACCGTTTCGACGAGACGAACAACTTTCATGTTGAACGTTTTTTCATCTAAGGACATCATATGGGCCAAAACGGTCACGCAAAACACCTGTTCGTTCGCGCTACCCATCAGACATAGGTCAGGTGGGGCGCGCAACATCACGCCTCATGACAGAGCTGCACTCCGATGGCTCTAACTTTTGCATACAAAGTCGGATTGGGATGATTTTTATATCGAAATCGATTGTTTCGACGAGACGAAGACAATCCGTGTAGATCATGTTTCCATACGAGGCAGTCTCGAGAGCATAATCAGCCGAATACTGTTCTGAATACAAAATCTCGGTATTTCGAACACAACTTTGGCCTTCGAGATGATATCGGATGGCGATGGCCCAAACATCAAAGTTTCTCTTTTTGATGATACGGAACTTTCTTACTTTAAGAACTCTCCATATGAAGTCATATTTATTGCATTTTGTATCGTGCCAAAATCGGGTGTCAACACATCAAGTGGCGCGCCACCTCCCGGTTGGGGGCTGGGGGCTGGCATGGCCCCAGGCGCTAGCTGACCCTCGCAAGGGGCCCGAACCGAACGAGGCCCGCTGCTTGAAGAAAACTTTAGGATCGAGTCTAGCCAGCTACCAACCATGACCAGGGGAGGAGCCATTGGCATGCCTGCTGCGCTCCGAGCAAGGCCGCGAAGGAAGGACGGCGAAGGCGCAAGCTCGGGGCTCCTTGATAATGGACCAACTCCCATGGTTGACCCCACGCCATGGACAACATCCGAGCCTGAAGCGCTAGAGCTTGGCGGGCGCGGTGGGACGAGAGGGAGCTGCTTCTCTGGAGATTTCGCTGCCTTAGCAGAAGGGGACCTGAGGGGACAATCGTCAGGAAAGGAAGGCGGCACATAGAAGATCACCAAGGTGAGGTACTTACTCGTCGATGGCGACGTACTTCCGTCGCTTCAACGGTCCGAAGATGCTGCCACCGCTAGGGGATCCCTTCCTCTTGCGGAGCTCCTCGAAGTCCACACAAAGGTGACCGAAGCGCTGGACGTGACGGCCGGAGCGCGGCAGGGCCGAAGAAGAACCAAGAGGGATGGCTTCAGGGGAGCCCGGCTGCGGCGAACAGCCCGGCTCTCTCTCGCTGCGACCTCCCGAGGCTCCTGAAGCCTCAGCCTCGGGAGCCACATGCCGTATCTCATCAACGACTGGCGCCTCAGGAGGGGCGTCGCA
The DNA here is from genome assembly GCF_056163025.1 of Triticum urartu. NCBI lineage: Eukaryota > Viridiplantae > Streptophyta > Magnoliopsida > Poales > Poaceae > Triticum > Triticum urartu. The sequence goes on from NC_141878.1 coordinate 309,703,539, forward strand.
AGCTCCCGAGGACGACGCCCCTGGATCACCGCTCGGCATGTGCACTACAAAAAAAGACACATCCGTGACATTTTGGGCCGAACGGATTTTTTTCTGTCATACATATGACACTTCTATGACGATAATTGTGACAAAACCTGGTATCATCATAGATGTGGTGGGCTCCTACTTCTATGACAAAAAATCATGACAGAAAATGGGCTTTTCGTCCTGGGCGGGCCGGAGACACAGCTGCATGACATTCTTTGGGCCGTTCATGACGGAAAAAACCGTGGTAGAAGCGAGGGGGAGGAAAATTTCGGGGAGTTCCCGGTTACGGTGGGAGGTCGGGGGCCGAGCAATGCGCGTTTCTCTCGTACACGTACGCGCGTGTGTGCGAGGCGTTGGCTCTAACTGAACCGGAGCGAGGCGTTGGGCTCTAACTTAACCGGAGCGATTGTACTGCATGCTACGCGTTACTGAACCCGAGCGATCGGTCGATGGCTGTTAACTGAACCCGATCGAGCGATTCCTTCGCTACTGCTGCTAACTGAAGCCGATCAATGCTGCCTCTGGATGAACAGTGAGTGTTGCGGGGGCGGGGGGGGGGGGGGGGTTGGATGAACAGTTCCCGGTGGGTGTGGATGAACAGGACCCCATGGTGTTGCCTCTGGATGAACAGGACCCCGATCGATTGAGCCGGTTGGGGCTGGATGAACAGGACCCTGTGGAGTGCTGGATGAACAGGACCAACCCGTGGAGGGCAGGATGAACAGTAGATGGTGGAGGGCAGGATGAGCAGTAGCCCGTGGAGGGGTGGTTGAACAGGAGCCTGTGAAGAGGGCTGGTTGAACAGTAGCCGGTGGAGTAGCGCGCGGTGGAGGTTGGATGAATAGGAGCCCGTGGATGAACAGTCGCAGGTGGAGGCTGGAGGAGGTCGACGGTGGATGAACAGTAGCTCGTGGAGGCTGGAGGGGGTCGATGGTGGAGAGCAACAGTATCCCGTGGAGTCCCGTTTTGCGGCACGCCACACACCTCCCAATGAACAGGACCCCCGTTTCGACCGTAGCGCTCCAACACAAGTCCATTTCGTCCGTTTTGCAGTACGCCACACCCCTCCTGATCAATAGGACCCCCGTTTCGACCGCAGGAGGTCTGTTTCCTCCGTTTTGCGATACGCCAGACCCCTCCCGATCAACAGGACCCCGTTCTGAACGTAGGAGGTCCGTTTCCTCCATTGTGCGGTACGCCAGGCCTCGTTTCCATCGCCTGTTCCGTCCAAGCCCTCCCGATGAACACGACCACACATTTCGTTCCGACCCAGCCGGTTGGCTCCCACGCATTCCGTTGCCTCCCCATGAACACGACGCATTCCGTTGCCTCCCCATGAACACGACGCATTCCGTTGCCTCCCCATGAACACGACGCATTCCGTTGCCTCCCCATGAACACGATGCATTCCGTTGCCTCCCCATGAACACGACGACGACGTTGTTTCTCCGTTCCGAACCAGCCATGTCAACGAGCCCTCGCTGTACGTATGCGTGAGTAGGCGTTCGAGACCCCACCCGTATGTACACATACGTGGCCGTATTTTATTTCTTGCACCCTGGCTGCCTCTACTACGACACGTGCGCGCCTCTACATCCACCAGTATATATGTACGTACACATTCGTGACCAGAATGACAACGCTACGTAAGCTTCGACCAGGTGGGTCCCGACTGTCAGGCACTTCCTTGCATGCGAAGATGTAGCTGGTGGGTCCTAGCAGTCAGGGGGGCAAAATACGGTGGCCCATCCGGTGGGTCCCCGCTGTCAGGTAGAGGAATAATTATTTTGCACGTGATAAGGAGGCACTTCCTTGCTGCGGCCGTGGACCCAGCTGTCAGCCTCTCCACGTACAATCCACGTCCGATGGAAGCCGTTCCTTGACCACGTTGACCACGCCGCGCCAAGAGCACCAGGGCGGTGGACGATGGCGAGGCCTAGGAAGGGAACGACGCGGAGCCGGGGAAGACGTGGCAGTGGATGCCCACGCGTAGAGGAGTACGAGGGCACTGGTTCGCTGTGGTGTGAGGCTGCCATCGCCGCAGAGTAACAGGGGGTGTGGGTGAGTAGAGGGATGGCCTGGCCAGCGGTGGGAGTAGTAGGGTGCGGTGAGGCCTCCGCCGCATCACAGCCGGCCACGGGAGGTAGGAGCATGAGGCACGACCGGCGCCAGTTTGGGCGGATGGAGCAAGAAGACCAGAGGTTGAAGAAGCACTACGGCCGTGGGATGGACATCGTATGGTCACTGGAGCTAGAATCATGCATATTGACTAAGTTGAGAAAGCCCTCCATCCCCGTCAACTTAGTAGGCCCACAAGTCAGCCTACCACTATACTGGGTCCCAGCTAACAGGGAGAGTACATTTTTTTTGTCCGTAATAAGGAGGCACTTCCTTGCGTGCGAAGATATAGCTGGTGGGTGCAAGCTGTCAGCGGCGGTAACGTTTTTTTCGCGAAATACAGAGGCCCTTTCAGTGGGTCCCTGATGTGAGGTGGAGGAATCATTATTTTCCACGTAATAAGGAGGCATTTACTTGCGTGCGGCCGTGGACCCAGCTGTCGGCCTCTCGACGTATAGTCCACTTCAGATGCATGTCAGTCGTTGACCATGTTGACTAGGCCGCGTCGAGAGCACCAGGGCGATGGACGACGGTGAGGCCTAAGAAGGGAACGACACGGAGGCAGGGAAGACTCGGCAGTTGTTTCCCACGCGGAGGGGAGTACAACTGTACGAGGGGTTACTGGTTCGTCTGCCGTCGCCGGAGAATAACAGCTGGTGTGGGTGAGTAGAGGGATGGCTAGGCCAGCGATGGGAGTACGGTGGGGCGGTGAGGCCTGCGCGGCAGCACAGCTGGCCGCGGGGAGGAGGGAGCAGGCAGTCCCGTCGGTGGTTGTTTGAGCGGCTGGAGCAGGAAGAGCAGAGATGGAAGAAGCACGACGGCCGTTGGATGGACATCCAACAGTCACTGCTTGTGGGTCAACCTTTTTTAGGAAAACCTCAAATCTGTGGAAAACAGCATACAACCCATCTACCATTATTTCTAATAATTTTCAGCCCATTTGCTAATTCTTAAGGTTTTTTTGGAGCCCATATTCTTTTTGTTAGCATTACAGCCCAAATTGTGGCCACGCTTAAAAAATTATACGAAATTTGGCATATTTCGGTGCGGTCCAAACTGTTTTTAATCCTGAAATTTCAACTCATATTCAAACTGATTTTAAAAATAAATGTATATCAATATAAAATCCAACAAATTCTCCACGCATAAAAATTAATGTAATTTAAAATCTTGAAATGAAAAAAAGATATTTGAAACTAATTGCCGGTTTGATGTGTTTTAAAAATGTACAATCCATTTCTCATTACTGATGGGCCATTTTCTCGGCCAGCCGAATGAAAGCTGTCCTCGTCTTGAAAGATTTGCAGCCCAACAGGGATGACAAAGCGACTTACTTGGAAAATCACAAAAAAACTGGGGTGTGGCCGTGGACCCAGCTGTCAGCCTCTCCACGTACGGTACTCTTCCGATGTAAGTCGTTCCTTGACCACGTTGACCACGCCGCGCAGAGAGCACCACGGAGGTGGACGATGGCGAGGCCTAGGAAGGGGACGATGCAGAGCCGGGGAAGACGCGGCAGTGGAAGCCCGCGCGGAGAGGAGTACGAGGGTTCACTGTTTCAGCTGCGGTGTGAGGCTGCCGTCGCCGCAGGGCCTGGCCAGCGGTGGGAATAGTAGGGGGCTGTGAGGCCTCCGCGGCAGCACAGCCGACCACGGGAGGCAGGAGCATGCGACACGACCGGCGCTGCTTTGGGCAGCTGGAGCAAGAAGACCAGAGGTTGAAGAAGCACTACAGCCGTTGGATGGACATCATACGGTCTCTGGAGCTACAATCGTTCATATTGACTAAGTTGACAAAGCCCTCCGTCCCCGTCAACTTTGTTGGCCCACAAGTCATCCTCCCACTATGGTGGGTCCCAACTAGCAGGGGGGTATTCATTTTTTGTGCGTAATAAGGAGGCACTTCCTTGAATGCGAAGATATAGTTTGTGGGTCCGACATGTTAGTGGGGGGAATGTTTTTTCGCAAAATACAAAGGCCCATCTGGTGGGTCCCAGCTGTCAGGTGGAGGAATCATTATTTTGCGCATACAGTCCACGGCCGATGGATGTCGTGCGTTGACCAAGTTGACCAGGCCGCGCTGAGAGAACCATGGTGGTGGACGACGGCGAGGCCTAGGAAGGGAATGACACGGAGCCGGGGAATACTCGGCAATGGTTGCCCACGCGGTGGGGAGTACGAGGGTTTACTGGTCCGGCTGCCGTCACCGGAAAATAATAGGAGGTGTGGGTGACTAGAGGAATGGCCTGGCCAGCAATGAAGTAGGGTGGGGCGGTGCGGCCTGTGCGGCAGCACAGTTGGCCACGGGAGGCGGGAGCAGGCAGTCCCACCGGAGCTGGTTTGGGTGGCTGGAGCAAGAAGATCAGATATTGAAGAAGCAGCACGGCCGTTGGATTAACATCCAACGGTCACTGCTGCTAGAATCGTTTGTGGACTAAGTTGACAAAGCGAAAGTACACGTCAACCTAGTAGACCCACAAGTCAGCCTCCAAATCTGTCCCAAACAGCATACAACCAAAAATTTCTAGCCAGATTCAAATTAATTTTCAATCTAAATATACCTTAATTTAATTTCAATGAAATTTTACCCGCACAAAAGCAATGAAATTTAAAATATCAAAATGTGAAAGAAAACAGTATTTTGGAACTAATTGCCTGTTTGCTGTATTTTTTCATTTTACAGCCCATTTATTATTACTTATAGCCCATTTCTTATTACTTATAGCCCATTTTCTGGGCAAAATGCATCCCTCCTCGTCTTGGAAGATTTCCTGCCCAGCAGGGCGTACAAAAGCAAGTAGGCCTACGTTGGTTATTCTGCAAAAAACAAAATAGCTGGCTAGCAATTTTCAGAAAGGAAAAAAACAAACTGGGCTGGCCATGTGCTAAACATATGAAATAAAAGCCTGGGCTAGACGGGCCATGGGTCCCGCACAACCCAGTTGATACCCTTCTCCGTCCCGAAAAAACAAAATTACTGCGCGCGCTGCTGGGTCCCTACTGTCATCCTCACCATGTACAGTCATCTCCTTATTCTTCTCGGTTGTTGACCATGTTGGCAACACCGGGGGGCGGCGCCGTGGTGAGCGAACCAAGGCGGAGGACGATGGTGAGGCCTCGGACGGGAACGAACAGGAGCCGGGGCAGATCACAGCCAGCCGTGGGAGGCGGGAGCAGGCGGTCCCGCCCGCGCTGGTTTGGCTTTGGCGGCTCGAGGAAGAAGAGACTGATGAAATGCGACAGATGTTGAATGTCAATCCAACAGTCAAGGTTGGCACAATCATTTTGTTGACTAAGAGGACACCAAGTAGCATACTTTTTTATATATAGGAAGAAAACTGCGAGGAAAATGCGTTCATCTGCCGTCCTCCTCACAGGGAACGTTCACCACATAAGTGACTAGAACCCTTGGTTTTCAACCGAGAGGTCTTGGGTTCGAGTCCCAGGAACTCTCAATTTTGTCCTCCTTCCTTCCTCGCAAAAAAGGGAAAGAAAATCAAAGACTTGGGAAGGCGTATAGAACAAGCTAGTGTACCAGCAATGAGACGTTGCCGAGTTTTAGAAAAAAGAAAGACGTGCTCCTGTAGCTGGTTCGAATCCAAACCTAGACTATGACTATATATGGTGCTATGCTACTCTGCAAGTAATGAAACTGACATATCCAACGTTCACTTCTCCTCTTCTCTACTTACTCTGCCTAGCATCGGAAGCTATGGCCACAGCAACCATTTCCACTGGCTGCTCGTCCACCTGCTCTTCAGCGGGCAACAACCAGATATGCGCCAAGTCGCAACCCGTACCATCGCCTGTGGGTCTCATCACACCCTCGCCGGCACGCGCACCGCAGCCGATTGCTCATCGCAACCCGCTGCCATTGGTGTGGTGCCACTGCTGCAAATCACGGAGAGTCATCCGTCACGTCTCAACCACAATCCGCAACCCTGGCCGAGTCTTCTACAAATGCCCGAATCATGGGGTAATAATATGTTTAAGTGTTGTTCTGCTGCTTTCAGTTGCTGATTTTTTTAATAGTTTGGTTGATGATCTACCAATTTGATTCGTGCAGAAAAGGGAAGATTCGTGTGATTTGTATTTCTGGGAAGTTGCTGATGTGGGAGAATGCAACTACGCTGATTATTTGGTTAGCCGAGGAATCCCAATACCAGCAGGTTGGGGTGTTGGACAAGTAACTAAAGGAACGGCAGAAGCAGAAGATGCAGAGCAGAAGCTTAAAGATGCAGTTCCTCTGATCATGGCCAAGCAACAGCTGTTGAACGGCCTTGACAGCAATGAGGAGATGAAAGAGCTTGTGAAGATAATGGGCAAAATCGATGTGCTCTGTAGGATGATTGTCTCTTTATTTGCAGTGTATGTAGCACTTATGATGTATTCAGTGGCTATGACATGAGCACTTTGCTGAAACTAGTAATGAATGAAATCTGTGTAGCAGGCTGGGCGTAGTGTTGTTAACATATAATGATTTCTATTGACGAAAATCAGGGGGTATCCCCTTTTGCTCATATAAATAAATAAATAGCAGAGGCCCTGTTGGGTCAGCTTTGTTCTCATTCGAAGACGTCGAGCAAATTGCAGTCCAACAGCAAACTATGTCATCAAATTCAAGTTTCACGGCCAAATATGAGTACAATTAAACAACAATGTCATCATGTTTTAGTTGTCATACAATAACCAAACACAAATCAGCATACATAACAAGTGATGTTCTCACAGCAAAGTAATAAACAACATGTTCATCAGGTTTCAGTTGTCATAGCAAACACAATTTCACATAGTAGATAAAAAAATGTCTTATGACAGGCAAATACAACAAAAGCAATGTAATCATCATCCGCAGCAGCAGTGTCAACATCTTCGCCATGTGTATCATTCTGAATCGTAATTCCCCACGGTGTCATCTTCTTCTTTGTCCTCAACGTCCTCGAACGTTGGCTTCTTATTGATCAACTCTTGTATGTCCACAGCACGACAGGCAATCTTTTCGCCGGCGTCATTGACGTGATGGTTCTCAAAGATATTAGGAACATCTATGTTATCTTGTACATCAGGAGCAGTGTAAGCATCATCTTGTTGTGCAACTTCATTAAACGAATTCCTTTGCTCAAACCTTTGCAATACTCTCCAGTCATCGCTACGTGCAAATTTGTCTTCCAAGAAAAATATCTGTGTTGCTTGATTTGCCAAAATAAAAGGCTCGTTGGTCTGGTACGCCGCCTTGACATTGATGGATTTGAAATAATCATCAGCTCTGGGTTTTGCGATCCTGGAAAACAGGTTATACCAACGAGAGCACAATAGAACCACACACCGATGATCCTCGAAACTAGAGATATACTACAACTGAATAATGTCTGTTATGTTAGCATACATTTCAATTGTCTCTTTGTCATACGTATCCGTGCTCATGATGGCACTGTTTTGTGTCTTCCTGCCTTCGTCTCGTGCAAGGGTGTTGTAGCGCACATCTCCAACAACGCAAGATTCATAATGTCTTACCCGAGTATCAGGACCCATTGCTAGTGAGTAAAGGGCATCATCAACTGCCTTCCCATCCTCCCGCATCTTCTTAACCTATGGTTAGAAAATAGACAAGCTAATCATCTTATGTACTCAATATATTAAAAAATTGACAGTGCACTTCAAAAGCTTACATGGTTCTTGAACCATTTCGCAAATCCTGCCATAACTAGTTTGTCAATGTTTCTTGGATTTTGCAGCAGTAACTCCTCTTTGTAGATGCTACACAACATAGTGATCGCGTCAAACATCTAAATATATAAGAATGTGCTGCAAGTTTAGTAGATTACGATGTATAAGCTGTAGTACTGCACTTACTTGATATAAGGTAGTATCTCAGGACAGTTATTTAACACATACCAAACCATTTTGTCCAAATCTTTAGGTTTGTCCTCTTGTCGACTCTTTCCTATAACTCGAACAAAATAATCGAAAACATTGAGCTCGGGATTGTCTTCACCCACCTCTTTGCTAAGCTGATCAGCTGTTTCAATGTATTTTGAGCAGAATGTCAACGCTTCTGTAGCAATGTAGGCCTCTGCAATGGAACCCTCGGGTCTAGCTCTGTTCCTAGCATAGCCCTTGAAAGTGCCTAGCTGCCTTTCAATAGGGTACATCTAGCCATACTGTACTGGACCTCTAAGTAGTGCCTCATCAGGTAGATGAATAGCCAAATGCACCATCATATCAAAGAAGGTTGGAGGATATATCTTCTCAAGGTCGCATAGGATAGTTGGTATCTTGTCTCTAAGACGCTCCAAAGCATCTATCCTGATATTCCTACTGCAGAGTTCCCTGAAGAATTGTCCCAACTCTGCAACTGCTCTGTATAAGTCAGGGCGGCCCAATCCTCTAAGGATAACAGGTAAAACCCTTTGAAGTAGGACGTGGCAGTCATGAGTTTTCAACCCTTGTACCTTGTTTCCATCTGCACTGACTCTCCTTTCAGGGTTGGAAGCAAATCCATGTGGGAATCTCACACGTGACAGGACCTCGCAGAATTCTTTTCTTTTTACCTTGTCCAAGACGTACACAGCTGGTGCCATATCCCGTGGTTTACCTTCATCTTGCACCTGCAAATCCTTTCTGATACCCAGGTGTGTCAAATCAATCCTAGATTTTAAGGTATCTTTCGTCTTGCCTTCAATATTAAGAAGTGTGCCGATAATGTTGTCACATATATTTTTCTCGATGTGCATCACATCAAGATTATGCCTTAGATCCAAATCTTTCCAATACTCCAAGTCCCACAAAGTGGACCTGCGGGTAAACAATAATCTCTCTTCTACCCTGCCACACTTCCTTTTCCCGCTACCATTACCAGGATGGTTTCCTGGTGTAATATGCCTGACCTTCTCTAATTCTACTTGCAACTCATTGGCGGTGAGCCTGTTTGGTGCATCACGGTTTTCATGCTTTGCATTGAACACATGTCTTTGGTATTTTCTAGGATGCGGCTTGTCCTTGGCAAGGAAACGGCGGTGTCCAATGTAACAGATCTTGCTAAGTATTGTGTATGACAGCGGATTCCTGTCACAGCGAACACATGCATTGTAACCATGTGTCGTTCGCCCTAACATAGTGCCCAAAGCCGGATAATCATGGATGCACCAAATTATAACAGCACGCAGAAAGAAATCAGCTGGTGGGCTGCTATATAGGTCTCGAGTGAGAACACCCTTCCATAGCTGTTGAAGTTCCTCCACAAGAGGCTCCATGAACAAATCAAAATCCTTTCCAGGACTTTTTGGACCTGGGATGAGCAAGGCCATCATGTAGTTTGATTCTTTGGTGTAGACATTTGGTGGCATGTTGTAAGGGATAACAAGCACTAGCCACATGCTATATGTGGCGCTCTGGTGGCCAAATGGGTCAAATCCATCTGAAGCTAAGCCAAGTCTAATGTTTCTCAGGTCAGCAGCAAACTCTTTGTGTTTATCATTGAAGCTTTTCCACTCACTACCATGAGATGGATGGCTCACTACATTTTGATCTCTGTACTCCTCGTTCCTAGAATGCCTCAGTACATCCTCTCTTGTTTCAGCATCATGAAACAACCTCTGCAATCTTGGTGTAATTGGAAAATATCTCTGAACATTATGAGGAATCCTCTTCACAGCATCGCCATCTTTCCATCTTGATGATTTGCATTTCGGGCATTCACTTAAGTTGGCATAATCCTTCCGGAACATAACACAATTATTCTTACAAACATGGATCATATCATATCCAATTCCAACTGCATGAAGGAAATTTTTCATTTTACTGTAGGTGTGTGGCAGCTCAGATGCATCTAGGAAAGATTCGCGGAAAGCAGCCAACATCGCATCGAATGATTTGTTGGTCATCCGCTCAGATGTCTTCAACTGAAGAAAGGTGACCATAGCTGAGAATACTGACAGCTTATTTCCTGGGGTGACAGCAACGTTGCATTGTTCCAACATGCGGGCCCACCGTTTTTCTTCTGCAGGTGAAAGTTCGCGGAATGCACGAGCATTTTGTAGCATTGTTTCAATGTTGGTCAAACTCACTGGCTCTGCCACCACCACCTCCTCCTCCTCTTCCACCTGAGCATCAGGCAGATCAAGATGGTGATCTGCTTCTTCCACGTAGTCAATAACATTGACATTCACAGCTTCACCATGATGAACCCACCTACTATATGTGACCGACATCCCATACAAGTGTAGATGATTTTTGCACAGTTGACTGGGGTCAGAGCACATCTAATTTCGGACCACCGTACTTAGCTCTGATAAAGTTCATGAAGTTTTCAACCCCCTCGACATATGTAGCGGAGAATCTTCGAGCAGAAGTTATCCAAGTCCTGTCCATCTGTTAGACATACAAATTAGTTCTGCTACTAGATACTACAGGAAAAACATATATGCTTTTTTATGAAGTCCAGAAAAAAATACCAAGGTCGATGTCTAAAGCTATGGAAAGATATTTGGACGAGCAGGTCTAAGTAACGAAATATATGTAAAGCTAATTCAGTAAACAGATTTGAGTGCCAAATTATGGCAGGCTGTTTCAGCAGTCAATGAGGTCGAGCACACAGCCATCGAACTATCGAAGGCAATCGCAGCAACAAAGATCGAGTATAAAACGGTGTAGAGCTATTTCAGCTAACAGATTGGCTACTAGACCATGGCAATCTACGTCACAATAAATATATGGCAGGATATTTTAGCAACTAATCGGTCTTGGCAAGCCATCTCAGCTAAGCAGATTGAGTGCAGAACAGGGCAAGGAAGCTTCTTAAGCAGAGCATATTGTCAGTAAACTACTTCGGCAAACGGTGAGATTAATAGCGTCTATCAGCTAACATTCAGCACTACACCGACATGAACGGGTCCTCAGTCTAGAATGCGCGTACTGTGGGAGAAGCTGACAGCCGTGCGTCTCCACACGAACGTCGCCAGCGGTGGCGGCGCTGACCGCCGTGCGCCTCCACAAGAACGTAGCCAGAGGTGGCGGCGCGGCTAGAGGACGGCAGTCTACGAGAGCATACTGTGGGAGCGAGAGGATCGCCGAACCGCGGCGCCGACGTATCGGCGCGGCGGGGAGGGAGGCTTTGGCGGAACAAATGGAGAGGAGGGGGACAAGGGGGAGGGGGTTTGGGGAATATTATTGGCTAGTTGGCCGAAGGGCGGTTGAATCGGATTTGGGGGGGAATTTTTGGGTGTGGGGGGGGGAGGATTTTCGCGCGGTGGGCGGGGGGAGTTTGGCGCATGGTCGGTTTCTCCGAGTGCAGTCCCACGTGTCAGTGAAGAGGCAAGCTGAAGCACATTCCGTTTGCATGAGCCGTGTGCAGGACCGAACATGTGTGGGGTGCAATGCGACCGCGACAGGAGTGTTGTTAGTGTACCGCATTTTTTCCTTCTAAACTAGGTGCTTCGCCCCCTCAAAAAAATCTGTAGCTTCGCGCGATCCATCGATACTACTACTAGTAATCCGATAATCCCGACTAAAATGGCGCGGCCAGGTCTTTTCCCGCGCGATATGCTGGGAGGTTGGCTTAGTTGGGTTTTTTAGGACGAGTAATGCTACACCTACGTAATCCCAGTTACGTAATTAACGTAATGTGAAACGTGTGAGCTGTTGATTGTAGATTGGGGGAGGGAGGGGCCCACCACCATGAAAATCAGGGGAGGAGAGAGAGAGAGGCAATTTACGTTAACCCTTTCGTAGGTTCCCATAGATGTAGAAAGATGTGTCCGATCTTGCAATATAGGACGTCCGATCTATATCTAACGGATAGGAAGGAAACTATGACAATTTACCCGCACTCCTCTCCACATTTGCAGATAAGGCTTTCCCTCGTTCATCCTTTTCTCCCACAAGATCTTGATATTCCGTGCAACGCACGGGCATCTTGCTAGTACTCCTACAATATGTATATTATTGTGAAAGTTCATATACACCGGCCGAGATTAATGCAAACACGGCAGATTTTCATTACATTTCGAACTTTTATAGGACAAAAAAATAAAACAAACCCGACCCTAAACCTATTCTACGGTGGCGACCGACGTCCTCCATCTGTGATATCCATGTACGGGGGCGGGGTTCAAGACCCGTGAAGTGAAGGTGCGGTCTCCGGCAAGGAAAAGTAGAACACGGGAGATGGACCGGCCAGTTGGCACACCATGCCCTGCCGCCTCCCATGCCCTACTCATCCTCGGAGGAGTCCCCGACCTCGGCGGTGCAGGACGTTGGACGGCGGCAAGTAGGACGTGTGGCTAACGGTGCTCCCGTCGTCGGCCGCCAGCGTGGCCACCGCTTGTGCGGCGACTTGAGCGAGGGCGGCAACCTCGAGCTCCATCCCCGAAGACAAGCTCTCCCACAGAGCGTTCGCGCTTGCGGTCATGGCGGATGTCATTCTAGGTAGGAGGAAGATGCGCTATGGTGTGGAGGTTAGCTGGGCGTTGCCCCTTTAAGTAGCGCATTCCGGTGAGGCCAACCATCCGGGTGCGTCATTAAGTCGCCGGAGTTGGTTTCGCGGGAACCGAGCCTCTTAATGACGTCATACGAACGGACGGCATGAATGCGGGCAGCTGGCGCCAGCTGGGAACGCACCGCACGACGGTGCGAGGGACGAGGGTTTTGGTGTGCTAGGGTAGTCAGCTGCGGTCGTGGCAACGTTGGAGATGCCCTTTGCTCACATGCGATCCCCGCATGTCATTGGAAAAGCAAGACGACCCGGCATGGTCTCAGGTCCAGAGGATGCAGTTGGCCGTGCTACACCACTCCGCGGAAGCGTCGCGGCGCCCCGTGCATCCTCGACGAGCCGGGTGTTGGGGTGTATTTGGATTGTGGCCAAAGTGCACCTTGCCAAAATTTTGGTCATGGCCAAAAGATTGGTCTTTGTTTGGATGGTTGCTATTTTTTGGCATGCCAATGAACTCTAGCCAACTCTAGTTCATTTTTCTTGCCAATGTTGGCCAAATCATGGGCAACCAATACCTCAACCAAAATTTTGGTCATGACCCAAAGATTGGTCTTTGTTTGGATGGTTGCCATTTATTTGGCATGCCAATGAACTCTAGCGAACTCAAGTTCATTTTTCTTGCCAATGTCGGCCAAATCATGGGCAACCAATACCTGAACCAAAATTTTGGCTACCCAATGCTTTGATGGGGCAACCTTGGGCAGAAACCAAACATACCGTTGGTCGTGCCATAGCACTAACGCCACCCTCGGCAAACTGAAACCGACCATGTCTAGCGACGATATGAGCGTGTCGCTCACCGCGGTCACCGTATCTAGAGGCGGTGCTGGACCTGCGCCCCGTTGTTGGCCCCAATGACCCACATGAACGGTTGTTGGTGGCGAGGAGGTCGTGGGCCAGCTCCTCCATTGGACTAGTCTATGCTACGTCGTCCCGACGGGTGTGCCCCACATGTCTGTTTCCCTGTTTTCCCGGCCATATTCGAGCGTCAGTGCTCCGTGTTGCGCATTAGGCCTTTCACTATGTAGGCCAAGCGAGACAACTTATTGTTTATTTGAGCCGTTCAAGTATAATCATGTGGCGTTTGCTTATTTCTCATTCCTCTCCAACCCTCTTCTCCATCGATCATGTTGCCCTCCAGTCGAGTCCATCCTCCTGCATGCCTCATTTGAACATTCCGCCAAGTATCATTCGCATGTACCCACCCTAGTCCTCTTTTAATAGATCTCCGGACCCCGAGATGAAATTGAGAGGGAACGAGTGGGGGCACGTGATACCTAAGGCGGATTCAAAATTTTGAACCGGTGATCATAGCATCCGCAAATCATATATAAAGGGTATTCAATGTTCGTTTCGTTTTTGAATGTACAATATACTCCCTCCTATCCTTTCTAGTTTACATATAAGTTTTATGTGTAGTCAAAGTATATCTACTTTGATCAAAAAGGAATCAACATTTAACAACGCCAAATCAATATTGTTAGATTCGTACGTACTCCTAGATTTGTACTCGAGATGGTTTCCAATTTGACTATTGACAAGATTAATAGTACATGAGATGTATAATGTGAAAATTATATCATTGGAAACTCCTTTCACATACAAATTTGACCGTATGCTTTGTGTAAGTTGCATGTCATATATTATTACTCTAACATTTGGTCAAAGTTAGCATCGAAAAATGCATTAGACCCTGTATGCTTTGTGTAAGTTGCATGTCATATATTATTACTCTAACAATTGTGTAAGTTGCATGTCATATATTATTACTCTAACATTTGGTCAAAAGTAGTATAATGGAAGTGGATCCTCTGACGTAGGTATCCCTGCCTTACCCTCCCTTTCGGTCACTTGCTGGCGGACCCCATGCTTGCTAGGCCCCGCATGTCAGTTACTCAATGGGTTCGGCCACGTGAGGGGATCCTCATCCATAGTATACTCCCTTTGTTTTTATTTACTCCACATAAAACGGAGGGAGTGGTGGTATAATAAATAACGCAGGCGGGGGAGGGGGAGGGACGTCGGTTTGCTCTCAACTGCGGTCCCACAAGCGAGCGAAAATGCAAGACGAAGCGCGTTCCATTCGGTGAGCGACGTGAAGGGTCTAGCGTGCCGGGCTGCAACACGAACGCGACAAGAGCGATGTACAGTCAAAACCGATTGACCGATCGTCACCGGAACCACTATTAACACCAGAACCTTCGCTGCTCGGCCTATGCCAGCCACTGCCCTAAAACCACACAAAATCTCCAGCCCATTCCCCCACCTTTTGATCACCTAGCCCGCATCAAGCGTCCCCTAGTTCGCCGGAAAGCCATGGTGCGCCGCAAGATCACTTACTACAAGATGCTGACACCGGAGCGCCGCGCAGAAATCGCGGCGGCGGTCAGCGCCACAGACCTCTGTTCCCAAGCTCGCTTTGCGGCGGGCCAATCCCCGAGTTCTCTGGAGCCAAGCTACGAGGAGGAGGAAGCCGATCCAATGTTAATGGCGGAGGTCACGGCGCAGAAGCCCCCGATGGGTATGAGACGATGGACGTCGACTTCGTGCCGGCGTCCGAGTCCCCCATGGTACAGGTGGACCAGCGGTTCAACATGGCGATACTAAAGGAGGACCGGTAGGCAGAGGCTCAAGTCGACGCGGAGCGCGCGCATGCCGCTGCCATCGAGGCTCTCCTGCAGGCGGAATCGGATGTCGTGGATGTGAATCGGGCGGCGGAGGCTCAACTTGAGGCGGAGCGCGCGGATGCCTCTGCCATCGAGGCCCTCCTGCAGGCGGAACCGGACGTCCTGGACTTGAACCGGGCGGCAGAGGCTCGACTCGACGCAGAGCGCGCAGATGCCGCTCTCATCGACGCTCTACTGGAGGTGGAATCGGACATCCTGGACTTGAACCGGGCGGCGGAGGCTCGACTCGACGCGGAGCGCGCGGATGCCGCTGCCATCGAGGCCCTCCTTCAGGCGGAACCGGACGTCCTCGACTTGAACCGAGCTGTGCTCTCGTACGTGCAGAGCGCCCGCACCCTCTGCTTGAACGAGTAGCTGGAGGCCGAGGACAACCACAGTGCGGAGACACACGTCGGCAGCGACGGCTGGTTCGCGCCGGCAGCCAAAGATGACGAGGTCGTCTCTTTCCGCGAGCAGTGACAGTTTTTCTTTATGTTGTTGTTTTTATGGATCTTTTGCTGTGTAAAAACATATATTTGTTATGCAAGTCGCCTGACTTGGGTCAGTATACCATTTCAGGCGGTTGGATGAATATCCTACGTCTCCTAACCCTTCTTTCCTTCTTCGTCACCTCTTCTTCTTCCCCAACAGACCACCGCACGGGCCGTACGGATACTCCCCAACATGCGGTTGGGTAAACATACTCTATGAACAAAAATTATGTGTCAGTGATAGGATGGCTGAGTTTGGTGTGTTCACATGCGACAGCACGTGTCAGTGAGTTCCCTTGGTTGTGTTTGCGGCATGCAGGAGCGACCGTGTGAGGGTGCGGTGCGACCGCGGCGTGCAGGAGCGACCGTGTGAGGGTGCGGTGCGACCGCGATAGCCATGCGCAAGTGTACCTCCTTCTCATTTTGAAAACTTTAGGCAAGCTTGGAAAAAATGTGTGGCGTAGTTTGGCAATGCAAGGCCTAGACCCAAACAGGATAAGTACATACATACTACTAGGAGTACTAGTGTTAAAAAAGAAAGGCTGGGTTTTCCTTCGCCGGATTTAATCGATACAAATCCTCATTTCACGTGTCAATTAATGCTTATTTTTTTTCTCCAAAGACCAAAGAGCTAACCATCTCACTCCTCATCGCTTCATTAATGCAGCGCCATGCAAACCAACCTTCTCACTTCCGCATGCATGCAGGGGATATTAATGTCCTTGGTTGCTAACCCTATCAATTTTTCCTTGATTAGTGTTAGTGGCCCTTTGCAAATTTTAATTTTGATATACTGGCCTTGTGTACAAAAAAATGGAGGTAGTAACTATATTTGACTTCCTTCCCCATTGCGGTGACGTCGACGATTTTTTTGGTGGTTTGGCGAAGTGCGTTCAACGGAGAACACCATTGAGGGAGACCACGGTAAGTCATTCGCAAGTGTCACCTACAAGCCGAGACAACCGCCTTATTTGCATCCAGGAAGTCCTTTACTAGTACTACTATAACTAATGCGGTGAGATGGCTTCTCGAAGAAAACGATGGAGAAGCGGAGTCAGCGAAGAGTGAAATGATGGTTGCTTTGTCCGTGCTTTTGTGATTTGATGCCTCACTGCTTTGTGATTTTTGATAGAAGGAACAGGGGAGTAGACTATGTGCTCTATACTGTACTACATGCGTCCAAGCATGGGAGAAAGAGGAGAGACGTTGCATTTTTCTATTCCTTCAATCAATCAATCAGGGGGCTTCGGTTCCATCTTTTTGGCTTTGGCAACACCGTACACAATGGTTCCCACGATGCCAAAAGCTGTTTTCACATTTGGTTACACATTGTGGATGCCCTTAATCGTACCACTTGGTTTTGCTCCTGTGTGCTATCTATACAAGTCTCAATTATATTGATCTAAAAAATTATAGAGTCGAGATTAGTAAAAAGGAGGTAATTTTGCCACGCGGATGGCGGGGGAGGTTTCTTATTTGAGCAATGCTACATCCACGTAATGGTTTACGTAAAGTTACGAACTGATGTGATGTGGGACTATTTGATTGGATTAAAGGAGAGGATTAGGCCCACCCCACCTGAAAATCAGGGGGGGCATATATAGATTAGATGGAAAGTATACGTAGCAGCTACGTATCCCTTTGTAAGTCTAGGATTAGGCTTCTTATTTTCAGAGGACGTTGTCCTGGCGGTTTGCCAACCTCCGCGTCCCACGTGAGGCAGAACAATGGCAGAAGCAACACATGGTTAAGTTGAAGAAGATGAGGGAGAAGCGGATTCAGCAACGAGTGAAGTGATGGTTGCTTCGTCCCTCCAACTTAACTCCGGGAAAGGTGCAGCTTTGTGATCTGATGCCTCATTGCTCATTACTACGCCGACACCAAGACTGGGGTGCTTCATCCCGGCTGTTCTGCACTGTATTCCGGTATGGCACGTGGACCCGGTAGCTTGATGTCCCACATGTCGGCGAAAGGGACTAGAAGATTTATGAAAGCGAGCGCTCCACTCTTACGAGGGAGGAGTAGACTACACGACGGCCCACTGAACTGTCACTTGTACTGTATAGTACTATAGTTTTGCTGTTTCGCACGATCCACCGATACAAACACGATTAAACAGGAAAGGGCAGGATTTTTCCCGCGCTGTAGATGATACTGGCCATACATTTCAAAGGCAATTTTAATGTATGCAAACTGAATAATTATAAGTAACAATATGATATCTAGTAAAACTAAAAACACATATGATTTATTGTGTTAGAGTGTAGTAGTAGTGCTGTATTGCATAGTTGTTAGATGTAACATGCGAGAACGTGTAGAGATGTAGTTTTGGAGGGCCTACAGACAGAAAAGCGTAATACGGTCACCGAACATCAGAATAAGCTGATTACGGTCACTATATACGTTTTGCGGTGATTATACGGTCACTTGCTCACAGCTCAGCATCAGATTGCACTCTGTTGACCAGGCAAATAGTCTATGTGGCGCCATGTTGACTAGTTAAATTGACCACATTCGTTGTGGGTCCCACCTGTCAGTTCGCATAGGCAAAAGGTCAGATAAACACAAATTTACGCAGGTGCGACAAGGCTCCAACCCGTGCGCGGGAATCACCTGGTTGTGTATGTGTCTGTCAGGGCCTGATGTGTGCGCATGCACGTGTAGGTTGAGCACTGGAGCGTGAGAGTGTGTGTTGGTCGTGTGGTGTACTGGTGTGTGCATGCATGCGTGCGTGTGTGAGTGTGAGCGTTGCATGCGTGCGTGCGTGGATGTGTGTGTACATGTGAGTGTCACGTGCGTGCGTGGGTGCATGTGTTTGTGTTAGTGTTGCGTGGATGCAGTTCGTGTGCATGCGTGCATGTGTGTATAATCACCACACCAGCTCCTGTGTGTTAAAACAGACGGCACAGCATACCAATACAAGGCCACCTTGTCCGTTGTGCCCGCTGTCATGACTTCGAACCACCGTCCAAATATTTTTTTGTTGTTTGTTTTCATTCTTACTAGCAAGATGCCCATGCGTTGCATGTAACATCAAGATGCATTTGTATGACTTGTTTATCTTGTGAGAGAAAAGGATGAACAAGGGAAGGCCTTATTTGCAAATGTGGAGAGTTGTGTGGGTACCTTTTTGCAAAATTGCCATAGTTTCTTTCCTATCCGTCAGATATAAATCGGACGGCCTATATTGCAGGATGGCAGGCACACCATCATCACCAACTCTGTTTTTTATAAGAGTGTATTTTATGTATTTTATAAGAGTGTAGATGTAGAGTAGATACAAGTCGACAGGTGGGCACGATGGTAGTGAGATAATGTGATGCAACACTAGAGGTGCCACGTGGAGCATTTAACTGGTCAACTAGTCATGTCATGAGCAAATACAGAGTTGTACGGTGAGCCTGTGACTGCATAATAACCACTAAACGTAAATGGTGACCGTAATGAGTGGATTCTGAAGTCCAATGTACGTATCGTGCTTTCGCTTCAAATACAATGATCGTCATTGCATACATCGCGAGAGAAAGATGAAACATGCGTGAATTTTTTCTAGGGGCTTACTTTTAGAGGAACTGGAGATAGTTTTGTGTGCATACGTGAAAGGGGCGTACAGGGGGGTATGTGATGGAGAGAGAGATGATCTTCGTTTCTCTTTATTATGACTAACTTTGTATATAGTATAAAAATATACAAATTCACAGTGCGGAATAAATATCACTGTGGGCACCATGCAATGCAAATTAGCGTTCGTACTCCTCCATATAACTTTGTAATGTTGTATGTATGTAGAAACTCTAAAATAATTTTTTGGCCACACTTTATTCAAAAGGAATGTTGTATGCGAAGTAAACGTGAAGAGAGGGGTTTTTTAGATCAATGGGGTACGTGATGTAACATGTGTGAATGTGTAGTTGATGCATTTGGCGGGGCCTAGAGAGGTATGTGTGTGTATTACGTATTCGAGAGAGGCATGGATAGAGGGGCCGGCGGGGGGGGGGGGGCGTGGGAGAGATAGCACGAGAAATGAGAGTGGTCTAGAGAGAGAGACGAATATGACGTCACGACAAGAGATTCCATTCCCTTGAGTGTGTATATGCAAGGGGGGAGGGAATAGAGGCACCAGGAGAAATTTTCTGTGTGTGTGGTGTTTGTGTTGGTATGTGTGGGTGTGAGAATATAATGAGACGTGGGGGCAGAGGGTGTGTAACCGCGTGAGGTCCGGTGGGTCGAGGTGAGGCCCTTCGTTCAGTTCCGTCCTGCGCCACATTGGTCGGCCCGTGATGCATTTAGGAAGACCCATGGATGACTAGTCGTACAAGACAAAGATAGTAGAATTGTGAAGGACTCTGTGTCCACTGACAAAGCCGGCTAGGATTTGTAACCCTAGGTTCTCGGACTAAGGTAACCCCTTTATCTCTGATATTACTATTCATCCAACCTAACTTTAAGGGGCATCCTACAGAATGCTTTGCTAGAATCATACTCGTCGATTAGGAAGAGAGGTGTGAGACAATGCGTGAGAGATAGGCGTAAAGATAATGTGTTTACATGAGACATGTAGGCAGGTCCATGTATATAGAAAGGGTCGATGAGGATTGTGCGCGTGTATGTTTGCGAGAGGAAGAGTGCTTGTGATAAAGGTTAGTGAAAACAGTTGTAAATGGTTATGAGAGGGAGGGAGGGTTATATCTAGAGCATGTGTGCGAGAAAGACACCTCGGGAGAGAGTGTGTGAGCATGTGTGAGAGACCGCCGATGGAGAGTGAAACTACACGTAAAAGACTGCTCTACACATTGACTAAAGATATAAATTGTATCCAAATATTAGGATGGGATCATGATATTTGCAATTCGCGTAAGCAGCGGTCATTGATCCATCAGACATCTAGATTCTATCAAATATGAGCATGTCTATGTTATTATTCGACACAATTGATCCACATAGTTAGTATTTTGAACTCCAGACAATGCATCGCTTTAGCAATCGAATATGAACGTGAGTATAGTTCTTGTTGTGTGTGTAAAGCACATTATACATACGAAAGTTACACAATGGACATTATAAATAGCTACTACCTATGAACTAGCATACATTTGAATTCAACTTAAGGTGGTTAAAAAAAATCAAATTCAACATGATGTCCATTCAATTATTTGAATTTGATATCATGGCATTTGTAAACCATACCTAAATTATGGGGGCACCAATGTTTGCTCTGATTTTGTACATAATAGCATATGTAGTCGTGTACAAAATAGATTCAAATTTAGCTCCTCCATTCCAAAATAATCGTAGTTATAGGATTTTCAAGTGTCAAAATTTCAAAAAGAAGCGGATAATTTAATGAGGTTTTCAAACATACAAGGTCAAATATAACGTTGTATATTTAGGTCAATCCTCATAGTTCAAGAGTACTCTAAACGTGAATGCTTGTGTTTCAAAATTTCGAACGAAGCGCCAAAAGAGCCTCTACTCGCCCGAAACCGCGTGAGACCAATGTTTGGTAGTACAAGGAAATTACTTTTCTAATAACTCCGACCCGTGAAACCTACCGGCCCAACGTCCAAAGGTATAAACCGGGGTAGGTTTGTAGCTTCATCTAGACGCCACGCAACCGCATCCGAAAAACATTCATACACAATGGCCGCCTAAGCACACATGTGCGCGGCCGAAATCGCTCCCGCCCACTATTTGGGACACCTGGGATTACCATCCTACCCCCGACCCGCAGTAGGTCCGAAATTTAAGAGGGGGGCAAAGTTTGTACTTTCCCCAAATTTCAAACAAGCGCGTCCCATTTCTGTTCAAAAAAGCCAAAGACAAGCGCGTCCCAGACCGAAACATGGTCCCCCCACCCGTCTGATTCCCCATTCGTACTCCGTGGGTGCCAAAACTACCTCTCCACCAGCCGCGAAACCCCAGCATGTTCCGTCCGCCACCCCATCCCACCCATCAACCGCCGCCCTCCTCCATCACGACGGAGCCGATACCCCGACGTCGTCGTCCACCGCAACCTCAACTGCAACGCTCTCCACGGCTAGTAGTTGAAGCCGAGGCCGAGCCGTCCGTACCCGAGCCAGTTCAAGCACGTCGTCCTGCGCCTCACCACTGCCGCTCCAACTTCGCCACCCTCCACCGCACCGGAGCTGTTCCTGCTATGGCATCCTTCGCCGCCTCGGATCTGCTTCCCCTCCGCCAACATACGGCCACGATAACACAGTCAACAATTTGGCCATGGGTTCGTCCAAGCCTGGACCCTCCAGAACATCGGTTTCCCCGGTAAAAAGAAGAAAACCGGCGCGACTTGTGAGGTGACCACACCGGCAACCGAAAAAGGTACTCCTCTTCCCTTATTCATGCAAATCTTACGTCTCTGCTTGCACGGTATTCATCCCATAGAAGACACTAGTTGACTGCTTCTTCTTGATACTAGATGTTCCTAGTAAATCGCGATGCACAAGGTTTCTCCTCATATACTATTTCACCTTAGCTAGAGGTCCGTCGCCCCCCTGAATTTCAATTTTCTGGCCACTTGATTCCAAATTAACGGAAGCATTCCCCGGCGTAACAGGCTCTAGTACGCCTATTACACCGGGGAAGCAGCGCCTTGGTGTTTACCTTAGGGGTGTGTGCGGCCTAGAGCTACTGGCACCCGATCTGGAGGTCGGCCGGGATTAATGGGATGGCATGGGGGCGCTGCCAAGCACGGCGGTGGTGTGAGGTCGATGGGAGGGCGGGGCGGCGGAGGCAGGGGTCTGGGCCGGTGACTGGCGGGAGGTAGACGAAGGCCATCTTCCCGTTCCTTATAGATCGGACGGTTCATTAAAAAAATCGATTGACCTATATATTTTCAGTCGACTGTTATCTTAGATATGACCACATGTGGTGGTGTGCTGGAGGAGTACCTGCATTTCCTATGCTCATATATTAAAAAATCATACAAAGTAGAATCTAATTTTGTTTGCCATGCAATGTTGTAGAGCTATCATATGTCTCCTGTCATTTATTTTTCAGCCACCTGCTATCTGCTACTTTTACAGTGCACTAGTTCTGCACACACTTCACCCTTACTCTCACTGTTGTGTTTTTATGCAAGGGTATTTCACACTCTACTGCCATGAGAGAAGACAAAAAGAAAAGAGAGAAGTCGCTCCAGTTTGGTGTGCGGCTAGGCAAGACTCGTTTCAACACTTTAAAGGGTGCAGTGTCAGCAGATGGAGACGGGGAACGTAGCTCTGGAGTTGATGACCTCGCTCGCAATGAACCACCATCCCAGGTGCTTGCTTTAACTTCGCGGTGTCATATGTGGTTGCATGTTCCATATGGTGTCTAGCTTGTATTCGAAAGGCCAAAGTCGATAAGATAAGGAAAGATATTTTTTTACATGAACCACCATCCCATGAGCACCAGAAGACAAATAGCTAGTCAGGGCACTGGCGGAGCCAGTGACAAGCCCAGGAAAGATAGGCATCGCCTGGAAGCCAACTAAAAAGCTGCGATGGTGGCGAAGCAGCCCGCCTCCCACCAGGCTCTCAGGTCCTAGATGATCATGCCCACCACTCCAGCTGGATGTCTAGCTTGTATTGCTTCCAATTT
This sequence comes from Triticum urartu, assembly GCF_056163025.1. Classification (NCBI taxonomy): domain Eukaryota; kingdom Viridiplantae; phylum Streptophyta; class Magnoliopsida; order Poales; family Poaceae; genus Triticum; species Triticum urartu. Next base: position 309,726,928 of record NC_141878.1, read on the forward strand.
GGTTAAATTGCATCTGCTTAGCTTAAACGTTATACCTTTGAATATGACATGCCTTTCTGTTTTTGGTACATACAAGTACATCTGTGTATTAACCATGTTCTTACATCAAACTAATGTTCTTGTGCATCCCTCAACAATCAATTATGATGAGGCAGGCAGGCAAGGGGACTACTCCTAATTTAAAGAATGCAACATCAGCCTCCCGACATGATTCTCAAGAAACAGAAATGCTAGATGAAGATAGTGAACGTAGCTCTGTAGTTGATTACAACATTTCCCCTACACTAGCATCGCAGGTGCTTGCTCTAACTTGGCAGCATGATATGTGGTCGCATGTTGCATATGGTGTCTAGATTGCAATTCTTCCAATCTGGTTAAACTGCATGTGCTAGTCTGCTTAGCTTATACATTATACCTGTTAATGTGACATGCCTTCCTGTATTTAGTACATAGTACATCTGTCTATTAAGCATGTCCTTACATAAAACTATTGTTTTTTTGTATCCCGCATCAATCAACATGACGAGACACCTTTAGTATATGCAGTCGATATTAGTTGCATCTTTCATATGATTTATAGCATGCGCTGCTTCTAATTTGTTGAAATTCCATTTATGATGGGACGCTTTTAACTTGGTAGAGTCATATTGGTTGCATCTTTCATGTGGTCTCTAGCTTGCATTGCTTCTTATTTGCTGGAATGGTTTCTGCTTAGTTTACACAAACAGTTGTGAACATGCCATGCCGTCCTGTTTTTCGTACATATTCCATCCCGGTATCATGTGTTTGCCTTACATCAAAGTAGTGATTGTCAGTATCACACATGAATGAGTTCTGAAGAGAGAATTTTATTGCTTTTTCTTGTCGGTTTTACTTGACAATTCAAAATCAATAAAGCGAAAGGAAGTTAGCAAGGCAACGGATAAAGGTGCTCCTTTCGAACGGAGGGCCTGTGAAGTTTCTACTCCTCCACACCCCCAAGATGATTTCCAAGACAACACATGCATATACACTCAACAAAACTGTGTTTATGATGAGCACGTCTCCCCTAGTGCAGCATCACCGGTGCTCCCTCTAACTTGGCACTGTTATATGTGGTTGCATGTTATGTGTGATGTCTAGCTTGTATTGCTTCTAATTTTGTTGAATTCCATCTGCTTACTTTACACATTATACTTGAATAAGACACGTGTTCCTGTTTCTAGAACATACAATATCTGTCTATCACACCATGTTCTTACATCAAATTACTATTGTTGTGTAACCTGCAACAATCACTTATCATAAGACACGTTTGACTTCGGAGTGTGATATAGCTTACATCTCACATTCTTTTCTAGCTTGTATTACTAATTTGCTGAAATGGCACTTATGACGAGACAGTTTTAACTTGGTAGAGTGCTATTCGTTGCATCTTTCATATGGTGTCTAGCTTTCATTGCTTCTAATTTGTTGAAATGCCTTCTCCTTAGTTTACAGATCATAAGCTGTGAATATGCAATGTTGTGAATATGCAATGGCACTAATAACGAGAGACCTCTTAGATGGTAGTGTGATGTTGTTTGCATCTTGCATATGATTTATTTCTTGTACTGCTTCACATTTTTTTAAACGCCATTTATGATGAGACACTGTTAACTTGGTAGAGCGATATTTGTAGGATCTTCCATATGGTGTCTACCTTCCATTGAATTACTTCTAATTTGGTGAAATGTCTTCTTCTTAGTTTACACATCATAGTTTTGGTTTATCTCTTCCGTCCTGTTTTTCATACATATTATATCCTCCTATCATGTGGTTGTCTAACATCAAAGTTCAGTTCGTCTGCATCATGCATCAATTTGTTCTGAAGAACTAAATTGTTATTCGTTTTTCTTGTCGGCTTGACTTAACATGGCATAGAGAAAGAGGAAGAAACACAGAATGGCAGGGAATGAGAAGTGGATGAATCCTGCAGATTCTGCTGGTACTGATGGTGCAATAGAAGGTCAAAGTCCAGCAGAAAATTCTACAAACAAGGCATCCCATGGTACACGAGTTGCAAAAAAAGACAAACATAAACAAATAGCTGCCACCAAACAAGTAGAGACAGCCCTAGTTCTTGCAACACCTAGCACAGTACTACCAGCTGCACGGCATACTCATGCGTCAACTGAGCTAGCAGCACGTTCCCAAGCTCCCTTGCCACCTAACACTACTTCCCAAGCACTCTTGACACAAGACGAGTTGGCAATATCAGATGAACCTTGTGAGCTTCAACAGCAAGAAGGTAGTTGCTGGAGTCAAGTTACAGTTGCATGCTTCTTTATATGTAGTCTCACAGTTTGATGTACACTAACAATTCCTATGTTTGTTGTTGGACTAGCACCTAGGTGCAAGAGGAAACAAACATCAGGGATAATGCTCGATAGGTTAACTAAATCTAGAGGAGGAAGAATGGAAATCCGTTTTGAGGCAGGTTTAAAAAGGCCACATGATGCTACAGAGTCAGCCAAGTTAGTATCAGAGGCAGCGGTTGCTATTAGGTGTCATGTACGTATCCTCCCAACATGGATTCAGTACAGGAATGACAAAGACGAAACCCAGTTCAACATCTTCCTCGACCATTTATCTGTAAGTATGGTTACATATGGAAACTAGTAATATCGTCTTGCTCTCTCCAATACTTTCTAGGTTGCTGATAATGAGACTCCCATAATTTTCAACAGATGAGGTTGAAGTTGGATAGCCAAGATGATGCAACTAGACAAGCTTGCACCCATGTTTTCAAGTCTACTCTGCGACAGTATTGGTATAACTTGAGGAAAACTCACTTTGAAGGCAAGGCTAACAGTGAACTTGCCCAAACATCTCCAGTGGAAAATATATCTGATGAAGACTGGAGAGGCCTCATTAAACACTGGTCCGATCCGAAGTATCAGGTACATTATATATATGTCATCAGATCACATGTTGAAGTCCTATTTACGCATGTGCCACACAAATCTATCTTCTTGTAGGTGAACTGTTCAAAGAACAAGGCCAACCGTACGAAAGTGAAATTCCAAAAGACGACAGGATCTCGTAGCTATATTGCACACTGCAAGGCTCTTGTAATTAGCTGTTGTTTCACTCTTTTCGCTGTACCATATTATCAGATCTATATTGACTTGTTCCAGATGTAGAGGAAAGCCCGCGAGGACCAAAAAGTACCTGAACCAAATGTTGTGGAAATCTTCAAGGACTGTCACACCAGCAAGAAGAAGGGCATGACTACACCAGTCAAAGCCGCTGTTGTAAGTCCTTAATCCTCATGCCTTTTAACTACTACTTACTCTGACTTGTGCCTTGAACTGCATGGTTTGCATCCAATGTCTATTACTCTTTTCAATTTTATACACAATTGTCTTAGCGTATCATTGCACCTTACAAGGTTTAAAAGAGAGGAGTGATGTTCCTTTGATCTTGACCCATAATCTAGTTCCATGCTGGACTTGCCCACACAATGTTACAATTGCCTGTTTGTCTGTTCTCAGTTGTTTTGTGATATGAATGATGTCATACTATGCTTACCGTATTATAATCTTTATCCTTAGCCCTCAATACAATGTGAAGAAATAGACAATACATTAGCGATGGTACATGGTCATATGTTTGGAACCTGGTTTTATTATGTACTTTGCAATAAAATACAACTAATATTTTACATGGGTTCACCAGAATAAGTTCTGTATATAGACCAAAGCTATTTTATTTGGTTTTGCTGCCTCTTTAATATCTTCTGTTCTGGTACTACTAATGTAAAACCTCAACTTTTCAGCGAGCTATGGAAAAAATGGTGGAACCGCCACCTTCTGAAGGTGGCAAGGCAACTATAACCGCAATGTCACCTCTTGCTGCAGTGAGTCAGTACCTGTCCACTAACAGTGCCAAAAGCATGTTCCTGCGTAATACTGGGTTGGTTGTTAAGGCAATATCGTCCAAACTGCCTCATGATCATGATATGCAAGCTCAAAGAAATGTTGTATCTGCGCTCTAGACACAAGTCCATTCCCTAACAGAGACCCTTTGTGAAACAAGGAGAAACATTCCTCAATGTCGTCAAGATATGCATGGTTTTGAAACCATACTATTAGACATTTGCTATGTTGTTCAGGAGCCTAGGGTAAATGAAGGCGAGGGTTATGGTGCTCCATCGGACAGTACAGCATGAAAACGTAACAGTCAGGTCAAATGAACTGAGCTTCTGAACTTCTGGTGGTGCATTTATCTTCTAGACTGTTAAGTTTTATGCCAACCTTCCTTTTGTTATATAGTTTTAATTGTTTTGGTGCGATACAAAATTTATTCTTAACGTGCATCCACCGCCTGAAGAAAACAACAAGCCATTTTTGTATAGTGTAGGGTGTTCCCTATATTTGCACTGGTGGCAATCTTTGATGCCGAGTGGATGTAATCTGTGCAATCGCCTTAATAGCCTAGAGTTAGTTTCGGCCTTATTTATTTCCTAGTCTTGTTTTTCCCTGGTTTGCTAGTGGCCGCAACTACCATGGGCCATATACGGGCCGTAGGATCCATGGGTCTCCTACGGGCCGTCAATAAATGGGCCTGTAATCGGTGGGCCTCGGGCCGTCGGATAAATGGGTCTACATGGGCCATAATAGGGCATAATTGGTATCGGCCCAGCAGGGTAACAGGCCATAGGACAGCAAAGGCTTAATTCTGTCACAGGCATAATGGGTCGTTAATGGGCCAGAATATAGGACGGGCTGGAAACGGCGCAACGGGTTAACAGGCCAGAAACGGGCCGACTCTTGCAATGGGCCTAATTTGGCCCATTAGGGTAACAGGCCAGTAACGAGCCGACTCTTTCCATGGGTCGAATTTGACCCATTAGTGGAACAGGCTAGTAACGGGCCGAGTCTTGCCATGGGTCGAATTTGGCCCATTAGGGGAACAGGCCAGTAACGGGCCGGAAGTAATCGAGGGCCGAAAAGGAGCCCAAGAACGTATGGGCCGTCAATAGGCCGAAAGCTAACACGGGCTAGAAACGGCCCATCTAAATCACGGGCCGTTAACGGGTATAAAGAAAATTACTGTTCATTATGTGCTAGAGTCACCGTGGGCCTTTACCTGGGCCGGCCTATTATGGCACACGAAAATATTGTGGGCCTTTACCTGGGCCGGCCCATTATGGCCCACGAAATCTTGTGGGCCTTTAGCTAGGCCCGCCCATTATGGTCCGCAAAATCTCGTGGGCCTTTAGCTGGGCCGGCCCATTATGGCCCGCAAAATCTTGTGGGCCTTTAGTTGGGCCGGCCCATTTAAACTTGTTGGGCCGTGCCATGTGTCGACGTATCATAGGCGCCTTCTGTCCAGTGAGTGGATGACATCTATCCCGACGATGAGCCGACACGTGTTTCCTCTAGCCAATGATGATTTTACACGTGGAAAATCCCCATTGGTCGGGGCTGTTAACGGGTTATCGGATCCAAAACCCGACCCGATAGCTTAACGGCGTTCCGTTATGGTAGATGCCACGTGTCGATCACCCTTGACGAAAGCACTTCTGTGACACGCGATTTATCGCCATGGAAGTGAACACTTCCGTGATGATAATTTTGGTAATGTCATGGAACACTTCTACGACAGCACAGGTATGACTATCTTGATTCTGTCATAAATTTGTCATGGATGTACATGCATGACAAAAAAGCAACCTACTATGATAAACACGTATCATCACGGAAGTGTATTTTTTTGTAGTGGTGCTCCTCAGCACCTGAGCAGTCGGCCCCCGTTGCAGCTCGCTCCCCCGCACCATTACCTGGAGTGAGCTCGACACCGACGGCGAGGACGGGGACCACGATGACGGTATTCTCGCGGGGCCCTATCAAGCCAATTGGGCGCAGCCCTCACTCATCAAAGGAAGGCATGTTCGCGGCAAACGTGACCTTGTTTTCACTGCGGTACAACATGCAGCTCTTCCTGGGCATCTCGTCCGGCAGAGGGACACCGGATAGAACTGTCAACACAGTTTGCCGCGCAGCAAGGGAAGCCCCTCCTCCTGAAACCTCATGTTGTCCTACCCACTAAGCAAGGCCCACATCGGGCGGGAATGGCGCTGAAGCGGGGCAACTCGGTGCCTGACGAACTCCCTCACCACCATGGGCGCAGTCACACCAAGGCCCTTCAACCACCGTAGCCTGGCCCAGACGGGGGCAAGGCAGGGGCTCGTGAGCCTCTGGTGACCCTAGCCGGAGTTTGGAATGGCAGGCCCCACCGGAGCTTGGAGCAGAGGGTTGAGCACGCCGGCATCAACAAACACCCATCGCGTGCGGAACTCGCTCACGGATGAAGGAAGCTCGAAGTCGATCCCCATGCCCGTCGTTGCTGCCACGGCCTGGAAGCCCACACACCCTGAGCTCTGCCGAGCACTGATGAGATGTAGCAAGAAGAAGTGGCGGAGGAGTGCCACGGAGGGGGTGATGCCCACCATGGCCTCACACACGAAGGCAAAGACAGCAAGTAGGGTCACAGATTGAGGGTTGAGATGAAGCATATGGATCAGATAGTGCTCGAGCACCGCGTTGAAGAAGGCGGAGAAGGGAGGAAGCAGGCCAGCCCAGAGGGCGTCAATGAAGATCGGGATCTTGGTGACTGCCCGAGCCATGCTGGAGCGAGACGTAGGCTAGGCCAGCGTCTCTCCCCACTCGTTGAAGCTGGAGGCGAGCATGGGGCGCACCTTGCCCATGGCCTCATCATTGAGCACCCGAGGCCAGTTGAGCGCCGGCTCGAAGGATGGAGGCGCGGTTGGCGAGGACAAAGGTTTCTTCCCCTTGTCGGCTTGTTTCGGCGCCATGGCGGTAAAGCGGGCGGAACACTGGTCGGACTGAGAAGGCATAGCAGGGCGTCGAGGAAGCAGGGAGATTGGAAGAGCCAGGCGTGGCGAAGGAAGAATAACTATGTAGGCCGCAGGGGCCGCATAGCCAGGCGGATTCAAAGGGAGCATGGGGAAGCGGAGACGCCCATTTCCAATCAACTGCCACGCGTCAACCAAGGCTGCAGGCTTTTGGGGGCCCACAGTGCTCCGAACTTGACCCTTGGCTTCGCCGCGAAGCCAAGCCCGTACGCACCTTGGGCCCGGGGGCTACTATCGGCGTTCTGGGAACAGAGCTCCCCAGACTTGCCTGCCTGCGGCCCGCGGCGTGGCGAAGCCAGCAGGCCGTACGGCCCATCTTCATCAACAAGCATCCAAGACCCTCGCAAGGGGCCAAGCCTCGTGAGGCGGACGATGCAAGACCTCCTCTGGAGCGGCCTAGACAGGCAGGATCATGAGGAGCGGAGATATCACGACAGCGCAAACCTCGCGAGGCTCTCGTGACGTGAGCCATGACGATCGACGCTAGGCGGGCGCCAGCGTGCGCAGCGTACTTGTTTCCTCTTTGGTGCGAAAGGGGAAAGCGCAGCCGCGGGGTACCGAGGCCTCAGGCAAAGGTTGCCATTTCGGTGCAACAAGACCAAGACCATGGATTGCAAGACGGAGGTCATCATGGAGCCCAAGACGGCGTCACCACCAGAGCTTGGTGCAGGCGAAGACTACTTTTGTCAGGATAGCTCGTACTAGCTATCCCCCTTCAAATTAGCCCGCCATTGTTGGCTCCCTTCCCGCTCGATTTTTGGGAAGAGGACCAGGGCCTCTATAAATAGGACTAGCCACCACAGAGAAAGGGGGACTGGAGCTTAGAGGGGATCGGAGATTAGAGGGACGGATCAAACCAAGAGAGAGAGACACACACACAAGTTCATACGCACAAGAACACCTCAACCTCAGGAGGAAGTTCTTCCCTTGTACTGTTCATCATCAGCCCAAGAGGCAATCCACCACCACCACACTAGAGTAGGGTATTACACCACAACGGTGGCCCGAACCAGTTTAAACCTTGAGTCTTCCTGTGTTGCAAGTTCGTCTGCTAGATCTTAGTGAGTTAGAGTCTAGATTGGTATGAAGGGAAAGACTCTGCGCGCGCCCCTATGTTCGAACTTTAAGGGTTAGCCGGAACCCCACATCCGACAGCGATGCCCTCTGCCTCATTGTTGCCGGGGTGGGGTCTCAGTGAAGTAGGCCCTCACCGAAGCCTGTGAAATCCTCCGCCTCGGTGCCGGCGGGGTGGGGCATCGGCGAAGCCGGCGGTGTCCTCTGCCTCGTTGTTGGTGCGGCGGGGCCTCGGCGGAGCAGGGCCTCGTCGATGCCAGCGGAGCGTGGACTCGGCGGAGCCGGCATTGTCCTCCGCCTCATCCTCGATCTCGCCAAACAGTGCCTCGCCTGCTTCATCGCCCTCTTTATAGGCGGCCGCTACCTCCGCCACCCACATGCGGTACCGCCAGCGCGTGAGGCGGCTCTTGTGGGAGGAGCGGTATGAGTGGAGCAGCGCCTCTTTCTCCGCCCGCTCTGCGTTGATCTGCTCCTCCGCTTGCAGGTTCTCCTGAAGGAGGTGGTGGTTGTTGGCGGCGTCGTCCTGCGCCACCTGGAACTGCTCCTGATGCTTCTGCCTCACCGTGTCCATGTACTGGGCACGGGCCTCGCCGATGGTCATGGTGCAATGCACCAGCGAGGATGGCGCGGAAGAGGGGGTTGCCGCCGGATCGTCGACTACCATGTTCTCCATTGGGACGCCGTCGTCCTCCAGCTGCCTGCCTGCCAGCCTGTCGACAGCAATGGCTGCCATCTCCTTGTGGTCCGTCGTCCGCCCGTCCTGAAGAGCGCTGGAGGACGAGGAAGCCATGGTGGGCAGTAGTGGTGTGGACAAGAGAAAGGGAACACAGGCAGATGACTGCGGCAATGGCCGACGCAACAGTTTATATAGCAATGGTGGATGGCGGAGGGACGGATGCGTGGCGCCGGAGTAGCCGCCTCAGCAACCGTGTATGATTAATGTGGGTGGCAAACGGACGGACGTCCAGCACTTGTGTCGTTTGAACGTGGAGCAAATGCCTGCGCTGGGAAGCGGCACGGGCGGCGCTGACTGTTTCGGGCAGAAAGCGCGCGCGGGCGAGGGAGGCGGTCTGAGTGGGCCAGGGCGGTCAGACTCGTGCTTGGAAGCGGGTCGGTCCAGCACCCGGACATGTTGGCTCGCCAATGAGCTTGACGAGCAAAGCGACAACAATCAGACGATGGACGTAGCTTCCGACCAGGAGCCGACGCCACTGTCCAAAGCTGGTTCATGCCGTGTTCACCATAGAGCAGGTGCGGCCGCACTTCGACGCCCTAATTGCAGAAGAGCTACTAGCGCCGGAGGACCTGTGCTGCAACCTTCGTCTCCTCAAGGAGCACCGACGAACAAGCGAAGGACAATGCCGTCGCGGACATGTGGCCCTATGATCCTGGCTTCCTAAATGAGCAGCGGGCGCTGTATCAGACCATCCATAGGGCCCATGAGGCCCTCTCCGCCGTCCTTTGAGTTGTTGCACTCGTCGTGGCACCGTCTTCTCGTGTTTTCAACATGGTCAATGGACATGTGGAATGAGGAGATGACTTTACTTGGAGAGGATGACAGTGGGGACCCACCAAGGCCATAGCCGCACGTACGCAAGTGCCTCCTTATTATATACAACTATAATTTTTTTTGCTTCCTCCTGGTTTCCTGACATCACGGTCCCACACCATTGTCAATCTATGGAGTCAATAAATGAGAGAATTGCACAAGGAGCGGCCGACAGCTGGGACCAAGCAGCTCGAGCAGTTTTTTTGTTTTTGAGGTGTGAGCATTGCAGAGTTTTTCTTGAGCGATGTTTTTGTTGTTATTCAGAGGAGAGCAGGGTATTAACTGGGCGGGCTGTGGCCCGTCTAGCCTAGGCCAGATATCTAGCCCAAATATTAATTTTTTTCAAGCTAAAAATGGCTAGCCCAGTTGTACTTCTTTTTGAGAATACCCAGGCAAGGTCAACTTGTTATTCTCCGCCCCGCTGGGCTGCAAATCTTTCCTAGGAGGGATGCATTAGGCTTAACAAGAAATTGGCTTTAAGAAATAATAAATGGGATGTAATTATAAAAACTGGGTATTAACTATAAAAAATGTACCAAACTTGTAATTAATTTTAAAAAATATTATTTTTGGATTTTGAAATTTTAATTTCATTAATTGTTGCACGGGCAATATTTCATTGGATTTTTGCGTAATACAAATTTATTTTGAAATTATATTTAATATGACTAGAAATTTCGGGATAAAAATATTTCGGATCCCATCAAAATGTGGGAAAATTTATTGAATTCTATTTTGAGCGGTTGGTTAAAATTATTAATCATTGTCCTAGCTAGAAAATGGGCTATACTTTTAACAAAGTGTAAATGGGTTGTAGTAAATTCCATTAGAATTCAAAAATGGGTTGTACATTCTTGCAAATCGCAAATGGGCTATATGTTCTCTGCCACACACTTGTGGGCCTACTAAGTTGATGCGTCCCCTAAAAACACTAAGTTGACGCGTATGCAGGGCTTTGTCAACTTATTGTCAACACACGGTTCTAGCAGTAGTGGTCGTTGGATGTCCATCCAATGGATGCGTGCTTCTTGTTCAATCTCACATATTCTTGCTTCAGCCGCCCAAAAAATGATTCCTCCCCCTGACATCTGGGGCGCACAATTTCAGAGGCTGACTTGTGGGCCTACTACGTTGGCGCGTACCATGGGCTTTGTCAACTTTGTCAATATAAATGATTCTAGCTGAAATGATCGTACGATGTCCATCCAATGGTCGTCTGCGTCTTCAACCTTTGGTCTTCTTGCTCCAGCCAGCCAAACCAGCGCCGGCCATGCCGCCTGCTCCTGCCTCCCGTGTCTGGCTGTGCTGCCACCGCTGGCCATGCTATCCCTCTATAGTCACCCACACCTCATGTTATTCTTCGGTGACGGCAGCCTCACACCGCAGCTAAAGCAGTCAACCCACGTACTCCCGTCCGTGTGGGCATCCGCTACCGCGTCTTCCCCAGCTCCGTGTTGTTCCCTTCCTAGGCCTCGTCGTCGTCCATTGCCTTGGTGCTGTCCACGCGGCGTGGTCAACATGGTCAAAGAAGGACATCCATCGCAAGAGGACTTTAGGCGGTGAGGCTGACAGCTAGACCCACCACCTACATCTTCGAACACAAGGAAGTGCCTCCTTATTACTCACACAATAAAAACGATTCCTCCCCCTGATAGCTGGGACCGACCAGCTATATCTTTGCAGACAAGGAAGTGCGTCCTTATCCTCCCTGACCTTTGGGAACCACCTGGTCAAAGCGTACGTAGCGTTGTCTGTTTGGTCATGAACGTGTATTTCGGATTTCAGGTTCCAGCAAAACCCTTGAGGTTCGAACACTGGGGTTCGCACGAAAATCTCTCCTCCCCCTAGCTCGCGCACATCGTGATCTCACGACCTAGCTCGACGAACCCAAAGAACGGGAGACACAAGAGTTTATACTAGTTTGGGCCGCTGATGTGGTGTAATACCCTACTCCACTGTGGTGTGGTGGATTGCCTCTTGGGCTGAGGATGAAGAGTTACAAGGGAAGAACAGCCTCCTGAGGAGAGGTGTTCTTGTGCTTGGCGAACTTGTGTAGTTGGGGATGATCTGGATCCTCTACCTATGGTGGTGGCTAGTCCTATTTATAGAGGCCCTGGTCCTCTCCCCAAATATTGAGCGGGAAGGGATCCAACGACGGCCAAATTCGAAGGGAGACAACTAGTACAAGTTATCCTGACTAAAGGTGGTCTTCGCCTCTCAAAGGCTCTGGTGGTGACGCCGTCTTGGGCACCACGGTGACCTCCGTCCTGCCGTCATGCTTGCCTTGGTCTCGTTGCATCAATATGGAAACCTTTGCCTGATGCCTCGGGACTCCTCGCCTGCGCTTGCCCCTTTAGCACCAAAGAGGAAACGAGGACACTGCAAGCCCTGGAGCCAGCCTGGCGCCCGCCTGGCTCTAGTCGTCATGGCTTGCCTCACAGAAACCTCGCGAGGTGTCCCTTGCCTTGAACTCTCCGCCCCTCGTGAGCCTGCTTGGTGAAGCTTCCCCCGAGGAGGTCTTGTGTCATCCGCCTCACGAGGCTTGGCTCCTTGCGAGGGTCTTGAGTGTTTGCTAGTGAAGATGGGCCGTACAGGGCCATTGGTGGAGCCACGCTGCAGGCCGCAGGCAGGCAAGTCTAGGGACCCCTGTTCCCAGAACACTGAAAGTAGCCCTCAGGCCCAAGGTGCGCTCGGACTTGGCTTCGAGGCGAAGCCAAAGGGGAAGTGCAGAGCGCCGCAGGCCCCAACAGCCTACGGCCCCGCTTGACGCGTGGAGATTGATTGGTCATGGGCGTCTCCACTTTCCCATGCTGCCTCGGCAACTGCCCGACCTGACGAGTCCTTACTGCATGCAGAAAATATCATTATTACCTAAGATCGTGGAGGCCGGCGGTTGGCCTCCCCTTGGCTATAATGGGAAGAGGGGGCGGAGCCCCTATCACCCATCTCTTCCTTTGCTTCCCCCGCTCCTTCTTCTTCCTTGCTTCATCACTTGCTGCATCAACCATGGCGCCAATACGGAGGTTCTCGGCCGCGGAGAAGGGAAAGACTCCCCTTGACGAGCCCGAGCCACTTCTGCCGAAAAATAGGCTGTCCCATCGTCGCGACATAGTTGTGAGGCCGAAAGTGTCACGGCCATGGTACGAGCGGCCACCTCCCGGGTGTCTGTTGCCCTTGTACACCCAAGCTGAGGGCTCCGGAGGGAGGGCGACGAGCGCCGCCGCCCGCGCCAGGGCCGTGGTCGCCGCACCGCGGCGACGCACGACGTTGCCCCATGGGTCCATGCCATGGACTCCTCGCGTGAATTCGTGCTGTGGGCGGCGATGCCTCCGCGCACTTGGATTCGCTTCCCGCAGTTCTTCGCCGCCGAGGGGCCCCCTCGAGCTTTGGCTGCAGCACACCGACTGCGATGCCCGGCGACTGGGGTGGAGGTTGAAGCTATCTCCCCAGGAGGATCTTCATGACTCGTGGCTGGGGCGAGGTCGCTCGAGGCTGCCGTGCGAAAGGCGCCCTCACCATCCACTTTGAGTACGACGGCGTCTCCACGATGTTCTTCAAGGTCTTCGACGAGGAAGGCCGCCGCTTGGAGTGCTGCCCTCAAGGGGGTCGCCAGGACGGCACAGCGGCCGACGCCGAGCCTGCCGCTGGGCTCGCCATCAGCTGCTCCAGCTACAATGGTGACTCCTGGTGATGCAGCGACTCTCCCGACCTCGTCGAGACTCCGGAGACAAGCGACGACAGCTACGTGCCTTCGAGCTCTCCCCGGGCCCAGAGCAAGGCCGCAACGTCCGACCATAGCCGTTGTTGATCTGGACGGGGTTGGTGTCGGCCTCCTGTGGCCCACTGTTGAAGATGGCGTTGGCTGCGCCGGCGCGTGTAGATAGAGCTCCTAGGACTCCCTTCTTTTTGTTCCCTGCGAGGAATCAAAATGGACCCGTGAGGGCATGTAAAGGGTCTGTAATGTCTTCTGTTCATATTATCCCTATTATGAAAATTTGCGAACGCATGTCTTATTTCAGCTCGGTCTCCCCTTTCCAACCCCACGTCAGCTTGGTGCTCTACGCCGACAGGTCCTGGTCCCGAGGTAGGCTGCAGCCATCGCTGGTATGCCAGGTCGTGATGCCATGGTCAAGGCTAGGAGGTGAGCGACCCGAGGTCCAGTAAGAGCTCCTGAGGCGCGATGCTCAGGAGGTCCCCTTTAGCGCTCAAGCAACTACCGATAGGCAGGAAAGGGTGGTGATGTTGCCGTAACAAAGCTGCCACAGGTGAGGATCCCATGCTGTAGCGCTAGGTCGATCTAGGCGCGAGACTTATCTTGGCATTCCGGAGCTGGTTCCTTGTGTTGCGCCAGACTTGTGCGTCAACCACTGTCGGGTAGCTAGGTCAGGCCCGTGCGAGCCTCCCCCTCTTCTCCATGCTTTTCTATGTGCTCTGCGTCCTCAGGTCCCGGCCCTTGAGTGAGCTTAGCCGCCGCTGGTATGACAGGTCGCGATGCCGTGGTCAAGGCCAGGGGGTGAGGGCTAGAGAGCCAGTAAGAGCTCCTGAGTCGCGATGCTCAGGAGCCCCCACTTTTAACGTGCAAGCGAATCGCACGGGAGAAGAAGGAGCCCATGGCACCACCCGCTGTCGTCCTCATGAGGTCCCTACAGATTAGCATGAGGAGGGACATAGATCGCCATGATGATTGTCGGTCTGCCCCAGGCCGCTCTGCAAGAAGGTGAAGGCACTGAGGGTCTGTTGAGGTGACGTGTGCGGGCATGCCGCGAGCCAGAGCTCAACCGCTCAGATTTATCAGCGTTGCAGGGACGAACCCGAGCACAAGCACCGTCCCGGCATGAGAGGTTCCTGCTACCGGCGATAATCAACCAGGCGGTGATGATAGGTAGCTTATGCATGGATAGCAAACTAGCTTAGGTAAATGGAAGAATGATACATGCCACTGGGTTGGACCCGAGCGGCTTGGGGATGATGCAGCCGATGCTGCCCCCAGCAAAGTAAGCTAAAGACGTAAAAGGATACATGCCGCAGGGACAGACCCACGCGGCCTGGGAATGATGCAGCCGAAGGGGTGCTCCCAGCTAAATAAACTTGGAAAATGTCACCTGGTTTGGTTGTTGAAGGAGTGTTGGGGTAGCTGAAGGCGCGGGCTGAAGAAGTCACACTTCACGAGCCGTCGTGACCTAGAGCCTCGGGAGGCTCTGGAGGCTCTGGTCGCCTCCTGAGGACCATCTCCATCTCCGCCAGGATTGTGTGATGCCTGGCCTCCTGACCTGCCAGGATGCTCTGCAGGTTGTGCTGGAAGGCGGCTGCTACGCTCGACAGGCCGAACGACATGCGCACGTAGCTGTGAGGTGGACCCTCACACCGACCAGCACACGAAGGCCAGAAGTGCTCCTGAGATGCGGCCCTGTTGAGCCCTGGGATGTCGATGCATATGCGCAGCTCACCACCCTCAGCCGGGTGGGGAGCTACACCAGGTGGGCGGTGGTCGCCGCGTACTGCCCTTACTTCCTGAAGCTCCTGAATGGTCTTGACGATGAACTCCTGAGCGCCGGGCGCTCCTCTCCCAGTGCCCTCCTGAGGGAAACGTGTCGTGAAGCATGCCTCCACGTGGTACCCGAGCGCCTCCCTCGTGATGCTGGCTAGGTCCGAAGCCCTCTAGAAGAGAGTTCCCGAGCCCTGCCCGAGGAGGGAGCCGGGCGCGCCTCCCTATGCAAGGGAGGGAGGCGCCGCTCCCCTGAGGCTCAGTGCGGAGTAGCTGCATCTTCTTCTTGTGGCTAGCCTCAGGAGGGTACTCCACATACGCGCTGCCAGGGTCCCCGACTGCTGCAGCTTGGAAGGCACGCTCGAGGGAGCGCACCGCGTCTCTTTCTTCGCATGGGGCTGTGATGATTCCGCTGCTTCCCGGCATCTTGAGGACGTTGTAGCCATGGTAGGTGACTTCCATGAATTTGGCTAGCGCTGGGTACCCGAGGATGGCATTGTACGGCAGGCGGGTGTTGGCGACGTCGAAGTCGACAAGCTCGGTGTGCTACTTGTCGCGCTGGTCAAAGGTGACAGGGAGACGAACTTGCCCTATCGGGGTGGTGGAGCCGTCAGTCACTCCTGAGAAAGGCTTGGTGGGTTGGAGCTGATCGTATGGCACTTGAAGGTTGTCGAATGTCTCGACGGACAGGACACTGAGCCTTGCGCCGCCGTCGATGAGGGTCTTGGTGACTTGGACATTGTTGATGACGGGTGAACAGAGCATCGGGAGAACGCCGGCGGTTGCCGCGCATTTGAGCTGGTCCGCTGAGCTAAAGGTGATGGCGTACTTGGACCATCTGAGCGGGCGCGTGGCCTCGTGCTTGGGGAGGGCTGCATTCACCTCGCAAGAGAACTGCTTGAAGATGCGCTGGGAGGCTGGGGCCTGAGCACCACCCAAAATGCAGGCGATGGCGCGCGGCTCCTAGAAGCCCCCAGCCCCTCGTCCTGTTGGTGGTCGTCATTCCTCCTTGGTGGTGGCGGCAGCGGAGGGAGATCAAGATTGCCCTAAGGACGATCCTCGTGAGGCTGGTCCCTCCAGGCACCCTCATGAGGCTGGTCCTGCCAGCGGTCCTCGCAAGGCTGGTTGCGCCACTCCTGGCGGGGCCCGTGGTCGTCCCAACGGCCTCCACCTAATCCACCTCCTCGGTCGTAGCCCCGGTCGTTGCGCTCGGCGCATCGACCAAAGCGTCCATCTCGAATGGCCCTGAGCTCTTGACAATTGTTGGTGTTGTGGCCGCACATGTTGTGGAAGGCGCAGAACGTACAGCTTCCCTTGGATGACTCGGGAAGGTCTCGGCCGCGCTTTGTGTCTATCTCTGCCACGAGTACGGCTACCCCTTTGCACTTCACGTCCTTGACCTTGGACTTCTTCTCCTATGGATCCGCAGTAGGGAGCTCGAGGAGGGAGAGATGCCCCTCTTCAGCTCTTGCACACTTTGTTGCTATGTTGAACAACTCCAAAGTCGTGCACGGCTCCTCATGGATGGCGAGATCCTCCTTCATCTTGATGTTGTGGACGCCATTGGAAAATGCTGAGATGATGGCGTCATCCGTCACCTTGGGGATCTTGAGGCGCACGCTGTTCAAGCGCTGGATGTACTTCTGCAGGGTCTCTCCCGGCTGTTGCTTGATGTGGCGCAGGTCACCGGCGGATGGGGGGCGGTCGCGAGTGCCCTGCAAGTTGGTGACGAAGCAGTCACGCATCTCATCCCAGGAGGAGATCAAGCCCGGGGGAAGGTTCAGGAGCCATGAGCGGGCACCGTCTTTGAGAGCCATGGGGAACCAGTTCGCCATGACCTTTTCGTCGCAGTTGGCCGCCTCGATGCTGAGCTCGTAGAGCTGCAAGAACTCCGCAGAGTCGGGGGTGCCATCGTAGAGAGGAGGCAGATCCGGCTTGAACTTGCCCGACCAGGCGATGCTACGCAGCTCAGGAGTGAAGGCGCAGTAGCCTGCCGTGGCCACCGGGGCCCGTCGTGGAGGCGGAGCTTGATCGTGGTGTCCCCGCGTCGCCACAGCAAGTGGCGCATGGCCCTGCCGTGGCAAGCGATCCTGACGTGGCGGTGCTGGGAGTGGTGGAGCGTTTTCTTACGGCCGGGGAACCTCTTGGCAGCTTCCTTCTTCGAGCGCGGGCACACGGCAGGGTGGATCACAGCGCGGGACCGCACGTCTTGGGGCGAGGACGCCGTCTTGACGCGGAGGGGGGGAGGCGCTCCATGAGTCGCGCATTTCGGCGTGAGGGCACCATCTTGATGCGGAGGTGCTCCATGAGCCACATCGCCCGTAACTGGGGATGGGCGAGGCAGCGAGAGGGATGGTGCGGGAGAGCTCCCAGCGGCGCTCACGAGCTCGGCGATGCGGTCCAACCAGTCCTCGTAGAGGTTGATACGCCCATTTTGCATCATGCTTTTATATCAATATTTATTGCATTATGGGCTGTTATTACACATTATGTCACAATACTTATGCCTATTCTCTCTTATTTTACAAGGTTTACATAAAGAGGGAGAATGCCGACAGCTGGGATTCTGGCTGGAAAAGGAGCAAATATTAGAGACCTATTATGCACAGCTCCAAAAGTCCTGAAACTCCACGGAAGATGTTTTCCAAATATATAAAAAATACTGAGAGCAAGAACTTCACCAGGGGGGCCACACCCTGCCCACGAGGGTGGGGAGCGCGCCCTACCCCCTGGGCGCGCCCCCTACCTCATGGGCCCCCTATTGGCCCTCCGATGACCATGTTCTGCTATATGAAGTCTTCCGATGGGAAGAAATAACAAGCCATCTTCTCGGATGAAACTCCGCCGCCACAAGGCGGAACCTTGGCAGAACCAATCTAGGGCTCTGGCGGAGCTGTTCTGCCGGGGAAACTTCCCTCCCGGAGGGGGAAATCATCGCCATCGTCATCACCAACACTCCTCTCATCGGGAGAGGGCAATCTCCATCAACATCTTCATCAGCACCATCTCCTCTCAAAACCCTAGTTCATCTCTTGTATCCAATTCTTGTCTCCAAGTCCGGGATTGGTGCTAGTAGGTTGCTAGTAGTGTTAATTACTCCTTGTAGTTGATGCTAGTTGGTTTAATTGGTGGAAGATCATATGTTCAGATCCTATATGCATATTAATACCCTAGTTTATGCGTTGCTTCGTAAGGGGCTGATTTGGATCCATATGTTTCATGCTATGGTTAGGTTTACCTTAATACTTTTGTTGTAGTTGCGGATGCTTGCAATAGAGGTTAATCATAAGTGGGATGCTTGTCCAAGTAAGGGCAGTACTCAAGCACCGGTCCACCCACATACCAAATTATCAAAGTACCGAACGCGAATCATATGAGCGTGATGAAAACTAGCTTGGCGATATTCCCATGTGTCCTTAGGAGTGCTTTTCTCTATATAAGAGTTTGTCCAAGCTTGTCCTTTGCTACAAAAAGGATTGGGCCACCTTGCTGCACTTTATTTACTTTTGTTACTTGTTGCTCGTTACAAATTATCCTATCACAAAACTATCTGTTACCACTTATTTCAGTACTTGCAGAGAATACCTTGTAGGAAACCGCTTATCATTTCCTTCTGCTCCTCGTTGGGTTCGACACTCTTACTTATTGAAAGGACTACGATAGATCCCCTATACTTGTGGGTCATCAAGACTCTTTTCTGGCGCGCGTTGTCGGGGAGTGAATCGCCTTTGGTAGGTGGAATTTGGTAAGGAAAAATTTGTATAGTGTGCTGAAATTTACTGTCACTTGTTATTATGGAAAGTAATCCTCTGAGGGGCTTGCTCGAGGTATCTTCACCCCGACCAGTAGAGCAAAGAGTTGCTCCTCAACCTACTGAACCTATTGAAAATAAAAATGACTGCTTTGAAATTCCTTCGGGTATGATAGAAAAAATGCTAGCTAATCCCTTTTTAGGAGATGGAACAAAACATCCTGATGAGCATCTAATATATGTGGATGAAGTTTGTGGATTATTTAAGCTTGCAGGTGTACCTGGAGATGTTGTTAAGAAGAAGGTCTTCCCTTTATCTTTGAAGGGAGACGCATCGACATGGTATAGGCTATGTGATGATATGGGGTCTTGGAATTACAAATGATTGAAATTGGAATTTCATCAGAAGTTTTATCCTATGCATCTTGTTCATCGTGATCGCAATTACATATATAATTTTTGGCCTCGCGAAGGAGAAAGCATCGCTCAAGCTTGGGGGAGGCTTAAATCAATGTTATATTCATGTCGCAATCATGAGCTCTCGAGAAAAATGATTATTCAAAATTTCTATGCTCGGCTTTCTGATAACAATCGCACCATGCTTGATACTTCTTGTGCTGGCTCTTTTATGATGAAGACTATTGAATTCAAATGGGATTTATTGGAAATAATTAAACGCAACTCTGAAGATTGGGACCTCGACAAAGGTAAGGAGTCAGGTATAACACCTAGTTTTGATTGTGTTAAATCTTTTATGGATACCAATATTTTTCGTAAATTTAGCACTAAATATGGACTTGACTCTGAGATAGTAGCTTCTTTCTGTGAATCTTTTGCTACTTATGTTGATCTCCCAAAGAGAAGTGGTTTAAATATCATCCTCCCATAGAAGTAAAAGTAGTTGCACCTATTAAAGTTAAAGAAAAGATTGTCACTTATAATGATCCTATTGTTCCTACTTCTTATGTTGAGAAACCACCTTTCCCTGTTAGGATAAAGGATCATGCTAAAGCTTCAACTGTAGTTCGTAAAAGCAATGTTAAAACATATACACCTCCTGAGCAAGTTAAAGTTGAACCTAATATTGCTATTGTTAAAGATCTCTTGTCTGATAATATTGATGGGCATGTTATTTATTTCTGTAATGAAACTGCTAGAATTGCTAAACCCTGTGCTAAAGATAAATCTAGACCTGTGGTAGGCATGCCTGTTATTTCTGTTAAAATAGGAGATCATTGTTATCATGGCTTATGTGATATGGGTGCTAGTGCTAGTGCAATACCTTATTCCTTATGCAAAGAAGTTATGCACGATATTGCACCTACTAAGATGGAAGATATTGATGTCACAATTAAACTTGCCAATAGAGATACTATTTCACCAATGGGAATTGTTAGAGATGTTAAAGTCTTGTGTGGGAAAACTAAATATCCTACTGATTTTCTTGTTCTTGGTTCCCCACAAGATAGCTTTTGTCCCATTATATTTGGTAGACCCTTCTTAAACACTATTAATGCTACCATAGATTGCAACATAGATGTTGTTACTGTCAGTTTAGATGATACGACTCATGAATTTAATTTCTCTAAATTTAGTAGACAACACCATAAAGAAGAATTACCTAGTAAGGATGAAATTATTGGCCTTGCTTCTATTGCCGTACCTCCTAGTGATCCTTTAGAACAATATTTGCTAGACCATGAAAATGATATGTTTATGAATGAAAGAAGGGAAATAGATGAAGTATTCTTTAAACAGGAACCTATTCTGGAAAAAAATTACCTGTTGAAATATTAGGGGATCCTTCTCCACCCAAGGGTGATCCCGTGTTTGAGCTTAAACCGTTACCTGATACTCTTAAATATGCTTATCTTGATGAGAAAAAGATATATCCTGTTATTATTAGTGTTAACCTTTCAGAGCATGAGGAAGAGAGATTACTGAAAACTCTGAAGAAGCATCGTGCTGCTATAGGGTACACTCTTGATGATCTTAAGGGCATTAGTCCCACTCTATGTCAACATAAAATTAATTTGGAAGAAGATGCTAAACCCGTTCATGATCATAAATGCCGGCTGAATCCTAAAATGAAAGAAGTGGTACGAAAGGAAATACTAAAGCTCCTTGAGGCAGGTATAATCTATCCCGTTGCTGATAGTCAGTGGGTAAGTCCTGTCCATTGTGTCCCTAAGAAGGGAGGTATTACTATCGTTCCTAATGATAAAGATGAAAAGATTCCTCAAAGAATTATTACAGGTTATAGGATGGTAATTGATTTCCACAAATTAAATAAGGCAACTAAAAAGGATCATTACCCCTTACCTTTTATCGATCAATTGCTAGAAAGATTATCCAAACATACACATTTTTGCTTTCTAGATGGTTATTCTGGTTTCTCTCAAATACCTGTGTCAGCCAAAGATCAATCAAAGACTACTTTTACATGCCCTTTTGGTACTTTTGCTTATAGACGTATGCCTTTTGGTTTATGTAATGCACCTGCTACCTTTCAAAGATGCATGATGGCTATATTCTTTGACTTTTGTGAAAAGATTTGTGAGGTTTGCATGGACGACTTTTCCGTCTATGGATCTTCTTTTGATGATTGCTTGAGCAACCTTGATCGAGTTTTGCAGAGATGTGAAGAAACTAATTTTGTCTTGAATTGGGAAAAGTGCCACTTTATGGTTAATGAAGGTATTGTCCTGGGGCATAAAGTTTATGAAAGAGGTATTGAAGTTGATAAAGCCAAGGTTGATGCTATTGAAAAGATGCCATGTCCAAATGACATCAAAGGTATAAGAAGTTTCGATGCGACTATATCTCCCACGTGTCGAGGCACGACTTAGAGGCATAATCGCATTGAAGGCGTATGTCGCAAGTTAGGCAATCTTCACAACATCCCATTTAATATAGATCATAAAAGGGGAGATAACATAGTTGGCTTACACTCGCCATGTCAATCAAGTACATAAATAACATTACATCATTCAAACACTCATGGCCCGACTACGGCGCCAAAATAAAGATAACCCAACATGCGACACGGTCCCGATCACCCCCAACTGGACACCACTACTGATCATCAGGAAAGTAAACATAGTATCGTTGAGAGTCCTCGTCGAACTCCCACTTGAGCTCGAGCGCGTCACCTGGAGCGGAATCATCAGGCCCTGCATCTGGTGTAATAGTAATCTGTGAGCCACAGGGACTCAGCAATCTCGCACCCTCGCGATCAAGACTATTTAAGCTTATAGGTAAGGCAAGGTAAATATGTGGAGCTGCAGCAAGCGACTAGCAAATATGGTGGCTATCCTGTTCGCAAAAGAGAGCGAGAAGAGGAGGCAAAGCGCGAGCGAGAAAACTAGAGAGCAACCTGCGCAAGCATTACTCCAACACCGTGTTCACTTCCCGGACTCCGCTGAGAAGAGACCATCACGGTAACTCACACTGTTGATTCATTTTAATATAAGTTAAGGTTCAAGTTATCTACAGCCAGACATTAACAAATTCCCATCTTCCCATAACCGCGGGCACGGCTTTCGAAAGTTCAAATCCCTGCAGGGGAGTCCCAACTTAGCCCATGACAAGCTCTCACGGTCAACGAAGGAATAGACCTCCTCCCGAGACGTTCCGATCAGACTCGGTACCTCGGTTCTTCAAGACACTTCGACAGGTTGAAACAAATCCAGCAACACCGCCCGAATGTGCCGACAAATCCCGATAGGAGCTGCACATATCTCGTTCTCAGGGCAAACTCAGATAGGTCAAGCTACGAGTAAAACCAACCCTCGAGTTTCCCCGAGGTGGCCCCGCAGGCTGCCTGGTTCGGACCAACACTCAGAGGAGCACTGGCCCGGGGGGGGGGGGTTAAAATAAGATGACCCTCGAGCTCCGGAAACCCAAGGGAAAAAGAGGCTAGGTGGCAAATGGTAAAAGAAAGGTTGGGCATTGCTGGAAAAGCTTTAATCAGGGCGAACTATCAAGGGGTTCCCATTATAACCCAACCGCGTAAGGAACGCAAAATCCGGGAACATAACACCGATATGACGAAAAACTAGGGCAGCAAGAGTGGAACAAAACACTAGAGCCTTCCACCCTTTACCAAGTATATAGATGCATTAAGATAACATGGCAATATAATGATATCCCAACAAGGAAATAATGTTCCAACAAGGAGCGGTCTCCAATCTTCACCTGCAACTAGCAACGCTATAAGAGGGGCTGAGCAAAGCGGTAACATAGCCAATCAACGGTTTGCTAGGACATGGTGGGTTAGAGGTTTGACATGGAAATTTGGGAGGCTTGCAAGCAAGTGGTAGGCATCGTAGCATTGGCATAGCAAAAGAGCGAGCATCTAAAAAAGAAAAGATAGTAGTGATTTCGAGGGTATGATCATCTTGCCTACAAAGTTGTCAGAGTTGACTGGATCCTTGGAAGCAAACTCAACGGGATCCTCATTAGCGAACTCGTCTCCCGGCTCTACCCAAACAAGACAAACAAGCAAACGGAACACAATCAACCACGTGCAAGGCTCAAACAATATGATGCAAAGATGATATGCTATGCGGGATGCGATGCGGGATGCATATGCAAGATTTGACAAGGAATGCATGAACCAGGCCTCAACTTGGAAATCCAAGTGTGCCACAGGAAAGATGAGATGAAATCTCTTGAAAACAATATAAATAACGCCGGAATCGGATTTACGGTTTGGAAATGGCAAGCGATTCAAATATGACACCGGTCTACGATTTACAGCAAGTAGCCATCTAAATGCAATGAGATGAACAAGCTACAGCACCCAAACATGGCAAAAAAAATACATGTCAGGGATGCATTCATGATGCTTAACAAAAGTCTAGCACTGAGCTACGGCCAATTCATCCATTAACAGGTTCAAACAAGCATGGCAAAAATGCATATGGTAAACAGATTTCAGACTTACTGAAATTAACACTTGTCTGGAATTTCAGATCAGGTAGCACACTTCGGAGCAACAAAACTACATGCTACAGGACCTGAACATGGAAAAGTAAAGCATGGCATGGAGCTACTAAAAGATCTTAACAAAAGTCCCTTAGTGACCTTGAGCCAAAAGGGATCAGAAAATACAATTGCAAGCTTGTGAACATGGCAAAAACATAATTAGTACTCAGACTTAGTGAAAACTGGAGCATGCTGAAAACAGATATCAAGTAGGCATGTTTACGAGCTCGATGCACTCACTATAGAGCAAGTCATGACAATCTAAGCATACACCCATCAAGAATACACAAAATTCAAGCTAGACATGGCAAGAACAATAGCATAGCATGCACGGATCAACTACAACATCATCGGCAAAATCGCTAACAAGTAGACAATCTGCCCAGATTCACGAAGTAGCAAAAGTAGAGCTTGATTGGCTCAAGCTACGATGCTCCATAATTGCAAGCAAAGACATGGATGGATAGAGCACTACAATATTAACAAAACATCCTCAAAAGAGGCACGGATCACTCAGAAACAACATGAACATATGGCAACATGAGATAAACAGGTCAAGGACTTAGTGGAAATGCTAAGTCCCTGAAATCAGCATTACCAAGTGCCTCACTTTGCAAGCTTGTGCCAGTCACCACACACATCACAAAAATACATCGGTTGCACCTCTGGAAAGATGGAAAAACCCTTAACAAAACATATGTAGAGCTCATGGGCATATCATGCACACAATAATCATGGCAAAAATGACAAATATCTAAATGGAGTAGCAGATCTGACAATTATCTCAGGTATCCCTCTTCTAACAGCATTTTGGGCATCAAGATGAACTCAAATGAAAATGATGCATTGGAATGAAATGATGTGCTCTCTGAGATGAACAATTTGATATGCTATATGCTAAAAACGGAGCTACGGATGCGGAGATATAGCATGATGAACAGGAGCACAGGAACTAGGGTTTCGGGCAAAAAGTCAACCGTCCCAACTCCCAGATCTGGATCTGGCATGAATTTCGAGGCATCCCACCGGAGTTACTGTTCACCGCCGGAGATGAAGCTCGCCGAAGGTCGGAGTTGAGGAAGGAGGGGCCACATCCGATGGAGGAGCTCGCCTGGCGGCGCGGGCCGGCTATGGCCGGGGTCGGCGCGGTCGCCAAGACCCGCGGCGACGAGGCGGCGATGGCCGCAAAGGACGGGACGGGCGGCGGTGTTCGGCGGCCGTGTCGACAGAGACGGCGATGGAGGCGGCGGCCGCTCGGGGAAGAAGGGCGCGGGGAGGCGCTCCGGCGGCGCGCGACGATTGGGCCTCGGGGGGCCGGTTTGGGCCTCCCGGCCCGGCGGCGGTGAAGTGGGCGCGGGCCACTTGGCGCCCGCTGATTGGCCGGAGGCGGCGGCGGGATTCATCCGGTGGCGGCGGGGCAATTTTTTTACGGTTTAGGAGAGGGGATCCGTGAGTTTGGAGGAGGGGGTCTTTATATAGGCATAGGGGGAGCTAAGAGAGTCCAAATGAGGTGCGGTTTTCGGCCACGCGATCGTGATCGAACGCTCTAGATGATGGAGAGGGTTTTGGTGGGTTTTGGGCCAAAGTGGAGGGGCGTTGGGCTGGAACACACACGAGGCCTTTTCGGTCCCTCGGTTAACCGTTGGAGCATCAAACGAAGTCCAAATGGTACAAAACTTGACAGGCGGTCTACCGGTAGTAAACCAAGGCCGCTTGGCAAGTCTCAGTCCAATCCGGAAATGTTTAATCCCCACACACGAAAGAAAGGTAGAAAAGACCACCAGAGGAGAACGAAGCGCCGGAATGCCAAAACGGACAACGGGGAAAATGCTCGAATGCATGAGATGAACACGTTTGCAAATGCAATGCACATGATGACATGATATGAGATGCATGACAATGACAACAACACACAGAGACAAAAACCCGAACCCGAGAAAATAAAATAACTTAACGCCGGAAACGGCAAGAGTTGGAGTACAAATTGGGTAAGTTACATGGCAACAAAATACATGGCAGGGATGCATTCATGATGATTAACAAAGGTCTAGCACTGAGCTACGGCCAATTCATCCATTAACAGGTTCAAACAAGCATGGCAAAAATGCATATGGTAAACAGATTTGAGACTTAGTGAAATTAACACTTGTCTGGAATTTCAGATCGGGTAGCACACTTCGGAGCAACAAAACTACATGCTACAAGACCTGAACATGGCAAAGTAAAGCATGGTATGGAGCTACTCAAAGATCTTAACAAAAGTCCCTTAGTGACCTTGAGCCAAAAGGGATCAGAAAATACAATTGCAAGCATGTGAACATGGAAAAAACATAATCAGTACTCAGACTTAGTGAAAACTGGAGCATGCTGAAAACAGATATCAAGTAGGCATGTTTACGAGCTCGATGCACTCACTATAGAGCAAGTCATGACAATCTAAGCATACACCCATCAAGAATACACAAAATTCAAGCTAGACATGGCAAGAACAATAGCATAGCATGCACGGATCAACTACAACATCATCGGCAAAATCGCTAACAAGTAGACAATCTGCCCAGATTCACGAAGTAGCAAAAGTAGAGCTTGATTGGCTCAAGCTACGATGCTCCATAATTGCAAGCAAAGACATGGATGGATAGAGCACTACAATATTAACAAAACATCCTCAAAAGAGGCACGGATCACTCAGAAACAACATGAACATATGGCAACATGAGATAAACAGGTCAAGGACTTAGTGGAAATGCTAAGTCCCTGAAATCAGCATTACCAAGTGCCTCACTTTGCAAGCTTGTGCCAGTCACCACACACATCACAAAAATACATCGGTTGCACCTCTGGAAAGATGGAAAAACCCTTAACAAAACATATGTAGAGCTCATGGGCATATCATGCACACAATAATCATGGCAAAAATGACAAATATCTAAATGGAGTAGCAGATCTGACAATTATCTCAGGTATCCCTCTTCTAACAGCATTTTGGGCATCAAGATGAACTCAAATGAAAATGATGCATTGGAATGAAATGATGTGCTCTCTGAGATGAACAATTTGATATGCTATATGCTAAAAACGGAGCTACGGATGCGGAGATATAGCATGATGAACAGGAGCACAGGAACTAGGGTTTCGGGCAAAAAGTCAACCGTCCCAACTCCCAGATCTGGATCTGGCATGAATTTCGAGGCATCCCGCCGGAGTTACTGTTCACCGCCGGAGATGAAGCTCGCCGAAGGTCGGAGTTGAGGAAGGAGGGGCCACATCCGATGGAGGAGCTCGCCTGGCGGCGCGGGCCGGCTATGGCCGGGGTCGGCGCGGTCGCCAAGACCCGCGGCGACGAGGCGGCGATGGCCGCAAAGGACGGGACGGGCGGCGGTGTTCGGCGGCCGTGTCGACAGAGACGGCGATGGAGGCGGCGGCCGCTCGGGGAAGAAGGGCGCGGGGAGGCGCTCCGGCGGCGCGCGACGATTGGGCCTCGGGGGGCCGGTTTGGGCCTCCCGGCCCGGCGGCGGTGAAGTGGGCGCGGGCCACTTGGCGCCCGCTGATTGGCCGGAGGCGGCGGCGGGATTCATCCGGTGGCGGCGGGGCAATTTTTTTACGGTTTAGGAGAGGGGATCCGTGAGTTTGGAGGAGGGGGTCTTTATATAGGCATAGGGGGAGCTAAGAGAGTCCAAATGAGGTGCGGTTTTCGGCCACGCGATCGTGATCGAACGCTCTAGATGATGGAGAGGGTTTTGGTGGGTTTTGGGCCAAAGTGGAGGGGCGTTGGGCTGGAACACACACGAGGCCTTTTCGGTCCCTCGGTTAACCGTTGGAGCATCAAACGAAGTCCAAATGGTACAAAACTTGACAGGCGGTCTACCGGTAGTAAACCAAGGCCGCTTGGCAAGTCTCAGTCCAATCCGGAAATGTTTAATCCCCACACACGAAAGAAAGGTAGAAAAGACCACCAGAGGAGAATGAAGCGCCGGAATGCCAAAACGGACAACGGGGAAAATGCTCGAATGCATGAGATGAACACGTTTGCAAATGCAATGCACATGATGACATGATATGAGATGCATGACAATGACAACAACACACAGAGACAAAAACCCGAACCCGAGAAAATAAAATAACTTAACGCCGGAAACGGCAAGAGTTGGAGTACAAATTGGGTAAGTTACATGGCAACAAAATACATGGCAGGGATGCATTCATGATGATTAACAAAGGTCTAGCACTGAGCTACGGCCAATTCATCCATTAACAGGTTCAAACAAGCATGGCAAAAATGCATATGGTAAACAGATTTGAGACTTAGTGAAATTAACACTTGTCTGGAATTTCAGATCGGGTAGCACACTTCGGAGCAACAAAACTACATGCTACAAGACCTGAACATGGCAAAGTAAAGCATGGTATGGAGCTACTCAAAGATCTTAACAAAAGTCCCTTAGTGACCTTGAGCCAAAAGGGATCAGAAAATACAATTGCAAGCATGTGAACATGGAAAAAACATAATCAGTACTTAGACTTAGTGAAAACTGGAGCATGCTGAAAACAGATATCAAGTAGGCATGTTTACGAGCTCGATGCACTCACTACAGAAGAAGTCATGACAATCTAAGCATACACCCATCAAGAATACACAAAATGCAAGCTAGACATGGCAAGAACAATAGCATAGCATGCATGGATCAACTACAACATCATCGGCAAAATCGCTAACAAGTAGACAATCTGCCCAGATTCACGAAGTAGCAAAAGTAGAGCTCGATTGGCTCAAGCTAGGGTGCTCCATAATTGCAAACAGAGGCATGGATGGATAGAGCACTACAATATTAACAAAACATCCTCAAAAGAGGCAC
Source organism: Triticum urartu (assembly GCF_056163025.1). Taxonomy (NCBI): domain Eukaryota; kingdom Viridiplantae; phylum Streptophyta; class Magnoliopsida; order Poales; family Poaceae; genus Triticum; species Triticum urartu. The sequence goes on from NC_141878.1 coordinate 309,755,533, forward strand.
GGATCACTCGGAAACAACATGAACATATGGCAACATGAGATAAACAGGTCAAGGACTTAGTGGAAATGCTAAGTCCCTGAAATCAGCATTACCAAGTGCCTCACTTTGCAAGCTTGTGCTAGTCACCACACACATCAAAAAAATACATGGGTTGCACCTCTGGAAATATGGCAAAACCCTTAACCAACATATGTAGAGCTCATAGGCATATCATGCACACAATAATCATGGCAAAAATGACAAATATCTAAATGGAGTAGCAAATCTGACAATTATCTCAAGTAGCCCTCTTCTAACAGCATTTTGGGCATCAAGATGAACTCAAATGAAAATGATGCAATGGAATGAAATGATGTGCTCTCTGAGACGAACAATTTGATATGCTATATGCCAAAAACGGAGTTACGGATGCGGAGATATAGCATGATGAACAGGAGCACATGAACTAGGGTTTCGGGCAAAAAGTCAACCGTCCCAATTCCCAGGTCTGGATCTGGCACGGATTTTGAAGCAGCCCGCCGGAGTTACTGTTCACCGCCGGAGATGAAGCTCGCCGGAGGTCGGAGATGAGGAAGGAGGGGCCGGATCCGGTGGTGGAACTCGCCGGGGCGGCGCGGGCCGGCTATGGCCAGGGTCGGCGCGGTCGCCGAGACCCGCGGCGGCGAGGCGGCGATGGCCGCGGAGGACGGGACGGGCGGCGGTGTGCGGCGGCCCGCGGCGGCCATGTCGCCGGAGACGGCAATGGAGGCGGCGGCCGCTCGGGGAAGAAGGGCGCGGGGAGGCGCCCCGGCGGCGCGCGGCGGTTGGGCCTCGGGGGCCCAGTTTGGGCCTCCCGGCCGGCGGCGGGGAAGTGGGCGCGGGCCACTTGGCGCCCGCTGATTGGCCGAAGGCGGCGGCAGGATTCGTCCGGTGGCGGGGCGGACGTGTCTGGTGGCGGCGGGGCAATTTTTTTAGGGTTTAGGAGAGGGGAGGGGGTCTTTATATAGGCATAGGGGGAGCTAAGAGAGTTCAAATGAGGTGCGGTTTTCGGCCACGCGATCGTGATCGAACGCTCTAGATGATGGAGGGGGTTTTGGTGGGTTTTGGGCCAAAGTGGAGGGGTGTTGGGCTGCAACACACACGAGCCCTTTTCGGTCCCTCGGTTAACCGTTGGAGCATCAAACGAAGTCCAAATGGTACGGAACTTGACAGGCGGTCTACCGGTAGTAAACCAAGGCCGCTTGGCAAGTCTCGGTCCAATCCGGAAATGTTTAATCCCCACACATGAAAGAAAGGTAGAAAAGACCACCGGAGGAGAACGAAGCGCCGGAATGCCAAAACAGACAACGGGGAAAATGCTCGAATGCATGGGATGAACACGTATGCAAATGCAATGCACATGATGACATGATATGAGATGCATGAAAATGACAACAACACATGGAGACAAAAACCCAAACCCAAGAAAATAAAATAACTTAACGCCGGAAATGGCAAGAGTTGGAGTACAAATTGGGTAAGTTACATCCGGGGTGTTACAGTTCATTAAGGACTTCTCAAAAATTTCTCGGCCTCTGACTAATTTATTACAAAAAATATATACCATTTGTTTTTTATGATGATTGTATAGAAGCATTTGAAATACTTAAGAAAGGATTGATCTCTGCACCTATTGTTCAGCCACCTGATTGGAATTTACCCTTTGAAATTATGTGTGATGCTAGTGATTATGCTGTAGGTGCTGTTCTAGGACAAAGAGTTGATAAGATATTAAACGTTATTCAATATGCTAGTAAAACCCTAGACAATGCTCAAAGAAATTATGCTACCACTGAAAAAGAATTCTTAGCAGTTGTATTTGCTTGTGATAAGTTTAGACCTTATATTGTTGATTCTAAAGTAACTATTCACACTGATCATGCTGCTATTAAATATCTCATGGAAAAGAAAGATGCTAAACCTAGACTTATTAGATGGGTTCTCTTGCTACAAGAATCCCATTGTAGACAACTTGTCTATGTTAGAAAATGTGATTGATGACCCACTTCCTATTGATGATAGCTTTCCTAATGAGCAATTTAATGTCATAAATGCTTCTCATACTACCCATGGTATGTTGATTATGCTAATTACATTGTTGCTAAGTTTATACCACCTAGTTTCACATACCAGCAAAAGAAAAAGTTCTTCTATGATTTGAGGCATTACTTTTGGGATGACCCACATCTTTATAAACAAGGAGTAGATGGTGTTATTAGACGTTGTGTACCTAAGCATGAACAGGAATAGATCCTACGCAAGTGTCACTCCGAAGCTTATGGAGGACACCATGCTAGAGATAGAACTGCACATAAGGTATTGCAATCTGGTTTTTATTGGCCTACTCTCTTCAAGGATGCCCGTAAGTTTGTATTATCTTGTGATGAATGTCAACGAGTTGGTAATGTTGGTAGACATCAAGAAATGCCTATGAACTATTCACTCGTTATTGAACCATTTGATGTTTGAGGCTTTGACTATATGGGACCCTTTCCTTCCTCTAATGGATATACACATATTTTAATTGCTGTTGATTACATTACTAAGTCGGTAGAAGCTATTCCAACTAGTAGTGCTGATCATAACACTTCTATTAAAATGCTTAAAGAAGTTATTTTTCCAAGATTTGGAGTCCCTAGATATTTAATGGCTGATGGTGGTTCACATTTCATTCATGGTGCTTTCCGTAAAATGCCTGCTAAATATGATGTTAATCATAGAATTGCATCTCCTTATCATCCTCAGTCTAGTGGTCAAGTAGAATAGAGTAATAGAGAGCTCAAATTAATTTTGCAAAAGATTGTTAATAGATCTAGAAAAAATTGGTCCAAGAAACTTGATGATGCATTATGGGCCTATAGAACTACATATAAAAATCCTATGGGTATGTCTCCGTATAAAATGGTTTATGGAAAAGCATGTCACTTACCTCTCGAACTAGAACATAAGGCATATTGGGCTATTAAAGAACTCAATTATGATTTCAAACTTGCCGGTGAGAAGAGGTTATTTGATATTAGCTCACTTGATGAATGGAGAACCCAAGCCTATGAAAATGCCAAGTTGTTTAAAGAAAAAGTTAAAAGATGGCATGACAAAAGAATACAAAAGCGTGAGTTTAATGTAGGTGATTATGTATTGCTATACAATTCTCGTTTAAGATATTTTGCAGGAAAACTTCTCTCTAAGTGGGAAGGTCCTTACGTTATTGAGGAGGTCTATCGTTCCAGTGCCATAAAAATCAACAACTTCGAAGGCATAAATCCGAAGGTGGTGAACGGTCAAAGAATCAAACATTATATCTCAGGTAATCCCATAAATGTTGAAACCAATATTATTGAAACCGTAACCCTGGAGGAATACATAAGGGACACTTTCCGGAACGTTTCAGACTCTGAAGAGGAATAGGTATGTTGTACGGCAAGTAAACCAACTCCAAAACAGTTTTTAAGGCAATATTTCTCCGTTTTGGAATATTTAGAAAAATAGAAAAATAAGTAGTAGTCCGGGAAGGACACGAGGGCTCCACGAGGGTGGCGGGCGCGCCCTACCCTACTGGGCGTGCCCCCTACCTCGTGGGCACCTCGTGTGCTCTCCGGACTCCGTTTTTGTACACGACACGTATTTTGGTCGGTAAAAATTCATTATATAATCCCCAGAGGATTTGACTCCCGTATCACGCAAAAATCTCCTGTCTTTGTTTCGAGCTATTTTCTGTCAGGGTTGTCAAGGCCAGGCATTATGTCGTCTCCCTCCTCCTCCAACCATGAGGGCAACGATGCTTGGCTAATGAAGATAGAGCTGAAGAGAGAAGAACCCATGGAGGTCAACAAGGATGAAGGGATCAAGAAGGCCATGGAGGACCAAGTTCCGGCAACAGAAGACACCCTTTAACTTGATCACAATCTTCTCACCCCAACAGAGATCGAAGCTTTCAAGATGATTGAGTTAGCTCGTATACAAAATAAGTATCTCACACGTGAAAATATTTTGTTGAAGGAGCATATCATCGCACTCAAGGGCATTATCCGCAAGTTAGAAGACCTCCTATGCTCGATGTGCGACAATCCATCATCGACAACCCCACCTTCTTCACCAACAAAGGAGACATAATCACATGGGTATGGGCACTCCCCTTGGCAACTGCCAAGCTTGGGGGAGTTCCCCGGTATCGTATCACCATCACTTTTATCTTTACCATTTTTCTTAGTTCGATCCTTTTGGTAATATCTTGATCTGGTAGAATAAAAGTTCTTAGTATGATCTAGTTGTGAGTTTTGCTTTATTATCCTTCTATGTAATCGAGTCCATGATCTATATAATAAAGATTAGTGTTGAGTCAAGGGCTTGATTCTTTTGCCATGATCCTAAGTGAATAAAAGAAAAGAGAAAGAAATAAAAATAAACAAAGAGATCATATGGATCTCATGGAGAGTAATGAGCTCACATAGAAAAAGTATGATGAATTAAAGTTGTTGAGGGTTGACAAACATAGTTTTGGTCATCGTTGCAATTAATAGGAAGTAATAAATAAAGAGAGGTCTTCACATATCGATATACTATCTTGGACATCTTTTATGATTGTGAACACTCATTAAAATATGACATGTTAAAGAGTTGACGTTGGACAAGGAAGACAACGTAATGGGTTATGTTTTCTTACATATGAGATAAATTATATTATCATGGATCATCCAACATGGTTGAGCTTGCCTTTCCCCCTCATGCTAGCCAAATTCATCGCACCAAGTAGAGATACTACTTGTGCTTCCAAATACCCTTAAGCCAGTTTTTCCATGAGAGTCCACCATACCTACCTATGGATTGAATAATATCCTTCAAGTAAGTTGTCATCAGTGCAAAGCAATAAAAATTGCTCTCTAAATTTGTATGACTTATTAGTGTGGGAGAAATAAGCTTTATACCATCGTGTGATATGGAAGAAATAAAAGCGACATACTGCATAATAAAGGTCCATATCACGAGTGGCAATATAAAGTGACGTTCTTTCGCATTACGCTTTTGTGCATCCAACTATAAAAGCGCATGACAACCTCTGCTTCCCTCTGCGAAGGGCCTATCTTTTACTTTTATCTCCTACCCTGCATAAGAGTCATGGTGATCTCCACCCTTCCTTTTTACATTTTATCCTTTGGCAAGCATGGTATGTTGGAAAGATCCTGATATATATATGGCTAATTGGATGTGAGTTTTCATGAACTATTATCGTTGACATTAACCTTGAGGTAAAACGTTGGGAGGCAAAACTATAAGCCCCTATCTTTCTCTCTTTGTCTGATTAAAACTCCATACCCATAAGTATTGCGTGAGTGTCAGCAATTGTGGAAGATTATATGATAGTTGAGTATGTGGACTTGCTGAAAAGCTCTTATATGTTGACTCTTTCCTATGTTATGATAAATTGCAATTGCTCCAATGACTGAGATTATTGTTTGTTAGTTTTCAATGAAGTTTATGATTCATACTTGAAATTGTGATTGAATTATCACTCTAGCATAAGAAATCATATGACAGGAATTATATAAGTTGTTGTTCTAAGAATGATCTTGATGCCCTCATGTCCGTATTTTATTTTTATCGACACCTCTATCTCTAAACATGTGGACATATTTTTCAATTTCGGCTTTTCGCTTGAGGAAAAGCGCGGTCTAAGCTTGGGGGAGTTGATACGTCCATTTTGCATCATGCTTTTATATCAATATTTATTGCATTATGGGCTGTTAATACACATTATGTCACAATACTTATGCCTATTATCTCTTATTTTACAAGGTTTACATAAAGAGGGAGAATGCCGGCAGCTGGGATTCTGGCTGGAAAAGGAGCAAATATTAGAGACCTATTCTGCAGAGCTCCAAAAGACTTGAAACTCCACGGAAGACGTTTTCCAAATATATAAAAAATACTGAGAGCAAGAACTTCACCAGGGGGTCACACCTTGCCCACGAGGGTGGGGGGCGCGCCCTACCCCCTGGGCGCGCCCTCCTACCTCGTGGGCCCCCTGTTGGCCCTCTGATGACCATCTTCTGCTATATGAAGTCTTCCGATGGGAAAAAATAACAAGCCATCTTCTCGGATGAAACTCCACCGCCACAAGGTGGAACCTTGGCAGAACCAATCTAGGGCTCTGGCAGAGCTGTTCTGCCGGGGAAACTTCCCTCCCGGAGGGGGAAATCATCGCCATCGTCATCACCAACGCTCCTCTCATCGGGAGAGGGCAATCTCTATCAACATCTTCATCATCACCATCTCCTCTCAAAACCCTAGTTCATCTCTTGTATCCAATTATTGTCTCCAAGTCCGGGATTGGTGGTAGTAGGTTGCTAGTAGTGTTAATTACTCCTTGTAGTTGATGCTAGTTGGTTTAATTGGTGGAAGATCATATGTTCAGATCCTATATGCATATTAATACCCCTCTGATTATGAACATGTTTATGCTTTGTGAGTAGTTACTTTTGTTCCTGAGGACATGGGAGAAGTCTTGCTATTAGTAGTCATGTGAATTTGGTATTCGTTTGATATTTTGATGAGATGTATGTTGTCTCTCCTCTAGTGGTGTTATGTGAACGTCGACTACATGACACATCACCATTGTTTGGCCCTAGAGGAAGGCATTGGGTAGTAATAAGTAGATGATGGGTTGCTAGAGTGACAGAAGCTTAAACCCTAGTTTATGCGTTGCTTCGTAAGGGGCTGATTTGGATCCATATGTTTCATGCTATGGTTAGGTTTACCTTAATACTTTTGTTGTAGTTGCGGATGCTTGCAATAGAGGTTAATCATAAGTGGGATGCTTGTCCAAGTAAGGGCAGTACCCAAGCACCGGTACACCCACATACCAAATTATCAAAGTACCAAACGCGAATCATATGAGCGTGATGAAAACTAGCTTGACGATATTCCCATGTGTCCTCGGGAGCGCTTTTCTCTATATAAGAGTTTGTCCAGGCTTGTCCTTTGCTACAAAAAGGATTGGGCCACCTTTCTGCACTTTATTTACTTTTGTTACTTGTTGCTCGTTACAAATTATCCTATCACAAAACTATCTATTACCACTTATTTCAGTACTTGCAGAGAATACCTTGCTGGAAACTGCTTATCATTTCCTTCTGCTCCTTGTTGGGTTCGACAGTCTTACTTATCGAAAGGACTACAATAGATCCCCTATACTTGTGGGTCATCAGATGTCTTTGACCAGGCGATAATGCAGGAGCTCACTTTCCATGAGCAGCGTGGCCTGTGCGTCCGTGGGTGCGCGGCGAGCGTGAGACGATGAGCCGGCCAGAGTCAGCGACGGGGTGGTGCTGCGGCCGTCTGGCCGCACGGAGGGGTGCAGTGAGGAGGCTTGCTGCTCGTTTTCCGCTGGGCCGGTAGTGGCATTGGTGGCGGGTGATGGAGAATGACGGGAAGGCCCGCCGACAGGGGCTGTCTGAGCGATACGGGTGGCGAGAGCAGCCCTGCGCTCAGCGTGGGCCTGGTGGGCGTCGGCCATGAACTTGGTGGAGCTGCGAAGCGCGGATTGACGAGAGGAAAGCTTCGACCAATCCCTACCTGGCACGGCAAATGTCGGATTTCGGGTTCCGGCAAAACCCTTGAGGTTCGAACACTGGGGTGTGCACGAAGATCTCTCCTCCCTCTAGCTCGGGCACGTCGTGATCTCATGGCCTAGCTCGATGAACCCAAAGAATAGGAGACACAAGAGTTCATACTTGTTCGGGCCACCGATGTGGTGTAATACCCTACTCTAGTGTGGTGTGGTGGATTGCCTCTTGTGCTAAGGCTGAAGAGTTACAAGGGAAGAACAGCCTCCTGAGGAGAGGTGTTCTTGTGCTTGGCGAACTTGTGTGGTTGGGGATGATTTGGATCCTCTCCCTATGGTGGTGGCTAGTCCTGTTTATAGAGGCCCTGGTCCTCTCCCCAAATATTGAGCGAGAAGGGATCCAACGATGGCCAAATTCGAAGGGAGACAACTAGTGCAAGTTATCCCGACTAAAGGTGGTCTTCGCCTGCCAAAGGCTCTTGTGGTGACGCCGTCTTGGGCTCCACGGTGACCTCCCTCCTGCCATCCTACTGGCCTTGGTCTCATTGCACCGATATGGAAACCTTTTCCTGAAGCCTCGGGACTCCTCGCCTGCGCTTGCCCCTTTAGCACCAAAGAGGTAACGAGGACACTGCGCACGCTGGCGCCCACCAGGCTCCAGTCGTCATGGCTTGTGTCAGAGAAACCTCGCGAGGTGTCCCTTGCTTTGATCTCTCCGCCCCTCGCGAGCCTGCCTGGTGAAGCTACCCCTGAGGAGGTCTTGTGTCGTCCGCCTCATGAGCCTTGGCCCCTCGCGAGGGTCTTGAGAGTTTGCTGGTGAAGATGGGCCATACAGGGGCGCTGGTGGAGCCATGCCGCGGGCAGCAGGCAGGCAAGTCTGGGGACCCCCGTTCCCAGAACACCGACAGTGTACATACATACTTGTCGATTGGTCTCTCTGCAAGTATGAACCGTGGCCGAGTAAGTAATGGCACATGTCATTGTAGACCACCCGACATTACAGTTCACGCAATCCCGTCTAAGTCGTGTACACGTACGTAAAGCCAGGGGGCAAAAAATACGGCCACATACGTACATGCGGGCGGGGTCTCGAGTGCGTACTCGCGCATATATATATGGACGGCCAGGGCTAGTGTACATGGAGATGCAACAGACGGCAGCAACGGCGTCTAGTTCATCGGGCAGCGAACCGGCTGGGTCAGAACAAAGAAATAGCATGTTGTTCATCGGGAGGCAACCGACAGGGTTGGAATGCGTCATGTTAAAAGGGAGCCAACCGGCTTGGATGGAACAGCCGAAATGGGGTCTAGCGTACCGCATAACGAAGGAAACGGCCTTCTGTTTGACCGGCCACGGTCGAAAAGGGATCCTATTCATCGGGAGGGGTCTAGCGTACCGCAAAACGGAGGAAACGGACTTGTGTTCGAGTTCCTAAGGATGAAATGGGGTCCTGTTGATCGGGAGGGCTGTGGCGTACCACAAAAGGGAGGAAATGGACTTGTGTTGGAGCTCCTATGGTCTAAATGGGGTCCTATTTATCCACCATCTATTGCCTCGTTCAAGCCTCCACGGGCTACTGTTCATCCACCGTCGACCTCATCCACCCTCCATGGGCTACCGTTCATCCATGGCTACTGTTCATCCATGGCTATTGTTCCTCCAGCCTCCACTGGCTGCTGTTCATAGAGCTTCCACGGGGTCCTGTTCATCCATCCCCAACCGGCTAGGGTGCGGCAGCCTCCTCCGGGTCCTGTTCATCCAGCGGAAACGGCCTACTACCACAGGGTCCTGTTCATCCACAGCCAACAAACCGGCTCGACTCACCACGTCTCGACTCGTTCTACATACCACGCACGCGGTAGCAACGGTCACTGTTCATCGAGAGCCAACCCAACACCGGCTCGATCGGCTTCAGTAAGTAGCAACAGTGATCGATCGCTCAAGTTCAGTTAGCAGTAGTAGCAAAGGAATTTTTCAGGTTTAGTCAGCAGCGAATGAATCACTCAGGTTCAATTAACAGCCAAGGGATCGATGGCTCGGTTTCAGTAACGTGTGATCGCTCCAGGTTCAGTAAGCCAACGCCTCGCACCCACGCGCGTACATGAGAGAAATGCGCAAACTACAGTGCATCGCTCGGCCCCGACAACCCACCGTAACTAGGAACTCTGCGATATTTCCTCTCCCTCGCTTATACCATGATATTTTCCTTCATGGACGGCCCAAGAATGTCATGCAACTGCGTCTGAGGCCCCCAGGACAAAACCCCATTTTCTGTCATGATGCTTTGTCATAGAAGTAGGAGCCACCACATCTATGATGATACCAGGTTTTGTCACAATTATTGTCGGTGCAACAAACCCCGGGTATGTTGCCCAACTGTGCACAGGCACAAGATCAAGATTGGAGCACCAGCTTAAGTCTGAGATTGAAGAACCAACATGCAGCTCAGGGAGATCAAGATCGAGCCAAAGGGACAGGATATCGGCAAGAGAAGGGCCTCCCTCGCTGGGCAGGCGAGCCCGTCAAGGGGCCAGGCAACGACCAGAAGGAAGCAGCCAAGACTCCCCGGCAGCACCTTTCGGGGCTTGCGGGGCCTGAACCACCCCGCCAACCATCCAAGAACGACCCATGTCGTCAATCAGTGCAGTGTCAAGCTGCAAGGTTATTAAGTGGCAGCATTTTCCACATGGCAGCCAACTCCTACAGAAGAAACCCACAGGTGACACCCTTCCAGCGACGTGTCAAGAGAACAGGTGTGAAGCTGGCAAGATAAGCCCGACAGGCCTTGCCGGGCAGCTAGTGATGTGACACTAAGCAGTGCATTTAATGCACCCTACCAGCCCGCAGAGTTAGGTATGATAGCACTGTTTGCTATCATATTAGTGGGTAATGATTTTTTTTGCCATTGTGGTGACCCCTTAATCTATAAAAGGAGGTGCATGGCAATCGTAGGAGTGGGTTGGAGGGTTGGAAACTTGACAAATCCAAGCCACCATACGCTTGTGGTCACCTTAGCCCTTAGGCAGACCATGCCGGGAAAGTGTACCACACACCACCACGGGCATTTCTACCATGAATCCACCAAAGCAGTAGTAGGGTCTTATGCCTCGCGGCGGCCCGAACCTGGGTAAATTTCTTGTGTGCTCTCTGTCGTGTTGCCGCGCGCTGGTCTGCTCTTTGTGCAACGCGAAGTCTGCTAACCCACAAGTATAGGGGATCAATTGAGCCTCTTTCGATAAGTAAGAGTTTCGAGTCCAACGAGGAGCTAAAGGTAGAACAAATATTCCTTCAAGTTTTATCGACCATCGATACAACTCTACGCACGCTTAACGTTCGCTTTACCTAAAACAAGTACGAAACTAGAAGTACTTTGTAGGTGTAACGCGATAGGTTTGCAAGAATATAAAGAGCACGTAAATAAAAACTAGGGGCTGCTTTAGGTAAAGAAGCAATAAAGTTATTATAGGGAGTGTGGAAAAGTGGTGGTAGGTGTTGCAAAATTGTCCCTAAGCAATTGACTACTTTACTAGATCGATAGCAAGTTTTATGTGAGAGAGGCCACTGCTAGCATGTCATCCCTGACTTGGAACTATTAGCAAGATTCTGCAACTACTAACATTCATTAAGATAAAACCTAACCATAGCATTAAGACATATTGGTCGCCCTTCAATCCCGTATGCACCAATTTCTATGCTAGGTTGAAGCTTCTATCACTCTTGCCCTCCAATACATAGTCCTATCAACATACAACTAACCCTATGGTGTAATCCACACACATGCTCATATGATGGGCACCAAAGGACAGCAATGTAACCACAAGCAAATTAAACCAATCATAGCAATTCACCAATTACCGATAGGACAACGAAAATCTACTCAGACATCATAGGATGGCAACACATCATTGGATAATAATATGAAGCATAAAGCACCATGTTCAAGTAGAGGGTACAGCGGGTTGCGGGAGAGAGGACCGCTGTAGATAGATGGGGGAAGGTGATGAATACGTTGGTGAAGATGACGGAGGTGTTCGTGTAGATCGTTGTTGCGATGATGGCCCCGGCGGCGTTCCGGCGCCACTTGGAGAGAGGGGGGAGGGGCCCCCTTCTTCTTCTTCTTCTTCCTTGACCTTCTCCCTAGATGGGAGAAGGGTTTCCCCTCTGGTCCATGGCCTCCATGGCGGCGGAGGGGCGGGAGCCCCTCCGAGATTGTATCTATCTCTCAGTCTCACTCTGTTTCTGTGTTCTAGATTCTGGCCTTTCACTGTTTCTTATATTCCCGGAGATCCGTAACTCTGATTGGGCTGTTTAACACGATTTGTATCCGGATATTGGCTTTCTTGCGGCGAAAGAAGGGCACCAACCGCCTTACGGGGTGGCCACGAGTGTCAGGTGCGCGCCCCCCTGCCACGTGGCCCCATCGGGCATCGCTTCACGTTGATTCTTCTTCCAAAATTCACATATATTCCAAAAAATCTCCGTATGTTTTTATCCCATTCGGACTCTGTTTGATATGGATTTTCTGCGGAACAAAAAACATGCAACAAACAGGAACTAGCACTGGGCACTGGATCAATATATTAGTCCCAAAAATAGTATAAAAAGTTGCCAAAAGTAGATGAAAGTTGTAGAATATTGGCATGGAACAATCAAAAATGCTTGCTCGTCCTCGAGTAGGTAAATGATAAAAAAGATAATTTTTGATGTGGAATGCTACCTAGCATAATCTTGATCATGTAATCTAATCATGGCATGAATATTAAGACACGAGTGATTCAAAGCAATAGTCTATCATTTGACATTAAGACAATAATACTTCAAGCATACCAACCAAGCAATTATGTCTTCTCAAAATAACATAGGCAAGGAAAGCCCATCCCTACAAAATCATATATTTTGGCTATGCTTCATCTTCGTCACACAAAATGCTCCCATCATGCACAACCCCAATGACAAGCCAAGCAATTGTTTCATACTTTAATATTTTAAAACTTTTTCAACCTTCATGCAATATATGAGCGCGAGCCAAGGACATAGACTATAGGTGGAATAGATTATGATGATGGAGGTTGTGTGGAGAAGACAAAAAAGGAAGAAGTCTCACATCGACGCGGCTAATCAACGGGCTATGGAGATGCCCATCAATTGATGTCAACGCGAGGAGTAGGGATTGCCGTGCAACAGATGCACTAAGAGCTATAAGTGTATGAAATCTCAAACTGGAAACTAAGTGGGTGTGCATCCAAGTTGCTTGCTCATGAAGACCTTGGGCATTTGAGGAAGCCCATCATCGGAATATACAAGCCAAGTTCTATAATGAAAATTCCCACTAGTATATGAAAGTGATAACTCAAGAGACTCTCTATATGAAGAACATGGTGCTACTCTGAAGCACAAGTGTGGAAAAGGATAGTAACATTGCCACTTCTCTCTTTTTCTCACAATTTTTTTTGTTTTTTTGTTTTGGTGGGCTTCTTTGGCCTATTTTTTATTTGGGCTTCTTTGGCCTCTCTTTTTTTAAGTCCGGAGTCTCATCCCGACTTGTGGGGGAATCATAGTCTCCATCATCCTTTCCTCACTGGGGCAATGCTCTAATAATGATGATCATCACACTTTTATTTACTTACAACTCAATATTACAACTCGATGTCTAGAACAAAGTATGACTCTGTATGAATGCCTTCGGCGGCGTACCGAGATGTGCAATGATCTAGCGTAGCAATGACATAAAAAAACGGACAAGCCATGAAAACATCATGCTAGCTATCTTACGATCATGCAAAGCAATATGACAATGATGCTCAAGTCATGTATATGAAGATGATGGAAGTTGCATGGCAATATATCTCGGAATGGCTATGGAAATGCCATGATAGGTAGGTATGGTGGCTGTTTTGAGGAAGATATAAGGAGGCTTATGTGTGATAGAGCGTATCATATCACAGGGTTTGGATGCACCGGCGAAGTTTGCACTAATTCTCGAGGTGAGAAAGGGCAATGCATGGTACCGAAGAGGCTAGCAATGATGGAAGGGTGAGAGTGTGTATAATCCATGGACTCAAGATTGGTCATAAAGAACTCACATACTTATTGCAAAGCTCTACATCAAAACCAAGCACTACACGCATGCTCCTAGGAGGTAGATTGGTAGGAAAAGACCATCGCTCGTCCCCGACCGCGACTCATAAGGAAGGCAATCAAAGAAACATCTCATGCTTCAAATTTGTCACACAACAGTAACCATACATGCATGCTACGGGACATGCAAACCTCAACACAAGTATTTCTCAATTTCACAATTACTCAACTAGCACCACTCTAATATCACCACCTTTATATCGCAAAACTATTGCAAGGAATCAAACATATTATATTCAGTGATCTACAAGTTTTATGTAGGATTTTATGACTAACCATGTGAATGACCAATTCATGTCATCTCTCGAAATAGATATAAGTGAAGCAAGAGAGTTTAATTATTTCTACAAAAGATATGCCCACGCTCTAACAAATATAAGTGAATCAAAAGAGCATCTACAAATGGCGGTTTTCTATGTGAAGAGAAACAGGGAATCGAAACTTCAAATGATATAAGTGAAGCACATGAAGCATTCTATAAAGCCATACTCAAAAGATATAAGTGAAGTGCAAAGAGCATTATATAAATGAACCATGGGCTATCTCATACCAGCATGGTGCATCAAAGAAAAGTGAAAACTAAATGCAAAAGACGCTCCAAGATTTGCACATATCACATGAACGAAACGAATCCGAAAAGATACTGATACTTGTTGAAGAAAGATGGGATGCCTTCCGAGGCATCCCCAAGCTTAGACGCTTGAGTATCCTTGAATATTTACTTGGGGTGCCTTGGGAATCCCCAAGCTTGAGCTCTTGCCTCTCCTCCTTCTCCTCACATCGAGACCTCCTCAATCTTCGAACACTTCATCCACACAAAACTCAACAGAAAGCTCGGTAAGATCTGTTAGTATAATAAAGCAAATCAGTACTCTAAGTATTGTTGCAAACCAATTCATATTTTGTTTTTGCACTTTAGATACTGTAATATAACTTTTACATGGCTGAATCCACTGAAAGAAATCAATAGTTTCATCAAAACAAGCAAACAATGCATCAAAAACAGAATATGTCTTGAACAGGACAGTCTGTAGTAATATGAACGTTCACCACACTTATGGTACTCCAAAAATTCTGAAACATTTACGAAAAATAAAAAAATTGTATAGAAAGACAGTGCAAAAAGTTTCAGAACCGTTTGACATACCAGTAAAAAATGTAAAATCGCGCACTACAGCCAAAGTTTCTGTCTTGCACCGCACAAACCAACAAGCAATGTAAACATCCTAAAGGCAAATCGTGGCGCGTTTTTTGATTTTAAACTTTATAGAAGCACACAACAGAAATAAGTGACTCTCTAAAACTTCCGGTTTGTCTCCCTGGCGGCGCTTTCTTTAAATCCATTAAGCTAGGCATATAGTGCTCAAGTAATGGATCCACCCGGATCCCAAGGTATACCAAAGCCAATTTTAATTAACAATGATTTGTGATTTAGTAGTGAGCACAAAGCAACATATATCATGCAACATCGAAGAATAACTCTCTTCCTATGCATTGTCATGTCATTGAAGAACAATTCATGCACACATAGTAAAGGCCAATGCATAGTATAAACAGTTTCTTGCAATTTTATCACATTGGAAACATGGAGAGGCGGAGATGTAGTTCCTCTCTCATAACAATTGCAAGTAGGAGCAGAAAGAACATGCATATTATATCTATCAAAATCATCATGTGTAGTAGTAAAACGCAACCCATCAATATAATCCTTAATAAGGGCAACTTCTCCGATATAGTGTAGTCGGGAGAATTCAAAAAGATAATAGGACTATCATGCGTGGGTTCAATAGCAATAATTTCATGTTTAACATAAGGAACTATAGCAATTTCATCTCCATAAGCCTAATTCATATTGGCATGCTGTCCACAAGCATAGCAACCATCATGAAAAAGGGTTATTTCAAAAGAATCAACGGGATCATAACAATCATCATAGCATTCATCCTTTGGTAAGCACGAATGGAAATTAAACAATGTATGAGTCGAAGAGTTACTCTCATTAGAAGGTGGGCACGGGTAGCTAATCTGCTCTTCCTCCTTTTGTTCTTTGCTCTCCTCATCATCTTTTTCATCCAATGAGCTCATAGTTTCATCAATTTCTTCTTCCATAGACTCTTGCAAAATATTAGTCTCTTCTTGGAGAGCGGAGGAGTCCTCAATATATGGCTTAACATAGGCATTAGAAGCATAATTATCATAACAATATTTAAGTGTGGCAAAATTTTCAGATTTGTAAAGAGTAGCATCATACTTTCCAATCAAAGAAGCAATTTCATAAGCACCCTTAAAAACAACAAATTCTGCAATTTGTTGAACATCATAGTAATTATAAACACCCTTAGCATACGAAGATACGATTCCATTATAACTAAACTAACATTCGTAGGGAAGGTGTTTCTTAGGGTCTTCCGAACAACAAGTAAAATCATATATTTCACATAAATTCCAAGGATATCATTGAAAATGATGAATTTGATACAACAAAAGTTTCCCTTTTTGAGATAAGCAGTGTCGCACATAACAAGCATGCTCATCTAAAGATTTGCACTCAACTAAGCTAGTTGGGGTTTCAGCACGAGCACATAGGGATCGAAGATGATCCAAGTGAAAAGCTTCAAGAGTGTAATAGATTTTGAGTGGTTCTTCAACCATTGGTGTAGTAGGTACAACTAATTTTTTTTGGTATTTTGCGTTTCCTACCCATAACTAAAGATAGAAAACAAGAGCACAAAATAAAACTACTTAGTGATAAAGCAAACAAGCACACACGAGAATATTCACTGTTGGGGAACGCGGTAATTTCAAAAAAATTCCTACGCACACGCAAGATCATGGTGATGCATAGCAACGAGAGGGGAGAGTATCGTCTACGTACCCTCATAGACCGTAAGCAGAAGCGTTATGATAACGCGGTCGATGTAGTCGTACGTCTTCACGATCGACCGATCTAGCACCAAGGTACATCACCTCTGCGATCTGCACATGTTCAGCTCGGTGATGTCCCACGAACTCATGATCCAGTAGAGCTTCAAGGGAGATTTTCATCAGCATGACGATGTGATGATGGTGATGATGATGCTACCAGAACAGGGCTTCGCCTAAGCACTGCTATGATATAAATGAGGTGGATTATGGTGGAGGGGGGCACCGCACACAGCTAAAAGATCAATGATCAACTTGTGTGTCCATGGGGTGCCCTCCTCCCCCGTATATAAAGGAGTGGAGGAGGGGAGGGCCGGCCCTCTCTTTGGCGCACCCTGTGAAGTCTTACTCCCTCCGGGAATAGGATTCCCCCCTTTCCTATTAGAAGTAGGAGCCCTTCCAAGTAGGAGTACGAGAGGAAGGAAGGAAAGGGGGGCCGTCCACCCTCCCAATTCATATTGGGCTTGGGGGCGCGCCTCCCTCTTTTCCCTTCCCTCTCCTCTATTCCACTAAGGCCCAATAAGGACCATATACGCCCCGGGGGGTTCCGGTAACCTCCCGGTGCTCCAGAAAAATGCTCAAACCACTCGGAACCATTCCGATGTCCAATTGTAGGCTTCCAATATATCGATCTTTATGTCTCGACCATTTTGAGACTCCCCGACATATCCGTGATCAAATCCGGGACTCCGAACTACCTTCGGTACATCAAAACACATAAACTCGTAATACCGGTCATCACCGAACATTAAGCGTGCGGACCCTACGGGCTCGAGAACTATATAGACATGACCGAGACTCATCTCCGGTCAATAACCAATAGCGGAACCTGGATGCTCATATTGGTTCCTACATATTCTACGAAGATCTTTATCGGTCAAACCGCATAACGGTATACGTTGTTCCCTTTGTCATTGGTATGTTACTTGCTCGAGATTCGATCATCGGTATCTCAATACCTAGTTCAATCTCATTACCGGCAAGTATCTTTACTCGTTCCGTAATGCAACATCCCGTAACTAACTCATTAGTCACATTGCTTGCAAGGCTTATATTGATGTGCATTACCGAGAGGGCCCAGAGATACCTCTCCGACAATCGGAGTGACAAATCCTAATCTTGATCCATGCCAACTCAACAAACACCATCGGAGACACTTGTAGAGCACCTTTATAATCACCCAATTACGTTGTGACGTTTGGTAGCACACAAAGTGTTCCTCCGGTATTCGGGAGTTGCATGATGTCATAGTCATAGGAACATGTATAGTTATGGAGAAAGCAAAAGCAACAAACTAAACGATCATCATGCTAAGCTAATGGATGGGTCAAGTCAATCACATCATTCTCTAACAATGTGATCCAGTTAATCAAATGACAACTCATGTCTATGGTTAGGAAACATAACCATCATTAATTCAACGAGCTATTCAAGTAGAGGCATCCTAGTGACACTCTGTTTGTCTATGTATTCACACATGTACTAAGTTCCCGGTTAATACAATTCTAGCATCAATAATAAACATTTATCATGATATAAGGAAATATATAAATAACAACTTTATTATTGCCTCTAGGGCATATTTCCTTCAGTGTCCCACTTGGACTAGAGTCAATAATCTAGATTACATTGCAATGATTCTAACACTCATGGAGTCTTGGTGATGATCATGTTTTGCTCGTGAGAGAGGCTTATTCAACAGGTCTGCAACATTCAGATCCGTATGTATTTTGCAAATCTCTATGTCTCCCTCCTTGACTTGATCATGGATGGAATTGAAGCGTCTCTTGATGTGCTTGGTTCTCTTGTGAAATCTGGATTCCTTTACCAAGGAAATTGCTCCAGTATTGTCACAAAAGATTTTCATTGGACCTGATGCACTAGGTATGACACCTAGATCGGATATGAACTCCTTCATCCAGACTCCTTCATTTGTTGCTTCCGAAGAAGCTATGTATTCCTCTTCACACGTAGATCCCGCCACGACGCTCTCCTTGGAACTGCACCAACTGACAGCTCCTCCATTTAATAAAAACACGTATCCGGTCTGTGACTTAGAGTCATCCGGATCAGTGTTAAAGCTTGCATCGATGTAACCGTTTACGACGAGCTCTTTGTCACCTCCATATACGAGAAACATATCCTTAGTCCTTTCCAGGTATTTCAGGATGTTCTTGACCGCTATCCAGTGATCCACTCCTGGATTACTTTGGTACCTCCCTGCTAAACTTATAGCAAGGCACACATCAGGTCTCGTACACAGCATTGCATACATGATAGAGCCTATGGCTGAAGCATAGGGAACACCTTTCATTTTCTCTCTATCTTCTGAAGTGGTCGGGCATTGAGTCTGACTCAACTTCACACCTTGTAATACAGGCAACAACCCTTTCTTTGCCTGATCCATTTTGAACATCATCAAAACTTTATCAAGGTATGTGCTTTGTGAAATTCCAATTAAGCATCTTGATCTATCTCTATAGATCTTGATGCCAAATATATAAGCAGCTTCGCCGAGGTATTTCATTGAAAAATTATTATTAAAGTATCCTTTTATGCAATTCAGAAATTCAGTATCATTTCGGATTAACAATATGTCATCTACATATAATATCAGAAATGCTACGGAGCTCCCACTCACTTTCTTGTAAATACAAGCTTCTCCAAAAGTCTGTATAAAACCATATGCTTTGATGACACTATCAAAGCATATATTACAACTCCGAGAGGCTTGCACCAGTCCATAAATGGATAGCTGGAGCTTGCACACTTTGTTAGCCCCTTTTGGATCGACAAAACCTTCTGGTTGCATCATATACAACTCTTCTTTAAGATATCCATCAAGGAATGCAGTTTTGACATCCATTTGCCAAATTTCATAATCATAAAATGCGGCAATTGCTAACATGATTCGGACGGACTTAAGCATCGCTATGGGTGAGAAGGTCTCATCGTAGTCAACTCCTTGAACTTGTCGAAAACCTTTTGCAACAAGTCGAGCTTTGTAGACAGTAACATTACCGTCAGCGTCAGTCTTCTTCTTGAAGATCCATTTATTCTCTATGGCCTGCCGATCATCAGGCAAGTCAACCAAAGTCCATACTTTGTTCTCATACATGGATCCCATCTCAGATTTCATGGCTTCAAGCCATTTTGCGGAATCTGGGCTCATCATCGTTTCCTCATAGTTCGTAGGTTCGTCATGGTCAAGTAACATGACTTACATAACAGGATTACCGTACCACTCTGGTGCGCATCTTACTCTGGTTGACCTATGAGGTTTGGTAGTAACTTGATCAGAAGTTTCATGATCATCATCATTAGCTTCCTCACTTACTGGTGTAGGAATCACTGGAACTGATTTCTGTGATTAACTACTTTCCAATAAGGGAGCAGGTACAGTTACCTCATCAAGTTCTACTTTCCTCCCACTCACTTCTTTTGAGAGAAACTCCTTCTCTAGAAAGGATCCATTCTTAGCAACGAATATCTTGCCTTCGGATCTGTGATAGAAGGTGTACAGCCAACTGTCTCCTTTGGGTATCCTGTGAAGACACATTTCTCCGATTTGGGTTCAAGCTTATCAGGTTGAAGCTTTTTCACATAAGCATCGCATCCCCAAACTTTAAGAAATGACAACTTGGGTTTCTTGCCAAACCACAGTTCATAAGGTGTCGTCTCAACGGATTTAGATGGTGCCCTATTTAACGTGAATGCAGCTGTCTCTAAAGCATAACCCCAAAATGATAGCGGTAAATCAGTGAGAGACATCATAGATCGCACCATATCTAGTAAAGTATGATTACAACGTTCGGACACACCATTACGCTGTGGTGTTCCAGGTGGCATGAGTTGCGAAACTATTCCGCATTGTTTCAAATGAAGTCCAAACTCATAACTCAAATATTCGCCTACACGATCAGATCGCAAAAACTTGATTTCCTTGTTATGATGATTTTCCACTTCACTCTGAAATTGTTTGAACTTTTCAAATGTTTCAGACTTATGTTTCATCAAGTAGATATACCCATATCTGCTCAAATCATCTGTGAAGGTGAGAAAATAACGATATCCGTCGCGAGCTTCAATGTTCATTGGACCACATACATCAGTATGTATGATTTCCAATAACTCTGTTGCTCGCTCCATTGTTCCAGAGAACGGAGTTTTAGTCATCTTGCCCATGAGGCATGGTTTGCAAGTACCAAGTGATTCATAATCAAGTGATTCGAAAAGTCCATCAGAATGGAGTTTCTTCATACGCTTTACACCAATATGACCTAAAAGGCAGTGCCACAAATAAGTTGCACTATCATTATCAACTCTGCATCTTTTGGCTTCAATAATATGAACATGTGTATCACTACTATCAAGATTTAGTAAGAATAGACCACTCATCAGGTGTGCATGACCATAAAAGATATTACTCATATAAATAGAACAACCATTATTCTATGATTTAAATGAATAACCGTCTCGCGTCAAACAAGATCCAGATATAATGTTCATGCTCAAGGCTGGCACCAAATAACAATTATTTAGGTCTAAAACTAATCCCGAAGATAGATGTAGAGGTAGCGTGCCGATGGTGATCACATCAACTTTGGAACCATTTCCCACGTGCATCGTCACCTCGTCCTTAGCCAATCTTCACTTAATCCGTAGCCCCTGTTTCGAGTTGCAAATGTTAGCAACTGAGCCAGTATCAAATACCCAGGCACTACTGCAAGCATTAGTAAGGTACACATCAATAACATGTCTATCAAATATACCTTTCACTTTGCCATCCTTCTTCTCCGCCAAATACTTGGGGCAGTTCCGCTTCCAGTGACCAGTTCCTTTGCAGTAGAAGCAGTCAGTCTCAGGCTTAGGTCCAGACTTGGGTTTCTTCACTTGAGCAGCAACTGGCTTGCTGTTCTTCTTGAAGTTCCCCTTCTTCCCTTTACCCTTTTTCTTGAAACCGATGGACTTGTTGACCATCAACACTTGATGCTCCTTCTTGATTTCTACCTCCGCAGCCTTTAGCATTGTGAAGAGCTCGGGAATCATCTTATCCATCCGTTGCATATTATAGTTCATCACGAAGCTCTTTTAGCTTGGTGGCAGTGATTGAAGAACTCTGTCATTGATAGTATCATCAAGAAGATTAACTCCCAGTTGAGTCAAGTGGTTGTGGTACCCAGACATTCTAAGTATATGTTCACTGACAGAACTATTCTCCTCCATCATGCAGCTGTAGAACTTATTGGAGACTTCATATCTCTCAGTCCAGGCATTTACTTGAAATATTGACTTCAACTCCTAGGACATCTCATACGCTCCATGACGTTCAAAACATCGTTGAAGTCCCGGTTCTAAGCCGTAAAGCATGGCAAACTAAACTATTGAGTAGTCATCAGCTTTGCTCTGCCAGGTGTTCATAACATCTGGCATTGCTCCTGCAGCGGGTTTGTCACCTAGCGGTGCTTCCAGGACGTAATTCTTCTGTGCAACAATGAGGATTATCCTCAAGTTACGGACCCAGACCGTGTAATTTCTACCATCTTCTTTCAACTTAGCTTTCTCTAGGAATGCATTAAAATTCAACAGAACAATAGCACGGGCCATCTATCTACAACAACATAGACATGCAAAATACTATCAGGTACTAAGTTCATGATAAATTAAAGTTCAATTAATCAAATTACTTAAGAACTCCCACTTAGATAGACATCTCTCTAATCATCTAAGTGATCACATGATCCATATCAACTAAACCATGTCCAATCATCACGTGAGATGGAGTAGTTTTCAATGGTGAACATCACTATGTTGATCATATCTACTATATGATCCACGCTCGACCTTTCGGTCTCCAGTGTTTCGAGGCCATATCTACATATGCTAGGCTCGTCAATTTTAACCTGAATATTCCGCATGTGCAAAACTGGCTTGCACCCGTTGTATGTGAACGTAGAGCTTGTCACACCCGATCATCATGTGGTGTCTTGGCATGACGAACTGTAGCAACGGTGCATACTCAGGGAGAACACTTAGACCTTGAAGTTTAGTGAGAGATCATCTTATAATGCTACCACCGAACTAAGCAAAATAAGATGAATAAAGGATAAACATCACATGCAATCAATATAAGTGATATGATATGGCCATCATCATCTTGTGCATGTGATCTCCATCTCCAAAGCACCGTCATGATCACCATTGTCACTGGCTTGACACCTTGATCTCCATCGAAGCATCATTGTCCTCACGCCAACTATTGCCTCCACGACTATCGCTACTGCTTAGTGATAAAGTAAAGCAATTACATGGCGATTGAATTTCATACAATAAAGCGACAACCATATGGGTCCTGCTAGTTGTCGATAACTGTGTTACAAAACATGATCATCTCATACAATAAAATTTAGCATCATGTCTTGACCATATCACATCACAACATGCCCTACAAAAACAAGTTAGACGTCCTCTACTTTGTTGTTGCAAGTTTTACATGGCTACTACGGGCTGAGCAAGAACTGTTCTTACCTATGCATCAAAAACCACAACGCGGTATAGTGATTTCTTTTTGATCTTCAGAAAGAACCATGTTCATTGAATCCGATTCAACTAAAGCTGGAGAAACAGACACCCACTAGCCACCTGTATGCGAAGCACGTTGGTACAACCAGTCTCGTGTAAGCGTACGCGTAATGTCGGTCTGGGCCGCTTCATCCATCAATGCCACTGAATCAAGAATCAACTAGTGACGGCAAGCAATATGTATATACCCACGCCCACAACTCCTTTATGTTCTACTCGTGCATATAACATCTGCGCATAAACCTGGCTTGGATGCCACTGTTGGGGAACACAGTAATTTCAAAAAAAAATCCTACGCACACGCAAGATCATGGTAATGCATAGCAACGAGAGGGGAGAGTATCGTCTACGTACGCTCATAGACCATACGTGGAAGCGTTATGACAACGCAGTTGATGTAGTCGTACATCTTCACGATCGACCGATCTAGCACCAAAGGTACAACACTTCCGCGATCTGCAAACGTTCAGCTCGGTGACGTCCCACGAACTCATGATCTAGTAGAGCTTCGAGGGAGAGTTTCATCAGCACGACGGCGTGATGACAGTGATGATGATGCTACCGGAACAGGGCTTCGCCTAAGCACCGCTACGATATAACCGAGGTGGATTATGGTGGACGGGGCATGAGGTACCCCCTCCCCCGTATATAAAGGAGTGGAGGAGGGGGAGGGCCGACCCTCTCTATGGCGCGCCCTGGGGAAGTCCTACTCCCTCCGAGAGTAGGATTCCCCCCTTTCCTAGTAGAAGTAGGAGCCCTTCCAAGTAGGAGTAGGAGAGGAAGGAAGGAGGAGAGAGGAAGGAAGGAAAGGGGGGCCGACCACCCTCCCAATTCGGATTGGGCTTGGGGGCACGCCTCCCTCTTTTCCCTTCCCTCTCCTCTATTCCACTAAGGCCCGATAAGGCCCATATACTCCCCGAGGGGTACCGGTAACCTCCCGGTACTCCGGAAAAATGCCCGAACCACTTGGAACCATTCCGATGTCCAAATATAGGCTTCCAATATATCGATCTTTATGTCTCAACCATTTTGAGACTCCTCGTCATGTCTGTGATCAAATCCGGGACTCCGAACTACCTTCGGTACATCAAAACACATAAACTCGTAATACCGAACGTTAAGCGTGCGGACCCTATGGGTTCGAGAACTATGTAGACATGACCGAGACTCATCTTCGGTCAATAACCAATAGTGGATCCTAGATGCTCATATTGGTTCCTACATATTCTATGAAGATCTTTGTCGGTCAAACCGCATAACGGTATACGATGTTCCCTTTGTCATCGGTATGTTACTTGCTCGAGATTCGATCGTCGGTATCTCAATACCTAGTTCAATCTCATTACCGAGAAGTCTCTTTACTCGTTCCATAATGCAACATCACATAACTAACTCATTAGTCACATTGCTTGCAAGGCTTACACTACTAGGAAAAGGCCTACTAATGGCGCACCTAATTTGGCCATTAATGGCGCATTAGTGGTGCGCCATTAGTAGCACGCCATTAGTATATTTTACTAATGGCGCACCACAGGTGCGCCATTAGTATCTGGTATACTAATGGCGCACCCCAGATGCGCCATTAGTATATACAACAGTGCGCCATTAGTATGCCTCCCAGGGGGCCATGTATACCCAGGTGCTTTGGCATACTAATGGTGCACGACAGCAAGATGCGCCATTAGTAACTTCGGCATACTAATGGCGCACTCTTTAATGATGTGCCATTAGTATCCTTTGGCATACTAATGGCGCACTATGATGTGATGCACCATTAGTATGAATATTAGGTTTTTTTATTTTTTAATTTTCTGTTTTTTGCACAGGTTACAAAATGTATAATTGGACAAACTATAGACAACACACATCAACAACAGATTCATCGAATACAATAGAAGATTAGTCTCTGAATACAATTCATCATTTTAGTCTCCGAATACAAGTCATCATATTAGTCTCCGAATTGAAAAGACCGAACAAAGATAGAACATTATATTACAAGTCTCGAGACCGCGAGTTTGTCTTCACATTACAAGTCGATATCGATCATCTAAACTACCATCACATAGAAGAGAGCTGCGGTCATCACGATGAGCATCATCACGATGAAACTCGTCTTCATCCGGTTCCTCCAACGCTCCCTCCCCTCTCCCGCTAGATAGCGGGCGTATCTAGATTTGGCCTTGGCCCTAGTGGCGTACCCTTTGTAACTGTTACCGCTGAATCGGTGAACCTGTCTCCGACACTCCTCCCAGTCGTCGTAGACTCCGGGAACCTTACCCTTGTACACGACATACCACGGCATCGCTATGCAGTAGCCAAACGAAACGTTAGTACCAATTCACAGACAATACATAAGCAATATATAAGTATGCAACAGAACAATCGGAAGAGAAAAGCAAGACATTAATAGCATCGATTACATCTTAAGTTGAACGACTCTCGAAACCAAAGAGACATACTACAAGTTCATTAAAGTTTAATTACAACATGAGACTCAAGGGACCGGAGCGTGGATGAAGCCGCCGTCTATCGTGGGAGTCATGAAAGAACGGGCGTTGTCAGCCTGCATTTGTAGGATTGTGTCGATGTCACTGTTGGACGGTTGATTTCTGAGGTAGAACTGCCCCGCGGTACGAAGGACATCTTGATGGATGATTTCCGCAAACTTCGACTGGATGCGAAAGAACTCTTGTCTGATGTCCGCGTCCTGGATTGCCGACACGCTCGCGGCCCAATCTTCGAGTCTACTCGGTAGCAGAAGTTGATGATGGTCCCGTATGATCGCCCGCATGTGATGGATGGCGTAGTAGGCACCCTTCTGACCGCCAGGCGGCTACTTGACGCAGCAGAACGTCGTATTGTGGGAGAACACGTGCTTGTCGTACTTACGAATAGGCCTGGTGAAGGTGCCTCCAGATTTGACGTAGCCGGGGAGAACATCATCAAGAACCTTCTTGACATTTGTGTAGTCTATGTTCGACTGACGGTCCGGGTCAAAATACGTGGCCATGGAATATTTGGTGCTTAGGAGGATGAGCGTGCAACGTGCGTCACTGCAGAAAACACGGAATGTTAAAAGAAAAACGATCAAAATCTAAGAATTCATATGTTACAGGGCGGTTGAGGGGAGGACTTACTCGGGAAAGTAAGGCACGAGGAAGTTATCCTTATCTTGGTTTGCCAGAATGACGCCTTCGAAGTAAGAACTCGCAACTTGCCGGTCCCCAGCGCTGCCCAAGATCTTGGCACGCATGTAGAAGGGGTCGACTATCACGATGTCCGGGGTCTTGTCGCGAATGATCTGCATCTCCATACTCAGCGAAAATAGCCGAACGAAGGTGTAGTGCAGCGGATGAAGGTTCAACATAGCGTGGATGTCATCAAACCGCACGACGATCGTACCCCCGATGGAGTTATCCACAAAGCCCTTGCCCTCTGGCACCTTGGCCGTGAAAACTGGGTATGCCACATCCTTCTCTCCGAGACGCCGCTTCTCCAAAGAAAGAACACTATCATGCAGACTCCGCATAGCACCGGTTGCAGCATCGAGCATATTTCTCGGTAGCATCGGCCTACCCGCCACATGCACCCTCCTCGAGATATCCTCAGGTGAAGGTGGCCCGTCCTGAGCACGGATCGTACTCGGTGCCGGCTGGCCCGCACCATTGTTAGTCTTTCTTTTGCGTGCCTTCTTCTTCTCCTGTAATGGGACCGAGTTCTGCTCACAGACCGCCTTCTTGAGTGTGTTGGGGCTGATCATATTTTGCACCTCGCCTATCTGAGGCTCGGTGAAGTCGGCAGCTGGAGGCGTCTCCTGAGAGCTGAACTGCAGACGACGCCTGTTGCAACTTGGCTTCTCCGCGGTACCAGCTAGATCGCGCACGTCTTTTGTTGGGTTGGGTTCTTGAGAAGGAGGCCCCATGAAGTCGCCACCGTACCCATGATCGGCAAAGTACTAATCGACGTTGGCAAATGTATCGTCGTCGTCGTCGTTCTGATCCTGTGCCATATGCATGTTTGGATCCAGTGGCAGAGGGATGTCCGGCACCGTTGCGGCGGTCTTGCCATGGGGCCGACTTGGCGCCAGCACGGCTGGCGGTGTTGTCTTTGGGGTGGTGTCCCCCGCCCCCAAATGAATCTGGCTCTTCGGCCAAAGCAGGGGCCAGCTCAGGCAGGCGCTGAGGGTCATCACGTCATCATCGTCGGCCCCGACGGGTCGAATCGGAGGTAACAACTCGTCGCAGCCTGGCAGCACCCGAACCAGTTGAACCCTAAACAAGTTGGGTGGCATCTGGGTACCGTGGAACAAGGGGTTGCCCGGTTGAACGATTTTGCCCTTGGCGACATCGACCAACTCGTTGTTCATGAAGTGCAGGAGAGTGCACGGAACGTCGGCGGCGCCCTGCGAAAACATGTAGGGCGTCAGGGATGCCCAGTCAAAGGCAAGGAGATGAAGTCCTCGTCCGAGAGAGGCTTAATTAGTTACCGTGATGATGGCGTCGAGCTCGGCTAATGCTGAGGCACCGCCAACGGCGGGCGTGCAATTGATGGAGGGGCCACTTGCTGCAGAGGTGCCGGTCTACGTACACCCGGGTGCATTAAGCTCCCGTGCCGGCGTCGGAGACACCAATGCCGCCTCCGCCGGAGACACCAATGGCCCCGCCATCGCGTTCTACGAGTTGCTAGCCGTGAAGCTAGGAATCGGGGGCGGCCCCTGTTGGCCGCCCGCAATCCACGCACTAATCCCCTGGATCAAGGTAGGCACAATGGCGGTGATCGTCGCTCCAAGTTGTTGTTGCACTTGCTCTTGGACAATCTCCGAAATCCGCGCCACCTGTGCCCTGAGTTCTTGAACCTCGCGCGTCTGGCTTTCCGAGCTGGTCTTTTTCTCCTTTCGCCCACCAGTGTTATAGTATGACGACCATTTTGTCGACAAGCCTTTGCCGGTCACACGACCAGCTGACGTCGGCTTACTGAGCTTATCCTTGTTCTTCATTACATTCAACGCCCTATTTAGAGTGGTGTCCCAAGGGTTGCTCTTAGTCGACCCCGCGCTACTGCTTTCAGTCGCCTGCGGAAGGAATGTGAACCATTTAGAAATTTGGCTTCATTAATTAGAATGCAACCATATGGAGCTAATTACGCGGGGGTGTATTCCTTACCAGAACAAGCTCAAGCGCCCTGGTCTTCGGATCCGTGGTAAGCTCCTTTGTTTTCGGGTCCTTCTTGTACCTGGCCCCGACAAAGTTCCTGGTCTGCTTGTCACCGTATTTATCGAAGAGGGGTGGTAGGCCTTGCTCGGCACGGTCCGCCTCCTCCTTGTCCCATATAGGCTCCGCCACTCTGTAACCGCCGGGACCGAGTGTGTGTTCCCCTAAGTTCAGCTCCCGCATTTCTTTCCCCCACTTACTTGATTCGGAGCTTGCGGTGCTTGAGCAATTGATCTTGAAGTCGTTGTAGTCATCTTCGGTGATCAAAGGATTTTTCTCCTTGATCTTCTCATAACTCTCACCTTTCTCGATCATTCTCTTCACATTGCTTTTCCAAGTAGACAGGGGCGTGCTCATCTTCGTGAGGGCAGCATTGTTCACTTTATTCCCTTTGAGGCTTGTGTTTTCAAATTCAGCGGGGAACTTGTATCGTTCGTGCAGCTTCGTGAAGAGGAGGTTGCGCAAATTCCCTCGGTCAGGATGCCTGAGGTTCTCGGTGTTGATCGAGACGGTGCTTCGGAGAATGCACCCGAGCTGAAGCGAGTACCCCTTGACTATTCGTTCGGGCGCCGTTGGATTCCCGTTGGAGTCCACTTCAGTCACTTCCTCCTTGAGGGTGCGGAGCACGGTCGGGCGCCGGTCCTTCCGTTGCCTCTTCGGTTGGCTGCCATCTGTGCGTGCGCCGCCATCATCAGTGGTGGCATCCTCGGCGGCACCATCAGTGGTGGCATCAGTGGGGTCATCCTCGGCGGTACCATCAGTGGTCTCAGGATCGGTGGGGAAGGCGGCGTCCTCATACAAGTGAGGTTGTTCCTCCATCTCCTGGGATAGCTCCTAGAATTTCTTGCCGCCCGAACCCCCGGCCTCATCGTTGTTGGCCATGTTTCTCTATAAATAGGAACAAAGTTTGGTCAAAAAGTTGGTTATTGTCAAGGAACAAGATCTCTAAGTTGGCCAAATAACCTAATTCTCGAGGAATGTCGCCAAAAAGTTGGTTATTGTCAAGGAACAATTGAGAGATGTTTGTGATATTGCCTAGGTGTTTTGGGATAGAACCTGTTAGTGTGTTGTTGCTAAGGTCCAAGTCCACGTTCTCAGGGTAACCTAGTTCTTGAGGGGTGTGTCTAGAAAGTTGGTTGCTACAAAGATACAAGGTTGTGAGTTTGGTCAAATTGCCTATGATGTTTGTGATATTGCCTTGGATCTTGAAGGCACTGTTGCATGATGCAGTGGTACAGCCAGCATGGGACCTCATCTTTGCAAGCTAATTTTCTAGATTGTAACACTGGGATTTGTGCACAAGCTAAGCTAGCTAAGACAGTAGCTTCCTTGCAACCCACAAAAGACAAAGGAAAAGGGGTGAAAAGGGGGAGATGGTTAGCTTTGATGAGCAGGCAACATCTTCCTAACCCCCTTCTTCTTGTCTCCTCTCACTATCTCTCTCACACACATGGCAAGCAAGGGTGTCTGAGTGTGTGAAAAAAATACTAAACTAATCCAACCACTAAAGCAAATTAATTTTTATTTCGGTTGAGAATCGGGCACCTTCTAGGTCAAGAAAATTGGGCATGACCTTTGCTAATTTTCTTGACCTTGGAGTGCCCCATTTCTCAACCGAAACGGAAATTAATCAACGCTTCAGGAGAAAGGGGTCATTTTAGAAGATCACAAGTAGCAGCAGCATCACTTGACAAAATCACAACTAGCAGCAGCAACTCGCAGATAGCAGCAGCAGCATCACTTGACAAGTAGTACAGCAGCAGCAGCATGCATGCACTGGTCCATGGCACAAAGTCCATGACCCAGAACAGAGCACTTTACTAAAAATGAAGAAGAAAAAAAGGCATGCATGCACTGGTTGTAGCAAATCATCACTTCTGAATCAAAACACCATGCTGGTGTAGCCATAGGCCCACATTAGTCTAAAATCCTGCTTTATTTTTCACAACAGAAAGGTCAAAACAACAATAAAAAGGAGAGCCCAATCTGGTCTAATTGATCCTTGGAAATTATAGAATGTTCATCTATGCATGGAAAAACAACAATTAGGACAGGGAAATTACTATGCAGCTAATAGTCTTTAAGCATTGAAACATAGCTAAGGTTACAACCCAGAAGTGATGGTTAACACTTCTAATAAACATGGCAATTTTAAATTATGACACACGATGCCATAATTAATCAAGAGTTACTACTACAGTACTCATGTACTCCATCTTACAGAGTTACTCCATCACAGCAACAACAACCTTGCAGATCAAAAATGATTTGTGTAATCTGGTTGGTACTCTTACAGTTGCATAAATTTAAAAAAATTTGATCTGTGTGATCTGGGTTACAGTATCAGCAACCTTGATGTTTCTAAGCAAAATTCACAAGTTCAGAAGATCACAAGTTCACAAGATCTATAGTAGCAGCAGCATCACAAGTTGACAAAATTCAGTGGACTTAGAAGTTAGAGCTAGAGCAGCATCACTAGAGTGCAACTACAAGAACAAGCACCGGCATCACTTAAGCAGCAGCAGCAACAACATCGAGCAGATTACACATCGCGGGTCACTAGAGCGGATTAAGTGATGATAGCCTACTCCTCGGATCTTTGGACAAGTAGCTGACCACCACCAGATGGAGTGGTCACTAGAGAAGATTACACATCACAAACAGGAACTCACTAGAGCATATTACACATCCAAGCATCACTTAAGCTGTACTCCCGACGAACTGAAGGGGAAAGGGAGGGGATCGACAGAGGAGCTCACAAAGGCCATGTCATGCTTGGCAATATTTGTTTACTGAAACTAAATGAACATTTTACTTGTAGTGTACTGATAGTGTAATCTAGCTATTGTACTGATATTTCTGTTTCTTTGAACATTTTACTGTCAATAAAAATGATGTACTGCTGCTTTCAGTTAATTCAAATTAGCTAAAACCTTTTACTGTCAAATAGTGCTAATGTTTACTCTATGAAATAAACTACTCCTCCTCTCTTCTCTTCTTCAGTTAATTAGGAATAGTTTTAGAGGTAACTAACTGAAACTATTTATCATGTTGACAACAGTAGCATGTGGACCTATCATGGTGATTTCATATCAAAATAGAGGAGTACTCCTATTCATTTGGAGAACTCATACAACAATTGTTATGCATCAAACTTGGGATCAACAGTAGCATGTGGCCTTATCATTCTGGTTTTTGGATGATTTAGTTAATCAAATTCCTCAATTGAGGAACACCTGGACTTGTCATTCCGGTCTTGGGATCAACAGTAGTATATGGACTTATCATTCTTGTTTCTGGATGATTTAGTTAATCAATTTGACATCAATTGACCTGGTTTTTGGATCAATTACAGTTGCTGCTGCTGTGAATCAACTATACAAAGGCCCAAAATTACACTAATAATTACAGTGTAAAATGCCACTTGCAAATACAGAGCAAAAATCCACTAGAAGTACACTGTAAACCCACTAACATTTACAGTGTAAATTCCACTAACAATTACAGTGTAAATTTCACTGAAAATGCACAGTAATTACACTAAAAGTACACTGTAAATACCACTTAAAACACACAAAAGAATTACACTACTGGAGAGGGCGATTCCTCCATGATCTAGAGTTCTAGACACAAACATGGCTGGAGAAGCAAAAAAATCACAGGTAACCAGTCAAGAGGGGGAGAGGGGGAGAGGGAGAGAGGGGGAGAGGGGGAGGGGGAGCTCACGGGGGCCGGGGAGTGGGGCGCGGGGAGGATGTCGGGGACGAGGTCCGGGTGGTGGTGGTGCTCCGGCGACGGTGGTGTGGACGGGGCGGCGTCCGGGCGGCGGGGTCGCGTCGAGGCGGCGGGGCAGCGTCGAGGTGGCGGGGCAGCGGCGTCGGGGCGGGGTCGAGGCGGCGTCGGGGCAGCGTCGAGGCGGCGTCGGGGCGGCGGGGCAGCGTCGAGGCGGCGGGGCAGCGGCGTCGGGAGAGGAGAGGGGAAGGGGATCGAGGGCGAGGCGAGGGAGAGAGAGGGGATAGGGAGGGGCCGGGGAGGGAATATGGATGGGGCCGGGCACAATACTAATGGCGCACCACCCCTCGGTGCGCCATAAGTATATCCATACTAATGGCGCACCTCACCCTGGTGCGCCATTAGTATTTTTTTTCTGCTCGAGCCAACAGGTTATCTTCCACCTGACCTGATCCACACCAAGCACCCTCTACTAGCTCGACTGGTCAGCAGCCAGTTCTCACACCAGGAGGTCCTAGGTTCAATTCCCAGGCTCCACAAATTTTTTTATGCATTTAAAATGTTGTTTGATACTTATTTGTGTTTAAATATGTTCAAACTTGTTTAAATCATAACAGTAATATTTTTTTATAAGACAGTAATAATTTTTTAAAAAATATCATCAAACAGCAATGCCGGTGGAGCGGGGGAGGGTGCGTGGGGTGCGGGGGGTCGGTGGCGGCGGTTGAGTAGGGGAGGGGTGCGGGGGGTCGGCGGCCGCGGTTGAGTAGGGGAATCGAGGGTGCGGGGGGTCGGCGGCGGCGGCCGGTGGACCGGGGGGTGCTCGGCGGCGAGGGGGACCGGATCTGGCGAGGTGGGATAGCGATCGAGATGGAGGGGGATCGAGATCGAGTGTCCATGAAATTTAAAAATATTCATGATAGTTCAAAAAGTGCCCATGAAATACAATCGAGAAATGAAGGCTACGATTTAAATACAATCGATCTTAGCTAGCTATCTGTTCACAATCTTCTTGACCTTCTTTTTCGCAAATGGAGTTCTTCTGTGGAACGGGTGTCCTTTAGGTAGGGTGGTCCTGCTTCTTCTTGTGGTGTATGCTGCTACTTCATCATCGTCGTCATGTTCGATGCTCGGGTCGCCGTACTTGTCGAAGTCTTGCTCATTGGCTACTCCATCCATTCCGATGATCTTCCTTTTGCCTCTCCTCACGACAACACGACTGGGCTTTGACGGGTCGGTAATGAAAAAGCATTGGTCCACTTGGGAAGCCAGTACCCATGGTGATTTTTTCGCGGTGACATTTGCGCCCGCGGTCTTGGATTTGGCTTCGGGTATAACCATGGTGGTGAAATACCAGTCTTCTTTTAGGACGCTCTTGGCCCATCTGACACGGAACATCGGGACCTTCTCTCCAGCGTAGCTCAGCTCCCAGATCTCCTCGATCCTTCCGTAGTATCTGTCCTTGTCGTTACCGGTGTAGGATTCCATCGTTACCCCGGAGTTCTGATAACCATCGCTCTTCATGTCCTTGGCCTCGGTGTAGAATGTGTAGCCGTTGATATCGTACGCCTCATAGGTCATCAGGTTGTGCTCGGCGCCCTGTGACAAGGCGAATATGAGTTGTTCTTCCGCGGAAGAATCCTCATGTAAAGGGTACGACAGAAGCTTCTGCTTGAACCAACGCGTGAAACATGAGTTGTGCTCTTTGAGTATATCTCTGTCCGTCCTCTGTTGGCCTCGGTCATTGTACGTCTTCTTAATAAAGGTTTTGTGCTGTACCACCCAAGGATCGACCATGTCTATGTGTTGTAGCGCGACTAGGTTTGCTCTTTCAAAGTCGGCGAGTCGACCCTCGAAGTCGACATGCATTTCGCGACAACCCTCACGGTGACCCCATCCAGCGAGCCTGCCGAGGTGCCTGTTGACGGGCAGACCAACGGGGTTCTCGATGCCTAGATAATTCGTGCAGTAGGAGATGCACTCTTCGGTCAGAAAGCCCCTGGCTATGCTTCCCTCTGGACATGACATGTTTCGAACGTATCCTTTGATGACACCATTCATCCTTTCGAACGGCATCATGCTGTGCAGGAACGTTGGCCCGAGTTGGATGATATCGTCCATGATATGGACCAGCAGATGCACCATAACGTCGAAGAATGCGGGCAGGAAGTACATCTCAAGCTCGCATAGTATCACCACGACCTCTTCCTGTAGCCTTCTGAGTTGCCTCACGCCAACAGACTTCCAAGAGATGACGTCGAAAATGTTGCATAGGCCAAATAGGGTTTCACGGACGTGCGCGTCCATGATCCCACGGATTGCAACTGGAAGTATCTGCATCATCAGCATGTGACAGTCGTGAGACTTCATCCCGCTGAACTTCTGCTTCGCTGGGTCTAGGTATCTGCTTATCTTCCCCGCGTAACCGTAAGGAAGTTTTACTCCTACGAGGCAGGTGAAAAACTGCTCGATCTCCTCCTGACTT
This sequence comes from Triticum urartu, assembly GCF_056163025.1. Taxonomy (NCBI): domain Eukaryota; kingdom Viridiplantae; phylum Streptophyta; class Magnoliopsida; order Poales; family Poaceae; genus Triticum; species Triticum urartu. The sequence continues at coordinate 309,790,184 of NC_141878.1, forward strand.
AGACTGAAGCACGCAGGAGGGTAGTCATTTCCGGTCTTCTTGGCCTTTTTGCCTTTGTGACGACTTTCTGTGTCCTGCTTCGCCTCATCATCATCATCATCATCATCATGATCATCATATATAGCGTGAAGCTCCTGCCTGATGCCCATTGATTTCAAGTCTGCCCTTGCTTTCGGCCCATCTTTGGTCCTCTCTGTCATGTTGAGCAGGGTACCAAGCAGACTCTCGCACATGTTCTTCGTGATATGCATGACATCAAGGCTGTGAGGCACACGGTGGATCTTCCAGTACGGCAAGTCCCAGAAAACAGACCTCGTTTTCCATACCTTCAGCAGAGGCTTTGGCGCCTTTCACTTCTTTCCCGGCTCTGGCGCCTTTTGCTTCTTTCCCGGCAGTGGGCAGTCTTTCCAATTTTTCAATAGCTCGTCTATTTCCTCGCCGCTCCTCGTACGCGGGCGTCCTCGGGGTTCGGTTTCACTATCGAACAGATCCTTGCGTTTTCTCCACGGTTCATCGTCGCGAAGCCACCTTCGATGTCCCATGAACACGGTTTTCGAAGACCCGGGATCTCTATCTAGCTGGCGATACGTTGTGTCATCCATGCACCTGACGCATCCAGAAAATCCGTGGACCACCTGCCCCACGACATATCCGTAACCGAGATAGTCGTGCACCGTCGTGAGCAGCGCGGCTCTCATAGGGAAATATTCTTTCTCTGCGGCGTCCCACGTATTGGCTGGCGTTTTCCACAGCGTGTCAAGCTCCTCTTTCAGCAGCCCCAGATACAGATTGATGTCGTTCCCTGGTTGTTTCGGTCCTTCAATTAGCATACTCATGTGAATGTACTTCCTCTTCATGCACAACCAGGGGGGAAGGTTGTACATCCACACAAACACAGGCCAGGTGCTATGTGTGCTTCTCTGGCTGCCAAACGGATTGACTCCATCGGTGCTCGCGCCCAGCATGATGTTCCTTGGATCATTCCCAAATTCTGGGTCTTCGAAGTTCAACGCTTGCCACTGGCTCGCATCCTTAGGGTGACTCAGCATCTTGTCTTTTTTATCTATCTCCGGATCATTTGCGTCATCTTCTCGCTTCTTCTCCTCCCTATCCGCGTGCCAACGCAGGAGCTTTGCTACCTTACGGTCCGCGAAATACCGCTGCAGACGAGGAGTGATTGGAAAGTACCACACCACTTTTCGAGGAGCTTTCTTCCTCTTCTTGTATCGAGTGACGCCGCACACCGGACATATGGTAGACTCCGCATGCTCGTCCCGATAAATGATGCAATTGTTCATGCACACATGGTATTTCACGTGCGGGAAATCCAGAGGACACACGATTTTCTTCGCCTCCTCCAAACTGGTCGGGCACTTGTTCCCCTCGGGATGACGTTCGTGCCAGAATGACATGTTCTTGTCGAAGCATGCGTCGGTCATTTTGTGTTTTACCTTCATCTCCAGAGCCATGAGTGTTACTTTCAAGCGGGTATCCTCGGGCCTGCATCCTTCATACAATGGAGTAACCGCGTCTAACTCAAGTTGATCCATCTTGGCTTTCTCTCGGGCGGCAGCTCTTGCGTTATCCGTCTGCTTGAGAAGCAGCTCTTGAATATGAGGGTCCTGCACCCAGCCCATCGATGGTCCAGCGTCGTCTGCTCCGCCGGCATCATCATCTTCATGATCATGCCCGTCGACTGCTCCGGCATCTTCCTCATCATCATGTCCTGCATCTTCTACATGATGACTATGTACAGCATCACCGTCGTGATCATCTCCTGGGGATTCTTCGTCTTCTCGCCCGCCCGAGCCGCAGTGGTTGTCTTGCTGACCTTCCTCATTTCTTGCCCGGCCCCCATGGACGACTTCGTAGTCATCTTCATCACCTTGCCACCGATAGTCATCCATGAAACCACGCAAGAGCAGGTGGTCCCGCACCTGCCCGGATTCCGGGTCCGCAATAAGGCTCTTCAGCTTGCATCTTCGACACGGACATCTTATCTCCGTCTCGTTCTTTTGAAGCATCTCGGCCTTCGCAGACCTCAAAAACCTATTCACGATGCCTTCGGTCATCATGCGGACCATGGTCGCCTGCGGGGTAGAGCAAAACGATATTTTAGAACCAAGAAAAAATTTGGCATGACTTTCCCTAAAAATAGGACCAAAAAGAATGCTTAATGCCAAAATTCTCGCCGAAACGGAAATGAATCAACATTCCGGCAAAATATTGGCAACTATCGAATTTCAAATACCGGTACACCGCCAAACACAAACACATATGCAACACCACAAACATATGCAACACCACGAACATACATAGATCTAGCTAGGCCATGCATAAAAAGTGCATGTGCACATTGTTGTAGGGAGAACAACATAAATATAGCTTCCCCCCTTACTTACCTATCAAAACAAGGTAATTTAACCACTTAAATTGAATGAATCTATGGTGGAAATGAGGTGAAAAAGAGGAGGCACCCGAGACAAGGAGGAGGTGGAGAGAATGAAGTGGGGAGAAAGTGAGTGTGGGTAGGAGAGGCTGTCCAAAATATCTTGTTGCTGCCCACTTACTAATGGCGCACCAACTCTAAATGCGCCATTAGTAATCCAGGTCACTAATGGCGCACCTCCTGGTGGTGCGCCATTAGTAGTTTTGCAAAAAAAATACTAATGGTGCACTGTCCCACAGTGCGCCATTACTAGTTTAAACTAGTAATGGCGCACGGTGGAATTGTGCGCCATTAGCAGTTTTGCAAAAAAGGGAATAAAAAATATAATAAAAAAACAACATTAGTGGCACACTTTCCGGCTGGTGCGCCATTACTAGTTACAACTAGTAATGGCGCACTGTGTCTGGATGCGCCATTAGTATGTTTGGAGAGGCGCACTAGTTAAAAAAAATTATACTAATGGCGCACCCAGGGCCAGGTGCGCCATTAGTAGTTTCAACTCTAATGGCGTATCAGTAGGTGGTGCGCCATTAGTATATACTAATGGCGCACCGCTTGTCTGGTGCGCCATTAGTATCAATCCCATCTATAGCCCTTTTTCTAGTAGTGTTATATTGATGTGCATTACCGAGAGGGCCCAGAGATACTTCTCCGACAATCGAAGTGAGAAATCCTAATCTTGATCCATGCCAACTCAACAAACACCATCGGAGACACCTGTAGAGCACCTTTATAATCACCCAGTTATGTTGTGACGTTTGGTAGCACATAAAGTGTTCCTCCGGTGTTCGGGAGTTGCATGATCTCATAGTCATAGGAAATTGTATAGTTATGCAGAAAGCAAAAGCACAAACTAAACGATCATCGTGCTAATGTAACACCCACGATGCGGCTATATCTCCCACGTGTCGGGGCACGACTTAGAGGCATAACCGCATGGTAGGCATGTCGCAAGAGGGGTAATATTTACACATCCTATGTACTGAATAAGAAAGGGATAAAGAGTCGGCTTACAATCGCCACTTCACACAATACATAAATATAGCATACATCATCCAGAATACAATCAAGGTCGGACTACAGAACCAAAATAAAGAAAGACCACCCCGGATGCTAAATCCCCGATCGCCCCAACTGGGCTCCTCTACTGATCATCCGGAAAAGAAACATAGTAATGGCCCGAATCCTCGTCGAACTCCCACTTGAGTTCGGTAGCGTCCCCTGCACTAGCATCATCGGCACCTGCATCTATTTGGATGTATCTGTGAGTCACGGGGACTCAGCAATCTCACTCCCGTGAGATCAAGTCTATTTAAGCTTAAGGGTAGGAAAGGGGGTAGTGAGGTGGAGCTGCAGCAAGCACTATAATATATGGTGGCTAACTTACGCAAAAGAGAGCGAGAAGAGCAGCAAAGCATGGTCAAGAAGCTAAAAGTGATCAAGAAGTGATCTTGAGACTACTTACGTTCAAGAATAACACAAGAACCATGTTCTCTTCCCGGACTCCGCCGAAAAGAGACTATCATGGCTACACACGCGGTTGATTCATTTTAATTAAGTGTCAGGTTTTCTACAACCGGATATTAACAAATTCCCATATGCCCATAACCGCGGGCACGGCTTTCAAAAGTTCAAAACCCTGCAGGGGTGTCCCAACTTAGCCCATCCCAAGCTCTCACGGTCAACGAAGGATATGCCTTCTCCCAAGAAGACCCGATCAGTCTCGGAATCCCGGTTAAAAGACATTTCGACAATAGTAAAACAAGACCAGCAAAGCCCCCCGATGTGCCGACAAATCCCGATAGGATCTGCACATATCTCGTTCTCAGGGCACACTAGATGAACACTACGTACATCTAAAACCAACCCTCAAGTTTCCCTGAGGTGGCGCTGCAAGTGGCTCTATTTTGGACCAACACTCAGAGGAGCACTGGCCCGGGGGTTTAAAATAAAGATGACCCTTATGTCCGCCGAACCCAAGGGAAAAGGCTTATGTGGCAAGTGGTAAAACCAATGTTGGGCCTTGCTGGAGGAGTTTTATTCAAGGAGAACTGTCAAGGGGTTCCCATAACACCCAACCGTGTAAGGAACGCAAAACCAAGGAACATAACACCGGTATGACGGAAACTAGGGCGGCAAGAGTGGAACAAAACACCAGGCATAAGGCCGATCCTTCCACCCTTTACTAAGTATATAGATGCATTAATTAAATAAGAGATAGTACCGATATCCCAACAATATCCATGTTCCAACATGGAACAAACTCCAGCTTCACCTGCAACTAGCAACGCTATAAGAGGGGTTGAGCAAAGCGGTAACATAGCCAAACAACGGTTTGCCAGGAAAGGTGGGTTAGAGGCTTGACATGGCAATATGGGAGGCATGATATAACAAGTGCTAGGTATCGCGTCATAGCAATAGAGCGAACAACTAAGCAAGCAAAGATAGAAGTGATTTTGAGGGTATGGTCATCTTGCCTGAGATCCCGCAAGGAAGAAGAACGAGTCCATGAAGAAGACAAGTGGACGTAGTTGAACGGATCCTCACAAACGCAACGTTACTGGAACTAACACGAAGAAGCAACACCAGAAAGGAGAAAACAACATAGTAAACAACCATCACATAAACATGGCATGATGCACAATCAAGTATGATGCATGTCCGGTTTAATGAGGCATGGCATGGAAAAATGCACAAACAATACTACAAATTAAATGGAGGTCAATATGCAACGAGTTGCATATTGACGGAACACCACATTCAAGTTATTTAGTTCGATCTCGTTTATGTACCCAACAATATTAAATGTTGATTAACATGGAAAGAGGTGAAGCAAATGAAAACTACCTATCTAGGCAAGTTTAAATGAGGCCGGAACAACAAGCAACAAATCCGGAAAATCCCCATGTGCATATTTTAGGTTTGGTACTGTTCTACCCTAAACCATATTTCAGAGTTGTTAAACATGCAAGAAGAATGCACCAGGTAAAACTAGGCAATATTCTACCCCATTTACATATAAAGTTGGTAATCAGAGCCTTCCCTGACTTAGGAGCCCCCTTCTTGATCGAATCGCTGACGTTGTTGAGTCTAGAACAAAATGTTTTGAGTCTTAGGATTATATATATCGGAGAGTAGGATTCTTTTTACTCCTTAGTCCCTTCGTCGCTCTGGTGAGGCCTCCTGACATAGAGTTTTGACTCTCCTCTCCTCAAATTTCACGAAAAAAATTTAGGATCACGAGGGTATCTTGGAATCGTTCCGATAGTCTTGTGACGAGAACATTGTTCTTGGTACCTCCTGACATTTAGGGGTTGTGGCAGTGTCCCGGGGAATTGAGCTCTGAGGTGTTGTCGTCACAATTTTATCGTTGCAATTCTGGAATACCTGAGTTCGCCGACATTGAAAATCTCTTTTATGTAGTTGTTGGTGAGATAACCTCGACGCCACCCAGCACTGGGGTGGGAGTTCGAGAGTATTGCCATAACTCGTATAACGGATGCTTTTCGAAGGTTGAGGTAAACGATTTCCGAAGGTATCTTGGTTATGTGTTGAAGGATGGATACAACTGGATGTAGGAATTGTTAGTTTGGGTGAGATATTTTGCTTCCCCTGTATCCCCAACACCTGATTGCATAACCACAAAGTTTCGGGAGTTTATAAGTGAGAATTCAAGTAGCTCCTAGAATAGCTTTCCAACAAACACATGATATGATATGGGATCTATCATATGTTTGTTCCGGCTTATTTTGTAAGCCAAATCCTTTGTTTTGTTTTCAAGTTGTGGTATTCGAGTTGCTTCAAAGTCAAATGTTGATTCCATACCTTTCCTAAGCGGTGTTCTCATATTTCTATGTGAATACTAATCCTTCATGATAATCGAGATTGTCATTCAATCCTTTTCAACCGGCGTGTTTCTCTTCAAGTGGATCTGATCATTTTCAACATCTGCAAGATCAACTCTAAGTTTTCTCAATGTTGTTCGTTTCATCCGTGCAAGCTGCCTTTGGTTTCCCGCCCTCCCACCCTTTCTTTTTCTTCAAGGACTCGGTTTTCTTAATCAAGTATCCATCTTATTGATGGGAAGTATTTCCATTATTTTCCATCAATGTTCTTATCCGGTGATTCTCAAGAAGATACTAACGGAGCTTCAAGATCATCAATCATCATTCTTTTCTTCTCCGATGGGTTCAATTCAAGCTTTGTCGATCATATCCTGTCCTCGTTTCAAATGTTTTCTCATACCAGTGCACCTCTTATCATTCACTTCTCTCTATTCATATCCGAAGTGCTGAAGATATCTTGGAAGATTCGTGTTTCCATTCTGAATCGTTCAAGATTATTTCGAGGTTGTTATCTCATTCAAGCCATTTAATTCAACCAGTGCAACCTCTCTTTTCAAGCAATCATTCAACAGTGTTTCTTTTGAGTGGGCCCATAACCCATAGGTCCCAGGATCGAAACCTGGCTCTGATACCAACTTGTAACACCCACAATGCGATTATATTTCCCACGTGTCGGGGGACGACTTAGAGGCATAGCCGCATGGTAGGCTTGTCGCAAGAGGGGTAATCTCCACACAACCCATGTACTGAATGAGAAAAGGATAAAGAGTTGGCTTACAATTGCCACTTCACACAATACATAAATAATCCATACATCATCCAGAGTAGAATCAAAGGTCTGACTATGTCCGATGTGGGGTTACGGCAAACCATTAAGATTCGAACACTGGGGTGCGTGCGAAGTCTTTCCCTCCTACCGGTCTACGCTCAAGCTCGCTAAGATCTTGCGGACGAACTCGACGAACTCACAACACAAAAAGACACGGGGTTTATACTAGTTCGGGCCACCGTTGTGGTGTAATACCCTACTCTAGTGTGGTGGTGGTGGATTGCCTCTTGGGCTGATGATGAACAATACAAGGGGAAGAACAGCCTCCTGAGGTTGAGTGTTCTTGTGCGTATGAACTTGTGGTGTGTAGATTCCCTCAAGCTAAGATGAGATGCCCCTACTATGGTGGTGGCTAGTCCTATTTATAGAGGCCCTGTTCCTCTTCCCAAATATTGAGCGGGAAGGGAGCCAACAACGGCGGGCTAATTTGAAGGGGGACAGCTAGTTCAAGCTATCCTGACAAAAACGGTCTTCGCCCGTGAAAGGCTCTGGTGGTGACGCCGTCTTGGGCTCCATGATGACCTCCGTCTTGTCGTCCGCCTGGTCTTGGTCTTGTTGCAACGAAATGGCAACCTTTGCCTGAGGCCTCGGTACTCCGCGGCTGCGCTTGCCTCCTTTGCACCAAAGGGGAAACAAGGACGCTGCGCGTGCTGGCGTCTGCCTGGTGTCGATCGTCATGGCTTACGTCACGAGAGCCTCG